>NC_141696.1:483585056-485081134 GCF_964263255.1 Lissotriton vulgaris
CTGTTCGACGTCGAGAGACCAGCGTTCGTCGACGTCGAGGCATTCAACGCCAGAACACCCGACGTCTAGGCCACATGAAAGGGCTGATTCGACGGCAAGGGACTCTGTGATTATGGTGGCTGAATCAGCTTCGCGCCACTCCTCTTCAACTTCTGGCTCCTCAAAATCACCCTCAAGGTCTAGAAGTCTGGTCAGTAAAACACCTTTAGGACGGACAGATCCTTCTTCGGAGGGGTTGAGGTTGTCCCCAAGATGGTACCAACCTTTGGATCGTTGGCGAGACTCAGGGGCTGCCAAGCAGATGCGAGAGTACGCTAGTCCAGAACACAGGTCTCCACTCCAAAGACTGGTGGCGGAAGTGGACAGACGCAGCCCTCCCAGGCGCCCATTTGAAAGATCGCCTGTGAGGAGGCCATCCAGGTCTCGTTCTCCCAGAAGGGAAGAGCCGGCCAGATCTCGTTCTCCCAGAAGGGAAGATCCAGCCAGATCTCGCTCTCCAAGAAGAGAAGAGCGTCCAAGAAGATCGCGTGAAAGGAGGCATGGCTCTCATCACAGAAGTCGAAGAACTCCATCATCTTCTTCTTCTTCTTCCTCAACCCGATCTTCTAGGAGAAATTATTTTCCCACACTGACAGATAGTCCTATCTCCAGAGTTTCTCCAGTGGACGACATCAACACGTATCTAGATGTCTTGCAGAGAGGGGCTAAGAAACTGAACATTGAAATGTCTGTCCCCCAAGTGCAACGACAGTGATTTTTGAAACGTTGCATCAACAATCTGTTTCACGTCCATTACTACCCTAGGTTCCGGGTATTATGGATCCTGTTAATGGCGTTTTTCTAACTCCAGCGACTATTAAGGCGGTGCCGGCTCGCATACAGAAAAATACAAGCCAGCTGACTCCGACCCAGTCTTTGTGAAGGCTGACCCTCCAGGAGCCTCTGTGATTGTAGCGACGGCTCGGAAGACACATGCAGTGTCTGCCTCTTCCTCAGTGTCACCAGACAAAGACAGCAAATCACAGGACTCGTGGGGTCGAAAAGTATGCAATTCTGTCTCTTCTTCTCTAAAGATCTCCAGTGCGGCCACTCTATTAGGTAGATATGATAGAGCCCTATGGGATTTCATGGATCGTTTCAAGTCCAAACTACCAAAAGAGAACCAGAAGTACTTTGAGGAAACGCTGACAGAAGGCTGCCTAGTGTCTAATCAAATAATTAGCACAGCGGCGGACGGCGCAATGCTGGCGGCTCACTCTTATTCTCATGGAGTTTGTGCCAGGAGGTCTTCTTGGCTGCGCCTCACAGGCCTCAAGCCCGATGCACAACAACGCATCTTGACCTTCATTTTTCTGGTTCTTCTCTCTTCGGGGAACACACGGACGAGGAGATGAGCCGAATGAAGACCGAGCTGGACACTGTGAAAGCGGTCGGTCTAGAGAAGAAAAAGGAGTCCAAGCGCCGCTTTAAAACTAACAAGAGCAAAGGGGCTCAACAGAGGGTTCAAACCCCTCAGTGGTCCCAAAACAAGAGTCAAGGCAAGTCCCAATTTCGAGGAGGCAAATCGGGCAGAAGTAGAGGAGGTCACCAGCAGTCCTCTAACACGGCGAGGGGAGGAAAAGCCTGTGCAGTGGCTTCCTCTGGCGCTGTTGCCCACTCCAGTGGGAGGAAGTGCCTAACAACATCTGGCAGAGTGGGTCAGTATCACAAAAGATCGTTGGGTGCTGAATATACTGCGCAATGGATACACGCTACGTTTCCGTGCGCTCCCAAAGAACATTCCTCCGAAGAAATCTCTTACCCACCAGTTGGAACTGCTCCGGAGAGAGGTGAAAATTTGTCTGCAAAAAAGAGCCATAGAAGAAGTACCTCCCTCTCAAAGGGTAAAAGGAGTCTACTCCAGATATTTTCTTGTTCCCAAAAGAGATCAGGAGGACAAGTTCAGAACCATCCTAGACCTTCGTCTTCTAAACAAGGGCATAGTCAAAGAAAAGTTTTGCATGCTAGCTCTTCACCAAATATGTCCACATCTGCAAGTCGGGGATTAGATGTGTTCGGTGGATCTGCAAGATGCATAGTTTCACATCCCGATTGCACTGCGTCACCGAAAGTACCTGAGGTTTGTGATCGGCAACAAGCATTACCAGTACAAAGTGCTGCCCTTCGGGCTCAAGTCCGCACCACGAGTCTTCACCAAATGCATGGCAGTGGTGGCGGCTTTCCTTCACAAAAAGAGACTTTTCATCTATCCGTACCTGGACGACTGGCTCATGAAAGGTCCATCTCCTGTACAGGTAGCGAACGATTTCCAGCTTTGCCTGCGCCAGTTGCCCAAACTCGGGCTCCACGTCAACTTGGAGAAGTCAGTCAAGCGGCCAACACAGTCCATCCACTACCTAGGCTCTGTTCTGGACACAAAATTGGGAAAAGCGTTTCCTTCGGAGGAGAGACTTTTTTTCTATGCGGCAGAAATGCAGAGTTCTGCTCAAGTCGAGAAACCCAACAGTCCGACAGGTTGCCTCCCTGCTAGGTTCCATGGCGTCCTGCATCTTTCTCATACCGAACGCCAGGTTGAGAATGTGTCCTTCACAGCAGGCTCTGGAAGACAAATGGGGCCAAGCAACAGGGCGTTGGGAGGACCAGATCAGTCTGCCCCAAGCAGCGAAGACTTCCATCAAATGGTGGACTCGACCGCAGAATGTTCTGGTGGGAGTGTTTTTTCACCAACCTCTCCCAAAGCAGTCAATAGTGACAGACGCGTCTCTACAAGGCTGGGGGGCACACATGGGGTGCCTTCAGATTCAAGGTCGGTGGTCTGCCCAGGAGCAGACCTATCATATCAATATGCTGGAGCTCCGAGCGGTGCATCTTGCGCTCAAAGCTTTTCTTCCAGCGATCATGACCAACTCAGTCCTGGTTCAGACAGACAATACAACCACCATGTTCTATCTGAACAAACAAGGAGGCACAAGGTCAAGCCCTCTCTCCCTGGAATCACAGGCGATCTGGCACTGGCTTCTCGCTCGAAATCTCACAGTGGTAGCAGTGCACCTTCCAGGCGAGTTAAACGTCAAGGCAGACGCACTCAGCAGGCACTTCGAAGATCAGCCAGACTGGGTGCTAAACGACGAGGTGGTAGACTAGCTTTTTCGTTGTTGGGGTCGTCCGACTATAGACTTGTTTGCAGACGACGAAAACAAAAAATGCCAAGCCTTCGCGTCCAGATTCCACCGGCCGGGGACGCAGGGGAATGCTCTCTTGATGGATTGGATTGGTCAGAGACATTTGCTTACGCATTTCCTCCCCTATCGCTGATCCCAAAGGTGGTTTCCAAGCTCCTCAGGTCGAACATGGAGATGATTCTCATAGCTACGGACTGGCCACGGCAGTGGTTGTACCCGGACCTTCTTCATCTGTCTGCGTGTCCACACAAACGGCTACCTTGCAGGACAGACTTGTTGAGCAAGATGAACGGGTGGATTCTGCATCCCAACCTTCCATCACTGAACCTGACAGCATGGCTCCTGAAGTCCTGCAGTACGGACATCTGAACCTGCCTCCTGAATGTATGCACATTTTAAAAGAAGCTAAGAGGCCTTCCACAAGAGTGTCTTATGCGTTCAAGTGGAAGAGGTTTTATATGTGGTGCAAGGAGCGTCAGCTTGACCCTACTACGGGGCAGGAGGAGGTTGTGCTACCATACCTCCTTTCCTTAGCAACATCTGGGTTGAAGTATGCTTCCATTAGAGTGCATCTGTCAGCCATTGTAGCGTATAGGAAATCACCAAGCCAACTTTCTTTCTTTCAAGTTCCAGTGGTCAAGGATTTTCTTCAGGGGTTGAAGAAAGTCTATCCCCCTGTGCGAAATCCTTCTCCTCCTTGGGAGTTGAACCTGGTTCTATCCAAGTTGATGGGGCCTCCTTTAGAGCCCATCCACAAGGCCTCGTTACAACACCTCTCTTGGAAGGTTGCGTTTTTGGTGGCAATTACATCAGCGCGAAGAGTAAGTGAGATACAAGCGCTGTGTACAAAAGAACCCTACACTGTTTTCCACCACAACAGAGTAGTCTTAAGAGCACATCCATCCTTTTTTACCTAAAGTGGTCTCTGATTTTCATATTAATCAGTCCATTTCTCTTCCATCTTTTTTTCCAAACCCTACGACCCTGGCTGAGCGGTCTCTGCACTCTTTAGATCTTAAGAGAGTGCTTAAGTTTTATTTGGAAAATACCAAAAGTATTAGGAAGACGGATCAGCTCTTTGTCAACTATGGTTCAATGAGAACAGGCTTTCCAGCTGCCAAGAGATCCATCTCCAGATGGATTGTTTCCTGTATTAAATTGGCTCATCAGCTGGCGGGCAAGCCATTACTGTTGTCACCTAAAGCACACTCTACTAGGGGGAAAGCGGCCACAGTAGCTTTCTTACACGATGGCCCTTTGTCCGAGTGTCCAGCCGGACCAGGAATTTATTTCAATTGGAATCAAACAATAAAATTGAATACAAAGACAGCAATTCTTAAAGTAGGGCACAGTCCTGTACCGTACTAATGAAGGAAACACAGTGGAAAGAAAGGAGGTAATACAGAGAGAGAATTTTCACAGGCAAAGAAAGTGAGCAAGCTGGACACTTTTTAAATCAGTGTAGGGAGTGTTCTCCAGAGTAGAGTATACACAATGATACACAGTGGTTACATGTATGTCTACTTAGAAGAGTCGATGTTTCGATCCATTGTTCTGATTAGAAAGGATCATCATCAGGACTAAAACAAGATTGTATTGCCTGGTATAAATAATACGCCTGTTTAGAAAAAGAACAGGGAAGGAAAAAGGACAATAACGTTTTTAAGTGAAGCAGGATTTGAGAAGTCAGCATTTCAAATGGTTTGTACACATTTACATTACTCGGAAACGCAGTGAGCCTATTGGTGTTTTACCTCGTAAAGGGCATGTGCACGGGTGAGTCGGATCGTGCATTCTTCATGGATCAAAAGGAACAACACATTGTGAAACACATTGTGAAATGATTAGCGATCAGTTTGTTACCCCCATGGACGAAGTGAACGCGAATCATGGTACTTAAAAATTAACAATTAACAAGGGAGCAGCTAGCCCTGCGTGAGGGTGCGGTAGTTATTACTACGTCAATTGTGGTCCGTATTGAGCTTGGGGGATGCCCGGTAAACGGAGGAAGCTATATACATGCAGTGACGAGAACTAAGAAAGGATATTGTGCCCGTAGGATTGAAACAGAGCCAAGGGGTCATGGGCGCGAGTTTATGAGCGGATGGGGGGTGATGGTAACAGGCGATGTGAGTACATTGCGGACTGTGTAGCTTACCTCGATTTAGAGGGTACGCAGTGCTAGGGATAGCATGCGGTGCTACAGTCAATTAGGAGAGCTCGGATAATGGTGCTCAATTCACTGTGCGGAGGCTTGCGCTGTTGGGGCAGAAATGGGGTTTAGTTAACCCTCTGAGGACAATTAAAGCGGTGGTCGCCAATATTCCTGGTGACGAAGGACCTACCATAAAATTAGACGGTCATCAACGTATTGGGGTCAGGAGGCAGCTCGGCATAAGATTACTCTGTGCTGCATGTGGTCTTGAATTATAGAGGATACACTGTGTGAAAAGAAATTCCAGGGTTATAGTTACCAGAACCGGGTGTCCGTGGACATATAAGTAGCAGGAAGCCACGGTTGTGAGGGAAAGTGCACTTATCGGGGATCTGAGCAATGTCAGGATCTGCGGGCATTGAGGGAGCGTAGATACGCCGGTGTTCTTTTGCCGCCAGGTTAGCCTAGTGAACCAAGCGCAGCCATACTGTTAAAGCCTAGGTTCCAGAATCAGGTGATCGCGAGCCTGGATCACGTGCCTTGGGGGAGTGTGTGAAGCATAACTGGGTGAGCGCGCAAGTGTAGCGGCCATCTTGGTATGGTTAAACCGGGAACCGGAATTTGGAAGTGAGTGAACACCAGTGTTGTTTAAAAACGGCACAGGTGACCAACATCATAGTGACATTTAAAAAAAAACTGTTAAAGTGTATACAGATTAGGAACTATTTTACACATTTACATTTTTAGACAATGCGGCAGTTGGTGAATGTACAATTTACATTGTCCAGCTAGAGATTAAATCCAGGTCATTTATCAAAATTGCCACAGCAGAGGCGTAGAGTACAGTTTATGTAGTCAAGTTCACTATGGGTTGCAGACTAAAGCAAGGTAGTCCAGTCCTCTCTTCTGTTCAAGCCGATCCGTATGATAAAAAAACACAAATGGATTCCCTGAGCCAAACACAACAGCCAAACGCCAACAGGTGTTTCGTCAGGGGGAATTACCCAATGACTTCTTCAGGGCCTTAATTATTCACACTTTTAGTGCCATACAGTCACGATCATGTCAGAGACCTTTATTTTTAATTCTCCTTAAATCTGTATCAACTGTTCCCAAAACACTGTCTTCATTAATATATTTTGGTAAATAACGCCTGGCAATATCTGCCTTCACACTGTGGAACCATCCTTAGTATCTCGAGTTCTACGACCAGAAGCGTGATTCTGATTCTGTTTCCAATCCGGCGTGTAATTCCCCCTGACGAAACAAGTGTTGGCGTTTGGCTGTTGCGTACTGTATCAAGATTGTACTGCTGTATCTACAAGTCTTCATGAACACCTATGGACTGAGAATAAAATAAGGATTTTTTCACATTTTGGATGCACCGATATGGACAATTATTTGTGAATAGATTTTATCTGTAATACTCACAGATATATGTACTTTGTGCTCAGGGAATCCATTTGTGTTTTTTCTACTGTGACGGCATTACGTTGTAATTTCTGTCTTTCGACAGCGTTAGGTGGTAGCTGTCTTTGGTTCCCTTGATGCCACTTTAAAACAATTCTCTCTTTACCATTTGCCACATGGACTATGCGCTGTTAAAACCTCACCATCTGTTGCTTTAAACTGTTCCGATCCGTATGGTGTCAAATTGGATTATGCTCTTAAGTTCCTCGAGGTACAGGATTTGAGATAGGTTGCCACCCCTTTGTGGCAATTTGACAACCTTTAGGATTGTCCAACGAATATCGTCCTCGGTATGGTTCTTTTCAGAGAAATGCTCGACCAGTGGTGCATTAGGAGTCCTGCACCTAATGCGACTCCTATGTTGACAAATACGGGTCTTGGCTTTCTGAGTTGTCTGTCCAACATACATTTTAGGGCAAGGGCACAGTATCGTGTAAATAACATTATTAGTATTACAGTTGGAAAGAGATTTCATTTCAACAGTGACACCATTGTGACTGAAATTGCTTGCCTCATTTGTATAACCACAAACATTACAGCCGCCACATTTTACATGTCCCAGCACTGGTGGAAGGCCCCAGTTTGATTCAATGGTTGATCTAGGTGTGGGGGCAGGTAGAGCCGCTCTAACTAGATGGTCTTTAAGGTTCTTACTCTTTCGGAAGGCAAAAAGGGGTCTTTCTAGATTAATGGGGCCAGCATTAATTGTGGGCCAGTGCTTGAGGATAGATTTTCTGATTTTGTGCGACACAGGCGAGATAGTAGTGACACAGGCTATTTTTTCTGATTTGTCCCGTACTTTAGGTGTCAATAAAACCTCTCTCGGGCAATACCATGCTCTTTTGGACGCAGTCTTAACTAACCTTCTAGGGTAGCCACGGTCTTTCAGATTGTTGGATAGGATGTTGGCCTCCCTGAAGTAATCTGTTTTACATGAACAGTTGCGTCTTATCCGCAAAAATTGGGAATAAGGAAGAGAGTCTTTTAGTGCCCTAGGGTGGTTACTGTCATAGCTGAGGAGTGTATTCCGCTCCGTCGGCTTTCTGAAGAGGCGTGTGAGTAGTTCACTTTCATTGTAGTAAATTGTAAGGTCCAGGAAAGCAATTTGTTCTTTATCATGCGCGAGTGTGAATTTTAAATCAGCGCAATTATTATTAAGCCAATGCAGGAACTGGTGTAGTGCACTGATGTCAAGATCCCATATAAGGAAAATATCATCGATGTAGCGGCGCCATAACCCAATCCCTGATCGGAAAGGGTTAGTGTGTCAAAATCTATCCAGTTTCAAGTTCTTCCATAAAGAGAATTGCCAGGTTGGGGGCAAAAATTGCCCCGATGGAAGTTCCCTTGATCTGTTGATAATAGACATTATCAAAAATGAAGAAGTTCCTAGTTAGACATAACTCAAGGAGTTGGAGAATGAAGAAAGTTGGTACTTTATGTGGGTGTGGGCGAGAGTCAAGTCTTTTCTGGATGACTAGAAGAGTAGGTGGTGAGGCAATTTTTTGGTATGTATTATTAATTTTATCAAAGTAGCGGTTCGATTGAGGGCAACTAGAGGGGGGGGAATTGTGAGATTTCTGAGATTGGTTTTAAAAGTTATAATGTTTTTTTTAAACACACCGTGATTTGGCTGTACTTATATCGGGATTCATGTCAATTTAATTGTTTTTTTAAAAATGAAATGAGTGTATATTGTATGTCTTTACTTTTATGGTGATTTCTAATCATCGAATAAAGAATCCTGACTGACTGACAGTGCCTAAATTTTCATTTAGTTGCAAGTAAGTATGTGACTGCCAGGGAGGGTTGTCTCTTCCTGGCTTTCATGGACTTAAGCGCAGTGTTTGATAACGTTCTGAGGGGGAAGTTGTGATCTATGCTATTGTCTAAGGGGACTGATCAACGAATTATTCATCTCCTCTCTCAACTTCATTCTGATGTGGAAGCTAGGATTAGGTTTGGGCCACATGGGGAATGTACCACTTTTATCAAGAATAAAAAAGGAGCCCGACAAGGCTGTGTGCAGGCCCCTTTTTTTTTTTAGTTTTTATATAAATGAGTTGGAAAATTATTTATCTGTGGATATAGATCTTCCTAGGATAGGGACTTGTAAAATACCGTTCCTTATGTACACAGATGATTGTGTACCTATAGCTCAGAGAGAAAGAGGACTGCAAAAACTACTGGATCACTTTGTGGGATTCATGTCTGACCTAGGGCTGACAACTAATAAAACGAAATCATAAGCTATGATCTGCGGTCGCTCATGCAGCAGAAGCCCTATATTTCACATTGGTCCAACTGCGCTTAAAATTGTTGCCACTTCACAAATTTAGGGATCCCATTTGATCATCGTAGTACATGGGCACATTTGAAAACTATAAGGGATACGCAGCTGGAGCATGCAACTGCGCCCATTTTAAAATTTGGTTCCAAATTAGGGTCCCTCCCGTTGGATGCTGCTCTTAATATTTACAAAGCAAGACCTATTCCTATAGCTACCTATGGTGCTGGCATATGGGGCTATTCTGTTCATGCTGCTTTACAAAATAGAGAAAATAAATTCTTACACAGACTATCACTTCCAAGTAGCACCCTTGCTTCAATTGCGCATATGGAATTTGGTGTGCAGTATATTGGAGATTCCATCAAACCTGCTCCTGTTTTACTTTGACTCTCAATCTGGTCAAGACCTGAGGCTGTACTAAGGCAGTCTATAATAAAGGACTGTTTACAACTTTCCCAGATCCATAAAATTAGGTAGCTGACCTATGTCAAAAAACAACTCCGTATTTTTGGTAAAAGAGTGGTTCATTAATCCAAAATTAATTACTGGAGCATACGATGGAGCACAGATGGGAGGGTGAGAGGAAAAAGAGTAGGGTGGTGATGAAGTTTACGTTATGTACTTTGCCTGGTATTGAACCATATCTACTGAGAGTAACTCGCCATCAAAGATTTCTTTTGCTGAAGTTTAGACTTGGCCTGGCTCATTTCTTGGTGTCTTGTCCTTTCAACGTTTGTTCTGAGAAGGATTTGGAATAATACCCATGCAATACAATACCCTCCAATCCAAACTGCATTTGTTTTTCTTCTGGGATCTTTATAAAGAACATAAGAATTTTAGTTTTCGAAATGTAAGGAGGCTTTAGAGCATTTACAATTGCTCCAGACAGATCAAGTGTTTACTACAGGTTTTAGACTGCGTACTCATGTTATTAAATATTGTAAATTAGTGGGGAAATAATAAGTTGTATCAGTGCCAAATGTCTTACGCTGTTTTACATTTTGTATGGAACCCTTTTTAAAGTGATTATTTTAACTTGGATTGTAGCATTTTAACTTGATACATATTTTATGATGGATTTACCGCAGCTGTATCTGTGTAATTAATTAATTGGATGTTTTTACTGTTTTATTTGGATTTTTATGGTTGTTTTAAAATGAATAAAGTATTACTGACTGACTGACCTAAAACATGAAACCTTTCAAGCACTATTGTATTCAACTGAAGGCAAAAACATTTTTAAAAAGACCGAGGACCAATGGTGACCACAGGTTATATACATGTAAGAAGGTAATTCTGAGAAGGGCTGGATAGGAGAGGAGAAACAAGAACTAGGAATTGGAAAAAGATCAGAACAGGTGGGGTGGGGTGCGGTTCCGAAGTGGGCGTCAAGCAACAGAAAAGCCAATGTGAATGAGGCTGTGAAATACAGGAAACTGAAAGTATAAAAGGTTCAGTAAGCATGGTTTAGATGTAGGTTAAAGAGGAAGGTTTTTACTCTTTTATAGAAAGCGACTAAAGAGCCAGATTGTCCGATCTCGATTTCATGGAGCTAACATTTTGGATAGAAGAGATTTTTAGATACTTGGATAGAAGAGATTTTCGGGTATAAGTAATGCTGCATTCAGATAATTGGTGTATGTCCACCATAGACTACAACATCAAAATTCTCAGAGGCTCCATGCACAGATTAAAGTGTGTCAGAACTAGGAACAAACATTGTGCAGCTCCACGAGTAACAGGGGTAGTCTTCGATGAGTGTCTTCCAAGCCTGAATAACTGTCTTTGTTTTGATAAGGATGGGAATCAGTTCATGGCATCACCCTCAAAGCATGTACAATGTTCCAAAATATTTAAGAGTTGGCTTTGATCAACTGTGTTGAAGGCTGTCAGTAAATCTAAAAGGATCAGCAGACCGGCACCACCCTCATCTAGAATGCATAGTTATATAGCCCCAAGTATATCATGCAGGTCCAGGCAGAGACTTGCATCCGAAGGATCGATAAGAAGTTGTTTCTGCCTCATTCTCTTCTCTACTTGTCACTCCTATTTATTTGTAAAAGGTTCTTAAAAGCTCAAGACAAAATCTGAAAAGCAAAAAAGCAATTGACGCTTGAGAATGCTACTGGGAACATATTTTTGCTTTTTTAAATTCAGCAACACTTTTTTAAAGAGGTTGCCTGCCGTCTTCTCCCTGCTGTGTTTAAATCAAGACTGCCATATAGGTAGGTATACAACTGAATCTGGAATAATTGACTTCAATGGACTCTCAGTCGAGCCTTTGGTGGAGAGTCCAAACTCACAGACATTGAAGCCGAGTTGGCCTGCTTCTCAATTTTCATCAGGGTGGAGCAGGTGGAAGAGGCAGAAAAGGGAATATATTAAGATCCAGGGCAAGATCAACTGGAGCCATCCTTGGGATAGCCGGTGCTCCAGAAATCCAAGCAGGCAAGAGAGCCCTGGCATTCCTATCTGGCCGCTAAATATTAAAGATGGTAAACATGACTTTTGGAAAGCTTGAATCAGAGAATGCTCCTAGCGGGGGAAAGAACAAATTGGGTTGAATGTTCACAAAAATAATACCAAGTTCATAGTGAGGGGATGAGGAGGAATGGTGCTTTTGTACTTGTGATGAAGTGATCACTTCATTTCAATAGGTTCGGTCTGGGAAGGAAACTTGATTTTGATTTGCAATTCGATCACACATGTAATGCCCAGGCCTTTTAGGTGTCTGAGAGATAACAGGGGTTGTCTGTGCGCTTCTGTAGTCTTTCCCTGTGCATCACATGTATTTGGCATGAGAGTCTGTAACCAACTTCTGCGAGTGACAGTGCAACTGGGATTACACCATGAGGATTTGAGAGGTCGAGGGTGACAAAACCCTCTAAAAATATTGGAAAAAAAGAATTCCAAAAATGAGAACAAAAGATCCCTGGTTAAACTCTGATTATGGATCTTATGCTTCTGCGCAGCAATTAAAAAAGAAAAAAAATGGAACCGAAGTTGCCTGCCCTAGTTATGCCTTCAATGACACACTAGGTCATTTCCAGTAGGTACTTCACAGATTTACAGCTTGTGCTGCATACAGACACCTTGTGACAGTAACTGGCACTGCCAGGCTGATGTCTGGGAAGCAGTATCAATGCCAGTGTTCAGATTTACTAGCAGTGGGACTCTATTACTATGCTTGCTATTGGTCTCCAGTCTGCCCACCTGCTGTTGGAGCCTGAAAGCATTTATGTTCTTGATGCCATAGGGCCTAAAAATAAACGATCTGTTGACATTCAGCAAACAATCCTTGTAACTGAGTCGCCTGCTTTAAAACAATGTGCTGGGTTGGAAGAATGCATTTAGGTACCTAACAACAATAAAGACAGTTGGCTTGGCCATGGTGTGAACTGCCGGATATTAAGGTGATTTGCATTTGCAAATAATCTATGAATTGTACTTCTGAAAGTGGTGCTCTGCTTAACTCGGTTTTAAATCTGGATCGAGATTTTTCACTGCAGGCCCCTCTGAAACTTAACTAACTTTGGGGAGATTGTATAGATTTAGCATTCAGACAAAAGTCACGAGAGAGAAACAACATGCAACAAACCCTCTAATGTTAAGGAAATGTTTCCACCAAGCCTAATCCCAATCTAACCCCAAAGTTTAAAATGCATTACTCCCATAATTTGTACGATAAAATAGTTACACATTAAACAATTAAGACTAAAAATTAGAATTTAATGGTCAAAAAAGAAAAAATGCCCTCGGGTACCGTACAAGAGTCTAGAGGGCGTTTAGACCAATTTAAGCATGCTAGAAAAGGAGGGTCCCTTTTTTTATCAATCATATGTTTCTTGGCATTTTTAGAAACCAAACAGTGTTAGCTTTACAACAACAGGAGTATCAGAGTTACTGAATACAATACACATTGTCAGGAGAGAAAATAAAACGGAGGCCACAACCTCAGACATCGCTATGCTAATCCATGGAGAAAAATCTAGAAGTACTCGTACTGTTTCATAAAGTTCATAGCCATAGTATGTCCTGATCTCCAGACTAAGTTCTCACAATCCATTGTGTTGTGACAGGTTTACCCATCATTCTTCCAACCGGGAAGGTACTCCCAAGAAAAAATATTATTCCAAACAAACCCAAAAAGAAAAAGGATAAAAAAAAAAAAAGAAACCTCCATATCTCTTCCTCCACCTCCCTCCTCCCAATAACAAGGTATATGGTGGCGACACTACACGAGAAAGCTGGAGGGCCGACTGGGCAAGGGTGTAGTACGTTAAAATTGGAAGAGATGCATGTCTCTGATTGACAGAGGACACACCGCCAATGGCAGGCCCTTTGTAAGGAAGGCGACTAATGGGCCCCATTTATAGTCAAAGCTTTTGTAATCGTCGCAGAATATGTCCGCCATTCTTTCCAGACATAGAAGTTTCCAAAGTCGCGCGTGCCATACTGAGAGGGAAGGAGCGGTCGCCCTCTTCCAGGCTGCTGCGATAACCACCTTCACTGCACTTTTACATGTCCACATGATAGCTTTGTCGGCCCTGGTCTGGTGTTCTAGGGAGGGATCCCGAAGACCCAGGAGAACTCCTGCCATGATGGTCGGTATCGGATAGCCCAACATGGTTTTGATTTGCGCTAAAATTTCCTCCCAAATGGGATGTATGGTGGGGCAATCCCACCATATATGTTGGAAATCCCCCAGTAGGCCACGACCCCTCCAGCATCTGTCAGTCGTGTTTGGAAAGATTCGCTTGAGCTGGGCGGTGAGTAGGTACCAGTCCATTTAAGGGTGCTTCTCTAAGTTCTAGGGAGTGATTGAATTTTGAAATATCGGACCAAAGTGCCGTCCATTCCCTGTCATGGATATCGCACTGCAACATCCCCTCCCACATGGACATGTACCTCGGATGAGTCGAATGTGTGTTGGAGAGCAGATAGTTATAGAGGAAAGAGATCTCTCCTTTCATGCAGCCCACTGTTCTGACATACCTCTCAAACCCCATTTTCTCCCTCGTGGCTCTGTCATGTATGTGAGGGGTGAGTGCCCAATGTCTAAGTTGAAGGTAGTGGAAGCGTTCCTCTGGTGGTAAGCGGAAGTCCCTTCTGCACCTATCAAAGGTGAGGAGATCGTGATTGTGGAATAAGTGATCTAGCATGAGACAGCCTCCCTCTCTCCAGGCATTGAATGGGCCTTCGTGCAGGGTCAGCGGGAAGGCAGGATTAAAGTGTATTGTAGTGTATGGGGAAGGGAACGTGGTCCACCCCTCGCTCCACGACACTTTCAGTAGGGTATGTGTGGGGGTGCTAATGTACACATTCACGGGTCGGTCCTTCTTGGGTTTCCAGATTAGGTCCCATATTGTCCTCCCCGCCACTCCATTAGCCACATGAAGCCAATGCTTCCCGATACCCTTTGGAACCACTCTGTCACTATCCACAATTGGGTAGCTTTGTAATATAACCCAATGCCTGGCAGTCCCACCCCCCCTTTTGCTCTAGTATTATTGAGAAGTATAAGCAAGTTCGCCCCCCCTGCCAGATAAACCGTGTGAGCAACGATTTGATTTTAGGTAGAAAGGTGGCATCTAAATCGATGGGTAGGGCCTGAAAAAGGTATAATAATTTGGGTAACAATGTCATCTTGATAGCGTAAATGCGGCCAGGCCAAGAAATGAATAGGGGCTTCCACCGCTTAAGATCGTTTTGAAGTTGGCGGAGGGCGGCTGGAAAATTGGCTTTATACAGCCCCTCCACTCGTGGGGTCAGCTGAATCTCCAAGTATTGGAGGGAGTGGCTGGTCCGCTGCAAGGGGGATTGAGATTGGAGGGCACGTACCTCAGTGTCCGGAAGGGTAAGATTGAGAACATAGGATTTGTCAAGATTACCTTTAAACCAGACTACCACTTCAAATGTGGCTAATTCTGTTTCCAAAGCCGGGAGTGATTGAGACGGATCTGCAAGTGTCAGGAGCACATCGTCTGCAAAGAGCGATATTTTGTGGTTGTTTCCTCCGAAAGGAATCCCCTGTATCGCCAGATTGTTCGAATGGACATTGCGAATGGTTCAATGCTGAGCGCAAAAAGCAGGGGTGATAGAGGACATCCCTGTCGAGTGCCTCTCGTGAGGGAGAAAGGGATGACAACACTCCATTGACTTGTACCAGAAAGCGTGGATGTGAGTAGTTGGCCTGAATCATGCGAATGAATTTGTCTGAAAAGCAAAAAGATGTAAGGACGCGAAAGAGAAATGCCCAATCCACCCGATCAAAGGCCTTTTCGGCATCAAGCCCCACCGAGACCGGTGGTATCCCCCGTTTGGTGGCTTTCTCAATTAGTTGAATCATGCGTTGAATATTGTCGTGTGTCTGCCGCCCCTGGATAAAGCCAGATTGATTGGGATGAATACAATCAGGCATTAAATCCTGTATTCGATTCGCAAGAATAGTGGAATAAAGCTTCATGTCCAGGTTTAGGAGCGCTATGGGGCGATAAGAGGCACAGAGCTGTACATTTTTCCCAAGCTTAGGGAGAACCGTAACCACCGCTTCAGCCATCGAGAAGTCACCTCTCCAGTTTCCGCCATCTAGTTGAAGAGGCGCGTGAGTTGACGAACAAGGTCGTGGGCAAAGGTTTTATAGAAGTGGGCTAAGAGACCACCCGGCCCCTGAGTCTTGTGCAGCTTAAGAGCTGCAATAGTTGCACACACCTCTTCCGTGGTTATGGGCGCCGTAAGTTTATCATTTGTGGCCTGCAAGATACTGGAGAACCGCAGGGCTAGGATGTAGCTATCTTGCAAGGCTGCTTCTTTTGGTTCCGCGGGGTAAAGTGCCTTGTAGAAGGATCCAAAAAGATCAGCTTTTTCTCTATCTGTGTGGACTAAACTGTTATTCCCATCTCAAAGGCCTCAAGTGTATTCCCTCTTGCGTTTCTCCCGTAATTGCCTCGTTAGGTGTTAGCCAATTTTGTTCCCCTGTGTGAAAGAAATATGGCATAATTTCAAAAGGCTGTATTCCACCCTGTTGATGTAGATTGCTTTCAGTTTGTCATGCAGAGCTGTAAGGGGGCGTAAGGTTACCCTGGAGAGGTTGTTCTTATGTGCCAGCTTCGCCTGTTCTAGCTCCCTCTCTAGACCCTCCCATTCTTTCGCCCGTTGTTTATTCAGGGTGGAATTGGGCTCAATATATTTACCCTGCAAGACTGCCTTGAAAGCATCTCGATTGTTGCCAGGGGAGGTATCTTCAGCTCGATTAGCTTTTAAGTACTCTGTGATAGCATCCCCGCAGTTCAGTACGCAGTACCCTGTCTCACGTGAGAGAGACTGGGAAGTACCATTTGGGGGTTGTAGTGGGGGCCGATCCCCACTGTAAGCAAGTCGAAAGTGGGCAGTGATCGAGATGGAAAGTGGGAAGATATTGGTGTCACTAAGAGTGCCAAGCAATCTTTGGTTCATAAAAATATAGTCCAATCGGGAATAGGTGTGGTGTACGTGAGATTAGAATGTAAAGTCTCTAGTCTCGGTATACAGGGTTCATCAGGCGTCCCGAAGGCCTAAGTCGTGTAGTCTCTGCGTTATATCTACAGTGAAGAAGCCAGTGTTGGATCTTTGTGAGTGAGATTAAAGTCCCCCATTAAAGTCGTTGGTCCTTCCGCAAAATGGTCTATTTTGTCTAAGGGGGTGTTGAGCAAACTTGTTTGGCCTGTATTTAGCGCTTACGTGGCAACAAAGGTTCAAAGCCAGCCACGCAGTGTACCCTTAATCAAAACCATCCTATCCTCCTTATCTGACTGAACATCTAAAGGCTGAAATTTCGTTGAAGGGTGAAATAGAAGTGCCACTTCCCGGTGCTTAGTATGCACCGATGATCTATAAATAAGGGGATATAGTTTGTGTTTAAGCCTCAATTCCTCAGATCTCTGGAGGTGAGTCTCTTGGAGTGCCACTATGTCGAAGTGGTGATCCTTGAGGTACTTCCATACTTTTTGTCTCTTCTGTGGGGAGTTGAGGCCCTTGACATTCCATGAAGCTATTGTAATCACCATCTTGTCAAGTGAGACCCTCTCCTCCCTCCTCTAGACCTGCGCCCTCAGCAGAAAAATTGGGAACTAGATCTCCCTGCGCCTCCCGCAGTAGATGTGACGCTGCCATAGTGTCTCTGCATCTAGTATGTAGCTGGTGCCACCACCAATTCCCCATCCCCCCCTCCCATCAATGTGAAAGAAAAAAAAATATTCAACCCCCAACAATACCAACTGGAACATATATCGAATAGGAGATGACACCCCAACCGTAGGTGGAGTCATTTACACAGCAGGGTTGGCGGATGGTGTGATCAGGATTCCCATCCGCGCCCATCTCGGGGGACTGCCTAATAGTTCACGTTGCCAATCGCATCACTCTCAGTACTTGGGTGGCATCCGAGGTTGCCAGCCCTGAGTCTTCTAGAAATCATCGTCCGGCGGTGTACCCATGTTGCAACGACTAGGTTCTGGATGCAAGGAGATACCACTATGATGAAGCATGACACCTTTGGTGTGAGAGGAACCGTCCTTAAAAGGGATCCTCCTTTTTTAAGCATGGTTATATTGATCCACACGCCCTCTAGACTCTTTTACGGGACCGTGGGCTCTTTATATGATAGGTACTAGTATAGAGTGGGGAGTCTGCCCACGCAATTCCTTAGAACTCCTCAAAGCCCCCCGTGTGTGAATGCAAAAAAGAAAAAGGCCACAGATTATAATGGCAGGCCATGATGGCATCAGTATGGACAGGGGGCAGGGTGAAGGACTGTTTATTTAGTTTGTTAACATAACCTGCTGTAGTGCTATATGCATTTATATACATTATGAGGTAATGTGGTGACCGTTGACTCCATGTTGTTTTAACTGCATTTTGTGAACCCCGTTTCATCTTACGTCTTTCTGACTTTACCTTTCAGCTGCAAAGACAGGCAGGCTGGGTTACTTGCGAGAGAGATAAGGCTATTACAAAGAGTGGGGATGAGAAAGTGAATAACTTTGCCTCAGCTCTCATTGTTTAATTTTAAAAGCACCTTGATTAGTTTACTTGTTTCATTTTGAGGGTTCGGGGTTCCTTTTTCTATGTGTGGAATTTAAAGATGCAGCGAAATATATATTTAAATTTGCCTCATTTTGAGAATGCTGAGTTGAAGTGTGTCCTATTGTTTCAAGTCTAAAGCATCACACCAGCCATACAGGCTAATCCCAACGACGCTGAAAGATAAAATCCACTATGGAGCATTTATTTATGTAACTCTTGAATTCTCCAGAATTAATCTCCTTGCTATCAGAGTACTGAACCAATGTGAGTCTGCAGAAGATCTCGCTATGGAGAACTTCATTAAGGACACAGGCTACACAATGTGTTCAATTAGACAGGAGAAGTGGGCTGTACTTACTGCTTGCTTGGAATCAGACAATTCTTTTTTAGTTTTAAGCAAGAGCTGCTTCATTTTGGTGCTTCTCTCCTCATACTGCTCCACAGATGCCTGAAGTGATGCTAAAATGTTGAATGAACAGAATAATCATTGGGATCATAGAATAACAACACTTTATGTGACCAATAACAATAAAGAAACTCAGAGGAATAGCAACATTGGGGATAGAAAGACACTGCATCAAACAGCATAATAGTAAGTAACCATAACAGAAGACATGGTACTTTTTGATGTCAATATCAGAAACTAAAGACCAAGGACAGAAGTTGCAGAATACAGCTCAAGCAGTAAAATGGAGGGCAAGATAACATGGTCAGTTATTCTGGGAAGTGAGTTTGCGCAGAATTACTCTTTCAAATAACTACATTACATTTAATGCAATATTCATAACCTTTTAATTGTCTCTTGCTTCTGCGGGCATTTCTGCAACTTCTTTAACAAGGATAAAATGTAACACTATTTCTATGTTAATTTTGCAACAGTAAGTTGCAAAAAATACCAAAAGAATTTAACATTGAAAAGTTTTTTTAAACATAATATTGTACAAAAATGAAAAGGATTCCATTTTCTTTAATACTTAAGTAAACGCTTGTCAATATAACAGTTTCCTTACCTATTTCTTCATTTAAAGTTTCTTCTCTCTGCTTCTGAAGTCTGATTTCTTGCTCAAGATCTTCCAGTCTACTGTTTTTGTCAGAAATACTTTGGTTAAGTTCTTTGACTAAACGATCATAATCTGCCATCTCCATATCCATCAGTGTGCTCTTTTGGGCATCCTATAATAGAAATAGTAATTTGCTTTGACAATATTGCTGTAATGTAAGCCACAGATTTCCAAGTCCTATCCTATTTTCGTCCACAACAATCCCACCACCAAGTCAATTTCCTTATTAGCACTATAGGTAGGTGTGTGGTTCTACCAAACCACTGGTCCTCTCCTTTAGGGTTCCACCTCACCTCATCTAAGTACTCTACTATTTACTCCTCCCTAACACCCCTCTCAAATGCTTCAATAAGGACATTTTCATACCGTGGTGCAGGAATTCCTAAAGGCTTCCCTCCAACTATTGCCTAGTCTCTTAACTTCCATTCCACAGGAATTACTAGTGTTCAATTGACTCACCCTTTCTCTCTCTGCAACAACCTATTTAACCTTCCTCCATCTGGATTGTGCAAGGCCTATTCCCTCAAAAACAACCTCACATATTGTGAGAAAGTTACCGAGCGGAGCAATACCCTCACCAAATGGGTGACGGTTCCAACCAGACCACGAGATCCAGACTCCTCTACTCTGTTTCCACAGGGACGCGGTCAGAGCTGCAACCCGGAAGTTCCGCCTTTGCGAACCAGAAGAGGATGCTTGGGACCAATATTAGGAGAGTGGAACGACTGTGACGAAGAGGAAGAAGAACGCGGGAAAGAGATTACCAGGAAAGAAGACGCGGGACCCGACCAACGGAAAGAAGACGCGGGACCCGACTTGAGGAAAGGAGAAGACGCGGGACCCGGTTTGCGGAGAGAAGACGAGGGACCCGACACAGAGAAGACCTGGACGCCGGCGGAGAGTACCGAGGACGTCGAAGACGATTGGTGGGAAGTGGGTGGGGAATCTCGGGACAGGGGGACAAAAGCGTATAACAGAGGGTAATAGTGTTAAAACCTTTTTGTGAACTGATACGCCCACCGATAAAGAACCCTTATTTTTGAACGAGTGTGCACCATTCCTTTTCACGACTTAGGCACTTAAATTCAACTCCTCCAACGGTTTTTCCTTCCCCAATTCCATTCTTCCTATCTCCATTACTTCATCCTTGGCTATTAGAACTCTCGAGGCACCGTAGCAAATATAGTGCACCAAGGTGTGGTGATAGGAGTATACCCTTAAAATAGTGCCATATAACATTCTGACGGCTCCTTTTACTCTCTTTATCCTCCTATGAGCCTCCGGGGTGACCGCCACGCTCAAGGACAACCAGAAGGAAGAACATCACCTTTGTCCTCACCAGAACATTCCAGCTCACAGGATTCGTCGGATGAAGAAGAAAATCACCCTTTAACTGTATCGCACCAATCCACATCTCTTACTTTGTCTAATAAATCATCATTTAAACCTTTACTTAAGCCTCCACGCCTGTTCATCAAACCTGCCCTCCCACAAGTGGTGTCAGAAGTGGGATCCCAAGGCGAAATGGAGGCTGCCCTAGCAAAAATGGCTGAAAACCAAGAACATTTGGGAAAGGTTATGGAACGTTTTTTGACGGTTGTCGAGGAAGATCGAGGAAAATTGCACCAAGTACTCGCTGGTCAAGAACAGACTCAAGGGGCCATTATGGACAAACTCACTACGGCTCTGGGACAACAAAGAGGTCCTAAAACTCTACCCTCAGTAGTACTACAACGATATGTAGCTGGAGAAGATCCTGATTTCTTCTTCAGTATTTTCGAACGCATGGCAAATGCAGCCTCATGGCCCGCAGATAAATGGGGTAAATATTTGGGACCACTGTTATCAGGAGATCTACAGGCCACATACCAAGCTGCCACCTTCCAAGGAACAGTTCCCTATACGGATATAAAAAAATGCATTTTAGAGAGGCTGGGAATCGATGATGAAACCTATAGAATAAAACTAAGACAAATGAAAGAAGGCCCTCAGGAGACACCACGTGCTCTGTACTTTAGGGTAAAAGACATGGCTGACCGTTGGTTGAAACCTGCCAATACAGATAAGGATGGAATCATGGCAAAGATTTATCTGGAACAATATCTGACTTCCCTGCATCCTCCCATTCAACGGTGGGTTCGACAGCAGGCGAATCTCACTTTAGAAACTGCCGTGGAAATAGCTAGTGCTTACAGTAGAGCCCGAGACTCAGAAAGGGAGAGAAGACAATATAGGAAAGACCGGGGGACACCCTCTTCATAGGCCGACAAGACCTTCCATAGCCAAGAAACCTGAACCACTTGCTCTTATTCCCAACCCCCCAATGCCCAGTGTCCCGTTCATCAGACCTCCTGTAACTGGACCCCAGTGTTTCCAATGTGGAGGGATGGGACATATAGCCCGATTTTGTCCACAACGAGAGGAGCCTATGGAAATAGGGGTGGCTCGCAATTACTATTGCTCTCCCCCTAACAAAAAACTTCCTCCATACAAATGTACTGTCTCTGTGAATGGACAACCAGTTACCGCTTTAGCTGATACAGGATGTTTGCATAGTGTAGTCCGACCTCAAGACCTAGGCAATAATATAGGTCCCATTGACGGTATGGCCGCAATAAAATGTGTACATGGAGATACCAAACCATATCCCACCGCTAAAGTATTGATTCAACATCCTCAGAATCAAGGCATGTCCCTAACTGTAGGTCTAATACCCAGACTACCAGAACAAGCCATCCTGGGTAACGATTACGTCAAACTTCCCCAGTTGCTATAGGAGACAGGATCAGAGGAAGTAAATGAATGGCTGTCTACAGCTCCTTTTTCTAGAGACACAGACAAAGAGTGGCCGACTTCTAAACCACGGAAAAGCCGAAGTCAGAGAAGGGCTGAGAAAGGGATAAAAACCCTAGTAATGCCGATCATTTCGGTAGAAAACCCTTGGGAAACAGATCGCAATTTTCATGCTGCACAGCGAGAGGATCCTATACTTCAGGAGGCCTGGAAAAAAGCGCTTGATGAAGAAGACCCACAACATGTAGGTCCACATTTTTTTTACTAAAAATGGATTGTTGTATCGGAAAGGAGGTCCTGACCAAAAAGCTCAGTTGTTAGTACCAGAACCCTTTCGAGAAAAGGTATTATATCTTGCACATAGTCACCTTTTAGGGGGACATTTTGGGGCGGATAAAACTGAGAAAACTATTGTAGAAAACTTCTATTGGCCAGGGATATACCAGCAAGTAAAGAAATATTGTAGAGAATTTTCTATTTGTCAACGACATAGTCGTTATCATCCCCCCAGAGCCCCGTTGCTACCACTTCCTATTATCAATGAACTTTTTAGTCGAGTAGGCATGGACATACTTGGTCCCCTGTTGCCTTCCCGTAGTGGATATAGATACGTCCTGGTTATGGTTGATTATGCCACTAGATTCCCTGAGGCCATACCACTCCGTCGTCCTGACACAACTAATATAGCCAAAGCTATGATTGGAATCTTTTCCAGGGTAGGATTTCCCAAAGAGATCCTAACTGATCAGGGAACTCCTTTTGTCTCCAAATTGATGAAAGACGTATGCAAACAGTTAGGAATAAACCAAATCAGAACATCGGCATATCATCCACAAACGGATGGGTTGGTGGAAAGATACAACGCCACTACTAAAGCTACTCTTAAAAAGCTACTGGATCTAGAAACCAGAAAGTGGGAAGACATTCTTCCCTTGGCTCTTTTTGCCATCAGGTGTAAGGAACAAAAGAGTACTGGTTATTCTCCTTTCGAGTTACTCTATGGGCATAAACCCCATACCCTCTTAGATATGGCCCAAGAACAGTGGGAGACCGAACGAGACAATACCAAACCTTTACCTGAATATGTGTCAAATCTAAAAACACATTTAGGTCAAATACGAGAGATAGTTAGAAACAATTTGGAAGAGGCACAGAACGCCAAAAGATCCAATATGACAAAGGGGCCAAACTGAGAACTTTCCAAGTAGGAGATCTTGCGTTACTTATGATGTCATCATCAGACCAGAAACTGTTAGGACAGTGGCAGGGACCATACACAGTACTTCAACAAGTCACCCCTGTAACTTACCGCATAGAAGTAGACAGCAACAAAAGAATCTCGCAGATATACCATGTGAATTTGCTGAAGAAATGGGAAGGACCGGCTCCAGTGGCTGTTCATAGCGTAGGAACCCCAGGACCCCTGTTCCATCAATGTATTGATCCGGAATTGCCTACGACTTTACAAGAAGGGTTAATCGAGGTGTTACAACCTCTTAATTTTGTCTTTTCCACTAACCCAGGGGTAAACAACCTTATTGAGCATGCCATAAAAACGCCACCTGGTAAACGAGTTAGACTAAGACCCTACCGCATACCTGAAGCGAGACGACAAACCATAAGAGAGGAAGTACAAAAGATGTTACAGATGGGAATTATAGAACCATCTAAGAGTGAATGGAATTCTCCCATTGTACTTGTGCCTAAACCAGATGGGTCAATTAGATTTTGCATTGACTTTAGAGAGGTGAACAAGATTTCAGAATTCGACACCTATCCACTTCCTCGAGTGGATGAAATGGTAGAAAGAATAGGGAAAGCCAAATACATCAGCACCCTAGATCTGTGTAAAGGTTACTGGCAG
This sequence comes from Lissotriton vulgaris, assembly GCF_964263255.1. NCBI lineage: Eukaryota > Metazoa > Chordata > Amphibia > Caudata > Salamandridae > Lissotriton > Lissotriton vulgaris. Next base: position 483,608,935 of record NC_141696.1, read on the forward strand.
ATACCTTTAAAAGAAGAAGATAAGGAAAAAACAGCCTTTTCTACACCCGACGGGTTGTACCAATTTAGAATGTTGCCTTTTGGTTTACATGGGGCTCCTGCAACATTTCAGAGAGCCATGAATACAATTCTAAGTCCCTATGATGATTTTGCTGGAGCTTACATTGATGATATTGTGATATACAGTGACACATGGGAACAACAATTAACCCATCTCACCACAATCATTCAAACCGTAGGTTCTCAGGGTTTAAAAATCAACCAAGTCAAAAGCCATTTGGCAGCTCAAACAGTCAAGTATCTAGGATACTTATTGGGGGAAGGTGTCATAAGACCTCAACCGTCGAAATTATCGGCCATTTCCCATATACCATTTCCCAAAACAAAGAAAGATTTGAGAGCATTCCTGGGTTTACTAGGTTATTATAGGAGATTTATTCCTCAGTTTTCCCAAATGGCAGCACCCTTGACTGATCTTCTACCGAAGAATTGTAAAACGGAACAGATATTACAATTCCCACCTAATGAAGTACGACGCTCCTTTGAGACTCTAAAAAGATCTCAAACATCGGACTCTGTCTTAATTAGTCCAGATTATTCTCGTCCCTTTGTCTTGCAAACAGACGCCTCTGATCATGGGTTAGGTGCAGTGCTTTCACAAGAGACACCCCAGGGAGAGAAACCGATTCTGTACATTAGCCGTAAACTCTTCCTTCGAGAGAAAAACTATGCAACAATCGAGAAAGAGGCCCTCGCCATCAAATGGGCAATAGAAACCTTGCGGTATTATCTGGAAGGAAGAGAATTCACTTTGTTCACAGATCATGCACCATTAGAATGGTTAGCTAGGAATTAAGGACACAACGAGAGAGTGCTGAGGTGGTTTCTATCCTTACAACCTTATAGATTCCACACAACATAGAAAAGGGCGAGAACAAGGAAATGCTGACTATCTGTCGAGATATCCACAAGAGACACAAACCCCTATAAGAAAGACAGCAAGGGAAAGGGGATGTGAGAAAGTTACCGAGCGGAGCAATACCCTTACCAAATGGGTGACGGTTCCAACCAGACCACGAGATCCAGACTCCTCTACTCTGTTTCCACAGGGACGCGGTCAGAGCTGCAACCCGGAAGTTCCGCCTTTGCGAACCGGAAGAGGATGCTTGGGACCAATAATAGGAAAGTGGAACAACTGTGACGAAGAGGAAGAAGAACCCTGGAAAGAGATTACCAGGAAAGAAGACGCGGGACCCGACCAACGGAAAGAAGACGCGGGACCCGACCAACGGAAAGAAGACGCAGGACCCGAGCTGCGGAAAGGAGAAGACGCGGGACCCGGTTTGTGGAGAGAAGACGCTGGACCCGACACAGAGAAGACCTGGACGCCAGCGGAGAGTACCGAGGACGTTGAAGACGATTGGTCCGAGGACTGGTGGTGTCCGGAGGTGGCTGGGGAGCGGCTGTGACTCAGGAGAGTTACGGCGGAGCCAGGTGAGTGTTTGTATGAGAATTGAGAGTGAGGGTGGGAGAAGAAGTGGGTGGGGAATTTCGGGACAGGGGGACAAAAGCGTATAACAGAGGGTAATAGTGTTAAAACCTTTTTGTGAACAGATACGCCCACCGATAAAGAACCCTTATTTTTGAGCGAGTGTGTACCATTCCTTTTCACGACTTAGGCACTTAAATTCAACTCCTCCAACGGTTTTTCCTTCCCCAATTCCATTCTTCCTTTCTACTTTACTTCATCCTTGGCTATTAGAACTCTCGAGGCACCGTAGCAAATAAAGTGCACCCAGTGTGGTGATGGGAGTATACCCTTAAAATCGTGCCATATAACATTCTGACGGCTCCTTTTACTCTCTTAATCCTCCTATGAGTCTCCGGGGTGACCGCCACGGTCAAGGACAACCAGAAGGAAGAACATCACCTTTGTCCTCACCAGAACATTCCAGCTCATGGGATTCGTCGGATGAAGAAGAAAATCACCCTTTAACTGTATCGCACCAATCCACATCCCTTACTTTGTCTAATAAATCATCATTTAAACCTTTACTTAAGCATCCACACCTGTTCATCAAACCTGCCCTCCCACACATATACATTGAAATTCATTATATAAACCTATCCTCCAACACAATTGCTCGGACCTCAGCAGCTTCGATACTTTAAACTATTCCATAATGCTGGCTACCCTAGTCCCACTTGCCCTGACGAGGTAGCACTCTAAACTGGTTTTCTCCTATCTATGAAATTGCCCCTTTAATTCAAGACTTTCTTTACAATCTTCCACATAAGACTCTTCTAGAGTCATTATACCTATATTTGGCTTTTGATGTCACCTGTATGCAGAAGAGATTCTCCTTATTGTCCTTTCACTGTTTGCCTCAGATTCCAATCTTGCAGGTATTCTCTCCCCTGCACCCCCCCGACCCCCTCCCCCCATTTTGTTCACTCCCAGTTCACTAATCCTATCCCCACCTCAGTCTGGAACAGTGGCTAATATGAATTTGCACTTGAAAACTACACCAGGCTCAAAATTCAGTATGCCACCTAACTGGGGCATTTAAAGCAGCTAAAAACATTCTAATGCTTCTTAAAATCAGAATTGAGCCAATGTGGTAATGAAAACTGCACTAATGTAACATATTTTTGAGCTAGAAAAGCTTTTACCAGGACAGCCTGATGTGTATGTTGCATCAGATTGCCTACAATGGTTTAGAAGAGGTTCAACTTTTGCTTGGGTGATCTGGCAAAATGTACACTACCACAACTGTCAAATAAGAAATGTTTCTGGTGACACGTCTTCCAATAAGGATCTCTCTCTGACATTTTACCAGGAATCAAAATTAAACAGCGGTGCTTCTTATTGGAATTATACAGTCCAATAGCAGCAGCTTACGTCTTTATTCTGGGGTCAAAGCTCTTCCTGATAGATGCAGAAGAACATGGGCAGAACTTACCTGAAGTGTACACTGAAGTGTACGATTGTATAAGTTTTTCTTTGCGCCATAGTATTTAAGCTGTTGAGAACATTTGTTTTTTGGTTTTACTTGTTACAATGTCGTAAACATGGAGATATTTATCAAACAGAACTGTGCATTATTTGTAAACTTTTAAAACAATATTTCTCTAGTCTACATAAATCGATTTCACAAGTTTGATAGTAAGAAGCTTTGTACTCTACCTTCCTGAGAAGCTCAAGTTCATGCATGGTGATCTGAGCCTGTTTCTTTTCCTTTTGCAGCTGTGTTTGTATATCTTCAATCTGTTTTAGGGCAGCAATATGATCCTTAAAATTAGAAAGACAAAATATTTCGAGGGAGAAGTTATTGGCAGGCAAATATATGTTTGATAAAATTTAAAATGTGCTCATCCATAAAGCCAATAGGAATACATAATAGTGGGAAGGGGAAAAGAAAAATAACATGGCTCCAACTGAGTGCTGTCTGTAGTCATCAAAATAACTCCTCTCCATTGAGCACTGGAACCTTTTATCTAATAGCCTTAATGCAAAGGTACAGCAATCATTACGAGTAAAAGTATACTTAAGATCAAATGATATCACTGGCATTGACTGGCTGCCACACTCTTCCAGCTGGACACCCACCCTATCTGAAGGAGGCATTCCAGCCCATCTGCTAGATGCCCTCTTAGTAAACATGACTTTTGGCATCTACTTCCTTAATAGTAGCCACCACTCTGGGGTATACCACTCCTTGCAGCAGCCATTTTGTATGGAGCAAGCATCTCTCCCAAGACTGTAATTTTGTGGCAGGCCAATCCCCTCTTTGAGGTGCTCACATCGAGCGAAGTATGCATCCAGGAAAGATAAAACAGATGCCTTCAAACCATCTTCCTGAGCATACCTTTCTCAACACGAATACGAATATGAGTTGACAATGTATCAGTTCTGATACAAATATGAGTTGACAATGTATCAGTTCTGTGTACTATCAATCATATATAAATTCCTGAAATATATTAGTTAGAATGTGCACAAGTGTCAAGGTGCCTTGGTAATCCACAGGAGTCGACGCTAGTCCCAACGCCCCACCACCTCAAACGCCACCGAAAAACTAACTTTGAGGTAACGTCTTAAATGGCGGGGATAGGGGAAGTGGAAGAGAAAGAGAGAGACAGCCGCTGTGTAGAAGTTTTGATCACTCCCTCTCAGTTTGGTTCTCTGGAGTTCTGGTGTGCTAACCCTGTGGAGAAATACATTTTATGACACACAGTCTAACTTAATTTTCAACTCTATAGTAATTAAGAAATAACCCTTACCCAGGAGACCTCGTCTATTGCTTCTCTCTTGAGTTGTTTGTTTATATTATTCGATGTTTGTCTAGTGTCTGTTTTCCTGAATAAACACAGTGCTATTAATAATCATAACTCAACTCCATATTATTCACAATTTTCTTAAAGTTGGTCTCATTACCTGACACAGACTTAATCCAGCTTTGTATGCTTCAACAGTAGTGCCTGGACTATTCCTAAGACTAAACAACCTAGCTATGTGTACTACCCTATACATGAGCCTCTATTGTATTACAGATAGTTACTTCACTAATCTGTTTGCTCCATACTGCAGTTTTATAGTACGTTGGAAAGAACTGTCTATCAATGCATAGACTTGCCCGAACAAAAATTACGATACTGTTCTTGAGAAATAAATTCTTCCTGAAAAAAAACACAAAGTCTCTTACTTGGAGTTTTCTAGTCGCGCATGCGTTTATTATGGCCAAAACTCACTGAACAGGACAGGAATGTAAATTTGCCGACGGAACCTCTGGAGAGTACAAATGTGCAGCTTCACTTGGCAGAATTACAGTTGAAGTGCGCAGTTCACCTGTGAAAAGCGCACCTCGTTACCGCCGTTGCTCACAAGCTCCAAAACACTGGACCGGCAACTTCCTCTCCAACGCGTCCAACATTCCGACATCTGCCTTGCACCTTATCAGCACATGCAGGCATTGACGCAGGAAGAGCGCGGAGACGATATGCAGTCTTCTCCAACGCGGATACCTAGATTTTTATCTAAGTAAGGGGTGTTCCTTTACCTTTGAGATTACAGCCCGGGTGCTAGCCACGGAGGTCTTGACAGTACCTCCCTCCAAAAAGGGTTCCCCCAATTTGGGTTTCTTTGGATATGACTTATGAAAGTTTCTGATCAGCCGTGGAGCATGAACGTTGGAAGAGGGTTCCCACGATCTTTCCTCTGGTCCGAACCCTTTCCACTCCACCAAATAGTACAGTCGTTTCCGAGAGATTTTGGAATCTAAAATTCTGCTAATTTCAAATTCTTCTCCTGACGCGATGTTTACTGGCTGGGGAGTTTCCTTAAGTCTTGCATTAGCTGGGTTCTTTTTAAAAAGTGATACATGAAAGGCTGAATGAATTTTTCAATGATTTCGGAAGTTGTATTTTTATCACTACTGGATTTATGATCTTTAGTACCTTAAAAGGACCAATGAACCTGGGCTGGAATTTCCTATTCCCTTTTAACCTCAAATGTTTAGTGGACAACCACACTTGATCACCTACTTCAAAACTAGACCCCATCTTTCTTTTCTTGTCAGCTTGTTTTTTGTAAGACAGTTTTGCTTTAAGTAAGTTTCCTTGGGCCTTTTTGTAGGACATCTTCAACTCAGACATTACTTTTGTGATTGCGGGCACAGTTTCATCTTTTTGACCTAGTATCAGATTTGGGTGTCGCCCTGAGTTTAAATAAAATGATGAATACCCAGTTGAGTCATGCACAGCATTATTATAAGCAAACTCAGCTGTCCACAGTAAGTCTGACCAGTTCCCCTCCTGTTCCAGCAGTTAGAGTCGCAGGTACTGCTCCAGTTCCTGGTTCACTGTCTCCGTTTGACCGTCCGTCTCAGGGTGGTAACTGGTAGAATACCGCGTGTCAACACCCATACTGTGCAAGAATTGAGTTCCCCTATCTGATATGATTCTCTGGGGAATTCCATGAACCCGGACTATGTGTTGATTGAATATTTGCACTAACTGAGGTGCGGTGGGGACTGTCTTTAATGGAATGAAGTGTCCCATCTTGGAAAACGAGTCTACTAACACCAATATAACCGTGTTGCCCTGACTAGATGGAAGATCTACAATCAAATCTAGTGGCACTGTATGCCAAGAATATGGTGCATTGGGCAAAGGCTGTAATGAACCCTGAGGAGCTTGTCGACTTGTTTTTCCCTTAAAGCATAACTCACAGGTTGCGACATATTGCCCCACTTGAGCCGCCATGCCAGGCAATCAAAAAGGTCGCCTGATCAATTGGAGAGCTTTCTTCAATCCCTTGTGTCCAGCTAAACGATCATTGTGGCAAGCTCTCATGGCCTTTTCCTGCATTTCTGTCGTTGGTATATACAACTTCCCCTCGTGGTAGGGAAGGCCACCTGCAACCAAGTTCTTGCTGTCTAGTTCAACCCAATTCTGTAACTCTTCATTTGAATAATTCTTCTGGATCTCTTCAGCAAAGTCTTCCAAATGAATGGCCCCTACAATTTTACTCAACGGAATAATGATTTCTTTGGGAGGACTTCTTATTTATTTTGAGGAGTTCATCCGGGAGAGTGCGTCGGCTTTACCATTTTGTGCACCTGGTTTGTAGGTTATCACAAAATTGAACTCAGAGAAGTACAAGGACCATCTCAGCTGTTGGGGAGTAAGTGTTTTTGCTGACTTTAAGAATTGTAAGTTACGATGATCTATGAATACAGTCACACAATGCTTAGCTCCCAAAAGGTAATGTCACCAATTTTGAAATGCTTCTTTTACTGTGAGCAATTCCCTATCGGCGATAGAGTAATTTAATTCAGTTTCTGACAATTTTCTTGATCTGTAGGCCACAGGATGAAGTTGGCCTGTTTGCTTGTTCCTTTGAGACAAAATTCCCCCCGTAGCAAAATCCGATGCATCAGTTTCTACAAAGAAAGCTTGTTCCAGGTCGGGATGCATCAAAATTGGGGCTGTGACAAAAGCCTTTTTCATGCTTTGGAATGCTGCCTCAGCTTCCTCGGACCAATCAAATTTTCTTCCTTTTTTCAACAATTGTGTGATGGGTGAGACCTTGGCTGAGAAGTTTGCAATAAATCTCCGATAAAAATTGGCAAACCCAAGGAAGCTTTGGATCTCTTTTACACTCTTGGGTGAGGACCAATCTTGGATAACTTGAATTTTAGAATCATCCATCTCTACTCCATTAGCGGACAGGACAAAGCCCAAGAATTCCACTCGATTGACATGAAATGAGCATTTTTCCAGTTTGTGTCATGTTCCATGATAACGTAGGAACTGCTAGCGAAATGTAACGCGGTACGGAACGAGCAGAAACTACGTTTCCAGATTCCCGAACTCGGAAGAACTACAAATCCCGTGAGGCAGTGCGCAGCGCATGCAAAATCTACGGAGAGGTATAAATCATGGCGGCCGCAATGGAACGCGTCGGATATTGCCGTGCCGAACCTGATACCAGAGACACACCGTAAGGTAAGGGACTACGTTCCTTAATGTTTGAGACCGAAGAGCCCCGTGTGCGGATACCGTGTGAGGGTCGAGAGGCCGCTTAGTTGGGAACAAACGAGCGTGCCCGCTAATTGCTATCGTGTGACTCTATACCGACGCAGTTCGAGTGGCTGCTCCTGCGAGTTAATCACAAACCGCATTTCACCAAGAGAGTGGCTATTATTGATATAAGGGGATCCAGTGAGGACTTCTACTCACCCTGGGGATTCTAGCCTGGCTTCTTGATTGAACATAGACTGCGGGCATCGTTTACTTTAAGGCCCCATGTGCTGAGTCGCATTTAGTACTACTCGCCGAGGCATTACTGTAACCCTCGTTGGTGAGTGTCGGGACCGACATTCGTGCGGGGGACGGTTAGGACGGCTTGCCAGACCGTTGTTAGGATATTGAAGGCTCGGGTGGCATTGTCGGCCATCACTTAGCACTGTGCCCTCCGTTGGGGAGTGTTAGGACTGGCACTCATGCGGAGGACGGTGTGATTGCGGCTGGGGAACGTAAGGGTGGAGTTACCTTCTTTTTCTAGCTGGACTATACTGCGTTCGATATGGACTGTATTCGAGCCATACATAAAGCTAGTTAAACATACCTTGGTCTGTGGGTGCCTTATTTCCGCATTGTGGGTTTAGGGTCCGGGAGTACAGTGTACAACCCAATCCTGAGGGCAGTCAGGGATTACAGTTTGATATACAGGTGATTTTCAAGTAACCTCTTCAGAATTGCCCTTACATCTCTTACATGATTTTCCATAGTGTTCGAGAAAATCAATATGTCATCAATATAGACGACAGCCACCCGATCCAGAAATTCTCTGAGGACATCATTAACAAAGTGCTGGAAAGCTGCTGGGGCGTTACTTAGCCCATATGGCATCACTTGATATTCGAATAGTCCAAATTTGGTTCTGAATGCAGTTTTCCACTCATCACCTTCAGCCACTCTCACCAAATGGTATGCCCCTCTCAGATCCAATTTTGTGTAAAATCGAGCCCCCTTAACCTGATCCAAAAGTTGAGAAATAAGCGGCAGGGGGTAACGATTTTTAACGGTAACTTGATTCAGGGCTCTGTAGTCAATGCAAGTACGAAGTGTCCCATCCTTTTTCGGTCGAAAAAACAAAGGAGATGACACAGGGGATTGGGACGGACAAATAAAACCAATATTCAAATATTCTTCCAAATATTTCTTGAGATAGATGTTCTCAGTTTCCGTTAGGGCGTAGATGCGACTACAAGGTAAGATAGCCCCTGCCTCTAGTTCGATTTTGCAATCGTAATCTCTGTGTGGAGGAGGTCTTTCCGCATTTCTTTTATCAAAAACGCTAGCCAAATTTTGGTATTCATTGGGTATTTCCTGTGTTTCCACCACACAGATGTTAGCGGGAATACGAGCTAACGCAGTTGCAGGAGATTCTTCCAACTTAGGTTTAGGTTTGAGAAAGCAGTTCTTTTGACAATACTCTGAGTTCATTCTCACTGTTCTTCTTTCCCAATCTATGATGGGGTTATGCTCCGTTAACCACGGTAATCCCAATATCAACTGGAATTGTGGGGCATCGATTAGGTTGAATCTTCTGAATTCTCGATGACCTTGTAAACCCTCCAACTCCAAAGTTTCCGTCTCTTCAACGATTGGGCCCGAAGTGAGATTAGTGCCATCGACAGCTTTAACTACCTCAAAATATTTCTTCTTAACTGGTTTAATACCAATTTCGTGGGCGTACTTTAGATCACAAAAATTACCCGTGGCACCGGAATCAATTATGGCTGATACCTCTTTGATTTCTTGGGAGCCAAATTTCACTGAGAAAGAGACTGTGAGATGGGGGGCCGCTGACTGCAAAGTGTTAATCAACTGTTGATGTCCTGGAGTTGACTCTTCATTAAATCCCACCAGGGCAACTCTTTTTACTGATGGGATTGGTCTTTTAACCCTTGATTAGTTTTTGTTTTTTTAGGACACTCTTTTACAAAATGTCCTGAAGCCCCACAATACAGACACAGATGATTGGTGCGACGCTTCTCCTTCTCTTCTTTAGTGAGAGGACCTCTAATCGATCCAATTTGCATAGATTCCTTCCCAGCATTGTTGTCAGTTTTGTTACCCTCAGATTTGATGCGATCAAGACGGGGAATGAATGGCCTAAAGTCTTTCTTCTTTTCTGATCGTCTCTCATAGAGACGATGATCAATCTGACGCACTAAGTCAATTAATTCGGAGATTTCCTGAGGTCTTTTAGGTATTTGTGCTAAGACGTCCTTTAACTCGTCCTTAAGACCACGGTAAAATATGGCTGAACGTTTTCCCTCAGCCCAATCGGTTTCCACAATTAATTTGTTAAATTGTGCAATGTAGGCCACCAAATCTCTGTTCCTTTGCTTCAGGTCCAGCAATTCATTGTCGGTAGCCTGATTGGCAGTTCTTCTGTCAAAGATTCGTAAAAACTCTTTCTTGAATAGGTCAAAATCATACATTGCTGAGTCGTTACGGGAAATTAGTGGCATGGCCCAAGCAGCGGCATCGCCACTCAAGTAAGTCAACATGAACGCAACCTTCGCCTGATCCTCCTTGAAAACTACTGACCTGCATAGGAAATGTAGGGAGCATTGGGTGAGAAATATTTGGGCCTTATGGGGGTCCCCACTATACCTCTTTGGATTCGCTGAAGGCACGATTGGGGCAACAGAATGTATCACTTGTGTGGCAACCTCAGCCGCTGACCCATGTGTAGGGTTTAACTCTGACAAAGGTGTAGCTCCCGCAAGAAACTCCTCCATTTTCTGTTTTATTTCCCGCAAGAATCTCGTCCATTTTCTGTTTTATGTGATGAGTCTCCTGCTGAGATCTTTTAACCTCATCTCTAAGTACCCTATTTTCCTCTGCGATTCAAGTAAGTTGATTCTGTAGCCCTTCTAAAATTCCAGCTAAAGACTTCAAATCTAATCCCTCAGCCATGTCGACTCGGGTGGATAAAAAGGGCACTTCAATCTGTCAAGGTGCCTTGGTAATCCAAATTAGTCGACGCTAGTCCCAACGCCCCACCACCTCAAACGCCACCCAAAACTAACTTCGAGGTAACGTCTAAAATGGCGGGGGAAGTGGAAGAGAAACAGAGACAGCCGCTGTGCAGAAGTTTTGATCACTCCCTCTCAGTTTGGTTCTCTGGAGTTCTGGTGTGCTAACCATGTGGAGAAATACATTTTATGACACACAGTCTAACTTAATTTTCAACTCTATAGTAATTAAGAAATTACCCTTACCCAGGAGACCTCGGCCATTGCTTCTCTCTTGGGTTGTTTGTTTATATTATACAATGTTTGTCTGGTGCCTGTTTTCCTGAATAAACACAGTGCTATTAATAATCATAACTCAACTCCATATTATTCCCAATTTTCTGAAAGTTGGTCTCCTACCTGACACAAACTTAATCCAGCTTTGTATGCTTCAACCGTAGTGCCTTAACTATTCCTAAGACTAAACAACCTAGCTATGTGTAACTACCCTATACCTGAGCCTCTATTGTATTACAGATAGTTACTCCACTACTCTGTTTGCTCCATACTGCAGTTTTATAGTACGTTGGAAAGAACTGTCCATCAATGCGTAGACTTGCCCAAACAAAAATTACGATACTGTTCTTGAGAAATATATTATTTCTGAAAAAAACACAAAGTCTCTTACTTGGAGTTTTCCCACATCGCGCATGCGCTTATTATGGCCAAAACTCACTAAACAGGACAGGAATGTAGATTTGCTGACGGAATCTCTGGAGAGTACAAATGTGCAGCTTCACTCTGCAGAATTACAGTTGAAGTGCGCAGTTCACCTGTGGAACGCACACCTCGTTACCGCCATTGCTCACGAGCTCCAAAAGACTGGACCCGCAACTTCCTCTCCGCCGCGTCTTCAACATTCCGACATCTTCTGCCTTGCAACTTCTCAACACATTCAGGCATTGACGCAGGAAGAGCGCGGAGACGATGTGCAGTCTTCTCTAATGGGGATACCTAGAATTTTTCGATCAGTAAGGGGAGTTCCTTTACCTTCGAGATTACAGCCCGGGTACTAGCCACTGAGGTCTTGACAACAAGTATGCAAACAGTGATGAGATCTGGATGGTATTGGTCATAAGCTGGTTCAGCTATCAGTGAAACTGAAGGAGTCTCTATATTGTGGGTCTTCAGACAATCAGAGCGTCGTCCCTATATATATTTGCTTTCACCAAAATGGGTGATTGTTGTATTGCAGTTTAGTTTCAAATTGCTATCAAAACGTTGGCAATCTCTGGGGCAAATGAAGAGCCCATACAGCCTCCTTTCGATTTGAGAAAATAAGCAAATGCTGAATTGAGAAAAAAAAAAAAATCAACTCTCGTTATTTTGGCTGGTTTGAGGATAAAAGGAGCTGAGCCCTAATGCGCTTTTTCTTGTTTCTACAGCTAGCATTCTATTACTTCTAATGCCAAATTACGTTGAATATTTGTACACAGTGATTGTATGTCCTGTTTACCATAATATTATTTCCTTAGAAAACTAAGAACTGGTGTCAGGCGCAAATGGTTTTTATCAAACAACGTATACACTTGGCTATATGCCTAAAGTCTTTAAATGCAATATTACACTTAACATGTAAATTCTGATCAGTCTACCCTAAAAATGTCTCCCTCTTTCATAGGTAAACATCAGATCTTTGGGACCAGCTTTAGTAAATCGTGGTCCTTTGTGTTTCATTATGACCTTTTTGATTTTCTTCGCTTTGGGCAAATAGTTTGAAACAAATGTGAGAATTCCTTATTGCTGTTTGGGTTTCATTTTGAATAGTTCTTCTTTCATTAACTGTGTTGCTTTCTCTTTCTGTGTACATTATATTCTTCAAGTTTAAATTGCTCATTTAAACTTGCCTCATATATTTCAATGTCTTCCTTTGTAGTCGCAGTAATATCATTTATGGTAGTGCTCCAACATGTTCCTTGGATAAACACTCTTAGGACCTAAAAACTTGTTTCTATCATTTAGATTATGAAAATAAATGCAATTTCCCCCTGATTTACATCAGCATCCAACTATTCAACGTGTGAAATCCCATATTTAATTTAAAATGCATCCAGATATATTTAACATATGTTTAATACTCTCAGGTTCCAAACCAAACACCAAATATATCATGTACGTATCATTGCTAAAGTAACTTAACCTGCTGTTTATCATTTTGTCCTGTTAACTGTACAAACATATTTTTTTTAAATAGAAAATAATTATGACAATTTAACAGTTGTAGATTTAATATTGGATTTGCTTCAGTCTGGTCTTCTAATCATACCCATAATCTCCATTTGAGAAGTCCCCATTACTGACGGTGTGCTTCAGAAAAAGACTTTTGACATCTAGTGTATTTCTGTTTAGTATTATTCCTTGTTCCAATACTCTCAAAATTGATCCTTTGCCTTTATTCAATTAGTGACTACTTTCAATTAGAGATTAAAAAAATTAATCTACAGCTATTGCAAGTATTTGTAGTGATTCAATGCCACTTGTAATTGGACGTCTAAGAGGTGTCATTGGATTTTTGGGGGAATTTTTGGCACAAGATCTAAAACTCAAATCTGAGGTGCCTTATTCATCAGCCAAACATTTTGTACTTCAGTTTCCTTTCTTCAGTTTGGTTTAATAATTATTCACCTTCTATTGCATATTCTTTAGTAGGGTCACTGGCCAATTTTAATTACGTTTTTTTTATCCTGTAATGAGTCGTGTGTATTCATCAATACAAAAACCTAACTTCTGTCAACTTAATCATAATTTCCATATTAGGTATATTTTTCATAAAATGTCTTTCCTCTATATTTAAATTTGGTGTTTTGGGGGTTTTCTGTATGAAAGTTTCTTTAAATCTTTTTGAATAAAATGTTAATTAAACCAAGTTTCTAGTTAACTACTGGTAATTAGTATGAGTTTTCGCCTTCAATTCTTTGAATCTAGGCTCAGTATCCACTCTTAAATTTTCTGTTTTGTAAAAATAGATTTAGATGTAGTTTACACATCCTTCAATATTAAAATCTTTGTTTTCAAGTATATAGTTGATGTATGCATAGATGTGAGCATAATGTTTTGCAATTATTTTGACCTGTGTTTATTTGGTCGATAACTGTGTTGAGCATAATTTTTTCTTCAAGAAAGTTGAAACTGAAATAAGAAACTTGAGATATTAGACATTTCACATAGAAGTACGGGGCGCCACCAGGGGCTTACACATGATGAACTCCCCCAGTTGAGTAGTAGGGAACAGTATGCGCCCAGTTCGGCTTAACTAGAGAAACAACTTAAATCGCTACCCTAAAATTCTTTTTGGGGCAAGCTTAGACATTTACACCAGGGTAAAAGGGTCTCCACAGCAATACAAGCCACTCCTCTGTTTTTGGGCTGCAGAAATATTTTCAGCATAAAGAAAAGAAAGCTTTTATATAGAAGGAGCAACCTTATAGGGTAAGAATGTCTCATTCTATTACCTTTGGATCATAGGATGGACATGCCTTGCTTTGCTTTGTGCTTCTGTTGAAAGAGTTTGTCACAGAGAAACAACCCCCAGTATTAATCCTGGAAATTTAGAGCACAATGTTTGTTGAGAAGTAACATGAACTGATAGAGAACATAAAGATTTTTTTTGTAAGCGTAGGGGTACAACAGATGCTTGAAAGGGGGCATTTGTAGTTGCACAACGTGTTCCTGCGAACCCTGGAAAAGCACGGTTCTGAAAAGTAAACCTATTTGGCACTCGTGGACTGGCACGGTGCATGAAAGGTAAACTTATCTGCTACCTGTGGGTTTGTACCCTTATCACTTTTTAAAGTGCTCCTATATTTTAAATGCATCTGTTTCAAACTGGTACTAAAAGTGCAGTGTATCTTCATAAAGTCTTCCTCCGTATATATGTAACCTTTTTGCTTTTTTTCGCTGGCTACCCATTGAATAGACAGAAGTAACACCTGAACAGTCTAGAGTTAGGTTTTCTATAAAACTGTGGTATCAGTGTGAGAATTATAAGTGGCAGGAACATGGCAGCAAAAAGTAACAAACAACTGTTGAAGTGAATAGGCAGTGTAAGAAAGTGACTCTGTATATACTGTACCAAAGTAAGGTACAGTTTTTACAGAGACCACAGTCCCGAGAGGTTTGGCAGAGGCTAAAGTTAGATATAACCTTACTCTCTAAAGTGGTAGCTTGGTCGAGCAGTAAGGCAGTATCAGAGGACAGTGTAAAGCATTTGTTGTACACACTCGTTCAGCAAATGGTCTCACACACCCAAGAACTGAAAACTAGGCCAATTGTTTTGTATCAAAAGATATAGTTGTTTTATTTTAGAACCAACACGGTATCAAAATATACTTTCACCGAATGGATTCCTTTAGTTAAATACTTTTCAAATAGGCAATAGACTCTTTGAATACAATAGTCACAGTTTGTTGCAATAGGCAACACAATTGCAAACACAATGCAACATTGAGCTTAATGGGAATTTCTAGTTAAATGCAATTAGTTACTTTGTAGATTACTTTTCTAACCTCAAGACTGGATCCTAGATTCAGTCCTGGAACATGCCCTGTAAACAGTTAAGTAAAAGCGTTTTGGTTACAGTAGTTATTTTTAAGGAATATTATTGTATTTTAAAAGTTGACAGAAACATTTTCAGTTGAAATTACCAATGTTATCCTATGGAAGGAAATTCAGTTTGCAGGTAAAGTATGCTTACGTTACTTTTGTAATCCAGTGCTGAACTCCTAGGTTCAGCAATGGGCGGGACATCTATCTAAAACAGACAAGTAATTACGTTTTTATCATCTGCACGATTTTGACAGAATATTTGTAAGTTTCAAAAATCGACACTTAGAAACTTTTTCAGCAAAAAGCAGGCAATGATATCCTGTAGAAGGAAATTCAAGTTACTGGTAAGTACGGTTAGAATTACTTTTCAGGCTCAGCACTGGGCTCAAAGATGCAGCACTGAGGTCTCTCCTGACAACAGGTGAGTAAATCGGAATTCGTTGTTCGGCTGATTTGAGATGAATATTTTAAATTTGCAAAACTCCACACTTAAAAGAATTTCCAAGTGAAACCAGTCAATGTTAGCCTATGGAAGAAAAGTGAGTTATCTGCTTTTAGGTAAGTACTCGACTGGTAGAGTTAAAGTTCTGGGCATAGACTCGGGGGTCTCCCAGGGTCAAGTAGGTGCAGTTGGTACACCCTCAGCTGCACAGGGGCAGCCGCGTGCAGAGGTAGTTAGGCCCAAAGTTATCCAATGAGAGGCAGGGGGCCTTCGGTTGGTGGCTGCTGGCTGGCGGGCCACGCGGCTGTGGGAGCTGGGCTCCTGGTCACTTGCTCAGGGAAAATGGGAAAGTAGGATAGGACAAAGGTTGCACTGCCAGGGGCACTCGGGCAGCTGGGTGCAGAGTGCTTTTGAGCCGGCTGGCGCTCAATGTTATTCAATGGAGATCTTGAAAAGGGAACAAAGGCTGCAGGCTCGGGATGGAGATTCTTCAGGAGCAACCAACACTTCGAGGGGTAAGTTGGGATCTTGGAGGATAGGTAGGCACCCCGGAGTTGGGCACAGGAGGCTGGGGGGCGCAGGGTGCAGGGGTGTCTTTTGACGTCAGGAAATCTTACCCTTTGCTGGTCGCGATTGGAGGGGTCCCTGGTTCTGAGGCTGCAGGGGTCATCTGGGTCGTCGAGGAGGGTCCTTGGGCACTGGATTCCAGGTCAGAATCGCCAGGGGGACGTCCTCAGGGTCTTTGTCCACTTGGGCACAGGCAGGGTTAGGCGGGTGCAGAGTGGGCTGGATTCACGGTTCCTGGCTGGCACCAGGGGTATTGCTGTTTGAGCAGAACCACTGCTCTTGGGAGTCCCTGTCTCTAAGAGGGTCAAGGCAGGCAGGTCCTCTCCGGGGCTCTCGAGGTTGCTGTCTGCAGGAAACGCCGGGATTTAGCAGGAGCAGGTTCAAGGATCAACAGGCCCGTAGGGCTGGGGACAAGTCAGTTTGTGTCGTCCTCTTGTTAGCAGCTGCACGGCAGGTCTTCTTCTTCTTGGTCTTCTTTCTTGTTTTGAAATCGGAATCTGAGGAAGGAAGGTTCAGGGTGCCACTAAAGGAATATGCTACTTACCAGTATGCATCTGTTCTTGGCATGTAGGGCTGCTGACATTCATATCTGTGCATAGATCGCCGCCTAGTGTTGGGTCCGGATGATTGCACTTGTTGTCTTGGAAGAGTCTTCGAAGTATCACAAGATAGGTGACTCCTCCCCTGGACTACAGTGCGCATGGGCATCTTCTCCATCCTCAGATTGTTTTTCGCCATTGTGGCAGAGATGGAGATAGTAAAGTAAGAGATGGCCATGCCAGAGATAATGCTGCAGCTGCGACAGGCACCGGGGAGGAGGGCGGGCAATATGAATGTCAGCAGCCCTACATGCCAAGAACAGATGCATACTGGTAAGTAGCATATTGCGTTCGAGGCATATGGGCTGCTGAATTCATATCTGTGCATAGACTGAATAGCAGTATCTCCTCTAGCGGTGGCTACCTGTGCCAGCTGCAGCAGTTTGGAAAAGAGTTTTGAGGACAGCCTGGCCTACAGCAGCTTGCACGTCTACACAGTAGTGTTTTGTGAAAGTGTGTATGGTGGTCCATGTGGCTGCCTTACAGATGTCTTCAAGAGGAATATTTCCTAGGAAAGCCATGGATGCCCCCATTTTCCTTGTAGAGTGTGCTCTTGGGGGGACGGTTAAAGTGCGTTTTGCCTTTTGATAACAAATTTGAATGCATTTAACTATCCATCTGGCTATTTCTGACTTTGAAATAGGATTTCCTTTGTGTTGTGGTACAAAAGCAACGAATAGGTGTTTTGTTTTCCTAAATGATTTAGTTGTATCCACATAATAAAGTAGAGCTCTTTTTACGTCTAATGTGTGTAGGGCTCTTTCAGCTACTGACTGTGGGTTTTGAAAGAAAACCGGCAGTTCTATTGATTGGTTGATATGGAAATTGGATACAACCTTAGGCATGAACTTAGGGTTGGTTCTAAGAACCACCCTGTTGGCATGTACCTGCATGAAAGGTTCTTGAATTGTTAGTGCTTGTTATTTGCTCACTCTTCTGAGTGAGGTAATGGCAACTAAAAATGCAACCTTCCACGTTAAGAATTGTAGTTCGCATGAGTGTAGAGGTTTGAAAGGAGGGCCCATAAGTCTGGTCAATACTATATTTAGATTTCAGACTGGGGAAGGGGGGTGTCTTGGGGGGATCACCCTTTTCAGACCTTCCATGAAGGCTTTGATTGCTGGTACCCTAAACAGTGAAAGGTGTTGCCTGTTTTGAAGGTGTGCTGCTATAGCAACGATTTGTAGTCGTATAGAAGAGTATGCCAAGTTACATCTTTGTAGATGCAACAGGTAACATATAATGTTTTGTATGGAAGCGTCTAAAGGGTTGATTTGGTTATTGTTGCAGTAAATACCAAATCTCTTCCATCTAGCTGCTTAGCACGCTTGTGTGGTCGGTCGTCTTGCCTCCCTAATGATGTTCATGCAGTCTGGGGGCAAGTTAAGGTATCCAAACTCTAAGACCTCAGGACCCAGATCGCTAGGTTCATCTGATTGGGATCTGGGTGTCTGATTTCTCCATGGTTCTGAGTTAGAAGATGGGGTGCAAGGCACAGTCTTTGAAGAGGAACTATTGAAAGTTCGAGAAACGTGGTGTACCACGGTTGTCTCGTTCACGTGGGAGCAACTAGGATCAGCGGGAGTGAGTGTTGCCGCAGTTTGCGTGCCACCAGCGGGATTAGCGGTGCTGGGGGACAAGCGCACGCAAATCTGCCTGACCAGTTCATCCATATCGCATTGCCCTGTGACAACGGATGTGGGAATCTGGTGGCAAAGTACTGGCCTTTGGAGTTTTCTTCTGTGGCAAACAGGTCTATTTCTGGGTGACCCCACTGTTTGAAGAATGGCTGGAGAACTTGGGGGTGAATCTCCCATTCGTGTAGTTGTTGGCTGAGCCTGCTGAGCAGGTCGGCAATATGATTGTCCTTCCCTGGAAGGTGCTCTGCTAGGAGAAAAATGCTTTTTTGAAATCGCCCACTTCCATATGCTTTGTGCCAGATGGGACAGCTGTGGAGAGTGCGTTCTTCCCTGTTTCTGGATATAGTACATTGCGGTCATGTTGTCTGTCCGGATCAACACCGTCTTGTTGTACAAGTATTTTTGAAATGCTTTTAGGGCTAGAAATATCGCTAGCAATTCTAGTTGGTTGATATGCAGCTTTTTCTGTTTGGGTGTCCAGAGCCCTTGTACTGTTTATTGAAGGAGATGGGCTCCCCAGCCTGTGAGTGATGCGTCCGCTGTTAGTACTAGTTGTGGAATCGGCTCTTGGAACAGTCGCCCCTTGGAAAGGTTTTGTGGGTTCCACCACTGCAGAGAGTTGTGAGCGCGACTGTCCACTAGGTCTTTTAGTTGTCCTTGAGCCTGATTCCATTGCCGTGCTAGGCATTCCTGTAATGGGCGCATTTGAAGTCTGGCATGGGGGACAATGAATATGTAGGAGGCCATCATGCCTGTGAGCTGCATAAAGACTCGAGCAGGCAGAGAGTGTTGTGGCTGGAATTTGCGAATGAGTATCTGCATACTGGCTATCCTTGCTGAGTTTGGATATGCCTTTGCCGCTGAGGTGTTTATAGTGGCTCCCAGGTATTGCTGTACGTGGGATGGTTGCAGATGCGATTTTGTGTAGTTGATTGAAAAGCCTAGGCTGTGTAGCAACTGAATTGTTTGAGACGTGTGTGCTGTACATTGTTGGTACGATTTTGCTTGTATTAGCCAATCGTCCAGGTATGGATACACATGGACGTGTTGCCTCCTGAGATGTGCTGTCACGGTCGCTAAGCATTTTGTAAACACTCTTGGAGCCGTGGTAACCCCGAAGGGCAAAACCTTGAATTGGTAGTGTTGACCTTCTATTGTGAACCTGAGGTATTTTCTGTGGGCTGGATGGATGGGTATGTGGAAATACGCATCTTTGAGGTCCAGTGTTACTAGGAAATCTCCTTGCTGTAGCAACGGGAGCACTTGTTGTAGTGTGATCATATGGAAGTGCTCCGATAGTATATATTGATTTAGGGGTCTGAGGTCCAATTTTGGTCTGAGGGAACCGTCCTTCTTTGGAATAAGGAAGTATAGGGAGTATACTCCTGTCCCTTGTTGGTGGAAAGGGACTTGCTCTATGGCCCCCTTTTCCAGCATGCATTTCACCTCTTGTAGCAGGGTGATGTGTTCCGTGGACATAGGACGATGTCTGGGTGGGATGTTTGGTGGTGTAGAAGTCAGTTCTAGGCAATAACCAGACTGGATAATTTCTCTCACCCACCTGTCCGTGGTAATTGTGTGCCAGACAGGTAGGAACTGTTGTAGTCTGCCTCCGACAGGTGTTAAGTGGTCTGGAGGTAGCGTAATAAAGTCACTGTTTTGTGGCAGTGGAGGCTCTGGTGGTATTGCCTCCAAGTCCTCTTCCCTTATTATTGTTACCTCTGTAACCTCCTCTGGTTGTGTTCTTGTTGAAGGAACCTTGTGTGTTAGTTTTGTATGATGCAGATGTTTGCGAGGTATTTCCTTGTGTATTTGCTATGTATGAGGAGCGTCGAAAGGAGCCCCTATGTTGCAGAAATTGCAATGCACCCATTGATTTTGCGGTTTCTGTGTCTTTTTTCATTTTATCCAAAATGGTGTCGACAGCAGGGCCAAATAGAAAGTCCTGATTGACAGGCTGGTGAAGAATGGTGGACTACACCTCATTCTTAAACCCGGAAATACGCAGCCATGCATGTCTGCGTAGTAAAACGCTAGTGTTAATTGACCTAGCTGCAGTGTCTGCTGCGTCAAGCGCACATTTGATGGAGGCATTTGATAGGAATTCTCTCTCTTGTATGAGATCATTAGCTTGTGCTTTAAAAGGCTCAGGTAGGTGTTGCATTAGGCTTTCGAGCTGATCATAGTGCGCCCTGTCGTAACGAGCCAGTAGGGCTTGTGTATTAGCAATCCTCCATGAGTTGGAGGCTTGTGCTGCTACTTTTTTTGCCTGATGCCTCCAGTATTTTTGACTCTGTCAGGGGGAGGTGCTTCCCCTGTTGTCTGGTAGGTGGCTCTTTTACGTGCGTTAGCCACTACCAGTGAGTCTAGTGGTAACTGCCCTTTGAGGTAAGTAGGGTCTGTAGGAGCCGCCCTGTACTTTTTTCTATTCTGGGATTGATTACCCGTGCCCTGGCTGTATCCTTAAATATGTCAGGTGCGAGTTTTAGAACTCCCATGTTAAAGGGAGTGTTCTGACACTTCTTTCTGCAGTAGGGAATGTGTCGAATAAGAAGTCTTTCTCCACAGGGTCATTATGCATGTCCACATTGTGGAATTGTGCTGCCCTGCCTATGAGTTGATTAAAGACTACGGTGTCATCAGTAGGTGACGACTTAGTAGGATAAGTGGGTACATCAGGGATGGGATGGGTGTTGTAAGGGTCTGTTGGCTCTTCCGAAGGTTCTTCTTGTGGTTCAGGATCCTGTGGGAAATCATATAGAGGCTGTGGCTCATCCCCTGTATTCCCCTCATGGTCCCCATGGTGAGAAGGAGAGTAAGGAGCAAAAGGAGTAGTAGGCATGATAGGTTGAAAAGGGATAAAGGGTCTAGAGGGAGAAGTCTTCAATGGAAAAGGGGAATGAGGTTCAAAGTGCAAAGGCCTCTTTTTTCTATGCAGGATGGTAACATTACCAGTCTCTGGATTAATATATATCTTTGCCTGGTCGTCTGATGGATCTGGGTGGAATAGTTCTTCCTCTACAGTCCTGGGTTGAGTGTTAGACTTTTTTGGGTCGGTAACACCTGGTTTTTTGACGACTTTTGGTGTTTGGTTGGATTTTTTCGTCTCTGGCCCTTTTTTTGGGTCGACGGGTGTCTTTGGGTCGACCGGAACTTTCGGTTCGACACGTTTTTTGTGCTCCGTAGGCTTCTTTGGATGGTGTCTTTGGAGCAGGTATCATTGGGTCAACAGGTTTTTCCGGCCTTGGTACGGGCTTCGGTACGGCACCGTTTGCCGGGTCGACTGATTTCGGAACAGTAGGCTTGCTCGGGTTGGCGACCTTCTTTGGTTCGGCGCCCTTCAGTTGTGTGCCCTTGTTCGATCGACCACTTTTTTGGGGTCGACGGTTTTTGGCTGAACGGCCTTTTTGGCGTCGACAGTCTTCTTTGGCTCGACGCTCTTTGGCTGTATGGCCTTTTTTGGATCGACGCCCTTCTTTGGCTATGGAACCTTCTTCGGGACGATGGTACTGGGCCATGGGTTTGTGAAGGTTTCGGTGCCGAGCCGGATGGCGGGGCTTGCAAAACTTTTTTAGGATCTTGGCTAAGGCCTTTTGGCGATGCCTCGACCGGAGCCTTTGGTGACGGGCTAATTGGTGTCAGGGGCAGGGTACTCACGATTTGCCCTAGTGGGATGTCGTCATCGGAGTCTGAGTAGTCCTCGACTGTGACGATTTCTAGGTCCGAGTGTGGAGCTTCCGGTAGATCCTGGTCACCGGCGAAGATGTTGTCCAGATCCGGTGCCTGTCGCTGCACTTCTTGCCTAGCGGCCCGTCGGTTTCGAATATTTTTCTTGGATCGAAACTGGGCACAGGCTGGGCAGGTTTCTTCCCTATGGTCTGGGGAAAGGCACTTGTTGCATACTGAATGTTTATCAGTATGTGGGAACTTGGAGTGGCATTGTGTGCACCTTTTAAACAGGCTTCTTTCCATCGACGGTCGGCTCATGTGGCGTCGAAAAGGCCCAACGGCCCGCGTCGACGACCGATTCGAGATGGAAGGTTGGATCAAGTAGAGAGGTACCGAACGAAAACAATACCATCGAAGTCGAAGGCCTTTTGGCCTTTAGAAAAGTTTATTTTCGATTCTGAAGTTGGAATATAGGAGTTAGCATCCGAACCCAATGGCGGAAAAAAACAATCTGAGAATGGAGAAGATGCCCATGCGCACTGTAGTCCAGGGGAGGAGTCACCCATCTCGTGATACTTCGAAGACTCTTCCACGACAACAAAGTGCGATCATCCGGACCAAACACTAGGCGGCGATCTATGCACAGATATGAATTCAGCAGCTCACATGCCTCGAACTACTAAATTTAGGGGTGTTACAGGTAGGGGAAGGGCAGGGACCAATAGGTCCCTGTCTTGGGTGTGTACACCCCCTATCCTGCTCCTCTCCTGTGGGAGGGGGGCAGGAGCCTAGCTCTTATTGGGCAGGGTTCCCTATCCTCAAGATGGCCAGAGCCCGGAGCTGTGCTTCACCTCGCCTCCTGAGTGGTGGAGTTGGCACAGGCAGGCACACCCCCTTTCCGCACGTAGGGTTTCCGTCCAGTCTTCCGGCCAGAGTGGGGGTCAGAAACGGTGGGGGCCAGTTGCTGAGAACAGCAAGTGGTCTGGAGAAGCTCACAAAGGCGGTATGCCTTTGAAGCTTTCCCCTGCCCATCCTGAGGAGGAGACCTAGCACCTCGCCCAGGATGTGCATTGTTGCAGACCCAAGATAGCGGGGGTTATCCACCCAGGGGTACAGCAACAAGTCTGCTATGTGGCAGCCTAGGCAGCCACTCAGATAAGACGTGGATTGTAGGTTAGGTTTCAGGGGGCATCTCTAAGATGCCCTCTGTAGTGCATTTTAGATTGAATCCCACACTGGCATCAGTGTGGGTTTAATGTGCTGAGAAGTTTGATATCACACTTGTCAGTCTTCAGTGTAGCCAATATGGTGCTGTGGAGTTCGTAATGACAACCTCCCAGCACCATATACTCTTAATGGCATCACTGCACTTACAGTGCCCAGGAATGGCCCTGGGTACTGTAGGGGCACAGGGCTCATGGACCTGTGCCCACACCACTGGCATAGTGCACCCAGCTAGGGGGTGACTGGTGTATGCCAGGGCAGTGGATTTGTGGGCATGGCACACAGGGATGTGTGCCATGTCGACTCTTTGTTTAGTTCTGCACCAGGACACTTAGCCTACAAAGGCAGTGTGTGTGTGTCAGGGTGCAGGGCCACTAAGGGTGGCACAATCAGTGCTACATCCCTTAGGGGTCTTCTCTGGTCACAATGCCCTGGGTACCTAGGGTACCATTCACCAGGGACTGACATGTGGCCAGAGATGCCAATTAGGTTTTTAGCTTCCACACAGTTTTAGGGAAGGAACACAGGCCCAGGCACCTGATTGACAGGAGCCTAGGGCACACTCAAAGTACATCAGCAATTCAGCAAAAAGTGGGGGCATACCATGCAAGAAAGATGGCACTTTCTCACAGGCAGTCAAAAGTGGCCAAGAGGTGTGGGCTCTAAAATAGCTGCATTGACCTTGATGGTAAATGGCCTGATTGTAACACTAAATGTAACAATGTAGTTCAGAAGGATATCATATAAAGCCATGATATCTTTAGCTACATCAGTGTAACTAGGGCTTTGAACAAAGAAGATGTTATGCAGTTCAAATATATATCATGATCTAACCGGTTTAAGGGCTTGAAAATGCTGTGGATCGACATAAATAAACATAGTAGAGCTGGGGTATTAATAGCAAATATTCATAGAAGTTGAAATAGGGTAGTAGTGATTTGAATACAATTGGTCAACTGCTTTCGGACAGTCAAAATTGTCTTGTATACAGAGTTCTGTTTTGTATGAATGCACCAAGTTTGATGCTGATGTTTTAAGAGACAAACTGGATGCTGTGCGAGTGGTGGGTATGACACTGGATAGCTATCACTGCTTGGTGATCTGAATGCAAGTTGGCCTGCTTTGAAAAAGAGCTCCTCAGAGGCAATTTTTCACTTACCTTTGCCTTCTGTTCTTTTAGAAGTTTTTCAGCCTCTAGCTCCTTGTCCACACTTGTTTTAGATCTCTGCAAATCTAAAATCTGTGATTCCAGTAACCTAGTGTTAGTCTGAAGAGTTTCAATACGGGCTAGTAGGTCTTCCTTCTCAGAGTTCAGCTTTTCCAGCTAAAATGACAAACAGAACACCAATGCCAATTAATAATACACATCTTGGAAATGACGACTGTAATTTGTAATATTTCCTAAGTAAAAAGAGAAGTGCTAAAAAATACATCCGATTGGATCAACTGAACATTCTGTAAAGCCTAAAACTACTTTTCGTGATGTACGCAAGTGCTTAAGCCACAAGACATTTGGGAAATAGGACTAAAAAGCATGTCATTTAAGATAAGTTGGCTGAACATGTTGCGCCTATGAAGTCGTCTTTAGCTTCTGCATACTTTCAGTCTGGCATGAGAAGCTGATAGCTTGGATGGCAAACCCGAAATCCATGTACTGTGAAACCTGGGTAATTGCAACATTATGATAATCCACATTTAAGTTTTCAGTAGCTTTTTTTTAACTTATTTTGTAACTATACCAAATTGATGGTGCTCATTACCACCTCAAGGAAGGTCATAATTTGAAACCAAAACCCACCCCAAGCATATCCTATCCAAAACACGGTGCCCGATTGACTCCTGAGGCGGAAGCCGGGAGCTTGTTTGTTTGTGTGTGTTTAACGCGCTATTTGCTGATTTGTGGACCAAAGACTCCTTTTAAAAATTGCACGGAAGATTTTCTTTTAATAATTGCACTCACCTTTTCTTTAATAAATTGCACGCAGCCTCACCCACCACTCAGCCGAGATAGGAGCTGAACGGGGGCGCCTGGAGGCAAGCAAGCAAGCAAAGACTGCCGCCACTTTGGGGGTAGTGAACAGGTAGCGGGCTAGTTGTTGCGCGCCAGGGGATAAATACCGCCCTGCGCTGCACTCTTGTGGATGCCCAATTGACACCTGAGGCGGAAGCCGGGAGGTTGTTTGTGTGTGTTTAACGCACTATTTGCTGATTTGTGGACCAAAAACTCTTTTTAAAAATTGCACGGAAGATTCTCTTTTAATAATTGCCCTCACCTTTTCTTTAATAAATTGCACGCAGCCTCACCAACCGCTCAGCCGAGATAGGAGCTGAACGGGGGTGCCTGGAGGCAAGCAAGCAAGCAAAGACGGATGCCATTTTTGGGGTAGTGAACAGGTAGCGGGCTAGTTGTTGCGTGCCAGGGGATAAATGACTGCCTCCAACCGGACGCGCGCAGCGGCGCGCCTTTGCAAGCCCTTTTGCGCCCGGCCGGGACCAGGGGCCATGACCTATGTCAGTTCGGATTCGAGAAGGTGTTTTAGCTCACCGGAGCTGTATGCACTGCGTCCTACCCCCAGGGAAAACTGTAAGCACAATATAAATGTAGAGAATCGTGGAAAGCAATGTACGTTCTGTCCCTTTTCCTTGACTCGCCAGTTGAAGAACAGAGTTAGGGGCCAGACACTTACCCTGGCCCTCATTAATTGTCGCTCATTGGGAAAGCATAGGATGGAGATTCATGACCATCAGAAATCCTTGAAGCTCTTCCTTCAGGATATGGTATAAATAGGATGGATAGGCCAGCTGGAAGGGGGGGGGGGGTAGATTGCTATAATCCATAAGCACGAGTTTCAATGCAGTCTGGAGAACGTGGACATTGTGGATAGTGAATCGGGATTCTTCTCAATCTCTGCGGCCCATAACCATATCCTGAAAGGATTCTTGGTATATAGACCACCTGGGCCTGGGACACGATTTGCTGCAAGCCTGATAGACAATGTTAGGCGGCCTGCTCTGAGGTACGAGAGATTTCTGCTCCTGGAAGACTTGAACCTCCATTTTGAGGAGTCTATCAGTGGAGAAGCACAGGAACTTCGCCAGGAATTAGAAGCTATACAACTAACGCTGAAATCGAAAGCCCCAACCCACTGCCACGGGCACCTGCTAGACCCTATTTTTGCAAACTGGGATACGCTGTCAGATGAACCCCCGATACCGGTGATCTGGTCAGATTACTATTTGGTCTTGTTTAAGGCGGTGGTACCCGAGACGGCTACACAGGGCAGGATAGAAGATCAAACCAGACGCAGGAAATGGGCAAGCTTCTCTACGGAAGCGTTTAACAACGCCCTCGCCCAGGGTGGGAACCTGGTGGGTATGGGAACAGAAATAGAATCAGCCTGTGAGGCATTAGACCGGCGAATCTTGGAGGCACCAGATAGTACGGCGCCTTGGTCGCATAATGCGCCTCTGAGACAGACTAAATCCGCCCCTTGGTTCAAAGCCAAACTGCGTGGCAAGAAATCTGAATGTTATCGGCTAGAGAGGTACTGGAGGAAAAGTTACACTGAGGAAAGAACGATTGAATATAAAACCGGACTCAAGAACTACCATGCCCTAATTAGGAAATCCCGGAAAGTACACTACTGTAGCAGAATTGAGGGAGCACATAACTCAATGAAGGAACTGTTTTTCAGTTTATAAAGAGATATCTGATCTCTCAAGTGTGGCGGCCCCTACGAGCGGGTCAGAGGAGTCCTGTAATAGGGTGGCAGAGTTCTTTGCTCAAAAGGTAGAAAAAATATACACCTCCTTCCTGGAGACGGCCAGAGAAGAGCGCCCCAGTGAGGCAATCTCTACCTGTGGTTGAGTGCCTCGAGAGTTTCAGAGTTCCTTCTAGGGAAGTCCTGTGTGGTATTGCAAATACCATAAAATCAGGCTCTCCGAAGAACCCGGCTACGCCTAAGGTACTGAGAGGCAGTCTGGACATCCTTGAGCCCCCTATCAGAGATTTATTGGAGCTCTCTTTTGACTCAGGGCAGGTGCCAAAAACATGGAAGGAGGCAGTGGTTCTCCCTCTGAGGAAAAAGCCCAACTTGAGCATGGAACATCTCGAGAACCTACGACCTATCTCACTCCTGCCGTATTTCGCTAAGATTGCGGAAAAGGTTGTGAATAACCAGTTGTCAGTCCATATTGAGGCAAACGGATTGCTCCACCCCACACAATCGGTTTTTCGCGCCCTCCACTCGACAGAGTCAGCACTTCTGTTATCTACAGAGATTTTACGGAAATATGCTGACGAGGGCAAACGGCGGCACTGATTTTGCTCGACCTCAGTGCCGCCTTCGACACCGTAGCCCACCACACATTGCTACAATGTCTGAAGAGTGAAGGAGTGGTGGGTAAAGCATGGGATTGGATGAAATCCTTTTTGTCCGACCGGAGTTTCCAAGTAGCACAGGGGTCATTTCGCTCTAAGAGCATTAGCCTAAAGCAGGGAGTGCCGCAAGGGTCTAGTTTGAGCCCGACCCTTTTTAATTTGTACGTGGCTCCCGTAGCAAAAATCACCGACTCCTTTGGAGTAAAAGCCGTCTCCTACGCTGACGGCACGCAACTGGTCGTGACTCTGACACATCGAAAGAACTGGCTGCCACTAACTTTATCTCCTGTCTGCAGCAGCTTGCTGCATGGATGGCAAGTAACTGCCTTAAGTTCAATGGCAACAAGACGGAGGTTCTGATAGTGGGGAAGGCCCCATCAGTATGGACCTCGGCATGGTGGTTCCCTGCCTTGGGTCCCCCACCTACCCCCAGCAACCCAGTGAGAAATCTGGGGGTATGGCTCGATAATAAAAGATCATTCGCGCATCAGACTAAACAGTTGGCAGGGACTTGCTTTGGCATCTTGAGGGTCTTGAGGAAGACACTGGACATACTCCCTCTACCTGCCATAAAAACCATGGTCCATGCCTTAATTGCGTCCAGACTGGACTATGGAAATGTCCTGTATTTAGGGGCCAGTGCTAAATGTATTCTAAGGCTGCAGCGCGTGCAGAATGCGGCGGCTCGCCTGATTCTCCTGCTGCCCAGGAAGGCCTCTTCTAAGAAAGCACTCAAATCTCTGCATTGGCTACCTATTAGGGAGCGAGTGACATTCACAGCCCTCTGTGTAGGACATCGCATTCTACTGGGGAAAGGACCCACTTATCTCCGTAATCTGCTAAGCCCTAACCATCCAACCCGTCAGTTGAGATCGAGCCTGACTGGACAGGTATTTGTCCCTGGGTTTAGCAGAATGAGAATGGGTGGACACTCCTATAGAGTCATGGCAGCTCAAGAATGGAACAAGCTCCCACAGAAGCTTCGCCTAGAAACATCAGAGCAGGCATTCCGCAAAGAGTTAAAAACTTTCCTGTTCCCAAAAGATTAGGACAGAGACGACACCGGACCAGCCGTCGAAGATCTTCGGAACGAGTTAATTTGGGCCAGACATAGCGCGGGGACACACTAGTTAGTGTAACCAGGCGCTCTATAAATGTAATAATAATAATATTAATATTAATAATAATAATAATAATAATAATAATAATAATAATAATAATAATAATCAGCAGAAGTATCCTATATAATGTCCTACTTGGGAGTTAAACCTCAAACTTGTTGCACTTCGTACCATCCAGCGGACCATATGTTACATGTATTTGGTTTTAGAAACCAAGCTCCTTCCCTTGTATACTTCCTAACAAACTAATTCTAGTTCTAAAATATGGAGCATTCAGAGCATTCAGAGTCACTTTAGGAAAATGAGGTCTCAAAAGTCACACACTCACTAAACTACAAGGATCAACACAGCCTCTCCGGGGCGTGGCCAACAGCCGAAGGGAATGGTCGCCTGCTAGCGCGGCTCCCTGGCCCTCGCCTGACTATTCGTCCCACAGATCCGATTTTGGCCGTAAGACTCCCTGCAGAGGGGGAGAATCGGCAACGGTGCCTGGTGTGCACCTCTCCACCTCCTAAGAGAGCCTTGGGCCAGCGTTGTGGCAACGAAAAAAGCGGAGACAAACCCTCCCCAGGCGGCTCTGGAAAAAGGTGGCCTGAGAGCGACATCGGACCTGGCCCAGCAGTGCTCCGGGAGCCCTCCCTGCCTGCCAAGCCTGAAGATTGCTGTCTGGAGGCCACCGGAGGCAACTGGACGCCCTCCCCAACCACTGAGGCGCAGCGACGCACTCCTGAGAGCCACACAGGGAGGTCAGGAGGAGCAGTGCGGGCGGCCGCCTTACCTCGGCCTCCAATCTAAGGCACACCCCGGCTTTGCGGCCTATTCCCCGGCCGCTTCACGTCATGCATTGGAGCTCCGCTCCTCTTCTACAGCACCCTGATGGCTCCAACCTCTGGCCCCAGACTTTTCGTATAGCCCCAAAACGGTGCCCGGAAATCGGGCGGCAACACGACAGCGGCCATCCTCCCTTGAGTCCCACACAGCGGACCCTGCCACAGAGGTCTACACCTACACAGCCACAGCACTCCTGGGCCCTGCTACGCCGCCGCACCGCAGGCCCCCGCAATCGCTGGACTGATGGCCCACAATCAACGCGGCTCACACCGCTGCTATCTATGCCTGGCCTCCCTTCAGTGGAATTGAGGGTGAAAAGCCACAAGCCCTGCCGCAAGACTGCTTGAAGGTACGTGGGGCCTACACTGGCGATTCCCTGTAGGGACGCACATCGGAGCCTTGCTGTGGGCCCACTCTTGATGACGCCTCAGTTGTTTTGGCCAGCGGGACCCCATAGGCCGTTTTGGGGTGCATGAACACTTGGGGGCGTATCTGAATATGCCCGGCGGAGCAGAGGTACAGAGTGCAACTGACGAACTCACGCTGGGCAAGCTCTCCCTGTCCCATTGCCTGACGCCATCCGTACAACACTGCCACTGTGATGCTACCTGGGGGCTAACTGTCATCTTCTCTATTGCCGACGCTCGTAGGCTCAGATCTCTCCGTCCATTGATCGTGTATCTCATTGGTGGCTGGCCCGAAGTGAGGTCCCTTATCCGTCATTCCGGATGGCTTCTCTTAAAGGTAACAGGAACTCCAAATTAATAAACGTTCCAGGGGAGCTAAGGGAGACGGTAAGAATCTTCCATCCGATGTTCCTCCACAGGTTGTCTCCCCAGCCCCATCGGCGAAGGCCCTAACCCTCGAGGATGTCTTAGAGGCAATAGCGGGGGTCCGGTCCTCGCTGGAGACTCGCATAGACTGAATATAGAGGTGACACTGTTGCGCGCAGACCTCCGTAAAATGGACTCCAAAGTGCGTGATGTTGAGGTGAAAACCGCAGCGCTTATCAACGACACCTCCAGCTTGCAGCAACAAGTGGCGCAACTAACAGCAGCAGCGACAGATGGGAGACCTCCTGGACGAGTATGAAGGGTGGGCAAGACGGAACAACATCCGCATCCTGGGGGTACCTGAGATGATGGAAGAGCCCGCAGCCAACCTCTTTGTCGAAGACTTAGTCTTGAAGCACCTCCAGCCCAAAAAACTGTCAAACTACCTCTCAATTGAACGAGCCCACAGAGTCCCGGGTGGCGGGAAGCCGAAGCCAGGGCCCCCCCCGACCCATCATTGCAAGGGTCTTCAACTTCAGAGACCGGGACGTCATCCTCCAAGCAGCCAGGGCTGGTTCACCGTTAAGAATAGACAACGCCCATATCACATTATTTCCAGACTTCACGATGAAAGTACAAGCCAGGAGACACAGCATCTTGGAAGTTAAAAGGCGCTACGGGACCAACACATAAAATACTCCATGCTGTTCCCGGCCAAACTGCGGGTGGAATCGGAAGGAAGGGCCTGGTTCTTTTGGTCTCCGAGCGAGGTGTGGGACTGGCTGGAGGGCTGGCGCCAGGCGGGACAGACTCCAGGCAAGCATAGAGCATCTGGTGCCCGTTCCGAACGAGAGCCACAACCGGAGAGCCCTGAACAGTTTACTGCGGTCATCCAGAATGAATAGTGAGATCTCCAGAACACTTGATGGTGGACTGTTGGAACTCCCTTGCTGATGTTGTGTGGTTCAGTATGGTATGCTTCTTCATTTGAGTGACAGTGGGCAGCCTTAGCCATGTGATTCGATTCCTTGACCCAGTTGTCTTCCCCCCCTTTTCCCCCCTCCCTTTCCCCCCTCCCCCTCATTTCCCTGATGGTTTATAATTGTCTTAGGGCTAGTATGTACCTGATATTGAATAGATATATCACAGTCGACCATGATTACTGCAAATGACGCCAGAACACAGGGCTGGACTGCTGAACCTATCGCGCTGTGCTCATCCCTCTTATCTGGGGCTCTGCAGATTTTTGAATTGTACGACGGGAACTATCCTAGGCCCTGTGTTTAATTTTGCGACCCTGTCCTCCCTCCCCTCCCCCCCTCTTTCTTTCCCTACTTCTCTCATTCTTCGAAGGCTCTGGCTCGCCATTGGACTGCTACGCTCCTTATGATATGCTCTAGTGCACACCAAGTTTCATTTGACTCTTGAAGTTCATCGTCCTCCACTCTCAGGCGAGAGGTATCACAGGCTCACCAGCCACCCCGTTTATGGTTGGGAGGGCGACAGGCACTCTGCCAAGTTGGGGAGTGGATAGTTTCAGGTCCGCGGGCAGGGAAGCAATGGGAGGGGAAGAGAGGGGTGGGGGCGACACCGGGTTTGGGGTGGTTTGTTCATTCTGTTTTTGCTTTACAGATCCTATTGCAGGCTTGTATTCCATCTACGATGCGGTTTTTTTATTTTCTTTTGTTGTTTGTACATTTTGCAGAGTCCTCCTTGACTATGGGCATAATAGACACTGCCGTCTGGCCTCAGTTGCCACCCTATCCTTTATGGATGCTTGTCCTTATCCCCGATTGGCCCAGCCTCTGGCTGCAATCCTGCCCCCACGTCCTTTACTATACAATCTACCATGACGCAATCCCATACTATGGCACTCACCCTCATGACATGGAATGTCAATGGTCTTGGTAGCAAGATAAAGAGAGGAGTGACGCTGCAATACCTCAAACGTCACGCTCCTGATCTGGTGCTACTCCAAGAGACACACCTGATGTGCAACATGTGTCGGGCACTCCATCGTGGGGGGTACAAACTACTGGTGCACGCTGGTTTCACCTCTGGTTCCCGAGGCACCGGTATCCTTGTCAGGAAAAACCTTCCACTTACCTGTACAAAGAGGTGGGCTGACCCCCTGGGCCGCTTTGCGGTGGCCGAGACCACATGGGAGGGGCGGCACCTAAACATTATTTCGGCCTACATCCCACCAGCACTGAGTAAGGATGCCCTGACGACTTTAGAACGACTGTTGTTGGAGCTCCCCCAAGGTACACTGGTTATTGGTGGAGACTTTAATATGACTATGGACGACACTAGAGATAGGCACCCCCCAACGGGGCTCCCATAAGCGGAGTTTGGACCTTTCGGACTTTGTGCAGGCGATGGGGTTGGAGGACCTCTGGCGGACATCACACCCCGACACCCCTTATTACACGCATTATTCCAACGCCCACAATAGTATGTCCCGTATTGACTATATTTTTTGCCACACGGCAGATGTTGGCCTATTTCACGATCCAAAGGGACTTCCCCGAGGTATCTCAGATCTCTCTCCTCTCACTGTCGAACTCACCTATCATCGACAGGTGACCAGGGGTCCCATAGTTATCAACCCATGGCTCCTGAAAATTCCTGACATTAGAGACGGCCTGCTCGAACACACAGAATATTACTTTGCCGAGAACCTTGGCTCGGTCCAATCGGCTGTTACGATCTAGGAAGCATACAAAGCCGTCATTAAAGGGAGGGCACTAGCTCTTAAATCTGGATATCAACACAAGCAGGCTGAGCTGCTGCTTCAGACTGAATCAGAGTTGCTCCGCCTAGAATCTGACCTCAACTCTACCCCGTCCGATGAGACAGCTACCAGTTTTCAACTGAAACAAACAGAATACCAGATGCTGGCCTTAGAAAAGTCTGAAGCGAAACTGTTGCAAACCTGCCACCGGGTCTATGAGCTGGGAGACAGGGCAGGTAAAATGCTCGCTTGGCTAGAACGCAGCGAACAGGGCTCTAGATGGGTTCCGCTGCCGATTCGTCCTGATGCCTCGCGCATCACGGACCCACTGGACATTGCTGAGGCGTTTGCAGACCACCTAGAAGAGGTCTACTACTCTAGAGCATACTGCTCAGCAGAAGAATCCCAACTCCTTTTGGAAGAAATGCAGTTACTCACTCTCTCCGACTCAGATAGGGAAGAATTGGAAGCTGCTCTCACAACTGAGGAGCTTGCGAGAGCCCTCTTTGATATTAACTCGGGCAAGGCTATGGGGCCTAATGGTGTCCCCATTGAATTTCTCAAGGGGATGACCCAAGAAGTGATTCCTCACCTAAAGGCTATGTTTGAGGAAAGTCTTGAACAGGGCAGTCTGCCGCTAGACCAGCGCCTGGCCTCAATAGCAGTCATTCATAAACCCAACAAGCCAGCCACTGATTGCGGCTCTTATAGGCCGATTTCGCACATGAACGCGGAGGTCAAGATTCTGGCCAAACTCCTGGCTACCAGTCCTCCCCTCCCTAGTGCATGACGATCAATCGGGATTTCTTCCGGGTCGGAACACAGCATTAAACCTCCGCAGACTGCATAAGTATTGGGCAGGTAACCCTACATACAAGAGGATGCCGCAATTCTGTCCCTTGATGCCACCCTTACATTTGACTCCATAGAATGGTCCTACCTCTTTGAGGTCCTGAGACGTTTAGGATTTGGCCCAGTTTCATCCAGTGGGTCCGATTGCTCTACACCGACTTGTTGGGCCAGGTGCGGGTCAACGCCCATACTTCCAGACAAGTCCAATTCCATAGAGGAATCAGGCAGGGCTGTCCTCTCTCCCCGCTTCTACTTGCACTCACAATGGAACCCCTAGCCCATTGGATCTGTATGGGTGCCTCCATTAAAGGGTTGAGATGGAATGATGACACGATTGATGAAATATCCCTATATGTAGATGACATTCTTGTATATGTTTCCTCTCCCAGATCCTCCATCAACAGTCTATTTCATGTCATTAGGAATTTTGGAAACTACTCGGGTTTCTCGATCAATTGGTCCAAGTCAGCCCTGTTTTGTCTTCATGGCCCTCCACCCGTTCTTCCGAGAGAATTCTCCATTGCGGTGGCCAAGGACGGCTTCAAATATCTAGGTATTTTTGTTACTCCAGATCCCAAACTCTTTTACGAGCATAATCTAAGGGGCCCACTTCAGAGGCTCCACAACGACATTTCCCACTGGCGCACGTTGCCCCTCTCCCTCCCTGGAAGAGCGGCCCTCTTCAAAATGTTAGCACTTCCGCGTTTTTTGCATGTCCTTCAAAATTGTCCATTACCAATTGCTGACTTCTTCTTCCGTGCATTGGAGGGCGATTTGCGGCTCCTCCTATGGGATGGTAAAGCGCCTCGAATTGCTCTGAATAAACTAACTCAAGGATGGTACGATGGGGGTATCGCCTTGCCAAACATGCGCCTCTATAATTGGGCCTCCCAACTGGTGGCCACCAACTCCTGGATTCATGGATCACCTCTCAACCCGGCCTTTCATTTAGAACCCTATCAGACAGGACGAGAGGGGGCATTTAGGCGCCCTATATGGCAAATTCCCCCGAAATCGCTATGTGGGACCCATGACACAAACCATTGCTATTTGGCACCGGGCTACCAAGAGCCTGGATTGGTCTGGCGTGTTTACTCAAGCTACCCCGCTCTGGTTCCCTTTGTCATCTAAGGGGATTTGACAGATGGGACACAATAGGCATCTCCGCCCTAGGTGACTTGATTCACAAGGGGAAACTATTGACTTTTTCCGAACTTCAACAGAAACACAAACTTGCCCAATCTGAGGCATTCAGGTACCTCCAAATTACACATGCTATCTCTACCAATGTGCCAGACCTCTCCTCCCTTCCGGAGGCCTCTCCCCTAGAAGATAGGCTACTCTCAGAACCACTCCAGACAAAGGCAATATCATGCACGTATCGTAAACTATGCAACAATATGCCCAACTCCTTCCAGGCCCTACGAGACAAGTGGCAGGGAAATGTGTGAGACCTAGACGATGACTACTGGAGATCGGCACTTATGACCCCCAGGGAAACGGCGATAAACCACCGCTTCAGGCTGATCCAATTGAAAATTTTACATAGAACATATATGTCTGCCCCCTTCCTGGCCAAATTGGGAAGACACGAACACACGGGACCCGCATTTCGGTTCCCAACTGGCTGCACAGCCTATTTTGAAACAAATCCAATGAATTAAATCCATGTATTGCTTAATCCTCCATTTTATCTTTTCATTTTTATCACTTGTATTCTTCTTTTTTACATTCAATTCATTTTACTTGTTTCTTTGTATATCCTCATTTTTCAAACAGGCACAAGACCACATCATGTTTCCACATGTCACGTTTTATTTCATGAAGAACCCAATGCATTTCGGGCAAATAGCCCTTCTTCGGGGGTATCTACAAAAGTGAAAAAATATACATATCACCAATCCGATCAGTTATAATGCATATGCTACAATTTACTAACTTTACACACAAGATTGAAACTCCACTGTTGCCCTCTTTCAAGCGCTTCATGTGCATGTGTAAAAATACTGTCGATAAGATAAACATTGTTTACCACTGGACCCAAACAACACGGTGTACTTAATCTGCTCAACCGAACCCAATGCTATTTCTTATGTCCGCTTTCAGCCCTATAAGTATGTTAAGTTAACCCATATTGAACTCCCTGCTTACCGTGACACATGTTTCTTTCGCTTAAATAAAGCACATAATCATCAACTTCTACGTTACATGAGAGA
Organism: Lissotriton vulgaris; assembly: GCF_964263255.1. Classification (NCBI taxonomy): domain Eukaryota; kingdom Metazoa; phylum Chordata; class Amphibia; order Caudata; family Salamandridae; genus Lissotriton; species Lissotriton vulgaris. The sequence continues at coordinate 483,645,123 of NC_141696.1, forward strand.
TTCTAGACCCTTGTGAGTCTCGGCCAAACGCCGCTGCATATTCCCGCTTCATCCATCAGTGTCAATTAGCTCGTCTAACTGCAACCGTTACCCAAATTGGGAAGACGCCCGGATGAGATGTGTCTCCGCGGCTCCGGCCTCCCTGGCTCCTTTTACCATGTCCTGTGGGAATGTCCAGTTATCCAACAGTTTTGGGACAGGGCGGTTCGTAAAATGACAGAAGCGGTGGGGAAGCCCGTTCCTCTTTCCCCTAAGGAAGGGATTCTTAATATATGGAGTGCTACAGACCTCACGGAGGTGGAGCTTCAGTGGGTAGCCTTGGGTTTCTTGTTGGTGAAGGGTGCAGTGGCGATGCACTGGGGTACCCCCCAGAGGCCTCTCCTGGTGGGTTGGGTGGCCGAAATGGACAGATGCATGCTGGCTGAAAAATCTGTATTTAAGATCAGAGGGTGCCCCAAGAAAGGGGATAAAAAGTGGGGACACTGGAACGTGTTTAGAGGCGAGATCTGTACCTCCACCTCTGTGGAAATGACAATGGATAAGGCTGGATCGAGACGGCGTAATGATCTTTAAAGTGCTTTTTCTGTGCATGCCTGATATATTTGATTCTGTATTGCATTGCTTGATTACTGGATGATGACTCTGCTGTTGTTTTTCAATAAAATATTAAATTAAAAAAAACACAGCCTCTCCAACATAAGTAAGTGTGTGAGGGATCTGAATAGAATCAAGAAGATGGGAAGGTGTAATATGTATTCGGAACGTATTTTGGGAAGCGCCTCCATTCCTAAGCATTCTAGGATAAACTATTCCATGTGAACGTATGTGCCATTGATACCTATCTGGGTATATGCCTAACTCTTGGTCTCACGGTTTAGTATTTTTCCCGGGAACTCAAGCCTGGCCCAGCCTAGTAAGCAACATTTTCACAAGACACTAATGAAGTCCAAAGTCAAATGTGGGTTAAAAACACAATTTCTGTGTACATTTAAAATACAAGGTGGCATTATTTCATAACAGATAATATATAATGATTTATTTGTTGTTGTGAGAGTTAAGTTGTTGGAACAGCAAGGATACACTACAGTAGTCAGTGGTGAAAGCTGGGCAACAACTAAGGTTAGTGGTAAAGACAGGAAGTATGAGTGCGGGTTAGCAGTGAGAGCAGAGAGCACGGCGAGTGAGCTGCAAACAGGGGTAAAAGCAGGGAAACTCCAGTAGTTAGTGGTGCTAGCAGAAGCAATCCGCTACGATTTAGTGGTGAAAGCAGGGAGAGCCAGATGTAGTTGAGGCTAGAAGATAAGTGATCCAGCTTTAATTGATGAGAAAAAGAGGGAAACTGGGCTGCAGTTACCTGTAAGAGCAAAATGCTCCGCTATAGTCTAGTGGTGTAAGCCTAAGGTCTTGGCTGTAGTTAGAGGTGAAAGCAGAAAGTCCCAACTGCAGTCAGTGGAAAAAGCAAGGCGATCCCGCAGGAAGTAGGGATGAAAGCAGATAGACCAGTGTGTAATTAGGGGTGAAAGGACAGAGACATCTCTGCAGATAGTGGTAATAGCTGAAATACTCAGAAATAGTAGTGGTGAAATCAAGGACACCCTGATGCAGTTAGTGGGAGAAGGCGGGCGAGTGAACATTGGTAAAGCATGGAGCTCCAGCTGTGGTTATAAAAGCAGAGCAATCTGGCTGCAGTTATGTGTGAAAGCACGTAGTGCACGGCTGCGCTTATTGATAAAAGCTGAGAAAACCACCTCCAGTGGTAAAATATGAATACTTCGCTCCAGTTAGTGGTATTATTCAGGGCGACTCAGCTCCCGTTAGTGGTAGAAGGCTGGAGGAGTGAAAATTGTTGAAAGCAGGGAGACCTGACATCAGTTAGTGGTATGAGGGAGGCTCAGCAGCAGTTCGTGGTAGAAGGAGGGAGGAGAATACAAGTGCATGTTCAAACTTCCAAATGCGACAGGCGATGGAGGCAGGTGGACCACGCGAGGTCCCCCAAGGCTTAGGTAGGGGCTGCGAGGCCTTAGCTCTAGTTAGTGTTTCTAGGAGGACTGGTAGCTGGACAAAGAAGATGGAATACCTAACACTTCTTGTTAGCTGTTGCGCGTGAGCATGGTGCTCACCTGGAGCGCTGTGCTCCGCCCCTCCTCCTCGGAAGGTAGAACAACAAAAAAGTGCTCAACCATGAAGCACGGCGCTCGTGCATATAAAAGTTATGCATGTAGTGCACTGCGTGGCATCTGATAATATGAGGTAGCAAAAGCTCAGAGCTGCTATCGGCAGAAACAAGGAGTGCATTTATTGGTTGTTGAAATGACACTGGGGCTCGTACTGCCACACAGAGAGAAATGCTCGGCCGGAAAATAAAACCTGACCAGGGTGGTGCAAGCTTCACCTCATTTCAGAAAACTCAACACATGTTACAACACCAAAAAGGAGACTTTACTTTTGTTTGCTTTTTGACTAGCTTGTATCTCTGAGGGAGTGATAGTTTAGGATGCCTCAACAGGAGTAACTCTTTGCTGAGGCGCATAAGGAGAAACAACTGTGCACACTACAGACACGCGCAATACTGTGCACAAATATACTCCACAAAGGGCATCCAGGCACGCACATCATGCTCACTGAACAGAAGCACTTATTGTCAGTCACACCAGTGGCACACTATAGAAAGTGCAGTGTAATCGTACATCTAAGTTGAGTGGTTTTGAGTGAACGATCGGCTATCGGCTTACCTTGTCTCTCTAAAGGGTGGAGGCAGTGCGCTACAGTTAGATAGGCAACAGACCACGAGTGATCGCCGAAGACTGCCCAACACCGCCGTGTCCTGCTTTGCCCTACCCTTCCCTGGCCCCTGGAGAGAAACACTACAGACTCTACTACGGAGTAGTTTTGGCAATAAGACAATAAAAAAATACCATTGGGCTGTTGGGCAAATAATACTGAAAACTTAATAAGCCTGATGCCAATGCGGCCGTCTTATTTTAAAATTAAATAAATAATGGCCGAAGGCATTGGGCATTAATTACGCCAGTTAGTTGTCTGCTGTGCCAAAAAGGAACTTCACAACATACTTAAAGAAAAAAAACTAAATTTGATGCACTCTCTAGTCTGGCTGCGGTTGTTAATAAGGGTTAGAGTCGACCCCGTCCCACTCCAATGAGAGCAGTGCAGAAGAATGTTGTGTTCAGGTTCTAAACGCCATTAATATAACTAGCGGGCGGTGCTGTGGAAGGATTAGAAAAAAAACTTGCGGCCTCCATTGCTGCCTATTAGGAATGGCCTGCCACGATGCTGTACTAAAGTGGGCGCCTGTTGTGAGGAATAGTAGCCACGGGTGCCAATGATTGTATTGCGCCCATGTTAGGTGTGGCCTGCCGCCATGCTTTACAAAAGCGGGTGCCTGGCGTGCAAAAAAAAAGCTGTGGCTGCTATTGTTTGTATTGCGCCAGTGTTGTTGTTCATAGGAAAGCGGGCGCCGTAGTGAAATATTAAGCATGGCGCCAGGGCGATGAGGAGCAGACAGTTTAAAAGCGTTCCTCTGGGGCGATGAGGAGCAGGCAGCAGAGACTTTAAAAGCCGTCCCCTGCAGGTAAGCATGTACTATGTGTAATAGGGGAGAATCATTTAAAAAAATTGTGCTCAGAGAATGCAAATAAAACACACTGAGTAACACAGTAAAATGGGCAGTCCTTATGGGAGGTTACAAAAGGAGAAAAGGAGGTATTAAGGAGGGACTACTAAGCCTATTCACGAATCAAAAGCAACCATTTAGAAAGGACAGTAACAGGAGCCAATTGAAAAGATGGGCGGAACATGGGGAGAGCTTCAAGTCCATACCTGAATACAGCATGTCTCGAAGAGACAGCGCAAGCGCTGCCTAGGCGTGACCGAAAAAGTAATTTCATTTTTTAAGACTGCTATAAATATATTACTAATTTACTGCTCTATTGCCATTACGTTTTGGGAATTTATTTTTATTATTAATCAATTCAAAACTTATAAATGGTATAAGCAAAAACAGCCATCACGTGTTTAGCAACGTAACGTCCGTTCCTCAGACCTCTGAAAGATGCTAACATGATTTTCTCCAACAAAACAGAACTTTTAAAGATTGTCAATATGCCTATGATATAGCATTGTAGTTCAGTGAAATAGGAGGAAGCAACCTGCACTTGCTGCCAGAATGCGGTTGATGGAAGAAAGACACCAAATTACATCATTTCTTTTATTACTCTCTAAAATAAATAACTATTATGAACATTGTGGAAATAGGTGCCTCCTCTTCTTTTGAAAGTAAAAATATGTTCCCGCTGTGCTTGGAAGGGCACCTTGTCTGGGTTCTGTAGAATTTTCTATACTTTATATATCTGTGAAATTGGATGCTTGGTGCAAGCTTGTTCCTGGTGGAATCTTTTGAAAGTAGTCAGCCCCTATTGTCTCCATGCTGCTAATAAACCAAATGCAGGTAATTGAACCTCTCATTTTTCATTGCATTAAAGGTAGTTTTCCTTTGAATGAATCATTTGATGAAACCTTTGTGAATTTAACTCAGTCAGTCTTCTTTAATGCATCGGAATTCCCACTGATGAGGTGTGGAGACAAACGAAATGGTTACTTACCAATAGGAGTAGTTTTGCAGCTTGAAGAATTTTCTGTATTCACATGCTGTGCATCATTCAGCCATCTAGTGGTTAGATCCAGAATCGTCTATGTTTTTTTTCTTGTATTGGTCGCGGTCAACCACCATTAAGTGCCAGGTACGTCCACTGTGTGACGTCAGATGGTATCCTGGAGGTCGACGTGCGTGGTGGCCATCTTCTGATTCTTAGGTTTTGTAATCCTCAAGATGGTTTTGAAAAATACTGTTGTAGTCCTTTGCTTCCCCATCCGTTTGTTTTCCTTATAGGGGGCCGGGTGGGTTGCATGTGAATCAAGAAAATTCTTCAAGCTGCAAAACTACTCCTACTGGCAACTAACCATTTTGCTTTGCAGCTTGAATCCTTTTCTGAATTCATATGCTGTGTATCAGATTATGTAGCGGTTTCTCCCATGTCTGGGAGGCTGTGGTGAAAGGAAGACCTTGCAAACAGGTGTTGAAGCACCCTTTGTCCAATTTGAGATTCTTTATTTATTTGTATATCCACACAATAATGCTTTGTAAAGGTGTGTGGTGATGCCCATGTTGCTGCTGCGCAAATGGAATCAATGGGTACACTGGCCATAAATGCCAGTGGGATGTATGACGTTAGCACGCATACTATTACCACGCATACCTTTACAACGCGGTATTTACAACGAATACCGTTACAACGCATAGCGCTTTGAGGTGCTGGATAGTGGTAAGTATAATTTTATATTCCAACTCCAGTCCCCGTGGACACTAGGGAAGGTGTTGGATATAAAATTAAACTTATTCCCTATCCTAGAGCGCCCCCCAGCGCAATGCGTTCTAATGGTATGCGTGGTAATGCCTGCGTTGTAATGGTAGTGCGTGGTAAAAAATGCGTGCTAAACGTTGTATACCATGCCAGTGTTGCTCCTTTCTTTCTAGTGGAGTGAGCGGTTAGTTCCTTTTTAGCATTGGCATAACATAACTGGATAGCTTGTAGTATCCATCATGCAATAGTTGCTTTTTGAGACAGCAGATCCTGTGTTGGTATGTGGGTAAGCAACAAACAATGGCTTTGTTTTCCTGATCGGTTCTGTTTTCTGCAAATAATACAGTAAAGCCCCCCTTACATCCAGGGTGTGGAGGCTTTTGTCTGCTTTCGTTTTTGGGTTCTTGAAGAAAACTGGCAGAGAATGTTTTGATTTAAGTGATACTTAGACACCACTTTTGGCAAAAACTGTGGGTTAGACTAAGATTACTTTATCCTTGTGGATTTGTAAGTAGGGTTCTTGTATAGTTAATGCTTGTAGTTCACTTACTCTTCGCATTGATGTTAAAGCAATGAGAAAGACTGTTTTGAGAGTAAAATGTTTGAGGTCTGCTGCATGCATGAGCTCAAAGGGTTTGTCATCATTTGAGAAAGTACTGTATTTAGGCTCCATGTTGGTACAGGAGCAGCTCTTGGTGGAGCTATTCTTTTTGCCCCTTCTAAGAACCTTTTGATGACTGGTCTTGCAATAAAGCTTTTGCACGATATTTCTCTTGTGTATGCCACTATGGCACCAAGGTGCACTTTAAATCTGGAAAAGTTGACGTTACTGTCCAAGAGATAAGTAAGATATGTAATTAGTGTTGTTGTTAGTGTGTGCACCATGTGAAACATCACTTCCATTTTGCTGTATAGCATTTTCTTGTTGACTGTGGCCTTGCTTTTTTCTGAGCTGTAGATTGAGATGCCCAAATTCTATGTATTCAGGCGCCAGGCTGCTAGTTGTAGGGTTGCTGGTTCCGGGTGAAAAATCTGGCCCTGTTGCATTGTCAGCAGGTCTTTTTCAGCTTTGATCCTTACCATTTCGGCTTTGGATAGTTGTAGGAGAGTTGAGTACCAGGTTTGCCTTGGCCAATCAGAAGCAATGAGTATTATATTTGTTCCTGGTTCCTTTCCTTTTTGTAGCACTCTTGCATCAGGAGTATTGGTGGAAAGGCATAAACAAATGTCTGTGACCAATTGAGTGAAAGTGCATTTCCCTTTGACAGGTAGTGTGGAAACCTTAAGGTAAAGCTTTGGCATTTCTTTTTCTGCATTGTTGCAAACAGGTCCAACATTGGTGTTTCCCAGATGTTGAATAGATACTGTACTGTTGTCTGTTTTAACTCCCATTCGTGTCTGCTCAGTTGGTCTGATGTGATGTGGTCTACACCTCGTAGATGTACTGTCTGTACACTGATTTGTTGTGGTATTGCCCAATGCCAGATCTTCTGTGCAAGTTTGTTCAGGGGAAAATACTTTGTTCCACCCTGTTTGTTCAGGTAGAACATTGTAAGTTATATTGTATGTTTGTATTAAGATGTTTTTCCCCTGAATATCTTTCTGGAATGCCTGGAGAGCCAGAAAAACGGTTTTCATTTCCCAAAAATGTATGTGCTTCGTGGAGTCCTGTTCACTCCACTGACCATGATATTTTAGCTGGCTGAGGTGTGCCCCCCAACCATTGAGGGATGCATCCGTGGTGATTGTCACAGATGGAGTTGGGACCCTGAAAGGTCTCGCCTGTGCTATGTTGTTGGATGCCCACCATTGTATCTCTGCTTGCACCCTTTGTGTAACAACCACTAGATCCTCCCAACTTCCTGTGGCTTGTGACCAGCTGTTGATGAGACATATTTTATGGAATGGGCGCATATGTAGGCGAGTGTGAGGGATTAGTGGGATACATGATGCCATCATGCCCATAGTTTTATTACTTTTCTCACTGTCAGAGACTGTCCCTTTTGGTAGAGGGCTGTTTCGTGATGGATAGCTTGTATCCTGGCTTGGGTGGGATAAGCCTTGCCATTTGCCGTATTCAGTCTGGCTCCCAGGAATGTTTTTTTCTTTTTCTGGTGTTGTAGACGATTTTTTGTGGTTTATCGAAAAATCCAGGCATTGTGGCATTTTAACCACTTGGATGCTAGGCGTTTTCCCCCTCCTGTGCTGGAAAATGCCATTTTAGTGGCACCATGACGAGCTCAGCTCGTCATCAGCACACGACACCCGTGGGTGATGACGAGCTGAGCTCGTCATCAGCATCGAAGGGGTTAACTGTATTTTGAACATGATTATGGCATATTTATTTTGTGCTTCCCCTTATTAGCCAATCGTCTAGGAAGGGGCAGACGTGGATCTTCTCTCTTCCTAGGTGTACCGCCACTGCGGCTAAACACTTTGTGAATAACCGTGTAGCAGATTGTATACTGAACGGGAGTACCTTGAATTGGTAGTGTGTTCCATTGCGTAGGATTCTCAGATACTTTCTGTGCCTTTTGTTCACAGAGATATGTAAGTAGGCGTCCTTGAGGTCTATTGTGGCTAGATAATCCCCCTTTTGAATCTGTGGGATTATTTCTTGAAGGGTACACATTTTGAAGTGTTGTGTTAGTTTAAACTTGTTTATAAATCTTAAGTTCATGATTGGCCTTAGGGTCTGATCAAGGAAATATGGTGAGTAGTTTCCTTTGTGCCATTCCAGTTTAGGTGCCATTTCTATTGCCTGTTTTAGATATAGTTCTCTGATCTCTGCGTTTAGCTATGTTTGTTCTGATTTGGATAATTTTCTTATTTTGGGTGGATTTGCAGGTGGTGTCTTTTTGTTAGCTCTATGCAATATCCCTATTGTACCAAATTTAATATCCACATTTCTGTTGTGATCCTTTTCCATTGTCTGTGGAAAAAGGATTTCTTCCCCCCACTGGAGTCTTGTGTGGGTCCTTTTCCGTGACTAAGTCAGTTTGAGCCATTTACTCTTCCTCCAGAGGATTGGCCTCTTCTTCTGCCATTACCTCTACCTTGAAATGGCTGCTTCTACTCTTGTTGCCAGCCTTGGTAGCGAGACTGTTGACCCATTTCTTGGTTTGGGGTCTGTCCCTGAGACTGTTGTGGCATCTTCTGTCCTAGGCCAAAGCTGCCTCTACCTGTGGTCTTTCTGTTAGAGAAGCCTCCTCTTTTAAAAGAACCTCTTTGTTGCAGAGCCCCCATTGGCCTTGCTGTTTAATTGTCCTTTTTAATCTGCAGAAGGGACTCATCCACTTCCTTGCCAAACAGAGCTTCCCCATTAAATGGTCTGTTGATGATTGATGTCTGAACTTCTTGTTTAAATACAGAAATTCTGAGCCAGGTATGCCTTCTGAGTTTGGTTCCTGTGCACATGTGCCTGCTTGCGGTATCTGCTGCATCTAGGGCTGATTTTAGGAAGGTGTTTAGCCACATTTTTCCCTTCTTGGACAATCGATCTTGCCCTTTTCTTGTCCTCAGAGAGTTTGTTCAGCAACTCTTCTATTTCATCACACTGTTGGTGGCCATATCTGTTTAACAGGGCATTTGCGTTGGCAATGCGCCACTGCTTTGCAGCTTCTTTTTCCCTCCTTCTCCCCATCATATCCATCCTCTTACTTTCTTTCTCTGGAGGAGGTCTTGTGTTGGAGACTGCATTTGCTTTCCTTCTGGCTGTGGTATGTATTTTGGGTGCTTTGAAGAGAGCTTATATTTTTTTCCACGCTGGGAGTTACACCTTTGTTTGAAGCTGGTTCTAAAATGGCTTCTTTGCCTTGGTCCTGGATACTTGGCAACATGGGTAGATATTGTGTCCCCTTTGTTGCAGGTGCTAGGGTTTCCAGCAGGAAACATGTGTCCCCCTTTTCTAACTCTAAGGGAATACCAAATTGGTTTGCTGCCCTTTTTAAAAAGTCATTATAGAAAGCAATATCATCTGGGGTTGATGCATTCGAAGGGAAGCTGCAGATCACTTCCTCTGGACTCTCGCAATCGAGATCGTTCCATGTGTCCTCAAAGGTTTCTGAGTTTTCCTATTCCTCCAGTATGTCTCCATATTCCTCGGGATCTTCGCCTCTAGGTTCCGGTGTTGGTGGGGACTCGAAGATACCTTCGTCCTCCCCCTCGGCACCTTCAGCGTCGACATTTTCCGGTTTGGCAGCCGGTGTCCTAGGGATTCGAAAATCCTTTAATGAGGTGTCTTTCTTCAATAAGAGCGTAGCCATTTCCTCCTTGAGTCTTCTCCTTTTCCTTTCGACCTCGAGGGCCCTCTCGGCGTCAGAGGCCGGGGACTTTCTTTTCGGCATCTACGTTAGTCTTGGGGGATGTTGTGCCCTTTTTTGCAGGTTCGATAGCGGCCCTTGGGTTTGGTGCCTTCTGCGTTTTTCCTTCTTTGGTAACCTTTGGATGGGTTCCGTGGGGTTCTTTTGATCCCGGCTGACCCTCGCTCGCCTTCTTGCTCGGCGTCGGGACTGCCTTGGGTGTCCTATGTTCGTGGCCCTTCGGTTCAGACGTATCTTTATGTTTTACCTTCTCCGTCTTTTTTTCGACTCCCTCGATTTCTTTTAGGCGGGATCTTTTCGAAGTCCTTTTCTAGTATTTCTACGTCCGATCCTTCGTGTGTCCAGTCTGCTGGAGCTCCCTGCTCTTCTTCATCGCTAGAGAAACCCAGGTCCCTCATGAAAGGTTTATTCGTTGACTGCGACATTGTGGTGTAATGGGCCTGCCTTTGGTTTTGGCTTGTGTTGAGTGTCTTTGGCAAGAATGCTGCGCAAGCCTCACAGTCCTTGTCCCGTTGATCTTCAGGCAGGCAAAGGTTGCAAATGTCGCGTGGTTCGTGTTGTGAGGATTAGTGGTGGCACTTGGGGCAGAATTTGAAAGAGGTATTCTCCATGACCCCTACCTCGCCACTGGTGTTCAAACGGACGCTCAGCTCCTGCTTCCAGCTACAGCGTCGGTTGATCGATTTTTCTTTGATGATAATCTGCTTTTGAAGTTTTTTCGGGAAAAACAAAGTTTCTTCGGAGCTTCCCGTCTTGCTTTCAGACCCAATGGCAGAAAAAATTATCTGAAGATGGCCACCACGCACGTCAACCTCCAGGATACCATCTGCCGTCGCACAGGGGACGTACCCAGCACCAAATGGTGGTCGAAAGCGACCAAAACAAGGGGGAAAAAAAGAAGACAATTCCAGATTCAACAACTAGATGGCTGGCGGAATGATGCACAGCATGTGAATCCAGAAAAGGATTCACGCTGCAAAATCACAGTTCTCAAATAAGGGTATAAAGGATACTTTCTGAAATGTGCAGTGCCACCCACAGAAAATGTTCCAAGCATGTGACCTACAAAGTATCATATTTTGTCTGTATCCGCTTCAGTCCAATATTAAAAGTAGTAAAGTCTGGCCACTTGGTTGCATTAAGGTTGATGTGGGAGGCTCAGTCCACCCACTGCTATGTGCGCTCTGCAGCTAATTTATTCTGATGGATATTTCCAAATGCAGTTTTCTCACCTTTTGAACACTGTCCAGGCTCCAGACTATACCTTGAAAACTTTATAGTAGTGCACCTGCATGCTAGCAGGTAATACTGTGCGGCTTTGCACCTACCCTGAAGTGACAGAGTAGAGCTGTATATAAGCGCCATCTTGTGCATGGTTATCAGCTCATTTTCCCCCAAGCCTTCTGACACAGATCCAGTGATCTACTCTCAACTCAAATCAATCTAATGATAGCCCAAATACACTCTGAATCTGCTCACCTCAAATGTCTGTTTTTCTAGCAAATATTTTAAGCATAGGATTAGCTCCGTGCCATCCATGCCGAGCTGTAAATTGACAAAAGCCTTTTACCACTCCAGACACAGCATTACAGCTATGGATTGGTAAAATACCATCCAAGTCAACCTGGAATGTATGTAAGCAACCCCTGACATGTGTTTCGCTATTATTATAGCTCTTCAGAGAGGTTTAGCTTGGTCTAGAGACCAGCGAGCACTCAGTATAAATTAACACGATACCGTTACAGCCAGAGTGTTGCACAAAATATACAAAAAAAAGCAGAGAAACGTGGGTAGTTCCCACGTTTAGGTGGAGAACAGCTCTCTGCTTTTTTGGATGATGTAAGTGCCACTCTAACTCTGAAAGGGTATTATTTTAACTTCTACCGGGTTCTCCCTAGTCTCCGAACAAAGCTAAATCTCTTTGAAAAGCTATGATAGCGAAACATGTGTCAGGAGTTGCTTTTTTTCATTCCGGTTTGACTTGCATGGTATTTCATAGCTGTAATACTGTGCCTGGAGTGGTAAAAGACTTTTGTCTTTTTACAACTTGTCTTGGATGGCAAAATACTTTGTCCTTTTCCAACTAGGCATAAGTAGCACTGTGCTAATCCTATGCTTAAAAACATTGCTAGAAAAACAGACATTTGAGGTGAGTACCTAAACTTGGGAACTAACCAGAGTTCTCTGCTCCTTTTTTGCACACATATATACCACTGCTGAAAGGTGGTATATTTCCACCAGGTCACACAAACTACATAGATGAGAAGATATTTCTGTGTTATGGGGATTTAACTTAATAGTGATTTCTAGATAGTAAGACTGTCAGCACTCGCATGTCACAAAGATGCAGAACAGCTACACATGCTTAAACATAATCAAAGAACATACATTTCATTGAAAATGCAATTGACAAAGAAGTTAATTAAATTACACAGAAGGAAATGGTCTAGAAATTAACTTATTTACAAAAGTTGCATGCACAATGGCTGTATTGACTTTATACCTCTGGTGTACTATATATGTATGGATCAGGAGAGCAGGCATACTTACCAAACGTTTTCTATAATTTCTCAAGTACAGCTTTGAAAGGATGTACTTTGTGCAGAGAATCTACATTATGAACAAGTGTGCCCACACTTTGATCAGTTTAAATTGTGCTATACCTGTTGATATGCAGCCTGTAGCTGCTTGGTGAGCTCCTCTATTTGACGTTCACTGTACTCTGCTCGTTCCTTAGCCACATCCAGTAGCTCTGCTTGCTTGTCATACTCAACTAAAAGATTCTGAAGGAGAAAAAGAAAACACATATTTAATTAAAGTTAAAAACTTTTCAAATAAATAACAAACAGTCATAATTCAAGTAGGTTAGAGAATGCAAATTTAACAAAAACATTAAGGTAAGAACGTGGCACTTCCAAGTAAAAAAATACAATACGAGCCAAAATTGCATACTATTTTTCAGTAAAATGGATCGAAAAACAAACTCTACTGCACATATTAGATCAGCTTTATTTAATTTACTTTAAATAAAGAAAACAAAATGATTGTTCAAATATTTATTTCCATATTGGATTTTTTCTGTAGGTTCATGTTTTTAATGTGTACTGTAAAAACACTCCATCAAATGGGGGGGTCACAAGGAAAAGGACTAAGGTTGAATATTTTCCGTAATTAGAAGATTTTAGAAGAATATCTAACCACATAATAAAGCTGCAGAAAGCAGTATAGCTCAAGATATCATCTTTATAATTTCTGGAACAACTCTAAACCTAGACTGAGAGAGTGAAATTAAAGAGCTGCTACTATTTATACCGATCAACATAATTCAAGTAGCCTGACACAAGACAGTGGCCTCACTTTGGCTCGCTAAGCATTTCATAAAGTGGTGAAACTAACTGTAAGACATAGCTAAAATGTAAGAGCCAATTTATCTTGGGGAAGGTGGCTAAAGTAAAAATGTTGGGCTGTGGCATTGCCTCTATGTACACTGAAGAATCGTGTGGAAGGGTAACTAACTTTGTTCATAACATTATTTTTCCATGCCATACAACCTAGAATGAATCAACAGAACGCTGTAAGTTTACAATGATGCTGGTCAGACTCCAGATCTGACAGGCTGAGCTGGAGTCAATATTTCAAGGAAAAAGGTGGAATCTACCAATGTTCTAATGGTTCCTCTCCATTAACTATAAATAACTAAAGTTCACTTTTTGCAAACGTTGCTCTTGAGAAGGGCATTAATCCAGCATCTGGCTACAAGGATCGGGGAGTAAGCAGAGGCTTGTGTTCATACACTAAGCCACACTTAATAAATGTAGGACTGCAATGAGAATCTAAAACGGAAATTCTCATTGAAATAAGAACAGGTTAAACAACGCACAACTCCTGGTTGAGGGATATCTTATTCAACATGTTTCATTTATCTACAATCACATTTTGACCCATGACCACGTTGGTAAAAGGAGCATAGATGTTCTTGTTCAATACTCTGCTAGACCTCGGAACACTGGAAAGGAGTGCTCTCATTTTTTTCATACAAAACATCAGAGTAGTAATGTCTTTGCAGATAAATATCTTGCCCTACAAAGCATACCAAATAGGCATAAGGGAGGCGTTCATGTCCAAGAATGTTATTTTCAATTAACAAAAACTATGAGAATTGTCACATACTGACTATTGTCCCACATACAATAGTGTGTAAGTTGAGCAGGAACTGTACACCCACAAGCGTGTGACAGTGGCGCGCACTACGTTGTATACAGAAACATATCGCTGAAGACACAGCCAGAAATAGAGTCTGCCTAGGCCCCAGCGTGGTGACAACTGTAGTCATGTGTGGTACATCCTGAGGTGAGCATGTGGAGCAACCTGAATGTAATGTGCAAAAGTACAAAGTAGGCATGACAGGTCATAGAAGAAGCCAGAAACATGTTTGATTGAGTGACTGCTTTCCCAATTACAGTTTCTAGTATGGTTTCCCAAATAAATATGGTCTATGGGATGAGATCATAATGGCATTTGACTCCTTTATAGAGAACAGACTTCAACAGGGGGTAATTGCATGACGAATGGGGGTTAAAGCCTCCTGGAGACTAATCAGTCATCCAAAGACTATGTGCAGGTACCATGGGAGGTAAATTTAACCACCGCCACTGCCATGACTTTGTACCAGACACATAGGGTTGAATTTAGATGCTCTACTGATAATATCTCGAAACAAAACAAAGGGATTTCCTGAGGAATTGTCAAATAGGAACAACAATCTCCGAACTGAAAGAGGTTGAAAAAAGGTAATAGTTTATGATAACATACACATATTGCCTGCAGCAACAAAAAGGTGGGAAGCAGACACCTAGTTTAGCTCTCATTTATAGCACCTCTGTTCAAAATGTTCTGCCTCTCTAAGCGGAGGTTAGATGAAACCATACGAAGATGTGTGCAAAGGAAGGAGAGGCAGATCGACAAAGGCTGGCTGGGAGACATTTAAGTAGATGATCAGCAAACAATATAACTTAGATCCTGTGTAATCCTACTGCAGTCTGTAGGGAACAATGAAAATGTGACCTCCCAGTGCAGAAAAACAGGATAGGGAGCAGCAGTTGTGGAGTGCACAAGCTTTTAGGGGAGGGAGAGAAATAATTGTTGATCGGTAGCAACTTGATAGTTAAAGATCTTTTTTCAACGTTTCTGATACTTCCTTCTCTGACTGCAAATTTGCTTTGCCAAGCACATTTAGAAATGTGATTATCTATGGGATACTTGTGTCTGTCAGATTATTATAGCAAAGCTCCTGCAGTTTGAAAATCTTTTGCAGGATGGTTAGTGAAGACAAAGTGACATGGCTGTCTTAGCTTACACTGTACACTGCAGAGTTGGGAATATTTGAGGACTGTTCCTGTACCAGATTTAATCAAAGTGTCCGTAATCTGGAAGGATTGTGTAAAGGGCTTACTGGGGTGAAGTACGTCTTTGCCGTCACTGTTCCTGCTTTACATAACATATTCTTATAATCTTGGCCCAATTAAGCAGGGCCCATTGTAGGCCGGGCTCCAGGATGGCAGCAGTAACGCTACAACCACCGTGGTTAGGCTCAGTGAGCCCAACAGCCCTATGAACTGGGTTCTGACACCCCTGGTAGAGGCCAAAGTAGAATCCGCAACGAAAATGGGGCTGACAGAGAACACCATGGACATTCAAGGGTATTAGGAGAAATACACATCACAAACAACCCTCAGATTGATTTATATGAATAAGGAAATATGCAGAAGTACCATCAGATAGTGGCATTTGAAAAGAGTTGAGCAACAAGAGAAGTGCAAGATGTAAAGTTAAAGGAGGAATCCAGACTAATCTTTAGGGCTTACTTTCAGCGATGCAATCATGTACATGGGAGAGTCAGAGGTTCTTCAGTGCGAAACTTTTCTAAAGAGTCTATCATTAGGGCAGAATATTCAGTATTGCAAGTGCAGTGTCAGAGAATATATTTATTTATTAGAAGGCAGCGAGATTGGATTTATTTTGCAGAAACAAGAACTAGAACCAGGGGCATATTTTCACTCAGGGAAATCCTCAGGTCAATGTCAACTGGTAATACCACTACTTTGGAGTGTGCCATTGCGTTAAATCAGCTTGAAACAAACCTGGCAGTTAGGTTGGAAATTAACCCATATGCTAGGCTACAGGAGTACCTCGGGATTAATCCCAATTCTAGAATGGATGAACACTTTAGATTCATGCCACATTTTAAGGCATGGTCAACACTTTGGTACACATGGCAGTAGTCTCATTGTTAGACAGAGTTCTTCCATGGGTTATCTGTTAAAGTCAGATAAATTAGACTAGGGGCTGGTTTAAAGATGGGTCTACTAACTTTCTGCTACCAAGCAAAGAACTCCCAGAATTATCAAGAAGAAAAGATTCAGAAAACATTTTGTCTGTGTCAAAAGTCTGATAGCACAAGCAAGCTATTAACTTGCTGCCCAAAAAGGAATCACCAATGAAATAGGACTGCACTGGTTGGTTATCATTCAAGCATGACAAACATAACCTATGTTTCATAATCTCACAGATGTGAGCGATAAGATATAAATTCCTTAAAGTTGGGGTTGTTACATGGGAATCAGCAGGAAACTCCTAACCTCTAGAGACACTGAGGCAATCAAGAATACAAAGCATTGATGAATGAGGCTTGCACAGGCTGTTTAAATTCGTGCATGATCCTATGAGCAAAGAGCAAGAACAGAAGCAATAAAAAGCACAAGATTGTGCATTGGGGTACTGCCTACTCAATGAATGGGCAATGAAGCATGTGCATCTAGGCCTTTCTATATTGTTTAGTTTTGTCTTGCGCCAAAAGCCTTTCAATCTTTTTCTATAGGGAGCTCCTTTAGCCTGCAAGAAGAATGCGTGAAATATAGGAAGGCAATCTTTATTGATTCTATGGCAGTTACATATATTGAATAGACAATGACAAAGAAATGAACCACTTTTTGCCAGCACTGGTAAGAGTGTAAAAGACTACCATTTTGCAGTCACCCAGATAATACTTTTAATGTCTGTCGATCTTACTTTATAGCTTTCTGCTCCTTGAATAAGCTCCTTTAAGGATGTAGACAGCTGGCTTTTCTCGTTTTTCACTGACTCTAAGTCTTCTTTGAGAGCGTGAACCTATTTTTAAAAAAGCATAGGAAACTGATGTGAGAATAGTTATATTATGCAGTGAAAGAAAAAAAGTTGACTGTAGCCTAGCTTTACCTCCTTTCTGCTGGAATCCAATTCTTTTTTTGCTTTAACAGCAACTCCTTTAAACTTATTCAACTTTTCTTCCTTCTCTTTAGATATCTTTTCCAAATTTACTATTAAAAAAGGAACAAGAAATGTACACATTTACAACACAAACAAAAACCATAAACCATCTTTAAAGAATCCGCCACATATGCAGAAAATACCTTCTATGGAAATGAAACACTGCAATTCATTTTACTTCTTTCAACAATTATTATAAACTCATCAAAATACAACACACCAACCATCTATGGAGGATGCTTCAAGACGGAAAGGCAAGTCTAGGCAATAAACGTAAAATTTCCGATTCATTATGCAGTGTATAATAATAACTATTACACTGAAAAGGAATACTATATCAACCACCTATATGAAAACGTTGATAAGATAAGAGCTAAATGTCTAAGCAGGCTTGCTGTAAGATTAAAGGACTGTACTAGAACATAGCAGTTTTGGTATATTGATACAGGCATGCACACCAACACCCTCACATTAAACAAGCATTTGCAATGCAATAGGTCTCGTATTAGGAAAGTTTGAGCTATTGGTTTTGTAAATGACAATTTTTCTATTTATGTTTTGTTTTTGAAAATAGCTAAATTAATAGCTTTGTCATTTACAATGTCAATAGTTATAACTTCCGCAAATGTGACACCTATAGCATTTGTAATGCAACATGTTTTGTATTTACGTGACTTAGATGTATTGATATTACAAATAACAATGGCTTTTAATTTTTTTAAATAATTAATACTTAAATAAAAGTGATTGTAATTTATAATGGCAATAGCTTAAACTTTTGCAAATAACTTTTGTGAAGATTATGTTCAGTGACGAAAATCCAAGAACAGAAGTGAAATATTAACATCTTTTTCTGACATTTGTAATAAAGCTTGAAACATTGAGAGAACATATTTGAACCAGAGATGCTGTGCTGGTGCTGAGTGATGCTGTGGTTGCGCTGAGTGATGCTGTGGTTGCGCTGAGTGATGCTGTGGTTGAGCTGAGTGATGCTGTGGTTGAGCTGAGTGATGCTGTGGTTGCGCTGAGTGATGCTGTAGTTGCGCTGAGTGATGCTGTGGTTGCACTGAGTGATGCTGTGGTTGCGCTGAGTGATGCTGTGGTTGCGCTGAGTGATGCTGTGGTTGAGCCGAGTGGTGCTGTGGTGGTGCTGAGTGGTGCTGTGGTGGTGCTGAGTGTTGCTGTGGTGGTGCTGAGTGATGCTGTGGTGGTGCTGAGTGATGCTGTGGTGGTGCTGAGTGATGCTGTGGTGGTGCTGAGTGATGTTGTGGTGGTGCTGAGTGATGCTGTGGTGGTGCTGAGTGGTGCTGAGTGGTGCTGTGGTGGTGCTGAGTGATGCTGTGGTGGTGCTGAGTGATGCTGTGGTGGTGCTGAGTGGTGATGTGGTGGTGCTGAGTGGTGCTGTGGTGGTGCTGAGTGGTGGTGCTGAGTGGTGCTGTGGTAGTGCTGAGTGATAATGTGGTGTTGCTGAGCTATAATGTGTTGGTGCCGAGTTGTGCTGTGGTGGTGCTGAGTGATGCTGTGGTAGCGCTGAGTGATGCTGTGGTAGCGCTGAGTGGTGCTGTGGTGGTGCTGAGTGGTGCTGACTGATAATGTGGTGGTGCTGAGTGATGCTGTGGTGGTGCTGAGTGATGCTGTTGTGGTGCTGAGTGGTGCGGAGTGGTTGCGAGTGATGCTGGGGTGGCGCTGAATGGTGCTGTGGTGGTGCTGAGTGGTGGTGCTGAGTGATGCTGTGGTGGTGCTGAGTGATGCTGTGCTGGTGCTGAGTTATGCTGTGGTGGTGCTGAGTTATGCTGTGGTGGTGCTGAGTGGTGCTGTGGTAGTGCTGTGGTGGTGCTGAGTGGTGCTGTGGTAGTGCTGTGGTGGTGCTGAGTGGTGCTGTGGTGGTGCTGAGTGGTGCTGTGGTGGTGCTGAGTGGTGCTGTGGTGGTGCTGAGTGGTGCTGTGGTGGTACTGAGTGGTGCTGTGGTGGTGCTGAGTGGTGCTGTGGTGGTGCTGAATGGTGCTGTGGTGGTGCTGAGTGATAATTTGGTGGTACTGAGTGATAATTTGGTGGTGCTGAGTTGTGCTGTGGTGGTGCTGAGTGGTGCTGTGGTGGTGCTGAGTGGTTCTGTGGTGGTGCTGAGTGATGCTGTGGTGGTGCTGAGAGATGCTGTGGTGGTGCTGAGTGATAATGTGGTGGTGCCGAGTGATAATGTGGTGGTGCCGAGTGATAATGTGGTGGTGCTGAGTGATAATGTGGTGGTGCTGAGTGATAATGTGGTGGTGCTGAGTGGTGCTGTGGTGGTGCTGAGTGGTGCTGTGGTGGTGCCGAGTGATGCTGTGGTGGTGCTGAGTGATAATGTGGTGGTGCTGAGTGATAATGTGGTGGTGCTGAGTGATAATGTGGTGGTGCTGAGTAATAATGTGGTGGTGCTGAGTGATAATGTGGTGGTGCTGAGTGGTGCTGTGGTGGTGCTAAGTGATAATGTGGTGTTGCTGAGTGATAATGTGGTGGTGCTGAGTGATAATGTGGTGGTGCTGAGTGATAATGTGGTGGTGCTGAGTGATAATGTGGTGGTGCTGAGTGATAATGTGGTGGTGCTGAGTGGTGCTGTGGTGGTGCTGAGTGGTGCTGTGGTGGTGCTGAGTGGTGCTGTGGTGGTGCTGAGTGGTGCTGTGGTGGTGCTGAGTGATAATGTGGTGGTGCTGAGTGATAATGTGGTGGTGCTGAGTGATAATGTGGTGGTGCTGAGTGATAATGTGGTGGTGCGGAGTGATAATGTGGTGGTGCAGAGTGATAATGTGGTGGTGCAGAGTGATAATGTGGTGGTGCGGAGTGATAATGTGGTGGTGCTGAGTGATAATGTGGTGGTGCTGAGTGATAATGTGGTGGTGCTGAGTGATAATGTGGTGGTGCTGAGTGGTGCTGTGGTGGTGCTGAGTGATGCTGTGGTGGGGCTGAGTGGTGTTGTGGTGGTGCTAAGTGATAATGTGGTGTTGCTGAGTTATAATGTGGTGGTGCTGAGTGATGCTGGGGTAGCGCTGAGGGATGATGTGGTGATGCCGAGTGGTGCTGTGGTGGTGCTGAGTGATGCTGGGGTGGCGCTGGGTGGTGCTGTGGTGGTGTGGTGGTGCTGGGTGGTGCTGGGTGGCGCTGAGTGATGCTGGGGTGGCGCTGAGTGATGCTGGGGTGGCGCTGAGTGATGCAGGGGTTGCGCTGAGTGATGCAGGGGTTGCGCTGAGTGATGCAGGGGTTGCGCTGAGTGATGCAGGGGTTGCGCTGAGTGATGCAGGGGTTGCGCTGAGTGATGCAGGGGTTGTGCGGAGTGATGCTGGGGTTGCGCTGAGTGATGCTGGGGTTGCGCTGAGTGATGCTGGGGTTGCGCTGAGTGATGCTGGGGTTGCGCTGAGTGATGCTGGGGTTGCGCTGAGTGATGCTGGGGTTGCAAGGGAAAAACGAGTCAAACAGAGGCCAGAAAAACAAGGGAAAAACGAGTCTAACAGGGCAGGAGGGCACAAAAAACGAGTCTGACAGGGGCAGAAGGGCACAAAAAACGAGTCTACTAGGGGCAGAAGGGCAAAAAAACCGCTATGAATAAATTTAAGGTGCAAGCACATAAGGCAGGATGTACAGGAAACGCAGAAATATACAGTAAAGTGACGAAGAGGAGGACGGGGAGGGTCCCCAGAGAAGGACAGGGGAGAAGAGGCGCATGAAAGTGGACTCAGCTCGCCAAAGGGAAAGTAATTTGCATCTTTCTCAGATTACTGCTGCCGAGGCAGCCTGAGCTCCCAGAGTGAAAAGTGGGTCAATGGAGATTGTGAGGAATGCAATCCAATGGACGGGGGCGCAGGCGGGAGAGTGAAGGGGCGGGTCGAGAGACGGAGTCAGTCATAGGTGGAGAGAGGCAGAGATACAATAACAGATACGGACGTCCAAAAAGGGTGAATGAAGTACAAGCTGCGGCCAAGAATAAACGCCTCGTTCCTAGTGGTACTGTAAAATCGAGATCCGACTGACTGCGTAAAAACGAGTAATATAATGTGGTACTATTGAATGTTTTCATCCATTATAAGGTGCAAAACTCGAAATTTGCTTTATAAGTCAATTATAATTTTAGGCTCAAGGACTGGAAGGTGAACAGGGCTCAAAGAAGCAGAGTATATTGGGGGGAAAAGTAAAGAGGCTGCCTGGGATTGGTATCAGGAGGGAGGAAGGGGGATAAAAGAACCCTAGGGCGAGAACAGCGTGACCTAAGGGAGCTCGAGCACTGGGCTTACGGTGGAGATTATCAGATAAGGGTCTCCTTTTTCACTTATTAGACTAACTTCCCAAAACTTCTTTTGTACTTTCCCTTAGCCAACATTACCGTTCTGAAGTTACTGCAGAAAACGATAGAATACTTTACAAAAGTTTCTTAATAAAAAAAGCAAAAGGAATAAGATAGAAAACAGGAGGAAAGGAGAGCGCCCAAGAAAGTATTCATGCGAGTTACAGGGACATCCGTGGGCAGTGAATAATTAGGGGAGCAGTAGCCTTTGATGTGCCGGCCAGGCAGCGCTGGGAGGGGGGCTGGGCACGAAAGAGTCACGGCCTGGCGGCCGTGAAGTGTGAAGCAGTGGGCGGGGAAGCAGATCCCTTTGAAGCTCTCAGAGGCAGAAGCAAATGTTAAGGGGAGGAGAAATGCTGCTGGAAGGCTCGGGCAAGCTCGTGCATGAGGATGTGCACTTCTACAAATCCGCTGGTTTAGCTTTTTGGTTTGACCCCAAAAGGTCTCTCTACGAGACCTAAAAAAAAAGACAGCATATCTAGCAGTTCACATGTACACACAATAGAGGTCAAAATAATTTTTTACTGGACGAATATCACTTGGTATCAACTGCAAAGAAGCATCAAACTAACAGTAATAACGTTTGACAGTTTCCACAACTGCACCCATCAATATTGTAGGGAAACTGTGAGGAAAACCGACATCGTACTCTGCCTTCTCTCTAGGAGTCAGGTAATGTAAAAACACAAGTATGGGTGGGTGAGTGAGTGAGTGAGTGAATGAATGTGTCAGTGACTGTATATCTGAGTGAGAATGTGTTAGTAGATATATGAGTGAGTAAGTAGGTATATGTAACTGTATGGTTGAGTAAGTGGATGTATGATTGACTATGGGTGAGAGATTGGTTCTGTGAGTAGCTCTATGGGTGACTGACAGTGTATGAGTGGCTGTATGGGTGTATGAGTGGATCCATCACTGGCTGTATTAGTGAGTGGGTGGGTGGGTGTATGAGTGGCTGTATGTGTGAATGAGTGGATTTATGTGTAGATCTATGAATCAGTGAGTGGGTGTGCAAGTATTAGTATGGGTCTGAGATTCGGTTTGAAAGGTTCCATGGGGGTGTGATGGGTGCGTTAGTGATTTTGTGGATGATGTCAAGAGTGATGTTTTCAGTGCTGTCACTGACCAAGTCAAGAATAATGTAACATGTGAGGTCATAAGCAGTGCATTGCCGGGGTGCAAGTTACAGTTAGCTCAGCTGAATTTCACTGGTTTTGTAAGAGTGAAACCTGAGGCTAACTAGAACGTTTGTGTAACCTTTGTTTTATTTCTGTGAATTTCTACCACAGTGGGATTGCTGAGAGGTTTTTGTGGCCACGCCCCTTTCTCCACCACTCTGCAAAAGTGCCTCCTTGTGAACTACTAGTTGGGGGATGAAGTCCCATTGGCTCTTCAGGGGCCTTGGGGGCCAACTACCCCTCCGGTTACCTCCAGTAAGTCCCACACAGCCTGATTGCGGAGAGGACTTCCGAGGTTAGGCCCTCTTTCTCCGCCACTCTGCAAACGTGCCTCCTGGCGAACTACTGGTTGGGGGGAAGAAGTCCAATTTAGTCCTGAGGCCCTCAGGAGTAAAGTGGAAATTATTCCCCAACCAGGAGCACACCAGAAGGTGCGCTTGCAGAGTGGAGGAAAAAGGTGGCGGAGCCTCTAGCAAGCTGCCGAGTTTTTAGGGAAGGGGGGGCGTGCGGACCTCTATTCCCTGGGCTGTTTTGGACTCCGAGGACCTCACCCTCCACGGCCAGTTCTTTATTAAATGGTGATGGGGCTGTGTGCCCCCCCCCCCCCCCCTCCATGGGCCGATTTTGGCCGCAGGAATCTCATCCCCCTGTGGCCCGACCATTTATTCATTTTTAAAGGTAGGGGAGGCCATGGGGCCCTCCTCCCAGGATTATTTCGGCCCCGGGGACCCCATACCCCAGGGCCTGCCTCCCCTTTTAAAATAAGGAAGGTGGACCACGCAGCCCCATCCCAGAACGATTTTCAGCCAGGGGACCCCATTCCCCAGGGCCCAGCTTGTAGTGTAGCATGTTTGCGGGTAGGGAAAGAGCTGAAAACTCAGCTTTCAACAAGTGAAAGCATTTTGACGGCTCCTGCTTCCTGGAAGCGTAGTGTTTGCTTTTGCTTGGCGGGACCCGTCGCAAAAGCAAACAGCTATCTCCCGAGGGTGGGCACCTCAGGAGATGAAAGGTGCCAGCCCTGGGGGTACCAGTCACCTGGGCAATATTGCCCCTCCCTCCCCCGGTTCTTTGTGCTGCACGTGCCAGCCCCAGGGCCGTATATTGCCCAAGAGGGGAGCCGCGCAGCCCCCCCCCTTTTTTTTTAAAGAAATCGCAATTGGCACCGGGGAGGTGGTGTCAAACATTTTAAATGTGATCTAATACAGTATTTAGATACTATACCTATAAATGGATTAAATGCAGTTAAAATAAACACTGTAAGGTGGCAGTGGAATGTTAAACAATAGGATTATGAGTAGTGCAGTGGCGGACTGTCCCTCAGCCACACCGCCAAACCCACGTGTGAACCGCCCACCGTATTATGACTTTTTTAGTCCAGTGCGGCTTGACATATGTGGGCAGAACATCTAGAAAAATAAAAACTAGAATTATCGAACATAAAAGTATGATACGCACGAAAAACAGCAACTCAAGCCTAGCTGCCCATTGGATAAACATGTGTCATACCATTCCACAACTCAGATTTATCATCTTAGAAAAAATACCAACACATACCAACAAGGATTTTCACACATTACTAGCACGCAGGGAAACTTTTTGGATTAAATATCTCGGAACAATCATCCCGAAATTTCTGAATGACCATTATGAAATGATATGTTTTCTTTAGATTATTACACAAGCTTATGTGCTAGTGTATTGTTTGGCTGATTGTACATCTGTCTCTGCACCCACTGTCAATAATCTCATACCTATACACATTTCTTAAACATCTGTAACTTTTAGACAGGTACTTTGACTTTTTAACATTACAGACTTTCTTTTATTTTTTGAGTTTATTCACACGTGTTCGTCATTCAACTCGGGTCAGCACGCATTTTATTTTGTTCAGTGAGCGCAGGCATATCCTAGACACACTTGTGATTAGTGTGTCAAAAAAGTTATGACGCGCTTGAATTCTCCTTTTCTCCTCCGGCACAGCCAGGGTATATTTAAATCGAGCTGGATGCTCTTGCGTCCTAAGGTCAGCACGGGGTCATGTGATGCTGAACGTTGCACTCGACAAACGACGGTGAGTGTAGAAGATTGCATTTGCACTTTTTCAGTATCCCTCTGGCATCAAGAGTGCCTTTAGTATTAGTATCATTCCCTTTTTTGCAGGCTTAACCGAGAAGTACACTTCACGGGTAAGAATTTGATTCTGAGTCACATGGGGTTATGAGCGCGTTGCCCGGTAGTCCTATCGGTGGACTTAGAGAAGGCTTTTGACAGCCTGGAATGGGACTACCTGAGCACTGTGTTACGAAGGTTCGGCCTTGGCGGGGGTTTCATCAGATGGACCACGGTCCTGTATGCCTCTGCATCGGCCAGGGTTCGGGCGGGCCCGCTGATCTCCTCACAATACCCGGTGGAGAGAGGCACGAGACAGGGTTGTTCGTTATCCCCGCTTCTCTTTGCGCTGGCGGTGGAGCCACTCGCGCTGCACCTCCGATCGGGAGCCCATTATAATGGCTTGTGGACACCTTCGGGCCCACACTACATTTCGCTGTATGCCGACGACCTGTTGCTCTTCCTTGAGGACCCGATTGCAGCCCTGCATGGAGCTGCGACGGCGCTCACGACGTTTGGGGAGGTCTCGGGCCTCCGGGTGAATTGGGCTAAGACCTGTCTTTTCCCGGTTCGCAAAGGCACCCCTAGCCCTGCTCTCAGTAGAGAGATTAGATGGGAACCTGACTGCTTTAAGTACCTGGGGGTGTACGTCTACCATGAACCATCTGACCTCCTGGATGGGAACATTGCCCGCGGCACCCGAGCACTACGGGGCAGTATGGACTTCTGGGCTACACTACCGCTCTCGGTGGCAGGGCGGATCGCTCTGCTCAAAATGGTGGCGCTTCCCCGGTTGCTGTATTATTTCCGGGCGCTACCGGTCTGGGTCCCACCTGCCAAGTTTAGACTATTACGATCAATGATAGTCGGATTCCTCTGGGGCTCGGGCCGCCGAAGGGTGGCCCTCAGGACCCTGATGAGGCCGAAAGCCGAGGGTGGGCTTGCGGTGCCGGACTTTGAGAAGAACTACTTAGCGGCGCAGCTCCAGACCTTCACCCAGGAGATCGCCCGAGAATTCCGGGGCCCAGAAGACAGGAGAGGTACGGGTATGGCCAGGCATGTTCTCTCCTTCATAGCGCTGCGACAACGTTTGGCCTTACAGGACTTGTCGCTAGAGGAGAAGACCATTCGCCTATGTTGGAACCGAGCTCACGCCCGGGGCCACCTGAGAATACCGTATGCGCCCGAAATACCTTTGGGGATGCTGACGGCCTTGCCCCATGGCGGTGATTGGTCACGGTTGGCAAACTGGGAGGACGCAGGCTTACAATTGGTAGGTGACCTCTACGAGGACGGGGCGCTCTTGCCCTTTCAGGAGCTCATTGATCGCTTCGAGGTTCCTCGCGGCGACTTTCTATTGCACTCGGCCCTGGTCCGAGCGATCCAGGCGCACTGGAAATGCGGGCAAGAGGAACCCCCTATATCTCCGGTGTGCCAATACGTCATGATGTCTGCGGGTACGGTGAAGGCGGTCACTTGCCTCTACGGTAGACTGATCAATGAGGGGCTGGCCCCCCTCACTACTCTGAGAACCCGTTGGGAGGAGGACATAGGCAAGGAGATCCCGGAGACGACCTGGTCCCAACTGGTGCGGCGAGCCTGGAAGGGCACACGCCACGCCCGCTTTCAATTGGTCCACTACTACGTACTCCATAGGGCATATCTGACCCCGGCGAAAATCCAACTATATTTTGCTACGGGCTCGGCGGACTGCCCCAGATGCCCGGCGCCGGAGGCAGACCTTCTCCACATGTTGTGGTCCTGCCCGGGATTGTCCTCCTACTGGATGGAAGTGGGGAAGACCCTGGAGGAGGTGACAGGGAGATCCTTATCGGTTGATGCGGCAGTGGGACTCCTACACTGGTTTCCACATACCCCCAAAAACAAAATTACCAGCAAATTCATCGATTTGGGGCTTCTCCTTGCTAAACGAGAGGTGACCAGGAACTGGAAGGCACGGGCTGGTCCGACGGGGAGCCGGTGGCACAGCGAACTCTTGAAGTGGGCAGCGGGGGAAAGCACACTGAGATACCAGCTAGCTAGGAGGCAGCATAACGAGAAGGCACAGGAGGCAGCGCTAGAATGGGAGACATTAGTACAGGCCCTCAGGGATTATTGCGCCCCCAGCGACTCCGAAAGTGAGGAAGCAGCTCGCCCCGAGTCCCGATAGACGATTGCACTTTACAGCTCTGTTACTTTCCTCATGGGTCCTCTCACAGATCCTAATGCGGTTGTTACCGTGCACTGATGGCGGGGTTGGGTAGGGGTTAATTTGGTTCATAGTGTTTTGAGGGTGGGGTTTTTTTTCTGGGTTTTGTAGGCTTGTTTGGAAAAGCAGATGACGGACAGTGGATCATCCGGACCAGCTTCGCCTTCCTGCAGAGCCCCCATTGAATTTCGCCGCCCGACCGTACGGTTGTGGGCTGAATGGCTGTGTAAGGGTACACACTGCTGGGGGACGGAGGGTTGCATTTCATTGATTTTGTTTGATCTATAATGCTGGTCGAATATGTAACGATTTACTGATTCCTGCAATAACAATATATTTAAAAAAAAAAAAAAAAAAAAAATGGGGTTATAAGCGCGTTCGCGCGCTTTACCGTACACTTCAGCTGACCTGTGCTTTTCACATTGGTCTTACAGTTGTTATACATCGCTCGAATTTTTCAACGGTAAGATTCACATTTGAAACGCGATGCGTACTTCTTGTTTATCCACGATACCTCTCCCGATTCGCATTTCAATCACATATACTTTGTCTTAGGGCTGTCTTGAACCTTTAGAATCGTCAAGATTCACATTTGAAATACGATGCACACTGTTTGTTTATTCGTGAAACATCACTCGGTTTTCTTTTCCATCACACACAATTTCACTTTGGCTTTTCTGAATCTTGATGCTTGGGGAGCACGCATGCGTTTTTTTTATTGAGGTGTGGCACTTTTGATTATGTCTGAGTCACTGAGTTACGCTTTCGTTACTAGACACTCAAAGGGTGATCTCGATGAAAGTTGCACACTCCATTCCACAGTGGATGCAGAAACAGATAGCTAGAACTTTATATGATGTTGTTGTTGCTTATTCTGACACCCACTTAATTTTCATTCCGGCAGGCGGCAATTGAAGACTAAGTCATAGAATGTGATTAAACGCTTAAGACTTTCCCCTGATGAAGTGTTTCTGTCCCCGAAATGCATTGGGTTATTCCGTGATATTATATTTATATATTTTGGAAAAATCTGACTTTATGTTTTAAATGTACAAGGATTGTACGATCAGATTTAATGGATGTTACATTTACTGTCTGCATATTTAATTTGTTCTTGATGCAATTGTTTGAAATTTCAAACATTTTAGATTTCTCCAGTGGTGCAGTGTGGGCCCTGGTCCTTAGTTTGCAAAAGTTAGCCTTCTGGCCTTCCTTAATGATGCACTTTGAGAAGCTCCTTCCTTATGCTTCACATGCTGTTTATCAATTGAACATCAGTATTTATCCTGGGCTCAGCGGATATCCTAGTTAATGCTATTTAATGATGGAAATTGCACTAGGGGAACTGAGAACCTGGTAATTGTTCCCGATTAGCATAAAAGGCACAGCAAATACTGTTTGAATGTGATGCGAACAACGGTTTTAAATTAAATCATTTAAAAAAAGGAATGTTCTCTTCATCCTGCATCTGCCATCTCCGTTTGTGTTCCATTCTTTTAAAAATACAATCTTTTTTCAAGGTGCTTGCTTTAATTTGGGAGGGCAAAGCATATTGCATAACTTGAGCCAGTGGCTGCAGGTGGGGCCCACTGGCACTCATTTTTTGGGACAGGTCCTTATTTTTCCTCAATCGACTTTTATCCAGAAAAAAAACAGCGAAAAGCATAAAAGGGAGAAAAGGAGGAGGTAACAAAAGATGGAAAAAACTGTAAAAGGGGGAATAAAAACAAACCTGGAAGAGTGAAATAAACAGGCAGGAAGTAAGTGGCTGGTGGTGGATTAAAGAGGCATGATAGGCAATCACGACGAGGCAGCCTTGCTGCTCTGCACTTAACCTCGACAGGTCCGTCCATGAGCTTTTGAGCAAAACATTTAGCCCTGGTACTGATTCTTTTACAAACTAAGCACTGGCAAAAAGTGAGCACCATCTATTCTTGGAACTGGACAAGCAAAAAAAAAAAATTCTCTCTAGATTTACCCGATTGGAAGCAGTCTCATTTCAAAAACGTCTAGTAGTGGTGTTATCTTCATAGGCACCATTGCCTGCAGTGAAGAAGTGTTCCACAATTACACTTTTGTTTCAGTTTCTCTGCTACCAGGCATGTATTTAAAAGCACTTCAGTGTTTTAGCCTTTTGGCAATTCTTCTACAGCCCTGGTAGTATGAAAAACTTGCATTTGAAAGTGTTCTGAATAAGACACAGGAGGAGCCATCCTTACCCAGCACTGGGGATGAAATTCATGTGGGAAACTGAGAGGCCCCTCAGACATTCTTACTCTTTTGATACAACACATGAGTGCACACCAACATACAAAGAAAAGTGTGTGTGTCTGTCTGTCTGTGATTCTCTCTCTCTCTCTCTTAGGCAGAAGCATGCTACACGTGCACACAAACACATGCTAAGGGAAATGAACCTACGCAGAGAACAGATGCAGCACTTCACTTTGGTTCTCTCTCCAAAACTTAGACATTGAGAAAATCTAGAATCTTTTCGAGCTCCGCACATAGTTCAAAATGCACGGTTACATTTTGAGGTCGAGGACTCCATCGCACTGCTCTAAGCAGTGTGGGCGGAGCCCGAAGATTTAATGTTTCTTAGAGGGGGCTTGGAACCGCCCCTCTTCTCCATTGGCTGGCCTCGTAAATGCTGGCCAGCCATTGGAGGAGAGAGGTGTCACTCCCTTTAAGCCCCGTCTTTTTCAGATTTGGGGGCATGTTTTTTAGGTTATTTCTATCTGTGACGTCATCCGTCACTCACCAAAAAACACGCTCCCGATTCCGAAAATTTCGGAGCTTTGCCTGAGCCATTTCTGCCCGACCGCGTCCAATGCACAGACCCTTCTTCACCTGGCACCTCGCTCTGAAGTACCTGTCACACCCTGTAAGCGGAGGGAGGTTCAAGAACCAACAAGTGTGCGTGTCCTTCCATCCCCATGCCCTGTATGTCTAACAAGGAGTACTCCTTTGTATCGTATGTCATTCGCCCCCCTCATGGGGCGTTGCTTATCCGAGCAACAGCGACTTCCCCCACCCCCCTCCGCCCCATAGGTCCGGCCTGTTACACACAGAAGCATTGCCCCGGTCACCCTGCCTGTTCTCTGCCTGTCGGCGCACTCGCTGCTCCGCTGCCTGTCCCTCGCTCAGGTCTGCCTTCCACACTCGCTCTAGAGCGCCTGTCGCACCTTCTCTCCCTCCTTCCACGCTCTCACTGCAGCCCTCCATGCCCACGCCTCATAGTTGCAGGCTGGCGCAGCTCGGCTGTCGTCATGTGCAGCCTCGCCCCGACTCAGCCCAGCTTCCAGTGGAGGCCCGGCTCTCTGGGGATGGGGTGGCCTGCCGCACTGCTTTCACACGCCACTCTTTAAAGTACCGGCACTTGTGGCTTCTGAGGCTACCCCTTCCCGAAGGTCGCCCGGAGGACGGCCCTCAGCATGGCTCAGCCCATGGCTTGCTCCTGGGCCGCAACGCAGGACAGGCTGCTATGTGTTCAGCATCACCTTACGGCAGGTACGTCGGATGAGTCTGCACATGTTTGTGTTTTCCGGGGCTGCTTTACAGATATTCGCCGGCCCTCTGGTGAAACTGGAGTCTGTAGAACTCTGTGACCCTCTGCTATAATCGAAGCCACAGGAGAGCACTGGCAGTGTTGGGTGTTGGTGTTAACTGTTAAGCATGCAGCAAGCTGCGAGCGCACAATGACTGAGTGTAGGCTGAATTGTCTCCAAATGCTTACATCGATTAATGCCTCCCACCTTCTCTTTGGTACCCATTTTGTCGACATCAGAAAGATGACAGTAGAGCTTTCGAGGTCCAGACCCTTTTGGTCGGACCTGTCCTGGTAGAGACGTGAAACGTGGGAACAGCAGTGGCACATCAACGTCAATTACAAGAAGCATTATAGTAGCAGGATGACGATAAAAGGATGTGTGCCTGTCTTTAATGACACGGCAGTCGGGATTTCTGCATTGGAATCAAATATATCGACAGTTGTTTATCTGTGCAGCGCGACAAATGCAGGGCGGTGGCTCGACTCTGCCAGTCTTATGTGGGTATTGATGCAGCACATGTTAGTGTATGTAGAGTAGGGCTGTGTACGGGGCATTCGACCCCGACACACAACGGATTGTGTAGTTTTAAGATGTATGTATGGTGCTGTGTGGATGTAAGTACTGGAATGACATGAAATGTTGAAGGATGATGCTTTATGTGGGAAATTGCATTTGTGCAGCTTGAAGCATTCATTGCGTGCTAAGATTATACACCTTGGGAATGCCTGTCTCACTACTGCTGAAGTAGGTTGTTGTGCCGGTCAGGATTGATGTGCTGGTTTCCCAACAGAGTGCACGACTGCTCTGTGGTTCGGTATGGTGGTGCTCCAGCAGAGAGAGCTGTTTCCAGCACAAATAACTCAGCAAGGTGCTGCATGTAAGAAGTGGGTACACAGTACTGGAAGTTCAGGTTAATGCCACGCTTTGGTTGAGCACCACTATCAGACAAGTGTGCCTGTGGTGTTTTATAAAGGATGGACTTTGTTTCAACTCCATCAGCCACCTGCCACCTAGGTTTTCAGACACAGTACTTATGAATCTGGATTGTCAGTTAAAAAAAATAACTTTCAGGGAAGGGAGAATACTGCCTTCTTTCCTAAGGTCCATTAGAAGTATTCTAGGGGTCGTGGACTTCGCAGAAGAGCCTCTTTCCTCGCTCGAGGTGGAGGTGAAACATAGGTATTTTTAAGTTCCAAAGTTTTGATGGTTGAGTTTATTCTGTCCAGTATCGTGGACGCATGCCTGCCAGGGGCAAGCCAGGGGTTGAAGACTTGCCTGCAATCAGGATAATGATGTAGTTAGGCATCTCAGACTGGTGTTAAATGAAACTTTATTGAAGACTGACATAAAGTTGTGAATTGACATACATTTCTGTAGGCACAGGGAGATTAAGTGTTTTGCCCGGATGCTGAGACTCGACGTCAGCAGGTCTGGGCCTTATGCCAAACCCTCTCTTCTCTGGAAGAGCAAGTGAGACAAGGAAGAAATAAACATGGGCAGGCAGAAAAGGTAATATAGGAAGGCTGAAAGCAAGGAAGGGTGAAAGGAAAGGAGAGTGATAGAACAGAAGGTTGTAAGAATGGAAAGAAAGGTGAAAGAAAGGAAAGACAGGTGAAGGACATTCAAGTGAAAAATAAGGAAAGGGTGAAAGAATGGACAGAAAGGTGAAAGTGGAAAAGTGGCTGTTAGTGCTGGATGGGAGGGTGAAAGGATAGTTAAATATCTGCTTGGATGGAAGAGTCAAGAAAGCTCTTCTATCGAGGGTCAGGCTCACTTGCTTTGCTTACATGGTACCATCAGAGGTTTGGATCAAAGTGGGGGTTATTTTAATTTGCTGGCAACTCCCTTGCATGAGAATAACCTCTTTAACATGGTTGTGATTGGTTTACCTGTATCAGTCCACTGCTCTTTTAGTGAATTACACTTTACTTTTTTCATTAAGCACTTCACAAGAGAACATGTTTTTCAGCTCCCTCCTTGTGTGTGCGTGGCTCTGTCTGCGTGGCTTTGTCTGTGTGTGCGCGTGGCTCTGTCTGTGTGGGTGCGTGGCTCTGTCTGTGTGTGCGCGTGGCTCTGTCCGTGTGTGTCGTGGCTCTGTCTGTGAGTGTGTGTGTGCGTGGCTCTGTCTGTGTGTGTGTGTGTGTGTGCGCGGCTCTGTCTGTGTGTGTGTGTGACAGCGACCCAACCAAAAGCCCTCAGTCATGCCTTAAAGAAGAACTTAATCAATCTGAAGCTTTTTCACTTGTGAGCACACATCCATATGGGATTTCCACACTAAGCCATGCATCCCCTCAAGCCGTGGGGGAGTGGCGGTCCCACACTAAGAAATGCATCCCCTCAAGCCATAGAGGAATGGCAGTCCGGTTACTGATAACCCTCAAAAAAGACTGCAGCCCTTACCCCACCACTCAGAAGACCCATAGCCTCAGGAACCTCCCATTTTGAATGGGAGTCACACATTCTCCCTATACAGAGTATCCCTATGCACAAACCAGGAACTGAACACCCCCACCACATTTGCAGACCAACAGCATGCCCAGATAAGGCTCCCCATGAGATAGAGCTGAACAGCTTGCCCATAAACACTACTCCATCACAGGCTCACTTTAACCACCTTGAGCACAAAGTCGACCAACGGAGCACAGAGTTGAAAGTCATCCTAACTAACCTGAACATGGTCCTACTCACATTACATGAGACATAGACACACTTGCAAAATATGATTATACCCATACTAGACTAACAACTTCCCATTCCACCATGGACATTGACCTCAGCACCGCCAGTCGATCCAAGAGAACTCCAATTCAGCTATCTATGATCGAGATTGGAGCCCTACTCGAATCCTAAAAGGATAGCCTGCTGACCAACGCATTTCCATC
Source organism: Lissotriton vulgaris (assembly GCF_964263255.1). NCBI lineage: Eukaryota > Metazoa > Chordata > Amphibia > Caudata > Salamandridae > Lissotriton > Lissotriton vulgaris. Next base: position 483,678,366 of record NC_141696.1, read on the forward strand.
TAATACATACAGACTACCAAGAACAACATCACAAGAAAACCACAGCTGAAAAGGCAGGACATGCACCCAAATAAGTTGATTTCAATCCCACTAATCTTGGATCTGGCAAGTGTACCCGCCCCCAATGACTGGCCTAAAATGCATGCTGCACAACTGCAGATCAGCTGCCAAACATGCCACGGACATAGCAGAAGCAATTATATCACAATATATAAACATAGCACTACTGACTGAAACATGGTTAAATCACTCCTCCACCCCACTCATGGATATCCTAGTCCCAACAAACTGTACCATAAAAAGACTTAATCCCCCGCTAAGAAATAGCATTGAGGTTGCAGTGATCTATTGGAACTCCCTTCATATTCCTACCTTCCCAGTGGTTAACCTACCCTGATATGAATGGATGAGAATCAAACTTCTTACAGCAAAATGGTCACTAGCAAAATTACAACTATGCTCCACCCACTAGGGGATAACAAAGCCTTTCTAGAGCAACTATTGGAAACAAGCACAGTTCACTCCATGCAACACCCTAACCCCATCTTTCTAGGTGACATCAGCCTCCACTGCAACAATGAAGACGTAGTAGGGCCTACCCTAAAAAACGTTTGCACTGATCGAAACCTAGGGCAAGGATGCACAGTACAGAGGACCTCCAAAGCGCCCACTCTGGATCTCATAATATCTAAGGACAGGGTCCTGTGCCTCAAATACAACATCTTGATACAATGGTCTGATCACCACCATATCATATTCTACCTTACAACATCCATAAAAAGAAATGTAAAGGTCAAGGAGTCAAACCCAAAAAATGGATAAGCGACACTAGAAACCTAAACAGAGATGATCTACCTGTACTGGGCAGAGAAACCTTATGCTGCCACATGATGTAAGTGACAGAAATAACTAACTAATCACTACAACCGGACAATGGCAGAAGTAATGGATATGGTAGCCCCAGTTCGCCTAAAAACATACAAATTGTCCCACCCCTGAACCAACCAGAGCATTAATGATTAAAGGAGAAAACTCAGATTAACAGAGAGGGTATGGAGATGAGAACCTTCCACAACACATCTGAAACAACAATGGAGGAGAAGAAACAACTACAAGAAGATAATAAGGAAAGCTAAAACATCCTACTTCAGATTGCAACTCAATAATGCAACAAAAAAAAAACGACCAGGTAATCTCTTCAAAGCATTACTAAAAGAAGAACGGTTGACTATAAGCTTCTTTTACTTATGACTGTCATCTCTTACTTTGATAATAACATCTTATTAGGATAACTTAAGGATTACCGGCATTTTTAATATAAGAGTTTGCTTTAACCACTTGACAGGATAAAAGCAGACAATATTTTGTTTGGTTTTTCCATATCACTGTATTGTATTTGGATTGCAATAGAGTTATGCACATATTAAAACATTTTGGGAGACATCATTTCTCCTGGATATTGCCAAACATGTTTAAAGAGCTTCGATGTTTGAATTTTGGACTTTTTATTTTTATTTTTAGATTAGTCATATTAGACTGGAAACTATTTTTTCTGCAATCTACCCCCGGCTTTTTTCTTTCTAGGCCTATTATAGCCTGGGGTACGCTTACCGTATAGTTCTACACAGCCTGACATGGACCTTTGACCATTTTGTATTTCATCCCTTTTACACTTCAGGTAAGAACTTTTGCTAAGGTGTTAGTTTAATAGAGTTGCTGCAGTCAAACCTTTACTAGTTATAATCCATTCTACTTGGACTCTCCGTTAGTTTCTAGACCTTCAATTGACATCAACGCAACTGTGCCGTCTGACAAAGCCTTTATTCATTTATCCTGGTTATAGTGGGTGGCGTCTCACGGACTATTCGGGACTGCAAGTCATTGTAGGTCAGTATGCTGCTACGAATACTTTAATACTAGGTATTATATACCTTTCCATATTAGTTACGTAGAGTCATACTGGCTTTTCTTTTCCTTTATTATTTTTATTAGGCTCCATCAGAAGCCTAGTTTTATGCCCATTATCTATTGATATTCTGCTTGCGCTGATTATCTGTCGAGCGAGCCATAAATATTCAAGACCGGGACTAATTCTTCAAATCTAATAAGGTCAGTTATGTCTACTTGTGTTCAACTTATTCGGTCATTTTCGACTTTATTATGCAGGTCAACAGGCTATTTCAAATTACCGGTATAACCATTTTCACCATCAGTCTAGTTACTCACCTCTTTTGTTTTTGTAAACCTGGCCCATACGGATCACTTGATCTTCAACAATTATGGTCTTGATTTTATATACCTTGGTTATATTGACCACTGGAATCTTAATATTAATTTTTGCTGTTCATTATTATAGTCAAATTACTTGGAACGCCAATTATATTATACTGCAGAGAAGTATTGGATAGCAACAGGCCACGCACCTAGTTGGTGTTATTACTCAATTTTGAGGTGAGATTACAATAATTTTTTCAACTTTTATACTATGCTCCCCTGTCTGGTAGTGCCTTACCCGCCTTTTACCCCTTGAAAAAAAGATAGAGGGATCATGATGTTCAGATACTGACCCTGTCTCACACACATTTGTGTTTTTGATTTGCTCTCTCTTTATTCTCTTATGTCCTGAGTGGTTATGATTTTTGGATAAAGCTATCAATTTGGATTGAATAGAGAATAGAATTTATAGAATGTGATTGCATAAATGATTTGCTAATTGCTCATAATATGTTGTCTAATTTGTTTTCTCTTTCTGTTATAGTCTAATGGTGATCATATTTTTCCAAATTGTATTTGTTTGAATATTGATTTGTTTGTTGGGCTTTTGATATTTTACCTCAAAGAACCTCCTTTTAAATAGAAAGAATTATGTTGTCGTAGGAACTTGAAAACACATTTTTCTTTATGAGCGGATGCCCAATGTGTATATCTCTTTCTTCTAAAATGTCATTCATGATAAAACAAACCATATAGCAATGTTTTCCTATTCATTAGCTACAGTTGCATAAACAAGAGTTTGGCAAAATCATGAAACCTTTTATGATTTTTTGACACATTGGAATTTGCTTACCCTCTTTGTAACACTGGTCTCTTTTTCTATTTTATATGCAATTGTCTATTATGTTGTGCTTTGTGATTGTTTGTGTGTATTTATATATGTATTTATTGGCTGTTTTGAGAAAAACTCTGAAGACAAACTTGGTCCTCATATTTATCCTTCTTCTTTGTGCATAATTGTATATGTAGATATCAATGTTGTGATTAGGATATTATGTTTTTATGTTTTTATGTTCTTTTTTGTTTCTCCTTTTTGGATTCCTCTCTTCTTATGCATTCTTGTCTCGCGTGATATTAATTTTAGTTTCTGTATCACTTCAGCCCTGATGAAGTTCTCTGATGGAGATCGAAACGCGTTGGCTGGATTTTAAAGCTCTTTTTTTATATTGAATTTACAATAAAAAAACACTCAAGTAAAAACAACTTGATAACTATTGGACTTTGTTTTTTCCGCGCACGCCTGAAAAATTGAAAAGTCACACTATCAACTCAACAATGAGTGACTCAGATTCGCAACTCCTGCATCAAAAGCTTGCACTTATCAACAGCACCTTATCAAACAGCCAATCCAAAATGACCAAAAACTAATGCCATGTGGTGCCAATTCAAAGCATTTAGCGAGTACAAGATCCTATAGGTGAGAGCAATGATGAAACTAACATCACATTTAGATGATCCCATCGCATCGACAATCACAAAGACTTTCAGTCATCTCCCCCCCCCCCCCCCCCCAACTCCCCCCCCCCCCCCTCCTCCTCCACCCGGACACAGTCTTTTAGTTGCGAACACCACTAAAACAGCTCTGAAAAACTCTTCTAACCCGAGTCACGTTACTAAATATCAGGTCATCTATAAAAAGGAAGAACAATGCCCAAAGTCATTCATTTTGTTGTCTACCCTATAAGCTGTTTGAACTGAACTGTGATTTGTGCTTGCAAAGAATTCAACTACATGTTCTATCTTTAATGAAGAGGTTGCCTTCTGCATTTCGGTGCATTTCGCACAGTAGGTATCAAACACTTAATCTCTGTGCACCTATTGTGATGCCTGTATGTAAGTATGGACGTATGGACGTGTACTCTACATACATGCACTAATTTCCATGTAGCATTCTCAGCATGTACCTATGTGCTTGTACTACAATAAAGCCCAACATAGCTTCTTGATCTCTGCATGGTGGTCCTTGGTCATGGATCCAAAGGTACGTTGGAGGATCTAAACTTGGTGCGAAATTCCAAGAGTTACTTCAATAACAAAAATCCAAACCACTAAATAGATGCAAGGCAGCTACAACTATTTATGAAAAAAATGGCACAGAACTAAAAACGAAATGAGAAACCACTGTTAATTTAGAATTTGGCAGCCGTGTTGCCAAATGTAAACTTGTTCACTGCAAAGATGGACATTCCTCCCCCTTAGCACCTCAACAGGCGTCACTTCAAGGGGCAAATGTAACCATGGATGAAGGATCGCAAGGTCAGGCCTCCATGGCAGACTAGCCAATACTAATGTTATTCCTGAAGATAGACCACTAAAGGAAAGTACATCTTCCGAAATAATACAGATGATGACATCTGATATACTAGCAAGTTTACTCCTTTCTCCCTGTGTGTGTATGTGGGACCTCCCAGGATTTTTTCCACCCTAGACCACCAAGGCTCACATTGCAGTAACAGACAAAAATGATGCAGATGGAAATGGTGACCAAAGAGTTGTCTTTAAGTGAGTGCGCCTTCAGATGCAATTTCCACAGTTGTTTACTCTATCGAATGGGGTTTTTCCAAGGGTGGAGCTGGTGGTAAGTTTGCTATCTGACATACCACATTGCCAGGCACGCTAAACAAGGTGTGGAACTAAAGAGGAGGGAGGAAAGTGCACAATTCTTTGGTCCATTTACTGACATCCTCTATATGAGGCCCTTTAAGTTAAAGTCCACAAATGACTACTTATGATTGGAGATGGCAATACTTCACAATTAATATGCACCAAATAACATACTGCTCTCCTAGAAAAGTTGATAAATGCATATTCTCTCACACACCTCTACTTGGAACAGTTCTGGTAACATGAAGCAACAGAGTCAAAATCTTGAAAAGAATAAAAAATAGAGCTTGGCTTACAATCTAGTTAATCATATTGCAAAACCATGAACCCAAATGGATAGATTACCTATTTTCAGTTGTAGCTCGGTTATTGCAGACTGCTGATTACTTTCTAATGCCAGTGGTTTATCCACAGAATCCTAAGGTTCAAAAAATAGAATTGCATCAACCAACTAGTAAGGTAGAATGTAATGACACAATAAGAATTTGAAAGCAATAAAATGAAACCCACCTTTATGAACATGCATTCTGGGCTCGAATTGCACAGGTCAGACTCTTTTTGTTCTGGCAAGTCTTCCATATTTTTTTGTACTGCTTCAATGGACTGCTCTTGCTGCTCTTTTACTTGACTTTCATGGCATGCTACCTTTTTTGTAAACTCCTCAATACGAGCTAATAGATCAAGGTTTTCTAGTTTGGACTTCTCATTTGCACTCTTCATGTCAAGAAGATCTCCCTTCATAGATTCTTTTTCGGACACTGTAGCTTCCAATTTAGCCTTCAAAAGCTCCTGTTCATTTGCGTAGTCCTCAATTAAAGACTTGAGCTCTGCAACATGGGCCTCCTTTTCTTCCTGAAGTCGATCCAAGTCTTGTTGGAGGAGAAGGCACCTCTCATTACTTTGGAAAACAACAGTATGACTTTGTTTTTTCAGTCTAGCAATAGACTCATGTACAGCTTCAAGAATAGCCATGATGTCCTTATTTTCCTCTGGTGGCATGCTATCCATTTGCACCAGTAAGTCACTGAGGCGAGACTCTATAAGTAATATCTGCTGTTGCTCGTTTTCAAATAATGTGCTTACCTTCTCTTTTTCCGTAACAGCCAACTGCAGTTTGTCTTGCAGATCCTCAATTTGTGGCCCAGCCGTCAATGAATTATCCCTTTCTACTGCAAATCTCTTAATATCGCAAGACATTGTTGCTCTCTCTTCTAGAAGTTGTTCTACTTTTAGTTGAAGAGCCTGCACCTCAGATGCAAACTTTTCCTCAGTAAACAATTTTTGATGCTGTTCTTTTTCATATAATTTGCTTAGATGATCTTTTTCAGCTGCAATCAATTCTAATTTATTTTGAAGATTCACACATTCTTCTTTATTGCTCAAAAAATAGTCTCTTTCTGACACCAGGTTCTCAATATCTTTGGTCAGTTTCTCCTTTTCTTGACTCAACTGTTCAACTTCAATATGAAGAGCTTGCACCTCAGTCAATAGCTTTTTCTCATTAAATAATTTCTGTCGCTGATCTTTTTCAAATACATTGCTTAGCCTTTCCTTTTCTTCACACAAATTTTCAACTTCAATACAAAGCGCTTGCACCTCAGACAATATCTTTTCATCATTAAGTATCTTCTTCTGCTGATCTCTTTGTAATTCATTGTTTTCTTCATTTCCCAATTGCAGTTTATTATTCACATTTTCAATGTGCTCCTTAACTGCCAAAGGACCATCTCTTTCAGACATGAACCTCTCAAAATCCCTTGATATTGCTTTCTTTTCCTCAAGCAGCCTACCTACATCATCCTGAAGAGCTTGTATCTTAGACAGCAGCTTTTCTTCATCAAGTAATTTTTGCTGATGGCCTTTTGCATGCAAGGTGCTCAGTTCTTCTTTCTCCGCACTAACTAGCTGTAGTTTATTTTGTAATGTCTCAATCTGTTCCTTTAATGCCAAATCATCGCCTCTTTCAAATATTAATCCATCTATATCTCTTCTCATTGTGCTTTTTTCTTCATTAAGTTTTCCTACTTCAATATTTAGAAACTGAACATCAGAAACCAGATTGTCTCTCTCTTGCCTAACAGCTTCAAATTCATTCTCAATTTCTGCTAATTGTTTAAAATTTTGGTCCTTTTCTATTTCAGCTTCTTTTAGTTTTTCCACCCATTCCTGGCATTGTAACTTTAATTGATTATTATTTTGGGTAAGGACTTCTGTCTTCTGTTGCAGTTCTAAAACACATGCCTGTTCCCTTGTACAGACATCTTGGAGTTTAGAAAGTTCTTCACGGGAAGCTTCCAAAGAAGTAAGTAGATCAATATTTTTTAACCCAAGATTGTGGAGTCTTTCTTCAAGCTCTTTTAACAATTCATCCTTCTGCTGTAAGGAAACTACCATTTCCTCATTTCTTGCCTGAAAGCCACTTAAACTTTGTTTGATCTCTTCATAGTCAGCGTGCTTGGCAGATAACGATTCAATTTCTGCTTTAAGACTATTTACAGTTTCAAGAAGAGCATCTTTTTCATTGTAAGCAGTTCTGAGTTTTTGTTGCAGTTCCTGGAGATCTGTTGCCTGCTGCTCCTTCATGGATTTAAATTCTCGACTGATCTTTCCTGCAGATTCCCCTAACTCATTCTGTAGTGTGACAAGAGTTTCTTTTAAGCTTTCATAGTTAAACACTGCATCTTCTTTCTCATGTAAAATATGTTCACATTGTTCCTTGAGGACCTTAATTTCAAAAATCAATGATGCCTTTTCTTGTTCTGAATTGAACATTAACTTCTCCTTTAAATCCAAAATCTCTTTTTTATGTTGCTCTCTCAAAGCAAGAACTTCTTGATTGTGACTCTGTATCATCGCTTCATACTTTTCATTTGCGCTATGATGCTGAAACTGTAATGTTTCTATTAAACAACCACAGTCTTCCTTAGCAAGCTGTAGCTCATTGATTTTAAACTCTAAATCCTCCCGCTCATGAAAAAACTCATCTTTTAAGTGCTTGATATCCAGCTCAAGCTTTAATTTAACATTATTTGTGTATGTGAGTTCATCTCTTAAGATGCTAAGCTGAGATTTGTTTTCCTTTAAGACATTGTCCAAATGTTCCACATTTTCCTTTGCTTCGGTTTCCAAAGATGAGACTGTTGGTACTTCTGTATTTTCTTTGAAGTTATTTTTATTTTCGCCTATCCCAGCTCTGAGGAGAATGATTTCCTGTTCATACTTATTATTTTCGGCCAACATTTCCTGAATAATTTTCTCTTTTGATAGAAACTGCTCTGTTATATCGTGTAGAAGTTTATTTACTTTTATTTTTTCTTGTTCATACTCTTTTCCGTGTGTTTCAAGCTGATATACTATGTTGGATACTTCTTCCTGATGGGCAGACCTCATTTTAAGAAACTCATTTCTAAGATCAGCAATAGCTACCTGGTGATGCTCTTGTCTTTTACTTTCTAGATTTTGATCTTCGGTAGCAGCTTCCAGTTGTTTATTCAAATGTAAAATCTGTGCCTCGTAAGTGGGTCTCATTTGCTGAAGCTCTTTCTCCAGTCTTTTTATACTATCTTGCTGATTACTATGCAGTGCCATCTTCTCTTCAAGTTCTAATTGTTGTTTAGCAGACTCTTGCAGTTTTTGTTGCAGCATGTACACCTCGTCCCTGTGGCTGGATCTCAACATTTCAAGTTCATTTTTGTGACTTTCAATTTCCTTATGGCGGTCTGCACTTGATTTTTCCCATCTGTCCTGAAGTTCGACAGTCTTCTTTGCAGCTTCCTAGAGAAAAGCATACATAGTATCAGTGACAATAAATTATAGATTACAAATGATAACAGAAGAGAATATTAAAACAGCTTTAAACTGTGTGTTCGTTTTTAACTACCTAGATTTGCCAAGAGTAACTTAAAATAGTTTTACATTTTTACAAATAAACTGACTTTTTTGGGGGATTCTTTCCTTTCTTGAGCTTTCTAATGGTTTTAAATGTGAATTATGTCCCACTAGACACCCATTAAATTTTGTTTTCTCTTCAATGGTCAAGGATATCAATAGTCTAATGCTGCATAATGCTACAGTATGACTAAGTAATACCAAGCAATAAATTTCAGTTGGGAAATGTAGTTGATTGATTGTCTATAGCAGTGTTTCCCAAACTGTAGGTCGCGAGCCAGTTTTAAGTGTGCCGAGAAAGATCAAGCAATAAATGAAGATGCCTTCAAATTCTGTATTTATCTTGTGACTTTTGCTGCACTTGAATGACAGGTCAAATGTCAGTCTATGTCTTCTGACAAATTGTGCATACTTTTTTTTAAACTCATGGATTTATGTTTACAAGCTGCTCTCACTTTTCATTGAGAGAAAGAAAAGTAAGTGAGCTAAGTGACATTCTTCCTTGGGTACAGATAGTGTGAAAGAAACTATGGCTGTAGGATGACCTTTTTTGTAACACAACAAATCGTAACTATCAGTAAATGAACTGTACACATTCAGCTGTTTGGAAAGCAAAAATTAAGCACATTTTGTGTAAGACTGACTTGTGATGGAAACACATATTTTAATAGGATCAAACAAAATCAAGACACTTTTACTTTGTGATGCACAAAGGATATATATTCTCTGAAACCAGATTTCCACACATTATCATTTGTGTGCAAATTTAATGGCCATGTCAATGGGAAACTGGCTGTCTGTAAATGACAAAACTCTATTTACATAAAAACAATAACATAGAAATCACGCCTCGCCCATTACAGCTTTGTGGGTTGAGAACGTTTGCCATGGTAAAAAGTAGGTTGTGGTTCTAAAAAGTTTGTTAACCACTGGTCTAGAGTGTAAGTCACAATATATTTTTTGTAACAAAATTGTAAAATGAAGAAAATACGCACTCGTTTAAATAAATGAGCTTATATTTATTTGTTAGAAATATGTTTAAAACATTAGCCAGGACCTTGAAGAGTGTTAGGAGCCATGTACAACAGACATAAAATGTAAGATCACTCTCAAATTGGGTAGAAAAAAACCAGAAGATTTGCAAAAATGCAGGACCCAAGTTTCTAAAATGAGCTGGCTCTTCAATTATTTTGATTTATTTACTCATTTAGTTTTATGCAGCTTGAACATGGTCTGTTTTCACTACAGAGCTCTTAAAATAAAGAAGATGAAACTTATTGGGTGATGTAAGGCAACCACAATCAGAATGATTAAAACATTAACATCAAAATCTAGGTATGTTTGTATCATATCAGCTACAGGAAGATCCTTGACACGGTACAATTATAACATTGTGATAGATCATATATAGATAACTGCACTATGACCCAAGTAGATTAGCTTGTTGGTTGTGTGAAGCTGAGAGTCTTGTTTATCTTAAACTGTAGTTATCGAGTAAAAAGGCAGAAATATTTAGCAGCTAATGGATCAATACAAATCTAGACAAACAGTGTAAGACATGTTGGCACACGATAGATAAAGCACTAAGAAATAGATGTAGAGCTGTCATTATGATTTGCCTTATTGTACAGGAACAATACATTTAAGTGTGTTGGGGATAGACAGCGTTTTGGGCAGTTTTAAGTCTGTTAAGTGCTTGACTAGCTTTCATAGAGGAAGCACAGATGGTAAATTTAGTGGAAGCGAGTCTGCTATATAATCCACAGTTCTTAGATATGTTAGCCATTCCAACCATGAAAGGCATGAGATGTTATAGAAATATTTAGGATTGATTTCATAGATACAGCTAGCATCAAGTTCATTACATGTAAAAATGTTTCCTTTAGGTTTGATGAATGGGACAGGAAATTAATCCTAGGGTTATTGTCTTAAAGGTTTATGGAAAATGGAATTCATAAAACATCTTGGTTAGTGATTTGAATCTTATCACAAAAGGGTTTTTGCTTGCCTTCTATTTTAATCTGTTTGCCTGACCACAGTGATGCCCAAATGAGCTTTGTCATTTTGTTTTTATCTTTAGTGTCCACTCGTTCTAAGGTCTCCTTAGTGAATTTCAGGGTACTTTTGGAGTGTGGAGTATTCAATTTATGCATGGTTAGGATTGAGGATAAGGGTATTGGTAAGAGAGATTATTATGCACCCAGAGAGAACCATGGTGTAGTAAAAGTCAGCTGGTTTAAGCTCTCCTGGGTCATTGTAGAGTTTCAACTTTTTGAGGGGGATTCGTGGCTTTTTACATTTACAAATAAAATACCTGATTAACTAATGAATCTTCCTCAAGAACACTTTGGATAATCTAATGGGAAGCATGCTGATTAAATTACTTATCACCAAGGTTCATTTAAAAAGCATTAAATTTCAGCTAGGCACCCAAACATAAGATAAAGACAGACGAATGTCCCCCACGTTACAAGGATCCCATTAACTTATAGAGGTCTCTATTGCTTTGACGAAACTGAATATACCTCCATATTATTCCACCTTCTGAGGTGGTACAGCCCGCACACCACCAATGGGCAGCCATAGTAACGTTCAGATATCTGTGTCACCCCATGCCAGTAAGTTCTGATTGCGCCCAGAGTTATCGCCAGGAGGCTAGGGCACATAGCACCAGCAGTACCTTGAAACTATAAATGCAAAACCTCACAAATAAGCTAATGGTGCATGAGTAAACAAAAGGTACTTAAAAGCAACCGCAATCTTTTAAACTGACATACATTTCTCTTCGCTTAGTTCGCACAGTTTATGTAACAAGCACGCGAGTGGTGCGTGCGCCACAGCGAGACATCTGTTTTGAATTATCGCGCACGAGTCTGGGCCCGATAATTCAAAACAGATGGTGCCTGTGCTGGTAACCGCAAGCAATAGGCCATGGGCGGAGCAAAGGCGGGACATGCATCCTCCTTTGCCCAATTGCGTGCTGTCTTTCTTAGAAACGGTAAAAAAGGGGGTGGTGATGGACGGAGCATCTGAATCAATCAAACACTCACACCCAGTCAAAAGATCTGGGTTTAATCCATCACTGTTCTTTAGACCACTCTGCCACCCCAGTTCAGACATGGCTATATGCAAATCAGTCTGACCCTGTGCCTCGTGGGAACAGTCCAGCCCGAACTGCCAAGCCATGTCTTCTCTGGACCGGAAACAAGCTTCCGAGGACCGGTTTCTGGCATTCCAGCCGTCTTCAGCCCGGCTTGCTTGAATCCAGTGGCAAAGTGAGCAAGGGACTCATGTCTGAGCATACCCTGCCACACTTATGGCGGCCAAAAGCGGCACAAAAGGGGGTGGTGATGGACGGAGCATCTGAATCAATCAAAAACTCACACCCATTCAAAAGATCTGGGTTTAATCCATCACTGTTCTTTAGCCCACTCTGCCACCCCAGTTCAGACGAAACCGGTCCTCAGGAGCTTGTTTCCGGTCCAGGGAAAGCATGGCTTGGCAGTTCGGGCTGGACTTTTCCCATGAGGCACAGGGTCAGACTGATTTGCATATATCCATGTCTGAACTGAGGTGGTGGCAGAGTGAAAAAGGGCCATCTTTCTTGCACTGGTATGCCCCCACTTTTTTCTGAACTGCTGATGTACTTTGACTGAGTGTGCCCTGGGTTCCTGCCAACCAGGTACCCAGGGCCTGTGTTCCGTCCCTAAAAAATGTGTTGAAACTAAAACCCAATTGGCATCTCTGGCCCCCAATCAGCCCCTAGTACACAGCTTTCCAAACTTTTCATGTTGGTGACACACTTTTTTGGAGATTCATAATTGTCGCGACACGGTAAGGCAGTGTAGCGAGCGAGAGTAGCGAGGGAGGCCAAACCAACTAAGGGGGGCTTAGGTGGGGTTCTCCCCCTGGAGAAAAGTTTGAAAATAAAGTGGGTAAATGGTGCATTTTCAAGCAAATTTGAGAAAGCAGGAAGGTTAATAAAGCAATTGTTAATCTGTTCTTACAAAGACAGTGACTGGCAAAACTGGGTGTAAGGTTAGGGTTGTGCCTGGAAAGCAGCATGTTTTAAAGCTTATGTGTATTTGTGTCATGCACAGAGCAGGCACTCAATCACTGAGATTATTGCTATGAATGAGTGTCAGACAGCCAAGGGAGTATTTAGACAGAATTGTGCCTTTTCGTTTTACTTTTTGTTTTCTGCTGTACAAATCTTACTCAGGGGAAGATGCTCATAACATTGCTGAACAGTCTGCATAGTCCCCTCTGACCCTTTGCCACTGCCCTCCTGCCTCGCTTTTCTAAATTAATCTAAAAAATTAGACATCCTTCTTTCAAGCGACAAGCCAGTTTCTGAGTAATACATGTTTGGCAATGTTGCTCTGTTTGGACGTTAGCAGGAGAATGGCGATCCGTATTTCTGAGCCGATAAGATAGCTTACTGATTTAAGTACAGTCAACTTGAGCTCACTGCAATAGACTGAAACTGAAAACAGTGAGTAGTGACTTCACGAGCACTATGGAGATGCGTTGGAAAGGTGGCGTAGTACTAAGCAGCACGTAGTCTAAAATAGGTTTGCAATGTGTGGACCAGAAATGGAAAAAATATCACTCCAGTTTTTTTTTAGGCCTCAGCAGCCCAACCAATCCAGTTTTGGAATTGTATCATATCAGACAATTTATTTAGAGTTCTCTCAGTATAGATACAGTGTGGGAGGATGAGGTATAAGAACGCACGTTGGGGTCTTTTATGTAGCGCCGTTTTCAACATTTGAGCAGCACCAGGCACTGCACCGGGCCGGCATTCTGCACATTGTAGAAATAAGGCGCTAAGTGGTGGCACTTAAAAAGTAGGCACGGGAATATCGAAGCAGCAGACCAGTCAAACTAGACTGGCAGAGAAGCAATCTTGGCCTGCCCTTAAGCACCACAAATCCATTCTGCTGTTTTCAAACCTTTCCTGGTACCGAGGCTTTGGCCTTACTGCTTCCAGGTATTGGATTGTCCTGTGTTGCAGCCAGAAACGCAGCCGTGGTTATGCATATTGAAAGCAGGCTCTTGTTTTGCAGTCGTGCCTTCCTGCTCGAGTTTGGGGTTGACCCCAATATCTCTTAATTGGATTGGGTTGTAATGTTAATCTGAACGTGCATTTATTTGCTGTGGTTGGATGAGATGCCTACCCGGTAAGTGAGAGAATGGTATGCATATTAAACAAGTGTTACCATCCTTCCCTTGAAGCGAAAACTCGAATCTCTTCTACTGTCTTCCACTTCGCATTCATCACTGCTAAATACCGTGGTCAACCTGCCTCAAATTGTACACAGGTTGGGTTTTGACAGAGAATGCTTGGACGGCAATAATGCCAGGGATTAGCTGCATTGCAATATGCAACTTAATGTTAACAGTGCAGCATCTCACGTGTTTCTATGCAGAGCACTCCAAGCTATTTCAAAAGAGGTTCACAGGTAGGGCAGGGGCCAGCAGAGAGCCAGAGTTCTTTATGTTTTTTCTGATGGGCTGCAGTTACAGAGAGAACATGTTCTATATTTCCTATTGCAGCCCCGCTGTGTAAGGTTGCTGAGTAGTGAATGAGCACTGCCTTTGAAATGAACCACACCTCAATACTATCATTTCAGCATAACCCGAAAACTGCACATTAATGATTATAACGGAGCTTTCCACAGTATGCGGCGTTCGTGTTTGAAGTCGTATTCATGTGTTTACAGTTCTAATATTCACTACGCATTCAACTATCAACGCGTGCGGAAACTGAACCGGCCGCGTGCACATGCTCCTCTCCTGCCTCTGTGTAACACATACCGTTCAACATAATTGAAATGCGCAAACGTCCTGATGTACGCACCGTCGCGCGACACACCTACACATCAGGCGACACAGTACTGTGTCGCGACACACACTTTGGAAAGCTCTGCCCTAGTAAATGGTACCCTAGGTACCCAGGGCATGGTGACCAGTGGAGACCTCTGAGGACTGCAGCACTTATTGTGCCACCCTCAGGGGCCCTGTACCCTGACACCCACACACTGTCTTTGCAGGCTGAGTGTCTAAGTACAAAACTAAACAAAGCGTCGACATGGCACACATCCCTGTGTGCCACGCCCACAGAACCCACTGCCCTGGCATACTTCAGTCACCCCTCTAGCTGGGTCCCCTATGCCAGAGGTGTGGGCACAGGTGCATGAGCCCTATGCCCCTACAGTACCCAGGGCCATTCCTGGGCACTGTAAGTGCAGTGATGCCATTAAGAGTATATGGTGTTGGAGGTTGTCATTACGAACTCCACAGCACCATAATGGCTACACTGACAAGTTTGGTACCAAACATCTCAGCACATTAAACCCGCACTGATGCCAGTGTGGGATTTTGTGTAAAATGCACCAGAGGGCATCTTAGAGATGCCCTCTGAAAACCTAACCTACAATCCACGTCTGGGCTGAGTGGCTGCAGAGGCTGTCACACAGCAGACATGTTGCTGGACACCTGGGTGGCGAGCCCCCCGCTCTCCTGGGCCTGCAACAATGCACATCCTGGGCGAGGTGCTAGGTCTCCTCCCCCAGGATGGGCAGGGGGAAGCTTCAAAGGCATGGCGCCTCTGTCAGCTTCTCCAGACCATTTGCTGTACCCAGCAACAGGCCCCCACCAGTTCTGACCCCCACTCTGGCGGGAAAAACTACGTCAGGAACGGGGGGTGCCAGCCTGTACCAAACCACCCCTCAGGTGAGAGAGACTATGTGAAGCACGACCCCAGGCTCCGGCCATCTTGAAGATGGGGAGCTCTGCCCAATCACAGCTAGGCCTTTGCCCCCTCCCACAGGAGAGGAGCAGGCTAGGGGGTGTACCCATCCCAGGACAGGGACCTCGCCCTACCTGTAACGCCCCTAAATTCAGTATTTAGGGGCTCCCTGAACCTTCCTTCCTCAGATCCCGAAAAGAAAATAAGACTAAGAGGAAGAGGACCCGCCGTGCAGCTGCTAACAACAGGACGACAACAACTGACTTGGCCCCAGCCCTACCGGCCTGTCGATCCTGGAACTTGCTCCTGCCTAAAGCCTGGCGGCTCCTGTGGACAGCAATCTTGGGACACCCAGAGGACCTGCCTGCCTTGACCCTCTTAAAGCCTGGGACTCTCATCAGCAGAGGCTCTGCTGCAACAACCCCCCTGGTGCCAGCCAGGAAGCTCCGGACCAGCCCACTCTGCACCCGTCAAGCCCGGCAAGTACCCGAGTGATTCAAGACCACGAGGACGTCCCCCCGGCGACTGGGACCCAAAGACCAATGCCCAAAGACCCTCCTCGACGAACCAGACGACGCCTGCAGACTCAGAACCAGGCCCCCCCCCCCTCCCCCAACCGCAACCAGCTAAGGGTAAGCTTTTCTGACACCCCTGCACCCGGCGCCCTACAGCCCCCTGTGCCTCCCTTTGGGGTGCCTACCTGTGCTCCAAGATCCCAACTTACCTCTCGACGTGCTGGTCGCCCCTGGAGAGTCTCCGCCCCCAAGCCTGCAGCCTTTGTTCCCTTTTTACCTTTTCCATTGGATAACATTGAGCGCCCGACGGCTCAAAAGCACCCTTCACCCAGCTGCCCGAATACCGCTGGCTGTGCCAACCTTGTCCTATCCTGCTTCCCCCTTTGTCCTAAGCAATTGACCAGGAGCCCAGCTCTCACAGCCGTGTGGCCTGCTAGCCAGCAGCCGCCAACCGGAGGCCCCCTGTCCCCCATTTGATAACATTGAGCCTAACTACCTCTGCACCCGGCCGCCCCTGCGCCGTTGAGGGTGAACCAACTGGACCTACCTGACACTGGGGGACCCCTGATTCTATGCCCAGAACCACAACTTCACCAGTCGAGTACTCACCAGGAAACTGGTAACTCACTTACCTGCTATTGAATAACTGACTGGTTTGACTCGAAAAATCTTCTGTCTACTTTTGAAAACATAAAATATTCATATAAAATCATCCGAATTCCGAAAAACTCACCTGTGATCAGGAGAGGAGCTAGTACTGTACCCTTTAGCCCAGTACTGAACCGCTAACGTAATCCCTAGCGGGTTTACTAGTAACTTGCATTTAATCCATAGGAATCCATTGTCTGCTTTTCTAAATTTCTTCTGTCTACTTTTGAAAACTAGAAATATTCTTTAAAAATCATAGGAAATACTGAAATGTAATTACTTACATGTTTTAAGTTGAGACCCCAGTGCTGGCCCCAGGAGCCCAGTATTGGATTATAAAAGTAACGAGATCATACTTTACCTGCAACCTGAATTTTCTCCCATTGGATAACATTGCCAGATTTCTGTTGATAAGTGTGAACTTTTAAAATAGCTTTTTATTCCTGAAAAATCACTTCAATACCTAAAACGTTTTTGCTAAACTGTTTTCAGCTTAGACCCCAGGACTGAACCTAAGAGCCAGTCCTGGAATTACCAAAGTAATCTACAAAGTAATCAACTGTGTTTATCTAAGGAAATCCATTGAGCTCCATGCTAATTGTATGTAGAATTGTGTTGCCTACTGCAACCCCTGTACCTATTGTATTTACAAAGTGTATTGCCTTTCTGCAAAGTACTCATCTGAGACCTCTCTTATTGAGAACAGTATATTTTGATACCTGTTGGTTCTAGAAATAAAACAACTATATCTTTTGATATAAAAACAATTGGCCTGGAGTTCAGTCTTTGAGTGTGTGAAACCTTTTGCTGACTGAGTGTGTACAACAAATGCTTTACACTGTACTCTGGTACTGCCTTACTGCTCGACCAAGCTACCACTTTAGAGAGTAAGGTCACACCTGGATTTAACATTCGTTATACCTCTGGGGTTTGTGGACTCTATACACACTGTACCTTATTCTGGTCTAGTATATATAGAGCCACTTTCTCACATTGGTGGATCAGCAGTGGGATACTAACTTGCATTTGTTGGACTACTTGGTTACCATCTGATCACACAACAGAACTCATAAATTGCCTTTAGAATTCTGAGATTGTTTATTCCAAAATACTAAAAGTCTGATAGGGCCCTGCTTAAGTCCCATTTGAATTCCTGAAAAATAAAAAGTCACTATAGTTAAGGTAGAGGGTTAGAACTGCCAGGTTAGAATGTCTCAACAGAACCCAGCTGCTAGTGAAGATAACATGGACCTGGTTGAGGAGCTTAACCTCACACCTTACTTGCACTTGAATTTCAAGTAATTGAGGTCCCTATTCAAGCTTGAAAACATAGTCATTGGCCTGCATCCAACCAAACAAGGGCTCCAGGAGCTCCTGGCTGAGTATGCAAAAGGGTGGAGGAGGAGGATAATAATACCAATCCCCCCCATCTCTAGGGAAGTAAGGGTCTCTACACCCTTAACTCCAAGAGTCAGTTTCTGGGAGCCTGGGTACCACACAGGTGGACTAGGTCCCAGAGAACACATCGGGGAGAGCTCCAATGAAGAGGACACCTTTTTAGCAAAGTTGGCTAAGATTAGACCTAGAGTCCACACTCCTGGCTCTACAGAAAGAAAGGAAAGAGATGGGCTTAGCCCCCAACTCTGGTGGCAGCAATACCAATAATAAGGATAAAGAGCAATCTTATAATCCTAAAATCCCCATAGGGATTGTCCCTAAATTGGAGGAAGGTGATGATATCACCAAGTGGTTCACAGCCTTTGAGAGGGCTTGTGATATCAGAAGACTAGAGTGACACTGTGAGGAGCCCGTATTATTTGAAAACGCCGCCTGAACTCACCTGGGCTTGCTGACCCGACGCTGCATCTCGCCGCACCCGCTCCACGGGTGCTGCATCCCGCCACTGGACGTTGGGGAGTGCTTTGCTGGCCGCGAGGAGGGGGAGCAGGCTGTTACGACGCCGCAGGGACTCAGTTGCCCAGGAGTCCCTGCGCGACCCATTGCACCAGGTCTGCAACCATTGCCCGGCCCGCCCACCTCCCGCCACGCACTGAAAGCCTGCCCTTCTGCAACTCGATCTTGGGAGCTGCTGTTGCTGCTTACACTGTGAGGAGCCCGTATTATTTGAAAATGCCACCTGAACTCCCCTGGGCTTGCTGACCCGACGCTGCATCTCGCCGCACCCGCTGGACGTTGGGGAGTGCTTTGCTGGCCGCGAGGAGGGGGAGCAGGCTGTTCCGACGCCGCAGGGACTCAGTTGTCCAGGAGTCTCTGCGAGACCCATTGCATCTGGTCTGCGTCCATTGCCCGGCCCCGCCTACCGCCCGCCACGTGGCCTACTTAGCCCACTTGCTCACATTGCGCGGGAGTGCGTTGGGCTAAGCCCGGGCAAAGGGCGGGCCCTCCGTGGCCCTCAGAGGCCAGAGGAGGCTGGGCTGTGCCACTTCCCTTTCATCGCCTACAGGACAGATTGGAACTGCATTGAAGCATTGAAGCCGACACAGTAAATTCACCTGGGGAGCCCCCCTAATTAGTCCCAAGCCTTACCCGTGACACTGTCTGCTTTTACTTTGTACCATTGTATTGAATATTTTCTCTACATATGCCAATGTCAACCCGCTCAGGAAGGAATGGGGCAAAGGGAGGGGTCTGCGTGAGTGGTACCATGGACCAATTCCGCACTCGTGCTTTCTCTGTTTTGGAGAAAGAGATTGCCCTAACAGAGCGGCGCCTTTCATTAGAATCAATACAAGGCAAACACTTGTCGCTGTGCTTTTTTTCTAGAGCCTTATCGCCAGCCACGATCCAGGTACATGCTGGCTCTGAAAGCACCCAACTGGGGAATTTACCATCAATTGAGGGGAGTCCAGGGATTATTGCATGTACACCTACTGCATTAGGCAGTGGGCCCCGCCTCTATACATAATCAACACCGCAGAGGGCTACCTCGCAGATAACGCTCACATCAGTCCTAGACCTATCATCGTCTTCGGCTGTATCTGAGCACTCGGAGCACTCTTGCACGGAAGGGACAAGTTTAGCTACCAACAAAAGGAAGAGGGCCTCTAGTGGCTCTATGGGGAGAGGCCTGTCAACCTAAAAAAAAACTAAAACCAAAAAACGAAACCAAGAGGGCAGAGAGACGGGCAGGGGGGGGAGAGTAGACCCAAATTCTCCTCATTCAGATCCTGGAGTTGCTGCTAAAGGCCGTCCATTGCTAGCCACAGCAGCAGCACCAGTCATCTGTCCTACACTATCTACTCTCACCACTGAAGGGGACATCCAACAACCTCCCTTCCTGTTACACCTAGAACAGTCCTTGACCTCATTCACACTGCCAATTATGCAGAGAGTTAAGGAGCTGACGGAGAGGCTTGACCGTTTGAGCGGCCACTCTGGACAATTTGTTCTCTCTCTAAACCCTGCTCAAGCTGCAGTCAAAAAATCAACAGAGCAGTGATGCCCACTCCCAGAAATCCCCAGTCCAGCCCATACTCCCCCAGAAACAGGTAGGAACCAATGTCACTTCAGCCCTAGAGTATCGTCTAAAGCGACCATAAAGGTTACGGAAACAGAAGCAGGAAACTCCGGGGGAAAAACTAAATCCAAGCCTTCAAGCTCCCAAAATAAGGCAAAAGAACCGCCTAGGGGCTCCTCCTTCCATCCTAGGGGTGAAGTTAATATTGCGGATACAACCACAGGGGTTCCTGGGGGTGAGATGTCAGTGATGGATCCCAAGTCTGGGGCAGTACCACTTAACGTCCGGGTGGCGCCTCATGCAAATCTACTCCCGGGCTGCCAACCTTATGTAGTGGTTTTGACCGGAGTTCCAATGCATGAGCCTGGGAAAACTGAATCCTATCACAAGCTGAAGAATAAAACTATGTACTGGTTGAATGGCAATAGACCCCTTCCAGCCTACCTGGATGGTCAGATTTTGCATGTGAGGAGGGTAGATTGGATTGGGAATAGGGTTAAGGACATTCCAGGTGACTGCATTCTTGATAATTTTAGGGACCCTCAGGTATCTGGGTATATCTGCAATCAGCAGAGCAACCACAGTTGTAGTGGGATCGGAACTTTTGAGCTGGGTCATTTCTATGTGCAATTCAATGAACATAGAAATCACCAGCATCCATTTGGGCTTGGGAGCACCATAGAGTTAGCCCATGCAAATCATTCTGCATATCGAGCGTGTACCCAGAATCAATTCTTGGGGCCTTATGGAGCTCGTATTGGCTACTGACAGGTATATACCTGCCCACTAGCCATTCCAGCCACAGAAACTGGAGGGGTTCTGTTACAAGGATATAGGGTATTACAGTCACAACAGGGCACCCCAGTACCTACTATTGATACCACTTGTAAAACCAATGATCCCTGTATCCCCGGGCCTATCCCAGTCCCCCTAATCCTACCTAGCTATTCCATTTATGGTGAGGGAGACAACCTTGTGAGAGGGCTGAGCAACCCCACAGTATCCACCGGTAGCCTTGAATACTTGGAAGACCACTCTGGAGAGAGCCCTTCCCTACAAGTGCAGGCATCAATGATTGAGGTTGTAGCCCCCTCACTTGAAGGAGAAACTAGCTCGCAACTCAAGCCAGTGTATCCCAGTTCAGTGGACATTGGCCTTAGCCCAAAGTACCCTCGCACCTCTGAGGGCATAGTAGTGTCCAGCCGCCCGATTAAGGTATTGTCCTGGAACATTGCGGGCATCTCAAAGAAACTTGATCTTCAGGATTTGAATGCTATAGTCGATGCCCATTCCATTTGCATCTTCCAGGAAACCTGGAGTTTAGTCCCTCACTATAAAGTGGGTTATACCACCTTCCATCTGCCGGCTATACCCTCAAAAACAGTGAGAGGTCGCCCATCTGGTGGACTCCTAGTCTGGGTGAGCATTTCACTAGGAAGTACTTTTAAGCAAATGCACTGCAGTTCACCAGATATTCTTAGGGTCACAGTATATGGAGGTCGGAGAGAGAAAGCCCTCGAAGCACCCAGGGCAGTATCCCATCTCCCATTGTTGCTCTACTAGAAGGCCCACTTAGGAGTTGCAACCAGGACGTTTATATCCTGGTTGCTGGGGATTTTAACTGCACTTTTGAGCCCCTGGCAGCCGATGACATCCTCGGCACAGCTGAGGACGATGCTAGGAGAGGTATACTGCTCTCCAATTTGACCCGATTCGGAGGTGGACGCAGCGGGCGATCCAGATGAATATGCTTACCTCGGAATTTGGTCTACGAGCAGCAAATGGTAGGACCATCTCTGATACGTTTGGGGCTTGCACCTATAACAGGAAAAATCATGCCACGAGGATAGATTATATCTTCCTCGACCTAAAATTGTGGCGTTACCTGGTGGATATGGAGGTATGTTCAACAAAAGATAGCGACCATAACCCCCTCTCATTGAGCTTACATCCCATTTGGAAGGGAGCTGAAGAACACGCAATGGTGCCACTTATGCTCACAAAGGAAGTCACCCCATCCAACTGTGGTAGGCGCCTAAAATGGTGCAAAATTATTCTGGACCCAGGGAAAATGGAGAACATTGAGGTTATACTGTCTGCAGCGCAGGTTAAAATGCAGGCAATAGATTTAGACAAATGTGGCCCGTCTGAGGCAACAGTAATATTCCAAGAAACTATCAAAGCACTAGGTAATATATTCCTAGTCCGAAACAGAGGCCCCACGCAGAGGAAACTCTGTAGGTCCACTATTAAGGAGGGATGGTATACATCCAAGTGCTGGCATGCAAAAACATCACTGATAAAAGCTGTGAAAAGCAGGTCCCAAAGATCCATCCAGCTGGCACGCAAGTAATACAAACAGGCTGTCATTGAGGCCAAAAGAAATTGGGAAAATGAGTAGTGGTAAACTCTTAAGGAGGCTAGTCTGGAGAGAGTCAGCCCGCTTCTGGAATCTCATTAGATCAAAGAACAGATCCTCCAGTGAGACAATAACCTGCAATATAGTAGGTGAAACTTGGTTTGACCACTTGTCCAAATTATATTCTTGCTCCCAGAATGGACACCCTGCCCTAACCCCCCAGACTCGCTTGCCAACACTAAGGGACGAGGATGGAACCCATTTCGCGGACAGGGAGGTGGAGGACGCAATTCGAGCAATTGTCCCGCAGAAAGCTTCTGGGCCTGATGGCATTCCTGGTGACCTCCTCCGCTCTGATCCCCGCAAATGGGCAAAGATCATTTCTACCCTTCTTAATTCCATCAATAATGGGGGTCCCATCCCCGAGTCTGGAAGGGGGCAGAGGTCGTCCCTATCTTCAAAAAAGGAGATAGGGGCGACCCCCCGAATTACCGCCCAATCAGCCTTATCGATACCACGCAGAAGGTGATTGGGAAGGTGATTCTCATGAGAATCTTGTCATGGGCTGAGGAAAACAGGATTTTCTCGGACTACCAGGCGGGCTTCAGATCTGGAACAGGAACGATTGAGCAGGCCTTTAGGCTCTTACTCATTTATTGGAAAACGGTTCTTGTGGGGAAGGGAAGCCTCTACTTGGCATTTATAGACCTCAAGACGACCTTTGAATTGGTGCCCCGTGCACGTCTTTGGGGAGTGCTATCTGAGATGGGAATTCCAGCATACATCCTATCCTTGCTGGTGCGTCTCCACGATGGCAACTTTGCCCAAGTAAGGTGGGGTACCCAGGGGCAAAAGACCAGAAGAATCCCGGTGGACAGGGGCGTCCGCCAGGGATGCGTCCTTGCCTCCACTCTGTTTTCACTTTATGTGAACGGAGTGGTGGAGCACTTAATGAAGATCCAGTCTGACGCACCATCCCTGGCGGGCGAGCGTATTCCAACCCTCCTGTTCGCCGACTATACTCTTTTCCTTTCTAAATCCCCAGCTGGGCTCCAGAATCTCCTTGGCAGCTTCCAGATCTTTTGCGCATAGAGGGGGCTTGTGATAAACACCAGCAAGACTAAATATCTGGTATTGAACCCGCCAAGAAAGCTGGGTAAGCCCCCTGTCTTAAATTTGGAGCCTCTCGAGAGGGTCATGGAATTCGACTATCTCGGCATTCGACTTTCGGATTCCATGAAGTGGAACTCCCATGTGCAGAAGATGCTATTGGGCCACAAGAGGGTTACGGGGGCCTTGTTAAAGGAACAGCGCTCTACATCCACTAGACCTATTGGTCCAGTAATTGACATTTACAGGGCCAGGGGGGTAAGCGCAGCCCTTTATGGAGCAGAACTCTGGGGCTCCAGCAATACGGAGCATCTGGCCAAATCTGAAAACAGATTCCTAAGGGAATTAATGGCACTCCCACAGAGCACGCCTACGGTGCCTCTATTGTTGGATCTCGGGTGCCATGCCATTAGTGACCTGGCAAAACTCCGCCCACTTCTATTGTGGGCGCGGCTGTGGCGGGTCCCAGAGCTGGCCAAATATGCAGAAGGCTTGGTAGAGGTGATGTCTACTATGGGCTGGCAAAACATTAAATGGCTCCAAGACGTTAAGTCCCTACTATTTGACCTAGGTCTTAGTGAATAATGGGAGAATAGATCAGCTCCACCAAAATCAGTAATAAAGAACCTTTTTTGGAATTGGGTTTCAAGGAAGCGCAACTGTGACCCTAAGATGGGAAGCGTAACCAATAGGTTCCTAATGATAAAGGATGTTATGTCTACTGAGCCATATTTAGATATCATCTATAAACCCCTAGACAGGGCACTGTATTTTAAATTTAGGATGGGTACCCTACCCATAAGAGAATTTACTGCACGCTGGAAAACCCATTTCCAAATGTCATCTGCCTGCCCTTGTTGTACACTAGGAGTAGAGTCCATGGCGCACTTCTTGTTTGCTTGTCCGGCCTACAGAGCTCCAAGGGGTTACTGGCTCAAACCGTTGTGTAAAGCACTGGGCACTAGAGATTATGTTGTAGCACTCTGTATCCTCACATCGAACTCTAGTCTTTTGTGTGCCACTGGCCTGGCCAAATACTTAAGCTGGGCTTGGATGATTAGAGCAAAAAGGTTGAAAGAAAATGTTTAATCCTTATTTTAAAGTTTTTAATGTACAACTGTTCTTGGGAATTATTAATGTACCGCAATGTGTAAATTTGTCTTTTAGAATAACTGCGAAAGCTTGCTGTAATTCAGTGGAGTTCAAGAGCCCCAAGTTGTGTTCTTATTGTGTTTTAATTGTAAAATTTTAATGTCGGTGCTTCTAAGATATTTTTTATATCGAAATAAAGCCTTACTACTACTACCGAAGACTAGAGAAACCTCTCTGGGGGGCACTCCTGTGGGAACTGTTCTCTGGTAACTGCAGAGACAGGCTTCTGACCCTCTCTGGGCCAGATGCAGGGTCTTATGACCTCATGAAGAAAACTCTGATTGAGGGATTTGGACTCACTACTGAGGAGTACAGAATTAGGCTCAGGGGGGCTCATAAAACCCAGACCCAATCCTGGATAGATTTTGTAGACTACTCAGTAAAGACACTGGATGGTTGGTTAACTGGACACAATGTGCATGATTTTACTGGACTTTATAATTTGTTTATGAAGGAACACATTTTGAATAATTGCAAAAATGAAAAGTTGCATCAGCATTTGGTAGATCTAGGTCTAATTTCTCCCCAAGAATTGGGAAAGAAGGCAGACCATAGGGTCAATACTAGGGTGACATGGACAGCCACTGGGGGTGACCAAAAGAAGGTGGTTACAAAAACCTCCCCAGGGAAGAGGTGGTGAGAATCCCCAAGATAAAAAGTCTGAGTCTTCCAAAGGGCCCCAAAAACCTGTCCAGGTGGGTGAGTCCCAAACTACTCCCTATGTGCCTCAGCCCTATAGGGGGGGAAGGACGTTGATCCTAACAAGACCTATTGTAACAACAGTAAAAAGTTGAGACACTTAAATGTAGACAAAAACTGCCCGTACAAAAAAGCCCCTAAGGCACCCAATACAGCTACTCCAGGGACAGTAAATCTACAGATGGGATCAGAAGAGTGCCCAGAGCAAATCTGGGAATGCACTCAAGCTAGTCTAGTCTCCTTGGGGGAAATGGAGGTTGCCAATGTAGCTGGTTGGCCACCCAACTGGAGCAAGTATCTGCAATACCCCTCCATTAATGGAACTAGAGTAGGAGCCCTGAGGGATACAGGTGTCAGCATAACTATGGTAAAGGAAATGCTGGTTTCCCCAGAGCAATACTTGGTTGGGAAAACTTACCCAGTCACCAATGCTGACAGCATTACCACCCAATGCCCTCTGGTTATGGTGACATTAGGTTGGGGGATGTTACTGGCCTGAAACTAGTAGTGGTCTCTCCACAATTGCCAGCTGACTGACTGCTTGGAAATGACCTGGAAACCTCAGCCTGGGCTGAGGTTGAGCAAGTAACCAATGCAGCCATGCTGGGTATCCCTAGACTGGTGTGTGTCCAAACCAGAGCACAGAGAAAAAAGAAGGGTGAACAAGTAGGTTTGGAGCCTGATAGTATGGCCCAACCAACCAAGAGACAAAGCAAGAAAACTGGGGAACCATCTTCTACACAGCAAGCCTCCCAGGACCCCTCTTCTCAGGGAGAGGACTTGGAAACCCTAGAGAGAACTGAGCCTATGGAGCTTGAACCTTACCAGGTTGGACTCCTGGGCCCAGGGGGACCCATTAGGGAAGAGCTGTGCCAGGGTCAGCGAGACTGTCCCACTCTTGAAAGCCTGAGGCAGCAAGCTGTTTTAGAAGCGCAGGGAGATGTCAGTGGTACCCACAGAGCTTATTGGGAAGAGGGATTACTGTATGCTGAGGCAAGAAACCCCAATCTTGGAGCTACCAGGAGGGTGGTAGTGCCACAGAAGTACAGGGAGTTCCTCCTAACTTTAGCTCATGACATCCCCCTAGCTGGACATCTGGGGCAGACCAGAACTTGGGAAAGGCTAGTTAGCCACTTCTACTGGCCCCAGATGAACCAAAAGGTAAAGGAGTTTGTGAGCTCCTGTGTTACCTGTCAGGCCAGTGGCAAGACAAGTGACAAACCAAAGGCCCCCCTGATACCACTGCCAGTGGTGGGTGGTAACCTTTGAAAGGGTAGGTGTGGACATTGTGGGTCCACTGGAGCCTCCCACAGCCTCAGGGAACAAATTCATTCTAGTAGTAGTGGATCATGCTACTAGGTACCCTGAAGCAATTCCCCTTAGGGTTACTACAGCTCCTGCAGTAGCCAAGGCCCTCCTGGGTGTCTTCACCAGGGTAGGGTTTCCTAAGGAGGTGGTATCAGCCAGAGGTACCAACTTCATGTCTGCTTACCTGAAACACACGTGGAAGGAGTGTGGTGTGCAGTACAAATTTACTACCCCATACCACCCACAAACCAATGGTCCTGTGGAAAGGTTCAACAAGACATTCAAAAGTTATGATCATGGGACTCCCTGAAAAACTCAAAAGGAGATGGGATGTCCTGTTGCCATGCCTGCTTTTCGCTTATAGGGAAGTGCCACAGAAGGGAGTGGGGTTTTTACCCTTCTGAACTTCTGTTTGGTCATCCTGTAAGGGGACCACTTTGTCTGGTGAAAGATGGTTGGGAAAGGCCTCTCCAAGAACCCAAGCAAGACATTGTGGACTATGTGCTAGGCCTAAGGTCCAGAATGGCTGAGTACATGGACAAGGCATCCAAGAATCTTGAGGCCAGCCAGGAGCTGCAGAAGCACTGGTATGACCAAAAAGCTGCCACAGTTGAATTTCAACCTGGACAACAGGTGTGGGTTTTGGAGCCAGTGGCACCAAGGGCTCTTCAAGACAGATGGAGAGGCCCTTACCCTATCCTGGAGAAAAAGAGTGAGGTCACTTACTTAGTGGACCTAGGCACCAACAGGACACCCAAAAAGGTTATCCATGTGAACCGCCTTAAACTCTACAATGACAGGGCTGACCTCACCATGCTGATGGTGACTGATGAGGAACACGAAGCATAGAGTGAACCTCGCCCTGATCTCCTCTCTTCCAGCCCAAAAGATGGGTCAGTGGATGGAGTGGTCTTTTCAGACACCCTCTCTCCCCAACAGCAGACTGACTGCAAGCAAGTCTTGCAACAGTTTGCTAGCATCTTTTCCTTGACCCCTGGTCTGACCAGCTGGTGTACCCATGATGTGGATACTGGTGACAGTAACCCTGTCAAAAACAAAATCTATTGACAATCAGACCAAGTCAAGGAAAGCATCAAAGCTGAATTCAGCAAGATGCTGGAGCTAGGGGTGATTGAACCTTCTGAGAGCCCCCTGGGTTAGCCTAGTGGTTCTGGTCCTCAAACCTCATCAGCAGGGTGGAAAGAGAGAGATAAGGTTCTGTGTGGACTATAGAGTGCTCAACTCTGTCACCAAGTCAGATGCTCGCCCCATTCCAAGAGCAGATGAGTTGATAGACAAGCTAGGGGCAGCCAAATTCCTCACTCCTTTGACTTAACGGCAGGGTACTGGCAGATTAGCAGGGCCCCAGGAGCCAAAGAAAATACAGCATTCTCCACCTCTGATGGGCACCATCAGTTCACTGTTATTCCTTTTGGGTTAAAGAATGCCCCTGCCACCTTCCAGAGGTTGGTGAACCAAGTCCTGACTGGATTGGAGTCCTTTAGTGCAGCTTATCTTGGTGATATTGCTGTCTTTAGCTCCATCTGGCAGGATCACCTAATCCACCTTGGGAAGATTCTACAAGCCCGGCAATGTGCACAACTGACTATCAAGGCATCCAAATGCCAGATAGGGCAGGGCACTGAGGTGTACTTGGGCCACCTTGTTGGTGGAGGCCAGGTCCAACCCTTACAGCCCAAGATCCAGAGAAACATGGACTGAGCAGCTCCAACCACCCAGACCCAAGTCAGGGCATTCCTTGGCTTGACTGAATACTACAGGAGGTTTGTGAAGGGATATGGGTCCATTGTGGCTCACCTCACAGAACTCACATCCAATAAAATGCCCAAGAAAGTAAACTGGACTGTTAGCTGCCGAAAGGCGTTTGACACCCTGAAAGAAGCAATGTGCTCAGCACCCATTCTAAAAGCACCAGACTACTCCAAGCAGTTCATAGTGCAGACTGGTGCCTCAGAGCTGGGGATAGGAGCAGTCCTTTACCAGATCAATGAGGAAGGCCAAGACCAACCTATTGCTTTTATAAGCAGGAGGCTACTCCCCAGAGAGCAGCGTTGGAGTGCCATTGAGAGGAAGGCCTTTGCTGTGGTTTGGTCCCTGAAGAAGCTGAGGCCCTACTTGTTTGGAACTCACTTCCTGGTTCAAACTGACCACAGACATCTCAGATGGCTAATGCAGATGAAAGAGAAAAATCCAAAACTATTGAGATGGTCCATCTCCCTACAGGGTATGGACTTTGAAGTGGAACACCGACCAGGGACTGCCAATGCAGATGGACTTTCCAGGATCTTCCACTTAGACAATGAAGACTCCCTAGGGCAAGGTTAGTCTCATCACCTTTCGTTTGGGGAGGGCGGGGGGCGGTTGTGTGAGAAAGTGCCATCTTTCTTGCACTGCTATGCCCCCACATTTTTGCCAACCAGGTACCCAGGGCCTGTGTTCCTTCCCAAAAACTGTGTTGAAACTAAACCCCAATTGGCATCTCTGGCCCCCTATAAGCCTCAACTAAATGGTACCCTAGGTACCCAAGGCATGGTGACATAGAAGACCCCTGAGGACTGCAGCACTTATTGTGCCACCCTCAGGGGCCCTGTACCCCGACACCCACACACTGCCTTTGCAGGCTGAGTGTCTAAGTACAAAACTAAACAAACGTCGACATGGCACACATCCCTGTGTGCCATGCCCACAGAACCCACTGCCCTGGCATACTTCAGTCACCCCTTTAGCTGGGTGCCCTATGCCAGAGGTGTGGGCACAGGTGCATGAGCCCTGTGCCCCTACAGTACCCAGGGCCATTCCTGGGCACTGTAAGTGCAGTGATGCCATTAAGAGTATATGGTGCTGGAGGTTGTCATTACGAACTCCACAGCACCATAATGGCTACACTGAAGACTGACAAGTTTGGTACCAAACTTCTCAGCACATTAAACCTGCACTGATGCCAGTGTGGGATTTAATGTAAAATGCACCAGAGGGCCTCTTAGAGATGCCCCCTGAAAACCTAACCTACAATCCACGTCTGGGCTGAATGGCTGCAGAGGCTGTCACACAGCAGATATGTTGCTGGACACCTGGGTGGAGAGCCCCCGCTCTCCTGGGCCTGCAACAATGCACATCCTGGGCGAGGTGCTAGGTCTTCTCCCCCAGGATGGGCAGGAGGAAGCTTCAAAGGCATGCCACCTCTGTGAGCTTCTCCAGACCATTTGCTGAACCCAGCAACTGGCCCCCACCAGTTCTGACCCCCACACTGGCGGGAAGACTGGCGGGAAAAACTATGTCAGGAAGGGGGGGGTGCCAGCCTGTGCCAACTCCACCCCTCAGGTGGGAGAGACTAGGTGAAGCACGACCCCAGGCTCCGGCCATCTTGAAGATGGGGAGCCCTGCCCAATCACAGCTAGGCTCCTGCCTCCCCCCCACAGGAGAGGAGCAGGCTAGGGGGTGTACCCACCCCAGGACAGGGACCTACCTGTAACGCCCCTAAACTCAGTATTTAGGGGCTCCCTGAACCTTCCTCCCTCAGATCCGGAAAAGAAAAGAAGAAAGAAGACTAAGAGGAAGAGGACCCGCCATGCAGCTGCTAACAGGACGACAACAACTGACTTGGCCCTACCCCTACCGGCTTGTCGATCCTCGAACCTGCTCCTGCCTAAAGCCTGGCGCTCCTGTGGACAGCAATCTTGGGACACCCAGAGGACCTGCCTGCCTTGACCCTCTTAAAGCCTGGGACTCCCATCAGCAGAGGCTCTGCTGCAACAACCCCCTGGTGGCAGCTAGAAAGCTCCGGACCAGCCCACTCTGCACCCGCCGAGTCCGGCCTGTACCAGAGTGATCCAAGACCACAAGGACGTCCCCCCGGCGACTGGGACCCGAAGTCCAGTGCCCAAAGTCCCTCCTCGACGAACCAGACGACGCCTGCAGACTCAGAACCGGGCCCCCCCCCCCAACCGCCACCAGCTGAGGGTAAGCTTTTCCGCCACCCAAAGACACCCCTGCACCCGGCACCCTACAGCTCCTTGTGCCTCCCTTTGGGGTACCTAACTGTGCTCCAAGATCCCAACTTACCTCTCGGCGTGCTGGTCGCCCCTGGAGAGTCTCTGCCCGAGCCTGCAGCCTTTGTTCCCTTTTTACCTTTTCCATTGGATAACATTGAGCGCCCGACGGCTCAAAAGCACCCTGCACCCAGCCGCCCGAATACCGCTGGCTGTGCCACCTTTGTCCTATCCTGCTTCCCCCTTTGTCCTAAGCAAGTGACCAGGAGCCCAGCTCCCACAGCCGCGTGGCCTGCTAGCTAGCAGCCACCAACCGGACGCCCCCTGTCCCCCATTTGATAACATTGGGCCTAACTACCTCTGCACCCGGCCGCCCCTGCGCCGCTGAGGGTGAACCAATTTACCTACCTGACACTGGGGGACCCCAGAGTCTATGCCCAGAACCACAACTTCACCAGTCGAGTACTCATCAGGAAACAGGCAACTCACTTACCTGCCATTGAATAACATTGACTGGTTTGACTCGGAAAATCTTCTACTAGTAACTTGTATTTTCTCCATAGGAATCCATTGTCTGCTTTTCTATGAAATTTCTTCCAAGTGTCTACTTTTGAAAACTAGAAATATTCTTTAAAAATCACACAAAATACTGAAACGTAATTACTTACCTGTTTTAAGTTGACACCCCAGTGCTGGCTCCAGGAGCCCAGCACTGGATTAAAAAAGTAACGAGGTTGTACTTTACCTGCAACCTAAATGTTCTCCCATTGGATAACATTGCCAGATTTCTGTTGAAAAGTTTCTAAGTGTGAACTTTAGCTTTTTATTCCTGAAAAATCACTACAATACCTAAAACGTTTTTGCTAAACTGTTTTCAGCTTAGACCCCAGGACTGAACCTCGGAGCCAGTCGTGCAATTACCAAAGTAATCTACAAAGGAATCAACTGTGTTTATATAAGCAAATCCATTGAGCTCCATGCTAAATTGTGTGTAGAATTGTGTTGCCTACTGCAACCCCTGTACCTATTGTATTTACAAAGTTTATTGCCTTTCTGCAAAGTACTCATCTGAGACCTCTCATATTGAGAACAGTATATTTTGATACCTGTTGGTTCTAGAAATAAAACAACTATATATTTTGATATAAAAACAATTGGCCTGGAGTTCAGTCTTTGAGTGTGTTAGAAATGGGGTAGCATGGTGCAGAGCGGTCAGGCCAAACTCCCAAGGACATGTGTGAAGCATCCACGCAGTACACACAGACGACACACCACAAAAAGAGACCACACCAGATTAGATGGAAAGAAAAACTTTTGTATTGAATAAAACATACAAGAATTACCACGCCTGTAACCACAGTAGTCTCTAGACTGCACCAACTGGCGCCAAGGCAATATATACAAGGGGGATTATGTACATGGCAGGGCCAATCGGGCCACTGCCAGAACCATGACGAAGGACAAAGAAAAAGGAAGAAAAAGGTAAGTCCATTAGTTCCAAGGCAGTAATAAAAACATAAGGCATTATCATTTGGTATAGAACATCAGGCAGGAACACCTGCCATAAAACCTCTTAGCAGGACATACACCCTAGGCATAAAAGCATTCTCATCCAACATGGACCTGTGGGCACCAACATTAGCCTAAACACATTGCACATGGGGCATGAAATCTCTGATGCCTTAGGCCTAAGAACAGCAGAGTAGTTCTGGTAGCACCTAGAACATCTGCGATGAACATAACAGGATCCTAGGCATGGAATCAGCCTCAACCCATCTCAGCAGCGTCCACTTTAGGGGAGAAAAAAACATTAGGTCCACAAATAAAGCTCCATCACCTTAAGCAAGCCCATTAGCAATGGGCCTACTCACACGACATGAGGCAACTTGCCGGAGACTTCTCAATATACCTAAACCATGAGCATGACATTAGCAACCAGTACCCGCATCAGGAGGGAACCATTACCAGGGGCGCAAAAGCACAACATTAGGCAGCATTGCTGGCCTCAGAACCTTATTAGGCGTAGGCAGAGACTTGCGAGCATAAATCATATCAGCACATTAACATACAACCTGGGCATGAACCACCTCGGCATAGGGCATAACCCCAAAACATAATGGCATGCCACCTCAACGTGCCCGGGGTCGTTGCAGCTGCCCACTGTCCTGCAGGGCAGCTGTGTAGGGTAACTAAGGCCAGCATGAAGTATACGGGAGTACCTCTTCTGGGGCTCAGAGTCCAAAGAAATGTCCCCGTGGAGCAGCTGGGGAAGGAACCAAGCACTGGGCACATTTTGCTTAATACGACCATTCATTCCAGGTGCAAGCCGGGCTCCTGAAACATGCCCACCTGACTTCGACGCTCCTGTCTACCTGCTGATACGGGCTCCTGCCATACACCCAGGCTCCTGGTGACTTTGCTGCTTGTCTTCTACAGGCTCCTGCCATCAGCCCAGGTCCCCCCCCGCCGCCAGTGACGCTGCTCCATCTTGTGTCGTGGCCGCCGGGAGGGGTGGGGGGACTACAGCCCCCAAGAGCCTTTTCGGCTGACGCCGCCTACTGTGCGCCTGCGCCCGGAGGCGTTTAAAAACTCCTGACTCCCTCTGCATCGCGGGACGCGCGCGGGCGGCGCCGGGATTAGCCTGGGCAAAGGGCGGGCCCTCTGTGGCCCTCTGAGGCTGGAGGCGGCCGGGCAGGGCCACCTCACATGATTTTCGTCGGCAATTGAGGTAAACAGAAGTAACTCACCACAGTGACTGCCTATATGTACACTTTGGCTCTCCCTAAGGGACCACACATTGGTCATTAGGTTACGCGCTTGTCTAGCATAGGTGTTTGTTGTTGTTATATCTCCTCTGCTGCATACACAAAAGCAAGCCACACTATGACTTGTAAAGGGGTCCCTAAAAATATTAGCTCTCCGGGGGTACGCTGAAGGGGACATTGGACCACTACCTAATCAGGGCAGCATCGCCAATTGATCGTGAAATAGAGTGAGCAGAACAACGTCTCTCTATAGAAACTACATTCAGTATACGATCTCCTCTGGTGCCAGCTGACCAAACTCAAAACTCTACATTACTGGGGGAATTAAATAAGATCTCTAACACCATGTATACCCCTGTAGAACGGGTAAACAAGCAAATTGGTGCTTCTGCATACGTAATGGGAAATACAAGTCCCCAGTCTAGCATATTATCCCAATTAAATGAAAATCTTCTGGGTACCCCCCTTCCACTATCGGTCAAAGTCAATACTCAATTGAAAGCGAACCTTCAGGCCCCTTTTGCTAAAAGAAAGCGCAAAGGTGCTAAACATAGAAGTAGACTAGCAAAACAACAAAAATTGCATTCAAGTTCCCCTTTGGTCAATACCACCACCCCTAAAACATCTAAGGTATGTTCAATACTGGAATCTCCTGTATCCACTCCACCATTTAACCTACTGGCCCAGATTGAACTCCTTGTTAAATATTTAATATCCCCGCTGGCAGAAAAATTAAGATAATAGGGGAAAAGGTCACGAGCATAGAGGAAACTACCAAGGCAAATGCGCTACATATAAAAAGAATGGCAGGATATAAGCAAATACCGACCAAAGACGTTATTGACGTGCCCAACATTGCTGCACAAAGTAACACTGCCCAAATTCGCTCAGTTGCCTCAAAAACATCATTATCATCAAATACTCAGAAAGTAACATTAAAACCTATAATAGTACAGAGCTCTGCCCTTAGAGAAGGGCTGACCAAAGATGCCATGATAACCGAGGGGATAGTTTCTAATCATGGTAACATGCAAAGAAAGATTAACCACATAGACCTACCACCGGAGGCCGCACCATTTGTTTGCATCCTCTCAGGTGTGCCTGAGCTCACAAATGGTAAAATTGAAGGGTAAAAGGAATTGAAAAACAAGGTATCTTTCTGGTTAACCAAAAATAGACCCCTTCCACCAAACATCGATGGTAAAATCTTAAATGTTAGAAGGGTGGGGTGGTTTGGATCCCTTCCGAAGGATATAGCTGGAGATCTGGTAAGAGTAAACTTCAGGAATAACCATGTTGTCCCATATCTGCAAAGTTGGCAGCCACAAATAGGAGACGGCCCCATAGTAACTTGGGAACTGCATGACTTCTACCCAAGAACCCCATACCTGCCACCTGTAAGATCGAATGTAGAAAACAACTACTCAACGGGTAGTAGAGGCCTGGTACCTAGCAGCTATAATATATCCACTTACAACCGATCTGACTTATTCTGTGGCCTAGATTTGGTGCATTGACTTGTTATAATACCTGTGAAAACCGATCTCTGAATGGTTTGTTGATAAGGTCAACTCGTTTCATATAGGAAGTTAGATGTAAAACCTTTATGTAAATGAAATTTTATGTTGTATGCTTTTATGGTTACCATCTTTTAACCGAAAAAAGTATTTTGAATTGACTAATGTAACTAACCACCCACCTTAAGCCCGGGGACGGTTTTACTAATTAAGCATTTTTGCACTTTGCTCTTTGCACTTTCTAAAGCCCATGTGTCTTGGATCTTGTCACCGCAAATCGCCCATGCCGATCAATTATACATGTAATGCTGCTACAAGTTTATTGTTTATATTAGGAGAACTGAAGAGGAGCCATTTTTTAGTTCTGAAAAGCTGCTAGGAGTAGATTGTTTACACTAAGAGAACTGAGAGGTGCTTTCATTTTTACCGAGTAATGCATGATGTCTTAACGAAATTACTTTTTATTGGTGTTGCTTCTTTTATTAACTATATCTAATGTATTTTAACCATGTACTGTGCTTTTATGGTTGCTTTGTATCAACCGAGTAAAGCTTATTGAAACTGAAACATGAGGCAACTTGCCGGAGACGTCTCAATATACCTAAACCATGAGCATGACATTAGGAACCAGTACCCGCATCAGGAGGGAACCATTACCAGGGGCGCAAAAGCACAACATTAGGCAGCATTGCTGGCCTCAGAACCTTATTAGGCGTAGGCAGAGACTTGCGAGCATAAATCATATCAGCACATTAACATACATCCTGGGCATGAACCACCTCGGCATAGGGCATAACCCCAAAACATCATGGCATGCCACCTCAACTTGCCCAGGGTCGTTGCAGCTGCCCACTGTCCTGCAGTTCAGAAAAGGGGGGTGGTGATGGACAGAGTATCTGAATTAAACAGAACACTCGTACCCAGTCAACAGATCAGGGCTTGATCCATCACCGTTTTTTAGCTCACTGCTCCATCCCAGCTCAGAACCTGGCTATATGCAAATTAGTCTGTCCCTGGCCCAATGCATCATGGGAACAGGGCAGACCAAACTACCAAGCCAATTCTTTAACTGGAAAGGAAACAAGCTTCCGGGGACCGGTTTCTGGCATTACAGCCGTCTTCGGCCCGGCTTGCTTGAATCCTGATGGTGCAGTGAGCAAGGGACTCATGTCTGAGCATACCCTTCCACGCTTATGGTGGACAAAACGATTCAGAAAAGGGGGGTGGTGATGGACAGAGTATCTGAATTAAACAGAACACTCGTACCCAGTCAACAGATCAGGGCTTGATCCATCACCGTTTTTTAGCTCACTGCACCATCCCAGCTCAGAACCTGGCTATATGCAAATTAGTCTGTCCCTGGCCCAGTGCATCATGGGAACAGGGCAGACCAAACTACCAAGCCAATTCTTTAACTGGAAAGGAAACAAGCTTCCGGGGACCGGTTTCTGGCATTACAGCCGTCTTCGACCCGGCTTGCTTGAATCCTGATGGTGCAGTGAGCAAGGGACTCATGTCTGAGCATACCCTTCCACGCTTATGGTGGACAAAACGATTCAGAAAAGGGGGGTGGTGATGGACAGAGTATCTGAATTAAACAGAACACTCGTACCCAGTCAACAGACCAGGGCTTGATCCATCACCGTTTTTTAGCTCACTGCACCATCCCAGGTCAGAACCTGGCTATATGCAAATTAGTCTGTCCCTGGCCCAGTGCATCATGGGAACAGGGCAGACCAAACTACCAAGCCAATTCTTTAACTGGAAAGGAAACAAGCTTCCGGGGACCGGTTTCTGGCAGTACAGCCGTCTTCGGCCCGGCTTGCTTGAATCCTGATGGTGCAGTGAGCAAGGGACTCATGTCTGAGCATACCCTTCCACGCTTATGGTGGACAAAACGATTCAGAAAAGGGGGGTGGTGATGGACAGAGTATCTGAATTAAACAGAACACTCGTACCCAGTCAACAGATCAGGGCTTGATCCATCACCGTTTTTTAGCTCACTGCACCATCCCAGCTCAGAACCTGGCTATATGCAAATTAGTCTGTCCCTGGCCCAGTGCATCATGGGAACAGGGCAGACCAAACTACCAAGCCAATTCTTTAACTGAAAAGGAAACAAGCTTCCAGGGACCGGTTTCTGGCATTACAGCCGTCTTCGGCCCGGCTTGCTTGAATCCTGATGGTGCAGTGAGCAAGGGACTCATGTCTGAGCATACCCTTCCACGCTTATGGTGGACAAAACGATTCGGAAAAGGGGGGTGGTGATGGACAGAGTATCTGAATTAAACAGAACACTCGTACCCAGTCAACAGATCAGGGCTTGATCCATCACCGTTTTTTAGCTCACTGCACCATCCCAGCTTAGAACCTGGCTATATGCAAATTAGTCTGTCCCTGGCCCAGTGCATCATGGGAACAGGGCAGACCAAACTACCAAGCCAATTCTTTAACTGGAAAAGAAACAAGCTTCCGGGGACAGGTTTCTGGCTTTACAGCCGTCTTCGGCCCGGCTTGCTTGAATCCTGATGGTGCAGTGAGCAAGGGACTCATGTCTGAGCATACCCTTCCACGCTTATGGTGGACAAAACGATTCAGAAAAGCATAAATCATATCAGCACATTAACATACATCCTGGGCATGAACCACCTCGGCATAGGGCATAACCCCAAAACATCATGGCATGCCACCTCAACATGCCCAGGGTCGTTGCAGCTGCCCACTGTCCTGCAGGGCAGCTGTGTAGGGTAACTTAGGCCTCTAACAAAAGGGGAGAGAGAGAGAGTCAGTGGATTCAGTCTCCCTAGTTATACGAATAAACAAAGTAGAATCCACTCAGAGTGGCGGTGATCCCTAAAGTGATGGGGAACACACAAATGCCCCTCACACACCAACAGGCCCCTTGGTGTCATGCTTCATCATCGGGGCCTTCGCACCCCTCTACCGGATGCGGCGTGCTACGACTCGCGAATACGCAGGAGCACTAGAAAGTGAACTATGTGAGGGGGTGTGTTGCTAAAGTGTGAGTGAGGTGAGGTGAAAAAGTGAATGGTTAAAAAATACCTGGCACGTGGGTGAAAAATAATTTTATTAAAACCCCGGCTGGTATTATTAAAAGAAGTGCAGGGCGGGGTTGTAGGAATACGTGTTAGGGTATTACAACCACTGTAAAGGTGTCAACATGTTTCGGAGCACGGGGGCTCCTTCTTCAGGACAAGGATAAGCACTTACCCTCCCCTTACTCACATGTAAATGTAAAAGTGTAAAAAATAATTACAACAATGTGTAATATACCTAACAATGTTATATATGTAGGTGGATGTAGTTGCGCCCAATTGGCGATAGATGAAAACCTGTGGAAAGAAAGCACAGATAAACACACTAGTCTATAGTGCACCGACCAAGAGAGAAGAAAAAGCTTCTCTGAAAACAAGGTAGACCCAAAAATAAGGGAACCCTGTAAGGAAAAAGAAGGAGAAATATATATATGGACAAACACAGCACTTACAGACATATATACATAACAAAGAAATACTCTCTGCTCAGATGGAAAGAGAGGCTCACTTATAGTTCTCAAATATAAGACCTCATGAGCCTATGCGTGTTATTGGGGGATCCTTCCTTACTGCTCAGAAAAAAGACCTAAAAGACATTGATATATGGGATTCAGTTTGTTATAGGCACCAAAAGTACCAAAGCGCCAGAATAATGCTCCTTTACATGACCCAAACTCACGGTTACTGCAATGGCTAGTTGCCTGCCTTCCCTCAACGCGGCTCCGATGAAGTGAGCATAGGTCGCATTAGTAACCCATTTTATACTCTGCCAATAGGTAATTAGTGGTGGTAAATTGAATAATAGGGCCCGGCAAATGCCCAAATACGGAGTCCGTATTCCAGGGAATCCGGTGCTGCGCGATCGGCTTACGCTATGTAACGCGCATGCGCATCCCTGCCTCGCACAGCGTTAAATGCGCATGCGCGGCAAAATAAGTAACCGCGCATGCGTGAAACGGTGGCACTACGCCGCAATGGGCAAAACGCATGCGGGGGAGATGGATGTACAGCGAGCATGCGCGCTGAAGCTACAAGGGGCTAATAATGTGCAAGGACACTGGAATTGGACTAAAATAGACCACGCTATAAAGGGCTGTAGAATTAATCCATAACAGGGATCCATATAATGGCTCAATGCGTACTTGAAAAGGGCAGTGGGTATGATGGTGGAGAGGGAGACTAGCTCGGTGGAGGCCTTATATCTTAATGAAAACCCAGTATTGGTTATAAATAGCCCCATTAGCTGTGACCTTGCCATATCAAGTTAGATGGATACTTAAAAAAGGGAGAACAGTGAGACTGACTCTGTGGAGGCATTATATCTTGATGAAACATCAAAGTTATTTATAAGATGTGACCTTCCCATAACACGCTGGATGCCGGAGTTCAGAGTGGAATGACCAAATACAGATTATCTTAAGAGGTTCCAAGGAATGGAGTCATTGAGCCCAGTGGTATCGGTTCCAAGACGGAACACCCACCGCTGTTCTTTTCCAGAAGGCCCACTTCTGAGGGCAGTTGTTCAATTACTGTCCACTGTAACTCGTTGACACAATGTAGTAGTGTGGCTCACTGGTTAGAGGCGGCAGACCCGAGAGCAGAGGACGGCCCGGGACCAGGGTTCGATTCCCGGCGCGGCAGGTTTCTGGACCAGGGTCAGCGGACTCGATAATTCTCTCGCCTCGGTGCCCACTCTGATCAGCGATCACACTCGGCAACTCTGGGCATTAGCTTGCCTCATCTTCACTAACGGCCTCACCAGACCGCCGGGGATGCCTGGTCTCACCCTGGAGATACCCATTAAGGGACCATCTCTCAGGGAAGCCAGGAAGGGTTTCGCAGCGGTCGAAGCGCCTTGGGACCCTACGGGTAAGTAGTGCGCTATATAAATGCCTATATATTTACATTTACATTTACAGTGTTGGTGTTCAATAAAGTGGGCTGACATTTTAGTTGTAAGGTTTTTGCACCTGATGTTGCTTTTGTGCTCATTGAGTCTCACTTTCACTGGTCTTGTTGTCATTCCCACATATTCTTTTCCACAAGGACACGTGATCAAATATACAACATTTTTTGCTGTTGCAGTTAGTAAATGCACGTTGTTCCCAATTTGTCCCATTTGAAAAAGTCAAAGTCAAGCTTTTTCTGGTAAGGTGGCAATTGTTACAGTTGCCACACGGGTGGTGGCCATGTATGCCCTGCAATCTTGGCTGGTCAGTTTTTGTAGGGCATGGTCTTGTGTGGACAAGCATGTCTCTCAAGTTCCTGCCCCTTCTGTGTGCAAACAGAAACTTCTCCAGTGATAGACTGCCACTTGTCAGTATGCGCCAATGCTTATTGACTAATTTTGTAACTTGGTTTGTTACTGGGCTGTATGTGGTGACACATACTGTTCTCTCCCCTTGGTTGTCACTATGTGGATTATCCTCCAGGAGGGCCTCACGCTTGTTATTTCTAGCTCTTTTCATAGCTTTTTGGATCACCGTTTCCGGATACTTCCTCTGTCTTAGTTTCATGCTGAGGTCTTTAGCCTGAGTTTTATATTTGGCAATGTCACTACAGTTCCGACGTAAGCGGAGGAACTGTCCATAAGGTAAGTTCTCCCTCAGATGACGCGGGTGGAAGCTGTCAAATCTGAGGAGACAGTTCCTGGCCGTTGGCTTGAAGTGGGTCTCTGTCTTTAGGACACCTGCTTCATGATAGATATTCAAGTCCAGGAACACCATGCTCTTGTTTGACACTTGGTGTGTAAATCTGAGAAAAGCATTCTGGTTGTTAAGCCAATGAGTGAACTCAGATACCGAGGTCTCATCTCCTTCCCAGATAACCAAAATGTTGTCAATATACCTTCGCCAGGTGCGGATCCTCGCCCTGTATGGATTGTTTGGATGGAGGATCCTTGTGGATTCCAGATGATGGACATATAGCCCGGCTAGGCTCGGGGCAAAAGTACTGCCCATACTGGTCCCATGTTTCTGCCAAAAGAGGGTGCCCTCATAC
Source organism: Lissotriton vulgaris (assembly GCF_964263255.1). Taxonomy (NCBI): domain Eukaryota; kingdom Metazoa; phylum Chordata; class Amphibia; order Caudata; family Salamandridae; genus Lissotriton; species Lissotriton vulgaris. The sequence goes on from NC_141696.1 coordinate 483,719,503, forward strand.
TCGAAAAAGTTTTTCGTGAGGGCCAGTGAAATGCATTCCAATACTACACTACGAGGGGTATGGTATTCCCAATTTGTAGAGTGCAGTACCTCCTCAATAATTTGTAAAGTCTCATCATGTGGGAGGCTCGTATAGAGGCTCTCCACATCTAGGCTTAGGAGCATCTAAGAGGTAGAATCAAAAGTCTGGTTTTGTAACAGTTGTAGTACTGCTTTTGTATCTCTCAGATACGTGTCAGTGGCTTGTACAAGGGGTCTCAGAAAGGAGTCAGCAAACTTGGACAATGGTTCCAAGATGGATGAAATACCGGACACGATGCGGCGTCCTGGAGGGTTTTCGAGGTTCTTATGCACTTTGGGTATGGTGTAGAAATATGGGATGCGTGGATTTTTCTGAATCAAAAACTCAGACTCTTTTTTGGTTATCCAATCGTGTGCAAGAGCCTCTTCAACCATGCCACCTATTCGTACTCGTAGTGACTCAGTAGGGTCTTCAGTTAGGATTTGGTAATTCCTATTATCGGAGAGAAGTCTCCTGCATTCTTTGTCATAGGCTGGGGTGGTTTGGACAACCACTGCTCCACCCTTGTCAGCGGGTTTTATGGTAAGGTTCTTATTCAACCTCAATTCTTTAATTGCCTCATTCTCCATTGTGGTCATATTCTGTAACACCCTTTGTTTATTTTCCAAACATTTCAGTTCTTGCATTATAGCTTTTTCAAAGGCCAATACCTCGACCGGGAGTTGGTGATCCAGCGGTGTGAAGGTTGACCTAGGTTTTAAACTTGTGTCTGAGGTCTCTATAGGTGGTTCCTTATCTTTGAAGAAAGCCCTCAACTTGATAGTTCTGATGAAGTCCTGCATTTCCTTATGCAGTAAAAAAATGTCAGGTTTGTTGGTGGGGACATATCCCAAACCTTTGTTGAGTACCTTACTTTGCAAATCGGTAAGGGGCCATGGGGTTATATTAATAACTAGGTCCCCCTGTTGCTCGTTGAAGCTTGATTCGCCGTCATGCTCCTCGTCAACACCCGTGGGTCTGCCTCCTCTGTGGGCTGCCAATTGACTTTGTTGCCCTTCTTGTTCCTCCCCCTGCGGGATCCCTGGCCCCAGGATAAAAAAGGCTGTGCATTCTGGGGTGCATTGGTTTGATCTGGAACTCATTGGGGGTACATTTGTCCTATTTGTGGAGGGACAAACTGGTACTGTGGGAATTGAAAAGGGGGCTGATAAGGATTGAATTGAGGTCCTTGAAAGCCTCGCCAGCCTCTCTGGCGTGGGAATTGAGGTCTTTGTTGTCGAAACCCTCCTCTTTGCTTTCTTTGTGGGAAGCCTCCTGACCTTGTGCTTGAGTTACTACCATCAGAGTTCACACTGTCAGTGTCACTTGTATTGTCTTTCATAACATAGTCTGCTCGTGTGTATGGGTAGGCTCTTTCAGGGGTAAATCGATCTTTATCTTTTTTCAATTTGTTAAATTTGCTTTGTTTCAAGGTTGCCTCAAACTCTTTCATTTGCTGGTTCAACTCTTCCAAGCCTTTCTTTATGTCCGCTGGTGAAATGAAAGCTTTTAACTGGACTTCTAGTCCAATTCCAGTGTCCTTGCACATTATTAGCCCCTTGTAGCTTCAGCGCGCATGCTCGCTTTACATCCATCTCCCCCGCATGCGTTTTGCCCATTGCGGCGTAGTGCCACTGTTTCACTCATGCGCGGTTACTTCTTTTGCCGCGCATGCGCATTTAACGCTGTGCGAGGCAGGGATGCGCATGCGCGTTACATAGCGTAAGCCGATCGCGCAGCACCGGATTCCCTGGAATACGGACTCCGTATTTGGGCATTTGCCGGGCCCTATTATTCAATTTACCACCACTAATTACCTATCGGCAGAGTATAAAATGGGTTACTAACGCGACCTATGCTCACTTCATCGGAGCCGCGTTGAGGGAAGGCAGGCAACTAGCCATTGCAGTAACCGTGAGTTTGGGTCATGTAAAGGAGCATTATTCTGGCGCTTTGGTACTTTTGGTGCCTATAACAAACTGAATCCCATATATCAATGTCTTTTAGGTCTTTTTTCTGAGCAGTAAGGAAGGATCCCCCAATAACACGCATAGGCTCATGAGGTCTTATATTTGAGAACTATAAGTAAGCCTCTCTTTCCATCTGAGCAGAGAGTATTTCTTTGTTATGTATATATGTCTGTAAGTGCTGTGTTTGTCCATATATATATTTCTCCTTCTTTTTCCTTACAGGGTTCCCTTATTTTTGGGTCTACCTTGTTTTCAGAGAAGCTTTTTCTTCTCTCTTGGTCGGTGCACTATAGACTAGTGTGTTTATCTGTGCTTTCTTTCCACGGGTTTTCATCTATCGCCAATTGGGCGCAACTACATCCACCTACATATATAACATTGTTAGGTATATTACACATTGTTGTAATTATTTTTTACACTTTTACATTTACATGTGAGTAAGGGGAGGGTAAGTGCTTATCCTTGTCCTGAAGAAGGAGCCCCCGTGCTCCGAAACATGTTGACACCTTTACAGTGGTTGTAATACCCTAATTCCTACAACCCCGCCCTGCACTTCTTTTAATAATACCAGCCGGGGTTTTAATAAAATTATTTTTCACCCACGTGCCAGGTATTTTTTAACCATTCACTTTTTCACCTCACCTCACTCACACTTTAGCAACACACCCCCTCACATAGTTCACTTTCTAGTGCTCCTGCGTATTCGCGAGTCGTAGCACGCCGCATCCCGTAGAGGGGTGCGAAGGCCCCGATGATGAAGCATGACACAAAGGGGCCTGTTGGTGTGTGAGGGGCATTTAAACAACACTGTGTGTTCCCCATCAATTTAGGGATCACCGCCACTCTGAGTGGATTCTACTTTGTTTATTCGGGTAACTAAGGCCAGCATGAAGTATATGGGAGTCCCTCTTCTGGGGCTCAGGGTCCAAAGAAATGTCCCCGTGGAGCAGCTGGGGAAGGAACCAAGCACAGGGCACATTGGCGCCCCCTCCTCCGGGGCATGGAAATGCAGAATGCCCCAACTTAACAAGAATGACGGGACACTGGCGATGCCACCCACTGCTTGGCCGAACCCCCACTTCCTGGGTTCTACAGCATACTCATCCCGGCACGAAGCAGTCACAACAGTCCGGGTACAATTCGTGGAAGGCGGCCCCCACCTCCCTTCAGCCGTAGCCCGGCCCCACTCACCAGTCATTGGGGGCTGGGCCAGTGGGGTCTCCGCCGAACTTCTTCCGGTGCTGCGCTTGACTTGCGGGGTTCACTGACTGGCAGGGAGGGCTTCCCCTTTCCGGTCGTTCTTCACCAAGCGGGGCTCCCTCGTTGTCACGGGAGCTCCGCCTCCTTCCGGCCTCGGTCGGATGTCTTCTTCGCCCCGGCGGGCTTCCTGGTGACGATCCTCGCTTCGCAGCCAGACTTCACCCGGGCCACCCCTCGGGGTCCCGGGGCTTCGGATCCTGCCGCTGGAGGAGGCAGTGTTGGCTCCCGTCCTTCGATATGCCTGCACTTCCTGCGGGTCTGTACACAGCAGCGGCCGTACCTTTCGCGCCCCGGGGCGGCGGTGAGTACTTCAGCAGCGCTTCACATGGGCATTATAGAAGTGCGGGGTGGCCTCCAGCCTTCTGTTTCTTGGCACTCGCTCCTCTGGGCAGCACGCACGCGGGGTAGGCTTCCGCTGAGTCTTCGATAGGTACAAACAGGCGGCCATACACAGGGTGAGCACCTGTTTACTTCCAGGGCATGCAAAGCGCCGCCGCTACTCGGGGTGGGCACCCTCGGCGCTTTCAACTAACCAGTTCCTCCTGGCCACACAGAGTTTCTAGATCCTGCAGTATAGCGCTTAACAGGCGCTCAGCAGCCTCACCAACCTCAGGGGCAGCAGGCAGTGATTCTTCCCAGTCCTGGGCACACAGTACACAGCGCAGGGGGAGTGGCCCAGTTCCCTCAATCCAGCGCTTGCGATGGGCTCAGTCCCACCAGGGCTTTGGGGGTGACAGGTAGCGCTCCTCACCTCCTTCTGGGCACAAGCAAAGGTGCTCCTTGGCAATCCAAGAAAGCACTCTTCTTCTCCAGGCGCTTGCCAGCAGTCAGGGCCCACGGGTAGCGCTCCTTCCTTCTTCAGGGGCCAGGTAGCAGAGCAGCAGGCACTACTGGGCAAGGTCAGCAGTCAGTAGGCACTCTTCAAGACAGGGCGGTAGGCTTTACACACCATCCTCTACTGTAGCGTGGCACTCCTCTTGTACAGCAGCCTGTACTCCTGCAGTGGGGCTTCCACTAGCCCTGTGGACAGCGGAAGGGTTTCAGTTGGGTGCAGGGTCCAGCACACAGGCCCAAGTGGCGGTACCCCCTGGCAGCAGGTCCCCTCTCGTTCATGTCCCTGCTCTGACTGAGTACATGATGGCACAGCCCCCGTACTTAGACGCCCCTTACCCCACCTACCAGACAGTGCCAGAGGCTTCTAGAAGCCTCTGGGGAAACTGGTTGTAACTGGCTCAGGGGGAGGAGTAGAGCACCCTGGGTGCCAGGCTTTCCCTCCAAAAGCTGGGATGGCTGGGACCCAAACACCTGGACCGCTAACCCACCACAGTCAGATGGTACAACACACAGCCATGGCATCCATTTTAAAAAGCGACATGTCAACAGGGTGCATTTTTACAATGGGGGGTTAACAAGTGTGCACACCATTGCATTACATTTCACATGACATCTCACTCCACACATGGCCTATACAATTATTTACCATGGGGGGAGACATCCTAAAACAGAGGGGTGAAAAGCGAAACATTTTGGGAAAATGGGCCAAGTCCAACAGAGTGTGTGAAACCTTTTGCTGACTGAGTGTGTACAACAAATGCTTTACACTGTCCTCTGGTACTGCCTTACTGCTCAACCAAGCTACCACTTTAGAGAGTAAGGTCACACCTGGTTTTAACCTCTGTTATACCTCTGGGGTTTGTGGACTCTATACACACACTGTACCTTATTCTGGTCCAGTATATATAGAGCCACTTTCTCACAATAGGGTTGCAACAGCTGTGGTCTATGGCAACTTGACAGCCCAATGAAGCTCCTCTCACCTCTTCAATGAAAAAGGTGCTCAGAAGGAAGCTCATGCCTTCAATGAGCCAACGGTTTCCCATAGGAACATTTCTCACGACCCTACCAGTCACAGCTGCCAGTTTTCTACTCGCAGTACGCTACTTCTACACAGAGTTTGCCCTCCCCGATGTACGCTCCCTGACATACTCTCCCATGCAAAAGGTATCTGCAGTTGCACCAGCAGCAAGCGCAGCCATGATCCACCTGAGCAACGCCACACCAGGCACCTACCCGATTCACAGGTTTGTTATTATCCATACTCCTTTCTCTGACTTTGGTTCTTCATCAAACAGTGACTTGCCAAGCTTCGCCAGACCCGACCACATGACTTCTGAGCTTTTTTAAAGAAAGGATCAGACCGATCAGTAGCTTGTGCAATTCTGCCACTGCTCCATTTCTCCGCCTCCTCGTTGCCAGGCCCTGATAGTCGGAGCACAGTTTCCAAAAGCCGGAAGTCACTGTTGTGCCAGCGAGAAGGGAACTGCTCTCAATCTTTTCTGCAAACCATAACTTCCAGCTCGGCAAAGTGCCTGTTGCATTACAGTGTAGTTTTAGCTCTTGATGTGTGCTAAGTGCCCCTTCTGCAGAAATCCTATGGCCTCAGGAAAGCAGCTGCCTTTCAGCCTACCTCGGACAGCCATCTTCCCTCTGGTATTGTGTTACATTTGACAATTTTCTTCCACCTTTCTTGGGTCTGCTGTCCCCACCCCTCCATTTAAATGCATAAATACTGCTAAGATATACAGAAGGCTGTGTGTGATACAGCTGTGATAAAGATGGTGGTATTGTAACGGCTGTTGTTATGAGTAAGTGACAAATGTGCTATTACAAGATGGCAAACAGCTCCACGACCACAGCAAATTTATCGTAAAGGTGGTCAAACAGAAAACATTTCCTTTAAAAGCAATGAGAAGTGCAGTTTAAGCAATTGTGTGATTTTCAAACTCTACCTCAGCTTCCAGTTTAATCTTGCCATTTTCTTTTTTCAGGGATACTAACTGTTGCTGAGCTTCTGCTTTTTCCAGAAGAACCGCATCTAGTCGATCCGTCAAAGCCTACAAAGAAATAAAGTAAATGTATTGAGAAGCCTTAATAAATATATTTGTGTTAACATTTTTAGTTAGTACGAAGACTTTGGGCCAGAACCCCTGCTCTTTGTAATGGCAAGCCTCACCACTCTGAACACCAAACAAAAAGATCCATTATCTTCAAGACTTAGAGAAAAAAACATTTGCTCCAGCAGAATGGGTCTGGTACATTACAACAAATTGTTTTTTATAATGTACTTACCTGTTCTATATTTGTTAATAGACCAATAGTTTCAGTGTCGCTCTTCGGCAGACCCAATGTGCATTTATCCGGTGTCTGAAAAAAGTGAACACCATGTGCTGCTCCTTTGTCTCTCCTGGCTGCCTGTAACCAATGCATACCTTGAGATCACTCCTCCTCTTGGTCCCCTACTAAGCAATGTCTAGCGCTGACAACTCTTGATGACAAAGAGATGAATGTCATTTATAACACCAGAATTAAGCTAGAATATCCACTGCCCTTTCCCCCTCATTCCTATCCCTTCAACTCTTACAACCAACAGATTTTGCCTGTTGGTACTACTGGATGTGACCCAAGCAGAAAACTCAGTCTGCCTAAAAATGTAATATTTCACGAGGTTAGGCCGCATATCATCTATCCTGGTGTGTCTTCTCATTTGAATAGATCTTAGGAAATCTCCTCATGGCTTAGCACTGTCTTAGGGTCTATGATTCTGTTGTTCCTACGAAGACTCCAAACTGACTTCCTGGAAGTTTAGCACTGCCAGTAAGAAATGTCACTTCACGGGTGGCCATATGCAGTGTTTCACTGGTACCTCTACTACCAGATGACACATTGCAGCAGAACTGCTTATGTGATCAGTACACATGGAATGTGCAGTTACCTGAATGCCATCCTACATGACAGATTTAATAATTTCCGAAGAATAATGACTGCATGACAGCTTTGTGTAACAAAATGCCTGATAAATTAACATGGCAAACTACTTACACTGTAACTCACTATGCATGACAAATATTTCCAGTGTGTTGTAGTTATCACACAGAATAGTAGGTATTTGTTTCCAAAGCACTTCAGCACCTCTTCAAAGGCAGACTGCAATATATAAATGGTAATACAGTAAAATAATACCTTAATGGGTGATGCAGAATAAAGGTTTCCTACTTGGCACACACTATGTCCACACAAAAAAACATGTTCTGCAAACAGAAGAGCGAGAGATGGTAGGGGGAGTAATTTGGAACAATGAGCACTCCTCTAAGTTCCAACCCATACCTCACCTCCCTCTAATTTCTACTGCTGGGGAGCCCCCCTCCCCCGCAGGTATAGATGTGAAGGGGAGGAGAGCCCCTATGTCAACAGACCTACCATTCACAGAGTAAGGACTTGGAAGTTCCTCCTCTACCTTCCCATACTTAATTTTAGCAAGAATTCTGAGAAGCCAGATTTTGGGGCAGTTAGACTATGGCCCACCCAAGTCATTTAATCTCCTGGATCGAAGGTTGCACAGGAGGTCTGGACAGACAATGCAGCTCCCTACATCCTTCTTTGCAACTCACCTCTCACGCCAGCCATAAACTAGAGAATCAGTAGGGAGGAATGGGTAAATTGCAAAAAGCAATGAACACCAGGGCGGAGCCCCACCCACCCACACAAGTCCCCTCCACTACACAATACAGGGTAGTATCGGGTAGCACATATATTTGCCATTTTCAGGTAGCAGATAACTACCATTCTGTGGTAGCAAGCAATTGACATTTCCAAGTGAGTACATAATTACGAATATCGTTCTGGTCCAACTCATTCGTGAAAGCACATATTTTCCATTTAGCCTTGTGCTGTTGGGATAACAAAGAGAAGATAGTTTAGGCATAGTAGAAATGTTCACTTTTTCCCAAAATGATCTTGGTTTGGTTCAGTTCCTGCTGAAAAATGTCTCCTTTAATCAATGAAGGACATGAATTAGGCAAGAGGTGATGTTAATGTTGCTGGAAGCGCTGTTGTCTAGCTGGAATTTTGCTTGTGCATCATCTGTGTGTGCTTTGAATTCAGGCATTACCGAATGGAGCGTTTGAAAACGAGCAGCAAGATAAGCTATATGAAGAACCGTGGATTTAACTGTTGGAAATAATGAGTGCTGGCTTTGCTGGTTTTCCCCGAGTGGGTCTGCACATCGTGTCATTATTTCAATGTTGTTTTTCCCAAGTGGGCTGGAAATGAAATCCTGCCATCCGATGCTCCGCTTTACTGCACTACAGCAAAGCACTACATCACCCAGGAGGCCCTTTGCTAGGGCCACGCCCATGAAGCAGGTGAAAATTATTTAGTGCGCTTGCAAAGAAACTGACATTGATGCCAGAATAAATGCGCCTTTGAGAAAGGGAGAGGGTACTCCTGAAACGCGTCAGGCGGAACATTTAAGGACAGTGAGATGCTGTGAATTCCTTTGTTTGCATGCTGGCAATAAATTGAAGTGTGACAGAACAGTCTTCCTGTGGCCTCGTGCGAAGTGTGTTGCTCACAATCGAATTAATATATATATATATATATATATATATATATATATATATATATATATATATATATAGATATATGACAATAAGCGGACCCAAAGTTCTTGGTGCCAATTAAAGTGATTTATTAGTGCCAGCAAGTCCGCCATTACGCGTTTCGACTCCCACTCGGGTCTTGATCACATGAAGCGTTGCAGAAAGAAACTACGGCATTTAAAGTGTAATAGCAGGAAATGACGACATAAAGTGCAAATGCATGAAACTGTAGAGTTACTACTAGCAGCATAGAGATTTCAATTCAATGTGCAACCCTCTATGCATAATTTAAACAAACATAAGCAATAAATATATAAATATAAATAAATATGCTTATAAAAGTTAAGAACAAAATGTTCTTCCTTTAAAACACAATGTGTAAAAGGGCAAAGTGAAGCGCTGAACATAATTCATAGATAATCCATTATTGACTTGATTTAAAAAAAAAAAAATCAATAAAAGGAAGTAACTCGGCTATACAAATAATTTTGTCATAGAGCTGTTATCTATTTCATCGCCTCTCTATAGCAATTTGCACATTTGTAAAAAACAAAAAAAGTTTTATTAAAAATGATCTTTTTACCTAGTTTATAATGCTGCTAGAGTGCATGTATGTATATATATATATATATATATATATATATATATATATATATATATATATATATATATATATATATATATATATATATATATATATGTGTGTTTTCTGACTATCACCTCTTAAATCCCTGTATCCATTACATGAACCGCCAGCAGACGTACTTGAAAGAAAAGGGTGTGCAGCAGTAAATCTCTTGCAATCAATCTTCATTATGCAGTGATAACATAAAAATGAAATATGCCACAATTCTAGTCTTTTCCGGTCGACATGGTAAACGGACCTCATGAGTCAGGGACAGACAGTACTTGAAGCAGTAGGTCCAAGTATCCTCAGCTAAACTATATACACAATAATTTTTTTGGGGTTGTACAATAAAAAAAATGTCATCATATATGTATATTTTTGTCATGTATACTCGTTTTTTATATTTTTGTATATTGTTTTGAAGGTCGAATCATACTGCTTTGGGAGTGATTCACAGTATCCAATGATGATTCTATGCCAGGACAGGTGAGGATTATGCATACTCTCTTCGCATTAAGATTAACAACAGTCATTTTCACAAAGCACACCAAACTACTATTCCTATGAACCCTTTGGAATAGGAAAAATAGATCACAACAGTTTAAACCAATAGACAAACAGTTCAAATTAACAGCCAATCAGGATTCCACATTTTGCCATATAGTCCCTCAATAGAGTCCTACAGTCCTCTTTCTTTGCTGCTCGAAGCCAAGTTAAGTGCCTTTTCCTTACCTCAGAGCTTGCTTTGCTCTTGCCGTTGCATGATTGTTATTGTGACATAATCCTTGCCAGTTTTAATTTTTGCCACAAAGTTTTTAGGTCTCGCCTGTCGATGCGCATGCGCATCGAGCAAGGCGAGAGTATTGCGAGTTATCCACTCTTTATCTACACTGCAAGGAATCGTGGCGATTCCTTGCAGTGCCCGTGACTTTTAAGGTCAATGCGCATGCGCATTAAGCTTATGCGCATGCGCATTGACCTTAAAAGTCACGGGCGCGTGCATGTCCGTCTTTGTTTACCCGCTCCGCCCCCTCCCGCCGTGTCGCCTTGCCTACTCTCTTCCACAGCCTCCCCCAGCTCCGCCCCCTCACTACTTGATTGCACGGCCGCTAGGCCGTGCCTCCCCTACTCTCCTCCCCCCTCCTCCTCTCCTCCCCTGCCTGCCTGCCGCTAGCCTTGTTTCCCTGCTGCCTCCATCACCACTCCCTTCCTCTACTGTTCCCCTGTCCCGTCTCTCTCCATCCGGGTCTCTCTCGTGACCCTCTCTGTGTGTACACCTCTTTCAAGCTCTGGTTTCTCGCTCTCGGTCTCCATGGCATCTTTATGTCTGGCAGTGCAGCTTTTCGTTAGTATGCGTTGTACGGCGATTGTAGACGAGAATACAGCATTTACCCGCGCGTTCCTGCTAATGTAATAAACGGTGCATGCATCACGCGCGCACTCACTCTCCTCCCCCCTCCTCCTCTCCTCCCCTGCCTGCCTGCCGCTAGCCTTATTTCCCTGCCGCCTCCATCACCACTCCCTTCCTCTACTGTTCCCCTGTCCCGTCTCTCTCCATCCGGGTCTCTCTCGTGACCCTCTCTGTGTGTACACCTCTTTCAAGCTCTGGTTTCTCGCTCTCCATGGCATCTTTATGTCTGGCAGTGCAGCTTTTCGTTAGTATGCGTTGTACGGCGATTGTAGACGAGAATACAGCATTTACCCGCGCGTTCCTGCTAATGTAATAAACGGTGCATGCATCACGCGCGCACTCACTCTCCTCCCCCCTCCTCCTCTCCTCCCCTGCCTGCCTGCCGCTACCCTTGTTTCCCTGCCGCCTCCATCACCACTCCCTTCCTCTACTGTTCCCCTGTCCCGTCTCTCTCCATCCGGGTCTCTCTCGTGACCCTCTCTGTGTGTACACCTCTTTCAAGCTCTGGTTTCTCGCTCTCGGTCTCCATGGCATCTTTATGTCTGGCAGTGCAGCTTTTCGTTAGTATGCGTTGTACGGCGATTGTAGACGAGAATACAGCATTTACCCGCGCGTTCCTGGTAATGTAATAAACGGTGCATGCATCACGCGCGCACTCTTATAGCCTTCTCCAGTTGGGCTCAGAGGTAATTTTGAAAAAAATGAAGAACAAACGGTTTATGCGCTTGTTTCCTCACTACAAGGTGTGCGCAAATACCCTCATTTCAATTTCTGCACGGGCAATTTCCCCCAGGCCCTACTTGAGGTAATGGCGCATGCATAATTGTGCGGCAGCGGTAACGTCGTGAACACATTTGTTCGCATAACTTGTTGATATGTTAGTCCCTGGTATTAACTGCAGAAGTGATCGTCGGGTTCAAAGCGACTCTGTAAGGCCCGCGAGCGAATTATGTTTGTCCCCCGGTTTTAGTTTTAAGCACCCAGCGAGCAACCCCTCCCTCACACTCACCCTCACTCACCCTCACTCACCCTCAACCCCTCACCCTCACTCACCCTCACCCACACTCACCCTCACCCACACTCACCCTCACCCTCACTCACCCTCACCCTCACTCACCCTCAACCCCTCACTCACCCTCACTCACCCTCAACCCCTCACCTACCCTCACCCTCACTCACCCTCAACCCCTCACCCTCACCCTCACTCACCCTCAACACCTCACCCTCACTCACCCTCAACACCTCACCCTCACTCACCCTCAACACCTCACCCTCACTCACCCTCAACCCCTCACCCTCAACCCCTCACTCACCCTCACTCTCACTCATCCTCACTCACCCTCAACCCCTCACCCTCACCCTCACCTTCACTCACCCTCACTCACCCTCACCTTCACTCACCCTCAACCCCTCACCCTCACTCACCCTCAACGCCTCACCCTCAACCCCTCACCCTCACCCACCTTCACTCACCCTCACTCACACTCACCCTCACTCACCCTCACCCACCCTCAACCCCTCACCCTCACTCACCCTCAACCCCTCACCCTCAACCCCTCACTCACCCTCACTCTCACTCATCCTCACTCACCCTCACTCACCCTCAACCCCTCACCCTCACTCACCCTCACCCTCACCTTCACTCACCCTCACTCACCCTCACCCTCACCTTCACTCACCCTCAACCCCTCACCCTCACTCACCCTCAACGCCTCACCCTCAACCCCTCACCCTCACCCACCTTCACTCACCCTCACTCACACTCACCCTCACTCACCCTCACCCACCCTCAACCCCTCATCCTCACTCACCCTCAACCCCTCACCCACCCTCAACCCCTCACCCCCACTCACCCCCACTCACCCTCAACCTCAACCCCTCACCCTCACTCACCCTCAACCCCTCACCCACCCTCAACCCCTCACCCTCAATCCCTCACCCTCACTCACCCACACTCACTCACCCTCACCCTCACTCACCTTCACCCTCACTCACCCTCAACCCCTCACCCTCACTCACCCCCACTCACCCTCAACCCCTCACCCTCCCTCACCCTCATTCACCCTCAACCCCTCACCCTCACTCACCCTCAACCCCTCACCCTCACTCACCCTCAACCCCTCACCCTCAATCCCTCACCCTCACCCACACTCACCCACACTCACCCACACTCACCCCCACTCACCCTCACTCACCCTCACTCACCCTCACTCACACCCTCACTCACCCTCACCCTCACTCACCCTCACTCACTCTCACTCACCCTCACTCACCCTCACTCACCCTCAACCTCATGCTAAAGATTTACAAAAAAAACCATTAACAATTCTAAAAGCACTAACTCTAATGCTGCGAGACCTATTGCATTTCTAATGCTTGTTTTTTAGGACAACATGCTGCAGAACCGCTATGGGCGCCCTTCGCAGCAGAGTGTTGGTGAGCTTTGCAATGCGCTCTTCCGCCTGCTAGGTGGCGCATCATTGTCTGCGCCACGCAGTCTCTATCCCTCAGTTTTGGGTTGAGATTGCGAGCCGAGTTTGGAGCCTGACAGCCTGGAGAGAAATTCCCCATCAAAAGCAAATTGAACGCCTGTGTCTTGTATAATTAGTGTGAGAGATGCCTCGGCGGTGGGTGTCAGTATTCCCCTCTTATAACCTGGCTGTCCTGGCTTCCTGCCACAGTGCTGATGGCTTAAGTGGTTTTTGTAGCAGCACGCTAAAAATGCAGGGACACACCTCATAGGCTTGGTCCCAATTATATTTTAAAGCAGCAGGGGAGAGTACCCCAGGGCTTAGACCCACAGCAGTGAGGCATTGCCCACCTAAAATTTGTTTGGTTGTCTCCCAACCCCTTTTCATAGCTGTATTGTGCCTGCCAAGTCCTATTGGGGGCGGTGTCTTCCCTACTTTTACCACTTCCCCTACTGCAAGCAATTTGGAGTCTTTTGATGACGCACTGTCATATGGCTGATGGGGACATTATCGAAACCACTAAGTTAGGATGAGTTCTGCAGCCATGATGTTGCTTTTGCGCATGTTACTACATTACTTTATTTTGCAGGACTCTGTTTTGCCTTTCCCATGAGAATCGCCTGCTTTGGGTGCTCTCTGTCTGTTCCTGGAGTTTAGTCTGAACACTCAATCAATGAATCATAGCATTTGTATAGCGCGCTGCTCACCCGGAAGGGTCTCAAGGCGCTTGGGGGAGGGGGTCCGCTACTGCTCGAACAGCCAGGTCTTGAGTTGTCTCCTGAAGGCGAGGTGGTCCTGGGTCAGCCGAAGGTGGATGGGGAGGGAGTTCCATGTCTTGGCCGCCAGGTAGGAGAAGGATCTGCCTCCGGCGGTTGCTCTTCGGATGCGTGGTACGGCAGCGAGGGCGAGGCTAGTAGACCGTAGCTGGCGGGTGGGCCGGAGATGTGGCTGCGTTGGGGGATGTCCAGGATGAGTCGAGCGGAGGCGTTCTGGATGCGTTGGAGTCTTTTCTGTAGCTTGGCTGTGGTTCCGGCGTAGAGGGTGTTTCCGTAGTCCAATCGGCTGGTGACGAGGGCCTGGGTGACCGTCTTCCTGGTTTCGGTTGGGATCCATCGGAAGATCTTGCGAAGCATGCGTAGGGTGTGAAAGCATGATGAGGAGACGGCGTTGACTTGTCTGGTCATTGAGAGGGAGGAGTCCAGGATGAATCCCAGGTTGCGTGCGTGGTCTGTTGGCTTGGAAGCGGTGCCCAGGGCTGGGGGCCACCAGGAGTCGTCTCAGGCGGAGGGCGATGGTCCCAGGATGAGGACTTCCGTCTTGTCTGAGTTCAGTTTCAGGCGGCTGTTCTTCATCCACTCGGCGACATCTTTCATCCCTTCGTGTAGGCTGGTTCTGGCGGGGTCGGGGTCTCTGGTGAGGGAGAGGATCAGCTGGGTGTCGTCGGCGTAGGAAATGATGTTGAGGTTGTGTTGGCATGCAATGGCGGCAAGAGGTCTCATGTAGACGTTGAAGAGGGTGGGGCTGAGTGATGATCCTTGCGGAACGCCGCAGATGACATCGGTGGCCTCGGATCGAAACGGGGGGAGGCGGACTCTCTGTGTTCTTCCGGTGAGGAACGAGACGATCCACTCCAGTGCCTTCTCTTGGATGCCGATGTTGTATTAGGGTGCGGTGGCAGACAGTGTTGAACGCTGCGGAGAGGTCTAGGAGGATGAGTGCCGCTGTTTCCCCGTTGTCGAGCAGGGCTCGGATGTCGTCGGTTGCTGCGATGAGGGCGGTCTTGGTGCTGTGGTTGGCTCTGAAACCGGACTGCGAGGGGTCGAGGGATCCGTTCGTCTCGAGGAAGTCGGCAAGCTGTCTGTTGACTATCTTCTTGATGACTTTGGCAGGAAAAGGAAGGAGCAAGATGGGGCGGAAGTATTTGAGGTCGGTGGGGTCCGCTGTTGGTTTCTTCAGTAGGGCGCTGAACTCGGCATGCTTCCAGCTTTCCGGGAAGGTGGCGGTGTCGAAGGAGGTGTTGATGACGTCGCGGAGTTGGGGTGCGATGGTGGAGTTGGCCTTGTTGAAGACGTGGTGGGGGCAGGGGTCAGTCGGAGATCCGGAGTGGGTGGTGTTCATCGTGCGGGCTGTGTCTTCGGTGGTCACCGTGGTCCAGGTGCGGAGGGTGGCGGTGGTTCGACGGTTGGGTGCGTGGGTGGTGCGCCGAAACTGTTGTGGATGTCGGCAATCTTGTGGTGGAAAAACGAGGCAAGAGAGTCGCAGAGATCTTGTGAGGGAGTGATGTCGTTGATGCCGGTTCTGGGGTTGGAGAACTCCTTGACGATGGTGAAGAGTTCCTTGCTGCCGTGGGCGTTGTTGTCCAGTCGTTCCTTCAGTGATTTCTTCTTGGTGGTGCGGATGAGCTGGTGGTGCTTGCGGGTGGCGTGTTTGAGGGCGGTCATGTTGTCAGTGGTCTGGTCGAGGAGCCAGGCTTTCTCGAGGGTACGGCAGGTCTTCTTGGAGTCCTTGAGTTTGTCGGTGAACCAGGAGGCCTTCTTGCTTCTGGGTCTGCTGGGAGGGTTCTTCAGTGGTGCGAGTTCGTCAGCGTAGGCGGTCAGCCACTGGGTGAAGTTGAGGGCTGCTTCGTTGGGGTCCGTTGTGCTGGTGGGTGGGTTCTGGCTGAGGGAGGTGGTGAGCTGGTCGGTGGTGATCTTGCTCCAGCTTCTGTGAGGAACCTGTTGCGGGTGGTGGTGGGTTGTGGTTCTTCTGAAGCTGAAGTGGACGCAGCTGTGGTCGGTCCGGTGGAGTGGCTGAAGGTTATTGCTTGCTGGATGAGAAGACGGGGTCAAGCGTGTGGCCGGCGAAGTGGGTGGGGGTGTTGACCAGTTGCTTGAGTCCGAGGTTGGCATGGTTGTCCAGCAGGGAGGCGGTGTTGCGGTCCTTGTTGTTCTCCAGGTGGAAGTTGAGGTCCCCTAGGAGGATGTAGTCAGCGGAGGGGAGGGCGTGTGGGCTGATGAAGTCCGTGATGTTTTCGCTGAATCGTGTGCGTGGTCCCGGGGGTCTGTAGATGAGGGTGCCTCTGAGGGTCGTCTTTGGGTCGGTGTGAATCTGGAAGTGGAGGTGCTCGGCGGCGACGAAGGTGTCGTTGGAGTCGGTCGTGATGCGGATGGTGTTCTTGTGGACGATGGCGATGCCTCCTCCGGTCTGGTTGACGCGGTCCCTCCTGATGATCTTGTACCCGTCCGGGATGGCGATGGCGATGTCGGGGGCCGAGGAGGCGTTCATCCAGGTTTCCGTGAGGAAGGCGATGCGGCGATCACGGGAAACAGAGGAAAAAAAAGGGATCACAATCAGGGCAAAAACGGGCACAGGCACTCATTCGGGGTACAAAAGAGAAGGTGGACACAGGCACACACTCGGGGTACAGAAGAGAAGTAAGGCGCTGGCACTCTGTCACAGGCAGCCAGGTCAGAGCAGCGGGAAGCGGTCACACAGGGGGCTGCGTGGCGGTGAGGGGAGCGACCTGCCTGGTAAACAGGGTCAGAGGTCACTGTGAGCAAGGTCAATAAACTCTGCCCCTTGTTATTCTCTTCTGGTCAGTCCCTAGCACCTAGACAAAACATGCTAAAACAGCTGCTGCTGCTGGAAACTCGAGCTCTGATATTATGGGGATGCAAGTTTGGTTAAAAGACACTTGGAGAGGGACCTTTCCAGGGAAAAGAGCCATGGTTCTCCTATAATGTAGATATACCATCTAGGCACTAAGTTATGGGGTCTGCTGACAAAGCCCAGAGATCTTCTATTATATAATAATACTGCTTCTTACCAAGGGGAGGGTGGTTAGGCCTTATAGTCTTTTATCCACAGTCGATACAAGATGACATCTCCCTTTATAATATATGGACTTGCGATAATGCTAACTGTTTTAGGTTCATGCGTTTTGCTGCTGATAGTGGCTCGTATACTGCGTTATAGAGCATGAAAGTTAAAATAAACATTTTAAACTATCAGTGTTTCTGTCAATTCTCATTGTGGACAAGTACGAGTGAGTGAGCAAAAGGGTACGTTTTGTCACTGCGGTTCCTGAGAGTCGCGAGTGTTGTGTTCTGGGGTGTCTAATCATTTGCCTCTTCGGGACTGTGTAGGAGAGTGAGTGAGACACTATAGCTAGTCGGTCCTGGATTCGTGGGTACTGAGGCGGTAGGAAGGCTTAGCCCCTATACACAAAGTCCTGTATTCCTGTGCAAAGTTCTGTATATGTGCAGAATCCCTGCAACAGCACAGGGAGATACCCTCAAATACCTGATTTTGGATAATGAATTTTTTTATGCAGTGGATACCTCAATATATAAGGCAGTAGCAGAGGCCATGAGGCCTATGCAGCAGATGATCTCCCAGCAGCTAGCGTGTGAATACGCCAGGTTAGCTAGTCTGGCCAATCCACCCACTTGCACCAAGGCCCATGTCCAACCTTCTGAGAAGAGTGAGGCACCAACCAAGGGCCGCAAACAAGAGGGGGTAAATCATGACTCCTTCGAGTGTCTTAAGCATGAATCAGGACCACCCCCCATCCATCTCCTGAGAATCCGCTGAACCCATTCCCCCATCCCCAATTACCCAGAACCATGTGAACCTCATGGAGATACCAATAAGGACATGGGCCCATCGAGACAATGGCTCCCTTCCTCCCTCTCACTATCCCCGCTGAACCCTCTACTGTCACCCCTCAGTCAGACCTATTGGATCAGTATGACATCATCCATCCCAGGTAGGCAGAGTGGGTCCCTTCTGAGAAGGTCACTTCTTGTGTGGCAGCGCGCATCCTGAAACCTCTGGAGAAGGATGGCTTGTAACCACCTGTGTGCAGAGAACCCCGTACCTCTCTCGACGGGAAGGTGTCTTTGACCCCGGAGCTTGATCCTACCATGGCCTCTTTCCTGGCCAAATTTATCAAGGTCTCTATGAAGGGGATTGAGGGGTCCTGGCGCTTGTGCCAGGATAAACTCCTGGATGCTCTTGGCCCTTAAAGAACATTTGGAGGGTAACAGCCTAAACCACACAGTCAAAACAATGCGTGGCTGGAAAACACAGGTGGAACCACATGCCTCTAAAGCTTGCATATGACTTTACCACGCATATTTGTGGTTTAGACATACGCGGTAGTTGGCACTCTGGACACAGGCGGATGGTCGGACTGGGTGGAGGATCGGAGGTGACTTCCTGCCGGGACGAGGAATGGATGGACGGAGTGGTATGGTGAGTGCGATTATTTTACTACAAAATTTAAATTGTAGGAGGCCGGTTTGGAGGGTTTGGGGAGGGGTCGAATTCTGAGGTGAAGGATGTAGGAGTTAGGTTGGGGTGGTTTAGGGCTCAGGTTGGGGGGTGGAGTCAAGGTCGAGTTCAGGGGTGAAGGTTTTAGGGCTCAGGGCGGGAGGGTTGCGGTTGAATTTTGGAGTCAAGGAGCTGAGACTTACGGCAGGAAGGGGTCGGGTTGAGTTCTGGGGTGAAAGTTTAGGGCTCAGGACGAGGAGGGACGTGGTCGAGTTTTGGGGTGAAGGATTTAAGGTTCAGGACAGGGGGGTCAGGGTCAATTTCAAGTCTGAGGGACGGGTTTTAGGGCCTGGGGTGTTTTAAAGGCTGGGGTGGGCCTAGTATTTAGAGCTGGAGTCAGCTGTTAGGATTCAGGGTGCATGGCAGGGTGCTAGGGCAGAACCTTTACCATGCATGGTTTGGGGATTGCGTGGCTGCAACATACAACCACCTTTTTGACACGGCCATGGATGCCAGATCCTCGGGTGCTTTCATCTCCATCGAGGTACTTTCTGGCTGAACACAGAGTGTTATTATTTTTCTTGGTAATGCCAACTGTGCCTTGTCGGTAGAGTGCCAATGTTCTTTTCTTATCAAAGTCGACCCCAGGATGGGGGATTTTGTGGTTTCTGAGGCTGGTGCCTTTGCTCAAGGGGACCTCGTCGGAAAGCCTTTCATAAAAGAATTGGGGAAATTTGTAAACACTTTTACGTTGCTAGATAAGGCCCAGACACAAATGGGTCTTTTACCCCTGGATTTTCCAGGGGCCGGGCGAGGTTGTGGCCGCTCGTCTGCCTGTGATGCTTCTTGCTCGAGGGCAAGGCTCCAAGTGCAGCATCTACCAGGACAACCACCGTTTCGCCACCTGTTACCATACCAAGGTCAGTGGTTCAAGGTCAGAGGCAGAGGATCCAACTCTACACCAATTCCGGTAAGTTCCATTTCTTCATCACCACCGAAAGTCAAAAGGGGGGGGGGGGGTAGTTTAGTTCACATTCGGCGCTCTATTATCTTCGATGTTTCGATCCTGCAAACCATTCAGGGTGTTTCGGGTAGAGTTCAATGGTTCCCCCACACAGAAAGTACTTCCCAGACCCATTCAGTTTTCCATGCAAAAGGGGGGGGGGGGGTTAATAGATACAGAGAATTCTTCCCTTCTTGCAGAAGGGGCAATTTGTTTTTGGTAGGCAAGGATGGAGGTCAGTGTTCGGTGATAAGTTTTCGTGAGTTCAACTAGTGAAATCTTCGCTCCCAATTCACTGCAAGAGCTGCTACCACCCGAATAAAGAGAGCCAGGATGGGCGGTCGTGCCTTTTTTCATCTGGTTGCAAATTTGTGGAATAATCTTCCAACAGATTTAAGACTCATAGATTGTTACCTCACTTTCAGAAAAAAACTCAAAACCATATTATTTCCCCCATGATATCCTTTTAGGATGAATGTCAGCGCTTTAGAAGTACTCTTAACATTAACATAACTCATATATCACCAATTTTCATTACAGAGGATAGCCATCTTCTATGTGACCTCCTGTGGTTGTCTGATTACATGGTTCGGTTGGACCGAAGGATGCCTTCCTATCTATTACAATTCCCCCCCTCCTACACCCCTACAGGAAGTTTCTTCAGTTTGCCTGGCACAGCCAAACGTAATAGTTTTCTTCTCTGCCCTTCAGACTTTCCAATGCCCCCTGGAGCGTCACAAAGGTCCTCAAGCATCCCATGGAATACCTTCAGGGTCAAGGGGTTCGTCTCATTGTCTACCTAGAGGACCTGCTCCTTCTAGCCCAGTGCCAGCTCCAATTGGCGGTCAACTTGTTGTAGGATCTTGGATTTGTCATCAGCTACCAGAATTGAAATTTCCGATACAAAAACTAGGACATTTTTTGTTTAGTTGGAGTTCACAGAAATGATGTGTATCCTGGTTTAAAATTGAATCAACTGTTATGAGTCTGATCGAGGGATCACAAATGAAAAATGGGGACATATATAGGATACACATTACCAGTTGCATCTTTAATTTCGTACACAGAAGTAAAACCACACATCCACATACATACTTGGAATAAGACAAATCATGTTGTTACTTGGGACTTTACTGAACATATAAACCAAGACTAAGTGCCTTGCAGGCAATATGCTGTTTCTGTACAAATCCTTACTAATAGATAAACAAATGTCTTCTCACCTGAATAACATCGTCGGTTCCGTCCTTGGGTGTTTTTGACTTCAGTTCTCCAACTTCTTTTTCTAACTCTAGAAGACAAAATCGTAGAGATCAGACTAGACTAATCTGTCATAATGTGAGACAAAGTAAAATGACTAGATTTTAATAAGACCTTAATAATAATTGGTTTTTGACACAGTGTTTAAAACTTAACTTCTGCTTAAATTGAAACCTGCCAAGATAAGGAAGTTGGGCTCAAATGTTTCAGGAATGTGGACATGCAGAAATAGCAGGTTAACACTTCAGTGAACGGTGTCAGCTGTACATGCAACTCTGTGTGTTGATCTTATTGATTTAAAAATAAATTGCACTGTCTTTAAGTGATTCTGCTTGTTACCATCACTTCGGTATCCAATGTACACAGGATGGTAAACGTAAAACAAAAAGTTACACATTTTAGAGAGTGATGTTTCTGATGGACTCTTTATTTTCCATCAAAATCTTGCTCTTAAAAATATCCACATTCATCAGAATCAAACATAAATGGCTTTATCAGCAGAGACATCATCATTGGAAGATAGGTTGCAGCCTCATTAAGGTAGCCTGAATTCTGTCACCTCCTTCCAATTTAAAAATGCTCTGTACCCTTTCTAGATGTGGACAGGATGAACTTTTTCTTCCAATGTATCCAGAATCAATTAGATAAATGATACCCACTGCTGCAAAACTAGGGACCACATTTACCTGAAAGCGCTGAGTGTGCAAAAGAATGTTGGGTTCCTGAGCGGATAGAAAACTGCTTCTGGCGAAATGGCCTTGATAAGCCAGTCATCTCTGTAGGAGAAGAGTATGGCTCCCTGCCTAGAGAGATGCTTAGCAACCGCTGCCATGACTATTCCTCCCATTACCTACTGCGGATTATTTTTGTGTTAACTTCACACAGGTACCGTATTTTCCGGCGTATAAGACGACTTTTTAACCCCGTAAAATGTTCTGGAAAGTCGGGGGTCGTCTTATACGCCGGGTGCCAAATTTTATGGTCTGTTTTCATGCGCTGTTTCATAGCGAGGACTTCACTCGAAGGTGTCAGACCGCTTCTCAAAAGGAAATAACAAGAAACAACACACCTTATGTGAAAAAATACAGCCACCGGCACTGGCAACGTCCACACCCTGGCCCGCGCCATGAACTGTGCAAGTATCGAAAGCGAGCGTTTTTTTTCATAGCGAGGACTTCACTCGAAGGTGTCAGACCGCTTCACAATACGAAATACAACACACCTTATGTTAAAAAATACAGCCACCGACACTGGCAACGTCCACATGCAGGCCCCGCGCCATGAACTGTACAAGTATCGAAAGCAAGCGTTTTTTCATAGCGAGGACTTCACTCGAAGGTGTCAGACCGCTTCACAAGCGAGCAAATGGCGCCATGAGTCTTACCTCGACTGCCGCTGCACACGCGCCTCCAACCGCTTGCACATCCCCAGGCAGACGAGGCAGCAGGACGAGGCAGCAGGACGTCCGAAATATATAACGGGCAGCCAGCGCCGAAGATGGCAGCCCCCGCTGTGTTGCACGTTAGGCACGCGCTCCTCTCTCCATGACATGGGCATGGGCATAGAAAGGGGACTGTAGAATGTTCCCGAAGGCAGTAGAGCACTTGCCGTGATTGTCTCTGCACCTGTTCATACTGTACAGCACCAGTACATCCAGTGCAAATGGCTGACAGTGAAGAACCCGGCAAGGCTCCAGCAGTACATCCAGTGCAAATGGCTGGCAGTCAAGAACCCAGCAAGGCTCCAGCAGTGGCAAGAAGAAGGAAATATGAAGCCAGTTACAAACTTAAAGTTGTGGATTTTGCCACAGAACATAATACCTGTGCTGCTGCAAGACAATATGGAGTAACAGAAAAGATGGTCCGGGCCTGGAGAGCAAATTAAGGAGTATGCCAAGGGGCAAGTGTGCATTAAGAAGAGGCACCCCACATTGGCCAGAACTCGAAAAGCATGTAGCAGACATGGTGACTGAGCATCGCCAAAGCGGTTATGTAGTGACCCGAAATAAAATCCGATTGGTTGCACTTCAGTGGGCCAAATCTAACCCAGATCTCAGCAACAGATTTAAGGCCACTGTATCCTGGTGTACTAGATTCTTGGGAAGGCATAATCTGGTATTGCGGCAAAAGACAAAAATTGCCCAAAAATTACCTGCGGATCTTGATGCCAAAATGCATAGCTTCCATCGCTACGTTATTAGGCTGCGCAATGAACATGGTTATGCGCTAAGTAGTATCGGAAATATGGATGAAACTCTAATGAATTTCGATATGATTGCAAACAAAACTGTCCATCAAAAAGGTGAAAAGACAATTTTAATAAAAACAACAGGACATGAGAAGTCCAGTTTCACAGTGGTACTAGCATGCACAGCTGATGGCGCAAAACTGAGACCAATGGTTATTTTCAAAAGAAAAACAATGCCGAAACTCAAGTTTCCTGCTGGTTGTTTTGTGCATGTGAATGAGAAAGGATGGATGGATGAAGAAGGGGTAAAGCTATGGCTTGATAATGTATGGAGCAGGCGACCAGGTGGACTTCTACAAAGACGTAGTCTACTGGTGTGGGATATGTTCAGGGCTAATTTAACTCCAAGCACCAAGCAAAGGCTGGCAAGACAAAAAACAGATGCTGCAGTTATACCTGGAGGATTGACATCGTTGGTGCAGCCACTGGATGTGTGCCTAAACAAGCCATTTAAAGATCGCATCCGAGAACAGTGGAATGAGTGGATGGTTAGCGGTGAAAAAACATTCACAAAAGGAGGAAACATGCGTGCTCCACAGTTGGATGTTTTGTGCAACTTTGTCATAAAGGCCTGGAACGACATCGATGCAGAAACAGTCATAAAGTCTTTAAAGAAGTGTGGCATATCAAATTCATTAGATGGTATGGAGGACGACTACTTGTGGCAAGATGAAGAGGATGCCGAAGCAGAGACCACATCATCTGATACGGAATTGGTACCAGATCCATATGATGACTGCCTTACAGATGTACCACAAGATCTCATTGATTTACTTATGAGATCAGATGACGAAGAGGAGGATTTTGAAGGCTTTTAAAGGGAACGTTGTAAATCCTGTAAAAATCGCTTGGACTTATGAAAAGTTATGAAAAGTTTAATCCACTTGCACTGTTTCATGCACTAATTTATGTTTATCGTACCGTACATGTTTGATGACAAACAGGTATGTTCACAAGTGACAGTTTTTCATATGGTTCTAAATAAAAATATTGCGACTAAAGCAATATTGTTTATACAACCAATTTGTTTGAGTTCAGTCTTTGAGTTTGTACAATAAACGCTTAACACTGTCCACTGATAAAGCCTTACTGCTCACCCACAAGGAGGAGGATTAGAATCACTAATACGGTAAGCTCAAAATAAATTCTCGGAATGGCTATGCAGGACTGCGCTGGAAGTGGGGGTAGTCTTATACGGCGAGTATAGCACGAAACCTAAATTTTATCAAGCAAAGTAGGGGGTCGTCTTATACGCCGGGTCGTCTTATACGCCGGAAAATACGGTATATGAAAGTATGCATCTTGCAGGTCTGGTGAGAACAACCAGTATTGTGGTTCCAGCGCCTGCAGAATAAGGGCCAGGGTCACAAACTTCTTCCAAAGAAAAAAGAAGTATAAAAATCATAGATTTAATATCAAACAGAAACATCAACCTTCTTAGGCATCAGAAAATACTTTAAATAAACTTCTATGTCCTTTTAGGTGGAAATAACTCTTTTAAAGTCCCCTTTTTCAAACAATAAATGCACTTGCCCAACAATAGTCAGGCCAAGCTGAATCTTCAGTTTCGCTAATTGTTTATGCATACAATGTGTATAAAATCTCTGGTATTGAGAAATCGGAGGTGACCTCGTTTTCCTCCCAAGACTCTACTTGAGACTTTTTCTACTCCTTAGGATGCTGTCAGATCTCTTCATAAGTCTGACACTACAATTTTTGAGGGTGTCTTTTTTGTTCAAGTGGATTTAAAAGATTTCTGATTTTGTACTTTGGATCTGAGCTTTCGTGGCATTTAAAGCATTTCTCTGTATCACTAATTTTAAAATGTTTGTATTAAAACTCTAATTTTTATTTGATCTAGAACTCAATTACTGAGTTGTTCCAGTTGACTTTACTCTGCTAAATTATTAGGTTTAATGTTGTGGAGGGTGGTAATTCAACGCAAAAAAATGGTGTTCAGTGAATTATTGGGGTTTGGGCTCCCACAGGAGATATCCTCATATTTCCTCATATTTCTCGATTTAGTGATGACACCAGACCCTTCATGTGTGGGAACCTCTAATCTGCGCCACCTGTCAAGGACATCAGCAGTGTACAAAAAGGAGTTTGCAATCGGTTCCACAAGTCAATGGATTCAGTTGACTTGATGCCAGTGGGGGCCTTAAAATATAGAGGTCCAATTCTAAACCAACCAAATCAGGCTGATGACTTGCATGGCTTAATGTTGGCAGGTAAGGAAATGGGCAATGAAGCCTAGCCCATCTGGGGCAGCCAGAAAATCCCCATACTACACAGTGCTCATTTATTAGAAGGACATTTGCTGAGTCAGCGCGAAAAGCTGAATCATGTGGTAGGCTTTGTCGTGATTCCCCGACCATGTAACTAAAAATACTGCGATCTGCCATCTTAAAAGACCCTCTTCCTGTACAACTCTGCTTCAAGCTTTCAGTCTTATTTAATTGTCCCTGCAGTTTAAGACTTCGGTGTGAGGATCCTCTTGGTGCAAAAAGCCACCTCTGTGGGTTGTTACAGTGCCAATACCGGATTAAAAAACGGTCTTCTGATCAGCTTGGAAGGAACTAGTATTGACCCTCATTGATAAAAGGCCACTACCTGTCGCAGACATTGTCTCTTCACTCTCAAATGTCACACATATTTTATTATTGCTGCTGCTTGGAATATGCCCAGGATACATCCTCTGTAAAGTACACTGTGCTATGCTTTGAAGGAGTACTGGGATTAGCAGTCTCTTTCAAATATGTTATGTTAATTTATATTTGTTAAGCGCCAAAGCACCAACGGTCTCTAAGTGCTACAACAAAGACCATGAACCCAGAAATCCCCTACTACCTGCTAATTGAGCAGAATTGGGGTAAGCTTATCCAAACGGCTCAGTGAACAGGATGGTCTTAAGTTTCCTCCTAAATGGGAGTTACGTAGCTTCCCCACGTAAGGTCGTCTCCCCTAACGTAGCTCTGTTAAAGTGTGGACAGGCCAACAGGTTTTTCCCAGATGAATGGAGACATCGACTGGGCGCATAAAGCTTAAAAAGATCTTTATATAGCTAGGTGCTGCTTCATACTGAGCTTTGTGTGCAATACACAAGCCGTTAAACCGGACCTTCTGCTTAATAGGGAGCCAGTGTAGTTGTTGTAGCAGTGGTGTAGCGCAAGTTCTTCTCTGTAACTTAAAAATCAGTCTTGCCCCATCGTTTAGAGTCACCTGAAGTTTCCCCAGGAGTTTCTCGGGGAGCCCCATGTAGACTGCGTTGCCGGAGTCCAGGCATACAGAATTAATGCTGACCCAACAGTACGCATAGTGGCAAAAGACAGCAGGGGTGCAAATTTCCGAAAATTGCCTCATCAAGCCCACGCAGCTCCCCACTACCGCAGCTACCTGATTGTTCATGGTTAACTTGGTATCTAACCTGATACCCAAGCTCTTCACAATAGGCACCGGTGTCGGAGTGGTGCCGAGTTCTTGTGGCCAGAAGAGTCTGGACCAAGGGTTAGCCCCTGTGATGAGAGCAAGCACCTCCGTCTTGTCTGGGTTTACCTTGAGCGAATTGGACGTCATCCAGCTCACAGTGAACCAGAGGATGTTCTGTACATTAAGCTGTGCCTGAGTAGAATTGTCAATACACACAAATAGCTGAGTGTCATCGGCATAGTTAAACACCTGACATTCCAATTTGGCATAGCTTCTACCAACGGCTGAAGGTAGATATTAAAAAGCAAAGGGGACAACGCAGAGCCCAGGGGGACCCCACACGGCAAAGCACCATGCCTGGATGTACAATACCCTAGTTAAACTTTTTGGGACCGATCCTCCAAAAAGGAAACAATCCATTGGAGGACTGTCCCAGTAACTCCCAACCGTCGACCACGGGCCACCTGCTGTGCTTGGTTCACCGTGTCGAACGCGGCTGAGAGGTCCAATAAGATCAATGTAGAGGGTTTTTTTCTTATCGGCTGTGAGCCTTAGCTCATCCAACACTGAGAGCATCACCAACTCAGTGCTGTTGTGGGCCCTAAATCCTGCTTGCCGAACATGTAGCAACTGATGATCTTCCAGAAAGGACGAGAACACTCTAAGCACATGTTGTTCAAGTACTTTGGCCAGGAATGGAAGTCTGGCGATAGGTCAAAAATTCTTTAGATTCTTAATGTCCGCCCCTGCTTTCTTTAACAGTGGAATCACCATAGCTTCCTTGAATTTGTGTGGGACCTTCCCTGTTGCCAAGGACAAGTTTAGTAGGGACAGCACCTCTGGCCCTACTACCGAAAGGTCAATTTTAAACACACACGGAGGGCAGGGATCTTCAGGTGACCCAGATTTAACTTTGGACATTATGATGGGCTAGATCATTTGAATAAAGTGCAGGGAAGACCAAGAGTGTGCCGCCCTGAAGATCTGGTAGGTCGCACAATGAGAAGGGGCAGGGACTTATACGGGTGCTACATATTTCCCTAATAATGTCTTTAACCTTGACTAGAAAGAAATCCTGTATTTTCTCACAGCCGTCCTGGTGGGTAACCGCCCTCTGTTCTTTCTTTTGACTCAGCTCCTTAAGTACATTGAAAGTCTCCTTCTGAATGTCCGTGGCCTCCTTGATCTTCAATTCATAGTACACAGATTTAGTTGTAATAATTAATGCTTTGTAGAAGGCTAATTTTGCTTTGTATTTCTCTCGGGCTTTGGACTGTATAGTTTCCGCCAGTGCCCTTCGCATTGACAGAGGGCCTGTTTTTCCCTTCTCAGTTCTTCAGAGTACCATGGGCACTTTTAGTTCTATTCATTGTTCTTTCCCTCCAGGCAGGAGCCACAATGTCTATGGCTGTCCTCAGCCAGTGAGTAAGTTTCTCATACTCCTGGTCTGGATCACTGGACTCTGTCCCTGGGTAAACCATCTCATATAATGCTACCCTTAAGCCAGCGTTCTCTATCTTGCGCCAGTTCCGTACAGTCCTCCAAACTGGAGGTAGGTGAGCTCGTCGACTTTGCACCAAAATCTCAAAATTGATCGGATAATGATCAGACCAGCTGCTGGGTCTGCACTCTGTTAGTAGCATGTCTGAGGATGTAGTCCAAACGAGATCTAAAGTGTGGCCCTTCTCGTGAGTTGGGGTTTCCACAATTTGTTTCAACACCAACATGGTCATAGCCTCTCCAAACCAACTGGCCACGCAATCTCTTGCTGTCAGATCCGAGTGGTAATTAAAGTCCCCAAGTACAAGAATCTGTTGGTATCTCGAGCAGAGGTCCTTAATCACTGCATGAAACAGATCGTTAAATAGCGGGGTTGACTGCGGGATGAGTTAAGCCCAAGCGTGATCCCTAGGACCTCTGCCCCATCAAGGCTCTCCTTGACTATCTTCTCAGTGGTCACTGATGTCTCTAGGGCTACCATCTTTGCATCCTCAACTAACAGTTAACGTGCTAATTGAAGTGGCTTATGTCCAACACTGTTGGCTCTACCGTCAGGTTCAAGCAAGAATGGGAGAAAGGAATCTTACTTGCAGAAAACTCAGCTGTGGACCTGGTCACCAGGGTCTGATTCAATGTCACCAAAATGGCCACACATCTCGGACAGTGGGACTGGATCCCTGCTGTCAAGATCCACATGACCTTGTAGGTATCTCATTTCACCTCCTAGCAGAAATATTTGGCTCACCTTCTCTGCCCTGTCTCACCTCAAAAAAAGAACACATGGCACCTCACAGATGAGGCAGAAACCAATCTGGCGTCGATTGTATATAGGTTTGGCCTGATAAAGGTCAGGCTTACCTTTGTCCGGAAGAGGACTCCATTTTATTATAGGTACTTCTAAGCAATCTCATGATTTGTGCAGAATCTAGCACCACACTGGAGCAGGCCAGCCCCGTTGGCTACAGTATATATATATATATATATATATATATATATATATATATATATATATATATATATATATATATATATATATATATATATATATATATATATATATATATATATATATATATATATATATATATTCCTGATTTCGCCTCCAGCACACAGGACTCGAATCCGAAGAGACGATGCGGACCCAGATTTCGTGCAAATATTCCTTTTATTTCATAACTCGCCCAAACACCACCGCCATGACGCGTTTCGGTCCCTCTCGGACCTTGATCACATGACACATCACATGGGCAGAACACCACTATTTAAAGTGACAGTGCAATTGTTAAAGTGCTAAACATGGATGAAAGACTCAGTTCCTGCTTAAATGCAGTTGTATCTGTGAAATAGAGACCTATTAGGTTTGGCTATTACTATTTACCTCCTGTGCAAATATTGCTGTTGAATGCATATTAAAGTGCCAAATGTGCTTAGAACATGTGCAAATTCACATTTCAAGTAAACATTGACAATAAATATCTACTTCATCGAATAAAAGCATCAAAAAATAATTTAAATCATTATTACTGATAAAACCATTCCATCAATAAAAATACAACCCCATATAAAGGAACCTTTATATAATATCCGCATGATTAAAAAATCTGTGCTATAACAAAGGCCTACAAGGTTGTTTCAAAAAATGGATCTAGTTTGCTTGAAAAACATGAGTCACATCCGTGACTGGCACATGTGGAGGCTTGAAGTTAGCCTCTGCCAAAGCAAGAACAATAACATAATTTCTCTTGAATACAGCCCCAGTGGGCATATTCCTATACATCCATGAGCTTAATATAAATCAAACAGTGTATTCACCACCCTGAACACCAAGAAAATTGTGAGAAATAAACATATTATTAAACAATGTGAAATGATTAAAATTGATTCATTACTCAAACGGCCAAAGACTTATTCATAGTATAAGGACACAAGAAGATATATACAGTTTTAAGATAATTTTAAACTTCATATATTGATTTACAAAAACGTATAAAAATCTTCTGTTGAATTCAACCCATTAGGGCTCTTAGTGTCCATCTCAAGGATATATTTCGTTTCCAACCTTCTTAATTTAGCGTTTCTGTCACCACCACGTCTCAAGGGTAAAATGCAATCAATAATGTAATACTTCAACAGGTCAGAATTTTTTGTGTGAACTGCAGAAAAGTGACGAGCCACAGGGTATGATTCATCACCATTTTTGATGGCCCGTAGGTGTTGGAGAATTCTCTTATGACACTGGGGTCTGGTGCTCTCTACGTATTTTAATCCGCAAGGGCACTCTAATACATACACTACATATTCTGATTTGCATGTAAGCTTTTTATCAATTTTCCTCGGTGTACTATGGAATGGGCTGTGGTATTCAGTCTTATTAATGCCCTGCTTACATACCTTGCACGTTGCACATTTAATGAAGCCCTTACTTTTAGTTAACCAATCTAAGGAGGATTCGATTTCCGGACTACTGGAGACCAAGGTGTTACCCATGGAGTTGGCTTTTCTGAAAGTCAGATTGGGGGAACGTGAAAGTTTCTCCCCCAAGACTGGATCGTTCTTAATTAGAAGCCAATTCCTAGTAATAATCCTCCTGATGGCCTGGTGCTGATCACTAAAAGTAAGAATGAGTCTCATGGGCTGCTCATCAATGGGAATGTCTCTGATTCTGTCTCTGGTTACCAATGCCTGTGCTCTACTTTGCGCATTGGCCCTTCTGGTCGCACTATCAATGACCTTGGGGCTGTAACCCATTTCAATGAACCTTAATCTGCATTCCTGCTGTGCTTTAAGGCAATCAGTCTCCCTACTGCAGATTCTCCTGATCCGCAACATTTCCCCGTAAGGGATGCTGCGGATCAAGTGGGCCGGATGGTTACTGTCTGCATGTAGCACTGAATTGCCCGCCGTGCTTTTCCTATGTAATCTGGTGTTAAGAGAATTGTCACACACAAAAATCTCCACATCAAGGAACATGACCGAGGATTTGCTGATGTAGCTAATGAACTGTAAATTCATGTCATTAATATTGAGCGAATTCACAAAATCCAGTGCTTCACTCTGTCCCTCGCCAAATAAACAGTAAGTCATCAATATACCTAAACATATGTGCTACATGACTGTTAATAAATGAAAGATCTACATCCAAAAGTGTCTGTCTTTCCCATAGACCCATGTGCAGACAGGCGTAGCTAGGGGAAAAACATGCCCCCATAGCTACGCCCCTGATTTGTTGGTATATCTGTTTGGAAAAAAGGAAGTAATTATTTTCCAGACACATGGTAATGATTGTTATTAACATCCTGTTATGTTCCATGTAGCACATGGGACGTTTCTGAAGGAAATAATCTACAGCTTTTAAACCGTCCCTATGATGTATAATAGTATACAGTGACGACACGTCCATAGAGATGAGCACCATGTCTTCACTCCATGTCACATTTTCCAGCTTCCTCAATAGGTCACCTGTATCTAGTATAAAGGAAGGCAATGTTCGTACACAGTCCTGCAAAAAATGATCCACGTACTTACTGGCATTCTCCATCAGGCTACCACAAGCAGAAATTATAGGCCTGCCGGGTGGTTTCAAAATGTTCTTATGGACTTTAGGTATTAGGTACAGTACCGGTATTATGGGATTGTCGTTTTTCAGAAATTTATACTCATCCGCTGACAGTAGCCCCGCACTTCTCCAGGCCATCAAACAGGAGTAAAATTTGTCCCATGATGCTCTTACATATATATATATATATATATATATATATATATATATATATTCAAAATAAAGATTTGCACCTTTTGGAAATGCCCCACTGCGAGGTTGTACTCCTTCATTCAAGCGTGATGTGCAGCAAGGAGTGCAGCGCACACCATCCCCCTCAGCCAAACGCGTTTCAGGATATTCCTCCCTTGATCACTGGCAAACAGGAAACCAATCACAGAACGATTACAAGATACCACCATTTTATTTTCAACAAAGCCCCGCCCACTGGCATCCGGGCATTCTGGTACTTGTGGTCTTGCTTTTCTTTCCCAAGTGGGCTCCGTGAGTGTTCCCCATTACTTATTAAAAAACCCAAGTGGGTGGGTACAGAGCATTGCTTCACTCCCTGATGCAAATACAGTCACGCTGTTGGAACCTCATCAGTCGCGAGTCCAAGAAGTCCTGCACTCGACCTCCGCTGCTGCGGCAGGCGATTTCCGCGACCGGGCAGGCCGCAATCAATGTTCAAAATAAAGATTTGCACCTTTTGGAAATGCCCCACTGCGAGGTTGTACTCCTTCATTCAAGCGTGATGTGCAGCAAGGAGTGCAGCGCACACCATCCCCTCAGCCAAACGCGTTTCAGGATATTCCTCCCTTGATCACTGGATCACTGGCAAACAGGAAACCAATCACAGAACGATTACAAGATACCACCATTTTATTTTCAACAAAGCCCCGCCCACTGGCATCCGGGCATTCTGGTACTTGCGGTCTTGCTTTTCTTTCCCAAGTGGGCTCCGTGAGTGTTCCCCATTACTTATTAAAAAACCCAAGTGGGTGGGTACTGAGCATCGCTTCACTCCCTGATGCAAATACAGTCACGCTGTTGGAACCTCATCAGTCGCGAGTCCAAGAAGTCCTGCACTCAACCTCCGCTGCTGCGGCAGGCGATTTCCGCGACCGGGCAGGCCGCAATCAATGTTCAAAATAAAGATTTGCACCTTTTGGAAATGCCCCACTGCGAGGTTGTACTCCTTCATTCAAGCGTGATGTGCAGCAAGGAGTGCAGCGCACACCATCCCCTCAGCCAAACGCGTTTCAGGATATTCCTCCCTTGATCACTGGCAAACAGGAAACCAATCACAGAACGATTACAAGATACCACCATTTTATTTTCAACAAAGCCCCGCCCACGGCATCCGGGCATTCTGGTACTTGTGGTCTTGCTTTTCTTTCACAAGTGGGCTCCGTGAGTGTTCCCCATTACTTATTAAAAAACCCAAGTGGGTGGGTACTGAGCATCGCTTCACTCCCTGATGCAAATACAGTCACGCTGTTGGAACCTCATCAGTCGCGAGTCCAAGAAGTCCTGCACTCGACCTCCGCTGCTGCGGCAGGCGATTTCCGCGACCAGGCCGGCCGCAATCAATGTTCAAAATAAAGATTTGCACCTTTTGGAAATGCCCCACTGCGAGATTGTACTCCTTCATTCAAGCGTGATGTGCAGCAAGGAGTGCAGTGCACACCATCCCCTCAGCCAAACGCTTGAATGAAGGAGTACAACCTCGCAGTGGGGCATTTCCAAAAGGTGCAAATCTTTATTTTGAACATTGATTGCGGCCTGCCCGGTTGCGGAAATCGCCTGCCGCAGCAGCGGAGGTTGAGTGCAGGACTTCTTGGACTCGCGACTGATGAGGTTCCAACAGCGTGACTGTATTTGCATCAGTGAGTGAAGCGATGCTCAGTACCCACCCACTTGGGTTTTTTAATAAGTAATGGGGAACACTCACGGAGCCCACTTGGGAAGACCACAAGTACCAGAATGCCCGGATGACAGTGGGCGGGGCTTTGTTGAAAATAAAATGGTGGTATCTTGTAATCGTTCTGTGATTGGTTTCCTGTTTGCCAGTGATCAAGGGAGGAATATCCTGAAACGCGTTTGGCTGAGGGGATGGTGTGCGCTGCACTCCTTGCTGCACATCACGCTTGAATGAAGGAGTACAACCTCGCAGTGGGGCATTTCCAAAAGGTGCAAATCTTTATTTTGAACATATATATATATATATATATATCTGCAGTGGCTTCATGCCATCTCTAGAAATGCTGGCTTAATTACTTTGCTGTAAAATTCAGTGTATGTTTGTATAGTGAAAAGCTGATCACTGAAAAATCATGTGCACCAGTGACATTCCTGTTTCGCCCCTCCACAAAAGCTGCTGCAGCCCACTGACCTGATAGCAGGCCTGCACTTCACCAGAAAAGGGGATGACGCCTGTTTGACTGAAATCTGAGATGGACTACTCAACTTCTTAACTTAGTCATGGCCTAAGCAGGGTACTGTTGTAGTTACTTTACTATGCTTGCCTACTGTGTGAGCTCCAAGTGCCTAAAAGAATACTTGGCTTGGGAGCTGTAGGCCTGGAAAAAAAAAAGTCAAGGAATGCAGGCACTTCTTGAAGCTTCAAGGGCTATGCGGGTATTCTGCTCCATAACAGTAATTACAAAGCTGGAGAGCAGATATTAGTCCCTGAAGTATACACGGTTTTAAATGACATAGCTTGTTTGTAAAAATCCAAACTGCAGCTCTTTTTAGCAATAACCAGTATTGCTGGAAAAAAAAATCAAATAATGCGGACTTACAACAAAGGGCTGGGTACATTTTCTAAAATGATTAGGTAAACAATTGGGCAAAAAGGCACAGAAGCCACAGAACATCCCTCAACCGGAGCAATTTAAACTTCTGCTAACCCCTGCACTGCACCTTCCTGAATGGAGAGTCCAATACGATGAAACCGTGCTCTGCCTAGGCCTCCAAATCATACTTGCTGGTGAGAAAAACTCTCTACAACACAGAAAGATAGCAACAAACTCAAGAGGTCACCCATTGTGCACATCAACCAAGCAAAAGCCAGTGGGGGCAATTTCTACAGGATGGATGTTTGTAGATTTTTATTCTTTTTTAAATATAACTGACTGAGGAGCATACCGGACAGCTTGGAGACATCAGATAAAGTCTCGGTTCCTTTTCCTGCTAAGATTTTCTCAAGAAAATTCTGAAAGTAACTTTGTTCACTGGACCTAATCCACCATCTCTGTTCAATGGAATGCCACTTAACTCTGATGTTTCTATGCCAAGGGTTTCTGAAACTTCCTGTGTGGTTTCACCATTTTAACTACTTCCACCCCAAAGACTTAAATTAAGTTTCGTAGAAGATCATGTTAATGGATGCTTGTTTTAGCTATGGTCGAGTTAGGGTCATTTTGTGCACTTATTCTTGATCATTTTGATACAAATTGTTTGCGGTTAGCAGCTAAACACTTAAAAAAAAATAGTTTCATAAACTTTCCTTTGGCAATAATTCTTTACTTCCTTATTCCTTAACTGCATTAGTGTTTGACGTAATACTTTATGGAAACAACTCTACATCTTTACCCACACATCTAAATGATTAGACGAAGATGTTTGAGGGATCTTTGGCTTGCCTATGGAGAGGGGCCACATTGTTGTGAATTTTCAGCAATAGCACACAAATTATTTCCGACAGCTCAGCCTGCCAAGAGGATTTCGATTTTAAAACAATTTATGATAAGCATTTAGGTAGGTCAAAATGATCTCTGGAAACTTAAATTGCATCTCTCGTGTTGAATCCACACACATTTTGCACACTTGGAAGAATCCACAAGCTGACCATAGAATCAATCAATCAGTCTTCTGAAGCGCTACTCCTCATAAATGAGGGTATCCAGGAGCTGAGGTGACAGTGGTATCAGTCGAGGAGCCAGGTCTTCAGTTCCCTTCTAAAATCTGCTATGGGAGGTGATGTTCGTAGGTGGAAGGGCAGTCATTCCAGGCTTACACAGCGAGGTAGGAGAAGGCGGGCCCTCCGCTGTGGCTGCGGCGAATGCAGGGGGTTGTAGAGCCAGGGCCGGGAAGGTGGAGTGCAGGTGTCTGGCAAATTTGTGGAAGTTCACGCAGTGGTTGATGTAGGCTGGTCCCTGGTCAAGTAGAGCTCTGTAGGCGTGAGTCAGAAGCTTGAACTGACACAGTTTCTGAACAGGTAACCAGTGGAGGTTGCTAAGGTAGGGGGTGATGCGGGTGTGTTTGGGAAGGTAGAGGAGGAGTCTGGCCACTGTGTTTTGAATGGTCTGGAGTCTTTTAGGAGTTGGGTGGTGATTTCGGCATAGAGGGCATCTCCATAGCCGAGGCAGCTGGTGACAAGGGCTTGGGTGATGGTTTTCTTGGGGTTGACGGGGATCCACTTTAAGATTCTTCAGAGCATCCAGTGGATTTGGAAACATGAGGAAGCAAATGCATTGACTTGGCACGTTATTGTGAGTTTGCTGTCAAGGACTATACGGAGGTTGGCAGCGTAATGTGTGGGTGTGGGTCCTAGCTCAGAGAGCCACAAGCTGTCGGGCCACTGGGAGGTGTTCTTCCTGAAGATCAGCACTCCGGCCTTGTCCAAATTGAGCTTCAGACAGTTGGTCCTCATCCAGTTGGCGATGCTGGTCATGGCATTGCCGAAGTTTGTGGTTGGGGCAGGGCATTCGTTGAGCGAGAGGAAGAGTTGTGTACCGTCTGCATAGGATATGATTTTGAGGAAGTGAGTGCTGACTGATTAGTAATATGGGGCTCACAAGAATGGGAATCAAATGCAATGCTACAGATGACCAGAGTGTAAAAATTACGACTCAAGCAATATTCAGTCTTAATTAACAAGTGACTTGAAAAGATATACAGCACACTTCTGAAAGGTATGGCACAGGCATCTTTCGATTTTAATCAATTAAATGTAAAATAAATTATGCAACAAACCACAAAGAGACAATGAAATTATACATTACCTGTACATCTGGACTTCACTTTCTGTAGGATAATCACCTGTTTCTTAGCAAATTTGATTAGATCTTCCTTAGGAAGAGTATCCAGCTATAAAACAAGGAAATGTAGTCTCAAACTTTATTCTACATGGCCTATTCAACCACAAAGTTGCGGAACATTGGTGCATAACAAGTGTTCCATCTACTGCTAGATCCTCATTAAATGGTAAACTATAAGAAAAGATGTACATGAAACATTACGGTTTACTTGTCAGAAGCTGTAATATCCAATTAATGGTTTAACTTTACAGGCATTACTTACCTGTATAATGAACAAATCACAAATTTATATTTCTAGACTTAAATCTCAGTCAATAAATATTAAACTGAAATTTGATTACTTTGCTCAGAATGAAACCCAAAACAATTTTTTGTTGAGGTCGCCCTGACACCTCCATCTGCATTTCCTTCGGTCTGTTTGTCTTACTTGGAGGTTAGCAGATGCAGCGGTGTGGCTGAGTAGGAAAGGAAAAGTTGGGGGGATGCACAACCCTTCATACAGCCCTGTACCCACTTCGTTTTTTCTATAGCTTTTCGTTTTCAATTTATATTCTTTTCTTGCTTTCCACACCTGTATTATTGGTTCTGCTTTTGCTAGTGCTATTTACGTCTTTATGTCATCTACTGCAGTAATTAGGCATTACAAATGTAATGTTGTGGTTTTCATGTCACAATATGGAATATTTGCATCACAATTGTACGTTTGATAATTATTTTTCTTTAGAATTGCATATTCCCTTTATCTTACACATATTTGCAGGTCCAGATAGGTATTTAATAAAAAATGTTTGATTAAGCACCAGCTTGTGAGGCAAGTCGTTTGGGATGATGTTGAGGACTGAAGAGAAGTTCTTTACCAAACGTATTCACTTCCTTGCCATTAGAGTAACTATGCCTATGGTGGATCCTGGATATCCTGACATTTGCTAAATGGTCTTAAATGTTCCCACAAGGGCCCCAAAATCATCTTATATGTTCTTATGCAGCCTCCCATTTTGAATACAGTTTCTTTCGATTTAGATCAGGAGCGCATGCCCCACTACCATTCTCCTAGTTTGGGGGTCACCTCAGTTCTGCAGTGACGCTCAAATCTCACTTCTGGCTGCTGAAAAGCCCAAAAGTATTAGGATTTTGTTGCTACGGGAACCTTTCCACCCCTCAATCTCAAGAATCACTATTCTGGTATCTAACGCAATAGGTAGGCCCATTACGGTCTCCAGTGTTTGATGTATTCACCTCCAGTACTGGGCAATTTCTGGACATTTCCCATATAGTATGGTGAAATGTACTGGAGTGTTTTACCAACACAAGCAGCTTGGGTTGTGGGCCCTACCCATATGCCAAGCCTTGTCAGGTTGCAGTAAACTCTATGAAAGTATTTGAATTGGATGAGTCTGAGGCAAGAGAGGATAGCGAGAATGTTAGAGGTCATTTTTGCCCCCTTTACACTCTTCTCCCAGCTTCCCAATCTCCTGGTCCCATTTATCCCATAGATCTTTTAGGAGATGTGGTATGCTATGCACTAAGGATTGTAAATTCTGGAAAATCTATTTCTGCCGATATTTTCTGTGGTCAACATTTGTTCTAAGAGGTTAAACTCTGAAACAGCTTCCAATGTATTCTTGTAGGACTCTAGAGCATGGTATAACTTCATATATTGGAAAAAATTTGATTTGTGCTGTCACAATTCGGTGGACAGTTCTTCAAATGATTTGACATGACTGAAAGTCCATATGTGTCCTTTCTTTAATAAACATATTGGGTCCCATGTCTAAAATCCATTTAGTTTTGCTATGAGGGAGAGTCATATGCCAAGCTACAAAGGAGTTTCTTTGTTAGGGTTCAATGATACTTCATGTATTTAAAGGTGTCCTCCCAACACCTAAGAGGTGTCTTTGTGAAGAGTGGCATTGCACAAGGTATAAACTGCTCCATATAACATGGAATGTCGGCTGGAATTCTATAAGAGGTCTAGTTGTAACTTCACAGTGGAGTAATTTCTATTACAGAATAGACAATTGTTATTAGGGATTAAGTAAGAAGCCCCGTAGTAGAAAAGGCTACCAGATTTTACCAACGCTCTGTCATATGGGGACATAAAGCATTTTTTAAAAGAGAATCAGAAGTTTGCCAGCCCATATAAATTTGCTAATTGAGAATTGCACTTTAGTAAAAAACAATAAAAATAATATTAATAATAAATGGGGGTGGAATGGTATGCTGTTAGTTTTAGAGGGTGCATAGACAGTGGGTAGTGAAAAAATTTTAAGAAGTCTACTTTGTCAAGTATGGCTTTGTGTTTTCAAGCGGTGGGGAAATTATCAGGTCTTCGCACCGGTCGTAGTCTCTTGTACATCCATGCCCAATTATTCAAAATGGTCTCCTGAAAAACGGAACTGGGTACTACCTGGACATTTCGTCTCTCCCATTCTGTGAGGGCTTCTATAAATAAGGTAAATATAAGGGTGAAAAGTGGGAAGCCCAGACGAGTCTCTCTTCAAATGGGAAAAGAGTGGGAAAGGACTACGCTGATTCCGACTTGCGGCATTGAGTCATACAGAGAACCATGATATATTTAACACATTGACAAACCGAATTGTATCGAAAAAGTGTGTTGAGGTCCATAAAAGAGAAGTGATAGTCACGGCTAGGTTTAGGGCAGTGCAACCAACCCAAAAGAATGTTGTATAAAAGCACCTGCCTCAAAGTTCCTTCTAAGCCCAGCAATGGTATGACAACAATAATATCACAATAACTCTGGTAAGAACTGATCTCTTGCCAGCAGATACATTAATGTCAAATGTTAGCTGCAGACAGGATTAATATGCCTGCTGCAAAGGTGGTGTACTATTCTGATCCGACAAACGTGTGTTATGCAGATTGCTCAGTGGGTTACTGCTTTTGTCAAAAAGACCTTTTTGTTACTTTCACTTCTCAAGTTACAACCCTAATATAGCACAGTGAGCTATGAACAGTGTTCAAAGAGCGACAAGCAAACTACAAGCACTAGGTTAGAATTTTTTTTTTATCTGCAGCCTTTCAATATCCTAATATTAGTAAAAAAAGCTTGGTTAGAACTAGATTTATATTGAAAAAGGCAACCCCAAACACTGTTATGTTTGAAATCTAGCGCCGGGACGCCCCTTCGCTGGGGCAGCAGTGCGCTCTACAAAATTACTTAATAATAATAATAAAATCCTGAGTCTATGCTTCTGGAAACCAAGAAAGAGCGCCTACCAGCATGGATGACATGTGAGTCGTATACCCTGTAGTCCCCATTGTTTTACGTAAAATTTTGTATACAGTGATTTACACAATTTATATTCATGGTCTCTGCATGAATGGGTGATGTAAAGTGCTATGACAGACTGCACTGGTATGAGTAGGGCTACTTAACAGATGAAAAACATGCGTGAGAAGGGAACTGTTGGAAACTTGTAGTCCGGGAATTCATAGAAAAGTTATTGGAGGGTGCCAACAGAGTGTCACACAAGACACTAGAAGTGCTAAAGCCAGCCCTGACGGTGTGCCATTGTTGTTTCAGTGGAACATGTTAACCTATTTTATTGTTGACAACACACACCCGCCAAATAGTGTAAAAACGATGTTTTGGCGTATGCAGGATGTAGTGTAAATAATGTAGTGGATTTCCGGCTCCTGTTTGTAACTTTTAGGAAAGCAGTAACCTGTGTTGTCTAGGTTTTTACAGCACAGTGCTACTGCATGCATTGCACATACTGAAGCTAATGATCATTAAGTATAGTTCTGTAGGCTACACCTTTTGGCTTGCCAATGCATATTATTAAAAGAGTTTGGCACTGGGATTTGATGACTAAACAGAAAGATCATTAGACATTCACTAGAGGGTCACATTAACCAAAAGCTAACAGTGCTTTGATAGAAGAAACTCATCATGAATTTTTAACACTACCACAGAATGGGCAAGCACCTCCTCCTTGCAGGCCTGTTTTAAGGGTTTTTACATCCTCCTAAACTGTCCCCGGAAACTATCCCTCAGAGGATGGTGATGGCGACCATCCCGGCCCAGGCACTCATGGGCATCTACACCTGTGTAGGTTTCCCCAAGGAGGTGGTATCTGACCGGGGTCATCGATGCGGCCAGCATTAAGGAACCGAGGCTGCGTGTTCGGAGATTGACATCACGTCCTCGTGCAGTAAGGAATCAACGTGTCACCTCCCCTGACGGGAAGGAATCAATGCATCACCTCCCAAAAGCTGCAGTAAGGAATCGAAGCACAACCTCCCCTGGCAGTAAGCAATCACATCAACTCCTCAGAGTAAGGAATTGATGCATTGCTTTGCTTTTCCGGCACCTCATCTCCCATGCGCTGGTTTTCGTCTTTGATTTTGACTCATCCCAGGTACTTTGTGATAAAAGTGACGCAACTATAGACTGAACTATTTTGAACCTTTTTAAAGGTAACATCCTTGCTTGTGCATGATGGATTTTTATCGTTTTTGGTCTTGACCGATTCAGATAAATATTGGTTATTTTTCTAAACTGGTGTGGTGTCTTTTTGTAGTGCTTTCACTGTGTTACTGTGTGCGTATGTACAAATGCATTACACATTGCCTCCGAGATAAGCCTGAATGCTTGTGCCAAGCTACCAAGGAGTGAGCAGGGTTATCTTCGCGGTTTAATCCCTTTACACGTACAGGATGCAAACCACTGCCAACTAGAGACCCCCATTTCTAACAAGACCAATTAGGTGTAACTTCTGTTTAATTGGTTTGGAAGATTTCCATTGCCATTGGTCAGTTCTCCTGCAATCTTGGATAATAATGTTTTATTTTTTTGAAGAATGCTTCACACTTCAGCCTTATCTCTCAGGACCAGATCACTTTCTTTGAATTTCAGGAACCAGGCACTTAAGATAAATGAAATAAGGTCAACACTGAAAGTGGCAAAAGTATTTTTAACAGCTGACTGGAGTTAATGCATGAATCTAGAGCTACAACAGTTTTTACGACTCCTTTTACAATTTTCTGCTGCAGAAAAATGCTCTCTGTATTTGCTTCTGTGGGTTCAGTGTTGCAGAGGGCAATGTTCTAGGTTACAAAGACATGGATGGTTATGTTAAATGTTTCCCAGGATGGCATTTTCAGTTTTTGCTACAGATATCCATGCGGGAATGTGAACAACAGAGCGTGTTTGAACAAGTAAAAATTGCCATTGTCTAGCCATTTACTTAGAACCCTTTTTATTATAGAAAAGCAGTGTGTCTTCAATGTTGATTCTAGAATGTACAGTTTCCAAGTAGTACTAGCACAAAAGTCTGGTGCGCCCAATTGGAATGTGGCCTATGCGTTCAGAACATTAAATAGAAGTGACCACTGGTATGCAGTAATAGAGACAGAGCTCATGGCCCACTTGTAGGCTCTAAACCACTTCCCTCACATCTGGGGAAGCACATTTGTATTCAAGACTGATCATAAACATGTGTCCAGTATTTTGTCATCTGATGATGGGTTTAACTCCACAGGATGGTTTACCTATTTGACCTCTAAATTACAAGTATAATCCTCCAAAGTAATGATTGGGTCTGGGAAGAAACATCAGCCTGAATTGTCCATTTTGCAATAAAGCTGAACAATGAAGTGAAAAGGAATGTTGCAGAAGCACTACTAGAAAGAAGGAGTACATTTTTAGGGATGTCAGAAGGAGGCTGGATATATGTTGAAGGTAAAGATGAAGTATCAAAACAAATTAAAGAACTGTTGAGAGAAGATGGTATTCTAAGAAAAAATCTGAATGACAGATGTACTCATTTTTCTGGGTGGTGCATGAGCCTAATGTGGAGGGGATTTTGCTAATGAGTCACGAAAAGCATGCGCCAAATGAATGGACACGCGTACGTATTTTAGAACGAGGCCATGAGGGCCACATGGGTATGTCTGCCTAAAATAATTACTACTTTTGGTAGCCAGGCATGGAATGGTAAGTAAGTAAGTATTACTTTTATTTGATTTCGTTAAAAATCATAAAAGCATGGAAAAAAACATGTTACATAATAGTTATCAAAGATAAAAATCTATAAAATACGAGCAAATAAAAACATTATCCTATCATAAGCTTAGGTCGCAAACAACAATTAAAAACCATAATATTGTAGTCTATACAAATTGAAAGAACTTCATCGCAGTTCAATATGAGAAGAGCGATATTTAATGTCAGTGCAGGAAGGGAGTGACCAAAAAGTCATATATCTTTGCCGTGTGGACTATTATGTTATTTTGTCCAGTTCTTTGGCTGCCATTTTCCAAAAGGTGATGGCTCGACATGATAACTTATTGACAGTCCACCAAGGCATTGTATCACTGCAGCTCTGCGCGACCTCAATTGATATTTCCTAAAAATCTCATGGAGGACTATTTTTCGAGGTTCTAATAGCAAGGGGCAAATGCATAAAAGATGTAATAACGACTCTTCTACTTGTTCGCACAGGCGACATTCTTTGGTGGGCCATGTAGACTTCCATTTTGGGGTTAGATCCTTCGTGGGGAATAAACCCAGCCGCAACAGCGTCAAATAGTGCTTTTTGTAATGCGAGAATTGTTCAGACAAGTACGGTTGGGGTTTCAGAAACTTATATGATTGAATCACTGCCCATGCATGATTTTTCTTAGCAAAGGCAGATTTGTCAATAAGTAGCGAAGTTCGTTTGGTTGCACGGTTTACAATATTTTTGAACCCAGAATAAGATGTTGTATGCCATGCCTCTTCAAGATGTAGATCAACGAGTGATTCTTTTAGAACTGCAACTGTAGAGTTTTTTTGCCTCGCTTGCTTTTCAATTTCTCCCCAACAGAAGTGGGATAAAGTGTTGTCTTCCGCTTGCCTCATCCACTAGTAATATTTTACCATCGCCCCTTGTCTGGCAGGTTTCTGGTTTTTCAGCCCATATTCCAGTCAAATTTGTGCCTGAGAGATGTGCCGATGAATTAAAAACAGACGCTTAAAAAACTTGATTGGGCTAGATTTAAGGCAACTGCATCTTTTGTATTCATGATTTCCGACCCATATGA
This sequence comes from Lissotriton vulgaris, assembly GCF_964263255.1. Classification (NCBI taxonomy): domain Eukaryota; kingdom Metazoa; phylum Chordata; class Amphibia; order Caudata; family Salamandridae; genus Lissotriton; species Lissotriton vulgaris. The sequence goes on from NC_141696.1 coordinate 483,763,060, forward strand.
TATTGTGGGTAAAAATTTTGCTGCAATGATTTTAAGCAACTGACCTGTTGGACAGCCTGTTAGCTTCTTCTGTAAAATTTTGAAAGCATAAAGGAGTTGTTTTGTTTTAATATTCCAAGTGTTGCTTACAATTAGGTGTGTGGTCAAGTTGGAACCCTAGGCATTTGTACGAGTCCACCTGGGAGATTGGTTTTTCCAGGTGAATTTCGCCTTTGACCCTATTTTGTGATGACTACAAAAGCATAAGACCTTAGATTTCTTAAGGTTTATTATCAATTGAGCAGAAGTGATATAAATTCCTAGTTGGGTCATCAATCGCTGCAGGCCTATTGGTGTTTGTGCTAGAAGCACAATATCATCTGCGTATTGAAGGCTGCTGATTGATGTTTTGCCTAATTTTGGGGGGTCAATTTGCACTTGTTGGAGAGCCTTCTCCAGATCGGCTGTATAGATGTTAAATAAACAGGCATGGAATGGGAGCTGCAGAAAGGGTGAGGAAGTGTGAAGTATATGCATCAATTGATAACTCTTCTGACTTCCGAATTCCATGTCTAGAAGTCTTGTTCATTGACAGCAACAAAATTAGCAAATGGTTATCTTCACTCTTTGGGCCTACTTAATGACGTCAACGAATCAATATATCAGGCATTTATAAAGCACAGCACATCACACGTGAGGGTCTCAAGGCGCTGGTTGCTTAGTGGTGATCTGTTCAGTCAAACAGCCAGGCCTTGAGTTCTTTCCTGAATTGCCGGAGCAATGGGGCAGTCTTGAGGCAGCAGAAAGTCGTTCCAGGATTTGACTGGCAGGTGTAAGAAGGATCATCCCCCCACTGTTGGCCAGGCGGATCCAGGGGGTGTTTGCAAGGAAGAGGGAGGCAGATCGTATGGGTCTGGCCAGTTGCTGGAAAGTCATGCGTTTGTTGATGAATGATGGTCCTTTATAAGTCAGGGATGTGTATGCGTGGGTCAGTATCTTGAACTGGCATCTCTTTTGGATTGACAGCCAATGTAGCTTCTTGAAGTGCAGTGTGATGTGGGTCTGTCTAGGGAGGTCAAGGATAAGTTGGTGCTAGGTTTTGTATTGTCTGTAGTCTCTTCAGGAGGCGTGTGGGGACTCCTACGTAGAGTGTTTCTTTGATCCAGTCTGAAGGGGACGAGGGCCTGTGTGACAGTCCTTCTGGTGTTGACTGGGAGCCACCTGAAGATCTTGCGGAGCATGCGTAGGGGTGGAAGCAAATGGATAAGACTGCGTGATCCGTCAGGGCAGGGGCTGGGCCGAGCTCAGCAGGCTGCCATGCGTTGTTCCAAGGCGAGGCGTTGTTGCCAAAGATAGGGACTTCTTTCTTGTCTGTGTTGAGCTTGAGACAGTTGCCCTTTATCGATCCGCAACGTTCGTTATACATCTGTGGTACTTGGTTCTGGTGGTGGTTGAGTCTTCTGACAGCGAAAGGATGAGCTGGGTGTAGTCGGCGTAGGACATGATGCTAAGTCCGTTTGATATGATGGTGTAAGCCCGTGGGATCATGAACGTGTTGAAGAAAGTGGGGCTGAGTGATAATCCTTTGGGGATGCCGTGGGTGAGGATCTTGGGTTCGGAGGCGAAAGGTGGGGGGAGGGATTCTCTGGGTTCTTCCGGTGAGGTATGAGGCAATCCATTTGAGGGGGTGTCCCTGAATTGAGTTGTGAAGTCTGTCGATAAAGATGTGATGGGAGTCTGTCGAAGGCGGCAGACAGGCCAAGGAGGACCAGGGCTGCTGATCTACCGTCGTCCAGGAGGGCCCTGATGTCTTCAGTGGCTGTGATCAGGGCTGTCTCGGTGCTGTGGTTAGCTCGGAATCCGGATTGAGTCCAGGAGGTTGTTGTGTTTCAGGTTTTGAGAGTTGCTGATTGTTTGTCTTATCAAGAACCGTCACTGGAAAGGGAAGCCGGGAGATGGGCTGTTAGCTCTTCGGTCCTGCTGGGACGGAGGATGGTTTCTTCAGGAGGAGCCTCACTTCAGCGTATTTGCAGTCTTCCGGGATGGAGGCCAAGGTGATGGCGGTGTTCAGGCCTTCCAAGTACATATGTTTTACCTCTTTGTTGTTGAGGCCTAACATTCTGAATGACCAGAATTCAATGCAATTCAATTTTACCAAGCTTTATTCGGTGCGTAATATACAACCATAAAAGCATTCTTATAAAACAGATAACATTACTAATAATCACTATAATCGTTCTAAAAAAAATTCTTACGTACAGGGATTCCATCTACAGATTTCTATACGGATTACTGCTCCAATATCAATCACAGTTGATAACTTGTAACACAGAAACAATTAATAACGCAAAACGTTTTACCGTTACAGAATTAATCATGGTTGATAAAAGCATTAATAAAATAAGCATATACATTTTTTTTGACCCATACAGATATGAAACACATCATTACACTATAAAAACTACATTTATAAGAACTCAGACTCAAGGTCAGGGGACAGTGCATGTTGCGTTTTCGTGTTCATTTAGCTTATACAGACAAAGGTGCTTACGTGTTAAGTGCAATAAGTGCAAAGCAGTGATTAATTTCAGGCCGAGAATTATAGTCCTTTGAATATTTCAAACTTCTTGTTTTTCATATGTTAAGGCTTTTAAATATGAATTATCCCTTCTTCTCCTGATTGCCATTTGTATGAAAGCAGTAACTGCATTTCTAATTTTATGGTTTTCCAAACTACAGATGTAATTAAAATCATGTTTATAAGAATATAATTTATTATCTCGAAAAAAGTGGTTTTAACACAAATTTCCGAATGTCCCAGTAAAAACTACAAAAAAGAATAAAAATCAGCGTGGACTGAGGGAACTTACCATCACAAGGGCAGTTTGGGAGGTTAAGACTCCACTTTCTCAAACTAGGGAAAGCTATTAGGTAGTGTATGGAGCCCAACCTTAGCCTGGTCCTGCTAAGGACAAGGGAAAGTCAATCTATTATTAATTATATCCTTAGTGAACTTAGGGGCACATGCTTCAACATTTGTTTTTGCGATTCCTTATTTGCGAAAAATAAGTAGAAATCGCTTAAAAAATAGCGATTTCTAAACATTCCTTAATTGCGACTCGCAATTTGCGAATCCCAATTGAGGAATACCTTCCCATTCATTCCTATGGGCCCTGAGGCCCATAGGAATGAATGGGAAGACATTCTCAATTTGCGAATCTCAATTAGAGAATCGCAAATTGAGAATGCAATTTCAAGGGTGCCAGGATGTCAAAATGACACCCTGTTGCACCTCTGAAATTGATCTGTGCACATTTGTTGTGCACACACAAGCTCTAAAGTGCAAAAAAACGATGGATTTGGGCCCAGATCTTTTGACTGGGTTGAATGTGTGACATTGATCCACATTCGGTCCATCACCTGTTTTGTTTGACACATGCTCTAAGGGCATGTGTGTGCGCACCATAAACTTTGAAAAATGCACACAAGTGCATTTTTCAAAGTTTTTGCAATTTACCATGAAGTTCAACTTCATGGTAATTTGCTCCTTTTATTAGCGAAATCGCTAACTTTTGAACTTAGATGCATTGCATTTAAGGAATCTCAATTTAGAGATTCCTTAAATTGCGATTTTTGCATTTGGGATGATGCATCCCAAATGCAAAAATACCGGTCACAAGGGGCAGATTCTGAGAATCTGCCTGTCTGCGACCGGTTCTTAGCATGATGCATGCGGCGGTTTGTCTCATCCTTCGTCCAAATTCCATGCCATAAAGTAAGTGCTGCTGTGCTAATAAAATCACTAATGTAAGGTGTGCACTGCTCTTTATGAACTATATACGTGGCAGTGGAACTTGGGATTGCCAACACCCTTTTTAAAAATGCATTTTCCTTAGTTTGTAACCGGGATGTGTTAGTCCTCCCCATATGGCTGCTCCATAGCCTGTGCAAGTAATACACTTACTCCTATACAGTGTATGGATTTCCCGTACCGGTTTGTTACCTATTTTTGTGCAAAATCTAAAAATGCCCTCGTGATCGCAAAATTCTCAGCTTGCATAGGTCAATATGTGCGCCCCAAGTACCATTCCTTTAGAAAAGGATACCCAAGTAAGTAAAGGATGTTATTCTGTTGATTTGGGCACCTCCCTGTGGGGTTGCCCATTCTTCGCTCACCTTTCCCGCAAGTCATGACGAAAGTTTTGCTAAGGTTCAACTGTTAAGCTTTTTCAGTCATATATTGCGTGAATTTTTCTATTAAACATTGTATGCAATTGCGACGGGCTGAAAAATTGGAGATGATCTGCGGCCAGGGGCTAGTAGATATAAAAGACCTGCAAGCCCCGACATTAGCATCCCCTATACGCAATCCTCCACAAGACGGACACTGACGCATTATACCTCCCTAGGCGCTGCGGTACCCATATAGTGAGTGTCAAGACTTAAAGAACTCATAATAGAAGATGATACTTGCTGGAACATGAGATTGGTAGCTATATTTAACACGTTGGAGAGTAGAGCTGAACACATTTCTCAAGGTTAGATGGTGTGGATTCCAAAGTTTTTAAGGATGCAGAGTACATATGCAATTCATTGAAAGCTCCTGAACTGAGGATGCAAGTAACCTCTCAAAAGTGAGGGCTGACATACATTTGATCGGTTGTGATATATCTCTGATGCTTCAGTGATGGAAAGTGACACTAATGATACAGTACCCGACAGTGAAAAAATATTGCCATGGTTGAGTAACCCTCATAGAGAATGACTTAAGAACTATTTTCAAAGTAGAAGGAGTTGTTCCACACCCTCTTTTCAGTGTTTTCACTTTCAAGATATAATTACTACCCCTCGCCTTTACTGTATTTGGTGTTTGCCTCATTTTCCCCCTTACCCATGCTCTTTGTAACTTTATGCGGTATGGTCTGAAAGTTATTTCCCCTTTAGTCATTTGAGTCTTCTAAACCCAAGATTCTATCCATCTGTGCGATGATTGAGGCAACGACTTCAGGGTGCCTATCCTGCCAGATGTCTTTACCTCAGCACTTTGACAAAGACCTTCTCACTACTTTGGTGCAGTTTTGTCAGTTTACCACCCTCTCGGGTCCAAATTAATGGAGGCTGATCAGCTAGCAACTTTTAAAAACAATCCCAAAGTCCATTACCTGCTCAGTATTTCAAAAGGTTTATGTGTTAATCAGTTCTTGAGCGCATTCAGTTTATAGTTTGAGTGCTACTCCTTAATACAGGAGCGAAAACATTGAATACTAAAATAAAGAGCTTAAAATGACAGGGCTCTCTTTAGAGGGCCAGGGCCAAAAGATCAGCAAACATTTCCGAGGGAGATGAACGCAAAGAACTGTACAGCAATAAACAAGAAATACACCATAATAATCCAGCTTTTTGCTGCAATGATCAAGTAATGTGCTGATAATGGCATCATGCAATATTGAGAATTCAATTGCGCAATCACACACATTGTACTGTGCAGCAGTTTTTCTACCATCCTTTTCCATGCAGCCGTAGGCTCACCCGGTGAGTACAGTTCAGTAGACAAAACTATTACCCCATATTACACAGTAATCACAGTGAATAGTCTGAACGCCTGCTCAGTCAACCAAGAGTATGCAAAAGACAGTCTCATCATTCACTATGTGTGATAACTGGTGCTATGTAAAGCGCTCTGATACCCGATTCGGGTCAAGTTTGCGCTATAAAAAACTGTAAAATAAAAAAATATATATATATTTAAAAAATAATGCATGATGTGATAATTAGCTTCATGTCCAGTAACAACCCCGTGCCATGCAGTAATTAGAACTATCTCTGTATGCTATCCAGTCCTCCAGAGAAAGAAGAGGATGAACTCCAGGCATTGGTAGGAATCTGGTCAAGTGGGGGACAACAGACTTTCGCTGGGCTAATTGTGAAGAGGGGTTAGACAAGGAAGATGATGGTAGGCCAAAGATCAAGACGGTCAAAAGGAGACAAGGGGGAAAGGGATAGGGCAAAGAGAGATAGAGGGACAAAGAGGAAAAGAGCCAACACATTCAACATTAATAATACATACGTTTCATGGAAGGAGCATTGTGTTTCACAAGACTGGAGAACAGTTCAGCAAAGCACATCAACAGAAGTATTGTATCTTGAAGGAGTGTGTAAAGATTCGGAAGCTGGAAATCGACATACCACTTAAGAGTCCGTATGTGCTTTATAACCCACAGTTCTACTGTAAAGCCCATAAGGATTGCGCTCCTGATTCATACTTGGGTGTTGAATGACACTGAGAATAACTGACAAATCCCCAAGGGGGCGCAGAAAGACTGTTGAATCCATTCTGGTGTGGGGGGAGGGGGGGGCAATAGCTCAATGAATGGCTGGGAAGCCCCTATCCATTGTAGGGGGTGGGGGGCAGAGAGAAACTTTTTTTTTCTTTTTTTTAATTAGGGGAGCACTTGACCAAACCTGGTGGGCCACTCTCCCGTCTATTTTTTTTTGTAAACATGTTTGATTGTTATTTGCAAACAAAATGAGCATCATATATCATAATACACCAGGTCGTGTTAGCGACAATCTACACAGCACTCATTGATACTCATGCCCCATAATAAGAAACCTAAGCCCCCCCCCCCCCCCCTCAATGCCCCCCTCCCCGGTCAGTGCGCCTGCGACTAATCCATAAAAGCACAATACTCATGAGTACCTTACTTATGTCTTGAGCTCTCTACACCAGGTAATGCAAAGGGGACACCTCCCTGAGATATACTCATCGCATTAACCGCTACCCGTCCTTCCTTCTCAGTTATCGTATCCACCTGGGTGCTAATGCCTAATCCACATCCTCATCCCCTTCACTTGAACTCTCTGCAGGATGCTGGAGCGCTGTCACCAAAGCCTCCCACGATCTAGCTACTTCTAGAGATTAATTGTTATCGAAGCGCCTAGCCTGCTGTAGTCGGAGTGTGCCCTCAGCTTGTGCCCAACGCAATAGATTCGCCTTCCACCTTGAATAACTAGGGCCTACGTTCGATTTCCAATGCATGGTGAGTTCCCTCTTGGCCAAGATCAAACCCAGGTCATAGAATTTGCTAGTAACTTTCATTTGGGGGGTATGTGGGAACCAGAGCAATAAGCAGGTTCCCATGTCCGCCTCTATCTGCCGGTCCGTGACAGTATTCAAACAAGCTACCACTTCCTTCCAATAATCAGTCAATCTCGCACAAGACCAAAACATATGGGAGAAATCAGCTCCATCAGCCTTACATCTCGGGCATTGTGACGTAGCGCCACCAAAATATTGCGAAATCTTAACAGGCGTCAAGTATGCCCGATGTAGCGTAAAAAACTGAACTAGTTGAAATCTAGCGTTCCGAGTACCCTTCCAGGCGAGTCGAACCAACTGGGGCCACGTCGTGTCAGGGATGGGTTTTCCGATATCCACTTCCCATTTACCTCGCAAACCATCTAAGGATAGCAAAGTCTCCGTCGATAGCCTCCTGCAGAGGCAGGTAACGGCCTTGAAAGTACCAGCCGCCATAACCACGTATTGGCAGCCCAGAGAGGTCGGCGGTTCAGAGAGCCCCATATTCCATTGTTTCTGAATACCAGCTACCAAAGCGGCATGCAGCAAATAATCTCCTCTTGGGAGTCCATAGGTGTTCTGCAACTCTTGGAAAGTCAACAGGGCCCCATCCCCGTATAAATCTCCAATCATTTGCAGCCCGAGAACTTCCCAAACAGCCAACGCTGACCAACTACCGCCGTGCGGAAGAGCCGTACACATACCCAGAGGAGTCTCTGGGGCATACGGGTGAATGGTACCCGATCGTTTGTGACTCTGATTCCAGCAGAGACAAAGAGTACGTTCCTCACGAGTGAGTTGATCTAATTCAATCTTCTGGTGCAGTATTATAAAAGATATTACATGTCTGGCAATTAATCTGCCCTGTGGCCCCTCCGGTCCCCTGAACTCCTGAGCAACCGCCTGAGTAAGCCATTGCAATTGCACCGCCAGATAGTACCACTCAAAATCAGGGACTGCCAGCCCCCCTTCCGCCCTGGGACGCATCAGGGTGGTCAAAGCGACTCGTCGCCTGATCGATCCCCAAATGAACCCTGTAGTCAAGGACCGAAGTTTCCGAAAGATCGACGCTGGTATCCATATAGGCAATGTGCGAAAAAAATACAATAGGCAAGGAAGCACTATCATTTTCAGCAAAGCCACCCTTCCCGCCACCGATAGAGGCAGGGTAGGCCAAAATCCCATGTTACTCTGTAGGTTCCTGATCGCCCTATTTACATTGCCTTCCAGCAAATCTAGCTGAGAATGATAAATATGAGTACCCAAGTACGGGAGACAGTGGTGCTCCCACCGAATGTTCCCCTCGATCTGGGGTGCATGTTCTCTTGGGGTCATCGGGAAGAGACAGGTCTTCCCCCATTTGACCCTCAGTCCCGAGATTTTGCCAAAATCCTGCAGCAGGAGTTTGGCTCCGCGAAGTGAGTAATTTGTATCTGCCAAGAACATCAGCAGATCGTCTGCGTATAGAGAGATATAATGGGTCTCGCTCCTCAGCACCAAGCCTTCGTACGCCTGTCCTGCCCGAGCATGAGATGCTAATGGCTCAATGGCCAACGCAAACAACAAGGGGGACAGCGAACACCGTTGGCACGTCCCACCCGATACGAGGCCGATATCGTGGCTCCCGTTTTCACTCTAGCTGTAGCTGCATTATAGAGCAATGCAGTCCATTTCACAAACCGGTCACCCAATCCGAACGCCTTCAAAACTCGGAACAGGTAGGGCCATTCTACACTGTCGAAGCCCGCCTGATCTGGGTGAATCAGGGCTTTCATATGTATGAGGAGTCGTGTCGCGAGGATCTTGCTCAAAACTTTATAGTGAACCGTAAGCATAGATAACGGTCGATAAGCTGAACGAGAGCTGGCATCTCCCCCACGTTTTAATAAGGGTATTATAATTGCCTCCCGGGCGGTCGCGGGCAACACACCAGTGTCGCCAAGCCTCCCTATATATAGCCTGCAATCGTGGGGCCAATATATCTACATATGCTGCATGGAACTCAACCGGTAAACCATCAGCACCAGGTGTTTTACGGCGAGCCATGTGTTTAATCGCCGTACGAATCTTCCCTACCGATATCTCTCCTCCTAATCCATCCACCTGATCTGGATCAAGGCGCGGCAGTTGAACTGCGGCTAGGAAATCATCAAGTTCCCCAGGCACACTTGGCATCGCACTCCTGTAAAGGTGTTCATAATAAGCAAAGAATTGGTCGTTAATTTCTTTCTGGGTATATACCAAGCGACCCTCCACAGAAGACAGGGTCAGAATCGGGGTGCCGCGGGCTGCAGGATTAGCCAAACAGGCCAGCAGGGAGCCCACCTTATCCCGCTCAGTGTGAGCCCGAATGAGGTATTCTTTATGGTGGAAACAGCGGAGCTTTTCCATCTCCGTCGCGACCTCTTCACGTGCAGCCGAAACTGCCCCGTGAGACTCTGAATCCATGTGGCTAGCCCGCTCTGCATGACGTAACCAATCTTCGCTCTGCGCAAGATCTTGTAGTAGAGTTTTGCGAGCCCCCGCCGTAGAGGAGATACAAACCCCTCTAATCACCGCCTTAAAGGCATCCCATTCAAGGGCCCTACTCGACGCTGTCCCCTCATTTTCAGTAAAGTAGTGGTCTATGCCTTCCTGTACTGTCGTCTTAAAAGCAGTGTCCTCCAACGCCAGAGGGTTATAAAACAATTGGCCCGCCATCTGCGCTGCAAGGCCCGCCCCTCAGTTTGATCAATATGTGTTTCTTGCACAAAATCCACCTGGATCCCCCTGCGAACAAGATAGGCATGTACTTTGTGTCGCTTTATCATGGAATTCATTCCCCGCACTCTACAGGTGATACATTTCAATTCAGGTAGGGTCCCCATTCAGAGTTATACATGCAATTTGTTTCTTCTTCGAATCCCCGGGCGCACTGACAGTCCCCTGAAACCCCAAAACAGCCCAACAAACCCGCTTCCCACCCGCCCCCAGAACGGGCGCTAAACCGCAGTAACCTATCCAAATTCAAAATCCCCAATTAAAGAAAGTCTCTGGTAGCCACCAGAGTCTCACAGCTAGTGTGAGATCGAGGGGGTTCAGCACCACAACAGTGTGGACAACGAATCTCCTATAATTAAGTAACCCAACCTCCCAAATAACTCCCCTGGTGTCCCACAGCCCTAGTCAGTCATCATAAAGAGGTATTAATCATAGTTACCATCACCTCATCTAGCCTCCGTTACCATAGACTGCACACTTCTCCCCCCGCCCCACACATGAAATCACACTCCTTTACTATACCACAATGAGAAAGGTACAGGGGTCACTCGTCCAAAAGGCCATCTGCAGTTCTTGGCGTGACATGGGGTAGTGTCTGGTTACCGCCTCCTGAGCCCTCGGACGTCGCATCTTCCGATCCCCTTCGAGATCCTGAGTCCACTGCAGAAGTAGAGGTCACCGCCCTTGAAATAGTGGAGACCGCCCTGAGGGCCTCCTTGCGCTCCAACTCAGTCTGCGACACAGAAGGCATCCGATTAGCCGCAGGCAGTCTCCTGATCCGTCAGCTCCGCCTAGGTTTTGGTGCATCATCTTCCTTCTCCCCGTTCGCCATGTGGGCATCCGTCCCGGCCTTATAAGACTCCAACCTGTGCCATACTTCCTCAGGGTTATTATAGAAGGAGGATTTGCCATCCATCATTATTCGTAATTGGGCCGGAAACAAGAGAGAGTATCGGATCTGACCAGAGGGTTGTAGATATCTCACTGTGAACCTTATCACAGCACCTATCTCCCCTCCCACCTTTTAACCAAGGGAGTCAACCACACTAATAAAGTTCCCTGTGGATTGCCTAACCTTTTTAAAATCACTCTCACTTCACGAATACACATTCACTTGCCCTCTCACACGCATGCACCATATGGCTGGAACAGAAGATCTCCGATAAAGAGCCCCTTCGCGGGTGCCCGTCAGACATTGCAGCGCCAGTCTGACGAGGAGCAGAACCCATATGATGAAGCATGACACCTAGCTTGCTAGGTGTGTGAGGGTTTTAGTTCCAAAAAAGGAAATTTCCTTTTCCTTCTCTATGCTACATTCACACCCCCACCTTACTCGGGGAACTTTGTACCCTCCTTGTGTTACTGTTGTCCCGGACATGTGCACTGGAACCCGCTAAATATAGTCCATTTCTGGTTCCTCACTTTTGCTGATAGAGTATCGGATACCCTCATCCCGAAGAGCTTTATGGACTGCTAAAAATGAGGAGCGGTGGCGTTGGACCTCGAAAGAATAGTCGGGGTAGATGGAAACCCGTGCATTGTCCACTTGGTAGGGCCCCATCGTTCGCGCTCTCTGTAAAATAATGTCTCTATCTTTGAAATGTAGAAGGCGCGCAACAACCGGTAGAGGGGGTCGACCAGGTGTCGGGGGACGGGCCGGGACCCGGTGAGCCCGCTCCAGCGTGTAAAACTGCGTCAGCCCTTCAGGAGCAACCGCCTCTCGTAGCCAGGTCTCCAGATAGTTTACCATGTCAGTCCCCTCAACTTTTTCTGGCAGACCTACCACTCGTATGTTGTTACGCCGGTTGCGACCTTCTGCGTCTTTGGCCCTCTTTTCTAGGGTCTGTACTCTCCTCTGCAAGTCCTCCAGGGCGGCATCTGTCCCCTTTTGGGCTGGTTCTAGCAAATCTAGCGTAACTTCGGTCTGTTTGACTCGGTCCACCAACTTCCCATGGTGTGTGCCCTCAACAGCCCCAAACCTGTGGACACTTGGGTGATGTCATGGTGCAGGGCCTCTCTCGTGTCGGTTATGGCCTTCAGGGTCTGGTCCATCTGGCGCTGCTGTAGTCCCGCGGTGGAGTCTCCGGGCAGATCGATATCTCGGTCACCAGGTTGGACCCCCGCAGGGTCAGGAGGCACTGCGCCCGGTTTCTGGCATGGCTTCCCCATTGTGCTGGCTTTCATTCAGCGTACAGTCCCTGTGACTGCAAAGATTTCCCCCAAGACAGTTCCGCCAGGAGTACCCACCAATGTCGGGAGCTCATACTCCAGGTCACGGAGTCGATGGCACTATTCCTGGTAGCAGGCCCCCCGTTGCCGCACTGGTTGTCCGTCAGGGCTCCAAGGCATCCACATCCGGAACTGTTCGGCCCTCCTGGGCACCCCAGAGCAGACGTCCCAGGAAATTTCTAGATCACTCCAGACCCCGGAGGTCCCGCAGAGCCTCCAAGAGCAGAACCAAAGACAGTCCAGACTGTCCGGTGATCGTGCCAACCCTATTCAAACAGCAATGTCGAAGTCCAGAAGCGGTGATGGGCCACAATCCACCCTCCAGCTGTGTAAGTTTACTCGTGCGACTCCGCTGGGGTCTCAACGTCTGCAATGCAAGTATCTTCCCGGCCGCAGGGCCTAGAAACTGTTCCCCCGTCGGGATCGACCCCGGGTGAAGAAGCGGGATCTTGCCAATGGTCCTGGGCCTTCGCTGTTGGTTCCTGGCTAGCCAAGACCGTCTATCGGTCTCTCCCACTCCCCGTCCAAAGCCGTAAGGAACACTACTGGGGCAATGGAGCAGACTGTGTACCCTACTCTGAGTGTGCCAATATATGAGTACAGCGCAGTCCGACCGCCCTCCAATCGCGGTCGGGGGGACTCCGCCGGTAATCGCCGTCGATCGCGGTCCCGCACACAGTGCCCACCAGCACCCCGGGTCAGCCGGTATTCCGGTGTCTATGTCCAGTCGGGGGTCAACCAACCAACCATCACCACCAGTCGGACCCCTGCGCACTCCAGGCCAGGGATTAGGCCAAACACTCCGGCCCTCATAAGCGTGCAGCGCTGATCCACGAAGACATCCGGGGGGTCCTCCACATCACAGCCTGTCGCCACCACCTCTCTGTTCGCTCCGGGTTCACAGGTCATCCGGTCCCCGGGGGCTCCCGCAATCGCCGGGGTGTCAGCAGGTCGTGCAGCCAACCTCTCTGCGTGGTCCCACCGCTATAGGGAGTGAAGGGTCTCTCCAGCGTCACTAAGACCACGGCAGGGCACCGCCGAAACTTCCGGTAGCCCCAAGGTCCCGCTCACCTCCGGTTCTTATGTTCGGAGCCCGCCTCCTGAGCTCCGACTCCCGCTGCAAATTGAGGCCGGCCTACCCTCGCTCCGACTCGGCCGCCTGCCCACTCAAGGCCGGGGATGAGCCCTGCCGTGCAGGCCGCAAAAAAAATAAATGGCCGGCGCCGTCTCATTGATCTCTCCGGGGGTCTGGTGTATCACCGCCGCGGGCCGTCCCTCGCCATTCAGGACAGCACCACAGGGCCCCTCGTAGAGGGAGGTGGTTATGTTCAACCCTCCGGGGACATCAGGGCAAGGATACTCAGGATAATACTGGAGGTGGGCACGGAGCTTCGTGCGCACACGTCCACTCTTGTTGGTGGCCAAGCCATGCCCCCACTCTCCTGTCTAGAGAGTGAATCCCTACTTGTGGATCACAGTCCTGTTGAGAACCCCAAGCCGGTATGAACTATATCCACTGGAAAGAGGTAGTGGTGGAATATATTCACTGGGAGAACATGGTGGCCAGCGTGGAAGCAGGTTGCTAGAGTGCAGGTCTCTCTGGGAAGCCCCGTTGACTCGCATGCACTGGAAAAGTCCTTAATCATAAATAAACGCGTTGCAATACATTTCGGTAAATTTGCTTTCTTATCAAATTAATCCCTGAAGCAGCAGATGTGAGAGACGGCAGAGTGGCAGTCAGCACAACCAAACTTTGGTCGAGAGCAGCTATGAAGCTGTGGAAAAGCCGTAGGACAGCAGCGCGAGTCCACCACTGGGGAATGGGGGCAGCACAAATGTTGTCACTGTAACGCCGGCGGCCAGAAAAGAGACGAAGTAGGCGACAAGCAGTCGAGAGAGTGAACCTGCATTGGGTAATCCTCTAACAGAGCGGTAAAGTGCGCCATGTTGCCACAAACCGGAGTAAGGTGCCAAAAGACTGAGAGAAGTAAATACATTTGAGAAGGGGTTAAATCGAAGAAGCGCCTTTGAGAGAAGAAGCAGTCATTCATCTAGACCTGCTCCTAAAGAAACGCGCTTAACAACAACCAGTCATCCTGGTAAGTCCTCTCAACTGACAACACCACTCCGACCTTTTAAAGCTGGCTCTGCGCCAGAGCCCATAACATTGTCTGGATACTCCTAGGCCCTTATTTGTGTGCTGTTGATAACAGTAAAAAGCAACCCTCAAAACAATGCAAGAATTTGCAATAAAGCGAAAATAATCGACCCAAATAAATTAAAAATCACCCCTTCCTTATGGTAATTTTTTAAGGTGTTGCTGAACATAGTAGAACCCGGCAAGGTTGCTAGGAGATGGATTGGTTGAGGGCACAGCAGTGAGGAAGGTAGATAAACAAAGGGTGGAGGAGATGGCAACCAGAGGCAGGCCGATAAGAGCTGGAAGTAAGAGATATCAGGCTCCGGAGGGTTTGGATGAAGAGTTCAATTTGGAAGCTGTGGAAATATTCTGAAGCCTGGCAGAGACCCGGGCTAAAGCTCTAACAATTGTGACCGCTCACAATCCACCTGAAACAGTTACAGTGACAGCAGAGAAGGTGACTATCGCTTCTCTTGGATGAATGATTTTATTGTTGTCAACAGATTTTAAAAAGGTCTTTGTTATTTCTGAAGCAAACCAGGGTGAAATACAGGGGTTATGTGAAGCGCTTGAGAAAAAAACTCGATATCTTGGCTGCCAGGCCTCAAGCTCTTGAGGACACAGTCACAGATCTGAAAGACAAAGCTGAAAAAAAATCAAGGCAGAAATACAGGCGATGGGGCATAATGAGCAGAAATATCAGGCGATATTAGCACAGCTGGAGAAAAAAAATCCCACATTCTCTCCATACTTCTAGTCCACTAGCTTCCCTCCAATCTCTTCTTTACTCTGGCCTCCAACAGAACAGGAGGATGATCTTATGGTATATACTTCTAATCTATCGACTGCTTTTCCAGCTATAATTCAGTTGACATTAAAATTTGGTGAGGTCTCAAGATATCCAGTCAATGCAGAAAAAACAGAGACCATGGTGTGGAAGCAGGGCGAGGCATAATCTACTAATTAAGAATGATGTGAAATACTGGGGGCTTAAGATCATGGAAGATAGGGATAAGATTCCTGAAGTCAACCTTGTGAAAGCCTTGGCTGAAACAAACTGGCTGATGAAGAGTTGTGCTCCCCTGCCATTGAAATTGACAAATTAAGTGAGAATGGCTATTCTCCCAAAATGTAAATATTTAACACAATCCTCTTGTACTTTAAGAAAGAATGGCTGGAGATGTTTCAGCCAGCTATTAGATTCCTTCATTTGGGCATATAAAATGGTGAGGATATCATGGACAAATCTACACAGAAGGAGGGACAAGGGGGGCCTTTGCCTGCCTTCATGCAGTATTATGCTGGGGCTTTCCAGACAAAGAATGCCAGGATGTTTTCCATATTCCAGACTGCTCTGAGATTGGGTTCCTATATAAAGCCATGTTAAAAGAAGTTACAGGGGCTAATGCCCATTTTCTGCTTAAATTCAGAGACATGGAGTATATTAAAAAAATTAGAGATTAAAAGCGTTACAAGCAATGGCCAAGATCTGGTCCAGTATCACAAAAGCCATGAAACTGGAATACTACAGTAACCTTACTCCTATCTGGGACTTCCCAGGCACCCCCACAGTGTCGAAAAGATAAACTACCACTACCAATTAAGGCAGCAGGTATACAAACGAGGGTCAACTTTCACATGATGGTAAGCTGCTATGGGCGGAAGTCTCTCCAGGTTCAAATACCTCCAGCTAAAATGTTAGACTCAGAACATGGATTGTGAAATGGGATCCATAAACTATTCGGAAGAACATCTGCTGAAATAAAAGCCTGGGAAGAAGGAGGTGTCAGTTTCGTAATGGGAGATGCTGGAGACTGAAAATGGTGTCTTTAGCTTGTCAGAGGAGCCCTGGGGAGAATGTTTGCCAAGGGTATAGATACAAGATCTATGGCAAATATCAATGCACATATTATACAGCACTGTTAAACCTGCCTCTTTTAAGAAGGAATCATCAATTTTCCTTCCACAGAGCCTATTGGACCTCTGACAGGATTTTGAAGATGAGGAAATGAGAAAGTGCGCAAAGTGTGGGCTGGAGAAGGCGACTGACATACACATGTTTATGGAATGTACTGCAAATCCGTAATTTTGGGAAGAAGTGGGTAAGAGTCACAAATATTTTGGTGATAAATTTTAAGGTAAGCCATATGCTAATTATTTTTGGAGCAGCAAGGGGGTTGGCGAGTCTGAGTGCCAAAAGAACAAGCTACATTTCTCTATGCTGCTTCTGGCTCGAAGGGAAAAATGAAGAAAGTGGGTATCTGACCAGCCTCCCCTCTGTAAAGATTGGCTAAATGCGATATCCTATATATCCAATTAGATGTCGTGGGAAGGGGGTCTCTAAGAGGAAAATGCTTTGGCTCCCACTGATGGAGTGGTTGGGCTGGAATAGCAGCTAATATGGTAGCAAAGCAAAGAGGTTATATATTTCCAATGATTACACCTTCTGCTGTTTATCTTGGTTTAAAAAACACGGCTCTTGAATAAGGACAACCCGAAAGAGCATATATGCCTCCTGGGTTCTCCCGTCTTCCCTCCCTCCATCCCCTGTAATGAAGAATTATAGGGGGGGGTTAATTGGGAGCCCAAGGTGAATGAGGACAAAAATAAAAACAAAACAAAAATGCTCCCTTTCTAGCAGTACTTCTCCTTCTCCAAACCAGCCCTTACTATTTTACACTGGCTCCCCATCCAGGAAAGAATTAGATTCAAGTCAATGTGTATTGCCCATAAAGCTATTTCGGGGAAAGGTTCCCCAAAGATTCATTCTGGTGCAAATCTATTGCCCTAATAGGACTTTGAGATCCAACAATAAATGTTTACTCGCAGTTCCCAGGATCAAGCGATCACGAACTGGAGGTCGGCGGTTTTCATACAATGCAGCTAAGTTTTGGAACCGGCTCCCCGATCATATACGTTTGGAATCTAATCATCCTAATTTCAGAAAGCAGCTTAAAACTTTTCTTTTCTCTTGATCTGCTCCTAGTTTAATAGGTGCTACATTAAGCGCTGAGATGTCCATGCGTAGCCATGAGCTATATAAATGTGTATTTGTTCATTCACTCCTGGGATCGGTGCTCAGGGGCTAAAATATGGCCCCCAAGCACTAATCAAATTGAGTCCAGTTGGCACCAATTGGTTTTGCTTTCAATCAGTGGTATGTCATTGTACTGCCCTGATTAGAAAAAATATATAACCTCTGAATGAGGGGGAAAGCTTCTGATCACACCTCAACATCTTTTAAAATGAAAAACCTTCCAGTGCCAGCATCAGAAGGAGTTTCTGTTTAGTATTATGGACAAAGTGTTCACGTCCACCGCACTACAGAGGTTATGAGGCCGACATGAATTTTGCATCCACCACATTAAAGAGGTTAAAAGGTACAGTCTACCGACTGAGGAAAGACACTCTTCAATAGTTACTGTCCCGTTGATTGCCCCACATGTGGAGAAGTGTGGCTCAATGATTAGAGCGGCAGACCCTGATGCAGAGGTCTAGCCCGGGACCAGGGTTCAATTCACCGCCTCGGCGGGTCTTGGGCTCAAAAATTCCATGGACCTGATAATTCTCGCCTCGGTGCCTATTCCAATCATGGGTCCCACTCTGCAACTCTGGGCAATAGCTTGCTTAATCTCCACAACGGCCCCCACAACGCTAAGGATGCCTGGCCTCCACCTTGGGGGTGCCCAGGAGTGGACGCCTCACAGGGAAGGCCAGGATGGGTTCCACAGAGGTATTCGTACAAGCGCCTTGAGACCCTTGCGGGTGAGTAGTGCGCTATACAAGTATCAATTTACATTTTACTCTTGTGCGAATAAGAGGGTTTTATGTGAGTTTCCTGAAGGAACGCTATAACACTGTCAAGTAGCTATAACTAGTCGTATTTTCTTTGGATTGTTTAAGGCCCCTTATAGTCTATTATATTATTCTCAGCTTTTTCATTAATTAAGAGGTAAGATAACCAATTTTGGTTAAGTCATAATCTATATTTATAACTAGTAATTCTGCAATAATTAAGCAAAAAGCACAAATTATTATTACACGGGTGCCTGTTCAGACCACAGCCGCGTTGACATCGTATTCTTACTCTGGTGTAGCAGAATTAGGGCATTCAAGGAAACATTACTCGGGTTGGCGTTCTGGGATTTCTGTTTGAGAATCACAAAACAATGATATGCGTTGTTCTGCATGAAACAAAACCTTCCTTACGCATTTGGAGTGGAAACATATCTGCAAGGGTTGTACCAATAAACTTCCTTTTCATAAAGTTTAGTAGGTTACATTACAAGGCAAATTAATCATTAGAACGTGTACGTGTACATACTATAAAAGTAGGAAAAACACCCCTGTCTCTGGAGAGCGTCATAACATGGGGCCTAAAGTTAAACTGAAGTCCTCGCTTTTCTTATCAACTGTGTCTATTTCAGCTCAAGCAAAACCTTTACTTTTCTTCCAAAAGTAGAACATCTGGACATCTTAAAAGTTATGCCAGACAAACTGGGCCTTTCCCAATAAAACAACAGTGACCTTTGAAACATAAGCAAACAAAGTATATTTGATTTACTTTACCTTTGACTTCCCCGTTCCTGGTGTGGCCGGGGAAGCAACGCCGTCCTGACCAGCATCCTGGAGTAAAAGAAAAAGTACAAGTCATACTACGAAGTGGCTCACCAAGAGCTTCACAAGTTCAGTCACAAGCACTGGCAAAGCCAATAGTTATTTTTTAAGTGACATTGCTTCTTTACTTATTGGCGAGTTTCAGTGTGTGATTGTGTGAATAGATCAATATGAAAATATGTCAAGGGCAGGATGAATGAGTGAGTGGTTATTTCAGAGAATGCATGGATGATGAACGAACGGGTGGGCGAGTGCATGGATGGATGGTCCAATCAAACGGGCCTCACACAACAGTGTTGCTATGTTCTAAAAATGCCAAGACAGCAATAATGCCAGTAGAAGCAATATGAAAGAGCTTAACATGCTAAGAATGTCTACAATAAACAAATACCCCGATAATGCCAGTGCAAACATTGCACCAAGGGTGGACACCAATGAGCCAAAGAAGCCCACAAGGTGACAAGAATTACCACCATTAAGTCTGTTCGGATTTGACCCACCAATCAATAATCCTTAGTCCATGTTCAGATTTACACACTCAATAATCTGGAATGAATGTATAGATTTGCACAATCACTTGGAAGGCTCAGCCGCCTGGCTGCGTTTGCACCATTGCTCATTAATGGTTTGTAAATGGCCAGATTTTCACCATACAATACAACCACAAAAACAAATAAAATGAAACACAAAACAAAAAAGCGTTACTTTTGTGCTGTTGTGTTGTATCTTGCGCTTTTGTTATCGTGATGGCATGCTGTCACTATAGGGGCACCTTGCTGTGTTGAATGCTGTTTATGTGCAGTTTTTTATTTTTAATTCTCTTTTTATTGAACAAAACCAATGATACCATGGCGAGACACAGAGAAGCACAATAGTGAGAGAAGACAAAAAAAAAAGGCTCGCAGGCAAAGGCATACATCTAATGATGGCAACAAAGCCCCTTAAACAGTGAGCTGATCAACATGAAGGGCATGGTTCTGCAGATCAATTGAAGAAGATTGTATGAAAGAGGGTACCTTCACCACCGCAGCCCCTGAGGCACCCTGGGTCCGGGCGCCTTCCCATCTTGACCAGTGTTCGCGCTGATAGGTATGTTCTGTGTAGGGTTTTGAGTTGTACAAGATGCAGGCGCATTGGGATGGCAACTTCCCTAGGGGATGAGAGGGCCACCTGCCAGTTGTCATTGTCGAGATATCCTAAGTCAGTCTCCCAAAGTTGCCAGAGGCGCACCAAAGGGTTGGGCTTGTTCATCAATTTGCGATAGGTAAGGGAGACCGCTTTATGAGGCAGCGGGTCAGTAAGGAGGCAATCTTCCAGCGGGGAGGCCTCGGGCAATGCCCCATCGCCAGTGATGGCGGAGGTAAGCGTGTGCCAAATTTGAAGGTAGCGCACCGTTTCCGATTCCGCCAGCTGGTACTCCTTTTGGAGAGCAGTGAAAGGAACCATATCCTTGCGTTTCCGAAGGTTCCCCAACGAGGAAATACCGATAAGGTCCCACTTATCAAAGCCGGGGCACCTGCCCAACCTACCCAATTGTTCAGCTTCTCACAGGGGGGTGACTCATGTGAGTTTCTTGCACCACCCTAGTTTTGCGATTGCGTGGTGCAAAAGTGTCACTGTTTGAGCTGTGGGACCAGTGAGGTGCTGCCGGCCTGGGTTAGAGTACAAGGCCCGCTGATAGCCACCTCTTGCCATTAGTCTCCGGTCTGTGCGGAAGGCCGGCTTGGACTGCGGGGTGAAGACCCACTGATTGACCACAGCTAGTTGGGCAGCCCAGTAGTACTGCTTCAGGTCAGGGAGCGCGATCCCGCCACTGTACCATCCTCTATTCAGTTTGTGTATGGCTATACGTGGGCTCTTCCCATCCCACAAAAGAGTCCTGACCTCGCTCTCCACGCTTGCAAAATAGGCATCCGGTACCCTGTGGGGGATGTTTTGTAACACATAGAGGGAAAGGGCCAGCATCTTGTACAGCGCCGCTCTGCCAAGCAACGTGAGGGGTAGCGACCACCAATGAGAGACGTCGTTCCGAAGCCTGGCCAGTGGGGCTCGAAGATTGGAATCATAAAACCGAACCGGGCATGGGGAGATATAGAGGCCTAGATAGCGGAACCTGTCAGATGCGACGATGATCTTGGTATCTTTCGGCAGCCATGGAGTAGGGGTTTGTGCGCAGTTTTATGTTGTGATGTGTTGTTTTCTTGCACTGGGTTGCTGTGTTACTGGTGTTAGTTTGCACTGTAGATTAGTTGGCAGGTTGTGCTGGGGGGTTTGAATCACTGTGTTGAATTGTGTTATATGCTTTTGTTGTGCTGCCGCATTGTCTTGTTGGTGTCTTGTTGGTGTTTTTAATAGTTTTTTCGGGGTGTTGCCTTACCAATGTGCTGTGTTCCAATTCTGTAGTTGTGTCATTGTGTTATATTCCTGTGTTGTTCAGTTATGCTATTCTGCTGCTGTGTTGTGTTCCTGCACCCATCCGCCTAAACATGCTGGTCCCATAGTGTCACTATCTCAAACACTTTCATGCTTTGGTGTCAGAGCACATTTGCCCCAAATACTCCAATATATACAACCAGAAACTGCTAACTGAAAATGGTTTGTTATGCAGCCTATATTTATGTAACTAAACTGCTATTCTGGCTCAATCTGTTAGTCACTAACAGACGATACTGGGATAAAGATTATTTAGTTAAGGCATTTGGGGCGGAGAGCAATGTGTTTTCAGAAAGGGTCAGGGTACAAGAAGGTAAGTGATCTCAAGTGGTTAATGCACTTACTGCACAGATCTGTACGCAATGTGTTTGAATCAACATAAAAATAACTTAGTGAGTAAAAGTCCCTGCTGCAGAACACTGCATATGACTTGCAGATTACAGGTCTATGAGCCATATGTATTAAGCCTTTTTCCCCATTTGCAAATGGGCAGATTCTCAGAATCTGCCCGTTTGCGAATGGGAAAAAGCCTTTTGGGATGTATCATCCCAAAAGGCCATCGCAAAATAGAGAATTGCAAAATTTGCGATTCTCTATTTTGCGAATGCAATTAAGTAATTGCAAATTGCGATTCCTTAAATGCAATTCTGGAAGCACCAGAAATTTGCTATTTGGCCTTAAGGAATTGCAAATTACCACCAACTTCAAGTTGGTGGTAATTTGCGATTTTCTTTAAAAAAGCACTTATCTAAAACAAAATGTTTTTTAAAGTGCCATATGTTGCACATACATGCATGCATGTATGTGCGCAAAATCTTCACACATGCATATTTCAGGGGTGCAACAGGGTGTCCTTTTGGTACCCTTGCAACCTTGAAATTGCATTCTCAATTTGCGATCCTCTAATTGGTAATCGCAAATTGAGAATGTCTTCCTATTCATTCCTATGGGTCTCCTAGCCCATAGGAATGAATGGGAAGGTATTCCTTATTTGCGAATCTCAATTTGCGACTCGCAAGTAAGGAATATGTAGGATTTGCAACATTTTGAGCAAATCCTACATACATTGCATTTTGCGATTCTCTAATTGCGATTTGCTAAGAATCGCAATTTGAGAATCGTAAAACTCTTTTTTGATACATATGGCCCTATATCCTCGTATGATTCTCATTGGGTTAAATATGTGCTGCATGGATCCTTACGCAAGTTATACATTCCAATCTGAGTCCAATAAGCCAATGAGTTGTGTACCTGCTGCTAAAATCACCATGTAACAGGGAAGGGATGCGTTAGATTTCCATTAGATCTGCAGTCAAACTTTCACACTCCTGTGTAACACCAATGTTGGAGTTGCAATAAAAAAGGTGTACTGTATGCTATATCAAAGGCCATCTATTTTGGTTAACCTGTGACGTCTTCCTTATCTTGATAGGCGGCAGGCAAAGGTGTGGCTGCCTCCTGAAATGCTCTTTCACTTTGACACCTACCCATAACCATGTTCCAAGCGACAAAACAAATTAACCACTGTCCTTGCATGTGGAGTAGGGTGCCCATGAACAGTAGGGTGTTAGTTTTCAATCCCAATCCTCCCTAAAGGCAACAGTTTGACACAAACGTGCTGGTGGCGCTGCAGCATTTGCAGTTATTTTCCTTTGCACTGAAGGTCTTCTTTTCACGTTAAAGATTGGAGCAAAGGACAATAACAGCAGCTGCTGCTGCTGCAGATCCCACAGAAAGAAAGTTAACTAGTTCATGATGGTTCCTCCAGGCATGATGGGGATATTAAACTCCTTACTTTCTGTACCATTCCTAAACCCACATCGTGGTTTCAATGAGACGCCCACACTCCACAACAGATAGCTTGGTCATTTTTAGCTAGGCCTTACCCACTTTCACCATTGTCCTTGACAAGTTTTGTTTCACAACTCTTCAAGAAATGGTCCCTTAATGGCATAGATTTGCTGCCAGTGATAACAAGTCTGAGTAGAACTGTCCAATTTACCCTGTCGTTCAGTGTTATATTTGCCAGGTGCTATCTTTCAAGAAAATATGCTTTTTGTATTTTTGATAAAAAGGTTTTCCACACAATAGAAACACTGTATAATAAGACCTGGAAAAACATACAAGTGAACGTATCTAATTAACTAGATAGACTTCAAGTAGGCTTTTATTTATCACTCGGTTAAGTTGTTCCTAGTTGGCAGGTAAGGAGGTCGTTCTTTGTAAGATGGCTGCTAAATGTAAAGACTTCAATAGGCAATGAGCTTTGAACACCTCTTCACTGTTCCTATTGTGTACCCTTGCTTACATCAAATTCTCTCTCAGTGCTCGCCCCTTTCTACTTCTATGTAGACTTAGACAAGTAAAGAGGCAAAATGCCAATAGTCATGATGGCTGGATCTCAAACATTGAATCGCTGTTCTATGGGCGGATCCAAAATGCGAATTACACTTCCAAAACTTAAGGATGTTGACCCATTTACCCTCTCGATGTGTTGTTTCATCTTTGTTATATGAGCTCTGCTAGACAGCTAAAGAGGCCAACTACAACTTACCACAAAATTACTTTTAGTGGCCTAATAAGTCACATTCTTTTCTGGCAAAAATACATGTTCAATGAAACAAACAAAAATAGAAGACTCTACTCAATAACTAAAAAGGGCTACAATGAATTTCATGACAAGATCGGAGGCTAGCATTATGCCTAACACTTACATTGCCAGCTCCTTGCATCAATAAAACCTTCAGTTTGTTTTCCGATTGGTCATTTTTCATAAAGAAAAGACAATAAGTGCAGGTGCACTCAATGTTTCCATTAACAATGCTGTTTAATGATTGCAATCAGCAGCTGACTAGTGACCAGAAAGCTTTTTGCAAAGCATCAGACGAAGTGCTGAACCCCTTGTACAGCGACTTCAATAACTGAATTTGTTTGCAGATTTTTTATTAAGGATTGTTTACAAGCTCACATTAATTGATTAAGTGGCAAGTGTGGCAAAAACATTAATGCAGAAAAAACAGCGGCATCACAAATCTTCCAGAGGACCTCAATATAATAAATAATTGGAGGATCTGGATCTTTCTGTAGTGATCATCATCCCACAGGACTCTCACTTACTGTGCAGAAAGGAAATATCAATAGATGGACAGCAGAGATCTGTCTCTGGGACTGAACTAAGACAATATGAAGACTGAGACGCTATATTTGACAAAAACAATTGCACTCCCTTCTGCTTTATGAGACCCAGGCCACAATTACAAACTCTGTTGTAGGCAGAAGTTCAGGAAACTGTGCAGCTTCAGGGCTAGGGTCCTACACTGAGGTTGGGGGATCGTTATAATAGACGGAGCCAAGTCAAAGGCGTCCATGGTCATGAAACATTCTCAAATCTAGATGTGCCCAGATGACCCTAGGCAATGATAGCATATAATCCCTGAACATAGGCGTGGAATTTATTTTGCCTGCATTGTGGATGCCCACTTAGATGGCAATTTATTTTTCATCTCCTTTTGAGGTCTTGCCTACACAGCATATGCTCTTTAAGGCATTTTGTTTAATATTCAGTGGGCTTACAACTCGCCCACAGCATACCGTTAGCTGTTTTCGTTGTCACTCACTTGCAGTCTTTTGATTGCTTAGCTCCTGTAGACTTCCAAATAATGCAAACCAGTTCATATTTCAACTTTAGGTGTTGCCGGCTCTGATTAGGAGTGAGGCAAACAGAAGAACTTGACAGTTAATAAGGCGTCATTTGCCTCCCGAGGACTAGTTTATAGATGCCAATTTTCAAATGAATAGGTGTTGTAGCTCTCTACCGGACCCAGGTGTTACACAGCATTCGATTAGTAGGACAAAAGCGCTTATCTCATGGGACACAGAGCGTCACATCACGAAGAGTGAGCTTTGCCAAAGTCTACGATTGAAGTGAAGAACTAGTGGGGACAACCTTTCAAAAAAGATTCTTAAAAATGACAATATTCCCATGACTGGGGACCAGTCTTGAAATAGTCACAGTTGCTGACGTGCTGGATCTTTCTCTTCATTTCTTCTGCAGTTGTGCATACATTCTCTCTGAAAAACCGTGGTCGGTCTTAAGCAAAATTTCTGCAACAGCTCAATGAAAAAACTTTAATATAGAGGCTTATTTCTATTAAGCCTTAATAAACTGATTTTGAGTGGGTTTCCCTTTTTAAAGTTTATCACAGTGGAAAATATATTCAGTTGAAAAAAGTTCAAAGATAGTACTCCCATGTGGATATTTGCATTTTTCCTCATGCCACGTGGGGGGGGTCTTTAGTTTACTTACGATATGAGTGTGCCACAGAGGGCTGTTGATGTTGGGCTGAGGGTGCCACTGCTTACAGCATGCTTTGACCCTACCCGGGATGCTGCCAGATGCTGCCTACCACAAACTGCTGGCATCCTTATTGGAGGTCTGGTATCTACAGGGGTCACCTGTCTGCAGTGGCGCTCTGCCTACCTGTGGGTACTTTTGCAAAAGAGCACTTCTTCCTCTCTGCTGCCTCTTACCCAAGGGTCTTGCTGCCTGCCTATTCAGATGGAGAAGCTCTACCTGCCTGTGGTTTCCACTGGATACCTCAGGGGTCATATGTCTGTCTCAAGATGATAGCTGTTGCCATCTAGGGATGAAGTTGCATGTCTGATGGTACTGACATCTAACTCAAAATGTGCGATGCTATCTGACCGTCAATGAGGAGAGACCTTTGCCTATGTGTGGCGTGTCCCTATCTCTCAATTGTTGGTGCCCCATCTTATTGCTTTTCTAGAGGTACATGCTACCTGTGCCCCCACGGATACTGTTGTCTTCACCTCAGAATTCTGTCCGACTGTTGAATACACGGTGTACCTGTGGGGTGCTAGTTTCCGGACTCAGTGT
Organism: Lissotriton vulgaris; assembly: GCF_964263255.1. Taxonomy (NCBI): domain Eukaryota; kingdom Metazoa; phylum Chordata; class Amphibia; order Caudata; family Salamandridae; genus Lissotriton; species Lissotriton vulgaris. Next base: position 483,789,193 of record NC_141696.1, read on the forward strand.
GCCCTCCACTTCCTGTTGGAAGGGTGCTGTGTAACTGTAAGCAGCTGCACCATTTTGATTGCTTGGCATTTTCTGGTAAGCCGTGTGATTTTTCATCCTATACACTTGAAAATCTATGGTTCTGCTGCGGAGCTCCAAGTTTTGATTACATTTCTCCAGCTCAGCACCACTCCGTGTTGGGAAGGAGGCGCAGAGAAAGTTTAGGGTGTAAGCCACCATCTCTAAATCCACTCTCTGAATCCAAGCTATGGGAGACAGGCGATTGGTAGCAATCAATTCTAGTTGAGGGGCACAGGCATTTTTACCTTTCATGAAGCGTTTTCAGGGGGTCATTAGGCAGTAAACTGGCAGAATTTCATGTGACTACTCTTGTTTAATCGGGTGCACTAGTCCAACAATACTGGTGCCCTCTAACTGGAGAGGAATTATGCTGTTTTAGGCAAATCTTTGAGGTACCAAGGGCGAGCAGTCAAGGCAGACTCCAGGAGATGGAGGGGCTAAAAACTCAGATTCAGTATAATATTTTCCGAAAAGGAGAACGACCTCATAAACATGTAACACACAACAGTTAAAACGAAGAAATACACAAAAATCCTCAAGTTACACTAATCATTATTGGTCCTGAGCACTAGCTTTCTGTGAAAACTGCATAAAAACCTTTGCTTGTGAGACAAAATGTTATGCAAAAGAAACCGTAGATATATTCAAAGATTTGAAAAGTTTCTCTTTCAACTCATCGGAAAAGATCCTGGTCACACTGCACGCTAAAAAACTCTAGTCCACCATTTCTCAAGATGATGCCATCTGGGCGACAACTCTAGGAGGAAATAAACACCTTGTCTGGACCAGGTATCTAATAAATTCACTTCGGATTTCGCTGACATTCTCTGAAGAACTGTTTTATATTCCACGCACAGTTGGATTTGTAAATCAAAGGCAAAGCCATGGGTTGTTCTTTTGCTCTGGAGGTGGGCATTTTATTCATGTCAGATTAAGTTGAACATTGGGGGTATGTAAACAATCCACAGAAAGCCAACATCACTATGTGAAGGAGCTATAAAAAGACAGTAGCATCTTGTATGTCCCCATTGCCTGTAAGTCTGAGTTGCTGTCTGGAATGCTGAGAGTGATGATGTAATAGAATGTTAGTGTGCGGTGTGGAGTGGAAGCTAGGCCAAAAGACAGTTGGAGGGATAATGGAGCCCTGACTGGACCAATCTGTTGTTGATGTGACCTAGGGGCCTAACATGAATAAAGAACGTAGCTCCTACCTGTGTAGAAACAGATCCTGTATGAAGAACCTGCCCTCTGACTTCGAAATTCTGGCAACGAGTTAAGGACCGGAGTGAAAATGCAGAAAGACTCTGGTGGCAGTTGGGAGCCATTTCTAGCAGGAGAGGAAGCCTAAGATGAGGAGGAATTGGAAAATAGCACTGTGACTCTGGAGGACTAGTTTGGGGTGACCCACCCACAAATCCACAAGTGAATAGGGCCAGCTTAAGCTGCAGAGGAGGAGGAGCCAATTGAGGAGGCTGGGTAAGGTCTGCCAATGGCAAGGAACCAGCTCAGGGGATTAACACCTGAAGCTGATGTGTCCCAGTATATAGTCCTGCGTTTAACGAGAAAATGATGTGGAGTCAGTGGGAAGAGGTATAGCTATTGAATGGCCCACAGAGCTTCAGGCAGTAATACATTCAATGGTGATAGTGACATAAGAAGCAACATTGGTAAGCGTGCAGTATCAATTCTCAATGAAAGCCACTATGACACAGGCTAGTACATGCTGTTGGGCACGGTTGATGTTTGCGCATTGCGACAGTAGTCCATCACTCCATTTGAATTAAAGTGTATGAGTTGACTCCTACATCATTCAGTTAATTTAAGAAGGACAGTGCTGTGTATAAGAGTGCTGGTTAAAGACATTCTGCATATTTTCTGGCACCCAGCATGAGTAACCAGAAAAAATGGCGAGGCTTCTGTTAGCGTTGTGGTTAAAGCGATGGAGAGAGGGATTGTGACAATACAGAGCACAACTTAAATGGGACTTTTCTCTCTGGCGCAAGTCAGATGGCACTGGTAGAAGAGGGTCTGGTGTTTGAGGGCAAAGCAGCGCAAATTGCTTTTGAGAGAACCGTACCATTGTCTTAGATTCCAGACCTGGGTATCGAAGTGGAGGCGCTGGATTTGGAGACTTGGATCTCACGAAGAAGGATAGTTAAGTTGATCTTTGATCGGGACAGCTCTGAAGACATTACCAAGACTTCCTGTGACTATTTCCAAGGACACTAATTATAGAAATGAGACTGTGTTGTTCGAGGGTGTACTGTGTTCTGAGGCCATGGGAAGTGGCCAAATTTTAAAGCCCTTGTCCAACATTCAGTAAATTAATCAGCTGGATTATTTAGAATTCATTGAGCACATGAAATTTAATGTGCTTCTGTTAAGAAACACACCTTGTTTCCCCACTGCGAGTTTCATTAGATTTGGAAAAAGTTTGGTTGGTGATTTTTGTGCATTGGTGGGAGTCATGAACTTATTATTGGTGATGTATGTGTCCAGTTAGCAAGATTATGAATAAGTTAGAATTTGGCTGTTTGGGGATTGCAGTTTAGGTTAAAGGTAGTGGTGTGCTGAATGCTCAGTATTGCAAGAAAAGTTGGAAAGTTTAAAGTACCCACCTGTTTTGGGGGTAGTGCTGCATTTAACTTTGACTCTACATAGCGTCTCTTTGCGTTATGGGGTGCGCATGTAATGGTTGTGCGTGTCCAAGTGCCCTGGCTCAGAGAAGAATAGTGCCCCATAGCAAAAGATACAAGTTAAGTACACTTGTGCATTTGTTGGTGCGAATTGAGGAAAGAGCTCTACCCTGTAGCTACAGGTTTTAAGGGGAGCCCCACAGTATGCGAAGTTGGGGAAGGGTAGTACCCTGCAGTGAGGAGTTGTATGTGGAAGTACCCCAAGGTATGATAAGGTGGTGAAAAGCTGTAACCTGTCATGAGAAGTTGCACTGTAGAATAACCTGTGGTGTGCCAATTAGGGGAAGTGTAGTACCCAGTCATGAGAAGTGTTATGGGGAGCACCCAATGAGTGCTATGAGGAAGGAGAGTACAATGTGGTAAGTGGTTGCAAGGTGGAGTAACCTGTTGAGTGAAATTGTGCAGAAGTGTAATACGTTGTCACCGTGCAGAGGGTGACAGCCACAGGTTTTACCTGAGTCGTAATACTGTACAAATTAGAACATTTGAGAGTGTAAGGTGCAGGAGGCAGAGTAGGTTTGTGATTGTTTTGTGGTGCGTTTTATTCAGTTTGTGTACATAGAGCTGGTCATTGTTGTGTTTGAGTGGCAGTGTTTGATGTAGCTCTAGTGCATTGTAGGCGAGTACATCTTTACCTGCTGACATGTCTGGTACTGTATTGCTGGACTATTCTAGTGTTTGATTATTTTAGTTTGTCAATAATTATTTAGCATGCATCTACTGAAGGCTGTCATCATTGTGTTCGGAAACTAGTGCAGGTTCTAGATGGCACTATACTGGGAGCAGATTAAGTGCTTTCTTTAGCCTGGCACTTGGTCATGTTGGTTTGGCCAGGTCGTGTGAGTAGGTGTGGGATATGTTGGAATGCTGGGTAGCACTTTTGGGTGTGATACAGAGTGTGGTGCTTGTGGGGATGCGTTTGTTGCTTCTGGAAGAAGAAGAAGGTGTGAGAGAGAGCTAGTTGTGCTTTGTAGTTTAGTAGAGTGAGGTGACTGTCTGGGGACATTGTGCACGAGCTTTGTCTTGATGGCTGGTTTTGTGTAGGAGTCTAATCAAGGATAGTTTAGGCTAATGTGATGTGATTTACGGTTAAACTTTCCATTAGTGGTTTCTTTTGAGCTCTGAATGGACTTTAAGACTTAGGAATGACCAGGGAATCCGAAGAAAGACCGTGGGTTCTGTGCCCTGGCTGTCACGTGACTGAGTATCTGTGATAACAAGTCCTACATGAACAAATACTGTGAGGCATCATTGTGACTGTGCAGACATGTGGTAGTAGGCCTCATCTCCGAGGAGGTGGCGAGACTCAAGTCTTGGATTGTTGCACAAAGTGTGTCACATGTTGTCATTTCTATGTTTGACAATTGGTGACATGTCTTTTAACTGCTATTTGTTGACTTTGTGTGTTTGCATGTGTATTAGAAAGTTGAACAGGTTGCTGTTGGGTGAATGTGTAAGGTAGACATGTTGCAAACTGGGTGATTGTGACCGACTGTCTCTGTACTTTATATTTAAGGGAACTGCAATTATTTGTTCTGTAGTTAGTAAGAAAGGGAGGTGAACAGTATCCTGTGTCCCCCCCATTTCCTGTATGCTAAAGCGGTTGTCTGGAATGCTGAGCTTCAATGATGTAACAGACATTTGGTGTGTTGTGGAGTGGCAGCTAAGAGGGAGGACAATTGGAAGGAGAACGGAGCTCTGACAGGAGCTACATACTGTTGGAATAACCTCAGGTTATAAAATGAAATAAAGACCTTACCTTCTACCCGAGTAGCTACAGACTCTTGTATGAAGACCCAACCCCCTGACTTCAACAATGACACTAGTTGTTTATAGACTGGACTACTAATCATAAAAAATACTCCAATTGATCACCTAGTGGTCCGTGGTGCTAGTTAGCTAGTTGTGCCCGAGGTAGGGGACGAAAGAAGGTGGGGGGGAGAAAACTCTTGTGAAAGGTTGTACCTAACCCAACCATGAATGTGGGGGTGGGCTCAACCACAGTGTTGGGAGCTCTTTAGATGGACAAAAGACCAAAGGGTTTAAAGATAAAATATCTCAGGCAGATCCCCGGTTTCCCTTTATTCTTGGGTCTGTCTGAATAAATAACAATATCTAAAAAACGGGTCTTGTTGGAGTATTATGGTCCTAGGACCCTGGTGTCGACAGGTTTCCGTCCTTAGTAGCCGTAAAGGTCCTGGACTTTCTTCAGGGCAAAATGATAACCCCCCTATGTGAGGTAACTTAAAGGATGGGAGGTCCCTATCCTCTCAGTGATACAAGGGCAGAGTAGTTGCTCCTCGTGGTATGTAATATGTTAGTGTGTGTCATCTGCCAGAATCCATCTAATTCAGGGAAGTTGGCCGCTTCACACAGGACCGGAATGATAATGTGGGTGGTCTTCAGTTTGAACATTCACCCAGCATCTCAACCTATTCAGGTTCCGGTCTTTGGCAGATGACACACTAACATATTACATATTACATGCACCTGTTCCGGTTATGGGCAGTAGGCCATCCACAGAAGAGGGATACTGTTATTATCAGAAGTGTGGGAAGGGTAGTAGTAATTTTGTCAATTACCAGGCACCCTGGAACTTGCACTCACAAAAATGGGAGAAAAATACATGACTTTAAACAAAGCACATTGCCAACTGTTCTGCATCAGGTGAGGAACAAACTGAAATACCCCTCAATTTTTTCGGCCCAAGATGTCTCCAACGACTTGGTGAAATGATGGCACCCCTTCCCAACCACCGGGATTTACAGGAGACGACACAGTCTAAGGAGGCGTTCCAGTCCATCCCCACCACTCAGTCACCAGACAGTGATCCAAACGCGGTAAGCAAGACATCCGCAGCATAAAGGGGCAATTCGAAACCACCCTGACACCATGCAAAGACTAAGCTAAAGGCAGCACAAAAGGGGGTGGTGATGGACAGAGCATCCGAATCAATCAAACACTCACACCCAGTCAAAAGATCTGGGTTTAATCCATCACCGTTTTTTAGCCCACTCCACCACCCCAATTCAGACATGGCTATATGCAAATCAGTCTGACCCTGTGCCTCATGGAAACAGTCCAGCCCGAACTGCCAAGCCATGTCTTCCCTGGACCGGAAACAAGCTTCCGAGGACCGGTTTCTGGCATTCCAGCCGTCTTCAGCCCGATTTGCTTGAATCCAGTGGCAAACTGAGCAAGGGACTCACGTCTGAGCATACCCTGCCACACTTATGGCGGCCAAAAGCGGCACAAAAGGGGGTGGTGATGGACAGAGCATCCGAATCAATCAAACACTCACACCCAGTCAAAAGATCTGGGTTTAATCCATCACCGTTCTTTAGCCCACTCCGTCACCCCAGTTCAGACATGGATATATGCAAATCAGTCTGACCCTGTGCCTCATGGGAACAGTCCAGCCCGAACTGCCAAGCCATGTCTTCCCTGGACCGGAAACAAGCTTCCGTGGACCGGTTTCTGGCATTCCAGCCGTCTTCAGCCCGGCTTGCTTGAATCCAGTGGCAAAGTGAGCAAGGGACTCACGTCTGAGCATACCCTGCCACACTTATGGCGGCCAAAAGCGGCACAAAAGGGGGTGGTGATGGACAGAGCATCCAAATCAATCAAACACTCACACCCAGTCAAAAGATCTGGGTTTAATCCATCACCGTTCTTTAGCCCACTCCGCCACCCCAGTTCAGACATGGCTATATGCAAATCAGTCTGACCCCGTTGCCTCATGGGAACAGTCCAGCCCGAACTGCCAAGCCATGTCTTCCCTGGACCGGGAACAAGCTTCCGAGGACCGGTTTCTGGCATTCCAGCCGTCTTCAGCCCGGCTTGCTTGAATCCAGTGGCAAAGTGAGCAAGAGACTCACGTCTGGGCATACCCTGCCACACTTACGGCGGCCAAAAGCGGCACAAAAGGGGGTGGTGATGGACAGAGCATCCGAATCAATCAAACACTCACACCCAGTCAAAAGATCTGGGTTTAATCCATCATCGTTCCATAGCCCACTCCGCCACCCCAGTTCAGACATGGCTATATGCAAATCAGTTTGACCCTGTGCCTCATGGGAACAGTCCAGCCCGAACTGCCAAGCCATGTCTTCCCTGGACCGGAAACAAGCTTCCGAGGACCGGTTTCTGGCATTCCAGCCGTCTTCAGCCCGGCTTGCTTGAATCCAGTGGCAAAGTGAGCAGATGCTCCGTCCATCACCCCCACCTTTTGTACCGCTTTTGGCCGCCGTAAGTGTGGCAGACGTGAGTCCCTTGCTCACTTTGCCACTGGATTCAGGCAGGCCGGGCTGAAGACAGCTGGAATGCCAGAAACCGGTGGGGTGGCAGAGTGGGCTAAAGAAAGGTGATGGATTAAACCCAGATCTTTTGACTGGGTGTGAGTGTTTGATTGATTCAGATGCTCCGTCCATCACCACCCCCTTTTGTAAGACTAAGCTAAAGGCAGAGTATAGTGTTGATTTGATATGATTCAATTTGGGACACCACCTGAAACCACAACAGTGCTAACCCCGAACTCTATAGCCTCATTGCAGTTGTGTGGGAGCGAGCACTCCGCAGAACCTGTCACAGTCATTACTGTTCCATTGGCACTGCGGTCTGCTTCTACTTAGGTGAGGAGCGGGTGAAACATAGGACCCCTGCCTATTCAATCTCACCTGCCCAAAGAGCAGGACAGATCAATGGAACAAAAAGGTACCCCACCCAATCACCTGTAAATGCAAGAGCAGTCATGGTCTTCAGAGAAGCTCCGATACCACACACACCACTCTGGTACTAGGGAACAAATAGATTGCAGTAAGCAGGTGTCTCCTGCAGCATTGAGGTGAACTGGGGTGATTCAGACGCCATCTGAAGCAGAGACAGTGCTAAAAACCCCTGATCAGTGAGAAACATGTGGGATACATGTGCGAAAACAGAATGGGGATTTCATAATAAGCACTCGTATAGCGAGGGGGGTAGCACACTGTTAAACGTCAAGATCTCTGCTTCACCCTGCAAGCCTCCCTCTGGTGCTCAGCACACCCCGCAAGAACATTTAAGTCAGGCACCTGGCCGGTGAGGGAGCTCTTGGTTCCTGCTCGCATTCCTCTGACCTAATCACACCCCTGCAGCCGGCAGACATCTACGTCGGCCGTCAATACTATACACCCAAAGAACCACCCAAGGAGGGCAGTGGCTTCCTTACCAATGTTACTGCATAGCTGCATAACCCTGTAATCCTCCAATAAAACCAATTGAGACCCTCCAACGAAACCAATTGAATGTTAACAACAACCTGGCTGTTACTGTTAGATATATACCTGATTCTGCATCTAGATTCTATATCTAGTCTTTGTTTCTAGGGCCCCTTACAACACTGTGCCCCTGGAGAAATGACAGCAGAACCTACGGAGTGCACTACACTATTAGTGCTGTCAACAGTTTTACATAGGTCACACACAAGAGCTCCTCCAGACACTTTGGTGACCACCGACACTACTAATACTACCCACTGATATCTCACTTGGAACTACAGGAATTGCCACGAGTTCCAGGTGCTATATACAGATATCTGCAACACCACAACTGCGCTACTAGCTCATCGAAAGCAGCCCACTCAAACACCTGGACCATGGCTGCCCCAAGGACAAACATAAGGACCCTAAGGACAATAAAGAACAAAAACGCAGGTAAAAATAAAATCCAATCCTCCAATCCCTGATTTTCCTATTAAAAGCAGACTTCTGGGGCAAACATGGATCTAATACTGGAGGACGTGAATGCCCTCCACGACTTGACCAGGGCATTAAAAACAAACACTGACATTTTGTAAATAGAATTGCAAGGCCTTAGAAAAGAGCTCCAAAACATAACCTCCAGAGTTGCCGTGACTGAATCTAAAGTGAGCAAAGTTGAAGACCAGACCTCAACTCTCCTGATGAAAGCCAATACCAATGAAACAAGCACTGGCGTTGCCAATAGGTCTCGCAGTAGGAAAGTTGGAGCTATTGGTTTTGTAAATGACATTTTATATTTATATATCATTATTGGCATTGTCAATAACAATATATAAATATAAAATGTCATTTACAAAACCAATAGCTCCAACTTTCCAAATGCGAAACCTATTGTCAACGCCAGTGCTTGTTCCATTTGTATGGTTTAAAATAAGAAACCCAAACAAAGCCAAACCGAAAAACCTAGTTTCACCCATAGTGGCAACATGATTTGAAGTAGTGTGTGACTTTAGCACGACATTTGGTGCTTTTTGAACACCATTTTCAGAGGATCCAATTATGTAATGTTGCTTCTCCTGACATTGGGCAATTTAACCTAGCAGAAAAAAATAGATATAATTAAACTATTTAAAAACTAAAGACACTAAAATTAAATTAAAATAAAAAATCCATAAAATTCGTTCTAAGACTAAAACAAATGTAAAAGAACAAAACACTTAAAACGTGTTTTATCTACTGAGCAGTGTTAGAGGGTAATATGTGATGGTCTAGGCTAATAATACTGCACGAACTACATTAAATTAGGGAATGGGCCAGGGGTCGAATTGAAAGGAGGACGCGGAGAGGGGGGTGGACAGTGGAGCAAACAGGGCACAGGAAATACAGCAGGGGAACACAGGCCCCTTAGAAATAAAAAAGAAAAAAAAAAACCCACTCCCTACAAAATCCTAACCAAATCCGGTCTTTTTTCTTTTAACGCGTTGTACGTATTTCTTTAGGGAAAAGACTAGTGAAACCAGGCACCCGCCATCATTCCCGTCCGTAAATAACAGACGTGACAACTTGACAAGTTCTGGTATGTAATGTTATGTTATATTGAGCCCAGGAGAGGGGAAAGAAGGGTGCGAGACAGAGCGTGAAGCCTTGCGGATGGCCCGGTCCTTTAGATTGCTTGCCTCCCCTAAATTAATTAACTCTGCTGTACAAATTTTTTATAGCGCTTAGTTAATCTGAAACCTGATTTATGAATATAATGTGCTTGCTAAAACTAAACTAGCTTTCTCTGCAACGTGATACATTCACAACACTTTATTAATCTGAAGTCCGATTCCTTTGCTGAATTATTCTGAAGCTTGATTCCTTTAAAGTGCTCCGTTGATCTGAAGCCTGATTCCTCTAAAGTGCGTAGTTGACGTTTAACTTGATTTCTGAATCTAGGGCGATTTACCCTGAAATGTGACACATGCATTATTGTTAAATAATTTGAAAAGCGATTTTATTAAAGAGCATAATTAATTCCTTTAAAGTGCTTTGCCAATCTAAAGCCTGCGTTGGCAATGTAAGGTGCTTGCTTTACTGAATAGCTCCACCCTACATGTGTATCGTCTCCTGACCTGCAGCACTTTGGAGACAGGGCTTTGCTTTCTACACAGCGCCTCACTCTTGGACGCTTCCTCGCCGCAGAGATTGTATCAGTTCACTGCATAGCGCTTGGAAAACGCGTAAATGATACAGGCTTGAAACTCTTGTCAACTATCCCACCCTGAGGGGTGGTAGTGGCGTAGTTGTGCCAAGCCTTCTGGGTTGTCTCGTCTCTGTGAGTGTGCGGGGGGCACTGCAGTCCAGCCAAAGCGCTTACTGAAAGGCAGAAGACGCTAGCACCGGTCCTTCACACTTCCCACAGTGCCCCACGTGCGCCCTAGATTTCTGCGGCTAATGGATGCCCACTGCCACAGAACAGGATTTATGTGGCAACAGTGCTACGGGAACATTGCCAGGCACTATACATCAAGGGAGCTACGAAACCACTCCAATCCCTGATTTAGGATTGAGATCGAGGCAATGGAGGGACACACAGTCAATCCCGTCCAGCAGAGGGGAAAGAAGGGTGCGAGACAGATGGTGGAGCCTTGCGGATGTCCCGGTCCTTTAACAAGTAAAAGCAACTAAAGTGTCGTCTTGGGAGAAGTGTGGGAGGGAAGCCGGATGGGGGCGGGAGAGCCTGGGAATGCGAGCGAGGGGAGGAGTGCAGAGGGTGCAGAGGCTGTCTTGGGAGAAGTGTGGGAGGGAAGCCGGATGGGGGCAGGAGAGCCTGGGAATGCGAGCGAGGGGAGGAGTGCAGAGGGTGCAGAGGCTGGGCTTGCATGCGACACATCGGGCAGGGGAGGGGGCCGAGCGGCGATGAGGGTGTGAAGCAGCAGGGGCCTGGGGGAAGCTGGCTGGGGAGGGGGAGGAGAAATGAACAGATGTCCGTGAGGTGTGGGAGGAGTGCCTGATGCCAGATGGGGGCAGGAGAGCCTGGGAATGCGAGCGAGGGGAGGAGTGCAGAGGCTGGGCTTGTATGCGATGCGCGTGCTTGTTTGTTCACGTGAACTTCAAGAAAACCGCGGCTGAAAGCCCTTGGTTTGAAGAGGATTTTGCCGACATGAATTCTCGCTCCGCTCAATGCGCTTGCGCGCATTGATAGGTCGCGAGACCTAAAAAATATCATACTCTTTGAGAAAGATCACAAACCTGAAACACAGGAACTGTCGAGAAAACCTCAAAATGTTTGGCTTTCCCGAAAATGCAGAGAATGAATATGACTCGTGTGGCATTCTTAGAATCTTGGGTGCCTCAAGCACTAAAAATAGATTTTAAATGAGGCTTTGAGATCGAGAGGGCAAATAGTCCCAACCAGAGCCCAATACCACCTAAAACGCCTCAACCAATGCTCTTCAGACCACTCTGCTATGAACACAAAGAAAAAATCCTAACTCAAATAAAAAAAAAAGCCATGAAATGTGTCTTATGGAAAGGCCATAGAATTGGAATATCGCAGGACTACATGAAAGAAACGGTGAATTGCAGGAAGAGATTCCTGGCTCAAAGAAACAAGATGAAATCTCATTCTCCTTCATAGATCCAGCAAAAATGAAAATGGCAAGTAATAGGAAAACATCATACTTAGATGCACCGGCATTTCTGAAAACCTTTTTGAACAATATAACTGAAATGGAGATGGTCATATAAGGATCCCGTAATGTACCCTAAGCATGTTCTTTCTTGTTGTCAAATCTTGACTAGTTAAGTGTTCTCAACTAGTAAATTAAAACACCTCATTACCTTTGTTATTTAATCACCTACTCTCCAATGATACACCTGGTAATACACCCTTGTAACCACCATCTAACCACTAAGAATATCTACATTAACCAGCATGCTTTACTAATAACATGACCTCCTCGTATGCTTCAAATGTAACCACTCAACGTGGCACGCCACCTTAAGGACACTGCTAAAATTGCTCTTCCATGACTCACCATACAAATCTGACTAACACCAGTAATAATATCACCCAACATTAATATGTACTCTTAAACTATTTGCTACTATTGCAAAGTTAATAATTCCACAGCTAAAGGCGATATATATGAGATGCTTATAAGATGTTTCCATGGTGCGTATAAGAGGTTCATAAGATGATGACACATGTTGAGATGACTATGGGGTGACAACATACATGTTAATATACTCATGTGAGGATGACACATATGATGCCCTGTGCAAATGTTCATTACAGATGTTTATATACACGTCTAGGTGTTATACATGCAAAAAGAACAAATGGACGGAATGCTGACCAATGTCACTCACTCACTCACCCACAGTACAGAGATCTGGGCCCAAGTCCATTGTTTTTTTGCTCACCATGCCATTACGGTTTGACCCAGCCATATGCAAATCAGTCTTGACCCTGCTCCCCACAGGAACAGTCCTGCCAGAACTGCCAGGTCAGGTCTTTCCGGACTGGAAACAAGCATTGTAGGACCGGTTTTGGGGAATCACCCCTCATCAGTCAGGATAGCTTGACTCTGGTGGCATGGTGAGCACGGGACCAATGTCTGGGGATACTAGCTCCACTTAGGGTGACAAAAGCAACAAGCATTGGAAATGCAATAGGTCTCGCAGCATTAGAGTTAGTGCTTTTAGAATTGTTTATGGGTTTTTTTTGTAAATCTTTAGCATTTTTGTTTCCTGTAGCCAATGCTAAAGAATTACAAATAAAAAAAGCCATAAACATTTCTAAAAGCTCTAACTCAAATGCTCTGAGACCTATTGCACTGTGTGAGGGTGAGGGGTTGAGGGTGGGTGAGGGTGGGTGAGGGTGAGTGAGGGTGAGGGTGAGTGAGGGGTTGAGGGTGAGTGAGGGTGAGGGGTTGAGGGTGAGTGAGGGTGAGTGAGGGTGGGTGAGGGGTTGAGGGTGAGTGAGGGTGGGTGAGGGTGAGTAAGGGTGAGTGAGGGTGAGTGAGGGTGAGTAAGGGTGAGTAAGGGTGAGTGAGGGTGAGGGGTTGAGGGTGAGTGAGGGTGAGGGGTTGAGGGTGAGTGAGGGTGAGGGGTTGAGGGTGAGTGAGGGTGAGGGTGGGTGAGGGTGAGTGAGGGTGAGGGGTTGAGGGTGAGTGAGGGTGAGGGGTTGAGGGTGAGTGAGGGTGAGTGAGGGTGAGGGATTGAGGGTGAGGGGTTGAGGGTGAGTGAGGGTGAGGGTGAGTGAGTGTGAGTGAGGGTGAGGGGTTGAGGGTGAGTGAGAGTGAGGGTGAGTGAGGATGAGGTGTTGAGAGTGGGTGAGGGTGAGTGAGGGTGAGGGTGGGTGAGGGTGAGTGAGGGTGAGGGTGAGTGAGGGTGAGGGGTTGAGGGTGAGTGAGGGTGAGGGTTTGAGGGTGAGTGAGGGTGAGGGGTTTAGGGTGGGTGAGGGTGAGTGAGGGTGAGGGGTTGAGGGTGAGTGAGGATGAGTGAGAGTGAGGGGTTGAGAGTGAGGGGTTGAGGGTGAGGGGTTGAGGGTGAGTGAGGGTGAGGGGTTGAGGGTGAGTGAGGGTGAGTGAGGGTGAGTGAGGGTGAGTGAGGGTGAGGGGGAGGGGTCGAGGGGGAGGGGTTGAGGGTGAGTGAGGGTGAGGGGTTGAGGGTGAGGGGTTGAGGGTGAGTGAGGGTGAGGGGTTGAGGGTGAGGGGTTGAGGGTGAGTGAGGGTGAGGGGTTGAGGGTGAGTGAGGGTGAGGGGTTGAGGGTGAGTGAGGGTGAGGGGTTGATGGTGAGTGAGGGGTTGAGGGTGAGTGAGGGTGAGGGGTTGAGGGTGAGTGAGGATGAGTGAGAGTGAGGGTGAGTGAGGGGTTGAGGGTGAGGGGTTGAGGGTGAGTGAGGGTGAGTGAGTGGGAGGGGTTGAGGGGGAGGGGTTGAGGGTGAGTGAGGGTGAGGGGTTGAGGGTGAGGGGTTGAGGGTGAGTGAGGGTGAGGGGTTGAGGGTGAGTGAGGGTGAGGGATTGATGGTGAGTGAGGGTGAGGGGTTGAGGGTGAGTGAGGGTGAGGGGTTGAGGGTGAGTGAGGGTGAGGGGTTGAGGGTGAGTGAGGGTGAGGGGTTGAGGGTGAGTGTGGATGAGTGAGAGTGAGGGTGAGTGAGGGGTTGAGGGTGAGTGAGGGTGAGGTGTTGAGGGTGAGGGTGAGTGAGGGGTTGAGGGTGAGTGAGGGTGAGGGGTTGAGGGTGAGTGAGGGTGAGGGGTTGAGGGTGAGGGGTTGAGGGTAAGTGAGGGTGAGGGGTTGAGGGTGAGTGTGGGTGAGGGGTTGAGGGTGAGTGAGGGTGAGTGAGGGTGAGTGAGGGTGAGTGAGGGTGAGTGAGTGAGTGAGGGTGAGGGTGAGTGAGGGTGGGTGAGGGTGAGTGAGGGTGGGTGAGGGGTTGAGGGTGAGTGAGGGTGGGTGAGGGTGAGTGAGGGTGAGTGAGGGTGAGTAAGGGTGAGTGAGGGTGAGGGGTTGAGGGTGAGTGAGGGTGAGGGTGAGTGAGGGTGAGGGGTTGAGGGTGAGTGAGGGTGAGGGATTGAGGGTGAGGGGTTGAGGGTGAGTGAGGGTGAGGGTGAGTGAGGGTGAGTGAGGGTGAGTGAGGGTGAGGGTGAGTGAGGGTGAGGGTGAGTGAGGGTGAGGGTGAGTGAGGGTGAGGGGTTGAGGGTGAGTGAGGATGAGGTGTTGAGGGTGGGTGAGGGTGGGGGTGAGTGAGGGTGAGTGAGGGTGAGGGTGAGTGAGGGTGAGTGAGGGTGAGGGTGAGGGGTTGAGGGTGAGTGAGGGTGAGGGGTTGAGGGTGAGTGAGGGTGAGGGTGAGGGGTTGAGGGTGAGTGAGGGTGAGGGGTTGAGGGTGGGTGAGGGTCACATTGTACCTGCTACGCGGAAACGTGAATTCTGACGTAGAGACGTGTTAGACGTGGGCCACTGTTTCAGCACAGTTTTTTCGATTCAACATAACTTTAGTATTTATTCATTTTTCTGTGCACGCTGGTGAAACTGCAAGTCACAGAACACGCTGAACTGCTATCGAAATAATGATTTGGATAATCACACAAAAAGGCCAGAGGGGAGCGTTTAAATTACCAAATGAGCATCACTTGCCAGCCAACAGCTGGTGCATACACATAAGAGATTTTGGAACACGGTCGAGGAACTAAATGTGCCTGTTCATCAACACTTGCAAGAGGCACGTCTTGAAAGGGTGGTTTAAAAAAAATCCCAAGCGCTGTATTATTTCTACCAAAAAGAGAGGAGGCATACGCAGGAACACATCACATATATATTTGTTAGTAAGATAGCTCAGTGGACTACTGCATCCACTGCAGAGATCTCCAATAGTCTAAAAGGTGTACGAATCCCGGCAGGCCCGCTATTCTTTACGTCCTTCTAATCAAGCATATATTGCCAATCATGCTCTCCAGGGCGCACACGTATGTACAGCCACACACCCTCCAGCTGGCAACCCATATTGTTACACGCAGTCAGAGCCGCGCGTTCGCGTCAAGGCAATATGTAAAGGCCAGGGGGTCTTACAACCTGCCATTTGCTTCAACATACCCGTATTCTGTTTACTAACGTCAGAGGAGTATGACATCACAGACACACGGTACAGTGGCCAACATTAGAGCATGTTTTGTTGTTAAAAGGCCAGCGGGGCTTCTTAATCAGTATTCAGCATCTTTGGCACAGGTATTACAGGTCTGGTAGGTCTGATCATGTCACTTTGCAGCATTTACGAGTTGAGCTGGGGGATGGGGCGGAGCGGGTAAAAAAAAAAAGACAGAGGGAAGGCAGATAAGGGGAGGGGGGAGGAGAAATGCGACACGGCGGGAAGGGGAGGGGGCGGAGCGGGTAAAATAAACAAACAAGACGGAGGGAAGAGAGGGGAGGGGGGAGGAGAAATGCGACACGGCGGGAAGGGGAGGAGGCGGAGCGGGTAAAACAAGACGGACGTGCACGCGCTTTTAAGCTCAATGCGCATGCGCATTGAGCTTAAAAGTCACGGGCACTGCAAGGAATCGCCACGATTCCTTGCAGTGGATAAAGAGTGGATAAGCCCCCATAGTCTCGCTTGCTCGATGCGCATGCGCATCGACAGGCGAGACCTAAAAATTACTTTTGCTTAGGCATAATAAATACAATATCTAGCACTCTGCCGTGACTAAAGAGAGAAGTAACATTACACCAGCACAGAGTAAAGTTTGCCATTAACATGACCTCCAGTTGATGCTTTTCCCGTAGGATCAGGAGAAGCCATATTGCTAAGGACTGCCCGGAAAAACCACTGTGCTCTCCAGTAAGACAATGCACAGGTCCCTAACCAGGAGGATAAAGCGCAAGCAACAAATGACGGACGCCTATAAGGAGGTCAACTCCAAGAAGTGCAGCAATTATCTTGCAGCTCAGCTTGCCAGAGCGTACTGAAGAACATCTCTGTAGAATATGGGTTGAACATTTTAAGGAAATATTCCAGGACTGCAAGTGTGGCAAGTCTGCTTCATCCCTTATCTGTGACCTAACACACCTGATTTTATAGGAGCTCATATCATCCCAATTTCTAGCCGAGACACTAAGATTAACAGCTGCTCGGCTATGTTTGGACTAAGTCTCCCGAGTGGCTTGGCAAATTAGTGCCATCCAGCAATGCAATGTTTTTCAAAAGCCCTGTCATTTTGCTCAAGTGAAGTTACCAATCACACAAACTAACTGGAAGTGTGCCATGTATTTTTTGTGGTGTGATATCAGAGCTGTGGTATGATGACTGGTGTCACCCAAAGAGTACCGTCTTTATGGGTAAATGCGTCTACTACCACTTCAACTCAGGCTAATTGGTAAGTGTCAGTATGATTCTAGTCCGGGCCACATTCTTTTATAGCTGTAGTCCTTTGGGTAGACTGCCTGTCCAGTCCACAAATTTGGAAGCACTTTTCTTCTTGTTTGGCTCATGAGCCGACAAATCTGGCAAGCCACAGCAAGACGCCTTTCTAAAGCAAAGAAGGAAAATCCCATTGTCCCCTGGCTGACTCCAGCTTTCTGCATAGCAAGGAGAGGATTAAAAATACTAGCCCCCTTATCGACACAGTCAGTAATTAGTTCTTTTTTCCACTGGGAACTGAGGTCTGCGCATCAGTGTAGAAAAGAAGATTAGAGGGCTAGGAGCATAACTTCTGAATGGCAACAATTCGCCCTCTAGGCAGTGCTTTAAATGGGAACAAAAATGTGCAGGTTCTCATTAAAATGAGCTAGCGGTGTAGCGAGTCTGTGGGGCTAAGGGCGGGGCTAAGGGCAAGACATGATGATACTTAATGACTTCTATAATAGTTGCAGCACACACCACAAGACATGATAAATGTGTTTATATAAACAAAGCAGGTTAACTCATTACACAAAATGAAAGAACTGCAATAATATGTTAACATTTCCTTTTGTCGCAATAGTTGCACCTTCTTAACCCCTTCCACACTCATGACGAGCTGGGCTTGTCATGGCGTAGCCTCCTCGCACGCTGATGCCGAGCCCAGCTCGTCATGAAATGATGTAAATCTGAAAAGTTCAGCACCGGGGGGGAATTGGTGCAGCGGCGATGGTGTTAATGTCATACTGTTATTTGCTGTTTGGCACAATACTATAAATTTTAGTAAACGTGAGTAGGAAGAAACTGAAAATATCCCCACTTCGAACCAAAGCTCTTATGGCACCAAGCAAATGAAGCAAATCATCATGACCCTCCCCAGAAGATAGCTCTTGTACATGCCCTCGGAGGCTGCCGCTAAATTAGAGCGGCCATCTTGGGGAGGTACACAGGGTGGCGGGCTAGTCCTCGTGACGCGCTCTACGACAGTATTAAGGAAGGAACTTCTGAGCAGGCAGTAGACATACGAGTCACTCCGGAGGCGGAAGCCGGGAGCTGTGTGGCTTTTGGTACTGATGTATTTTTAAAAAACTTGAATATTATTTGGCATTTGCTTACTTTTTAAACTTCTTCGCCGCAATCACCCCACTCAGCTGAGTAGGCGCTGAGCTGATGCATGCCATCGGAGGCTGCCGCTAAATTCGAGCCGCCATCTTGGGGAGGTACACAGGGTGGCGGGCTAGTCCTTGTGACGCGCTCTGTGACAGTATAAAGGAAGACAGGCATGTCTCCGCGAAGGGGACGCGAGCAGCGGATGCGCCACCAACGCGCCGAAGGAGCGCCAAAGGAAAGCCCGTCTGCGCCCGTCCGCGACAGGAAGGGGCCAGGGGCTAGTACCCAGCTACTTAAACTTCCCCTGGTAAGTGTAGCTATAACAAGGAGCAGCTCCTAAGGCTTAGAGCGGAGAGCGCTGCTACATGCTCACACCATGTCTTTTGAGAATGAACAGAATCATTGTCCTCTCTTTACGTTTGAACTGACCCCTTGTAGGCCCCCATTTTTGAAACTCGGTAAAGGAAAGTTTTACTCTTTAGCACTTCTTAACTGCCGCTTCCTCCCCAAGCATGCGAGTGAAATAAACTTGCTTTTAGAAGGAAGAGGCGCCGAAACCTGGATGAATGCGGCTTCGGATCCCGATGTTGTTCGGACCCTCCGACCTAACTATGCTATCACCAGACAAAATCGTGATAGCGGTCGGGGTGGGGGGAATCGCAATTATTTATAAAAACATTTATAGCTGCAGATCATCCAGCTGCCTTCTTCCAGAGTGTGAGAGTGTCTCCTTTGTGATTAGGTTCTCCCCACCTGTACTTTCTCTGGGATACTTTTATATCGTCCACCAGGAGCACGAGTCTCCCTGATATTGCTATGAACCTCGCCAGTCTAGCCCCTAATTTTTCTGTTTTGGGTGACTTGTATTGTATTGTATTGTATATTGGATTTATATAGCGCTTATCACCCAGGGGTCTCTAAGCGCTTGCCTTGGGAACCCGTCCTGGCTTTTCCCTGTGAGATAGCCCCTACAGGGCATCCCCAAGGTGAAAGCCAGGCATCCCGCCGCGGGGGGCCGTTGTGGAGATTAAGCAAGCTTAATGCCCAGAGTTGCAGAGTGTGAACCCATGATTAGTTCAGGTCGTGGACATTTGAGCTCAAGACCCTGCCGCGTCGGGAATTGAACCCTGGTCCCGGGTCTGACCTCTGCTTCAGGGTCTGCCTGCTCTAACCAGTGAGCCACACTTCTCCACTTGAACATTCATCTTGATGATTTTGACACTTGTCCTTCGCGAGACCTTATGGCAGGTCTTGAAGTGCTTCATCTGAAACAAATTGTTACCGGGTCCACCCACAGAGCAGGCCACTTACTTGACCATTTCTTCACCAATCTTGATACTATCTCCTTGGAGGAGTCTGTTGCAGTCCCTTGGTCTGACCACTTCCTGCTATATTTCATCTGGGCCCCCCTGACCAGCCTCAATTTGCCAAAACTACTACAAAAATGAGGCGTATATGGTCTAAACTTTCAGCTGAAAACTGGGCAGCTAATCTTAGTATTTCCACCCTGGAAGTCTGCTCAAACCCTATGCTAACGCATCCTTTAACAGCTGGGTGGAGTCCTCGTTAGACCTCACCCTTCCTAAAACTGAAGTCTGTCACCGTAGTGGCTTTAATAAAAAAACATGGTACTCTTCTGAATTAAGACTGCTCAAGCAAGCTTGTAAGCAGTCTGAAAAAAATGGAGGAAGGATTATTCTGAGATTAGTAAGGGCAATTATAGATCTGCAGTGCGGATTTATAAAAATACAAAAAAATTGGCACAATCCAATTACTTCAAGGACAAAATTGCCTTTGCCTCTAATTCCCCTAGGGAAATTATTTTAATTTTCAAATCACTAGTTACTCCGCCTTGTCCCTCTACAGAACCATTAAATATACAGAAACGAGGCAATGAGTTGGCAGATTTTTTGCAACTAAGGTGGCGAATATCTATTCACTTTTCCAGCAACCAGAGCCCACACTTCGACCTCCCTTACCTGCCTCTTATGAGGAGTTGAAGGAATTTGATCTTCTTGATCTAACCACTCTGCAGCGACTTTTGGGGAACCTTAAGTCCGGCTCCCCGGTGGATGCTGCATCGCCCTCTATTCTTAAGTTGGTCTCGGAAACTGTTTCCTCAGTTATCCGGGATGTTATCAACTCCTCCTTGGCAGCTGGGCTGGTCCCTCCGCTATGGAAACAGGCAAAAGTGAAGGCACTTTTGAAGAAACCTAACCTGGACCCTGAGGACTGGGCGAATTACCGCCCCATCTCCCTGTTACCAGGTATAGGCAAATTGGCTGAGAAGCATGTCAACTCTATTCTAGCAACGTTTGTGGAGAATAACAAGGCCCTGCACACAACATAGACGGGCTTTAGAAGTAAGCAGGGCACGGAGACCGCACTTATCACCGTAGTTGAAGAAGCTAGGAAAATTGTAGTTTCCGGAAGCTGCGCTGCTATTATTCTATTAGACCTCAGCGCAGCCTTCGATACGGTAAACCACTCTATTATGATTCAGAGACTGAGTGATGTGGGGGTATCAGGAACAGCCCTCAAGTGGCTGCAATCTTTTCTTACTGATAGAACTTTCGCTGTGTTCGAAGATGAGGTAATTTCTAAACAGATCCCCTTGCAGTATGGCGTACCCCAGGGATCTTCATGAAGTCCCACCATGTTCAACATCTACATGAGGCCTTTGGTAGATGTGGTCCTTCCCTGGGGGTCCAGTTGGTTACCTACGCTGATGATACCCAGTTGGCGGTCTCCCTCTCCCAGCAGGACACAGATAACTACAACCTTACTTCCTGTCTAAGCAATGTACTTGAATGGATGAATTTGTCCTTCCTTAAGCTGAACGGTTCTAAAACCGAAATTATGATGCTAGGTAATAAGGCCCCTATTAAACTGGATCCCTGGTGGCTTGGTTGCCTGGGCCCCCCCCCCTCCGCCAAAAAAACGAATTAAGAGTCTGGGCGTATGGCTCGACCCTAATCTTAGCTTCCTAGTACAATCCCGTAAAGTTGCTGTCACCTGCTATGGCCTGATTAGACTTCTAAGGAAGATTTTGGTCCTCCTTCCATTCGAAGCTAGACGTCTATTGGTTCAGGAACTTATTCTATCACAGCTTGATTATGCCAATGCAGTTTATCTGGGCGCTCCTCAGGGAACCATTAAAATCCTTCAGACTTTTCAGAACTGTGCCGCTCGACTTCTAATGGATGTCCCAAGCGGAGCTCTGCTAAACCAGCCCTACGTCATTTGCACTGGTTGCAAGTGCAAGAAAAGATCTGGTTTAAGGCCGTGTGCACTGTCCATAAGTCCGTTACTGGCAATGGACCGGCCCTTATCCATCCGATGTTCCAATGCTATCAGATCACACAGACTGAGATCGAACCACAAAAAAATTCTTATAATCCCTAGGATTAAACGTGCACGCATGGGTGGCCGTCGCTTCTCATTTCATACGGCCAAATTCTGGAACCAGCTTCAAGATTCCATTTGGTTGGAATCCAACCATCTCCGCTTCAGGAAGTTGTTGAAGACCTTCTCTTTTCCCTGAACAGTGAATAATGGGTAGATGTCTAGATGCGCTGGGATGCCTACGGGTATCCATGCGCAATACAAATGCGTATTCATTCATTGTCTCTTCCATCGATCAATCCATTCACCCTACCATTTACCTGCTGATGTCCACCATTTACCCTTTACATTCTGTCGTCTATTCAGTTTTTCATCCATCATTCAGCTTTTCACCATTCCCTATGTCCACCCTTCATATCCAAACCTATCCATTCATCCTTTCACTCATCCATCTCTTTATCCACCTTTTCACTCATCCATCAATCCTTACGCTCATCTATCCATAATCCCTTTCACTCCTTTATACCATCCACCCTTTCATTCCAACAACCCTTTCACTCAATCCATCCTTTCAATCATCCGACATCCACCCTTTCATCCATCCTCCCTCCCTTTCATTCATCCAATCTTTCACTTATCCACCCATCATCCGCCCTTTTATTCAATCAACCACCCTCTTACACCCATCCATTTATGCATCCAACCTTGCTCACTCATTCATCCATCCACTCACCCACCCACCAACCCTCCCTACTACGTTATTTATGAACCTTTGTCGCCGAGTAGACATGTACACACAAAGTGCCACCCATTTTCTTTAAAATACCTCCTGACAGTGTCTTAATTCTCTCTTGCGCTTTTTTCTTTAAAAAAACAGGCATACAAATACAGGCAAACACACGCACATAAGCAGACACACAAAAGACACTGGCATGTTAAAAGCCATTTTATACTCTTCACCATGGCTTTTATAATTGCCACTGCCAGAGGACTGCCAAGATTCCTGTGTTTGTGCAAAAGCACAGGATAGTGTGAATGTGATTAACAGCACAGGGCTTGAAAGGATCCTGCTCTGTCAAACACAGCGTGATGGTGAGCACCGGACACTATTCAAATGAGCCCTGCTGAATAGCTCAGCTGGGGCTCAAATCAGGGCTACAGAAGCGGCGCCTTGGCTGCCAGACAAGTTCCACTCCTGCTCATTAGCACTATCAGCCAATGAGCCTACCTTTTCATGAGTACTAGTAATCTCCTCGACAGTAGAAAAGTGCCGGTACTCAGAGTGATACATTTAAGAAGTGCCGGTACTCAGTACCGGCCCATTTAAAGCACTGCCTCTAGGTTGAACATACATTTTGGATGGCTGCAAAGTCACACTGCTGCTGTAATCTGTGAAAAGAGGAAGAACTTACCTACCTGCACGAGGGCCTGAACAGCATTTGCTTGTATGAGCAGACCTGATTCAAGGCAGACCAGAGCATGGCTGTGCTGATTTAAAAACAGCAGTCGGTGTCTTGAGGAACATAGGTCACCCAGGAGATAAGCACTTCATATTCCATCTGGTCAGGAGAAGCAACGTCCATGGGAAGGCATCATCTAGGTTGTGGGGCCGCCTGTAATAATCAGGAGGCATGTACCGTTCCTTCAACCATTGTGTGCCTACATATCTCTTCCCAGAAGGACAGCAAGCCAGCTGGCCTAGACGCTCCCATTTTCTTTGCTGAGGGAGGTCACTAATTCTGGAAGTGTTTGAACTCTCTATTTCCCTTTTATGGTTCTAGGATATCAACTTTTGAAATACTGGTCAAATGTAATACTAATAAGACCATTTCTGAGATGGAACAGGTGCCATCAGTGACAGAGCGGGTCTTTGATGAATGTGCAGTTAATTTTGGATGGTTTTTCGCAAGTTGCTTTTAAGAGCCTTTTCTAAAATTATCAGCCATACAGGCTTAAATCCAGAGGTGTCTTTCTGGGCACGGGGAAGCAATACGAAACTAAGGCAAAGGCCAAAAGTAGCACAGCCTACTTCATGCATTAGAGCATTCTGCCGAGCAATTTTGAACCATTTACTAGAACATGTACGAGTGCTGAAGTAAAAAAATGTACGTCCTTTAGACTTGCAGAAATAGGTGAGCGGACCAGAACTTCTAACCACAGGACAAGATTGGCTAAAGTGCATCAGACTAATTTAATGTTAATGCTACAATATTTAGCTGTTATAAAACTCTTAGAGTTCCTGCCCCGTTCCTTACTGGTACTCTTCATCATCAGTAGTTCCGAAAGTCTTTGGCACAGTCACTACTTTTGAGGGGTGGGTGGGTGGGGTGCGACTTTGTTTATTTTCTGTTTTTTCCAATGACTGGGGTGAGGACGGAGTGACAGAGATAATATCTCAGTACCATATGGTGCTAGGACATTCTGTGTGTTATGCTGTTTCTTACTTTAAGTGTTTTCCATGTAAACAAAAGAACATCTATCCGGCTCAAGGAAGACTTTAAAGTAATCCAAAAACATCTGAAGATACACCTCTTCCCCCAAGTATTTGGTCTTGTCCCAGGTTAAGCATTCTCTACCCCACCCTTCCCCAACCTCACATTGCGCCCCGTTCCTTGTACAACCTCATGAAACTACTCGCTTTGCTGCGTTAGCGCTTAACAAAAGTAACGCTATGCAAATGAATAAAATATTAATCACAAATACAACCCAGACTGGGCATTGAGTTTTAATTAACGCAAATGGTGTAAAATAGAATGTTAGTTCCGAACCTCCTTCTACATTCTGACATGAGTTGTGACCGCACATGAGTTTTTGAGAGTCAAGAGTACTGAGTGAGTATCTGGGTACCAAATCAGAACATTATAATACTGGGACCTTAGAACCCTTGAACCTGTCACCAGGTATGTCGCCCCCCTAGCCACCGCGTGGTCCACCCCGTGCTGTGTGCTGCGCTCTGCCCACTGTTGGTTTCCTTTGTCTCCCTTTGGCCTTTTTGCATTGTTAACTGTGCCTGTGAATCGTGCCTGTGATTCGTGGTTTTGACCCCTTGTTCCCCGCTCTCTGCCCGCTCCGAGTTTCCTTTGTTTCCTTTTTGCCTTTTGCCTTGTTAACTGTGCCTGTGATTATCCCCTGTTCCCTGCGCTCTGACCGCTCTTGGTTTCCTTCGTTTTTCCTTTTTGCCTTTCTTCCGTGTTAACTGTGCCTGTGATTCGTGTCTTTACCCCTTGGTCCCCTTTCCTTCTGTAACTGTTGGTTTCGTTTTTTACCCTTGTTCCCCCTTTGACTTCTGTGCCCTCCAGCTTCCCGCCTCGCCCTCTGCTTCCCGCCGCTGCTCCCTGCGGCCCTGCTCCCCTGTCGTTCTCATTCGCCACCCCGCTCCCGCCTCCCAGCTGCTCCTCCCTCCCTCAGCCCCTCATATGGAGGCCGCGCAGCGGACGCGCCGATTGTGCGTCGAAGGCGCGCCAAAGGCAAGCCTGTCTGCGCCCATCCACGCCTGGACCGCGCCCAGCGCCAGGACCCCTGGCCCTCGTCGATGCCAGCGCACCCGAAGAATTTACGACGACGCAACCCTCCACGCACTCAATGCCGGCCAGAACCCCACCTGCTACTGAGCCACCCCGAAACGCACCCATCTCCTGCCAAGCCTGCCAATTCACCTGCCTCCTTACCTGCACTGCTCCCGCCAGGCCGAGCCGCAGCAACAACCACTTCAAGTGCATCCTGCTCAACAATCGCTCCGTCCACAGGCACGCTGTCGAACTCTGGAACCTCCTCGACACAACATCACCAGACGTCGCCTTCCACGCGGAAACATGGATGAACGCCTCCTCAGCCCCCGACATCGCCGTAGCCATCCCGGAAGGCTACAAGATCACCCAGAGAGACCGCATCAACCAAACCGGAGGAGGCATCGCCATCGTCCACAGAAACACCAACCGCATCACGACGAACTCCGACGACACCCTCACCGCCGCCGAGCACCTTCACTTCCAGATCCACACCAACCCCAAGACCACCCACAGAGGCACCCTCATCTAGAGACCCCCGGGACCACGCACACAATTCAGCGAAGCCATTGCAGACTTCGTCAGCCCGCACGCCCTCACCTCCACAGACTACATCCTCCTAGGGGACCTCAACTTCCACCTAGAGAACAACAAGGACTGCAACACCACCACCCTGCTGGACAACCACGCCAACCTCGAACTCAAGCAACTGGTGAACACCCCCACCCACTACGCCGGCCACACACTTGACCCCATCTTCTCCTCTAGCAAGCACATCTCCTTCAGCCACTCAACCAGACTACACTGGACAGACCACAGCTGCTTCCACTTCAGCTTCAGGAGAACCACGACCCACCACCACCCGCAACAGGCTCCCCGCAGAAGCTAGGGCAAGATCACCGCCGACCAGCTCACCACCACCCTCTGCCAGAACCGATCCACCAACACGACGGACCCCAACGAAGCAGCCTGCAACCTCACACAGTGGCTCACCAACTGCGCCGATGACCTCGCACCACTGAAGAACCCTCCCAGCAGACCCGGCAGCAGGAAAGCCTCGTGGTTTACAAACGAACTCAAAAACTCCAAGAAAACCTGCTGCTCCCTCGAGAAAGCCTGGCGCCACGACCAGAAAGCTGAACACATGACCACCCTCAAGAACGCCACCCGCAAACACCACCAGCTGATCCGCATCACCAAGAAGACAACATTCAAAGAACGACTGGACAACAACGCCCACAACAGCAAGGAACTCTTCAGCATTGTTAAAGAGCTCTCCAACCCCAGCGCCTGCAACAACGACATCACACCCTCGTAAGACCTCTTCGACTCACTCGCCTAGTTCTTCCACCGCAAGATCGCTAACATACACAACAGCTTCGGTGCACAGTCCACGGACACAACCACTGAACCAACACCCCCCCACCATCACCCTCCGCACCTGGACACCGGTCAGCACCGAAGACACCACCCGCCTGATGAACACCATCCACTCCGGCTCCCCTACCGACCCTTGCCCACACCACATCTTCAAAAAAGCCGACTCCATCATCGCACCCCAACTCCGGAACATCATCAACAGCTCCTTCGCATCCGCCACCTTCCCGGAGAGTTGGAAACATGCCGAGCTGACCGCCCTCCTGAAGAAACCCACCGCGGATCCCACGGACCTCAAGAACTTCCGCCCCATCTCGCTCCTCCCCTTTTCAGCCAAAGTCATCGAGAAGACCGTCAACAGACAACTCTCCACCTTCCTCGAGACCAACGGATCCCTCAACCCCTCACAGTCCGAGTTCCGAACAAACCACAGACCGAGACCGCCCTCATCGCAGCCACCGACAACATCAGGTCCCTGCTCGACAACGGAGAAACTGCTGCCCTTATCCTCCTGGACCTCTCAGCAGCCTTCGACACCGTATGCCACCGCACCCTAATACAGCGCCTCAGCAACACCGGAATCCAAGGAGCGGCCCTGGATTGGATCATCTCGTTCCTCGACCGAAGAACCCAGAGAGTCCGCCTCCCCCCGTTCCGCTCCTCGGCCACCGAAGTCATCTGCGGCATTCCGCAAGGATCCTCACTCAGCCCTACCCTCTTCAACGTCTACATGAGCCCTCTCGCAGCCATCGCACGCCAAAACAACCTCAACATCATCTCCTATGCCGACGACACCCAGCTGATCCTCTCCCTCACCAACGACCCCGCCTCTGCCAAAGCCAACCTCCAGGAAGGCATGAAAGACGTCGTGGAATGGATGAAGATCAGCCGTCTGAAACTGAACTCAGACAAGACGGAAGTCCTCATCCTCGGATCCTCTCCCTCCACCTGGGTCGACTCCTGGTGGCCCCCTGCCCTGGGCACCGCACCCAAGCCAACGGACCACGCACGCAACCTGGGCTTTATCCTGGACTCCTCCCTCGCGATGACCAAACAAGGCAACGGCGTCTCGTCATCTTGCTTCAACACCCTGCGCATGCTCCGAAAGATCTTCCGCTGGATCCCCACCGAGACCAGAAAGACGGTCACCCAGGCCCTCGTCACCAGCCGTCTGGACTACGGGAACACCCTCTACGCTGGATCCACAGCCAAACTCCAGAAAAGACTCCAGCGCATTCAGAACGCCTCAGCACGACTCATCCTGGACATCCCTCGCCACAGCCAATTCTCTGTCCACCTGTAAGACCTGCACTGGCTCCCCGTCAACAAGAGGATCACGTTCAGACTCCTAACCCACGCACACAAGGCCCTTCACGACACAGGCCCAGAGTACCTCAACAGCCGACTCACATTCTACACACCCACCCGCCAGCTCCGTTCCCCCAGCCTCACCTCCGTCCCACGAATCCGCAAATCCACCGTCGGAGGAAGATTCTTCTCCTACCTGGCAGCCAAGACATGGAACTCCCTTCCCCACCCACCTACGGCTGACCCTGGACCATCTCTCCTTCAGGACCTGGCTGTTCGAGCAGTAGTGACCCCCCCTTCAGCGCCTTGAGACCCTTACGGGTGAGTAGCGCGCTATATAAATTCTGCTGATTGATTGATTGATTGAACAGCATTTCGGACACAACAGCAATCACACTGGAAACAGTCCAGCAACGACAAATGTACTCGGAATCAGGAGAAAAAGCAATCCTCTGCATGGAGCAGTTTGCTTGCGTTTGAGTTGCCTTTGAGTGACTAATTATTTTCATTGGCTACAGGAAATGCCACTTCCTACTCTTCGTGCTTTAACGGAGATCATTGTTGTCCCCTGCCTCAATGTGCGTGCATTCCTGGAAGTTCGTGTTATTGGTTCATTAGGAGTACCAGCATATAACTATTTTCCTTGCCTGCCAAAGGGATACGGTATGCCTGCCTATAGGGTGATATCTGCTTGTGTCCCGTAGACCTGCTTGTAGGTGATATCTCCGAGTTGGGAATCATCTGACTGCTAGTTGGTGCAGCCTCCTTGATCAGGTGGCTTACGTCTGTTTAAGGGTACTATACTCTGCTTCCAAGAGAAGTGCCGTTAAAATTCCTCCTGCATTCTCTTAACTTTAACTGTAGAATGTTTCATTTGTAAAGTTAGCCCCTCTACCCTCTCACCTCCATGTTGCCGCTGAAAGAGTTGGCTAATCAGCCTCAAAGCATCGTCCCATCAGTAAAAGAACCATCACAAAACACAAGCACTTCCGCCTTCCTCATCTCCTATGACGCTAACAATCGTGTTTGCCAACAAAAGAGAAAACGGACGTCGATGCTTGAACTCATACTTCAGTAGTGCCAAACTAGCGGCCATGTTGAAATAACAGCGAAAAACATCTGTGCGCTCTAAGGTTTGTTATGAAAGTTTAGTTCGGGCATATATTTTCAGACTGTTCACATCACTTAATGCTTACTTATTACCCGTACAATCAAACATTTTAGACACCCCTATTCTCAGCAGTTTTGGAAAGTTCATCTCAATCTCTACACAGCAGACCGAATAGATCTTCTACAAGCTTTCACCTGATGAAAATGCTCATTCTAATAGGTTTACATTGAAACAGTCATTGGTCTTATTTTTGCAGTTTTATGTAGCGCGGACATGACCCGAAGGCATCAGCGCTTTACAGCAGTTAAGCAGACGGCTACATGGTTTACAGCGATAGTCCGGGCCGGACTGGGAACCCAAAGTAACGATGGCAAATGTTGTCAGACCAGCAGCCTTGCCAATTTTCCCAATCTATGCATGATGTGCTGCTCCAGTCCTATTGTTTCTTTGAACTCTGGGACTTTTAGTCTTGTTTGTTGCATTATAAAACAGGAATACAAGTCTAACAATGTCAAAGAAAAATCCCTGAACTGGAGCAGCATATCACGCATGGACCTGGGAAACTTAGCAGCTATGTTTACCTTAGGGTGCAAAGCTAGTGCAGCAAGGGTGCCTGACCACTACAAAATGGGGGTTCTTCCCCGAAGAACATTTGGGATAAAATAGTGCATTGTACAACATAAACACATCATTATATATTCAATTTTATGCACTTTCAAAGCATAGTAAATTACTGTTCACCAGTATACAACAATCTTTGTTGGGTCTCTTCAAGGATTTTCTCACTATCACCCACTAACAGTGCCTCTCATCTCTCTATACCCCCTCTCTTATGCGTATGTTATTTTTTTTATATCACCTCTCATACCAGTGTAGAGTATCGGAGCACTTTACATCACATACAGAGACAATGAATCATACATGTGTAAAACAGTGTATTAAAAATGTCACATAAGGCAAAGGGGACTGTAGTGTTGCTGACAGTGGGATGTACCACTGCAGCACACGCCCCCTCCCACTGTACCTGACTGGTTTGCCCCTCAGGCGTAAAGGGGCTTTGGTATAGCCCAGACGTAAGCGTGGACACGCAAGTTAGTAAATAAAAGGCCCAGGGCCCTAGGCGTGGCTAGGTTAGTTACCCGCCACCAATGGTACCACACGTGTCCGGTGTCCATGCTTTCTAGGCCCAAGCTAGAACACTACAGGGACTACAAGAATCAGGACTTACGTGCCTTACATCAGAGGCGCAACTAGAGCGAAATTTCGGGGGGGGGGGGGGGGCCTAAGAAATTTTTTTTGGGGGGGCTGAACCTTTAATCAGTAGGCAGAGTGGAGCTACAGGGGCTTTTAGAAGGGGTGAAACAACTGCAAGGCCTAATTAACATTCCAATGGTATTTTAAAGACCTGTAAAACGTTCGGGTGCGGCTCTGTGTGTGCCCGGGGTCTGTCTCATCCCGGGCTGCCACACACGACGGGGGGGGGGGGGGGAGGATGAAGCCCGGTGAGTCCAATGGGTGTTGCGCGCCTGCCTTACATACTGGTTGATCTGGAGAAGCACAAACCCAGAATTCAGAACATAGCAAAGTGGTTAGGGTTGGCTTTAATAATAAGAATTTATTTCTACCCAAACATACCTTTTTCAGCAGCATTAGGTTAGTTACCCGCCACCAATGGTACCACACGTGTCCGGTGTCCATGCTTTCTAGGCCCAAGCTAGAACACTACACTGGCGACGACGGTGGTCTATAATCCACCCACCGCGTGCCCTGTAGCACCGCGCCCCTACCGGTGTGCACCCCGCTGCCCGGTAGCCCTACGACGTGCAGGCCTGCACGTGGCGCACTGCCCAGTCCTCCGGAGCCGCCTGCTGCGATGCCACGGTGACTCACCTCGTTCACCCCGGTAGTAGCGGAGACCCGCCTGCCCGCCTGTGGCTGCCCGCGCTGCCCTCCGGTGCCTCTACACGGCTTCCATCTGCCTCCCGGGCCGTCCCGCGACCGCCTTCACAGCGTGGCCTGGTGTGCCACTTGCAGGTACTGGCAGCAGCCTTCCCGCTCTCTCTCCCGCTGCCCTTGGGCCCAGACTGCGTCTCTCTCTGCGACGCCAGTCCAGTGCGGCCCCCCGGCGATCCCGCGCATATGCAGTGAGCGCCCGGCAACACGTCTCCGACGTGCAACGCGATCTCCTCACGCATCTCGCGTGACCACAGCCCGCAGGCCTTGCCAATCCTCACGCATCAGGCAGAACGGGGCCAGGGAGCGTTTCTCAAGTGCCTGCTTCATCTAACAGCGATTGTAAAGGTTGCAAGGACTTACACTGCCTGCTAGCAACACACAAACGACCTACCAAGCCCCGCTTCAGCCACCATGGCCAACGTGCTGCCCCTGGAGCCCTTCTCCATCACGGGAACGCCCCCCTCGCAAGCTGCACGATGGAGAAAGTGGGTAGAACGACTCGAAAACTACTTCATTGCAGCGGACATCGCAGTGGCGCGGCGTCGCGCAATGCTTTTGCACCTGGGAGGAGAGGCTATTCACGACATCTCCAAGGATATCACAGAGGTGACCCGCCCCACACGTATGCCACCCTACGGGACGCTATCACGAGGTACTTTGAGCCTTTTACCAGCGCGGATTACGAACGCTTCCTGCTCCGACAAGCACGTCAACTCCCTGAGGAGTCCGTAGATGTATTCTACGCTCGGCTCAAGAAACTGGCCAGCACGTGCACACTCCCGGATGCGGAGGATGAAATTCGCGCCCAATTCATTCAGGGCTGTGCCTCCCTGAAGCTGCGAGAGAGGGTGCTAGAAACGGATGCCATGCCGATGCGCGACATCCTTGCCCTGGGACGATCAAAAGAACTTTCCAAGGCCCGTGCGGCCCACATGGAGCCGAAACCGGCGGTCACAGTCAAGACGGAACCAGTGTGCGCCATCAAGTCGCAACATCCAGACAACCGGACGAGACCTCCTAGAAAAGGGCGGCCGAAACAGACCCAGTCCACCCACGATCAAGCCTGCATGTGGTGCGGAGGTGCCACTCCACACAAAGGCGCCTGCCCAGCCCAAGGCAAAATCTGCAGCGCGTGCGGCAAGGCCAACCACTTTGCGAGCCTCTGCTTATCGTCACAGCAGAAGAAGCAGAGCGGCCCACCCAGGAGGGCGCGACAGGTGGCGCCACTACCGAACACGTCAAACAGCAGCGACATGGACGACGACGAAGAAGACGCCGCGTCGGTCCACGTGGTGCGCATGCACCACCCTAGCAGCCACGTCTTCGACCGAACCAATGTGCACCGTCCAAGTGCATTGCCAAGCAGTCAGAGCCCTCATCGACACAGGCGCGACGATAAACCTCATGGCCGCCAGCGTGTACCAGTGCCTCAAAGACGCTCCCACGCTTCACCCCACCAGAGTGCAAGTGTTTGCCTACGGAACCCGGCGCCCATTGCGCCTGTGCGGAGTATTCCGGACGGCTGTGTCCCACGATTCAACGCAGCTACAGACAAAGATCTACGTCTCCCAGGAAGGATCAGGGTTCCTCCTTGGTTGCAAGACAGCACGAGAGCTCGGGCTCATACACTTTGCCCTAACAGTACAAGCCCAAGGATTAGACCATCTGGTCGCAGAACATTCCTCGCTGTTCGAGGGCATCGGATGTTTACGAGGCCCCCCCGTCCGACTCCACATTGACCAATCGGTGGCCCCAGTAGCCCTCCGGCACAGACGGATTGCTTTTCACCTCAGGCCCAAAGTTGAAGCCGAGCTGAGGATGTTGGAACAAGTTGGCATCATCGAACGAGTGACGGGACCCACACCGTGGGTATCCCCCATTGTAGTGGCCAAAAAAACGAAACAACCCGAGGCAGTAAGAATATGTGTGGATATGCGCCTCCCCAACCTGGCCATTAAAAGAGAACGTCATTTGACGCCGACCATTGACGACATCATTGGGGAGCTCGCAGGGTCCAAGTGGTTCTCCAAAATGGACCTGAGGTCGGGGTACCATCAGATTCCGCTTCACCCAGACTTGCGCCCAATCACGACCTTCTCCACCCACGCCGGCCTGTGGAGATATACGAGGCTAAACTTCGGCATTTCAAACGCCGTGGAGGTGTTTCAGAACATCATTCACAACGTCCTACAAGGCCTCGACAGAGTGCTAAACGTGAGCGATGATATTCTGGTACACGCCCCGACTTTGGAAGAACACATCAGACGCCTCCAAGCAGTATTCAACCGGCTGAAGGAGAGAGGACTGACTATCCACAAAGACAAATGCGAGTTTCTACGCAAAGACATAAGTTTCTTTGGATACAAGTTCTCCGATCAAGGAGTGGGCCCAGACCCAGAAAAGGTCAGAGACATCCACAACGCACCAGCCCCCACCTCTGTAACAGCCGTCCGCAGCTTCTTGGGCATGGTGACATACTGCGGGCGTTTCATCAAAGATCTGTCAAACCTGACAGGGCCCCTACGTGACCTCACAAAGTCAAATGCCACCTGGACATGGGGCCCGGAACAACAAGAATCGTTCACGAACACTAAGGCAGCTCTGTCGGCTGACACAACCCTAGCCTATTTCAACCCGCAACACGAATCACAACTGCTAGTGGATGCCAGTCCCACCAGCCTGGGAGCCGTCCTGTCACGACAAACATGCGGAGAGTGGGCCCCCGTAGCGTACGCCAGCCGTACACTCACGCCTACTGAACAACGCTATTCCCAAATTGAACGGGAGGCCATCGCTATTCTATGGGGATGCCGCCATTTCCACATTTACCTCTATGGACATCCTTTCTCAGTGATCACCGATCATAAACCCCTCATACCACTTTTCCAAGGCTCTTCCTCTCGCCCACCTCCGAGGATCGAGAAGTGGGTGCTGCAGTTGCAGGAGTTCCAATTCACAGTGGAATACCGGCCCGGCACGCGAAACCCTGCGGACTATCTGTCAAGGCACGCCCGTCCAGTTACCGACGCTGAAGCAGCCGAAGCAGCAGCCACAGAAGAATACGTCCGGCTAATCGTCGAGCGATCAAGACCACGTCCGATGTCCCTGGAGGAAGTAGCGAGGGCCACCAAGGACGATGACTGCCTCCAGATCGCGATCCATGCCATAGAATCCGGCGACTGGAAGGCGCTGCAGAGCCCGGCATCTTTTCGCACTACAGACGCCCAAGCCGTCCTGAAGGCCCTGTATCAAGTCAGACATGAACTATCCATCTCAGCCGAAGGATGCCTCTTGAGAGGCCTCCGCCTGGTATTACCCAGCAGTCTCGCCCAACAAGCTGCCTTGCTGGCACACGGGTCACACCAAGGGATCGTCAAATCTAAAAACAGACTCCGGAGCAA
The DNA here is from genome assembly GCF_964263255.1 of Lissotriton vulgaris. Classification (NCBI taxonomy): domain Eukaryota; kingdom Metazoa; phylum Chordata; class Amphibia; order Caudata; family Salamandridae; genus Lissotriton; species Lissotriton vulgaris. Next base: position 483,823,175 of record NC_141696.1, read on the forward strand.
GGTGTGGTTCCCTGGACTCGACAGAGCAGTCGAAGAAGTGGTCCATAGGTGTCCAGTGTGTCTAGCGACGAGCCTTCCAAACCCTCCAGCGCCTGTGATCACCGAAGAAGGGCCAACATCCCACTGGGTGCGAGTGAGTGCAGACTTCGGCAGCCTCCCCGGGGGCAGGTACATGCTCGTCGTGGTGGATGATTTCTCTCGCTATCCAGAAGTAGAATTTGTGTCATCGACAGCGGCCTCTGAAGTAATACCTAAATTCGAAAAAATCATTGCCACCCACGGGCTCATGAAGGAAGTCCGCACTGACAACGGACCCCCGTTCAACGGCAATGAATTTACGGAATACCTCCAGAGCCAGAGCATTAAGCACAAACGGATAACGCCAAGATGGCTGCAGGCCAACGGAGAGGTCGAAAGGCTAATGAGAACTTTGAACAAAACAATACAAATTGCAGTTGCCGACGGCCACTGTCTGGAGCTGGCCATCTACCAATTTCTCCGAGAATATCGCCAGACCCCGCATTGCACCACAGGGCTCTCCCCAAGCCGACTCTCTTTCAATCGAGCCATCGCTGACACAATCCCACACCACCCCGCGTGGGAGCTCGCCCCAAACCCCAGAAACCGGTCCATGGAACAGCGCGCCAAGAACAACCAGGAAGCATCCCGACGGAGAAGAGCGACAGACAGCCCCATACAAGTCGAAGATACGGTTCTGGTAAAAGACCGCCATCCCGGGGGAAAATTCCGTTTGCCATTCGAGTTAGACCCCTGGACAGTGACGGAGGTAAACGGAACCATGGTCACGGCCGTCAGGAACGGGGAAGTGGTCACAAGGAACATTTCGTTTTTCAAGCAGGTACCTGAGAGAGGTGAAGTCCCCGACCCGGATGAATGGTATCCGACTCCTCAACGCAGACCGTCAGGACCGACTGGAACAGACACCGCGACGTACCAAACAGGAGACACCACCCGAGCGTCCATGACACTGAGAGACCAGCAGAAGACCCCAACATCAACGAGACTAGAGAGTCAGAAGAAGCACCCCCAGTCACGGCGGAAGGTCGAAGCCAAGCAAGATACAGCCTGCGTCCGTGCCCCAAACCTTCCCAGAGGTACCGAGACTTTGTGGACAGTGCTGGCGTTGAACTGACCGAGATGGCTGACCCCGCCGAGAATAAAGTAAGACTGTTCTGTTTTTGATATCCTATATGTTATGGGTTTTTGCCAGTTAAGCAGAGACTGAACAAGAGACAGTTTGGTGAACTTTGTTTGAATGCAGCAGCTATAACGGTCACAGCAACCTCGCTGACCCGATAGACATTTGTGTATCTTTGTATTTGTTTCCAGTTTATTTTATTCCTAGGTAAATCAGGAATGTAGTGTTGCTGACAGTGGGATGTACCACTGCAGCACACGCCCCCTCCCACTGTTCCTGACTGGTTTGCCCCTCAGGCGTAAAGGGGCTTTGGTATAGCCCAGACCTAAGCGTGGACACGCAAGTTAGTAAATAAAAAGCCCACGGCCCTGGGCGTGGCTAGGTTAGTTACCCGCCACCAATGGTACCACACGTGTCCGGTGTCCATGCTTTCTAGGCCCAAGCTAGAACACTACAGGGACTACAAGAATCAGGACTTACGTGCCTTACATCAGAGGCGCAACTAGAGCCAAATTTCAGGGGGGGGGGGCTAAGAAAAAATTTCGGGGGGGGGGCTGAACCTTTAATCAGTAGGCAGAGTGGAGCTGCAGGGGCTTTTAGAAGGGGTGAAACAACTGCAAGGCCTAATTAACATTCCAATGGTATTTTAAAGACCTGTAAAACGTTCGGGTGCGGCTCTGTGTGTGCCCGGGGTCTGTCTCATCCCGGGCTGCCACATAAGACGGGGGGGGGGGGGGGGATGAAGCCCGGTGAGTCCAATGGGTGTTGCGCGCCTGCCTTACATATTGGTTGATCTGGAGAAGCACAAACCCAGAATTCAGAACATAGCAAAGTGGTTAGGGTTGGCTTTAATAATAAGAATTTATTTCTACCCAAACATACCTTTTTCAGCAACATTAGGATAATGAAAGACTGGAAAAAAACATAACTTTCTAACCTGTACCATGAAGCTAGTATGTAGCTCTTTGAAGGTTGTCCATAGCTCACTGTGTTAAATTACTATTGCAACTTATGAACTGCACAGTAACAAAAGAACTTCTGTGATAAAAGCAGTAACTCAGTAAGCTATGCACATAAAATAGTGTTCTTTCTGCATGGTACACATTCTGTGCAGCAGGTATATTAACCCTCTGTGCTACTGTTAGAAATGGGAGTCTCTAGCTGGCAGTGGTATACACCCTGACCAATCAATCAATCAATCAATCAATCAATCAATCAGTACATTTGTAGAGCGCGCTACTCACCGTGAGGGTCTCAAGGCGCTGGTGGGGAGGGGGGGAGTGCAGCTACTGCTCGAAGAGCCAGTTCTTGAGGTGTTTCCTGAATGTGAGGTGGTCCTGGGTCAGTCCTAGGTGGGTGGGGAGGGAGTTCCACGTCTTGACCACCAGATAGGAGAATGATCTTCCTCCGGTGGTGGTTCTGGGGATCCGTGGGACGGTGGCGAGGGCGAGGCTGGCAGATCAGAGTTTGCGTGCTAGAGTGTAGAATGTGAGGCGGTTGTTGAGGTATTCTGGACCTATGTTGTGGAGCGCTTTGTGTGCGTGGGTGAGGAGCCTGAACGTGATTCTTTTGTTGAAGGGGAGCCAGTGCAGGTCTCTCAGGTGGGCTGATATGTGGCTTTGGCGGGGGATATCGAGGATGAGTCGTGCGGATGCGTTCTGTATGCGTTGTAGTCTTTTCTGAAGTTTGACTGTGGTTCCTGCGTATAGGGCGTTTCCGTAGTCTAGCCGGCTGGTGACAAGGGCCTGGGTGACTGTCTTTCTAGTTCCAGTAGGGATCCACCGGAAGATCTTACGGAGCATGCACAGGGTATTGAAGCATGAAGATCTGATGGCGTTGACTTGCTTGGTCATGGTGAGAGAGGAGTCCAGGATGAATCCCAGGTTGCGCGCATGGTCAGTGGGTGTCGGTGTGGTGCCCAGTTCTGTGGGCCACCAGGAGTCGTCCCAGGTGGATGGGGATGGTCCGAGGATGAGGACCTCCGTCTTGTCTGAGTTCAGTTTCAGACGGCTGAGTTTCATCCATTCAGTGACGTTTTTAATTCCTTCTTGGAGGTTGAGTTTGGCGGTGGCTGGGTCTTTGGTGAGGGAGAGTATCAGCTGGGTGTCGTTGGCGTATGAGATGATGTTGAGGTTGTGTTTGCGTGCGATGGTGGTGAGGGGGCTCTTGTAGATATTGAAGCGGGTTGGGCTGAGCGATGAGCCTTGGGGTACGCCGCAGATGATCTCAGTGGCCGAGGAGCGGAAGGGAGGGAGGCGGACTCTCTGGGTTCTGTCTGAGAGGAACAAGGTAATCCAGTCCAGGGCTTTACCTTGGATCCCGGTGTTGTGGAGGCGGGTTATTAGGGTGCAATGGCAGACTGTATCAAAGGCGGCTGAGAGGTCTAGGAGGATGAGGGCGATTGTTTCCCCATTGTCAAGTAGGGTCCTGATGTCGTCGGTGGCTGCGATGAGGGCGGTCTCGGTGCTGTGGTTGGCTCAAAATCCGGACTGGGATGGGTTGAGGGATCCATTGGCCTCAAGGAATGCGGCCAGCTGTTTATTGACGATCTTCTCGATCACTTTCGCCGGGAAGGGAAGAAGACAGATGGGGCGGACAGAAGTTTTTGAGGTCTTTGGGGTCTGCTGTGGGTTTCTTCAGTAGGGCGTTGATCTCTGCATGCTTCCAGCTCTCTGGGAAGGTGGCGGACACAAGGGAGTTGTTTATGACGTTCCGTAGGTGGGCGGCGATGATGGTATCGGCTTTGTTGATGTGGTGAGGACATGGGTCGGAAGGAGAGCCAGAGTGGATGGTGTTCATGGCTTGGGCGGTGTCTTCGGTGATGATGGGAGTCCAAGTGCTGAGGGTGGTTGTGGGGGGCGTTGGTTCATTGGCTGGGGGTGGAGTCTCGGCGCCGAAGCTGTTGTGGATATCGGCGATCTTGCGATGGAAGAACGTGGTGAGGGAGTTGCAGAGGTCTTTCAACGGTGTGATGTCGTTGCTGTTGGCGCTGGGATTGGAGAGCTCTTTTACGATGCTGAAGACCCTGCGGCGAAGTGGCAAAGAAATAGGGAGTAAAGGAGAACCGTAGATGGCACAGTAAGGAAAGGCAGAACAGTGGCAAAAGAAAAATCAGACCAAGGTGGGAGAAGTAGGACTGCAACGATCAATGCGAGGGCACGGCGGGCAGCGGCACAGGGGAACCGTGTAGTGGCTGAGGGGCGACCTACCTGGTGACAGGGTCAAAGGTCGCTCGACCAAGTAGGGACCCTTCCTTCTAGTCAGGATGTGTAAAGCACACACCCAAGTTTGATTTTGCTCACCCTTTGGTAGCTTGGAACAGAGCAGTCAGGCTAAACTACAGAGAAAATGTGTAAAGTATTTGTAAGTAACCCACAGTAACACAGTAAAAACACCACAAATGGACACTACACCAGTTTAGAAAAATAAAGTATATTTATCTAAATCAAACAAGACAAAAACAACAAAAATCCAACACACACAATTCAAAATATCACATGTAAATGGTTTCATGCAAAAATATAGCTTTCAGAAGACAATAGCTCCAACTGGGGATATCTCGACGTCATGACAGGTACAATTCCAAAGTACGGCACCAACTGCAAGGTTCCCAGGTCTGCCCTGGAGTCACACGGACCCCCAGAGAAATAGTACCTTTGGTGATGATCCAAACAAATGCAACTCATGGTGTTGGGGAGGTGATGTGGTGCCTGTGCCAAATCATTGATTTCTTACTGCCACAAGGGAGGTGATGAGTCGGCACTTTACTGCTACGCAGGCGAGGTGAGGCGTTGGTTACTTAATGTGCAGGGGAGTTTCTTACGACGGTGCATCGCCGGGCGGTCACTCACATCGGTTATCCACTTTGTGATGCTGTGCAAGAAGAGCTGGTATTGGTTGGCGCCAGGCAATGCTTCATGCACTCCACGAGCAGTGCCCTTGGCCCAGGTGCAGGCAGCAGCCTCGGTGATGATGTAGGAGTCGATGCAGGGACGGCGTCTGCAGGCGTCAGGCTGCAGTGTCATCTTGGTCAAAGCTGCGCCCACCCAGCAAGTAGTGACCACGGCATAGGTGCAGGCAGAGGCATTGGAGTACAAAAGGGGGTGGTGATGGACGGAGCATCTGAATCAATCAAACACTCACACCCAGTCAAAAGATCTGGGTTTAATCCATCACCGTTCTTTAGCCCACTCTGCCACCCCAGTTCAGACATGGCTATATGCAAATCAGTCTGACCCTGTGCCTCATGCGAACAGTCCAGCCTGAACTGCCAAGGCATTGGAGACATCGTCGGGAACCTTCATCTTGGGGTTTGTAGCCAAGCACACACCTCCAGTGGCCCAAAACTGGGATTAGCACCACAAGGCAGGTCAGAACTCCCAGCAGTTGAGTTCAGGGATGCTGAAAGGGAAGTCTTTGTGTCTGTGAGACTTCAGAACAGGAGGCAAGCACACACAAGCTCCTGGTGATTTTCTCATGCAGGTTCAAAGCAAAGTCCAGCCTTTGTCCTCTCCAAGAAGAACCAGCAACAGAAAGCCAACCCAGCAAAGCACACACAGCAAAGGGGCAGTCTCCTCCTCGCAGCTAATCAGCTCTTCTCTTTGACAGAGGTTCCTTTTGATTCCAGAAGTAATCTAAAGTTCTTGGGTTACAGGCCTAATATTTATACCCCATTTTCTCTTTGTAGTCTTTGTTTCCAGAGTCCCTGAGCTCAGTAAAAGCAGTTCTGTCCTCCCTGGTCCAGCTTCACTACAGGAGGTGGAGACAGCATTATGCAGAGCAGACACACACTATTCAGGTGCTAGTGAAAACTCCCCCCACTACTCTAAATGCAGAAAGGTCTTTTCAGCCTTGCTATGAGTCACTCAGGAAAGACAGGACACACGTCAACTCCCCCCTTGTGACTGTCTAGAGTGAATGCACATCCTCCGCTCCTGCAACTCCAAAACCAGATGGTGAATACACAAACAGGCAGTAGGGCACGCAGGATGGTTAAACAAGAAAATGCAGTTCAGGCTGGACTGTTCTCATGAGGCACAGGGTCAAGACATATTTGCATATGGCTGAATCTAAACTGGGGTTACATAGTGAGCAAATGAACAACAGATTTAACCCAGATCTCTTGACCGGGGTTGAATGCTTGATTTGCTCTGCATTCCGTCCATCATCAGTGTGTCTTTTGCTAAAGAAGAAAATGCCCACTTTCTAAAAGTATAGTCAACAAAATAGATGCCAGTACTGCCCAACAACTCAAAAGCTCAATAGAAGAATGAGTTATAAATCGCTCATTTCTACAGACCACTGTTTCAGTCAAAGAATCAATCTCATAAAATAATTTTATTTAAAAAAAATTATTTTATGAGATTGATTCTTTGACTGAAAGAGTGGTCTGTAGAAATGAGCGATTTATAACTCATTCTTCTATTGAGCTTTTGAGTTGTTGGGCAGTACTAGCATCTATTTTGTTGACTATACAATTGGCGAAGCCTTACTGCGCGTGAGCCAAACCCTTGTTGTTGTTTACACTTTCTAAAAGTGCCATTTTCAAATACACAATTTAAAAACTGCCTTCCCTAAAAGGTGTGTTATTACATTCTGAGTTCAGAGAGCCTAAACTCTAAATTTCTAGCTGTTCCCAATGGAAAGCTACACTTGTAAAAATGTTACAAGGCAGCTCACATGTTAGCCTATTGGAGAGCTAGTCCTTGTAATCACGAAAAACGAAATTGGCTTAATTTCACTATCAGGACATGCACAAACACCCGTACATGTTCTACCTTTCACATACTCTGCACCATGCCCATGGGGGTACCTTGGGCATACCTTAGGGGTGCCTATCATGTAGAAAAAGTGAATGGTGGGGCTGGCAAGTGGGTGCACTTGCCAGGTCAACTTGGTAGTTAAAACTGCACACATACAGTGCACTTTACTAGGGACTTACCAGTAAATCAAATATGTCGATCATGGAGTACCAATCAGAGTTACAATTTGCACAGGAAGCACTTGCACCTTGTCACTGATCAGCAGTGGTAAAGCGCCCAGGGCAACTAACCCAGCAACAGCAAAGCCCAGCACACAGTCAAAAATACAGAAGGTAGAGGCAAAATGTCTGGGGAAACCACACCATGGATGCCAGGTCTAACACATGTCTACTCAAGCTGAAAAGTGGGGTGAACTACCCACCCTCTTGGGAGTTCTCATCAATAAGGAGGGAGAGTATGGACAGACCATCAGCATTGGTGTGTTCTGTACCAGGGCAGTGTTCCATCGTAAAGTCAATCCTTGGTAGGTAAATGGACCATGTCAACAGTTTTGGGTTCTCACCCCTCATCTACATTAGCCATATGAGGGGCCTTTGGTCTGTCTGAGCCTGGAAGTGAGTCCCAACCAAGAAAAGTCATAACTTCTTCAGTGCCCAGACCACAGCATAAGCTTCTTGGTCAATTAACTCCACATCTGTTCCCTGAGAAGTAACCTCCTTCTAATGAAGGCTACACATTGGTCCAGGTCCTCATTGTTCAGATGTGAGAGTACCACTCCCACACCATGCTCTGAAGCACCTGTCTGTACGACAAATTCTTGGGAGAAGTTGGGTGCTTTGAGCATGGGTGCCATGCATACGGCAGCTTTCAGAGTATCAAAAGCAGTCTGGCACGCATTAGTCCAGATCACTTTTATTGGCTGTTTCCTGGAAGTTAGCTTAGTCAATCGGACAACAATGGTGCAATAGCCCTTGGCAAACCTCCTGTAATAGCCGGTGAGACCTAAAAAGACTCTCACCTCTGTCTGATGGGGGCCTCCTAAGCCATAATGGTGTAAATCTTACGGTTGTAGGGGCGCCACCTGGGCGCCTCCTACCTGGTGCCCTAGATACACCACAGACCCTGGCCCAATCTGGCACTTACTAGCCTTGATTGTGAGGCCTGCCCTCTGCAGGGCCTTCAACACTTCCTAAAGGTGTTGCAAGGAATTTTCTCAGCCGGAGCTGAACACTGCAATGTCATCCAGGTAGGTAGCACTGAAATCCCCCATTCCAGCCAACACCTGGTTGACCAACCTCTGAAAGGTGGCAGGGGGTTCCTCAACCCAAAGGGCATCACCCGGAACTGGTAGTGCCCCACTGGTGTTGAGAACGCAGGCCTCTCTTTGGACCCATCAGTCAAGGCAATCTGACAGTACCTAGATGTGAAATCAAACACGCTGAGGAATTTGGCAGCTCCCAAACAAACTATGAGCTCATCAGCTCTGGGGATGGTGTGCGCATCAGTCCTGGTATTGGCATTCAGCTCACAGTAGTCCACACAAATCAAACGTTCAGGTGTGGTACCAGGTGCAGCAGCCTTTGCGACCAAGACCACTGGACTGCCCAAGGACTGCTGGAGGGCTCTATCAGTACTGGTGCCAGCATCTTGGAAACCTCTTCCTTGATGCTGGCTTTGACCTTGTCAGTCAGCCTGTAAAACTTGTGCTTTACAGGTGGACTATCCCTAGTATCTACATCATGGGTACACCAATGGACGACTGCTGGGGTCAAGACAAACAGTGAGGTGAACTGTCCCAACAACTGGCGATGGTCCCTCTGCTGCTCTGCAGTCAGTGTTGAGGGGAGGTTCACACCCTCCACAGACCCATCGTGCTCCTGGGCAGACAGGAGGTCAGGAAGAGGCTCACTTTCCTCCTCCATTCCATCATCTGTTGCCAGTAGCATGTCCACTTCAGACCTCTCAAAGTGAGGTTTGAGGCAATTCACATGCAGGATCCTCAAAGGGTTCACCAGATAGGTGACTTTACTCTTGCGCTCCACCACTTCAAAAGCCCCAACCCACTTGTCCTTTATAGCACAAGTCTCTACTGTAGCCACACCCCACTTACACCTCATGGAGTTTGACATACCCCCAATCATGCCTTTCAAGCTTCGGTTGAATAGCTCTGTGAAGTTGGGACATATATATTCCTATGCCACGGGTGAGTTATAAGACATTAATTCTAAGGAGCATTACAACAAACAACCTCTAAGAGACACTGTGTGACACAAACAGCCCCTAACATTAATTCATTAGAGAAGGAGCCAATCCACTCAGTTAATGAGAGGAAAGACAAAAAACATAGTTCTATCCAGGTAACTTAATACCACAACTTAATTCACTTACAGGTTTCTAAGATTGACTAATACGGTGGCACCCCTCCAGCAACCTCTCCATACACAAAGGCACCCTGGATATAAGGTAAAGAAAGGTGGGCCTCTTGTTCACAATGGATTAAATCAGATAATTCTCTTTTTACAAATCCAGATTAATATACATTGGGAGCCCTATATTTCTTACAGACAGGGTACCTGCACTGGAATTTATTACACCAGCTGCCTACAAACCGGAGTAATACCGGTTTTTCCGTCCTTCTTAATTTTACACAAGAAGCAAAGTAAAACTTATTTCACAGGTATGCTTTTTGATAATTTCTCCCTAAGCATCCTAGTTGGTGTCGTAAATGTCACCAAAGAAAAGATCCTCGTGTAGACCTTGTTGTATCTCAAGTGCCTTTTGAATAGTACGAACACTAATGTTTCTCCGAATAAGGAAATTAACTATCCTTAGTGTGTGATAAAACAAATGTGCCCCAATCATGTATAAATAACCATGTGTTTTCTGAATATTAGACCTTGTGAATAAAGATGTGCATCTAATTGTAATGTTCTCTCATACAGAAACTGTTTGTCCTGAAGAAGGTGGTATCTGTACACACCGAAACGCGTCGACTTCCTGAACAACTGTGAATTTCTTATTCATATTTAACTGTGCATTTTAATGATTTTAAGTTGACATTGCAATTGTATTTGTTTCTCCTTGGCACTATTATCATGTTTTGCAACATTGTTTTTACTGATCTGTAATAAAATGGATGTTTTTAGCAACTCACACACTGCTTTATGATTTGTTTAAAGTTTGATTCATGTATGATATTGTGTTTTTGACATTGGATAATATAACGATAATAGACTCTTGGCACGTAGAGATACAATAGGATAATATACGATAAGGCTTTTTTCTTGATGAGTTGGGACTTCCTCTTGTCTTCCCACTTTTGATCTCCTTGTCCCAGATTGAACCAAAAGGAGGCCTCCTTTCCCTTTTTTACCTCCAGGTCCTCTTGAGCACTCTTACTTGCCGAACTGACCAAGTAGTCACACACGCCCACCCAGGCAGAACCACCATCTCCAAGTGTGACTTGCGTTCCACCTCCTTCCAAGAGGAAGCTCCAGGTCATTCCCTAACAGACAGTCAACAGGCATTGTTGGACTCACAGCTAACTTCATGGAACCTGAGACCTCCCCATTTAAAGGGAACCTGCACCACCTTACACAGGCGCACTGAGTAGTCTGCAGCAACTACTTGGTGAAATACTTTGGGGATAATCTGCTCTTCAGACACCAACCAACACCAGACAGATGTCACACTGGCTCCAGTGTCTCTCAGAGCCTCCAACCTTTGGTCATTGATGGTCACCCACTGTCCATATTTCTTAGTGTTCTCAGGCAGAGAGATTCCATGAACCATATCACTGTCCCCTAATGAGACAAGGGTGATCTCAGCTGGCACCCACACTTCACTTGCAGGCTTCCTGGCAGGGTTCCATGGTTTCTAATCATCTGGGGGATGGGAATCATTAACCCGGGAACTAGATTAAGGCCCTTTTGAGAACTCCTTCTGTTTACCCTTGTCCCCTCTCACTCTTCTGCTGGAGAACCTGCCCACCCTTAGGGGAGTCTCCCACATTCCCCTCATGGACCCTGGTGCTGACCCAGCGGTCAGCCTCCACAAAAAGCTTCCTGGGGTCAGTAAGCCTACTGTCAATCACGTGCTGGCGCTGGTCTGGAAAACAACTATTAGACAAGTGCTCCCGTGCAATTAAATTATAAAGCTGTTGATAGTCAGTTACCTTGCTGCCATCCATTGCCCTGAAGAATAAAGCAACATACTCAACCCATGTCTGTGACTCAGTTTTCATGAAGGCTCTGAACTTCTGTCTGTACGTATCTTTAGGTTATACCATACCTCCCGACCAGAGCCGTCTTCCTAGTGGAACACTTCATCTTGTCCTCTTTAGGCAAAGCTAACAAAGGGTTTCTCCCCTCTGCGGTGAAGTGGCTCCACTACCCTGCTGCCTAATCTCTCTCAGGGATCCTGTGGGACAAAATGTTGAATCATCAAATTGTCAGGATTGGAACGATGCTCAAAAACGATGCTAAAATCTACTTGCTATTATAGCACAGATCAGTGAAGCAATCAGGCTAGGGAAGGAATGGGTGGGGACAGCAGGGAAGGAGACCGAAAACGACAAGAAGAAAAAGAAACAGAGAGACTGTGAGTACCTTAGTTATAACCTCTCTATACTGTATTCCCCATTGCTATACTTAGGATAACTACCTGTAAAGAAAGAAAATAAGGACTGTTCAGTTGAGCCCACAAGGAGTATCTTGTCCCTTGTAGATCAAGTCAGTATGGAATCCGTAGACACTCTTGACAGAGCATAAATATTAATAACACAATAAGAAACAAGAAAACAAAAAGAAATAAGAGACTTTAAACGTATAAGAATCTATTGGTAAAGTAAGAATCACTCCAGTTAGATATTTCTATGGTTTTTTACCCTACCCAGATGGGATTGCGCCACACTTCAGAGAGGTTTCCAGAGGCTGAGGAAAATCGCTCTTCCACAATCCCCTGTTATTAGGGCAAAATAATTGAAATAGTTTCATTAAATAAATGCCTAATGGTTCCAAATGATAACACATATGAGCTAAAACCCCTCTTTCATCTCAGGGAGGCATATGTAACAGAGACTTTCAGTTAACCTACCGCATTATCTTCACCTTGCTTTGGAAATGTTTTGTCTCTCCCATAGAAACATACTTGTCGTCCATAAGTCCAGCCAAAAAACTGGACAAGGATGAACACAAAGGACGTACACACAGAATGTTAACGTGAAACTCACATATCGTAAGTATCTTAGTCTTGAATCAGCAAATGACTGTTTCGCTTTGAGTTAACTCTCCTTAAGTAATTATACAGCCTGTCACTCCTCTCCGCACGAATTTGCAGAAGGCAAATTCGGCAATGGAGGGAGTAATGAGTATGAGAAATTTAGGTGCTTGCCCCGCATGAGCCCCTCCCTGGCCAGGGAGACTTGCCAGAAGGACAAGTGTTTAAGCAAACAGTCAATATTCTATAAGCAAGCTCCAGTATCCCTACCACCCGCATGAGACCACAAAGGTGTGTCTCATCAACAGGGAGGGACACCACATGCTAGGATGTATCTGGGCAGGAGATGGCTACCAACAAGAGCGTTCACTACCCAGAAGGAGTCGTTCTGACTCTCTGGTTGCATCAGCAAAAGCAATCGATCCGTCTAGGAAATAGCGGTGCAACCGAACCCGTACCGACCCCAAGAATCAGCCAAATGATGCGTCTCCATCAGCTCCCGCACTGCAACTCAGAATAATCGATGGTGCCATGGGGAAGTGGATGTGCTTTTATTTGTTTCCGCTCTCCCACTGATAGCAACCTGCCACCACCGAGGCTCATGGGAATAGCAGTTTTCCGAGCCTCGACAAATAGTCACTGGCTATGAGCGATCGAAGCAGGTGGTATGACAGGGTTCAAGTTGGGGAACATGACACAACAATGCTACCTATATGCTTTAAACCATTGACTAATATCACCCCCTTAAATATTTTAAAATTTCCTTGTGTATATGCACACTTCCCTCTGTGGGCACTGAAGATATGCTGTCACCATTTGAGCTGGACTATGCACTCTTAACCTTTATGCCTAACTCCTTCAACCCTCTCTTATGCTCTAACAGCATTTTCTTTTCCTCCATTGATAGTTTCTGCCTTTCCAATTCTAACCTGAGCTTCTCAAACTCCAACTCATGCATGCTGCTCCTTTCTCTATCTTCCAGCTCCTCTGGAGACAACCCATTTGAAGAGACACTGCTGCCTGCCCCAGAGGGCACCCTTCCCCCGGCAGGTCCTGGCCCAACAGCCCATCATGCTGCATGTTTAAATCCTCAGACTCCTCCCCAGGCTCTACTGAGTGCCCACTTGCATTCCTAGCTTCTGATCAGGCCCCCAGCACCTATTGAAGCTCATCCTGCCAGGTGAGGCCTCTCATTGGGACGTTAAACTTTTTGTAGATCTTTTTCAACTGTGGCACAGTGTTGGAATCCACCCTATCCTCCTCAAATTCGAAATCCATTGAAGCAACTGAAGCTGCCTTAGACATGATGAAATTGGAAGTTCAACACTTGGTAAAAAATACCCCAAAAGGCAAAAACAACCAAAGAAGAAAACAAGTATGCAGTCACGTAGTGGTCTGCACACTGGAGTAGTGTACACCAATAAATGTGGATCAATTGAAAAGCAAGCCCTATCCTCACCTCTAGCCACTAATGTTAGACATTAGGGTCTCTAGTTTGCAATGGTATACACCCTGTTCAAGTAGGGACCCTTCTTTCTAGTCAGGATGAGTAAAGTACACACCTAAGTTTGCCTCTGCTCACCATCTGGTAGCTTGGCACAGAGCAGTCAGGCTAAACTACATAGGCAATGTGTAAAGCACTTGTATATACCCCATAGTAACACAGTGAAACCACCACAAATGGATGCCTAACCAGTTTAAGAAAATAAAGTATATTAATTTAAACAAAACAAGACCAAAACCTCAAAAATCCAACATACACAATTCAAAATATCACTTGTAAATGATTTCTTGCAAAAATATAGCTCTCAGAAGGCAATAGCTCCAACTGGGTCTATCTCAAAGTCATGACAGGTACAAATCCAAGGTACGGCGCCGACCACGAAGTTTGTGGGCCGGCCACAGAGTAACACGGACCCCCAGAGAAACAGTATATTTTGTGATGATCCAAATAACAATGTAAAAACTGCCTTCCCTAAAAGGTGTTAATAAATTTTGAGTTCAGAGAACCTAAACTCCAAATTTCTAGCTGTTCCCAATAGAAAGTTACTCTTGGAAAAATGTCACAAGGCAGCTCCCATGTTAGCCTATAGGAGAGCAAGTCCTTGCAATAGTGAAGAATGAAATTGGCAGTATTTCACTATCAGGACATGTAAAACACATCAGTGCATGTTCTACCTTTCACACACACTGCACCCTGCCCGTGGGGTATCTTGGGCCTACCTTAGGGGTGCCTTACATGTAGAAAAAGGGAAGGTTGGGCCTGGCAAGTGGGTGCCATTGTTAGGTGGACATGGTAGTTAAAACTGCGCACGCACACGCTGCAGTGGCAGATCTGAGACACACTGGAAAGGCTACTTGTGTGGGTGGCATAAGAAGTGCTGCAGACCCACAAGTAGCATTTGATTTAAAGGACCTGGGCACACACAGTGCACTTTACTAGGGGCTTACCAGTAAATCAAAGATGCCAATCATGGAGAACCGATCAGGTTGACCGACCTCCTGTGTGAGCTACAGGGACACAACAAGCTTCCAGAGGCCTCCCTGCAACTGCCCAGCTGACCAGGACCAACTGTTTCTGTCGGTGACTGTCTGAGCCGTGCTGCCGGCCTCTGGTGGAGTAAGCCTGATCCCAAGGAGGTGCCCCTGAGGTCCTGCACCCTTGGCTGGTATCAGTGTGAACTCTCCTCAAGAAAAGTTGAAAATCATGAAGATTGAGCTCCTTACGACAGCAAAGTGACCTCCTCGCACCGATAAATTACCATCCTCGGTGACCACCAACATGAAGCTCCAGGGGGACCTGCTCTTCATGGCAACAGTGATTGTCCACAATGACTTTTAATGCTAGACCTGCAGTTTGCGCAGACAACGACCATCTGCGAAGATCATTCTTGGTTAAGCTCTAGCAACGAATGGATCTTCATGCTACAGTAACGACCTACCTTGACTCGCGCCCGTCTCCTCACCCCAAAAGCCTCCTCCTCTGGCCCCCTCCAATGTGAATGGAACTCTTCACGTGATAGTTGAGAAGGTAACTCTTCAGCTATACTAACCTGGTCCCTGGATCCGTCCCCCACCAAGGTCAGCCTGATCTTGTGATTTTCCTCTGGACTAGCGCAACCAGATAACCGAAAGTGGCATTTTGTGCTTCTTACTAATAGTCCATCTGGCACTCTTATTTCAATATTATTGCTTGAGTTTTCCTCTTCACTTTTTTTGCGTGCTGCTCCAACCTAGTGTTTTGTCTGGAAACACTGTTCTGGTACTTTGGTTAATAAATAAACACTATGGTTTGAAACTACTTCAAGTTGGAGAAATCTTTATTGAAAAAGAACAAAATGGAGTAAGACCTCCAAGGTCTATGTATTACAGTGCACACCACCTTTGAAAGCGGTAACACCGCTTTCCCCTAACCGAAGTACCAGAACAGTGTTTCCAGACAAAACACTAGGTAAGCCCAGCAGCAAACAATGCTCTGTCAACTTCCACAACACCAGTAGAACCCCAAAAATCAGGAGGAGGCAAAGAAAAAACAAAAGAAACAGAGACAGAAAGAGAACTGAGGTCGGCGAGAAAGAAAACAACCTTGTCATAAACATATCTGATAAACAGTTAACTCAGGCTCGACTGAATTTACTTAACAAAGGTTTGACATTTGTGCCGGTCTACAAATCCAATGCCCAAGAGACGGAAATATCTATCTTCAAATTTTTACGTATATTACGATCGAGGAATTTCTTTAACAATCTTCCACCTTCAGATAAACCTGAGAGTGACATAAAGGAGTTCAAAACAAAAAGCACCTTCTGTGCCCCTACGTCTCACAAAACAATAGACGCATATGAAAGAGTTATCAATACTGAGATGAAAAAAATCAATTACCAAGGTGGCACCAAAAGTAACTTTTCTAAAAATGAATGGAATACCTTATGATCTTTGATGGAATCAAATGACATCACAATTCAGAAAGCGGATAAAGGGGGAGCAATTGTGGTGATGAACACTGATTACTATATGGAACACGTACGTTTACATCTACAGGACACCAACACGTATCATAAGTTAGACCATGATCCCACAGAAGCCTTTGCAGTGGTACTGAAAATTATCCTTGACAAAGCTTTGGATATGAAATGGATTACGCCCAAAACCTACCAGTTCCTCAACATCAAATACCCACGGAGACCCAAATTTTACATGCTCCCAAAAATCCACAAAAACGCCACAAAACCGCCCTTCAGGCCTATCGTGTCAGCATGTGGCTCACTGTCTGAACCGTTAGGACAATATTTGGATTGGTTCATGCAACCATTAGTGCAGAATTGGAGCACCCACATTAAGGACACTTCCTCATTTCTGAATATGCTTGAAACTATTGTTATCCCAGTGAATGAAGAATTATGGTTATGCTCTATTGATGTAACAGCATTGTACACTTCTATCCCTCACAATGAGGGCATAGAAGCAATGGAATGGAGCTTATTGGAGAATAACATCAATGGTACAGATAAAATATTTTTGCTCGAATTGTTACAGTTTGCACTTTTCCATAGTTACTTACAATGGGAAGATTAGTTTTATGAGCAGTGCAGCGGAACTTCGATGGGTTTTGCGGGGGCAACGTCCTACGCAAACAACTTTATGGCAAAATTTGAGTATGACCACATCATTAACAATCCTGAACGGCTAACTGGACTCCTGGTATTCAAAAGATATATAGACAATATCTTTATCATTTGGAGAGGCAAGCAAGAAAAACTGGTTGAAAACATTCATATTTTGAACTCACAGCATGAACGGATAAAATTCACCCACATTATGGATAAACAAGAGCTGGCATTCCTAGATGTAAAGATTACCATTGACAATGCAAAAATATGCTCAAGGTGCATATTAAAGAGACAGATAGAAACAGCGGTCTTCACTATAACAGCTTTCATCATCACTCTCTGAAAAATCACTTGCCCCTATCTCAATTTATCAGACAAAAAGGAATCACTTCTGATCCCAATGATCTTCCTACTACATTCAACAATCAGATTCAGAAATATTTAAAACGTGGTTATCCCAAGGTCCTACTGGAAGAATCCAAGAATAGAGTCATGACAATGAGTAGAGAATCGCTGTTGAAGAAAAAAGAAAAAAACACTTCACAAAAGACAGTATGTGTGTTAAAATACTCCATGCAAACAAAACAAATAACTAACATCATGAGAAAACATTAGCCCTTAATTACTCAAGAACCTGAACTGCAACCGTTATTCGCTGATAAAATAACATTTGCTTACAGCAGATCTAAAAATCTGAAAGAACTATTAAAAAAGCAACAGTTAAAAAGCACAGTCACAAAACATAAAGGAATGCGAAAATGTGAAAACACATTGCAATCATGTAATGGTAGGTCAAATTTTCACTCATCCTATGACAGGGAAAAATATTCCACTACAACACACCAGCACTTGTGATACCAAAGGTGTTATTTATGGATTAAAGTGTCCATGTGGTAAATTATATGTGGGACAGACTGAGCGAAAGATTAAAGTAAGAATAATGGAACACAAGAGCAATATTCGTCAAAAAAACCAAAAATCAATAATAGCAACACACTGGACAGAAGCGGGCCATAACATCTCACAGTTAAGATTCACTATACTAGAAGTAATCAAACCACAACTGGACAGTGACTCGCATAAACAGAGATTAAGAGCTGAATATTTTTGGATCCGCAAAATGGACAGTTTGCAACCACAGGGTTTAAATGATAGGATTAAATTATCATGTTTCCTATAATTAATGTTTAGGATAGTGGACTTTGGTTTCCTGTGTTCAACTGTGGCCCCTTTAACCAATTCCAAGATGGCCGACCAAAACTGTAATTCATAATATCTATATGTGACCAGAAGTATTGTTGATTTGTTAATTTGTTTATTTTTTGGTTTGTACAAACTTCAGAACGTTTAATTGTGAATTAACAGCATTTAAGCTTCAACTGATTCATGCCAACTCGAAAACATTATTTTGCCAGTGAGGATGTGTTCAATAGAATCCAGCGTGATTTTATCTAGATTTTATCTAGATAAATGGTTTTGAATGAAGAAATACACTTGTGAGGGACAATATGAGCATTTAATACATTCAATGCTGTCCGAATTTTATTTTTCACCGCGATCACGTGATCACAATCTAAGACAATCAGAGCGCGTATTTAAGTTCCAGGGCTCTAGGGCCAGTTAGCCGAGCATCTATTGGTTAACGAACGCGACACGTTGGAATTTTGCATTTTCGTAAGTAAAATGTCCTCGCGTTAACTTGATATTTAGCGTTATGTGCCAAAAACCCAGCGTGCTGCAATCATGCCTCTTTACATGAGCAAAATGTTAGCTTTTTTTGAATTAAGCCTCAGAGTTTAGACATTAGAGTTGGTATTCACAAGTGTCGGAGTGATTCGTACTGGACAGTCATTTGTAACCTCAGCAGCTTAACATAATGTCATGCAAAAATGAATGAGCTTTTATATTTAAGTTTTTCGCTCAACCATGAGTTTCATAGTACTGGTCATGTTTGATTCATGTTTTAATAATTTGGCAGAGATCTCAGTTGGTCATGAATGTGAGATATCACGTATACAGTTATATTAGTTTTGTATCAGCAGTAGTATTGGGTTGAGTATGTTAATAATTTTAAATGCAACTGCCCTTGTGTTATATTATCAGGCCGGACGGCTCATAATACTTCCTTGTTTGTTTTCATTTAGACCCCTGAGGAAGGGTCCATTATGACCCGAAATGCATTGGGTGGATATAAAGTGTGAATTATGATGATGTGAGAATCAGAAAACGAATGTTTCGAAGAATGAAAAGAGATAAAATCAATAAATTAACGCTATGGTTTGAAACTACTTCACGTTGGATACATCTTTATTGAAAAAGAACAAAATGGAGTAAGACCTTCAAGGTCTATGTATTACAGTGCACACCACCTTTGAAAGCGGTAACACCGCTTTCCCCTAACCAAAATTGTGTGCTTCTTGGCACAATTTTCACTAAATATTTTAAAATGAATATCTCAGATTCCACTGATAGGGTTCTTGCTGTTTTGGTGTCATTTTATTTATTAAAATGTACTCTATTTTTCCAAATTAAAATAAGTTTGTTGCCTTCAGATTTTATATTGAGGCTAGTCCCACTGTGATTTGTTGGTTATTGTAGGGTGACACTGACAGATGCACTGTGATTGGTAAAACTTAGAAGTGGGTGCGCTGCAATTGATTGTGCTGTGAGTCATGCTATGGTTTGCTGATTACGCCATTTGGTGTTGCACTAGGATTGGTTAGTTATAGGTGAGCGCTGTTTTAGATTGGTAGATGTGATTGAATAGAGTGAGTTCAGCACAGGAAAATGGGAATTGTTCTAGAAACATACCTTTTGGAAGAGTCCTAATACCAACATTCTAACAGTCTGTTCATGATGTGTCACGTGGAGGGTGTTATGAAAGGGAAGGGGTGGTGGATTCTCATTTGACTGTTAGTTCTAGACGTGAAATACTTTCGAAATGTCCATTAAATTGTTTTTTTTTAATTTTTATTTTATTTTTTTATTGAGAATATTCTGGTACAAAAAAGATCAAATACATAAATAGCTCATATCGATCACAACTCGAGTAAATAAAATCTTCATGCATTCATACAATGTAAGAGAAAAAAAAAAGAATTCATTATATAATAAACCAATCTACGGTACACTATTTGTGCCTATATATATACAATGATTAAAGTAATTAAAATCTGTTTTTAGATTATATTTGTAGGTCCCTCCAGTTCTTTAATGGGGCCCAGATCTTAAAGCCCATCTCACGCATTCCCCAGCCCTTACCCTCATACAAGGAGGATTCGATGTTATATATCCCCAGAAGCCTAGTCAACCATACCTGCAGGACGGAGCAGATGTGTCCTTCCAGCCCGAAGATATAAGGATACGTAGGACTGAAGTACATATAAACACAAAAGCTTCAATATCTTTCTGAAGCTTCAGCTTACTGTCGAAACCTAGTGCCATTAGTATAGGGGATATTTTAATCTTCAGAGCTAGTATTTCTTCCAGAAATATCTAAATTTCCCTAAAAACTGGGTTTAATGTTTCACAATCATAAAACATATGTAGTAGATTGGCTGGTCCTTGCATACACCTTGGGCAATTGTTGTCATCCCTTTTGCCCCATTTAAACAGTTTATCTGGCGTATAATAAAGATTAAATAACGTTTTATAGTGTTGGGCCCTTAGATTCCAGGATCGGAGTACTTTTTTATCTAGGTGCAGCGCTTTATCCAGATTCACATCTCGGTTGCCCAGTTTCTGGGGCCAGGAAACCTCGCTTTTCTCAATATCATCCTGTATACCACTCATTAAAATCCTATAGATCTCTCTGACCCTTCTGCCTCCCTTTAATAGGTAGTCCAATAGGCTGCTTCTGTTCCCAAGAAATATCCGAGGTCTCGTGGCCTTTAGTGTCTGAGATACCTGTGTATATTTAAACCTCTGATTATCTGATATGCCAAAATATCTGTTGCATTATCTCAAAGCTGAGTACTACACTATCCTCCATAATGTCTCCTACAGTTCTAATGCCCAACTGCTCCCAGTGTCTCCACATACCATCACTACTAATTTGTGAAAAGGTCCCAGATTGCCAAAGTGGTGTATAGTGATTAATTTTAGGAACTACCCATAGCTTTTGCACCATTTTTCAAACCTCCCAAGCACTGCGTATGACCTTATATCTGGTCTTCTTGAAATAGCGCCGCTCTGTTTTCTTAAGTAATACCCCAAAGGCCTCCCTGCCCAGCAATAGTTCATATATAGAGGGGGGGGTTGATTCCTTATGTCGGACCCTCCAGTAGATGAGTCATATAATACTGCCATCTGGGAAAGCAAGCAAGCCCAATGGTAATATCTAAGATTAGGGATTCCCAGCCCACCCTGTTCCTGGGGTAGAGACATAAATTTCATAGCCCGCCTAGTCTTGCCGTATTGCCATAGGAAATTCATAAAAATTGTTTCCATTGATTTTATCACAGCTTCCTCAATACAGAACGGTATAGCTCGGAGGATATATAAAATCTTTGGAAACATCGTCATTTTTAAAACACTTGATCTACCCAGGAGGGACAGATGTAATACCTCAATTATTTTGAGATCAGCTGCAATTGTTTTTAGCAGTGGTGTAAAGTTGTCTCCTATAATTGATTCAGTGGCTGTATTAATTATAACTCCAAGATAGACCGCAGACTCGACATATCTGATATCGGTTTAACAATATTGTTGGTGCAAATTATCTGGGTTTTACCACATTCAAGCGGTATCCTGAAAATCCACCATACGCTCTAGTAATCTCGACAATTGCTCGCATTGCTGCGGCGGACTCAGGGGTAATCACTGCTAAATCATCCACATAGGCCAAAAGTTTGGTGTCAAACCCATTAATAGTCACCGGCTTGATGTCCCTACATCCCAATAGCTGCCGCACCAGTGGATCTATGTACAGTGCAAACAGTATGGGGAAGCAGGGACACCCCTGATGTGTCCCCCTTGTGATAGCTATCTTTTCCGAACTCTCAACCATTAGCTGCACCCTAGCCGTTGGATACCTATACATAGCTTTAAGGGCATTCAGAATTTTTGGGCCAAACCCCCTCCGGGCCAACACTCCCCACAGATATTCCTACCTTACGCGGTCGAATGACTTTTCCGCGTCGAGGAGGATCATGGCCATCCACCCTCCGTGGCAGCATGGGAATCAAACAAAGTGATGGCACGTCTTATGTGGTCAGTTGCTCCGTGGCCTGGAATGAATCCATGCTGCCAAGGGGAGACCAGACCGCCAATGACCCTCCCCATCCTCTTGGCTAGGATCTTGGCATAGACCTTAGTGTCCGCGTTTATAAGAGATATCGGTCTGTATGACCCAGGATTTTCTTTGGGTTTGCCTTTTTTGTGGAATACAACTATATTAGTCTCTTTCCATGTATCGGGGATTTGAGCTGTACATATTATTCCATTAAATAAGTCTAGAAGTATTGGGGCTAGTTCATTTGAGAGATTCTTATAGACTTCCAGTGGTATGCTATCTGGTCCTGCTGCCTTACAATTTGCTAGCTCTTGCAATGCCTCATAGATCTCATTCATGGACACGTCATGCTCCAAGAACTCCTTATCAACATCATCGAGTTCGGGACCTACTTCCTCGCATTCTCCAGTTGACTCGTCTAACACCCCCTCTTCCTGATACAGTACCTGATAAAAGTTTTTAAATACTTTCAGGATATCTGTTGGTTCCCCATAGTCGCAGCCGTTCTCCTGTATATTCACTATTATGTTTTTATTGGCTCTTTGCCTAATACACAATGCCAAAGCTCTTCCTGCTTGCTCTCCCGTTTCGTACATATTACACCATTGGGCACGATATTCACTGGCAGCCTTCTTTGCCATTTATTTATTAATCTCTGCCTTAATAGAGCTAACTTTCTGTTGACTCCCTCTAACATCCCTTCCGTGCAAGATATTGCTCCCATGTTCCTCCTCTGCAGCTACCAATAGACCCAACATCCTATCGTTCTCTGGTGTTTCTTGTTTCCTGAGCCGGGCAGCATAGCTCACTGTTTCGCCTCTAGGGGCAGCCTTAAAGGCATCCCATACATTATTTCTCGATGTACTATAGCGATTTACGTTAAAGAATGCCACAGTCCATTTACTCATATGATCTAAGTACCCATTGTCCACTAACAATTTTCTATTGAAGGTCCATCTAGGTTGCTTTATCGCCGTTGTGCCCTTATTATAATTCAGTATAAGAGGACTATGATCTGAGATTACTTTAGGTAGTTTCCTTATACTGACTTTCCTCAGCTCTGATAGAGATATTAAAAAATAGTCCAATTTTGCATACCTTTTATAAGGACATGAAAAATAAGTGAACCCTGGGTTATTAGGTATTTTATTTCCCCAGATGTCACCTAATCCATGTGAACCGATCAAGGAGCTCAAAGCTTTAAAATCCAGAGGTTTCCGACCTGTGTACAGAGCTTTGTTGGTAAGATCAGCGGAGATATTTAGATCCCCACAAATAACAGTGGGAGTGGGCCAGTTGGTTAGTTCATTCTCTAATGTATTGAATACCTCAGGGTCATCTTGGTTGGAACCATAGATCCCACAAATAGTGACACCACAGGAAAGCTCTGCAAGCGCCCATCTTCCTAGTGAGTCAGCCTTGCTCCGCTTTATACCTCCTAGTGAATTTTTGCCCAGGATTGCCACCCCTCTGGTTGTCGAAGTCTGAGAGGAGCAGGCCAGAATCTCAAACCCTTTAATATTCAACCACTGCCTTTTCCCCCAAGGCAAGTGTGTCTCCTGTAGACATAGAATGTCTAACCGTGTTGACCTTACAAACTGTGCCAATCTTTGCCCTTTTTTCCAATTGTTTAATCCCCCAACGTTAAGGGAACATATATTAAGATTTGCCATTATTCATTATATATTTTCTGGTTTGATTGCACCTTACCACCACCAAGTATGCACGCTTAAAAAATCTCGCACTGAGTAAAACACAAAACATAGTACCATATATTCTCCTTTTCTTCTGATTTTCTCCCCCATGCACTCTCCCTCACCCCCGCCCCACTCCCCCCCTCCCAACAACCTCTGAGAAATGTACATTAAATTGAATGTATTGACAAAACCAAAGGTGGAATGGTGCACCTGTAAACAAATAGATCAATGAGTCTTTGGGTCCATTAGATAAATTCCTGCTTTATTCAAATCCAATATTCAAAGTTGTAAAATCCAAAGGTTTAAAAACATCCAGCCAAAGCGTTTCGTTCAAGCTCCCTTTAACTTCATCAGGGCTTATATTTATATGTCGTTGATTAACAGTTTACATTTTTATTTAATCCATATATTTTTCATATTTTTCCACTTTACATTGTAACGGTCTGCCGTATTGATTACAAGTTCAGTATGGGAATATTTGTTCCCCATGTCCAATACCTGAATCAGTATTGTGTAGTGAAAAAGCTGCGTCGAGTCGTTCAAACTCAAAGGAATGAAGAATCAGATTAGATATTCTGTTAGTAAATGGTTGAGTGCACAATGTAAATCAAGACAGCAAGAATGGCGTGAAGGCATGACTGAAGATGTGAATGTGTGTCCTGTGATTGTAAGAGAGGACGAAAAGGAGACAGCAGACGAGAAAGATAGTCAGGTTAAAGAACAGAGAGAGAGAGGGACAGAGGGTCAAGCAATGATAAAGTAGTTGGGTTCTTAGGTGTTTTATTACATTCAAGACCACCACCATATCAGGTTATGCTCCCTCCTGTGGGGTCAGCCCCACATGAGCTTTGGTCAGGAGAATCAAGATCTGAGGTGACTGAGGGTGCAAGTGTATCCATTGCCCAGTGTGCACCAGAAGTAGAAATCTCTTCTGTTGTATCAGTTGCATCTACCACTGCAACTGTCACACCTGCTGTCACCACTGTTGCAGTCATAGAAACACAGTGGCAACCCAGAGAGACAGTGGACACAGAAATAAAGGTATTGTAATTAGAAACAAAACTCGAGATATTTCGAAGTATTGAACACCTATGATGAAGTTGAGTTGAGATATTTGAGCAAAGACGCTGCTAGGCTTGCTTAAGAAGAACATGAAATATTGGAAAGTTTGGTTGAAGATTATGAGATTAACTTCACTCAGAAGCAAATTTTTGCAGAAGATTTTGAAATGGTGATGAATAGTGAAGAGATGAAAGAAATGAGAACCTTGAGCTCTAGAGTGAATATTAAGGAGTTAATAAATAACACCAAATATTGGAGAGAAATAAAGAAATGTAAGGATAGATGAGCAAACAAAGAAGGAGCTAAGGTGAAAAAGGTAGCAAATGAAGCAGAGAGCTAAACCAGTGTGATTGAATCTGAGACTAGATTGACCACTGAGTTCCCCTAGACGTCAATGGAGGAACATGTGTGCATGTGCCTTGAAGTCGAACAAATCACTTCACCAAGCTTAGAGCTGGTGCAGGGTAATGGTATGAGGAAATAGAAAGGAATGAAACTGTGTCAAAGGTACCTTGGGAAGATTTGAATACTTTATTTTAGATTGTTCTTCCCATGGATTTACAGATGGAGTGAGGAGGGGTTGTGAATTGGCTCACGCAAGAGCGCACAAAAACAACCCAAAATGGTTCATCTCTGATGTCAGCATTTAAACCTGAAAGTCTCCCAGAAGGAGGTGACTTGATCCACAATTATGAGAGCACCACAAGTACCCAAGGAATCAGTACCTGTTTATTAAGAAAGTTAATGAAGAATTACAGACAAAACAGCGGAATAGAGGACACAGCTCAGGAAGGCCTTAGTGGTTTTGTTTCAGCGCTTGTCTTTGGGCTGCTCCCGGAGCTTAGTTCTCAAATACGACAGAATTTGACCTGTTGGCAGACAAAATCTGTGGACGAGATCCTGAAGTCTGCAAAGTATTGTAGAGATACTCAAGAGCCCAAGCAATGAAAGATTTAAGAAAGTTATGTATGGTGGCACAGACAATGCGCTCAGAATGTGGGCAAAGAGGTTCATTACAGACCTAGGTTTGGATTCTCTTTCAGGTATGCTTATGGGTATCCAAGGAATAGGTGTGTGAACAGGAAATGTTGTTATTCATGGAGGTTGAGGTTTTGTTGACAATTCAAAAGCAAATGTGAACATTAGCGCCTTGAAAAAGGAAACACAATGCCATATTTGTGTAGACAGCATCCTAAAAGAGTCCAAAATGATGCTCAGATGAATTCCAAATGTCAGAACATGAATGTCATGTCTCAGAAGGAGGTTAGGCAGCTAGCAACCCCAGCCATACTAGACCTTGTGCAGAAACAGAACTTGAATGCAAGACTTGCAAAATCAGAAGCCACACAATATGAAAATGCTACAAGCCTCAATGTTGCAGCAAAACATGCAAAGAAAAGGGGTTAATTTACAACAAAAATCCAGAATTCAGCCATATTCTTTAATAACCAAGAACAGTTCCTTCCAGTTTTTAGTAGTTTCTGAAAGTTCTTCTGGACTTGGCCCTAATCAATCACATTGACACTGAGATGGGAGGAGGATTGCTTGTTTGGTGCAGTCCTAGAGGTAGGCCAGAGTTACCCATATATAGAAGATGGTGTGAATAGCAATCCAGTATCATTTTTGATTGTTATAGGTGCTACCCGCTCCACAGTTCATCAGATGGAGTTTGGACTATCATTCTTGTTAAAAGAAATCTATTTTGTACGCATTTCGAATAGACAAATAATCAATCAATTTTCAGCACATGTCCCTGCAAAAGATTGGCCTATTGAACATACCCATGAGTTCATAATATGTGGCACTAATCCTGTTAATTTAGTGGAAAGGGACTTTTGTGCAATATGAATGCTTAATTTTCTGTACACAAGATGGATTGGCAATTGAGACATATGATGAAGATGCTGAATTTAAAATGAAGTCACAAAAGTCAGAAGTCCGTTTGTACCCTCTTTAGACTAGGGGCAATTTATCATCTGAATTAAAAGGTGTGGTATAGAAGGAAGTTTGTGATTTTGCAGGCCAAGGTATTGGACAAATAAAAAGATTTAGAGACAGTAAAAATAAAAGTTAAACTAAATGTAGTTTATCCTAAACACCCCAATATAATCTCATTCCAGAGGCAGTGGCCGGAATGACACCTGTCATAGAGAAGATACTAGAGGGAGCATTCTAAAAGAAGTGCAAGGGAGTCTCTGTAACTCACCTGTTATGGTACTTCAAAAGCCAAGCAAAGATGTATAAGGGAGCAGGACCTTAGAAAAATTGACCAGATTGGAACTGCATTGGAACTTCCAAGAAGATGTCAAGAGGTGGAGGAAACTCCCTCTGACGATCAAGGGAAAGGCCGCTAAGTATAAGATGGTCACACTCCCGCAGTTGCTGCACATCCTGCAAAAGACTTATTGTAAAATCCTAGAGACAGTGTGCACAACCCTCAGTAGCGAATTTCACTTACTACTGTGGAATGGGGCCCATCCGTGAATAGCGTGAACACCGCAGCGAAATCCATATAATGGAGGTCTAGCCCTGCTGGATATCAGTGCCTAATACAGAGCAACCCATCTCATTGTAATCAATGAATGGAACCATGCTCCAGGAGACCATCCCACCTACAGGTTGGAAAGGCCACAATTTAGACAACATACCCAATTACACTTTCTGTACCGTGGCACAGGTTGCACTCAACTCCCATCAGCCACCCAATGAGTGCTGGAGGCATGGAAAAGTGTTGAGAAGCAGATGAAATGGGACATGAAGCAACAAGGGAGACCCTGTTATGGGAAGGAACTAGATTGACTGAAATCAGAAAATTAAAAGACTTTAAGCAGTGGGATTTAATAGGGATCTCAAAAATAGGGGATGTAATACAGTCAGGCACATTGGCCCCATTCCCCTCGCTTCAAGCCACAAATCAGTTGCACGACACTCAAGCTTACACCTATCTCAGATTACAACAGGCCGGTCAGGCGGCGGGACTAGACACAGAGATGCTGCCAGAATATGTACTGTTAGAAGGCAGACTCTTATAGGAAGAGATCCAGACTTAAGCCATCTCGTTGACCTACAAAACATTGATTAATAATATGCCTGGTAAGCTAGGTCCTCTCCGAACTAAATGGGAACTTACTACAGGCCCACTAGAGGACATTGACTGTGAAGCCGCCCTTATGCGCCCACGTGAAGTAGCGATTAAACTACGATTATGGCTTATTCAATATAAAATACTCCATAGGACATACTTTGACAGAGCACGACTTCACTCCATAGGGAAGGCTGATACTCCAGATTGCCTCAGGTACCAAACACAGTGCGGTACATTCATAGGCACCCTCTGGGAGTGCTGTAGGATTCAAACTTATTGGAACAAGATAATGCAGGAACTAAACAACATACTAGAGGCCCAACTTGAATTTGATGCAATGTTCTTTATACTGGAAATCCCCACAGATGTGGAACTGACTAGACATAAACTCATGTTGGCTAATTTGGGATTGGTGGCAGCCAACAGAGATATAGCTAGGTATTGGGGTGATCACCGACTCCCTATACTAAAGGAATGGAGAGCAAGTTTGGATCTCTATATGGTCGCGGAGAAAGTGACATATAAGGCGTGGGGTTGCCCCCGGAAGGTCCGAAAGATATGGGCGCCATGGATAAATTATTATGGTCTGGAACCGGGCGAGGAAGAGGAGGGATTGCTATTGCCACTGGAAGGATCGGGGAATGAGTCTTGATGATTGTGAGACTAGACCCATCACTCATAAGGGGGGTTAAGTTGGATTTGACCATCAATGTATGTACATGTATTAAGTTGCACTCTAACTGTATGCCCTCTTTCAGAGGAATTGTCACTATACTTTTTGTTCTATGCCAATTGCGATTGCCCAGCTACAGGTCCATATCATGTATTCATGATTACCTTAGTTGTAAATTCAAACTATTAAAAATAAATAAAAATATATATTTTTTAAAAAGAACACATTCTGCCACCACTACCCATGATAAATTTGGTCTACTGAGGATTTGACAAAATATTATTCTCATCCACCTATCTACTCAGATTTGGCCACCCATTCACTCATCTATTTATTCTTGCATCCTTCCACCACAAACCCATGCATCCATCTACTCAAAAACGTCTTTCCACCCACTAATGCATTCACCCATTTCCTCCATTTCTTCTTGCATTCATAATTCATACACTCTCATGTAATAATTCACCTACTCCAGAGTACTCATTCATTCACTATACTTGCATCCATCTACTTATGGGCCCACATCAATCCATCTAACCTCCCATTGATTATTGTAAGTACCTATAGCCATTCATTCATTCATCTATAAGTACATCCACTCAGCCAACAAATAATATACTGAATATCAGGTTTTAAATATCTTGCTGAAAAAATTTCAGGTGCAAAAACAACAGTTGATGGACAGAATGCAGAACAATGTCATACATTCACCCCAGTACAGAGATTTGGGCCTAAATCCATCGTTGTTTTGCTCACCATGCCATTCCAGTTTGAACCCAGCCATATGCAAATCAGTCTTGACCCTGTGCCCAATGGGAACAGTCCAGCCTGAACTGCCAGGCCAGGTCCTCCCTGGACTGGAAACAAGCATCCTAGGACCGGTTTTGGGGTTTCACCCCTCATCAGCCAGGATAACTTGACTCCAGTGGCATGTAGATCACGGGACTCACGTCTGAGCATACCCGTCCCACTCGGGGTGACAAATGCAAAAACAGCAGTTGATGGACAGAATGCAGAACAATGTCATACATTCACCCCAGTACAGAGATCTGGGCCTAAATCCATTGTTTTTTTGCTCACCATGTCAGTCCAGTTTCAACCCAGCCATATGCAAATCAGTCTTGACCCTGGGCCCCATGGGAACAGTCCAGCTCGAACTGCCAAGCCAGGTCCTCCCTGGACTGGAAACAAGCATCCTAGGACCGGTTTCGGGCTTTCAGCCCTCATCAGCCAGGATAGCTTGATTCCAGTGGCATGGAGAGCAGGGACAGAATATTGACTGCTAAAATCTCATGATGAGAAGTATTTATAGGTAACTATAGATTTACTGTACATAACTCCACATATAGATACATACCCTTAAAATTACCTAAATACACAAATATATATATTTACCTCATGATGTATTGGTATTCAGTAGTATAGCTAGGATATGTTGATATGTTTGGCTTGGGCCTTTAACGATGGAGCGGGCCTTTAATAGCCGGTATAGCCCTCTACAGCTGGCTATAAGGCTATATTACAGGTCCCAACTACAAGGGAGCAAAGGAGCAACCTTCTCCTTTCAATCCTTTCTCCTACAACTGCCCGACTTCCCACCAACATTCCAGCTTACATTACAGTACCCACTGGTGACATAGACTATAAGTGCCCACTAGGGACAATCTAATTCTACATCACAACACATCCCCATCACAATAAAATAATTTTTAAATAGAGATGAACAAATCATTAGATACCTAAAAAATTATAAGAGATAAAAAAATAAAACGCAACTAAAATACAAATAACAAAATAGTACAATTTAATAATATCTTGTGCACCATGTAGATTACGCTATTTGCATACATAATCTTGAAACCAGACTGCTTTATTAATTCTTCTACCGGATCTGTCCACTCTACTACCATCCTTGCACACCGCAGTCTTGCCTTCACCAGGGATGTCAGTGTCTGAACCAGGAATAACCTTCTGCAATGTGGGAGCCAATTCTGCTTGGAAACCTGTGGAGCTTCCATCCACAGAAAGTTTTGCGTTCCCGTCATCATTCCTATGTTCTTCAACCATCCATTCATTACTCCTGTTGGAACCTTGGACGTTTAGAGTTTTCTACTCCTTTTCTCCCTTTATCCAAAGAAATGCGACTTAAATGCCACACTCTACCATCACTCAACATAACGGAGTTGCACAATGCTTTACACCTGTAATGGTTGAGAAAAATGTCCATCCACTTTTCTGTGTAAACCTGGTTTCTTAACTCTGACCCAATCTCCGTTGGTATACTAACTTGTCTGCATTGGTACTTCTCATCAAAATAATCCTTACTCTTCCTCCTCGCCTTAACTAAATTCTGCCTTACTGAATCAGGTGTTCACTCTCTCCTTCTAAACTTCAACTTCCAACCCACATTATCCTTCATGAATGGTATTTTGCTAGCTTGGTAGTACAGTATTTTTGTGCTCAATATTCTGACATACAAACTCTGTGCAACTATCATTATCCAGTACAGGGGAGGCTTTGGCGTGGGCGAACGAGGTCCAAGATGCCAATTTTCTGAGGGGCTGAAGTAACTGTCTGCACTAAGGTCATACAGACAGCAGAGACCTTGTCCATTTGGCTCCAGTGATTCACATGAAAGTGATTTGACTCTTTTTTTACATTATTTTTGACATGCAGCAGGCTCTCACACTCTTCTGCAAGGAGCTAATCTGTGAGTGATTCAGGTGAGTTGGGGGAGGTGCAGAGGTGTCATTTTTCAGAGACCAGTCACAACTCTGATGTAATCAGCTAGGGATTGACCTCTGAACATAAAACTGGCTCCCTGCTACCTCATTTTATTCTCAAGCAGCAGAGAGGGCGGCAAAGTTATTTTCACCTAAGACCAGCAAAGACCGACCCTGCTCCGGTCTGCTTCTGCGCTACCTGTGTGACTGTATGTTCAGTGTCCATGTGCTCAACTTTGTCTTTGTGCTGTATTGTGGGTGTGTGTATGGAGCTGTGAATGAGCAAAATTCACAACAATATACTTGCCTTACAATAAAAGAAAACAAAGATCACAGACCTCAAATTTGTCAGATCTATTGACTTTGCTAATGCTTGTTTGTTTAGGCAGCAATGGCAAACTGGCTGTCGCTGGTGAGTGAAACGGGAGACGGAATGTAACAATAAGCTGTGGGCCTCGCAGGAAGTGTGTGCAACATGAGCACAACAACCAGCATAGCGACTAACAACACAAGATTATTTAGCCCTAGAACATCCATCTTTTGTTTTGTTCACACATTCTCTGCTCTCTTCAACTTGAGTAGAGGTGCGGTGTTAAAGTCTTGGCGATCACTATCTGCTCCCCGATGTGTTCCCAAATGGGAATCATATTTTTAAAGCCGCACCTGTCCCTTTAAAGAGAAGGTTGCCAATCCGAGGACACAAATGCAAGAATTTTGATCTGCTGCCCCTTAGAAGCCAACATTCCTATTTAAGCAGGCATTCCGTGGCGGCAAATTGTGACCTGCCTAATTAATGTTCGGTACACATGTCGTTTTGTGAACCCTGTGTATGTACCATCCGCAGGGAGACCTTTTAGAACTTCAGTAGCATTGCAAATCTCATGGCTATTGACATACCGGTGAGTATGGAAATTGCATATTAACATTTGTGAATGACTCTTACATTGGACCCCTTAGTACAGAGCCCGCTGCAAACTGCTGGAATACTTTGTAGTGAATTGGTGCCACTGACATTTTTAGGACCCAACTGGCCAATAGGTCGATCTGACATTTTCCTAGTAGGCTGCAGGCTAAAGAGCTACTTTCAGAGCTGAAAAGGGGTGTGAGGACTTAAAGGCCCCATTCTAGACGAGGCCTCCTGCTGGTTTCAGCAATTTCGCTATGTCTAATTATGATTTCCATAACGACCCTAGAAATTGTCTTTACTTTCCCCACCAGCCAACTGTTTTAGCTTTCAGTTGGATGAGCCATAGCTCGTAGAAATGATAGGCCCCATTCACACAGGTAAACTGAAATGAAAGTCTAACTTTACCACTTTCATTATTCACAAAGGGCATTTACGAGTAGTTAGACTTTTGTCTCAGTTTTGGTCTCATGGAAAATTAAGACTAAAACTTAAGTTTAACTGAGACAAAAGTCTAACTTTACCACTCGTAAATGCCATTTGTGAATACCGAAAGTCGTAAATTTAGACTTTCGCCTCAGTTTACCTTTGTGAATCGGGCCCCTTCAGTGTAAAGTGGCTGCCATAGTTTGTATCAACTCAGATGCAGGGTCTCTGACTTTCTTCCCCTTTATCTCACTCCTGCAGGTTCATTCTTTCTCCCCTTTATGATGTTTCTTCCATCTTTGTCTTTCTCCGCCTTTCTGCTTTTAAAAAAATTCTTCTATCTCAGCGTAACTGTCGGCTGTAGAACAATAAGGATCAAATTAAGCACTGTTATCAAAATACTCATTGTGCCCTTATTTTGAATTCTTTCCACTGTGACGTTTCTTTCTTGCTGGGTTTCTGTTTAGCCAATTTCTTGCAATACGTTTCTCTATCTCCTTTTATTCCCTGGACCGCCCCTTGTATTCAGGGAATTTAGCCAACTGTTACCTCCCATCTCAACTCAGTCTTTGACCATGGTGTGAAAAAGTCTTATTATTCACTTATTTGACAGGCGCAGTCTCTTAGGCGGGTGCTTGGGGGTGGGTTTGCTCTCACCGCATACCTGGTCGCCCCTCTGCTGATCGGGGGTATGGGGGCTGGTGTCCCGGGGCAGGGACCATGCCTGGGTTGGCCTCGTTGACTCCTGGACTCTCTGGCACGGCGAGTTCATTGGATTGTCGATCATCGGCTCTGGGGGGGCTGTCCGGACGCTCTCCAGTCTCCTCAGTGTGGTTCTCGATGATAGGCAGGGGGACCAGTGGGTCTACTTGCTTGAACCAGAAGATGTTGCGGGTCACTCTTTCTCCGGCTTTCTCAATGGTCACCATCATCCCTTGCCGGACGACCACAGTCCAGTGTCCTTGTTCGTAGCTTGTATGGAATTTGCCTCCTGTCCCTCAGGATGACAGTGTCCCCTGGCTGGAGTGGGTGGACTGCTACTCTCCGGGCCCGACTGGCCTAGTTGTTTTTGCGATTTTCTCTTCTTCTGAGTGCCCCTTCCTCTTCAAAAGGAGGGGGGAACACCCAGTGGCAACGGGGATGCCATCCCGGCGTGTGCCGGAGAACATGAGCGCCCATGGAGCTTGGTGCGTTGAACAGTGTGGCGTGCTCCGGTGTTCTCATAGGAACTTCTGGAGTTCTTGCTCGGGGTCATTCTGTTCCGCCACCTCGATGCAAATGGACTTGTTTATCGTCCGCATGAACCGATCAATCTCCCCGTTGGCTTGTGGCCTTTAGGGAGGCTGATGCGCCGATGTTGGGTTCCGTGGTGGTACATGAATTTGTGAAATTTGTGCCCTTGGAACGGGGGTCCGTTGTCACTGCGGAGTTCTTTTGGACATCCGAACATTCCAAATATTTTCTCCAAAACTGGGCTCACATGCAGAAAGGCTGTTGAGGTTACTACTTCTACTATCGGGTATTTGGAGTAACTGTCAATGAGGGCTAACGTGACTCGCCCATCAGGAAAACTCCTGAAGTTCACACTCACTTTCTCCCAGGGGCTCTGCCTATGTTCTTTCGTGTGGACTGGTGCTGGTCTCACGGGTCCGCTTGTGATTTGGCATGACGGGCACTTGGGGACCAGTTCCTCGATCCGGGCATCCATCTCTAGAAACCAGACCTTCTCTCTCATGCGGGCTTTCATCCGTTCCGTTCCCTGGTGTCCACCATGGGCCAGTTGTGTTGCCCTCACTTGCCGGGACGCTGGGATGACAATCCGAGTCCCTCTGAGGAGGAGTCCCCCTTGGGTGAGTCTCAGTTTGTTTCTTACTTGCCCCATGTGCACCAGGCTTTCCTTTTCTGGGCTAGACCACGTGTTTGCTGATTGAAGGAATTGTCCCCACAGCCCTCCTTCGATGGTGTTTTGGACTTTGATCATCACCGGGTCTTCTTTGGCCGCAGTGGTTATTTCTTCCAGTGTCTGCGCCCGGGGGCACGTCAGGGCTGCCAGCATGTCCAGGTGTGTCTCTGTGTCATCACTGTTCTGTTCTTTCTTCTCCTCTTTGGTCATGTCTGGGTGCCTTGATAGGAAGTCGTCCGGGTTCTTGGCGCCAGGCCGGTAGATCACATCCATGTCATAGTGCTGGAGCCCTATGGCCCACCTCTCGATGCGTGGGGGAGGGTGGGGCGCCGACCCTTTGAAGTGCGGCACTAGATGTTGATGGTCTGTGACAACGGTAAATGGGTGTCCGCAGACGTATAAGTAGAAGTGTCTGCATCCCCATCGGATCGCCAGAGCTTCGCTTTCAATGTGTGAGTATTGCTTCTCTGTTGGTGTGAGCACTTTGCTAGCATAGGCTAGGGCAGCCCATCTCCCTGGTTCTAGTTCTTGTGTGAGGACCGCTCCTAGGCCGACTGGGCTGGCGTCTACACGTATCTCAGTTCTCTTTGCAGGGTCAAAGTACACCAGCGTGGTGTGGTCAAGGAGCGCTTTTTTGACTGCTTGAAATGCTGTCTCTTCAGCCTGACCTCATCTCCACATGGCGTCAGCTCAGGTGAGGCTCCTGAGGGGCTCCGCAAGGCTGGCCAGGTCGGGGATAAAGCGGCCATAGTATGTGGCCATTCTCAAGAAGCTGCGGACCTCTGCGACTGTGATCGGTGTGGCTGCAGTCTTGATCGCTTGGGATTTCCGTGGGTCGACTTGTATGACCTCTTCGTAAATGTGTATCCAAAGAACTCAATTGTCTGTTGGAACAGTAGGCACTTCTCCTTGTGTAGTGTGACCCCTTGTTCTGTCAGTCGCTTCAGCGTCGCTCTCACGTGTTGGTAGTGCTCTTCGACCATCTTTGAGTGGATGAGGATGTCGTCACTCACGTTTAAGACACCAGGGAGTCCGACCAGGATTTCTTTCACTGCGTTTTTGGAAGATCTCTGCGGCTGATGATATGCTGAAATTCAGTCTTTTATACTTGCTGAGGCCTAGGTGGGTGCTGAAGATGGTTATGTACCGGCTGTCTTTGTCAAGTGTCAGTTGGTGGTATCCAGCATTTAGATCTAGTATTGAGAACAATCTGGAGCCATTTAGATCAGCCACAATGTCATCCTTGGTTGTTGTTATGTGACGTTTGCGCCGAATGGCCTTGTTCGGGAGGCACATATCTATGCAAAGCCTGATATTTCCTGGCTGACGGGGTTTTCCAGCTATTACCATGGGCGACACCCATGGTGTGGGCCCTGACACCTTTTCGATAACTCCCTGGTCTTTGAGCTTTTGTAGCTCCTCTTCTACCAGCGGGCCGAGGTGAAATGGGATCCTCCTGTGTCTCAGGGTTGTCGGTGGGGCGGAGGTGTCTATATGTAGCTTGATTGGAGCCCTCTTTATCTTGCCTAGCCCTTTGAATAGGTCTTTGAACTGACTCAGCAGTTCTGCCGTCTGGTCCATCTGTACCTTCTTGGCGAACATTATCAGCCCCAGTTCTTCGGTTGCGTGGCTGCTGAGTAGCGTGTCCACCTCCTGGTTGATCACGTGGATGTCGATTGTGATCTCAACACTCCCTGACTGCACTGGCACGGTCATCTTGCCTTTAAGTGGTATTGGCTTCTCACTGCCATATGCAAATATTTTGACTTTTGACGGCCTGAGTGCTGGTTGGGGCCTTAGCTTGTTGTACTGCTGGATTCCCATTACTGTTACAGAGGCGCCGGTGTCGATAACAGGCGCAATAACATAGGCATTCTCGGAGTGCCCAAGAGATCAGAGGGTTCGGCGCCAGATTTGTTTGTGGAAGATATTGTCCTTCAACATCTCAAGCCGAAGGGTCTCAGTAACTTTTTTTACAATTGAGAGGGCTTACAGAGTGCCGGGAGGGAGACCAAGACCCGGGGCGCCCACCTGCCTGATGATTGCCAGAGTGCTTCATTTCCGAGACCGTGATGCCATCCTACAGGCGGCGCGGGCGGGGGCCCCCCTGAGATACAAAAACACAACGCTTTCCCTCTTCCCAGACTTCACCCAGACAGTGCAGAAACTAAGGCAAAGTTTCCTCCCAGTGAAGAAGAAACTCAGGGACAAGGGACTGCGGTATGCAATGATGTATCCGGCTCGGCTGCGAGTGGAAATCGAGGGAAAGGCCTGGTTTTTCGATTATCCGGACTGGATTGATAGCAGGCCCCCGGTTGGGGCGGAGGAGCACAAACACGGTGATGAGGAGGAACGACTTGAACAGAAATGCTGGCGCCCACAGAACTGTTTGCACGGTTGGAGAGACTCGGATGTCGGGGCGGCTCTGCAGCTGTTTCTTCCTGGATCTGGTTGACTGCACTACAGCTGCGAACTAATTCAGGGCACAAGATGTTACTTTGGGGTTGGGGGGGGGGCGGGGCAATGGTTACCTCCTCGTTACTTCCTTTAGTTAACTGACTAGGGGGGTATTGTGCGACAGGCACACTGTGAGTTGGGGATGGGCGTTTGACATATGCAGTGGTGCAGGGAGGGGGGGTGGAATGTGGGTTGGATGAAGAGGTTCGGTTTGGAGATCCTATCGTATGTAGTAATGTTTAGATTGATGGGTTTTTCTTTAATATTTTTATTTTATGCATCGGGTGGCAAATTTTACAGTTAGACAATACCCATATTGGTCAAATGCCATATGTTAACC
This sequence comes from Lissotriton vulgaris, assembly GCF_964263255.1. Classification (NCBI taxonomy): domain Eukaryota; kingdom Metazoa; phylum Chordata; class Amphibia; order Caudata; family Salamandridae; genus Lissotriton; species Lissotriton vulgaris. The sequence continues at coordinate 483,860,426 of NC_141696.1, forward strand.
AGGGATCGGGATAAAGGTGCTGAGCTGGAATGTGAATGGCCTGGGGGACAGGATCAAGAGAGGAATGGTTAATCAATTGGTGAGAAGCCACTCTCCAGATGTAGTATTATTGCAAGAGACACATCTCATCGGCAACCGCTGCATGGCTCTCTAAAAAGGGGGATGCAAATTGGTGGCTCATGCTGGGTTTACCACGGGGTCCAGGGGAGTTGGAATTTTGATGAAGAACTCCTTTCCCTTAACAATCCAGGCTAAGTGGTCTGACCAGAGGGGCCGGTATATTGGTATCTCTGGACAATGGGGGGGTGGACGGTTACCTTCTTGTCAATATATGTCCCGCCTGGCCTCCAATCTGACACTTTCCGCGACCTGGGTACTGTCTTTCTCACCTTGCCTCTTGGTGTTAGGGGGTGACTTTAATGTAGTGCTTGACGGGGAGATTGACAAGACACCCGGCAAGAATACTTAGACCAGCTCATAGGTGGCTCTCAGACTTCCTTGAAACGGTGGGGCTTGTAGATAGCTGGCGGATACGTAATCTGACACAGACACACTTCACACATGTGTCCGCCGCGCACCACAGCATGTCCAGACTAGATTACGTGTTGATACCGGTGGCCCTGGCAGCTGCAGTCAGAGAGGCACTATACCTTGGAAGGGGTATTTCCGACCATTCTCCTATGTGGTTGCGGGTGGAGCTTGGGCAGCCTGTGGTAGGCAGAGTTGCTCCTATTAGTGCGTGGCACTTAAAAGACCCCCACTGAGAGGAGGAGCTACGCGTCGAGCAACATGTCCGCCTAGGACCTCAGCTCCGCGTAGCTAGCCTCCCAGCTCTACAATCCTGTATTTGATTCTGGTATCGGAGCCTGCCACCCAATGGATGAGGTGACGCTGCGGCTCCGGCTGTGCTTTGGGACCCCCTGAGTTGAAGGGGGCCAGAGATACGCCGAGAAGAAGTTGCAGCCTGGGGAGCAGCTGAAGCCGGGGATTCGCGTGAGAAGTGAGACAACATCGGGGCCGGTAACCGTAAGCCACCGGTCCAGCCCGATGGAGGAAAACGGCGGAGCGGTGCGGCCGGGACCCGGTGGGTGCGGCCAAGCACGTGTGGTGTAGATTTACTGTTGAGATTGGAGGTGCCCGGGATGCTCGCCCCCCGTCCCCCCGCCCGTGAGGCTGGCTGGAAGATAGTCGTGATCTGGATTCGGCGAGACGAGAGGTGGGGGCCGCTTGATCGTGGAGGGAGGCGGACTGAGTTCTCCCTTCGTCGAGCCCCCCCCGCATTGAACATTGCCTGAAATCTCTGAAAATTGGGGGCTCAGTGGAGCCAATTATGAACGGCGGGGGTGTGGGCTGTTCAGCATCGCTCTGAGGGGAGCATTGGGAGATCCAGTGGAGATTGGGGATCCCCCCTCCCCCCTTGCTTGACAGACTGGCTGGATGGACTGGGCAGAAGGGGGTGAAGTGAAGTTAACAGGATCTGCCGCGGAGTCGGCTGCGCTGATACTGCTATCTGGGAAGTCCCGGGTGGCCCAGTGGGCCCGGCCGGGATATCGGCCTGCACAATACCCTTCTGCAGGCCCGTGGATCCTCGTCCCGCCTGGGGGATCTTAAGGGGAATTCCCTGGGGTGACGGCCCCCGGGCTGACATAACACCTGTTCACTGTTGCCGCCCTAGACCTTGTGTCACTGCAATTGTCTAGTGTCTGGAGACTGGCCAAGGGTGCCCGAGCCACTCTGCGCAATCGGGGGGCTTTGTGTACACCCAGGTACATGGAGGCCGTGACCTGATCGGCCTGGATTTAAGCAGTGCCTCCAACACCCCGCTCCTGGGCCACAAACAGTCGCATCTCGCAGGAAAATCATTCTGAACTTAACGGTCCCAGACAGTGATCTGGTACAGCAGAGGGGGCTTGGTCCACTTGAGGGGCTTGACTTGGTTGGAAGCCTACATGTCCATACGGAGGCCGGGGGCGGGGGGGGGGATGCTGGGGAGTGATCAACATGGCGGCCAAGGGAGATGCAGACAAGAATCTGCCCAGATCCTCCAGAGGAACTAAGCAGGTCCAGTCCAATAAACTGAACCAATACACCATGCCAAGAGGTTCACCTGTGGAGGCAAAAAGGGCCCAATCGACGAGTGGTGATTCTTTGGGAACGCCAACGGAACTGACCATTGAAGGTGTCCAGGCATTGTTAGGGCAGAAAATGGAATCATTGGACAGCAACCTGGACACGGTAGCGATAGAAGTCAATCTTATCCGCGCAGACCTCACGAAAGCGAGCGAGAAGGTCAAATCATTAGACATGAAGACGGCCAGCCTGAGGTACGTCATCCTAAGGCCTTCCGTGCCCTGACCGACAAGAAGCTTGATGATTTTGAGGGGAGGGCCAGACGGATCAACATTAGCATCCTTGGGGTCCCGGAGAAAGCAGAGAACCCAGCCTGACCTGTTTGTTGAGGACATCATCCTCAACCACCTTAAACCCAAGGGACTGGGAAACTTTTTCACATTTGAATGGGCGCACAGGGTGCCCGGGGATCAGCCTAGACACGGAGCTCCGCCCCGCCAAATGATTGCGAGGGTCCTGAATTTCAGGGACCGGGATGTAATATTGCAGGCGGCCCGCTCGGAGGAGGCCCCTCCGGTACGAAAATGCCTACCTCTTCTTCTTTCCAGACTTCACGCAACTTGTGCAGAAACAGCGCCAAAGCTTCCTACAGGTGAAAAAGAAATTGAGAGACAAGGGCATTCGATACGGAATGATGTTCCCGGCGAGATTGAGAGTGGAGGCCGAAGGGAGGACTTGGTTCTTCGACAACCCAGAGGTTGCAGCAGACTGGATAGACAGCTTCCATCCGGTTGAGACAGAGAGACGCAGACAAGAGGGAGAAGGAAAACAACAGGAATGGGAGTGAAGGTGGAGGGCGTGATCGTGGAACTGTGACTATGTAAAACTGGGGGGTCTGGGCCCGTTGCAGTGCTTTGCTCGTAGGCGCAGAGCTGTTGAGAGTGGGCGGGCGAATCCGAAACAGTGGACCAATGTTTAAAGTTGAGCTGGGGGGGGGAAGCGTAGGTCATCGATTCTCCTCCTCATTACTACCTTTAGTTCAGAGGTTTTCAAACCTTTGGATGCCGAGACCCCCCTGTCAACATTTTGAGGCGTAAGGACCCCCTCCTGACAAAAAGTTCTAAACCTGTAGGCAGGTCTACTAGAATTATGAGGCAGGTGAGGACCAAATTACTCGACAGGCTTGACTAAATTGTGTGGGAAGAAAATGTAACTGATGTTATGTGATGCCACGTATTTTGGGATAGCATTGCTTCATTATTTTGACATTTTTTACACACAGTAACACTGAGGAAAGATTTCACCCCATCAGTACCCATTTATAACCAAAATACAGTAATTAACATCAGAAAGATTTCTAGTCAACTTTTGAGAAGGGTCTTCCACTCCGCAGGAATACGTGCTGACACATTAGAAGCTCACCTGGCCCTGGCCAGGAGAAGCAGGAGTCCCTTAAAAACCTGGTGATTTTGTGCAGAGTTAAGCAGTTTACCCAAGCAGTTTTCCTCACACCCCCTCCCTTCCATCCCTCTCTTCTCACCTAACCCCGGATCCCTCACTCACTTTGCAGGCCATTTTCTTTCACCCCTTTTTACAACTTCTGAACTCTCCCCATTCAACCTCTCACTTCACCTTTAATCACCTCTTGCCATTCTGTCTTTTCACTGCCCTCATCTCCTACACAAAGGGGTGCTGTCTGTGTCTGGACTCCACTGTGGGACGCATGAACACTGTACCTCTCCAAGGTGATGCACCCTCTGTTGGCTTCTTTGCCTGTGCGTCTAAGTCTGTAATATGGTGCAGGCTCATGAACAAAGGCATCACTTCTTTGGTATGAGACCACACCACTGTGGAAATTAAGAAGCACCTCTGCATATTATGTGGGTCCAAAACATACACCTATGGATTGTGTATTACACAGGTGGACGTACAAGCTTCTGCAATATTTTCATTAATAAAGAAGTGTCCCATGAGCATGAAAAACTGACGCAAATACTTACCTGTGCTCCCAGGGCACTTTGGTCATCCAACTTCTTAGCACAAGCCCTCTCTGAGGTGTCCAACATTGAAACCAAGAACGGTGAGAAACTATGGCAGAGGGCAGATGTGTCAAAGCCAGCCTGATTGCCAACTTGATACATTGTTGCATTCTGTCTAACACCTCTCTTTCATTGAGAGAGCATTGTATTTTCATCAGTCTACCAGACATACGGGAATATTAAAAAAATAAAAACACAATTCTTTGAACTGGATGTTGGTTATTATAAGTACAGTTAAACTGGGCTTTAGGAGGGAGGACCTCGAGAACAGTAAAGACAAAAGTAGAGCAATATTGCGTATTTGATTTCAATACTGAAAAAGAAGGGGTGATAAAATAAATTACATTTTTATAAATGAATCAAGAAAAGGATACAATGATAACAAATAATCCTAGGTTTAATCACTTGATTTGAGCTTCAGAAGAGTAGGTCTTATTGACACCTTTCTCTCACACTGAAACAAACATTGGCATAGTCAACCTGCCTTGTTTTGCCAATCTTCTCCGCTCACCGTGATTGGCTTTACCAATGCTTTTAAAACTGTGCCTGCGAGGGGCGTGGCCAAGATGGCGAGCTAGGCGGACGTGGCTTGCCTCGGCTCCCCGGCCCGAATCCCGAAATCGCCCTTTACTAATAGCGGCGGCCACCCACTTGGGCGAGAACTGCCCAGCAGCACGGAGAGGTGACCGCAGCCGGAGTGAGAGACTCCCGGCGGCGGAGTACAGCGGGAGAACGGAGAGACGGCCCCGGCCCGGAGCGGGAGACGGCCGCCATTGCTGAGGGCCTAGGGAGAGACCAGCGTCGTCGGCAGCGGAAGGCAGCCTCGAGGTCTGCCGCAAAAGCAAGGAGTGAGGGGGCGGCTGGCCCGACTGAGGACCGGAGAGGAGGAGAGGCCCGCGGAACGGCGGAGCACGGCGGCTGGCGGGCTCCCGGTGAGCGGACCGCTACTTACAGGCCCCGGCCCTGGGCCTGGTCGGCCCTGAAGCAGCCCGACAGGCGGGACGCCGGAGACGCAGAGGGAGAGCCGGCCGGCCAGCCCCTTGCAGAAGTGAGCGGCGGGAGCGGACCTTGGAGAGGACCCGGCGGCTGCACGGAGTGAGGGCGGCGGCCGGGTGAGGAGAGCGGCTGACCGGCCCTCTGGCTGGCAGGTGCACAAATTGAGGCCCCGGCTTCGGGCCTAGTTGAACCGGAGGGGCAGAGAGGCTGAGGAGGCACAGCGGGGCACAGCGACGCCCAAGCGGACCCTGGGAAAAGAGGGGCGACCCCCACAATCTACGGGGCCCCTACACGAGGGCTGACCTTCGGCCACCAGGGAGGTGAGACTGCGCACCACAGGGGAGTGACAGAGGGAGCAGTCAGTGGCAGAGCGCTTTGTAGCAGGCCCGGGGGCAGGCCAGGAGCTTCGCGGCGGGCGTGGGGACTGCCCGCTATACAAGGGGCCCCAGAGACCGCGGCAGGACACGGCACGGAGTGCCAGGGGGCGAACTGGGGCCTGCACGTCTGGACTAGCGAGAGAGGAGTAACGTGGTGAGCGGAGGCCGGAACTAAGTAAGCCAGCGAGGCGGATTGACCCCCACAGGTGCTGCAGAACGGGGACCCCCCGCCCACGCTGTGCACTGGGGAGTTCAGGACTATAGGAAGGCCCTAACTGGAACGGGAGCTGGGTTCCTCACCTTAGGAGACGGGGAGCAGGAGTCGCCGGCAAGAAGTGGAGTGACCAGCTGGTGGGCCGGACGGGACGGGGCTCGCTCCCTCACGGAAGGGAGGAGGGCCGCAAGCGGACGAGGCACAGTATTGAGGTGCAGATTGAGAGAGGCGGCCGGAGGCTGCGGCTGGTGTGGACGGTCCGGGCAGCCGTCGGGAGGCCGGCGTAGACCTCCCCTGAGGCGGAGTGCAACGAGTACTGGGCCCTGGTGGCGGCATGGCCAACACAAATCGCAGGACAAATCGAACAATTCCAGATATGCTTCACAAGCCTACTACTAAAGGGGGGAAGACTCTCACACCCCCCTCCACGCCGACTGATACTGGGTCGCAATCTCTGGAAGAGCATGAAGCCCCCATCACCCGCACGTTTCTGGAGTCACTCTTCAACACTCTCATGGAGGATTTCCAGGCTCTTAAGCAGGACATTGCAGGAGAGCAGCGAGAACTTCGACGTGATCAGGATGGCCTGGGGGAAAGGGTGGCAGCGGTGGAAGAGACTAACCACGCTCGCAGCGAGGAGCTTGCACAACTGCAGCAGGAGGTCCTCCGCTTCCAAGAACAACAAGTGGGCCTGCCGGCGCATGCGGAAGACTTAGAAAACCGCTCCCGGAGAAATAATATACGGGTCAGGCACGTCCCACAGAATGCGGAAGGGAATAGCGTCACAGGCTATCTGCAAGACCTCTTCCGGGAGGTTCTGGGGGAGGCGGCGGACTTCCCTGTTCGTATAGACCGGGCCCAAAGGGTGGGCCTGCCGAGACGGGCTCCGGCCCCTCCACCGGACATCCTAGCTTACCTCCCTGACTTCCCGTTGAAGGAGAGAATCCTCCAGGAGGCCCGACGGAAGCAACCAATACAATTCTGAGGGGTGCAAGTGGCGCTATACCAGGACCTATCGGCTATCACGCTGCAGAAGAGGCGCAAATTTAAAGTTGTGACGGCCTTTCTACGCGAGAAGGAAGTCCCGTACTCCTGGGGGCACCCGTTTAGGATCATCTTTAAATGGCAGGGGAAGCTGCACCAACTTTGCTCCCTCAGGGACACCTGCGCCCTCTTGGGCATCGACCTGCCGAACCCCTCGGACTCGGAGGAGGGGTCGCCCCATGACTCCCAAAGTGGGGCGGCACATCGCAATCGAGATGACTGGCAGAGAGTGCGCCGACGGCGCAATCGGGGGACACGTCTGAGGCCAGACCCCACGACTATTGCCCAGGAACAAGCAACTGCGGTCCAGGAAGTGGAGAGGGACACCGCCATTCCGCCTTGAGCAGTAAGCTGGGGGCAGTGCATCACACATCGCCTTGATGGGAGGAGGGTCGGGGGGCCGGAGTGGGGCCGCCACTGCCACGTCCCTGCAGAGACCTTCCACGGACTGGTATGATTACCGGGACAATGGTTGCTCTTCATTAGTTTCAAGTTTTGATTCTGTTGGGGAGGGGGGGGGGGGAAGGGTGGTTCCAGGCGGGTTGGGCTGAGTGGGTCATGATGGTTGGGGTTAGGGTTGGTCTCTATTTTGGGGGGTTGGGAAGGGGAGGGGTGGGGGGGGCACCTTCTTGTCCGTCGAATCTGAAGACTTCATAGCACCTATACCTCCCGAGCCTCAGATGCGCATTGTGCGAGTAACAGCTGGCTCCCGGCACCCGGTAGTATGCCTACACTAACTATCCTGTCCCTGAATGTCAGGGGTCTCAATAGCCCCAATAGGCGCAGGGCAATCCTCTCTCTGTTAGAGCGCTCAGAGGCGGACATCTGCCTCCTTCAGGAGACACACTTGCTATCCAGGGACCGGATTGGTGTCGTTACAACACAGGCTATTACAATGCCTGCTGTTACAACGCGGTTTTTACATCGCATACCACTACAACGCATAGTGCTTTTAAGCGCTGGATAGTGATTTATTTAATTTACTATTCCAACTCCAGTCCCCGTGGATAGTAGGGAAGGTGTTAGATAGTAAATTAAATATATTCCCTATCCTAGAGCGCCCCCCAGCGCAATGCGTTGTAATGGTTTGCGTTGTAATGGTTGCGTTGTAATGGTAGTGCGTTGTAATAAATGCGTTGTAAGTGATGTTTCCCCCAGGGACCATCACAGGCTTAAGTCCCGCGCCTTCCCGGTGCAACACTTCTCCTCCGCGTCCAAGAAAGTGGCTGGGGTGGCTATACTGGTTGCACGATCCTTCAAGGGGCGAGTGCTGCAGAGGGAGGCGGAGGTCAAAGGCAGACTGCTGCTCCTTAGCTTTCAGGTAGCGGGTCAGACACTGCTCATAGGGTCCATTTATGCCCCTAATGAAGGACAGGAAGGGTTTCTCCACTCTGCACTTGAAACTGCCACAGCCAACACATGCCAACACCTGCGATTGGGGGAAGACCTGAATCTGGTGTTTCACAATGTCGCTGATCGCTCCAACCAGAGAGTGGGACAGGTAGGGGCGCTATCAGCGGAGGGCCATGCACAGCTAGCGGATCTAGGTCTCACAGACCTGTGGAGACACATGCACCCACATGACACAGCATATACACACTACTCGGCGGCCCATAAGTCCTACGCGCGGCTGGACTACCTACTTTGCTCTGCTCAGCTGGTGTCCCGCGTGCGCGATGTAGAGAAACACCCAGCCTCACTCTCCGATCACTCGCCGGTATCGGTGTCCTTCCTTGCGCCCGACACCCCCATCCCGCAGCGTCACTGGCGCCTACGCGACGGTCTGCTGCGGAGCCCTTCTGCGGTGGAGAAGATCAAAGCAGCAATTAGTCAATTCCTTGTCCATAATGTCAATGGTGACACCTCCAAAGCTACACAGTGGGCCACGCTAAAAGCAGTCCTTAGGGGCGAGTTTATTTCTCTAGCGACGGCCAATAATAGGGAGCGCGCGCAGAAAAGGGCTGAACTCACACAGCGCGTACGGGAACTCGAGCAGCTACACCAACGCACCGGAGCGGCTAGGGCGTGGCGCCAATTGTGCGTAGAACGGAAGATGCTCGCGGCCCTCGACCAAGACGTCGCCGAATTCGCGGCTATACGTCTAAAGCATGCCTACTATACCGGAGGGGATCGTTGCGGGAGGCTGTTGGCCAGTAAGCTGCGAGAACAACGGCAGCAGAGGCATGTCCACGCCATCCAGAATGCACGGGGTGATTTGCTGATCGAGGACACTGCCATTGCGACATCGTTCGGGTCCTTCTACGCTGAACTGTACGAAGCGGACGGGCAGTATGCGGAAGGTAGCGGTGAATACTTGGACGGGGCACTTCTCCCGTCATTGACCCATTGGTCTCGAGGAAGTCATCTCCGCGATCTCCCGTCTCAAACTTGGGAAATCTCCGGGCCCGGATGGTTTCACGGCGGCCTTTTACAAGACCTTCTGCCATCAGGTGGCCCCCCTGCTGAGGGACCTTTTCAACACCTTTGACCAGGCCGGAGCGATTCACCCAGACCTGCTAGAGGCAGCGATATCGGTGATTCACAAGGCCGGTAAAGACCCCACTCAGTGCGGATCTTATAGACCGATATCGCTGCTGAATGTAGACCTAAAGCTCTACACAGGTATTCTCGCAAGCCGCCTGGCGCCGTATATGCAACAGCTTGTCGAACCGGACCAGGCGGGCTTCATCCCTCAGCGGCAGATGAGTGACAACACCAGACGCGTCCTCCACCTCCTTGAGGCAGGCTCCCGCACGAGGCCGGGATGCATGCTCCTGGCGATAGATGCTGAAAAAGCATTCAACAGGGTGCACTGGCCCTACCTTGAACTGACACTCCGCAGATTCGGCCTCGGTGAAATTACCCGAAATAGGATTTTCAATTGCTACCGTCAGCCCACCGCGACGGTGCGGGTTAATGGCCACACCTCCCCGCGCTTCTTGATAGGAAGAGGGACTAGGCAGGGATGCCCACTCTCCCCTCTCCTGTTCGCGCTCTATATGGAGCCGCTGGCGCAGAGAGTCAGACATCACCAGCGTATCAAGGGCATCCCTTTTGGGGGCGATACGCACAAGATAAGCCTGTATGCGGATGATATTCTGCTCTCCCTGATGGACCCTATGCAGTCGCTGCGAGCGCTCTTTGTGGAATTACACTCCTTCGCGCAGGCCTCGGGCTTTAAAATAAACGTTGGGAAATCGGTGGCTCTGAACGTGTCCCTGCCCCCCAACGTATTCGCAGATGCCAAAGCCGAGTTCGCTCTGCAGTGGTCCGCCTCCACAGTCCCCTACTTAGGGGTTCTACTGGCACCTACGGTCCGGGGAACGGCGGAGGCCAATTATACCAGGTTGGGCGCACAAATCACGGAGACGCTGAGGAAAGGGAACCGTCTTGCGCTCTCCTGGCTGGGATGTATCGCAGCGGTTAAGATGACCCTTCTGCCGCAAATTTTATACATCTTCCAGACCCTGCCCCTACGCCCCCTGACGGGCTGGCTCCAGAAGACGCAAGCGGACCTGACACGCTTTATCTGGAACGGGCGCCACCCCCGCTTCAAGCAGCGGATAGCGACTCTCCCACCGGCACATGGCGGTGTGGGTATGCCGGATCTCACACTGTATTTTCAGGCGGCACAGCTGCGCACCCTGGTCGAATGGTACCAGCTGGAGTCTAGCAAACACTGGCTCTTCCAGGACCAGGCGGTAGCCGGCCGACCGCTCCAGGGAGTACCCTTCCTACGGCGATGCCATAGGCCCCCCAATCTCTACGCTTCCTATGTCACAAGCACAGTCATGAAGGTTTGGGACCGAGTGGAAGTCCAGAGTGAACTCACCTCGTTTCCGTCGCCGCTGACGCCTATTTTCTTTACCCCAGGCCTTGATACACAGCGCTATAGAGCGTGGAGGTCCACTCCCTGTAAAGAGGTAGGACATATGTTCAATTTGGAAGGCGTCCTCTCTTTCCAGAAAGTGAAAGAGGACTATGGGATCCAAGAGGCGGACAGGCTCCAGTACCTACAGGTGCGTCACTGGGTTCTTCAGCCTTCCGTCCGGCCAGGGGCGCAGCGCCTCCTTACCCCCTATGAGAAGTGGCTCCTCACGCGCAAGTCAGAGAAGAATCTCCTTTCCGATCTGTACCAACACTTGCTCCTCACTCATATACACACATACCATCCGGGGAAAGCCAGGTGGGAGGAGGACCTGGGGAGGCAACTTACGCGGAAGGAGTGGGAGGGGATTTACCACAGGGCCAGGCACTCGGCCTATCACATTGGCCTCACCGAAACCCTGACTAAAGTGGCCATGTACTGGTACCATACACCAGCGCGCCTCCATCGCTGAGATCCCAAGTCCAGCGATCGCTGTTGGAGGGGCTGTGGGGGACAGGGAACACTCGTACACCTACTCTGGGACTGCGCGAAGCTGAGGCAGTACTGGGACACCATATTAGATCTTGTGGATGCGCATCTGGACACCCAGCTACCTAGATTCCCGGCCTATGTCCTCCTTGGTCTGCCGAACGCACTAATGTACCCCTTAAAATCCATGCGGGGGAGGTTGATTGCTATAGCGCTGGGTGCCGCAGTACAGAACATTGTTGCACGGTGGAGAGATCCCCTGCCCCCCATGCATCTGGGTTGGCTACACAGACTTTGGACAGTTTTGGGGATGGAGAAGCTGTTCCTGACGGCGGCAGGACGGGGCGAGGAGTTTGCAGATATCTGGAAGCCATTCTTGTTGTTGCTCACCGGGGAATTTAGGGAACTGAGCTGTCCCCGATACCTAAGACTGTTGCATTTAGCGGACACCCCGATACCAGAGCGAAAGAAGGAACCTTGCCGGCGCAAAGCTCAGAATGTACAAATTTGAGAACTATACATTGTGGAGGAAGGGGCTGGTGGGAGGTTTGGGTGAATCACTGGACGGACAAGAAGGGAGGGGGAGGGGGAGGGACCGGGGGGGGGGGTGCGGTTTGGTTGGGTTGTTTGGGGATTGAATTGAAGACTTAGCTACTCTTAGCTCCCGACACGTTGCACTACCTTTTGACGCGGCCGGCCCTTCTGGGTTGTAGGCGGCTTGCTGTGTTTAATAATCCTGACTGTCCGCTGAGCCGATTATGTTTTCCATCTAAGTATTGTTATGGAGTGGCCGGTGCGCCTCTGCGCTCTAGTTGGTAGACACTTTGCTCTGAATAAACAGATTTAATACTAAAACTGTGCCTGCATTGCAAAAGACAACAGCGGCAGCTCGTCATCTTGGTACTTTCCATACTTCCAAATCAGCTGCCACGTTGCCTGTAAATGTAATCTTGATAGTGTTCAAACTAATGCCATTCTAGACAGTTCCAATATTGCTAAACAATATATTCCTTTCTTCCAAGTTGGCCACCATTTTGCATCTACAGTTCCGCAATGGCCAGCCACTCTATTGGTTGACACAAAATAATTTGCATAGCACTAGCAGTAAGCTGAGGGGACGAAATGTAGTGGTAAGAAGGTGAGAGCGGTGGAAGGAGGGGAGAGAGGGAAAGAAAGCTTCATGAAAGAATATCAAGCCCTAAGAGGCAGGGAGGCCCTTGCAAGGAACCAGCAGTTTGCGCCCGGTAGAGCTCCTGGTGCCATTGTGGGCACCGGGGGCTTACATGCCTCGCCTACATTTCAGCTTCAAACTCCCAAGCAGGGATGACCTCACTTTGCGACGGTAATTGGGGCGCTCTAGGGCTACCGATAACGTAATCGAAACCTGGGGCTCGCGCGTACACACAGCTTAATTTCAATATCAAGAATCAATTAACACAACATGTGATTATCACCTTAGCAAATAGTTTTTAGAAAAAGGAAAGGTTTACTCACCCTCTTTGATGCCTCTGCCCTTGCGCCTAATTAGTCAGTGAAAGTTCGAGTTTCTTCCCCTGGGGCCACCGTACACGCATCAGGCGACGCAAAGGCCATCTTGGATTGGTTTCATATGAGAATTTAGAATTTAGATATAGACAGCCATCTTTTGGGTTGTCAAAGAAGGATGTGAACAGTTTATTTACCTGTCAGGTACTCTTGAGGTCACAAGTGCAACCCGGCTTCACTAATTACTCGTGTTAATGTTGTGAGGAGGTTTATCTTAGTATCAATTTGGTTGTTTTGACAGGGAAAAGAAGGGTTTTTATTGTGTTTTTGTTTATCTTATGAGACACGGAGAAGGATAGAGCTGTTGATGGTAACGTTGAGGGGCAGAGTTCAGGAGTGAATTGACAAGGCAGTCTCTGTGTTGGCTACACAGTTGGGGGGGGGGAATTGGATGACTGCTTTGATAAGTTGGAAGGTAGGTTTGGAAGGAAGGCAGAGGAGGAACAATTTTAGACAGTAGAGGAGGTGGCATGTGAGGCCACAATAAGTTGTAGTGGCAGGAAAGCTTATTAACTTGCTTCACCTTATTACTGTTCTAGGCACAAGCAGTTAAAAAAGCCTCTTTCTTAAATTCACAGCGCTGTTGACGCTGTCGCGCTATCACATCGACAAAGCGGCCGCCATTGCACCTGGCGCGCTCGCCGACCACACCCACTAGAGGCCACGCCCCCTTTTTAACATATATAAACGCTGACCTTTCAGGGCAACGTTCCTACTCCTGACCCAGTCCTGAGGCGGAAGCCGGGAGCTGGAGGTACTAAAACAAACTCGGTTTGCATCGTATTTTAACTCGTGTGGTGTCACTTATTAACTTGCTTCACCTTATTACTGTTCTAGGCACAAGCAGTTAAAAAAGCCTCTTTCTTAAATTCACAGCGCTGTTGACGCTGTCGCGCTATCACATCGACAAAGCGGCCGCCATTGCACCTGGCGCGCTCGCCGGCCACGCCCCCTTTTTAACATATATAAACGCTGACCTTTCAGGGCAACGTTCCTACTCCTGACCCAGTCCTGAGGCGGAAGCCGGGAGCTGGAGGTACTAAAACAAACTCGGTTTGCATTGTATTTTAACTCATGTGGTGTCACTTATTAACTTGCTTCACCTTATTACTGTTCTAGGCACAAGCAGTTAAAAAAGCCTCTTTCTTAAATTCACAGCGCTGTTGACGCTGTCGCGCTATCACATCGACAAAGCGGCCGCCATTGCACCTGGCGCGCTCGCCGACCACGCCCACTAGAGGCCACGCCTGCTCCCCCTAGAAATGTGCTTGCATAGGAAGCGCAGCGGACGAGCGCAGCGGGAGCGCCTAAGGCAAGCCCGTCTGCGCCTGTCCGCGCTAAGACCGCGCCAGGCGCCAGAACCCCTGCCCAAATTCCATCAGTCCTCAGGTACGCCTCTAGCGACCTCCACCAACTCCGAGGTAAGCTCGACTGCCCCTGCAAATTTGATCTATCTACGGTACTTGTCTCCTCCAGTTGCTCCAAATGCCACTGGACCCTCAACCTAGAAGCCGAACGGACAACATCCTCCAAAAACTTGCGACCTCTCTTTACAGGTGCCCTGATAAATGCCAGGTCAATGTGTAAACACAGTCAGGACATCCACGACCTCATCATTGACCACGATCTGGACTGTCTCATGATCACTGAGACCTGGCTCACTGAAGATAGTAACCCAGACATTGCCACCGCCCTCCCCTCGGGCTACTCCTTCCATAGACAGGATAGACAGAAAGGCAGAGGAGGAGGTGTCGCAATTATCCTTAGGAACACCTTTAACTGTCACACCTTCTGCCTTGATCCCCTCACCGACGCAGAAGGCATAGGATTTTGCATAAACCTTAGCCAAATGCTCTCCTTCACCGGTGGCCTTATCTATCGTCCACCTGGTAACGCGACAACATTTTTGGACTCGTTAGACGACGCGCTTGGAAGCTTCCTTCTCCGCTACCCTCACTTTACCCTCCTGGGAGACTTCAACATACATCTCGAATCCACAGCAGACCCGCACACCAGAAACTTTCTGCAGTCGATGGACATCTTCAAACTACAACAAAGTGTCAAACTTCCCACACACTCCCTTGGTCACACATTGGACGGTATTTGTTCTAACTTTCCGTCCCTCTCCTCCCTATCCCCCATACCTCAAATCTGGACTGACCATTGTCTAATCCCCTTTCATATTTCCAGCTGCCACACCCCTATTTGCAATAAACGTATGCGCCATATCGCCCACCCCATCAACTGGAATACTGTCCAGAAAAATCTCATTCTTCATCCTCTTTCCCCATCTAATGCCCCTTCCCCCTCGGGTGACATAGATAGTGACGCTACAGGTCTCAACAATTGGCTCACTCACGAAATTTCGAGTCGATGCCCTCCCCACAAACTGGACAGGGCCTCGAAAACAGCTAAATACAAGGCCCCTTGGTACACGCCGGACCTAACTGCCGCTCACCTCCTTTGCAGAAAAGCAGAACGAAGCTGGCGTAGAACCTACGACAACGGCGATCGCAGGAATTACATCCTACAGAGAAAAATCTATCTTGCATCCATTAAATCAGCTAAAAAAACTTACTACGTCAACGCCATTAAGGATGCTAGTCAAAAGCAAAAAACCCTTTTTGCAATAGTTAAGTCCTTTACCAAACCTAAAGCTCTTCAACCGGAAATTCCTCCATTTCAAGAATTTTGTGATAAAATCTCCGACTACTTTGATGACAAAATCACTTCCATTCACAAAAATTTCCCCCCCCCCCTCCCCCAGTTCCTTCACCCCTGGACCCGGACCAATTCAACCTGCCTACCAATAATCTCAAAAGCTTTACTCCTGTCACCCTGTCCCAGACCAGAGAAGCGATCCTCGCCTGCAAATCTGGCTCCCCCTCTGACCCCTGTCCACCTAAGATTCTTCACCTCATCATCGATGATGTCAACCCCTCCATCAATGCTATAATTAACCAATCCCTCTCATCCGGTTCTGTTCCCCGCTCTTGGAAAAAAGGGGTGGTCAAGCCGCTCATGAAAAAGCCGAACAAACCCCCCTCCGACCTGACTAACCTCCGCCCGATCACCCTCCTACCCGCACTAGGTAAAATAACGGAACAGCTGGTCCACAAGGAGCTTAAGACCTTCCTGGATTCACATAACCTACTTCACCCCCAGCAATCCGGTTTTCGGTCGAAACATTCCACTGAGACGGCCCTGATCGAACTGACCGATACCATCAAAATCCTTCAAGATCAAAGGAAGAAGGCTATCTTGATCCTTCTTGACCTCACGGCAGCCTTCGACACCATTTCCCATTCCATTCTGATCAATAGACTCTCAGATATCGGTGTCACAAACTCTGCCCTAGCCTGGATTAGTTCTTTCCTCAGTGACAGGTACCAAACCGTCACCCTTGGCCCCTATCATTCCAAGGAGAAAAAGGTGTTCTGTGGTGTCCCTCAAGGTTCCATTCTGAGTCCCCTCCTCTTCAATATCTATCTTATCCCTCTCCTTACCCTCATAGAATCGTTCGGCATAACCGTCACCTCTTATGCCGACGATACTCAGTTGATCATTCCTCTGGATGACAATTCCAACACGGCTGAGCTCAACCTGAAACACTGCCTTACAGCAGTCTTCCAATGGATGGACACTAATCATCTGCGCTGTAACTCGAATAAAACCGAGATTCTTCCCATCGGAAAAAACGCTTCCTTCTGCCCTGCCCTGTGGTGGCCGGACAACTCTGTTGCCCCACCACAAACTGTTTCATCAGCCTGGAACCTCGGGGTTCTCTTCGACTCCGAGCTCTCCTTTGATCTCCATGCTTCAACCACAGCAGGAAAGTGCTTCGGCATAATAAAGTCCTTAAGGAAATTCTTTGACTTCCTCCCGCTTGACTCAAGAAAAACGGTGGCGGTAGCCCTCATTCTCTCCCGTGTGGACTACTGCAATGGACTCATGGCAGGGACTAAAAAGTCCACTCTTGCCAAACTACAAAGTGTCTTGCACACTGCCGCCCGGCTTGTCTTAAAACTTCCACGAAAATCTTCCATCTCCGCAGCCCTCAAGGCCTTACACTGGCTCCCCCTGCACAAGAGAATCCTCTTCAAAAATTCTCATTGTAGCCTTCCGAGCCTTCTACAAATCCGGTCCTTCTTACCTGACTAAACGCTTCCCCCATTACACTCCGGGCCGCGCCCTGAGATCTTCACATGATAACCTCATGACCCTACCTATATTCAACCTGAAATCCAAAGGCGGCAAAACTCTAAGCACCCTAGCCATTAAAGCCTGGAATACTATGCCCAGGCATCTCAGGCTTCAAACAGTCGAGAAGCCATTCCGGAAGTTTCTTAAAACCTGGATCTTCAAGCTTCCCGACGACTGGTCCAAAGCTGCCATCTAGCCTCCCCCACTTCACTCTGTGACTTGGAATCAGGACTCATAGCGCCATGATGCTCCTTCCGGAGCGACCGTTTGCGCTTTAGAAATACCTTTCCAAATTCCAAATTCCAAATTCCAAAGGTAGTATTACTTCGTGTTGGAGGGAGTGGAACCTAGAAATACTGAGGCAGGAGAGTGCTAAATAAAAAAAGTATGTAAAAAAAATATAGAAAGAAACGTACACTGACATCAGAAGTGGAAGGCTGCAACGCAATCAATCAAAGACCAGGGTAAAGCAGAAATACTCCAGCAGTGGGTGTAGGAGAGTAGGGTCTGCAATCCTATGATCACCCAGATTTTTCGCTTTTGTTTCACTGGTTTACGACTTTCTCTGGCTGTGGGCCTGCCAATCAGACCCACAGCCTGGCTGTTCTCTTTCTAAATTACGAGATGTACCCTAGGTGCATTTACCAATTGGTACTGGGCCACCTTATCAGACCCTGTAACTCAGGGCGTAGGTGTACCCAGGGCCGCCAGGGGCTGCAGCATGTATTATGCCACCCCTGGCTGGCCTCCTAAATTTGACACAACTGGCTGCATGACAGCTGGGGCGAAGTCGTGTAATCACCCTTTGCTTTAGATATAGTAGCTCTATATCTAACCCTCCAATGGACACCCGAGTCCCTATCAGTCACTCCTATGGCAGGCCTTGACAATCCTGAAGGCAGAGTGCATGGGCTCGTGTGAACTAAGCTCTGGCCCGAGCCGAGCCCGGTTGCAGCTTGCGGAATCAAGACCCAATGGCTGTTCCATGATAACGCGTACCATAACGGTAACTTCGGTGTCGCGTTATCAAGACATGTCGAGTAAGGTGTCATACGAATCGGGATGCTGCCCTCTCACCAACTCTGGCGACGAGGTTAGCATTCCGCCCTTCTAGAGGGACACGACATGTACGTAACTGTGAACCCCGGTTAAAGTTAACGAAAGCCTCAGCTCCACAAAATGGATGCTGCCACCACAGACACAAGTCTGACCTCCTGCTGCTGGGAGTCCTTCCAGCGAGGAGCACTTGGACAAAGGGTTTCCTGTCGAGGGCGGTGTTCGCACCGTCCCAGACAGGGTTTGTGTATTCTGGGTAGGTAGGGCTTTTGCGAGAAGGTGACTGCGGAGTGGCACCCCGGTGCTCACTACGCATCTGCCGGTTAGAACCAGTTCCAGGGGCGACAGCCCTGGCCTGGGGAAAGTCCGGCAGGGGAGAGGGGTGTAACTACCCCCCTTCCTGGTCCCACCCTTAGGGCAGGACCTAGTCATGTACCCACCCCTTTCTTTAGGATAAAGGCCGGAGCGGGGACCCTTCCAAATTAGATCATCTTTGAATCAAGAATACTTTCTACGAAAGGACTTCAAGACTCTTCTTAAGATTTCTCCCTTGTGACTAAGGAGTAGTCACCCTGCATCAGCGGGCACCATCTAAGAACTCTGCGGTTTGCTGTAAGTCCTTCCTCAAGGAATCCGACGGCCCAGCTCGACGAGAAACCGGCTTCCCTGGCACCTCTGACCTCTACCCACGTCATCAGCTCAGCTGTGATCTGTGGGTGCGACGAGACCTCGAGGGACCGGCCATCATCAGAACCTGCACGCTCTTAAAAACCAGCACGACCATCGAGGTAACTCTCTGGTGAGTGCTCTGGGGTCCGAGAAGCCCCGACCCTGAGCCGCTCTAGCACCGAAGTGCAGTCTCCCAGCATCTCCACGATCTGCGTGGGGCCCTTCTGCTCGCTGCTCAGCACGTTGTCTGGTCACTAGCCGCTGGCTTGTGCCCTTCTGTGACGACGACCAAGAATCAACACTGCCGGTCTGGTTGCTCCAGACTGGCCCCTGCTTCCATCTTTTGAGAAGCACCCCGGACCCTCCTGGTCCACCCAAGACGCCGACAGCGACATCCGTCGTGGGACAGCTCGCACCTCCACCGTGGTCGCCGACAACGCCTCCTGGTCCGTGAGACTGCAGAGCCTAGCGTCGCCCACTCACCTGGTCGAGGTGACGGCCAACTGGTGCCTTCCTGGTACCCTCTGACTACTGGCTAGTAGTACGAACTTGGTCCCCTCTGCTTTCAGGTTTCATCAATCTCTACGAACTATACACCACTGGTTACCGGCCAGCAACTCCTTTTCTTCCGGCTCCTGGCTCGTCAGCGAAGACCCCGACGCCTGTAAGACTTGTGCAGCCGCAGCCCTCGTGGCTAGGTAACTCGGCATTTCGGTGCCTGCATAGCCTCCTTACTCTAGGGTCCCGAGTCCCTCGCTTCCGACTTGCCTTAACCTTTCCGTGTCCTCGGACACTTGTCTTTAAACTGTGCACTTGAAGTATTTGCTAAAGAGATTTGGTTTGTGCTTAGTACCCTGTCCTCATAAAGAGAACAGGGCTGTTGTGATTCTTAATAAATATACTGTTTATTTTCATAACACTTGTGTGGTGTCCTTTCACTGGGTGTTCAAGGGGTACATGTGTGGTAAACAGCTGGCTTAACGCGCCCTCTCGAGTCTTTAGCCTTAGACTGCTCGTATCCACGCTACTAGGATAGCTGGTCTATAGGTTGACTTACAACCAAACACCATAAGGGTCGTTGGAACGATACATAGCGGTCGCTAGAATAGCGAACGTTGCATATCGGGCCAACTTCTCACATTGGTGAGCAGCGGTTGGGATTTGAGCTTGCTGTTGTTTTACCACACGTATCCTAAGAATATCTTGTTGAAAGATCGCACAAGTACTGTTAGTACATATAACTAAAGCTTAGAATACTCTGAGTTCTACTGAACCAGCTGTTGTAGCTCCTCAAGGCTTAGCACACCTTGGCTACAACTCTTAGCAAGGGAAAAGTAGGTAAACACATAGTGTAGGTAGGTGCATCACTTACACCACACTAGAAGCAGTATGTCGGTCACAGGAGGAAACATCGAGTCTCCCCTGGTGTCAGTTGACCCTCCACAGGTCATCCCGTCAAGATATACTGCGCTTAACTTCCATGAGTTACGACAAGTATGTACCTCTAGGAAAATTAAGCAAGGGGCTAACCCCACCACCTCCTTTCTGATTGGTCTCCTAGAGACTTATGATGCCAGGAAGGCTGAGAAGCTTCTTAGCCCTTCTAATCCAGAAGGAGACATGCCTCCCCTCGAGGGAACCCGGGACGATCCTGACCTCATTCACCTCGCAACCGAGAACGGGGATGTGGAGGAGGATGAGGATGAGGATCTCTCTGGGGACGAGGCAGATAAGGGACAGGTAGAAGTCGTCAGACTAACACGGTCCAACTTAAGCAGACACGATAGTAGTACTGGGGGAACCCCGGCGCTACTGTCGGTTCCGCTTAACATGGGGAATGGACGAGCCAGATCTCTATCAAGAGGCTCTGGCAGATCCCTTCATACCAACGGCTCTCACAACTCTTCTCAAAGAGGGATGACGTCCCCTCAGAGGAGAGTGTACGAAGCGAAGGAAAGGGCAGCTAATCTGCGGATCGAAAGGGAAGAACTTGCCCTGGCCAAGGAAAAGCTTGCTTTTGCTAGAGAGCAACAGTTAAGTGGGGCAGTCCCCACTGGTGGCAGCAATGTACCTAGTAATAGGGAAAAGAGTTTCGATACGAAGCACCTTGGGAAGATAGTGCCCCCCTTTAAACAAGGGGACGACATCCACAAATGGATTACTGCTTTGGAGAGGGCCTGCACTGTGCAAGGCGTTCCCCAGAGTCAGTGGGCAGCTATCTTGTGGCTCTCCTTTGAAGGTAAAGGAAGAGACAAGCTCCTCACCACAAGGGTAGAGGACGCTAACAATTACCAAGTCTTGAAGAACACACTCGTTGAAGGGTTCGGCCTAACCACTGAGCAGTACAGGGTGCTGTTCAGGGATACCCAGAAAACGCAGTCTCAAGATTGGTCTGATTTTGTCGATTGTGCCACTAAGGCTTTTGAGGGCTGGTTGCTGGGCAGTAAGGTTACTGATTACAAAGGATTGTATAATTTGATGATGAGAGAACAAATTTTAAACAATTGTCAGAACCAGTTGTTGCATCAGCATCTTGTCGACTCGGATCTGACCTCTCCTCAAGAATTGGGGCAGAAGGCAGACAAATGGGTTCGTACGAGAGTTAAACAGAACCAGGGCCAGAATCAAGGTGGTCAGAAGAAAGCAGACCAGAAGGGTAAAGATTCTAAGGGGGAACAAAATGACCAGAAGTCTTCGACAGGTCCCCAACAACCCAAAGAGGGTGGGGGTCAGGCTCCCCAAAAGAAGAAAGAAGGCCAATCCAAACGATGGTGCCAGTACTGTAAAAGTAAATCTCACTGGTTTAGTGAGTGCACCAAGAAAGGAGGAGGGCAGACTCCTGCCACTGCAGCCCCTAAGGCACCTGTGCCCCCTAGTACAGTCAGCAGTGGTAGTGCGCCTCCCAAGGGTTTAGTAGGGTTAACCCTGGGTTCTGAGGGGCGTGACAACTTAGTTGGCACACTCACTCAGGCTGTCCTTGTCAGTACAGGGGACGTGGACGTGTCCCCTGACGTAAGCCCCAATACTTTGGGCAAATACCGACAGACGCCTTTTATCAATGGAAAGATGGCTCAGGCCTATAGGGACACTTGTGCCAGCGTCACCATGGTGACGCCTAACTTCGTGGACCCTGGACAGATCATGCCAGGTACAGAATTCCTGGTGACCAATGCAAGCAATGTCACTACCAATCACAGTATGGCAATTGTAGCTTTCTCCTGGGGAGGGGTAACTGGCCAAAAGAAGGTTGTAGTTAGTCCAGACCTCCCAGTGGATTGTTTGTTGGGCAATGATTTGGAGTCGTCACAATGGTCAGAAGTGGAGCACCGGACTCACATGGAAATGTTAGGTTTGCCAGCACATGTGTTCGCTGTGACTAGGTCACAGGTCAGGAAATGCCCCACTGAACAGGTGCTGGATCCTGGAACAACGGACCAGACACCTCCCAAGAAAAAGAGCAGTAGGGTTAAGGCTGCGCCTTCCCCCTTGCCCCAGGTCGAGGATCAAGTCTCAGAGGAGGCTGACCTACAGGAATTGAGGGAAACTGAGCCGAGAGAGTTCGAACTTGATCAAGTTGAATTCTTGGGCTCAGGGGGACCCTCAAGGGAAGACCTGGGGAAGGACCAGTTAGACTGCCCTTCTCTTGAACCCCTCAGACAGCAGGCTGCTGCTGAGGCTGCTGGGAACGCCACAGGTACCCACAAAGTATACTGGGAAGATGGACTCCTGTACACTGAGTCAAGAGACCCCAAGCCTGGCATGACCAGGAGGCTGGTCGTCCCCTTGTCTCAGCGTGGTTTCCTACTTACCTTGGCCCACGAGATTCCCTTAGCAGGTCACTTAGGCCAGACGAAAACGTGGGACAGGCTTGTCTCACACTTTCACTGGCCTCACATGAACGAAGATACCAAGGAGTTTTGCCGCTCCTGTGTCACTTGCCAAGCCAGTGGTAAGTCAGGTGGCACGACAAAGGCCCCCCTTATACCAATGCCTGTGGTGGGGGTGCCCTTTGAACGGGTGGGGATCGACATCGTCGGTCCCATGGAACCACCGACAGCATCAGGGCACAAGTTTATACTGGTGGTAGTGGATCATGCCACCAGGTATCCTGAAGCTATTCCCCTTAGGACCACTACAGCACCTGTCGTGGCAAGAGCCCTAGTTGGAGTGTTCTCCAGAGTGGGCTTTCCTAAGGAGGTCGTCTCTGACAGAGGTGCAAACTTTATGTCGAGCTACTTAACTGCTATGTGGAAGGAATGTGGTGTCAACTACAAATTCACTACACCCTATCATCCACAATGCAATGGGCTTGTTGAGAGATTCAACAGGACCCTAAAAGGGATGATTCATGGACTACCGGAAAAGCTTCGGCGTAGATGGGACGTCCTGATCCCCTGCCTCTTGTTCGCCTACAGAGAAGTCCCACAAAAGGGGGTTGGCTACAGCCCTTTTGAACTTTTGTACGGGCATCCTGTAAGAGGACCCCTGTGTTTGGTGAAGGAAGGATGGGAGAGACCTCTCAAAAAGCCGGCAACCAACATAGTGGACTATGTGCTCGGTCTCCGCTCGCGGATGGCTGAGTACATGGAAAAGGCATCCGAAAACCTTAAGGCCAGCCAAGAACTCCAAAAAGCTTGGCATGACCAAAAGGCTGTCTTGACTGTTTACCAGCCCGGACAGAAGGTGTGGGTGTTGGAGCCAGTGGCCCCAGCAGCACTCAAGGACAAATGGTCCGGGCCCCACACCATCCTGGAGAAAAAGGGAGAGGTCACCTACCTGGTCGACCTGGGAACTCCCCGGAGCCCCCACAGGGTGCTTCATGTCAACAGGTTAAAAGCATATGTCGACAGGAAGGACATGAGTTTGCTCATGGCCATAGATGAAGGACAGGAGGAGGAGAGTGACCCTCTCCCCGACCTGCTCTCTCAGAATCCTGACGATGGCTCGGTAGATGGTGTTGTCTTTTGCGGCAGCCTCTCCGACCATCAGCAGAGCGACTGTAAACAGGTTCTTCAGTCGTTCCGACATCTGTTTTCTCTGACACCCAGTCAGACCGATTGGTGCACCCATGAGGTCGACACTGGTGACAGCTTGCCCGTAAAGAGTAAAATCTACAGGCAGCCTGATCACGTCAGAGACTGCATCAAAAGTGAAGTGCAGAAAATGTTGGAGCTGGGAGTCATTGAACCCTCGGATAGCCCTTGGGCTAGTCCCGTAGTTCTAGTGCCGAAACCTCACACCCAGGGTGGTAAGAGAGAGATGAGGTTTTGCGTAGACTACAGGGGTCTCAATGCAGTCACTAAGACTGACGCCCACCCAATACCAAGGGCAGACGAGCTTATCGATAGATTGGCTTCGGCCAACTACTTAAGTACGTTTGACCTGACAGCTGGGTATTGGCAAATCAGGTTAGCTGAGGACGCCAAGCCTAAGACAGCATTTTCAACCCCTGGTGGGCATTACCAGTTCGTGGTGATGCCCTTTGGTCTGAAAAATGCACCTGCCACCTTCCAACGGTTGGTGAATCATGTCCTTACTGGGCTGGATGACTTCTGTGCGGCATATCTTGACGATATTGCTGTCTTTAGCTCCACCTGGGAGGATCACCTGGTCCACCTGCGGAAGACGTTAGAGGCACTGCAAGCAGCAGGTCTCACTATCAAGGCCACCAAGTGCCAGATAGGGCAGACACAGGTTGTATACCTGGGCCACCTTGTCGGTGGAGGTCAGGTTCAGCCACTGGAGAGCAAGATACAGTCAATCAGGGACTGGGCTCCTCCAACCACCCAGACTCAGGTTCGAGCTTTCTTGGGCCTGACTGGTTACTACAGGAAGTTTGTCAGGAACTATGGTTCCATCGTGACACCATTAAACGAACTGACAAGTAAGAAAATGCCAAAAAAGGTTCAGTGGACAGCGAGCTGTCAAAAAGCATTCGATGACCTAAAGCAGGCCATGTGCACGGCACCTATCCTCAAGAGTCCGGACTACTCCAAACCATTCATTGTCCAAACAGATGCTTCTGAGTTGGGTGTGGGAGCTGTTCTTTCTCAACTGAATTTTGATGGTCAAGACCAGCCCATTGCTTTTATAAGCAGACGGCTGACCCCTAGAGAGAAGAATTGGTCAGCTATTGAGAGGGAGGCCTTTGCTGTGGTTTGGGCCCTGAAGAAGCTGAGGCCATACTTGTTTGGCACTCACTTCAAGATTCAGACCGACCATAAGCCCCTCTTGTGGCTAAATCAGATGAAGGGTGAAAACCCCAAACTGCTTAGGTGGTCCATTTCCCTACAGGGGATGGACTTCACAGTGGAACATAGACCTGGTACTGATCATGGCAATGCCGATGGGCTCTCCAGATATTTCCACTTAGAACAAGAAGACTTACCTGGTCAAGGTTAGTTAGTTGTTCCGACGTTTGGGGGGGGGTCATGTAGGAGAGTAGGGTCTGCAATCCTATGATCACCCAGATTTTTCGCTTTTGTTTCACTGGTTTACGACTTTCTCTGGCTGTGGGCCTGCCAATCAGACCCACAGCCTGGCTGTTCTCTTTCTAAATTACGAGATGTACCCTAGGTGCATTTACCAATTGGTACTGGGCCACCTTATCAGACCCTGTAACTCAGGGCGTAGGTGTACCCAGGGCCGCCAGGGGCTGCAGCATGTATTATGCCACCCCTGGCTGGCCTCCTAAATTTGACACAACTGGCTGCATGACAGCTGGGGCGAAGTCGTGTAATCACCCTTTGCTTTAGATATAGTAGCTCTATATCTAACCCTCCAATGGACACCCGAGTCCCTATCAGTCACTCCTATGGCAGGCCTTGACAATCCTGAAGGCAGAGTGCATGGGCTCGTGTGAACTAAGCTCTGGCCCGAGCCGAGCCCGGTTGCAGCTTGCGGAATCAAGACCCAATGGCTGTTCCATGATAACGCGTACCATAACGGTAACTTCGGTGTCGCGTTATCAAGACATGTCGAGTAAGGTGTCATACGAATCGGGATGCTGCCCTCTCACCAACTCTGGCGACGAGGTTAGCATTCCGCCCTTCTAGAGGGACACGACATGTACGTAACTGTGAACCCCGGTTAAAGTTAACGAAAGCCTCAGCTCCACAAAATGGATGCTGCCACCACAGACACAAGTCTGACCTCCTGCTGCTGGGAGTCCTTCCAGCGAGGAGCACTTGGACAAAGGGTTTCCTGTCGAGGGCGGTGTTCGCACCGTCCCAGACAGGGTTTGTGTATTCTGGGTAGGTAGGGCTTTTGCGAGAAGGTGACTGCGGAGTGGCACCCCGGTGCTCACTACGCATCTGCCGGTTAGAACCAGTTCCAGGGGCGACAGCCCTGGCCTGGGGAAAGTCCGGCAGGGGAGAGGGGTGTAACTACCCCCCTTCCTGGTCCCACCCTTAGGGCAGGACCTAGTCATGTACCCACCCCTTTCTTTAGGATAAAGGCCGGAGCGGGGACCCTTCCAAATTAGATCATCTTTGAATCAAGAATACTTTCTACGAAAGGACTTCAAGACTCTTCTTAAGATTTCTCCCTTGTGACTAAGGAGTAGTCACCCTGCATCAGCGGGCACCATCTAAGAACTCTGCGGTTTGCTGTAAGTCCTTCCTCAAGGAATCCGACGGCCCAGCTCGACGAGAAACCGGCTTCCCTGGCACCTCTGACCTCTACCCACGTCATCAGCTCAGCTGTGATCTGTGGGTGCGACGAGACCTCGAGGGACCGGCCATCATCAGAACCTGCACGCTCTTAAAAACCAGCACGACCATCGAGGTAACTCTCTGGTGAGTGCTCTGGGGTCCGAGAAGCCCCGACCCTGAGCCGCTCTAGCACCGAAGTGCAGTCTCCCAGCATCTCCACGATCTGCGTGGGGCCCTTCTGCTCGCTGCTCAGCACGTTGTCTGGTCACTAGCCGCTGGCTTGTGCCCTTCTGTGACGACGACCAAGAATCAACACTGCCGGTCTGGTTGCTCCAGACTGGCCCCTGCTTCCATCTTTTGAGAAGCACCCCGGACCCTCCTGGTCCACCCAAGACGCCGACAGCGACATCCGTCGTGGGACAGCTCGCACCTCCACCGTGGTCGCCGACAACGCCTCCTGGTCCGTGAGACTGCAGAGCCTAGCGTCGCCCACTCACCTGGTCGAGGTGACGGCCAACTGGTGCCTTCCTGGTACCCTCTGACTACTGGCTAGTAGTACGAACTTGGTCCCCTCTGCTTTCAGGTTTCATCAATCTCTACGAACTATACACCACTGGTTACCGGCCAGCAACTCCTTTTCTTCCGGCTCCTGGCTCGTCAGCGAAGACCCCGACGCCTGTAAGACTTGTGCAGCCGCAGCCCTCGTGGCTAGGTAACTCGGCATTTCGGTGCCTGCATAGCCTCCTTACTCTAGGGTCCCGAGTCCCTCGCTTCCGACTTGCCTTAACCTTTCCGTGTCCTCGGACACTTGTCTTTAAACTGTGCACTTGAAGTATTTGCTAAAGAGATTTGGTTTGTGCTTAGTACCCTGTCCTCATAAAGAGAACAGGGCTGTTGTGATTCTTAATAAATATACTGTTTATTTTCATAACACTTGTGTGGTGTCCTTTCACTGGGTGTTCAAGGGGTACATGTGTGGTAAACAGCTGGCTTAACGCGCCCTCTCGAGTCTTTAGCCTTAGACTGCTCGTATCCACGCTACTAGGATAGCTGGTCTATAGGTTGACTTACAACCAAACACCATAAGGGTCGTTGGAACGATACATAGCGGTCGCTAGAATAGCGAACGTTGCATATCGGGCCAACTTCTCACAGTGGGGACAAACACAAGATTAGGGAGAAAACCCATTGAATCAGACAAAGGGAACTGAAATCGACAAGAAAGCCATCTTGTATTGCACTAAGGGCTGACCCAAAGCCTGCTCTATGTAGTATTGTATACAATGTCTGCTGAATCTGTTTGTCTTGAGACAAAAAAAATAACTTACTTAAAACTTATACATTAAACTACTGATATAAAATACACAGGGAAAGCTTTATCTGTAATGGGAACAATTTATTCAGAATCTGCATTGCTACAGAATTGGTACAGTCACAAACACTTGGTTGTATGATGAAATATGAACCACAAAAATATAGTGGTAAAACATTGACCCCAAAAATGTCAACCATACATATTTATAACGTAAAGTACAAAAAATCTTGGTCAAAAATATGATGCCCGGGGGTGGAGTCTGGCGACGAATGGAGTGAGATGCACGCAGCGGGAGCTCTGGCCACTCGCTGCTTTCGAAAGCATTTAACGTGGAGCTGGAGGCTTATCGGCGCCGTTCCTCTGAGCGCAGTTGTGGAGGAGAGTGAGGGGCACCCTTGGACGAGCAGAAGGCGACTGGGATTCGACGGCTGCGGTGGCGCGGCCGCTTCACCTTGGCCTCCCGGCCCTGATCGAGGTGGCTGCCATTTTGAGACACCCGGGCCTGGGCCTTCTCTGTGGCCGGCGAGTGCTGCCCTGAGCCCCTTTAGACTTTTCCAGTGCTGTGCCACCATAGCTGGGGCCACGGTGCACGTCTGGGGTCGCCAACTCCCCTGTGGCATTGGCGATCTGAGGGGGACCCTCTCCTGTGGCTCCGACTGTCTGCCCTCTTGGGACCACCTGCTGTGTGGCTGGCAGAGAGAGAAGGAAGCAAACTGAGGCCTCGGATGAGGAGGGATCGGCTTTGACCCTGCTGTGGGGCGCGCTGATGGCCTGCTTGGAGAGGTACGAGGGCACTGGGGCCTGAACACTACTCCGGGAATGGATCTTTGCTGGGGTCCTGCACTCTGCCTTACTGCCTATCCACTTCCTGGGACGCACCTGTGCGGGGACCACCTGAGATCCACCCCAATTACGTCGACCATATTGGACCTTTCTGCACCGGACCACGTATTGAGGTAGAGGCCTACTTGAGACCGGGTTGTCCACTGCGCGCTCGCCCTGTGGGAGGGGTCTCACCTCAGCGCCGGCCCGTCCAGGCCTTCAATGATCTCCTGGCTGGGGGCTCTGGAGAGGCTGCGCTACATTACTGCAACCCTAGCACACTCAACCCACTCTTTAGTGACCTCTGAGACCCCATACTATTTCGCCTTTGAGGTGTGTTGCCGCACTTTGGACCAACGTACGGGCCCTGGGCGGGAGCCGGGGGTGGCCCCGTACACTCGAGGGTGCGCGCTAGGTGGGCACCATCTTTGAAACACTCCCCATAAGCCGGAGAGGAGGAGTGATCTCACTACGAACTGTGCCCACTCCTGTAACTGCGGACTGGTGCGTACAGACGGATTCCCCTCACGCCTCTTGAAGTGTGGCTGCTGGTGGCTTGGCTCTGAACCTTGGACCCGGTGGTCCCAAACGGGTTCTCGCCCCTGGGGACCACGCTTGACCTGTCTGTCCTACGCTGGAGGTGCGACCTGGAGCGGCCTGGGCTTGCACGACTCGATCAAAAGGGATTAGCCCATCTCAGGAGCAAGGACCTGGATTCAGTCCAGTGTTTCGTGCCACAGCCTGCCCTCTCCCCCGCAATACTGACTGTGGGGCCCTACCTGACCCATCCGGCTTTTCGCCCTCCGAGTTAAAGCAGGTACAACTGGTGTCCTCATCTATCACCAAGCGATCTCTTGACCACGCCTAGCCAACACGTCTGGAATTATTGGGCGCTGGGCTCAGCCGGGAGATGACACGCACCAAACCAGTGAAGGACACAGTGGCATCCCCAAAAAGAGAACACTGTTGCTGCGCTGTGGGGCAAATTGGGCATAGCGGCCCCTGAGGAGATGGCTACACAGATTGAGGGGGACTCGCCACCTGTCACCCAAGCTTTCATGGCCAACTTCATGACAGAACTTAAAACTGAAATAGGGCCCCTGTGTACGGATGTCCACTCACTGTCATTGTGGCCCGGTTGGCCAATGTTGGTTGTATATCCTCTGAATCTTTCTCCATACCCCTTTCTATGGTGGGCGGGGGCTCCCTTGCAGGTGATCTTTCCTCTTCAACAGGGGCGATGCGTGTCTGCCCTCCCTGCCTAAGCCAGACTTTGCTGATTACAGTGGCGGGATGGACTACCTCAGGCTTTGATAAAAACATGGCTGTCGCCCATCCCCTGAAGTTCCTGTCCCTCAATGTTAAGGGTCACAACTCTCCCAACAAACAACACCAAAAATGGAGCTACCTTTTACAACAGAACCCAGACATCATTCTCCTCCAGGAGACCCACCTCCTAAAAGCTGATATCCTCTGCATGGCCCATCCTAGATACCCCCATCAAATCTGGGCTACAGCCCCCACTAAAATGGCTGGAGTGGCGATAATCTGCAGATCTGGCATCAGGCAGCGGGAATCAAGGGTTTTCCATAGCCAGAATGGCCGCTTTGTCAGGGATGGGGTCCGGATTGGACAATGCCTCTTTACACTGTGCAATATATATGTGCTCAATCAGGCGCAAGATTCCTATCGCTGGGCGATCCTACGGGAGCATGCCCCACAGGCAAACCCCTTGCTAATCATAGGGGGAGACTTTAACATGGCGTGGGACCCCACAATGGACCGCAGTGACACCTCCTTTCATGAGGCAGGAGCTATGTCTTCGGCTCTCAGGAGGCAAATATCGGATCTTGGCCTCTTGGACTCTTGGCGTTATCATTCCCCTGACACGCGCGACTATTCGTATTACTCACACGTACGCTGCTCGCATTCGCGCATTGATTATATTTTTAGGCCTCACGCCTTGATCAGCGAATCACTCATGACATCCATGTCCGCCATTTCGGTCTCCGATCATGCTCATCTCGAACTCCTCCTGCAAGATCTGTCGACTTGTGTCTTTCGCACCCCCCGTTGGCGCTTGCCACCACACATTCTAAGGGACCCAGTATATCTGGCAAGCATGCAGACCGCCAATGACTCCTACTTCGCCACCAAC
This sequence comes from Lissotriton vulgaris, assembly GCF_964263255.1. Classification (NCBI taxonomy): domain Eukaryota; kingdom Metazoa; phylum Chordata; class Amphibia; order Caudata; family Salamandridae; genus Lissotriton; species Lissotriton vulgaris. The sequence goes on from NC_141696.1 coordinate 483,890,943, forward strand.
AACATTCCCAAAATCCCCTAACCTATAGTGTGGGATGCATTCAAGGCCACGATCCGCGGTCACATCACGTCTCTTGCAATTGCGAAGGCGCGCGAGGCCCGCCTCCTAGAGAATAACCTCTCCAAAGTTATCAAGGACCTGGAGAAACAGGATCAGGAGCACCCTTCACTCACACACAAACGTCGCCTTGCAAACCTTTGGGGACAACTCCGCTCTCTTCGCACTAACAAGCCTGAGAAAGCCTTCTTAACGCTGAAACAGCGCTACTTCGAAGGGGGTGATAAGGTGGGTACAGTACTGATCAGACGCTTGCGAGAGCGTGCTGCTAAGGTGCACATAGCCAATATCCAGACTGCCGATGGTGCGAGGGTCACCACAGAAACGGCTAAACGTGAGGCCTTCCAAGCATATTATTCAGAACTCTATGCCGCGGACGAACCGCCCCCGGCCCGGGTAAAAGATATTCTAGACAAATGCCCCAGGACTCCAATCAGTCCATATCATGCACGGCAGCTGGAGGAACCCCTCACTCAAGAGGAACTGGCAAGCGCTTTGAAGGACTTGCCCCTTGGGAAATCATGGGCCTGGACGGCCTTCCGGTGGCCTTCTATCACTTGCTACTGCGGCAGCTCCAACCCTACCTCCTAAGACTGTTCATCTCCTTCTCCGACATGGAGGGACCGTCGTCCTCCATGGGTTTGGCAGAAATAGACCCCACCCTATGTTCTTCATTTCGTCCTATAGCCCTCTTGAACACCAACCTTAAAATTTTCACTAAAATATTGGCCAAGCGCCTTGCCCCATACCTGCCCGGACTCATAGAGCCGGACCAGGTCGGCTTTATCCGGTACCGCCAGGTAGCGGACAATGTACGTAGAATTGCCCATCATGTGGGGAAGGCTCAACAGTGGAACATACCGGCATAGTTACATTGTCTCTGCCCCTAGCTCTACACAGTGCATGCCCCGGTTGATGACCCGATTAGTGGACACCATTGCCCCCCTCCTTTATTTCTTGTCCCCCTCAGCCCGCCATCATCCTCCTCTTCGCAACTGTCTGGACCCCCACTATTTAGAACTACAATTCTTCTCCCTTGCCCCGCTCCATCTATCATTGCACCCTTGCACAGATCACTCTGTCCTACTTGACTTTCTGTCCTCTTCGCGTTCTCTATTCGTTAATTTCCCTCTGCCCTCTCTTGTAGGCTCTTTGCCTTCCTTTTTCCTCTTCTCCCTGTTAGGATAATATACGTGCCAAAACTCTCCCACATTGCAATCTAATGTTATGCCTCTTGTGAAACGGGGCTGGCCCACCAAAGGTTGTAGGTGACATGCTGTGTACTATTTACGTAGATGTGCATCACTGAAATCTTCCATGCCTCCCCTAAACAACACGGCCGGCCCTATGTAGGGTTGTGGGCCGTATGCTGTGTATACATGGACCCTTCCTATGATTTCCTTATGAAAAATAAAACAGATTTCAACAAAAAAAAAACATTATGGCCCAAAATATCAACAATATCATGGTAAGAAGAAAAGCATTACTTTTCTAAAACAATAAATTTAAAATATATACATAATAAAGAATAGCAAACAAACATTAATTTACTGGTATAAACATTAAAAATTCAAATAACTTTAAAAAAAGATTTATATTTAATTTGATCAATTTGAATATTAAATCATAAATTACAATACATTTGTTATACACATAGTTTGTAAATGCAATATATACTTGTATTTGTATTAAAGAACAAATCAACATGTGAATATACAATTATTAATAATAAAAAAATTAAAATACGTTTAGATGCATTCAACTATTAGAAATAATATATCGCACAATGAATATTCTTGAAATATTATTTTCCTCAAGTTTAAATTCGAAAATAAATTCCCACCTAAAGTGCAAAAAAAAAAAAAAAATATATATATATATATATATATATATATATATATATATATATATATATATATATATATATATATTCAAGTAGGTGGTAACCCATTCCCAAAGGGAAGGGCTCCTCAAAGGACTCCTTCCCCTTTATGAATGTTTGTAAAACCATTTTTAAGAGCAGGCAGTGATCCCACGGACCACTGCCTGCTCTTAAAAAATGAAAAGAAAACTCTAAATTTTTCGTTTTGTAAAGCATCTTGTTTTTCTTTAAGGAAAACAGGCTGCTTTACAAAAAAAAAGATTGCTTTATTGAAAATCAATCACAGACATGGTGGTCTGGTGATCTCAGCAGGCCACCACCCTATTGATTTTTGTGAGACCTAGGGGGTCGCAAATTGTGACCAACATCATTAATATTCATGAAGTAGGTCATTTGCAACCCCCTAGGAATAGCGAAAGGTGTACTATACAACTTCATAGATTGCATTTAGCGATTTTCTAATTGCGAATCCTTGTGATTCGCAATTATGTAATAAAAAAAAATGCTAGCTACATACATCTGGCCCATAATGTATTCGCTACTGTTAGTGCATATCTGTTTCTTTTCTGAATCATTCGGTCAAAGCCAAGTACACAGGCGGTGAATGAAATCTTCATATGATATAATTGGCTACAGATAAAAGAAATATTTTTTCGCAGAAAATAAATAATCTTATAGAAAGTCAACCAAACTTTATTCAGGGTAGCTTTACAGTTGAAAAACAAAAGGTAAATATCAATCACCCCAAAGCCATTTGGTCAATGAGCAATGTAGAATACTTTATATAGATTTACATTTAGACAACCAAGTATGGTTACATTGTTTCAAAATGATTTTTATTAGAGAAAGATTGCCAAAATCTTTGTGTAAGGAATGGTTAATAGTTCAAAAAGTAAGTTTATATACTTTAACGTTAAATACTTTGTGCATCTCTGATAAGGACTCTGGTTAACAAGTACTTTAGAAAACGTATATAAATAATGAAATGAAACATGTATTAGTACAATTAGGAAACATAACTTTCTCAAAGTTGTATGGGTTTACACATTTATATTATCTGACACCCATGCAGCCATCACAAAATCTTACTAGTAGATAATTCTACATGTGCCAACATACAAACAAACATTGTTATATCAATGTTCAATCCTAAACGAGCCAACATTCAGACGCCTTGCATGAAAATGTATAACTGCATATGGCGATTAGAATCAGATTCAGCAAAACCAATGCACTTGATGAACATGCTGTGCTGCCACTTTTATATAATTGAACTTTTTTACGATGTGTTGAGCAATCAAGTTTGAGGCAACACGTCATGCGATATCTAAAGATGTGCGATTGTGTCAAATAATCTAGTCTGCTCTTCGGTGGATAAGGCTATTAAAACATATCTATTCAGAAATTAAGCCCATCATTATAAAGTAAGTAATAATATTAATACATTCCCTCAATATCAGTCCATTTGATGCTCAGTCATAGATATGGTTAGAAAACAAATGATGTCCAGGATTCTACAGGCCTCTACCAGCAAGGCATACATTACAGTGTATGAGTTTGCAATTAGGAAAAGAGCGAACAACTACAGCTTCATCAAACGCATAGCCAGAAGAAAATCCCTTCTCCTAAAGGACATTGCTAAACAACTAAAGTTAGCAAAACAAGACTATAATACCTTAAGGAAAGATGAGACCAATAAACATACTCCTGTAGTTTTTTACAAGGCTGGTTATTGCCTAGTTTGCATCATCTTTAAGTATGTCATGGAAGGTACATGGTTACGGTTTTTCTGGCTGTAGTGTGTAAGTTAGTGTAGGATATTTACAAAACTGGGCCATGTTTAATGGGGAACTTTAAAAAAAAGGTTTGCGAGAGAGGTGTACTAACTAATACCAATACCAAGCCTATGTGGCTTTGTAAGGATAGGTACATCTGAATTCCTCTCAGGAGATGCAAGATACTGAAACATACATTAAATACATGGTGCACTTACTTTCATACAAGGTTCCTACAGTATTCTTTAATGTTACTTGCAATAGAAAGTAAACCAAAACTATATTCGCTAGGACCAATGATTCAAAATACTAGGTGCATTTCCAAGCCATTCATTTATACAGAAAGTTTGCAGGCTGATTTTTAATGTGAGCAAACTTTTCAACAGTTCTTTTGTTGAATTCTGGAACCTGAGTTATTAGTTTCTTTTCCATTGACAGTATGGCCAATGCATTTAGTCGAGCTTGGGCCATTGTGTTTCTTAAAAATGTTTTTCATCCTCTTCAATGTGGAAAAGCATCTTTCAGCCTCAGATGATGTCATAGTTGTTGTACTGACTATTCTCAATAATTTAGGAGTCTCAGAAAAATAATTCTGTAAGTTATTTTGATATAAAAATATATATAAAGCCATGGCACCACCTGAAGCCTGATGAAAATCCTGCCTTCCATCCAGGATTGATAGTTCAGTTGCAATCTTTACTTGTTTAGCATTGGATATGCTTCCACTGTTTCATTGAGAGCTGCTGTAGGAAAACATTTGCTATGTTTTTGAAACAGGTCACTATGCAGTAGTGTTGCACTGACTAGATCCCTTGTAAAGAGTTTAGTGTGTTCTAAAGAGACGCACACTCCCCTGCTCTTAGGAATACAAACCCCGATCTGCTCCAGTCATGGCAGTTGCATGTTATTACGCCTGCCTCCTGCAGGATATTGCTTACCCCCACAATCCCTCCTGAGGAATTTGTGGATTTTGAGGATATTTGTATAAGGATAATACATTTTTAATGGACCTACAAGGTCTTTGTCTTACTTTATATCCTGAGAGGCAGGTTTTCCAGGTTGGCCACACTGTCTGGGATCCACAAGGATAGCGAGCTCTAGAACTGATCTGTTGATGCTGCATTTAATACTCTTTGCAGCTTGTATAAGTTGTAACCAGTCCCCTGTTGAATAATTTACACTGAGTCTTTAGGAAACGTCTCTTATGATAAAGTACAAGGTCAGGACAAAAGCTGCCCACTGACAGTCTTGAATCACCAAATAGTTTGGCACGGGGTTACACAAGTCTCCATGAGAACATGAGAAGTACATTGTTTTTTTAATATATATTTCCCTTAGCCACACAGCCACCTTATTATTAATTATGTATGTAGGTCATGCGCCAGCCCTGCTTTTATCTTTATACATATATATATATATATATATATATATATATATATATATATATATATATATATATATGTGTGTGTGTGTGTATATATAAGTATATATATGTATGTGTGTATGTGTATATATATATATATATATATATATATATATATATATATATATATATTGCACAACACTTCAACTTGTCCAAGTCGAAAAAGGCGAGCACACTGGAATCCGGTTACAGAATGTTTATTGCAAAACCCCCCTTCACCCCTGACAGACGCGTTTCGCTACTCTAGCTTCGTCAGTGTCAGTTTGCTAGTGAAAAAAAGCCCTGTTTTAAACCTATAGGCCACTTCACAAATCATTGACATAGATGATGTTTGTAAATAGCCAACGTGGTGCCATCTTGTAGTATATGTTCTTTCTTAACACATGGTTTAAAAACGATGCGCAATTAAATACAAAGTGCTTAGTGCTAATTAAAAACATATCCAATTACAAACATTTCATAATATTATTTACATACCAATTAAATTGATGTTAATGGAGACATAGAAAGCAGTTTTAAGGTCAGATATTGTTCCATATCTTGTACAATTTATGTTGTTAACTATGGAGGGATGTATTCCCAATTGGCATTCTTTATAAATATAATCGACCTATGGTTTCTCCTGTTTTGTAGCCCTGTATGGGCATTTCTCCTCTTCTTAATCAATTTTCAAATTGTGGCGGGCTGGAGACAATACTGGGTGTTATGGGAGTAGTTAGATATCTTATGGCTACAGTTAGAGTATAGATATATACAGTTGGAAGATGCATGATCCCATGCATTTATGTTAAAGGTGGACCCACAGCTCCTCGTCATTATTCAGGCCCCATGGAGTCATGGTTTTTAGATCGATTATATACCTAGACTCCAAAATTCTTAGTGCCTTTTCTCTGCCCCCCCTTCGTTCTTGACGGTTTACTTGATCTATACAATAGAAGCTTAGCAGATCACTATTGCTCTGATGACATTCAGCAAAATGGCGAGCTACCGGATAGGATCTATCTTTATTGGCGATAGCCCGCATATGTTCTAGGATCCTAAGCTTCGTGGGGTTGATGGTACTCCCTATATACCTTCTCTTGCAGGGGCACTCTAGACAGTAGATAGTGAATTCTGAGTTGCAGTTTAACAATTTTGTGATCTTTCTGTTAGGTCTACCTTCTCCTGTTCTATCTGGATACTCTAAAGTTTTTCTACTCCCTTTACAGGCTTTACAGCGAAGACAGGGAAAAAACCCTTTTAGGTTGGACACATTGACTGGCTTCATCTTTGTAGAATAGTGACTACGGACCAGGTGATCTGACAATGACTGGCAGCGTCGATAAGTTATTAGAGGTTGCTGCGTGAGATGTTTCTTAAGAACGCTGTCGGTCATCAAAATGTGCCAGTATTTCCTTAAGATGTGGACAAGATCACCAGACCTGGTATTACATTTGGTGATCATTCTCACCTCGTCCTCCACCTTTGGCACAGCTTTAGGCATCAGGAGATCCCTCCTGTTGACTGTAGATTCCTTAGTTGAAGCCTGCTGTAGTAAACTATTGGAATAACCCCTATTAATGAACCTGTCTTTTGCCTCAAATTTGGCTTGTTGGAAATCAGTTTCCATTGAGCAGTTTCTTTTTAGACGTAACAGCTCACCATAGGGTACATTTCTTACGAGACTCTTCGGGTGATAGCTAGCTGCATGCAAAACTGCATTACAAGCAGTTGGTTTCCTATAGAGTTTCGTTTGGAGAGTATTGTTCTTTATATAAATCTCCAGGTCCAAATAGCAAATACTAGTGGCGCTAATAGTGCTAGTAAACTTCAAGTTCTTGGTATTATTGTTTAGCTTGGTGATGTAATCCTCAGCCGAGGTGCGGTCACCCCGCCAAATAATAAAAAGGTCATCTATGTACCTGGTCCACATTAAGATGTTGTCAGTCCATATCTCATTGCATTCTGCCCAGGCTTCGTGCTTCTCCCACCAGCCCACGAACAAGTTCGCGTAACTGGGGGAGAAGCACGAGCCCATAGAAGTACCCCTTGTTTGTTTGTAGAATTGGCTGGAGAAAAGGAAAATGTTGTGATACAAACAGAAACGTATCATGCTCAATAACATTTCTGGTTTCTTGTCCAGAAACCACTTGATTGCTATCAAGCCTTCTTCGTGATCTATACAGGTGTATAAATGAACCACATCTAATGTAATTGAAAGCATGTTTTCTTCCCAGGCAATATTGTCCATTATACGGAGAAAGTCTTGTGTATCTCTCACGTAAGATGGGAGATCTTTAACAATGGCGGCAAGATACAAGTCTATAAAACGAGACGTATTCTCCAAAAGACTCCCAATCGAAGATACGATCGGGCGTCCTGGTGGTCTTTTAGCATGCTTGTGGATTTTGGGAAGGTGGTAAAAAGTGGGTAAGATAGGTGATTCACATTGTAGATATCGGAACTCCTCATCATTAAGCATGCCTTCCTCTTTCCATCCTATCAGCATCCCTTGATATTCCATTTTGCTTTTAGCATACTCAGATTTTTGGATGGGAATGTAGCACTCTTTGTCTCTTAGTTGTTTTTGTGCCTCCTGTTCATAATGTTCCTTATTAAAAATCACAATGTTTCCCCCTTTATCAGAGGGCTTTATTTCAATGGTTTTGTCCTCCTTAAGGGATCTTATGGCTTCCCACTCTTTTCTTGAGATATTGGATGATTTCATGTTCATTTTTTCTCTTGATAGTTTCTCCAAGTCCGCAAGTACTGCCTCGTTAAAAACGTCTATTGTATCATGTGGTGCCACGGGCAGTTTCTTTGATTTATTTTTCATGTTGCTAGGATCTCGTGTTTGCCGTATAGGTACATCATCTTCTTGTGTGATATCTGATCCATTGTTTAAAACTTCTTGGGTTGGAGTCAGCAGAAGATTTTCCAGAGAGTTCGGGTTCCATTCTGCCTCTACTTCATTCTCTCTTTGTGTGTGTGTTCCCACTACCACATTATTTGGATGAAGGAGGAAGATTTTCCTAAACTTTAGCTTTCTGATGTACCTAAAAAAATCTATTCTTGTATCCACCAGGTTAAATTCGCTTGTAGGGCAGAAGCTCAGTCCTTTCCTTAGGACTTTAATTTCATCCACTGTCAGTTCTTTTTTAGACAGATTGATGACATAATTTTCTTCTGTCAGAGCTACTTTCTCCTGCGGTTTGAAGCACTGCGAGTCACCCTGGGTGAGGCAGTCGTTTGTGTACCGCCTCTTGCCCCTCTTGCCCCGCCTTGTCCTCCTCTTTGGCTTGGTTGTGAGGGGGGTGATTTCTTTGTTGTGGCCTCAGGCGCGTTTCTTTTATCACTTGATACTCGTCGAAAAAAGACTTTGCGCCTGATGTTCCTTTTGTTGCAGGAGCAGAGGTTTGTTCGCCTTCTGACACCTCGGACTCCTCGGTGTCTGCGTTATTTGTAGTCACTACCCCTTGGGCGAGTCGTTTGCTGGTGGCATCGAACTTCCTAGCAAAAGTCAATATTCTACCAGATAGGTAATCTTCTTCATCCCTCTGGAATTTTGTTTGTTTCCGTTTCCGAATGCCCAATTCATAGTCCTTAATTCTCTTAGTCATGGCACTTCTTAAGTCTTCACTGGCCTTTGAATCTTTTTCTTTTCCGATCAGCTCCTCCAATTCTGCAATTTCTTTTAAGCATTTATCATGGTCACTCCACGCATATTTGATTAATAGCCGTACCATCCCCTTTGAAGATTCGGCTGTGTATTCCGCCCAGTCTTTAAGTAATGCAGGGTCTGGATTTTCATACGACAAGACCCTAAAGATACGAAGACCTCTCGGTACTCTGTCGCAATCGATATATCGCTGTAATGAGGTGGCTTCCCACCATTTGCGGACTTCTCTCTCTTGTAGCTTCTCTAATTTTAGAAAGAGTGTTTTCAAATTGCTATGTATTGTCGATGTTGTGTTTACAATATTCGTTGTTGCTGGGCGATCATTGGAGGACCTGAACATCACATTCGCCGCGGATTCTCTCTCACCCGTTATGTCTTCAACTCCCACCATAACTGCTTTAGACTTGGGTATGTAAACAGTCTTTTACTATATCTATGGGGCGGTGATTACTCACTACGTTTCGGGGGTTTGCACTTTACTACGGTTCCTTCGGGACTGAGGCTTGAGCGAAAAAATATATCACAAGCACAGAATGTGAGAGCCGGTCCACTCACCGCGCCTGGTGCTTGCGTTTGGTCCCCGTCAGCCGACGTCTTCCTCACACCCGCTCACAGGCGTACGGTAAGCAGTCCGGTATCAGCAATAATTTTCTCACAGTCCGTTGCCCACAACTCCGAACTTTTTCTTGCTCAGCAATGCCTCGGGGCTAACGGCCATATCAATTTGAGACACCGGTTCCTTCACCGCCGTCGCTCCTCGAACTCCCGGGTGCTTCTACGCCAGCGCTGGTGAGGCGCTTAGAAACTGCACAACACTTCAACTTGTCCAAGTCGAAAAAGGCGAGCACACTGGAATCCGGTTACAGAATGTTTATTGCAAAACCCCCCTTCACCCCTGACAGACGCGTTTCGCTACTCTAGCTTCGTCAGTGTCAGTTTGCAAGTGAAAAAAAGCGCTGTTTTAAACCTATAGGCCACTTCACAAATCATTGACATAGATGATGTTTGTAAATAGCCAACGTGGCGGCCATCTTGTAGTATATGTTCTTTCTTAACACATGGTTTAAAAACAACGCGCAATTAAAATACAAAGTGCTTAGTGCTCATTAAAAACATATCCAATAGCAAACATTTCATAATATTATTTCGATACCAATTAAATTGATGTTAATGGAGACAAAGAAAGCAGTTTTAAGGTCAGATATTGTTCCATATCTTGTACAATTTATGTTGTTAACTATGGAGGGATGTATTCCCAATTGGCATTCTTTATAAATAAAATCGACCTCAGTACAACTGCCTATGGCATATATATATATATATATATATATATATATATATCAATTCGAGGGCGGTTACCAGGTTTGTATTAGAGCCACGAGAAGGCTGTTCGGTTTCACTTTAAGTTTTAATGGCAGCTCACACACAGAACAAACAGCAGTCCGTTTCAGTAATTCAGTCTGCCTGACGCGTTTCAGGAATCACACTTCCTTTCTTCAGAGGCAATAGTTCAGTGTTCTGATAGCGCGTGTGCACACGAACTCTCTTATACTTTGCACCTGCCCAAAGGGGCGTGGTTCACCTGAAGTCCATCGCTGTCTGCAGCCTTCTGGGTGCTGTAGCTCGCATGCAAATTGTTTCCACAGTGGGATGTGCTTCTCAGTCCTGGCTTCATAACTTTATTCTTTCCCAAATCAATTTGAGACACAGGTTCCTTCACCGCCGTCGCTCCTCGAACTCCCGGGTGCTTCTACGCCAGCGCTGGTGAGGCGCTTAGAAACTGCACAACACTTCAACTTGTCCAAGTCGAAAAAGGCGAGCACACTGGAATCCGGTTACAGAATGTTTATTGCAAAACCCCCCTTCACCCCTGACAGACGCGTTTCGCTACTCTAGCTTCGTCAGTGTCAGTTTGCAAGTGAAAAAAAGCGCTGTTTTAAACCTATAGGCCACTTCACAAATCATTGACATAGATGATGTTTGTAAATAGCCAACGTGGCGGCCATCTTGTAGTATATGTTCTTTCTTAACACATGGTTTAAAAACAACGCGCAATTAAAATACAAAGTGCTTAGTGCTCATTAAAAACATATCCAATAGCAAACATTTCATAATATTATTTCGATACCAATTAAATTGATGTTAATGGAGACAAAGAAAGCAGTTTTAAGGTCAGATATTGTTCCATATCTTGTACAATTTATGTTGTTAACTATGGAGGGATGTATTCCCAATTGGCATTCTTTATAAATAAAATCGACCTCAGTACAACTGCCTATGGCATATATATATATATATATATATATATATATATATATATATATATATATATATATATATATATATATATCTACAACAAATCCTCGAACCTCCACGCCGGCGGCGTGGCGAAAGAAGAAGCAGAACCCCACGTTTCAGGCAAGATGTAAAATTTATTGCAACCTTTCAATGACGCGTTTCGAGTACGATGTACTCTTGTTCACACACCGATAGAATAGTCAGCCTGTTTTTTATATGCTTTTCCCTGACCCTTCCCAAGGGCCACACCTCCAGTTGTACATCACATGACCAGATACATAAACACGGAAAAGGGTGCAATTGACTTTGATTTTGAAAACAGACGACTTTTCTTGGTGCAATTATCAAAAATGCAAATTACATCCAAAATTTGTGTACAATATAAATAACAATTTGAATTTGTTCATTTAAATTATATTGCGTCCATTGTATTAACTCTAAAAATGAATAATTAAACATTTTTACAATTACCATTTCATACCCTGAGGCATTGCACACATTTTTTTTTTTTTTTATTTATAAATCATGGCTCTGACACATATCGTGACTGCTTGAATGCAGATTACCCGAATGCCGTGTTGTTAAAGAGACTAGTGCCTGGATCTTACTGCTTGAATGCAGTTATCACAAAAGATATTGAATGCCCAGTAAAAATTTGTATCAACCGATCACCAGGATGATATATACTGACGAAGCCTTGATTTCCCCTAGTCATATAATGTACATGTACTACTAGCAACTCACATTGTGATACCCACGAGCTAAAATCTAAAATATTTATTAAAATTCAAAATTGATGAATTTACATATTTCATAAATACCAAGACTTTTGTGCTTCTATATACAAAACAATCTAGTGTAAAATAACCACCGTTGATTTGTGCTCCTATTTAAAAGTGTAAAAAGAAAAATGTGAATAAAGCTAATAAACAATAAAGTTTGTAGGAAATAAAACACTATGTACAATACTGTAAAAGCGAAAAGTAGCAAACTCCATGCGCACATCTGTGATCAAAATATCTCCAAAAGATGTTCAAACTCATACATATTATTCATGTGCAGTGGAGTTTTTAACTCAGTGGGTAAATCAATTACGGAATTAAAATAATGCCAGTATCAAAAAAAAAACATACTAAGGTGGTCAAGACATGAAAATTCCAACACCCTGTACAGCACCTCTCGCCACAGCGAAAACGGGGGGAGATATTTATATAAAATTATGTAAATCCTCTGTGGCATTGAGCCCGTACGGCTGTTTGCTGTCCAATGCCACAATATATTGTGTTTCCAATTTTCTAAGGAGTTTGTCCCTGTCGCCACCCCGTCTCAACGGGGGCACTGCATCGATAACAAAATAACTCAAACACGACAGATCCCTGGCATGAACTGCGTCAAAATGCCGTGCCACGGGGTACGCTGAATCATGATTCACAATGGCACGGAGATGCTGCAATATCCTCACGTGCACCTGCGACCTGGTGCTACCCACATAGTTCAGGCCGCAGGTGCAGGCCAGGACATACACAGCAAACTCCGTGCGGCAATTGAAATTGCCCCTTATTGCTATTTTGGTGCCTGAGAATGGATCATCATAATGCGTGGTGTTTTGCCCGAACTTGCATGCACGGCATGAGGTACATTTGAAAAAACCTTTCCTGACGAGCCAATCACTGCCACTGACTGGCTCCGGACTTGATTTAACTAACTTACTGTGCATGCTGTAGGCTTTTTTGAAGGTGATAATGGGTTTGTCTGGCACTCTTGAATTCAGTACACCATCCGTTTTTATGATGGGCCAATGCCTGTTAATGATGGACTTGATTTTTCTTTGCTGACGGCTGTAGGTGATAATAAGCCTGGGTGACTGATCAGAATTTGTCACGTCACATATATATATATATATATATATATATATATATATATATATATATATATATATATATATATATATTCACTGAAAAAACCATAGGTTATAGACCATATATAGTTAGGAATTCGCATTTACAAAACCTTATTTTACTCACACAAAACCATTGAAATTCCATATATAGTTAGTTGCACTAACTATATATCGCGCACCCGCAATCCACTGCTGATGATGTCACATATTACATCATTCATGACATGGTCAGTGACATCACTGATGACATCACTGATGACATCTCAAATGACATCACTGATGACATCTCAAATGACATCACTGATGACATCACTGATGACATCTCATTTGACATTACTGATCACATCACTGATGATATCATTCATGTGATAATACGATGAACCTCTTCAGACTCTAATATAACCGTAGATACAATCAGTGTAAACAGACACTCACAGACTGTCACTCATCCATGGAGTTACTCACACACCTAGTCAGTCATGCAAAGAATCAATCACACCTCCATTTCCTCAACTATACAGTTATACAAACTTTACTTATTCAAACATATACTAACACATATTTACTCTCTTATACAATCCCTGATACAAGTTCACAATGATCCATACAGCCACTCACACATTCACTGGCTCTTATGCACAGTTATTTATATATGTCAACTCTCACATGTACTGTGTTTTACATATGTACTTACTTTGACATGTAGCACTGAGATATCCATTCACTCACCAATACACTCATGCACACAGTCAACCGCCCATACAGCTGTTTCCACATGCACTTTTGAAACCATACATCTAGTGAATCGACTGCTCACACATCTATGCACAGAGTCATACACCTCCCAGCCACCCACACACACACTCAGTCTCCCATACAAATACTTGGGCAACCAATCAATAACCCATATAGTTACTCATATAGCTACTTATCAACACATGCAACAGTTTACAGAACAACAGACATAATGATGCACAAATTAAGACAGTTTAGTCACTAACCCATGCACTCAGTGAGACACATTTAATCACTCACTCATACAGTCAGTCATGCACCTACTAAATCCTTCATCCAGACACTTATACATCCACTCATTCTTCAATATGTAAGACATATTTTAACTTTACAGAAACATACAGTCACTGGATGTTGTCATCAGTGATGTCATTTGAGATGTCATCAGTGATGTCATCAGTGATGTCACTGACCATGTCATGAATGATGTAATATGTGACATCATCAGCAGTGGATTGCGGGTGCGCGATATATAGTTAGTGCAACTAACTATATATGGAATTTCAATGGTTTTGTGTGAGTAAAATAAGGTTTTGTAAATGCGAATTCCTAACTATATATGGTCTATAACCTATGGTTTTTTCAGTGAATTTTCAAGGTTTTGTAAATGCTAATTCCTAACTATATATGGTCTATAACCTATGGTTTTTTCAGTGAATTTTCAAGGTTTTGTAAATGCTAATTCCTAACTATATATGGTCTATAACCTATGTTTTTTTCAGTGAATATATATATATACATACATATATAAACATATATCATCTATATATCTATATAAATACAAACATAAATGCATGCATACATATACTTATATGCATACAGATGCATGTTATTTACATGAAAGTTGAAAAAACACTAATAAAAGCAAAGCTAAAAAGCCACCTCATTACAAACAGAATGGCTTTAACTTAAACGAGGGCGAGATCTATTGCATTTTCGATGCTTGTTTACTTTGGTTCCATCAAGAAGGCATTCAGATGTGTCACACATTTGCCATAAATTCTGAATATTAGCACTCTGGTTGCACATTAGATCACTGTAGTAAAGCTACTGCTCACCAGGGACGTCTGCTGCTGGTATTCAAAGTGCATGTTTCAGTCTGCATGTCAGAATTGTTTTAATGAAATTGAAGAGGGTTTGAGAAGTCACTCAAAATGTGCCCTAATTTTTCTTTCTGCAGCACTAATCATAATTCATATGTCAAAATATACCCCCTCATTTTGTTCCTTTTTAAATTAAATGTTTTAAGAGTTACCACTTTATTCCAATCAAGATGGCTTCAGGTGTGTCATACCTTTGTAATAAGTAGGACTGTTAGCATTCTAGTTGTTCTTTAGAACACTCTGGGACATTCTGTCATTGGGCTATACTTGGGCTACATCTGGGTGATATTTGGGCTACATTTGGGCTCTTTTGTCTCTGGTGGCCATTTTGGGAGACTGCATGTCAGAATTTTTTAATGAAATAGAAGAGGATTTGAAAAGTCACTCAAAATGTGCCCTAATTTTTCTTTCTGCAGCACTAATAATACCCTCTATTGCATAATATACCCCCTCATTTTGTTCCTTTTTAAATTAAATGTTTTAAGAGTTACCACTTTATTCCCATCACGATGGCTCCAGGTGTGCTATACCTTTGTAATAAGTAGGACTGTTAGCGCTCTAGTTGTTCTTTAGAACACTCTGGGACATTCTGTCATTGGGCTATACTTGGGCTACATCTGGGTTATATTTGGGCTACATTTGGGCTCTTTTGTCTCTGGTGGCCATTTTGGGAGACTGCATGTCAGAATGTTTTAATGAAATAGAAAAGGATTTGAGAAGTCACTCAAAATGTGCCCTAATTTTTCATTCTGCAGCACTAATCATACTTTCTATGGCAAAATATACCCCCTCATGTTGTTTCTTTTTAAATTAAATGTTTTAAGAGTTACCACTTTATTCCAATCAAGATGGCTCAGGTGTGCCATACCTTTGTAATAAGTAGGACTGTTAGCGCTCTAGTTGTTCTTTAGAACACTCTGGGACATTCTGTCATTGGGCTATACTTGGGCTACATCTGGGTGATATTTGGGCTACATTTGGGCTCTTTTGTCTCTGGTGGCCATTTTGGGAGACTGCATGTCAGAATGTTTTAATGAAATAGAAAAGGATTTGAGAAGTCACTCAAAATGTGCCCTAATTTTTCATTCTGCAGCACTAATCATACTTTCTATGGCAAAATATACCCCCTCATGTTGTTTCTTTTTAAATTAAATGTTTTAAGAGTTACCACTTTATTCCAATCAAGATGGCTTCAGGTGTGCTATACCTTTGTAATAAGTAGGACTGTTAGCGCTCTAGTTGTTCTTTAGAACACTCTAGGAGGCTGCAGTAGAACACAAAGCAATCAACTGACAGTCTCTGTCCTTGTTGGATGTACATGTTTTACTGAGAATGTCAGACTTCATTTTCACATGACTGAGAAAGATAATGTGAATTTACAGAAAATATGCTTTCAGTTTAGCTTATAGATCCCCTTCCAAACCACTGTGGGAAAATCATGAGATATTAGTTTTCTTTCAAACAATATTCATGATATCACAGCAGAAGGTTTTTTCACATGGTAAAATCACCTTAGAACCCACCACAATTCCTAAAACGAGTATGGTACCATCAACAAATGATTTATAATGTAACTAAAGTCCTAAAACCCTCTATTAACTACAATGCTTTTTAATGAGGTGCTATCATGTATGTAGGTCCCAAGATGGCTGCCAACACTTCTTGGATGAAGTGCTGACAGCCAATCAGATCAGATGTGTGGTTAGGCTCCGCCCAGATATATATCTTTTTTTGAACCTAAATTACTCAAAATCCACTGGAGCACATATATTGAGACCTAGCAAAGGCACATCGGGCTAACAGTCCCTACAATTTTGCCAAGTTTTGTGCAAATCCATTCAGCCGTTCGAGCTAAAAGTGAGACCAACCGCCCTATGGAAATTAACATGGGAAAAACGCGTTTTGGGACCCCCCTTTTTTCTCGGCCCCACCTTGATGAAACCCCCCCAAATTGTCAGGGGCTGCTCAGAAACAAAATGTTCCATTTTCCTGAAAATTTCAGCCAATTCCGTCCACAAATGCCAAAGTTATTAGACATAGAATTTTCAAAAATCCCATAGAGAAAAAATCCTAACTATATATACCTACTGGCGACCGCCAGTAGGTAATATATGTATATGTATATATATATATATATATATATATATATATATATATATATATATATATATGTGTGTGTGTGTGTGTGTGTGTGTATATATATATTACCAACTGGCGGTCGCCAGTAGGTATATATAGTTAGGATTTTTTCCCTATGGGATTTTTGAAAATTCTACGTCTAATAACTTTGGCGTTTGTGGACGGAATTGGCTGAAATTTTCAGGAAAATGGCACATTTTGTGTCTGAGCAGCCCCTGAAAATTTGGGGGGGGATCGTCAAGGGGGGGCCGAGAAAAAAGGGGGGTCCCAAAACACGTTTTTCCCATTCATTTTTCCATAGGGCGGTTGGCCTCACTTTTAGCTCGAATGGCTGAATGGATTTGCACGAAACTTGGCAAAATTGTAGGGACTGTTAGGCCGATGTGCCTTTGCTAGGTCTCAATATATGTGCTTCAGTGGATTTTGAGAAATTAACGTTCAAAAAAAGATATATATCTGTAACAGCGCTCCGGGTAGCGCTCCGGTTCGCGTACTTTTCGCGTAGCGGAAATTTGCGATGCGAAGCTGATTGGCTCTCCGGTGTCTGTCAACATTCTAAACAGTCCAGAGCGGCCGCCATCTTGTCTCTCGGTAGGAAATTACCATAAGGGGGCAGAGTAGACCCCCCTTGACCCCCTAGGTTTTATGTGGAGGTTTTAAAAGGGCCCAGCAGGGCAAAAAAAAAAAAATACTTTTTTTTTGCATGGGGAGCGCCCAGTCCGCGAACCGGAAAGCGTTCTGGGCAGCGTACTATAAGGAAAAAAGAATGATAGACTTTTCAAATACTGTATGTTAATTGTTTGTTGTTTTTGTTGATTATTTTTTAATTTCTTTATTTTTTAAGCATTTTTTTATTGTGATTGTGTTTCATAATTTATTAAACTTTCTAACATTTCACTGTCAGAAATTTCATAATTCTCATTGAATATACTTTGTAGTCTCTGAGGGTGTAAAATGTCCTCATTTTTAAGGAGGTCATCTACTGCTTGCACACATTGCAGTAGTTCTTGGTCCCTAGTTTCATCCATAAATTCATTTTCATTTTGATAAATGATTTCTTGGCTGCTCTCTTGCAGGACAATTTTAAATTCAACTTTCTGTTCGCCTTCCATTTTGCCTGAAATTTGGATAAAAAAAATATATATTAGTAGAGATAGGGCACTGTTGGGATTAATTTTAGATAGGCAGTTTTTATCAGTGAATTTATCTTTTGGCAGTGTATAGTATCAGAGTGGAAGTAGGAATATAAAAAAGTGTCTGTGATTTAACCAAGAGAAGCCTAACTCCATCCATAACTATAACAGAGAAGTCTATCTAAATCTATAACTACTACAGAGGGATAGTATATAACTATCAGAAAAAGTTTACCATATTAATTTATAGTGCACAATATACTTCAGTTTTAAAAATAACAACTTACCTTTACAAACAAGTTGAAGTGTTTAGTGATAATTCAATTGTAATGTACAACAAGAAGTAGCAGTCAAAATGGCTGTGTTTCCTTCTCTTCCTTTATATATATTCAGGTATATAACCAATCAAATGTCAGGTAATAAAAGTAGAAAATGAAAGTAACATTTTCATTGGTTGTCAATTCCAACACTTCAGATGTGTTTTGTGAAGTAATTTACCTCACGGTATTTAGAGAGGTCTACAGGCTAAATGGCTAAATGGAATTTCAATCAAATTTGTGAAAATGAAAGGGATTGTTATGTAGTATGAGCTAATCTATATTTGGTGAGAGTGTCTCCAGTCGTTTTTTTGTGAATTACTTTCCCACCTTTTTTATTGGACCGCTTCCCGGTATGCGTCCCGGTCCGCGAACCAGCAGCGTTACGGGAGTCCACCATTTTGTGTTTCGGTCGAATCAAGATACAAGATGGAGGGCAAATAATGTTCAGAATGGGTAGAAGGGGGCACGGTAGATGTATCTTGACCCCCTAGGTTTTCTGAGGGTGGCTGAGGAGGACCATATGTGCTGGAAAAAAACATTTTTTTTAGAAATTTTGCGTGGTTAGCTTCCGGTTCGCGTACCGGGTAGCGCTCTGGGAGCGTAGTTTGTTGAAAATTTGAGAAAAAAGTTAGAGAAAAATAATAATTGTGAGTGATCAGATGTAGGGTAGCTCTGAGAAGAGCTTTTGGGTTTATGGTACATTTAGGTACTTATAAGTAGGTACCAAAGCACAGTCTTAAATTCAAAATGAAAATTCTGTTGCCCTCATCTGAGAAGTGAACTCCATCTCCTCTGTAGATATCTTGCATGTAGTAACGCAAGTTATTGTTGTACATGGAGCCCATTCCATGGTCTCTCATGTAAGCTGAAACAGATTTGTTTACATGCTTCCTCGACTTCTCAATTTGTGGACAAAATTGGTTGAACCACCTCCATTTCTGTCTTTGGCATATATATTCGAATATACCAAGGCAGTTTGAGGAAAAAGTGCCATTAATTGCTCAAAGGTGTCCTTTAAAAGCATTTCCAGACCTACCCCAGTCAAAGTGCCCAAATCATTACCTCCACAGTGCACAATTAACAGGTCAGGTTTTGGCAAATGCATAAAGGTTTTCACCAATGGTATCAATTGATGACATTTTAATCCTCTTTGGCCCAACCACTTAATTTCCACATCTTGTAAATTGAGGTTAGGTAAATTTCTGTTCTCAGCATACCTTTGAGTAGATGTAACTATGTCCAACAATCCAGACATTAAACATGGTGGGAGAAGGTTGTGCTGCAGTCAGATGAAGTGTGGTAATGAAAGGGCAGTTGAAACAGTAGGAGTTTGTAAAGAAAAAAAACAGTGGATTTCCAGTGCTAATGATTCATTAGCAGTGATTGGTGCATTTCCATTTCTGAAAACAGAAAGTTAGGGTGCATGGATGTGTTCTTTGAAAGATGTAATTTGAATGGTCAAGGAAAAAACATTTAATGAAAGATTGCACTGGATACGCAGGTGCACTGAGAGTTCAGAGTTCAATTGAAACATTGTTGTGTGAACTTGCAAACATGAGAGGTTTTTCAGGAGGTGGTTGCTAAGCAAAAAAGGCAGAGAGGGCAGAGGGGGGAAGGGTTTTGATTTGAAAAAAGTGAGGGAAGAGTTTTGATTGGCTAATAAGAGAGATATGTGTAATGAATATCAGCATTTCTGTGCTTTCTATAGCTGCAGCCTCTGGAGTGCATCCTCTTTGTTCTGCTGAAGACAATTTGGTGTATTTTTGAAACTGTTTTGAAACTCAAAAAGTATTTGCTAAGGTGAGAAAAGATGTATTTAATTTAGATAGAGAATAGTATGATTTAAGGAGAAAATGATGAAGAAAGCTGTGTTTTTAAAATGTTGCTTTGTCTCAAGTGATATACAAATAGATTTTGTTTCTTTGAGAAATTGTAATTGCATATTCTGTGTAGAAATCTGGCATGCAGTAACACAAGTTATTGTTGTACATGGAGCCCATTCCATGGTCTCTCATGTAAGCTGAAACAGATATGTTGTGTTTAAAAACGATTTTTGAAAACAATTACATTTCTGGATATGTTCTGCTAGAGCTTCATAGGTTGTTTGGGCCATATTTATAAGGCATTTGAGTGTCTCTGATGTTATTGTTCCCATTTTAATTGAAGAGCTTTCTTCATGGGGCTAGTTTCTTGTAAATACGCTCCCACCTGTGCTTGGCAAATTTAGATTTTGATTATGGGAGTTACATAGCCATGTTAAAAATGTCCCAAAAATGGTGCAAGGGCATTCAAAAAAACGCTTTTATGTGTCTTAAGGACATTTTTAGTCATTTCCTCTTGAATGTAGGTATACAATTGATTTATATGTTGTGTTCAAAAACGTTTTTTGAAATCAATTACATTTCTGGATATGTACTGCTAGAGCTTCATAGGTTGTTTGGAGCATATTTAAAAGGCATTTGAGTGTCTATGATGTTATTTTTCCCATTTTAATTGAAGAGCTTTCTCCATGGGGCAACTTTCTTGTAAATACGCTCCCACCTGTGCTTGGCAAATTTTGATTTTGATTATGGGAGTTACATAGCCATTTTAAAAATGACCCAAAAATGGTGCAAGGGCAATCAAAAAACGCTTTCATGTGTCTTAAGGACATTTTAAGTCAATGAGGAAACATAGGTGAAGTAATTCTGAAAAAAGGAAAAAAACTCCACTTTTTTCAATTACATTAGTAGTGTTTCCTAAGTTTATGAATGACATTGTGCAGATGAAGTTTAGGTCTGACCACAGATTCAAAACAGGTCTGGCCTTTGTTCAAGAGTGAAGTGGACATGACTTACTTAATTGGTAGGCCTTCACATGTATTATCTCCTTTGTATTCTTCAACAAGCGAAAAACTCTTCTGCAACCGTGAGTAGGCCTCACCTTAAACAAACCTCTGGAAAGGCCACACCTTATCGTCATCCTGAATCAATCATTTAAAATGTTACGGAGAGATTTATGATAGGTGTATGCCTGTTTTGTACCACTGTGCGTCACTTTTGTGACGCAGTGGTGGTGCAAAAGATTTGCTATGTTAAATAATAAGTAGGGTGTTAAGTTTTTGATGACTGTTATTCATTTACTGTTTGGTAATAGTGGTTAATAACATTTTTTATTATATTTTTCCACAGATTCAACTGCAGATCATTTCAAAATTTGAAAATGCCAACTAAGAATCGAATTAGAAAGGCTAGAAAACGTCAAAGACAGCAGGATCATCTATTATTGCAGCAGTCCTCTCCCAAAAAAACTTGTGAAATCACCAAGAAAGCTCCGGGTAAGACCACGAAATCATTCATAAGAAATATTTGTAGTAAAAAAAGTAGTTCTACAGAAAATGTTTCAGTCCAGAAAAAGAGAAGCAATTTAAATGGAAAGGAAAGACCAATCAAAAATGTTACTGCTAGAGCAAGAGATAACTCTGTGCATGATAGTAGAAGGAAACAACAGTTTAGGGACATTCGAAAACGAATGTTCCGCAACAGGATAATAGTTAATTTATTAAAAAATATTAAGAAAGGCCAACAGAAAGTGGCATTTTATAAGAAAAAGAAAAATGTAGAGAAAATTATTGATCATGCTTTCGAAATTAAGCGAAAGTTGTTTATTTTGGTAATCCATAGAATTAGGACACTAAACAAGGTAATTTCTGATTTCAAATCAAATAGTAGATGGAAGAGAGTAGTTAATCGTAGTAACTTTTGTGAAGTTTTTTCCGGAGAATGGTTGCATAGTTCAAGTTGTGAGGCATTTTTTAATGAGGAGAGTTATTTTCAGGATAATGATTTGGTGTTTGCAGTTGACACCAGTGGTCGAGCTTATGAAGTGAAGGATGGTTGTCCAGTTGAAAAAGAAAAATTTGTGACAACAGAGATAGAAGAGGTGTTAGGTAATGACGTTTTAGAAAGACGTCCTAAAGGTCCTGTGTACATTTGGAAGTGTAGTTCTATTTGCAGTGTGCGACAGGATTCCATCAATTTGCTTTGTGATTTTGTACGGACATTTAATAAGAAAAGTTTGAAGCAGAAAATGAAGTTGTTGCAAGAATTAGATCCTTGCAGAGTGAGACAAGTGACAGGTTTGCGTGGTCATTCACTGGCTTGTCTTTCCAGGAGAGTATGCCAGAGTGTTTTTCATCATTTCAGGATGCTAGCAGTGCATCATAATAAAGTGAGGAAATTAGTGAGAATGTTGTATCATGCTAAGAGTCCAGCAATTATGCTTAAACAATTATGTGCTGCTCTTTTGCATGGTTCTGAAATAGATGTCAAGAATATTTGTGAAGAAATTGAGTTTTGTTACTTTGGAAGTAAAGATGAGAATGTTCAAATTGACCCAGAAGTAGAGGGTAATGTTGAAGATAATGTACAGGTTTCCAGTACAGATAATTTTCAGAAGGAAATTGCCACGTTTCAGATGAAATCAAGTGAGAGTCCTAATTTCACTTGTGTGTGTTGTCGACGCACTTATTACAAGAATCAGATTAAGTTAGTGGATTTATATGCAAAAAGTGAAAGGGAAAATAATAGTGAATGGAAGGATTTTGCCACATACTTGATGGTAGAAAATTGTTTTGATTTGGGATCGGATCAACGTGTGTACTTATTGTTGTAACAAATTAAACCAAAACCAGATGCCTGCTAGGGCGGTTCATAATAATCTGGAATTGGTTGAGATTCCTTCTGAATTGAAGGATTTAAATACTTATGAATCTATTTTGATTCAAAGTATCCATCCCTTTCAGGCTATTGTAAGAATGGCGCCAAAGACAGGGAAGTTGCCTCCATCAGATTTACAGAGAGGATTAAAGGGAAGAGTTGTTTATTTGCCTCTAGATTTGAACAAAAACATAAACACAATTGGAGTAGAAAAAGTGGAAGAGGAACCTCTGGTTATCTTAGTTAATGGGGTTCCGACAAAGAATAAGAAAATATGGCAAGATTTAGTGGATGTTAGGAAAGTCAAAAAGGCAACATTGTATTTGAAGAAAAATAATAAGTACTATAAGAATGTATATGTTGCAGAAGAGGAAGTAAGTGATGAAGAGGATAGCGATTTGTGTGCTGGCCAAATTGAGAAAGTAGAGGCCTCTAAAAGTGAAGAAATATATGAACATTATAGTGTTAATCCTTTGCATTCCAAGGAAGTCATGGGGAATGCTATTGAGTTGTTTCAAATGAAACAAGCCAAAGGGAGTCCCATTAGTGTTTGGGAGGAAAGTTTGGAAGCTCAGTGTTTCCCACAGCTATTTCCAACAGGTCAAGGAGGAAGATATGATGAGCGACCTCATCAAATTCCTGCGTCTGAATACTGGACTGTATGCAGAAGATCCTAGGTTTCGTCAATGCATTCCCTATTTGTTTCATCTCCTGTTTGAAAGCGATCTGTCTGGACTGTCATATGCAGTGAACCACATCTTAAAAAGTGGTATACAGATGCGAAACATCTCGGCAAGTGACTTTATGCATAAAGTCAATGTCCAAGACAGTATTTTGGATTCTCACCTAATTAATCTCATGGCGTGTCAGCGTGGTACTAATGAATACTGGTACCGTCGTCATGGTGATTTAAAATGTATGCTGAGGAACTTAGGAGCTCCGACATGGTTCCTCACTCTGAGCTGTGCCGAGTATGGCTGGGAAGACTTACTTGAATTTCTACGAGAGGCAAATGGAAACATTGAAAACATTGAATTCAAGACACCCGGAGAACTGTGCTCTTTGGATCCAGTGAATGTATGCAGGTACTTCAATCATAGATTTGAAGCTATGATTTCTTTCATCACAAATAAGAAGAATCCACCTCTTGGAGAGGTGTTGGGTTTCTTCTGGCGAAAGGAGTACCAAGCAAGAGGTGCTCCTCATATACATATGTTGCTGTCGATCAAGGATGCACCTAAATTTGGAACAGATCCGGATGACTTAGTGATGAATTTCATAGAACAGTATTCTACGTGTGCTGTTCCAAACGCAACGGAGAAGAAAAGCCTAAGAGAACAAGTTCTACGTTTCCAAAGCCATCGTTGTGGAAAGTACTGTCGTCGTAAATTCAGAAGCAAGGACAAGTTCTACACCAAATGTCGTTTCAACTTTCCACGACCGGTGATTTCTAAAGGAAGAGTGAACAGTTTAATGTCTTCTCTGCGACATAATGTGACGAGGAAATCACCCAAAAATACATACAATTTGAAAAGGAACGAAGAGTCCAAGTACATCAACGACTACAACCCAGTGATTTTGTCCATGTGGAATGCTAACATGGATATACAGTTTGTGGCTGACAACTGTATGGCTGTGGCTCGGTATGTGACATCTTACATCACCAAAAAAGAAAAGACAGAATTGAAGGATATGTGGGAGGACATTTCCCATGAAAAGAGCCTCAGTAAGAAGTGTACAGTTTCAGTCTGAAGATGTTGTCGCATCGAGAAATTGGAGCTTACGAATGTTCTGACCGGTTGTCTTCAGCAAGTCTTTATTCTAAATCCAGGAGTATCGTTTGGGCGAGTCTTGGTCTTGCTGCAATGCATAATCGAGTTCTGAAACCTGTGCGGGAAATTGAGTATTTGGCGGAAAAGGAGCCAAAGAGTACCGACATTTTGAAGACCAACATGTTGGATACATATTATCCAAATCGAAGCACTCACCTCGAGAATGTTTGTTTGTATGAGGTTCTACAAAATTACATATTCAAAAGGAACATCAAAGAAGATATTGAGAAAGGAGTGTATGCTGTAATTGGAAGTGAGGGATGTCTGGTGAAGCAAAGAAAATGCCACTTGGTAAATCATCGAAAATTGAGTGGCGAATCTCCAGAAAAAAAGGAGTTTTTCTATTTAGCACTTTTGCAACTGTTCAAGCCTTGGCGTGCAGAAGAGGAACTGCTTGGAGATTTCCTCTGTTACGAAGACTCTTTCACTGCCGCCAAGGAGACCATAGAATGTCCTGCTTTTCCCAAATATCAAGAAATGTTGACTTTGGAAATTGAGCAGGAAGCAACGATTGCAGCCGAGATTGCCAGAGACAGTTCTCAGGACAGTCAGAGTTCTGTTTCATTGAGTCAGGATCCACTAGGAGGACCTATTATCAAAAATGAAGCTGCCACTGCTTTGAATGAAGTGGAAAGAGCCATGGCACATGCTCAGGAGGATGCGGTTAACTTAGAAGACTTGGAAAAACAACTCAACGTTGAGCAGAGGAAAATATATGACGAAGTTACCAAGCAAATTGATCATGGATTAAGTCATGAGAAGAAAGAGTGCTCATGTACGTCGTTGAAGCCTGTCCGACTGTACGTGAGTGGAGAAGCGGGAACTGGAAAAAGTTTCCTTATTAAAACAATTTCTTGTTATTTGCAGGAAAGGACTGAGTCATCGCTGTCTTGTGTTGTTACCGCTCCAACTGGACTGGCAGCACATAACATTAAGGGTATTACTTTGCATCGTCTACTGATGCTGCCAGTGGAGCATGACAACAAATTACAATACCACAAGTTATCTGGGGATGCTTGTTGTGAAGTTTCAAGAGTCTTGAGGAAAATGAAACTTCTTATCATTGACAAAGTAAGCATGGTTTCCAATGTCATGCTTGCCTTTGTGCATTTGAGAATTCAAGAAGTTCTTAAAACTGAGTATGATGTGTTATTTGGTGGCAAACACATCATTGTTTTCGGAGATCTTCTACAGCTGACACCAGTAAAAGGACAACCTGTGTTCAAAATACTCACGCATGAAGATACCAGGAAGTGCCTAGGGAACATTGGCAACGTCAATATATGGTTAAACTTCAATTATGCTGAACTGCATGAAAATATGCGTCAGGCAAAGGATGAAGATTACAAGAATATTCTACAAGATATTAGAATTGGAAAAGTGACCGAGCATGGAAAAAAAGCATTACATGCACGATTACTGTCAAATTTATATCCAGAACAAGACGTTGTGCCTGAGAATATTTTTCTGAAAATTACTGAGAAGAAATCCGGAATATGTTTGATGCCAACTCTTGCAGAATGTGCCATCTTCAACAACAAAATGTTGAATTTAGAAAAGCAAGAGATTTTGAAACTTGAAGCTATTGACAGAATAGAGCATATGGGATCAACAATTATTTTGTCTGAGAATTTGAAATCAAAATTGGATTCATTAGAGAAGACTATATCTAAAACAGCGGGTTTTGAAAAGACTTTGAGTGTGTGTTTAAATTGCCGAATCATTTTGAGAAGGAATTTACATGTTGAAAGAGGTCTGGTAAATGGATCAATGGGTAATGTTGTTGATTTTGAGAAATACAGAAGTAGAGATGGAATTGAATTTTTAAAAATTAAATTTGATGGCATTGAGGAAGTACAGCTAATTGGTCGTTGTTCTGCAAGGTTTTTGCTTGTTAAAGACTTATATGTTCGCCGTAAACAGTTTCCTGTTTGCTTGGCATATGCGGTGACAATCCATAAATCGCAAGGTTTAAGTGTAGATAGTGCATTGGTGAATATTGGAAGTTCTGTGTTCAAGGAAGGTATGGCATATGTGGCTTTGTCACGAGTTAGATCTTTATCAGGATTGTACTTGATTGACTGTGATGTCACAAACATTTGTGCAGATCTAGATTGTGTTAAGGAATACAATAGGTTAAGAAGAGAGTATGCGCCACATTTGCCTCAATATCATTTGTTTGAGAAACGTGTGGTAGGCCGGAAACGAAGAAATATCAGTAATAGTAGGGAGGTTGTAGCAAAAAGCCCAAAAGTCGATGAACCGAAAATTGTAAGCAGAAAGAAAATGGATTCTGTTGAAGATGTTGTCGGTTTTCAATTTGAAAACAGTTCTGGTGTCAACTGCTATGCTAATGTAGTGGTTAATGTTGTCTTTTCACTAGAGATTTTAAAAGAACAGATTGTGATCAATTCTGAACAAAGTTTATGCTGTTTGTTGAATTCTGTGTTAGAGAAATGTAGCACTGATAGAACAAAAGTAGAAAGTGTGTCTGAAGTTCGTTATCTGTTAGACGAATGTTCAGGTCAAACAGACTTCTCTGAAAATATTCAGCAGGATTGTCAGGATTTTTTAATGTATATGCTTGATGTATTGCAAGATGAGGGTGTAGATGTAGATCACCTGTTTGGGCTTTCTTATCAATGGCAGCATGACTGCGAGAACTGTAGGGTATCAAGTACTACTAGTGTAGACTCAGAAAGATTTATATATTTAACTTTGCCAGACAGTAAATCAGTGTCCTTTAATAAGCTCGTAAAAGCAGCTGATCACAACATGGAGTGTAGCCAATGTAAATCTGAAATGATGTCAACATTATTTATACGAAGATATGGCCAGTATGTCATTTTAATGATCCAACGATGTAGGCCTGATGGATCAAAATTGACAACTTTAATAAAAAATTTTGTTGCTTCGCAGTTGTCAATATCAGGAAGGACTTTTGTAACTGCAGCAATTATCTATCATGATGGTCCTTCAACAACATCAGGACATTACACAGCTTACAGGTATGTTTGGATCAAGAGGCCTCTAATAGCTCAATTGTTCAAGCCTTTGAATCCATATGTGCCCAAGTCAAGATGGATCTGACTGTTATGCCCTCTAAGAGAATTCCTAATATGTCAAAATGGTTTAATGTTGATTGCTCACGGATACATACCCGTTTAATGCATGCACTGAAAGCTATACCAAGGGATAGGCTGCTTATTGCCAGCCTGAGGAGGGAATATAAAAATACTTTAAAGGGAAGAAAAGATGAAATCAAAAGTGATGCATGGGATAGACTTCTTTCTGTTGATGTCCTGCGTGACAGCAAAAAATTTTGGGAAATTATTAACCACCCTTTTTTTGCAGATGAATCAAATGTAACCACCGACTGTGTTATCCCGGACGAGAAGTGGGTGGGTCACTTTAAAGATATCTACAGTGAGAAGAATGGCATAGTCCAGCACTGCCAATTGACAGCGCAGGCCGCTCCCCCGATAGTCTTTTTAGAGGAGGAAGTTTTAAAGGCCATATTGGAGACATCAAAAAATAAGGCGCCGGGGGCCGACGGTGTACCTGCGGACTTATATAGATATTCCCCGAAAATCTGGTCCAAGATACTAACCAAAGTCTTTGTGGCAGCAAATGATAAGATGTTTCCAAATACCTGGGCAATTTCTATCATAGTGCCAATTTTTAAAAAAGGAAAACGTGATGACCCGGGGTGTTATAGACCCATTTCCCTTCTTGACTCTGCCATTAAGATCTTGGGCAGAGTCTTACTGGCTAAACTTAGGGAAAATTTGGAGACCTGTGGTGGGCTATCAAACATACAATATGGTTTCAGGGAGAAACGAGGCACCCTGGACCAATGTTTGAATTTGCACCTTTTAATTGCCAAATATGCGGTGGCCGGGGAGGGTTCCCTTTATTTGGCCTTTATGGACCTCTCCTCGGCCTTCGATTTGGTAAATAGGTCCAAATTATGGGCAATCCTACTTGAGATGGGGATAGACTCTTCCCTGGTTGCTTTTTTAGCCTCCTTACACCAGGAGCTATTCGCCAAAGTAAGGGTCACAAATGAGGGGAGATGTACGGGGACCTTCAGGTCAGAGAAAGGGGTCCGCCAAGGGTGCATTCTGGCCCCCCTCCTTTTCACCATTTATATAAATGGGTTGGAAAAACAGCTGGAGGAGGGGGGCGCAGATGTGCCGCGGGCGGGAGGACAGTCGATTCCGGCCCTCCTATACGCTGATGATGCCTTACTGATTGCTCGTACAGGCATCGGTCTGCAGACATTATTGGATAGTTTTGGCCTCTTTATGGAAAAACTTGACCTGAAAGTAAATGCGAAAAAATCCCACACAATGGTAGTGGGGAAGCAGAAAGGGAAATTAAGATCTAAAATCTTCAAATGTAAGGGGGAGGTGGTTTCCAGGGTTCCGGTTTTTCCATATTTGGGGGTCCTTTTTGATGAAAGGGGGTCGTGGGCCCCACAGCTAAAGGCAAAGAGTTTAGCCCTAGCCCGTTCAACATCTGCTTTGTTGGGTTTTGCCAAAAGGCTGGGGGCCAGGCCGATGGAAGCACTTTTGAAGGTTTATAACACTAAGTGCATCCCCATTGCCTCCTATGGAGCCGCTCTGTGGGGTTATGTTAATCAAGAAAAAATCCAAAGGGTAGAAAACAGGCTACTTAGAACATTGCTTTCAGTGCCAAAATCGTCCCCCACATTTTCTATCCATGAGGAAGTAGGGTTGAGTTACATCACAGACAAATTGAACTTGGCCCCTCTTTTATTATGGGCAAGGACATGGCTGAACCCAGAATTAACTTTAAACCATCTTATTCTGGAGGACGTCATGTCCTTGGACCATGCCATAAAAATACCCTGGTTGAAGTATTTAAAAAACACTTTCTCAGCTTTGGGTAGAGAGGAACTTTTCTTACTGCCTCGTAACATCAAGAGAGAGGACGTAAGGTGGATTAAAGTCCATTTTTCAGATAGGGCCCGCCTTAGTAGAGAGGGGAGGGAAATGATGAAACCATCCATAAGAGCCCATGCCATGTTAATTACTACCCCAACCCTGGAACCATATTTGAATTTTGTTACAAAACCCCTTCACAGATTTCTATTAACAAGATTTAGGTTTAATTTAATCCAATTCTCTCTCGGTTACTACCCTTCATGGAATCACCCAAAAGATGCACCCCCTTGTGACTGTGATAAATTTTCCGAGCAGGATACCATGCATTTTACGATGTTTTGTGAGTATTATACTGCTGCCAGGAAAAAACATCTATTACCTGTGCTGAGGGAGGCTGGTTTTACCCAAGTTAGACCTGCCTTAATTTACCTCCAGATGTTGGGCAATATTTACATTACTTTTAGTGTGGCCAGTTTCCTGGCAGAAGCCTTCTATTTTAGAAAAAAACGAGCTCCACTGAACATTTTATTGTAAATAAGGTATCTTTTATTAGTATTAGACATGATGTAGTTTAGTAAAATTTTAGGTCATCTCGTTGTATCATTTAATTATGAAATGTGATTTTAATGTATATGTATTGTATGTGCTTTTTATGGTTTCTTTGTAAATCGAATAAAGCGTGCTTTGACTGACATTACACAGCTTATTTAAAGTCTAGAAACGGCTGGTCATTCTGCAACGATTCTGTTGTAACTTTAAAAAAAAAATTGCCGTATGACCTTAAAAATTCTTACCTGGTGTTTTTAAAACCAAAATTTTAAGGAAAGAATCTCGGGATTTGCTCTGAGGAATTGCAAGAGGTTCATGGAGTAGAGGGAATGTAAGTCTGCAATGCTGTCTAGATTATTGGTCCAAAACTTTTAATTATAATGTCATTTTAAAAATCCAACTATATAAACCTGATGCAAGTAAGTCTGCTTCATAGTAAGCAGTATCAGTGTCATAGGAAAAGTAAAACATGAGTGAGCAAGAAGGGTAAGATATTAGTAGTCCAGGATTGTGAAAGTAATCCTAAATGTTTTCTTTCTGAAAGTTGCGAAAATAGAAAATGACGGGATTTGATTACAAGAATTCCAAGAGTTGTAAATCGCTCCAACATGATTTGGCCATGTGGAAACATGTGGTAGAATGTGAGAAGTCTTTTATCGTATGTAACATATTTTTCAAAATGATGGAGGTTTTCTTTCAGAAAGTGGCGGGCTAAAAATATTAATAGCACAACAGAGTGTACGCTGTTCATAGGACATCCTTCGACGTTATGGAAAGTAAGTTAATTTTAAGGAGTTTTGAATTCAGATTTCTTATGTTGTATGGGTTTTTTAAACACAATCATTTTGATTGTGTTTTTTTTTCCCCGCTGTTACATGATGAATACCTTCAAGTCACTGATTTAAGTGAAATTTGATACATTCTGAGAACAGCAAAAATAAACCATTTAACATGTATAATTAATGTTCTACTTTTTGTACTTATGATATACATTTATAAATGTGAGGTAGACATGGAGAAACTGAGGCTTTTGTAAATATCAAAGTTAATGCATACACTGCTGCACTTCTGGGTACTGTTTCATATGCTGGACTACATCTGCACTATGAGATACCTAAGCAAAGGCAACACAGGTGATGTGATTGTGAAATGAGCAAAAGAAACTCCACGTTTTTCAATTACATTACTTGTGTTTTCTAAGTTTACGAATGACATTGTGCAAATGAAGTTTAGGTCTGTCTATGGACACAGAAGAGGTCTGGCCGTTGTTCAAGAGTGAAGTGGACATGTTTTACTTCAATGGTAGGCCTTCACATGTATTATCTCCTCTGTATTCTTCAACAAGCATAAATTTGATATGCAACCCTGAGTAGGCCTCACCTTAAACAAACTTTTGGAGAGGCCACACCTTATCGTCATCCTGAATCAATCATTTAATCTATCACATTTAACTTCTATTAGTTCTACTGCTTCATTTGTTTAATCCTTACTTTCCTGCGTTTGCTACTTCCCTCATTCCTTTCTCTATTACTTAATTATTCTACTCCTTCCACTATTTTTCTCAGTCCCTCTCTTCTCATACTTCTTCACTCTTGTTCACTCACTCTGTCTCTATTAATGTCATTGTTTCTGATTGATCACAAATTTTTTTTAAAAAAAAGAACAGTAAGTATAAGGGAAGGAAACAGACAGTTATGTTACAAGAAAGACAGCTATAGGGAGTAAAGAAAATATACTGTTACTCGCAATCCACTGCTGATGATGTCATTAACCATGTCATGAATGATATAATATGTGACATCATCAGCAGTGGATTGCGGGTAACAGTATCTTTTGTTTACTCCCTATAGCTGTCTTTCTTTTACCATAACTGTCTGTTTCCTTCCCTTATACTTACTGTTCTTTTTTTAAAAACATTTTTTTGATTCGCTCCCGGTTCGCGTACCGGAGTGCGAACCGGGAAGCGAACTAAAAGAAATAGAGGTTGGCAGAGTTCCAAATATTCTACCAATTTTTTTATAATGGGGAGGTAGTTCTGAAAAGAACTTTTTTTTTTGTTTTTGTTGTTTTAAATTTTTTTTATTATTTTTCAGAACATTTTTTTAATTTTTTTTGTATTTTCTGAACATTTTGATATTTTTTTGGTTTTTTGAGGGAGAGGGAAAAACAAAAACGATTCATTGTAAAGGGCTCAACAGGAGCAACAAAAAAAGAAGAATTTATTGTTTGGGGCGTTTCGGGCAAACATGATTATCAATAGCTTTGATAATTAGAGTAATGCTACTTTCTCTGTAGCAAATGAATTGATTACAGCGCACGCACACTTGTTTCACTTCCCCAAACTTCATTTGTATGTTTGGGACCATCTCCCTCGCCTCTGGTCCCGTCACTTCTTGTACAACCGATCTTCTGGCCATCGCAGGGGGATTTTCTTGCTCGTCACGTAGCTGGGCAGCACTATAGTTGTTAGGATGCCACCTACTCATATGCCGATGCATAGTGTAGTTGCCGAAACTGTATTTTTTATCAGTCCCCCTGGACAGTCTTTCTTTACATATACGGCAAAACACGTAGCGTGCATTTACTTTCTTTTGGCCCTCGGGAAATTTAAAAAATTGCCAAATATAGTTCTCCTTCCGATTATACCTCCTGGGCTCCTCTGGCAAAAACAGTGTCTCTTCCTGCTCTTCCTCCTCTTCCTGTTCTTCCTCTTCTTCTTGAATAATAACTTCAGCAGGTGGTCCTCTCTTCCTTGGATGTGGTGGAGGTGGTGGGGAAGAACCAGCTGAAGCTACTAATGAAGCCATATCTCAATGTTAATAAAGGGTCTTTCTCTCACCAAGATGAAAGTCAGAGTGAGGAAAGAAGGAGGGGTTTTCATCATTTGGGAAAAGCAAAAGTTCTAAACCAATGAAAAGTGTTAATTTTAGATCACATGACCTAGTATTACATCATTAGGAAACCAAAAGTGAAATGAACCAATGAAAAGTGTTATTACCGAGTCACATGACCTGCTGTGTTTACGTTACGCGCTTTTGCGCCGCGTTCCAGTTCGCTTCCGGGTACGCTAACTTGGCGCGTCACATGACGTATTACGCGACAATGCAAAACGTCATGCTAACGCAACAGTTACGCAAACGGAACGTTTACCGGTTCGCGGACCGAGTCGCGGCTCCAAATTGAGCTAACGGGAAGCTAACCGGTTCGCGGACCGGGAGCGAAACAAAAAAAAAAAATTTTTTAAAATTGTATCAAAAACATGTAAAATATATTTTAAGATTTAAAGAAGAATACATTTTACAGCTACAGATATTAGCTTTTAAAAAACCAATGAAATTCACTGAAAAAACCATAGGTTATAGACCATATATAGTTAGGAATTAGCATTTACAAAACCTTGAAAATTCACTGAAAAAACCATGGGTTATAGAACATATATAGTTAGGGATTAACATTTACAAAACCTTATTTTACTCACACAAAACCATTGAAATTTCATATATAGTTAGTTGTACTAACTATATATCGCGCACCCGCAATCCACTGCTGATCATGTCACATATTACATCATTCATGACATGGTCAGTGACATCACTGATGACATCACTGATGACATTATCCATTGACTGTATGTTTCTGTAAAGTTAAAATATGTTTTACATATTGAAGAATGAGTGGATGTATAAGTGTCTGGATGAAGGATTTAGTAGGTGCATGACTGACTGTATGAGTGAGTGATTAAATGTGTCTCACTGAGTGCATGGGTTAGTGACTAAACTGTCTTAATTTGTGCATCATTATGTCTGTTGTTCTGTAAACTGCTGCATGTGTTGATCAGTAGCTATATGAGTAACTATATGGGATATTGATTGGTTGCCCAAGTATTTGTATGGGACACTGTGTGTGTGTGTGGGTTGTGGTCCCTCATTCCAGGCAAGCTTTTGTGAGTTTGATTAAATGTGGCTTGTTGTCTGAGCCACGAGGTGAACACAGCTGCAGTCTGCAGTCCGAGCTGAAGCATCAAGCGATGAGTCAGTGAGAGGAGCAGGGAAAAGCCGGTGATGTGATTAATGGGGTGTTTGAACTGTGACACTGACCCCACAACCCACTGGGGATTTCATTTCTATTTTGGCACCATGGATGAGACACGCAAAAACTC
This sequence comes from Lissotriton vulgaris, assembly GCF_964263255.1. Classification (NCBI taxonomy): domain Eukaryota; kingdom Metazoa; phylum Chordata; class Amphibia; order Caudata; family Salamandridae; genus Lissotriton; species Lissotriton vulgaris. The sequence goes on from NC_141696.1 coordinate 483,925,573, forward strand.
CTGCACTACAAGAACCATCAGGCCATAGTTATGGCCACGCCCACTGAGGCGGGGATTATCAGAGACTAATGCAGGCATCAAAAGACTGGTTTCATTCACGTAAGTCCTCAACCCTTTGAAGAAGTGCGTCAGAGAGCACGAAACGCGTCAGGGCTGGACATTATTTTTGTGAGGCAGCAAACTGTTCCTGCGCTGTTTGCATCATCATTAAAAAGGCAAAATCGAATTTTCCTGTTTGTGGCTCCCTCATTCCAGGCAAGCTTTTGTGAGTTTGATATATATATATATATATATATTACCTACTGGCGATAGCCAGTAGGTATATAGTTAGGATTTTTTTCCTATGGGATTTCTGAAAATTCTATGTCGAATAACTTTGGCGTTTGTGGACGGAATTGGCTGAAATTTTCAGGAAAATGGCACATTTTGTTTCTGAGCAGCCCCTGAAAATTTGGGGGGTTTCGTCAAGGGGGGGGCCGAGAAAAAAGGGGGGTCCCAAAACGCGTTTTTCCCATTCATTTTTCCATAGGGCGGTTGGACTCACTTTTAGCTCGAACGGCTGAATGGATTTACACGAAACTTGGCAAAATTGTAGATATGCTTTGCCCGACGCGCCTTTGCTATGTCTCAATATATGTGCTCCAGTGGATTTTGAGAAATTAACGTTTAAAAAAATATATATATCTGTGACAGCGCTCCGGTTAGCGCCCCGGTTCGCGTACCGGAAGCGCAACGGAACTTCGCGAAGCGAAGCTGATTGGCTCTCCGGTGTCTGTCAACATTCTAAACAGTCCGGAGCGGCCGCCATCTTGTCTCTCGGTAGGATCGAGAGACAAGAGGTGGTGAAAAACGAAGGGGGAAATGAAGGAAAGGGGGCAAGGTAGACCTTTCCTGACCCCCTAGGATTGATGAGGGGGATATTAAAGTGCCCCGCGGGGCAAAAAATAAAAATAAACATTTTTTTGCGATTTTTCGCCGTAGAGGCGCGTCCCGGTACGCGAACCGGGCAGCTAACCGGCAGCGTAACGGGAGTCTGAGGAGAAGCTGATTGGCTGTCAACATTGTAAACAGTCTGGAGCGGCCGCCATCTTTTCTCTCGGTAGGATCGAGAGACAAGAGGTGGAAAAAAAAAAGGTGTAAATGAAGGAAAGGGGGTAAGGTAGACCCCTCCTGACCCCCTAGGATTGATGAGGGGGCTATTAAAGTGCCCCGCGGGGCAAAAAATAAATAAAAATGTTGCGATTTTTCGCGGTAGAGGCGCTTCCCGGTACGCGAACCGGGCAGCTAACCGGCAGCGTTACGGGAGTCCGCCATCTTGTGTTTTTGGAGCGTCCGGTTCGCGTACCGGGTAGCGTTCCGGTAAGCGTAACAAGGGGAAAACCAAGAGAAACATTAAAATAAAATTTAAGGGAATAGATTTCCACCAAACTTGGCAAAATTGTAGGGACTGTTTGTTTGATGTGCCTTTGTGAGGCCTCAAGATATGTGCACGTGTGGATTTTGTCTAATTAAGGTTAAAAAATATATATATATCTGTAAGCGTGCTCCGGCGCGCTTACGTTACGGGTTTTGTTTGTGCTGCAGAGCCGATACATCACGGTTATGCGACGCGTCATGAGGCGTCTCACGTGGCTACGTGATACGTCACGTAATAAAGAATATATTTTACAGCTATAGATATTAGCTTTTAAAAAACCAATGAAATTCACTGAAAAAACCATAGGTTATAGACCATATATAGTTAGTAATTTGCATTTACAAAACCTTGAAAATTCACTGAAAAAAACCATAGGTTAGAGACCATATATAGTTAGCTGGACATTTTATTGATATAAAACCAATGAAATTCCATATATAGTTAGTTGCACTAACTATATATTTCGCGCATCCGCAATCCAATGCTGATGATGTCACATATTACATCATTCATGACATGGTCAGTGACATCACTGATGACATCTCAAATGACATCACTGATGACATCACTGATGACATCTCATTTAACATCAATGATTACACCACTGATTATATACTTCATGTGATAATACAATGCACCTCCTTACACTCTAATATAACCTCTGTTACACCTAGTGTAAAATACAGAGTATCATTTTTGAAACCATTGACACACAAATAACATTTACTACATACGCACTCACTGATTCCTACGTCTGAACACACATTCACTCAAAGGTTCAAAATAAGCTTTATTCGATATTTAGACAAATATCATATAAGCATACCTTCATATACATAGTTTAAAATGCATTTATATTACAGATGATTGAGAATGTTTCAGTTTAAAATATCATACAAAGCTTCGAGAAAAATCTACGTTAAAAAGACAGATAAAAAAACAAAGAGGAGTAATCACTATCTCCAATCTCAATCTAAGGTTTTCCTGAATTTTATCACTAATTTTAAAAACTGTTCCATTTTGGTTGTCACCTCCTCATCCTCAAGTTCCTGTAGGCGCTCAAAAGCAGTTTTACATTTCCTGATATTCCATCTCTTTAGTAAGGGTAATAATAGGGCTTTTCTCAGAATCCCGTAATACTTGCAGAAGAGGATGGTGTGAATGTTAGATTGTTGTGAAGTAGTATCACAGGGACAGAGACAGGTGATCCGTGACCAGTCATTGCATTTTGGGAATGTTACGTATCGATAAAAAGAGCCCATTCTGAATCTGGTGAGTAACATCCTTGAGTAGCACGGAAAATCTGATGATAGGTATGGTTGGAGGCCCTTCTGAGGTGTTACCCTTTGATATGCCAGGATGGTGTCAGAAAGTTTTTGTTTGTTCCATCTAACTGATTCCAAATGGGCCATTAAAATCTTTCTCAAATGTTTTCGCGAAATATTTTCCAGTGACGATGGATCTGTAAACCACTCTTGGTGCCCGATCTCAAAAAAGAAATTTCTCACATAGTTCAACCAATTAGATTGGTTGGAATGTTTGACCCCTTCCAATTTAAAAATGTCTTGTAGCACCTCTCTGTTAAAAGCAGTCTCAGGGGTAGTCCAAATTTTGTGCCAGAGAAGGGGGGGTTCAGTTTTTATAGTATCTGTTATATACGGGAGATCCAGCTCAATGTGCATTTTATATACAGAGGTTGCCTTTGAGGCAGCGAGGAGATACCTTAAAAATTGATTTTCCAGAGTTTGTATCGGTGAGATGTTTTTATCTACGCCCCAGAGGCCAGCCCCGTAGATAGCGGTAGATGCACATTTTGCTTTATATATAGTTATTAGTTGTTTAACTGGTCTGCCCCCTATCTTTCCTGCAAAATCCCGGAGACCTCCAATCGCTCTCATAAATGCGAGTTTCCTCTTCTCTATTGCCGCTTTCCAGAGTAACTTTCTATGTAGGCAGATTCCCAAATATGTAAAGGCCTCCACTGTCTCCAATCTTTGGTCCTCAATAAAGATGGGGCATGGGGTTTTTTGTCTTTTGTTACATAGCATGGTGTACGATTTTGCTATGTTGACTTTGAGGCCCCTGTCATTCATAAAAGTCGTGAAAGCTGATACTGCCTTTTGTAGGCCCATTCTGGTCTGGGATAGAATTGCAGCGTCATCTGCATATAGCAGAATTGGAATCGGTTGTCCCCCTATTTTAGGGAAGTCACACTCGATGGTTTTGAGATGCTCGCCGATCGCGTTTATATAAAGGGAGAAAAGCAGGGGAGCCAGAATGCACCCCTGTCTAACCCCTCTATTGATGTTGAAACGTGGCGAGCACTCTCCCCTCAGTCCATATCTCACTCTGGCTCCTGCTTCACGGTACAAAGCCTTAATGAAAAGAAGGATTGATGGATCCATCCCAAAGTGGGTTAAGATGTCCCATAGTTGGTCATGCAGAACACAGTCGAATGCTGAGGTGAGATCTATGTATGTTATATACAGACTGTGCCCTTTGATGTCGATGTATTTTGACTTGATTAGGTGTAAATTGAGGACCTGTTCAATTGTACCTCTGCCTGACCGGAAACCATATTGTAGTTTCGAGAGTATATCTTTTTCCTCTATCCAGATGGTTAATCTTTTCAGGATTATACGTCCAACAATTTTCATTAAGGTGTCGAGGAGAGATATGGGCCTGTAGCACGATGGCAGGTGCCTGTCTCCTTTTTTAAAGATTGGTATTACTATAGCCTCTCCCCAGGTTGGCAGGAGCTTTGTGATGCTTATAGAGTTAAGGACAGAGGTCAACAGGGGAACCCAGAACTCCATCTCTGCCTTATACACATCTGCAGGGATTGCATCCGGTCCAGGGGCCTTTCCAGGCGGGCTTTCTTTAATGGCTGATTCCACCTCCTCAAGTGAAAAAAGGATTTGGCATGGGGTATCCCGGATTGAGTTTATGGAAAATGGATCCGGGTTGAGGTTATTTAAACATGCGGGTTTAGAGTAGAGCTTCTGGAAATGCGCCGCCCACTTCTCTCCATTTATTGCCATGTCCAGGTTCCTCTCGGGCATTTTTACCCATGGCAAAGGGGAATTAATAAGTCTCCAAAAAGCTGACATATCCCCCATCTCCGATGTTTCCACCAATTTCTGCCATGCTTCCTGTTTCAGTTCCTTTTTTCTCTGTTTTATGGCTAAACGATATTGATTTCTGGCCTGGCGTATTTCTAATTGAGGTTTGGGTTGGACACGCAGCCAATTCTTTAGGGAATTCAATGCCTTCGTACATTTTGAATCGAACCACCCATTTTGAACAAATGTACCTGTTTTGAACTGTCTCGTCAAGAGTTCTTTCAAGGTGCCCTGAATTTTAATGAAAGCATTACAGATATCCTCAGGATTGTCCTTATTAGAAAGACAAGTATGGATCTCCTCCCTCCTTTTGTTGACTAGGTGTTTGAGGAGGTTTTTTGGGTTGATTTTATCCCATTTGACACAATATCCGTTTTTAGCTCCCAAGATAATTGGTTGTTCATAAGTATCTTTATGTGAGTTCCGGCTCAGCGATGGTCCCGGTAAATCTATGGTCATGGACAGAGGATAGTGGTCACTGTGTGGATGGTCGAGTGTGTTCCAATCTCGTATTAACAATGCATGTGCTTTTGAGAATAATAGGAAGTCTATGATGGTGTTGCTGCCTCTGCCATGAAAGGTTGGTTTAGGGGGGCATGGGGTCTGCAGGAGCTCATTTACCAAATGTAAGTTAAAAGAGGTCACGAAAGTGTTAAAAAGATCCCCTGACTTTGTATGCAAAAAATGGCTGAAGGTGGAAAAACCAGGATCTGAGGCATATGTATCATAAATGTCACAACCATCTCTTTCTGTGTTTGGGCAGATATGGCAGTTTAAATCGCCCGCAGGGAGAATTGCACACTCTCCACCCAAGTTTTCTTTAATCGAGAGCATGGCTTGATGTAAATTATCCATGGCTTTCTCCAATTGGTCTGCAGGCAGGTTATTGTAAAAATTTATAATTAACAATGACAATGACGGGGCGATGTCCAGTGCAATTATCTGAAAGGAATCTCCCAGTAATGTTTTCCTAATCTTCTGACCGACTGCTACACTAATGTAGGTGCATAGACCCCCCTTGTGTCTGCCCTGTTTAGTCGCAGCAGCCGGTGAATGGAAAGTCTTAAAGCCTTGAAGGTGGATGGGAGAGATCGCCCAAGTTTCCTGGAAGCAGAGGATGGAATACTGATTTACCACCTTTATCCAATCCGGTAAAATAGTTTTAGAAGAGAGTCCTGCTAGATTCCACGAGAGAAACTGTAAATTGCCAGTTTTATTCTTGTCTGCCTTGTTGTTAGAGTGTGAATTGGCATTTGTACTAATGGGAAGACAACTTAGACTTTTTTCTTTGCCCCTGTCAGTGGTTTGGACTCTATTATTTACCCCCTTATGTGGGGAGTTTTTATTTGGGCCCTTTTCATGATTATCCTGCGTATGATTGGGGTGAGCGATGGTACTCTCAGATCTCCTACAGCCGTCATTTACTTGCTTCCCTTGAGAGAGTCATTCTACGTCCTCCATACCGCAGAGTGGCTCAAAGAAGTTATAACAGGGTATATTCCAATTTGGGTGGAAGAAAGAGGGGCGTTTGACATTGCCCTGTGGATAAAACTGTGGAGTCGGGAGTAGAAAGAGATCGTTTGAGGGAATCGATATCTGGTCTCTTACTCCCTGGGTAAGGTGGTTATATCCAAACTGCGCAAATGAATGTTTAGGATAATGAGATTTGTGTGGCTTAGAGGACATTAACGCTTCAGGGTAAAAGTAGGCTAAGGGTTTTGGCAGAATTGGTCCCCTGTGGAGGCCCGAGAACCAGTCTGTAATATGTGAAATGACCCTCGGATCTTTAAAGGTGACAATAACTACATCCCCTTCTATGTCTTTGGGGCGAATACCAACCCAGTCGGTTCTTCTCACCATTATTATGTCCCCATTTATATGAGGGGGTAGGGGCCTATTTTCCCTGAGCCAGAAAATCACCTTGTTTTTTTAAACTGTGATGATTTTCGTATCCTCCTGTACTTGATAGTGGTGCGACCCCCGTTAATATGATAACGTTTTGTGATGCGGTCGGGGGTAGGTCGACATATCTTTTACCTGGCCGTTTATCCTGTATCACGGCAGGGTGGGTTTTTTCCCGGGTAGGAGGGGGATTTCCCATTTTAGCTGAGGCAATGAGAGAGTTGATTTGTGTCGAATTTGCCTGCGTATGAGGAGGCGCTTTTGGAGAAGCAGCTGGTTTTTGAGTGGTTAGTGACTTCTTTGTGGAGACTGACGGTTGGATTTTGTTCTGGTTTGATACCGGGGTTTGCTTAATAGGCATCTGATCTTTAATCGGTTTTTCACTACTAGGTTTCCCCCCCCCAATTTTCGTGATAGTGGGATTTACTGTGGTGGTTATGATTTTTGTTTCCTGTTTAGATTTGTCGCCAGATTTTGACCTTGAGTCAGGATTTGCTACTTGGGTTTGGGTCAGGGTCTCCGAGAGAGTGTGCAGTTCAGTAGCTATTCTTTTCACTCTCTCGAGTATTGGTGTTAATAATGCCTTCACAAGATGTTCCATGGCGTCCACAAAGTCTTTAATTGTGGGAGGGACGCAGGAAGTTAATGTTTCCCGTGGTGGTTTTGGTATTCCTTCTACAATTTGTAGCAATTCTTTTGTGAGTATGTCCTTCGCCGAGGTTTGAGTTTTGGGGGTATTTTTCGTTGGTAATTTTTTCCTTCGTTTTTTGGGCGGGGATCGAATAATAGCCTGATTCTTTTTGGATTTCTGTTTCCCTTTAGACACTTTATCTGACTTTACTACCACTGGGGAAGGGTGGAACATGGAAAACTTTTGTGTGGCCTGGGAGGAAGGAATTTCTATGATATCCGGCCCCACGAACTCCGCAGTCTTTGGCAAATTTGGTGTGACCAAGTCTATGAGGTCGGCGGATGCCGTGGTTGTAAGATTAACAATTTTTAAAGGGGATGGGAGCAGAGATCCATTATTTGGCGGGAAGTAGGATTGAAAAACTAAGGGCACATTATCAGTATTCATTAAATCCTCAACCGTGATTTTTAAGGTGGAATTAAGTGGGCTGGGCTCAAGAATAGGTGAGGGAACTGGTATGAGAATGTTATTTTTAAGTTGCTCAATAGATTGTCTCCTTGCAATGCGCCTCTCTGCCAAGGCCAGGTCTCTATCAATTTTGCCCTTTACTTTGGAGAAGAATTTGTCCAGAGGGCCAAAGATTGAGCTCCCTTCACCCATAGGTTGAGCTTCGCATCCAGGTTTCGCCATAGTTGTATGTCTTTTGGATGAGGACGCAGGTTATGGGGGTGGCCCGGCCCGGCCTAATCAGGCCTTGGAGGGCCGTAGAGGGCCCGCCCTTTGCCCGGGCTTAGCCCCGGGCGCTCCCCCGCGCGCTCCCGCGCAGCGGATATACAACCGGTATTAAATCCCTGTCAACGAGATAGGCGGGGTGGGGGCGGGGCCGGCAGGGAGAGCCGGCCAGCTGGTGTTTATCAGGCCCTCGCAGGGACTCCTGGTCCACGGAGTCCCTGCTCCCAGCTCGCAGCCCTGCCGGTTTCCTCACACACGCCCCTCCTTGCACACAACTTCCGCGGAGATCCGCGCTGCGGGACCCGCGAAGCGGGTCCGGCAAGTCTTTGCGCGAGTTCTCGCTGGTGTCTGCCCTGCTGCCCAAAGGACCAGGAAGCACGTCTCCAGTGACCCGGTAAGGTCCGCTTGCAGTGGTATCCCGCTGAGGCTGGTTTCAAAGCCTCTATTTCAGCTCCGTGGGCGGGTGGGGGCGGGGCCGGCAGGGAGAGCCGGCCAGCTGGTGTTTATCAGGACCTCGCAGGGACTCCTGGTCCACGGAGTCCCTGCTCCCAGCTCGCAGCCCTGCCGGTTTCCTCACACACGCCCCTCCTTGCACACAACTTCCGCGGAGATCCGCGCTGCGGGACCCGCGAAGCGGGTCCGGCAAGTCTTTGCGCGAGTTCTCGCTGGTGTCTGCCCTGCTGCCCAAAGGACCAGGAAGCACGTCTCCAGTGACCCGGTAAGGTCCGCTTGCAGTGGTATCCCGCTGAGGCTGGTTTCAAAGCCTCTATTTCAGCTCCGTGGGCGGGTGGGGGCGGGGCCGGCAGGGAGAGCCGGCCAGCTGGTGTTTATCAGGCCCTCGCAGGGACTCCTGGTCCACGGAGTCCCTGCTCCCAGCTCGCAGCCCTGCCGGTTTCCTCACACACGCCCCTCCTTGCACACAACTTCCGCGGAGATCCGCGCTGCGGGACCCGCAAAGCGGGTCCGGCAAGTCTTTGCGCGAGTTCTCGCTGGTGTCTGCCCTGCTGCCCAAAGGACCAGGAAGCACGTCTCCAGTGACCCGGTAAGGTCCGCTTGCAGTGGTATCACTCATTCACCCATACAATCCCTCGTACATACAGTCACTCATCATTACAACACTATCATATGCACTCATACACCTATGCAGACACTCACACACTTCCACTCATCCATAGAGTTACTCACACACCTAGTCAGTCCTGTAAAGAATCAATCACACTTCGATTTCCTCATCTATACAGTTAAACACAGAACACCTTACTTTTTCAAACATATACTAACACATACTTATTCTCTTATACAATTACTGATACAAGTACACATTGATCTGCACAGAGTCACACACCGCCCAGCCAGCCACACACACACTCAGTCTTCCATACAAATACTTGGGCAACCAATCAATAACCGATATAGCCACTCATATAGCTACTGATCAACACATGCAGCAGCTTGCACAACAACAGACATATTGATGCACACTTTCAGACAGTTTAGTCACTAACCCATGCATTCAGTAAGACACATTTATTCACTCACTCAGTCAGTCACGCACCTACTAAATCCTTCATCCAGACACTTATACATCCACTCATTCTTCAATATGTAAAACATATTTAAACTTTACAGAAACACACAGTCACTGGATGATGTCATCAGTGATGTCATTTGAGATGTCATCAGTGATGTCACTGACCATGTCATGAATGATGTAATATGTGACATCATCAGCATTGGATTGCGGATGCGCGAAATATATAGTTAGTGCAACTAACTACATATGGAATTTCATTGGTTTTATATCAATAAAATGTCCAGCTAACTATATATGGTCTTTAACCTATGGTTTTTTCAGTGAATATATATATATATATATATATATATATATATATATATATATATATATATATATATATATATATATATATATATATATATACATATATAGAGAGAGAGAGATTTATGGATTCGCACATTTTTATTTGCTATGACAAAATTTTTCTTTCTAGTACACTGTGTGAGTGGGCTGAATATTGGTGAGGTCACTGTAAGGGTAGCCCAACTCTTTCATGTGTCAGGTGTTGGTAGTGCAGTTTCACAACAGGGAACTTTCCAGAATTTCCAGGAGCAGCATCATGGTTAAAAGAGTACACAAGTTTTCTTGTGGTTACCCAAATGAACAACCAGGTCCCCGTCTCTGTCCTCCTCAAATGGATTGTAGATGGTGTTGTGACACACATTTTGATTTCTCTCAATGTTAAAAGCAGGCGATGTGAATCAGAATACTTTAAGCTACGAATACATACAAACTCCACTTATTCACCCTCACCGCAATGCAAATGGTGTATCCCAGCGCGATGGGACACACCAATACCGCTGTTGTACCTCAACAAGCAGGGGTTCCTAATGCTCTCTATCAGTTCTCAAGAGCGGTGAAGGAATACGGCAATGTCTTTCCCCATCATCATCCTCCCTCTTTTGTACTCTGCTCTCCCCTTGCTTATGCACTCTTCCGCCTCCCTCAACGCCCCATACATCAAGTGTCGTAAATCACTTCTGCCATGCAGAGGCAGAGAGACGTTGCCAAAGCAAAGGCCTGAATTATTAGCAAACAATGGTATAATCACAGAGCTATTTGCACTGCACTTCGCTGTGGTTTGTTCAGGGGACAGGAGGCTTAACAAGCTTTGCAGGTGATTCTGCGTGTTCCACATTATTTGCCATAAATGAAGGGAGGTTTTGTCAACACTCTAAGAAATTGGTGGAAAGTTGGTATGTACCTCTGATGACATGTGGGCCTTTTATAAAAACTCTCAGGCGCCATGTTGGCACTGCCTAAAAAAGGTAACTATATCTATCGGCATCCTGGTTTCTTTCCTAGTTGGAGCAGTGGAGAAGGAAATATTTCTCAAATTAACCAGACAGGCCAGTGACAGATTCTGTCACGTTCTATTCCGGGTTTGTCGTCACTCTGTCTGTAATGCTTAGGCCTATAGTACACACTTCAGACCACAGTGAGGCATTCTGCTGGGCTGCAATTCCTATTAAGTGACTGCAGGCCCTGCCTTCTTGGTTTTCCATGCTGTGAGGCACTGCAAGGGACTCACCATCTGCTCCTATTAGTGTGTGTGTGGGGGGGGGGGGGGTACACCCCCTGTAATTGGGTAGGCACCAGATACTTATTTCTCTACACGGTCAGGCACTCCTGAGGGCTGTAGTTCTTGCTCTGTTGTCTTTTCCTAGCTGTGCTACACAGTTGGTGTCTTGCCAGCTCTTACTTTTACCCTGAGACAGGCTTGAGTCTTAGTAAGTCACTCGGACCACGCTTAATTCACATGTCTGACCACAGTTAGGGCTTCTGGTAGGTTGCCGTTGTGTTTCAGTGACCTCTAGCTTATCCATTCTGTTGTACCCTTGAAGATGGTCTATGCACTTGGTGGACTCCAGGTTTTTTCTACATCATGGGCCTTCCATGTTGTCATCCTATTAGGTGCTACCAAGCAAAACCTAGGGAGATTGTTATAGAGGGCTACCATTTTCAGCAAACTCTGTTCCACTCAAGCTTCCTTCTGTCACCTCCAGAACAGCAAAGATATTCCAAAAGTAAGTTTGATCCATCAAACTCCATCTTGAAGAAGAGGTCCAACAGTGCTGGTTCCCCACTTGAACATACCATGAGAACTTGTTTTCCTGCTGAGTGCCATTAGTGCAGCATGCGGAACATTATTGAGAGAGAGTTCCTGAACCGTAGCAGCAGCAACTGGGGTTCCTGCTTGTAAGTTTGCTGAAAATGAGCAAGGAATTGTATACATGTCATGGCCACATTCACATTCAAAGAATCAGGGGATGAATGGGAAGCTGAGTGCAAGTGGCGCAAACACCGACACCTGGCATGGCATGAAGTCCTAATGCCAAAAAGAAATCAAGTGCAAACAGTGAGCAAGGGAAATATCCAGTGATATTACTATGCACGAGGTGTGTCATTGCTGCAATATTACACATATAGAGTAATTTTCCCTTTGGTAAATGCCTTTGAATTTAAATCTGAAGGTTTAAAGCTCTTTGGTGGTATGTTTATAGCAGGCGTTGAATCTAAGCCATCAATTTCAGTGGTTTTGCTAAGCTATTCGAGGTCTGTATGTTTATTTCTGTGCAGAATTGTGTCCAAAACATTTTCCTTTAATTTCCTTAATTGAGTAATGTATGTTCTAATGTACAGAGGCATGTAACTGATTCCTGCAGACTTTGGCAATCATTGATTTTCCCAAAGGTTCTGCAGAATAATGCTTAATTTAATTTGTTCTTCCAAATTCCACCTGACACTTAAAACTTTGATATGAATTTTCTTATTGAGTTGACTTTTCAAATGTGAGTAATACACTTCAGCGTTAAAACACCACACGCATTAACCTCATAAACATACGCCTTCTTGTGCAGCGCTGGATTTTAGTAAAGTTATTTACAATTGCTAGAAGTTGATTAAAACTCCCAGGAAAGTCAGTTCTGTGGCTGTGTGGTAATTGTGTCTTTTTTTCATTTCCATTGTAGAATATAGATTGCTTTTATGCCATATAGAACAGTTTTATGTCATGTTAAAATTCATTGATGTAATGTTAGAATGGAGTGTGGAAGAGATTGTTGGGGAAAAACGGTTGGAATTGGATTGGGCTGGATGCTTTATTCTTGGCTCCAGTGGGTCTTTTACTTTGCACTTAATAAATTATATATTTTTATACAATTTCGCCTTCTGCACATCTTTACTGAGTGAAGGTGGATATCTGACTATATGGTTACCCAAACTTTTTGCCTAGTGTTTAGCTGGTTTTTGAATTAGTTGGCCTGGGATCCTGCTATTCAGGGCCCCAGGCTATTTGCTCTCCCTATAAAATGGACTCAATGTACCTTAGGTACATACCAGATTGGATATTGGGTCCCCTTTGCGAGCCCCTGTATAGTGTACCATAGGTTCCAAGGGAATAGGTGCATCCAAGGCCTACCAGGGGCTGCAGCATGTATTATGCCACCCCTGGCTGGCCATCTAAACTGACACCACAGGCTGATCACTCAGCTTGGGTAAGGTGGTGTAATCACCCCTTACTTAGATATAGTATATCTATATCTACCTTATATATAGACACATAGTAACCTATAAGTCACTTCTATGGCAGGCCTTAACAATCCTGGAGGCAGAGTGCTTGGTTTTATGTGAGAGGGTGCCCTAGCATGAGCTGAGCCCCTCTGCAGCTTTCGGAACCATCTCCTTACAGCTGTTCTATGATATAGCCATACCATATACTCTTAAGAACATTATAATCCTCGCGTTTAATGCTAACTTTGGTTTGGCTTTATCAAAACATGTCGTAGAAGGTGTCAAACACTTTGGAATACTACCCCCCGCCAGTTCTGGCGGTGGGGGTAGCATTCCACCCATCTAGAGGGAGAAGACATGTAGTTACTGCTTTACCCGATTAAAGTTAAACAGAGTCTCAGCATCACAAAATGGATGCTGCTGCCACAGACACGAGTCTGACCTCCTGCTGCTGCATGAAACTCCGGCAAGGGAGGCCTGGACAATAGGTTTCCTGTGAGGGGAGGTGCTAGCACCTCCCCAGACAGCCTGTAGTGTATTGGGGCAGGGTGGGTTGAATCGAAAGATGCTTTTCCAGACACTGCCTGGGGCACACAAGGTGCTCCATGCATAGCCCGGTTCAAACCAGTTTCTGGGGCACTCCAGCCCCACTCGGGTGCAAAACTGGACAAAGAGAAAGGGGTGTAACCACCCCCTTCTCAGGGTCCACCCATAGGAGGGACCTAGCAGGTAATCCAGCCCCTAAAATCAGTATAAAGATAGGAGCTGTGTCTAGAGACTTTAGATTAATCCTGGAAAAAACTTTGATACGAGCTCTTGGACCTTCGACCTTCTATATCGACTAGAAGACTGAAGATAGGAGTGACCACCCTGTGCAAACAGGCACCACCAGTAACTTGCCGGTTTGCTTTGTTGACGCTCGAGGAACCCGAAGACTCAACTACTGGACTTCCAGACTTTTCCGACTTCAATCCACATCCACAGCAAAGCTGAGACCCGTGGCGGACACGAGAGACATGGGACCGGACACCCTGGACATCCTGCATTTTGCTAACAGTGCAACTACCGAGGCACCCTCGAAGGTATGCATTGGGGTTTGAGAAGCCCCAGACCCAAGGGCCATTTGCACCAAAGTTCAGCCCTCCACACTCCACGAGTGCTGCGTGGGGCCTGCTCCTGCATTTCAGCTTGAGGCGTCTTCCCGGTTGCTAGCCCATTGGCTAGTGAGCCCTCTGAAGACGAACCTTTGAAACTAAACTTCTTTCCTGGTTGCTCCAGGCTTGCTCCAGCTTCCCTCCAAAGGAGAAGCTCCCCAGACCTTGCTGGTCTAACTCGAAGCCCATCTTCACTTCCTGCGTGGATTGCGGTTACCAAGGCTTGTTGGGTCCAGTCCAGATACCAACACCGCAGTCAACTAGATCCTTTGTGGGACAGATCGAATCCAGCTCCTGGTTGTCATTGACGCCTCCTAGTCCTCGTGGCTGCAGAGACAAGCTTCACCTCTTCACCTGAATCAACTCGACATCACCTGGTTCCTTCCTGGTTCCTTCCTGGTCACTGGCTAGTGACCCAGACTCTGTCCCCTCTGCTTTCAGATTCTTCTCATCTCCGATCCACCCTTGGATCCACCCGGACACTTTTCCTCTGGTTGCCTGCAGCACTTCTTTGCAGATCTCCATAGAAAACATTGACGAAACCCGACACGAAAAGACACCTATGCACCCGGCATCCCTGGGTGAGGTAACTCGAGTACTCCCGTGCTCCCGTGGGTGTTGACTCTTGAAGTGTCTTAGTTTAAAGGGGTTTTACCGTAGTCCATCCGGAAGTATCTTAAAACTGTAACTTTGTAACTTCTACGTTCTCCATTGTAAGTCAATGGTAACTCGCGACTGTGTTTAGACACTGCACGCGTCTCCCGCGAGTGTCCTACTTCCTAACCTTTGGTTGTCTAGTGTAGCCCCAGTGATTCCCTAGGCCCTAGGCCTATTCCCTATTCCTGAAGTGGTTCTTATACCACTTACTTAGTATATGGTTTGTGAGGCCCCTAAGGCAGAACTGTATTTGTGCAACTTATAGTATGCTAAATGAGTAACTTGTGATGTATTTCGAACTCTGACCTCATAAAGAGTTCAGAGGGGTTGTGTTAGAAATAAATACATATATATTTGATATACACCTTGTGTGGTGTCCTTTCATTGGGTACTCAAGGAATTATAATTGGTAAAACAGCTTGCTTTACATGCTCTCTGAGGTTTTAGCCTAAGACTGCTGGCCCATGCTACCGCTAGGATGGCTTGTCTATAAGATTGACTTTACAACCACCATCAATAAGGGTCATTTAGACTGGTGCAAGGTGCCCACTAGAATAGTGGACATCATATGCCAGGCTAACTTCTCACATTTACATTGGCGACAAGGTATTTTAAAGTGCTGACCCACTGTGCTAGATTGATTTTTTTCACATTTTAAGAAAATCTCTGTTTTTGAATTTTTATGAATGAGGATTACTGCGGAACTCATCGTATTCAAGTCACTCATTATTTATCTATTATTTTACATATTTATTATTGAACATTTGAAAATATTTCATTGTTATTGTATTTTTTTTGTGCTATTAGGAGTGTTTTCTTAAAATTGACCATGGTGGCTTCACAAATATGTAACCAACCTACAATATTCTTACAGATTCCAGGCAAACCAAAATTAGCTTTGAAAAAATGGTTTGAATCTTTTGAAAATTACATTATAGTCATAAATGGTACAAAATTTTCACCTGAGAGATTGAAAGCTATTTTATTTAGTTTTCTTGGTAATGCTGCAATTGAAATTTTTAAAAATCTAGTTCCTATTGCACCATCTAGTGGTGGAGGTGATGGCTGGAATGTATATAAAGAAGCTATAGCAAGATTAGAGAAGCAATTTCAGGATGAGCCCAATGTTTTAATTGAAAGACATGCTTTCCATGAAAGGAAGCAACTTCCTAATGAAACCGTTGAAGAGTATGTTGCTGTTCTGAGAGTTTTAGCTGCGAATTGTGAGTATAGAGCAACTGTTGACTATTTTATAAGAGATCAATTTATTTTTAACTGTGAGTCTAAAAAAGTACAAGAGAGGCTTCTTGCATGTCGTAATCCTACTTTTAAGTGAGGTATTAGATTTGGCTAAAGGAATTGAGAGGTCTATCATTTCTTCAAAAGTCATTTCTGCTGAAGAAGCAAAAAACACTTCTTTGCTAGTTTGTGCGGTACAATCTTTTAATAAAGGGATCGTCAAAGAAAGCAACAAATTAAGTTGCTTCAGATGTGGTGCAAAAACTCATTTGGCGAACAGTTCTGACTGTCCTGCTTTAAAGAAGAAATGTGTCAAGTGTGGCAAGGTTGGTCACTTTTCATTGGTATGCCATGCACCAAAGAAGTCTTCAAACTCTAATGTCAATAACATTAATATTGTTGAACATGATTTACAAAATATGCTACTTATCATTTATGATGACTTATTTGATTATTCGGTAAATAATATTAATATTCCTTTCAAGGCTCCTTTAGGTACAGTTTTTTTAGGCGAAGTTTCTTTTGAAGCAATGGCAGATTCTGGATCACCTATTACCATAGTATCTGATGTGTTTTTTAAGAACAATTGGAAGAATGTTAAGCTCAATAAAACTGATGTGAATCCTAAGGCTTTTGGAAATTTTGATATTTCTATGCTAGGCTTCTTTGAAGATTCGTTAGAATTCGAGGGAAGAAAGATTTTTACTAAAATCTATGTTGCCATAGATGGGAAGAATATTGTGGGATGGTTTGATTTAGGTTGGGTGTAAATTTATGTCCAGGTTCAGATTGTCCTTTACAATTAACCCCTTCCCTGCTGGCCGGTTTCCGCCCCCGTGCGGTAAACAAACGAACAGGGGCGGGCCATGACGAACCCCAGCCGTCATCAGCACACGAGCACCGTAGTGCATGACGGCTGGGGTTCGTCACCAGCATGGAAGGGGTTAAGGGAGTTTGATGTCAACAACATTTCAAGGGAAATTTCAGTTTAGGGATGATTCCTAAAAAACACAGTGATGTTTTCAAAAATGAGGTTGGACAAGTTAAAGGTTATATGCACAAAATTAAACTTAAAAAGAACACTGTGCCAATTCAACACAAAGAACGCATGGTTCCCCTTCGCATTCGGCAAAAATTGAAAAGTCATGTAGACACTTTATGCTCTGAGGGTAACATTGAGTCTACAGATAGTTCGGAATGGGTTTCTGCTATTGTTTTAGCACTTTAAAAAAATCAGGATCTGAGATTATGTGTTGATCTCAGGTCTCCTAATAAAAATATTGCAGTAGATACTTATCCTTTACCTCGCATTCAGGACATGTTATCAGCTATTAATGGTGCTAAATTTTTCTCAGTAATTGATCTGAAATCATCGTACCATCAGGTACTTCTTGATGAGTCGTCTAAAGATCTTACAACACTTACTACTCCTTTTGGTTTGTACAGGTTTTTGAGGATGCCATTTGGTCTGGCATCAGCGGCCAATGTTTTCCAATAGTTAATTGAGAATTTGTTTCAAGGTATTAGGGGTGTTCAATCATTTCAGGTTGATATTTTAATCTTTGCAGAAAATGGTGACCAACACAACATTATTCTTGACAAAGTGCTTGGTATTCTTGGTTCTAAGGGTATGACCGTGAGCAAAGAGAAGTGTAAGTTTTTTGTGGAGGAGAGTAATTATTTGGGTCACAGAATCACAGCCAATGGCATTTTTCCTAAGGAAGATCTGGTAAATACTTTAGAGAATTTTAGTAGACCTAAAGATAAGGATTCCTTGCGTTCCTTTCTGGGTTTAGGCGAGTATTATTCTAGATTTGTTAAAGGCTATGCCCTTGTTGTTGAACCTCTAAGACAGCTATTAAAAAGGATCTCAATTTACTTGAACTAGTGTTCATGATGAAACCTTTCTAATTGTTAAGAGACTCATTGCCAAAGCACCTAGTCTTAATACGTTTGATCCACAAGGTAAATCATATGTTACGGTGGATGCGAGCACCATTGGGCTTGGTGCTGTGTTTATTCAAATTATTGATGGCAGAGAAAGAGTTATTTCCTTTATTTCTAGAGGTATTCGAGGAGCTGAGAGGCACTATAGTACCATTAAAAAAGAGGCTTTAGCCTGTGTTTGGGCAGTAGAAAAACTTAGAAGTTGTTTGTGGGGAAGACCTTTTGTTCTAGTTACTGATCACAAACCCCTTGTTTTTATGATGGATGGGGTCAGAAGTGGAAAGGCTTCTTCAAGACTTGTAAGGTTGATTGCAAGATTGCAAGAGTATAATTTTGAAATACAACACATTCCTGGGGGTAAGAATTTTCCTGCAGATTGTTTGTCGAGACTTCCTCCATTAGATGAGTGTGATAATGATGTGATTGATCAACATGAGTGTGTTGTGGCATTAGTAGATGCTGTTGATTCATGTAATTCTGTGGTTTCTGAGAAAGAATGGCTTGAGGCGATGGCAGATGATAATGTTCCGTCCAAAGTCAAGGAGTTTGTTGTTAAGGGGTGGCTGGGCAGTAAAAGTTTGGAAGATCATTTTAAAAGTTTTGCTCAACTTGCTGATGGGCGTAGCATTGAAAATGGCATTCTTTTGCGTCAAGATTTGTTCATAAAATGGCATCCACAACCACTCCCATATTCACAGACTCACCCCCGGAAAGCAGCCTCACGAAAAACAAGTCAAGTCTGCCCAGACTCGATTCCTTGGCTTCCCGCCTTCGACGCCATTTCCCAACTTGTCAAATGGTGGGCAACTCAGCAAAGGGTGGGGTCCCACTGGTGGGGTCCCACCCATGTGTATCCTGCCCACATTCTGTAACAAGTTGGGGAAAAGGTTGGGTGACGATGCTCTCCACTCACTGATTGACTGGGGCTTAGCGATACTGGGCTTGTATTTAAAATGCCTGGGGCTAACTTTACCTCCACACCATCAGGGGGTGGAGAATGGGCCTTGAAGCTAGGTCTTTGCTGGGCTGATGACCTCACATGTTTCAGGGCTGCAGATTGTCAGCCCAGCAAATACTTAGACATTCGGCCGGCCCTGGGAGCAAATAGTTTACTCAGTGACTGAGTCACGAGTCCACATGGTTATTGGGCACAACAACAATGATGGTGTCGGTGAGTGGGGCAGACAGTGCCCCGCGCTCTAGAAACTTACAAGGGGGTATTTAAAAAAAATAAAAACAGCATTTGAGCATTGCTATTATTGCTTTGAATGTAAAGAGGGTGGAGCCCTAACGCTCTTGGACAGAAACCGCCACTGCACCCTAGTCACCTGCTCATGATTCTACCACATGGTTAAGATGCTGTCGTAACAGGAGGGGCTCCATTGCCCTGTGCCTGTGACAGGCAGAATTGCAAAACTCCTGGGGGTGCACAGTATGTGAGTCTCTAACAAAGTAAGCCCATGCATGATCAGCCAGCCGCAGTCATGAAATCTTGATGAGACAAATGGAGGGCTCCTCAACCAGAGGCTCTCTCAGGAAATACACAGCCGGAACGCTTCGAACCCCCCTGTCTCCTAAGCCATATGCCTTATCTTGGATGGTTCATATTTGACTTAAAAAGGCTTTTTCTTAGAAAAGTCTAGACAAATTCATAATTAAATCAAGACTGTTATGAATTGGAACGCATACGCAGAAGGTTGGTACTCCTCAACTCCCCAAAGTGCTAGCATCCCATAAGTAGCAAACTTTACTCAGTATAAAATGCCGTCCCAAAGGCCACACATACGATCAGATGGAACCCAAATGCAGATGGTTGCTCCCCTCTCAGAGAAGTAGGCCCGTGCATAATTAGCAAGCTTACTAAGTATAAAATGCCATCCCAAAGGTCACACACACAATCAGAAGCAGACATCTTATATGAAATGGAACCCAAAGGCAGATGGGTGCTCACTCTCAGCAAAGTGATCCCATGCATAGATAGCAAACTAACTACGTATAAAATGCCATCCCAAAAGCCCCTCCCACACACACACACAGAGTCAGAAGCAGAAGTAGCAGCAAAATGCTTACTTTAAGTCTGTGGCCTGAGGGGATTGCGCAGCATGGAGGAAAGCTTTGAGATGAAGTGGGGCGATACTGGACAACTTCTGCTGCAGGTAAAAACAATGCTAACCAATAACATTTACATGTTTATTTATTTATAAAATCTATTTTTTTATGTTTTGAAAAAAAGGGTGGTCTGTTTTACCCTGTTGCATTTCTTACATGAAAATCTGCGCTTTTATAAAAATGTACAAATGAAATCTGTCATTTAAACCGGGTATGTAGAGGTCCTTATCATGCTTTGAATGTGTTTTCAAAAGCCCTGAGCAACAGGACCGGGGCAGACAAGGATGATGTAAAGAAGAAAACTGTACATGTTTAGTGCCAGCATTGATTAGGAGTTATTTCTAATATACTTTGAGCAAGTCTGTAAGAGGGTCATGTAAAAGTGTATATTTTGACAAAGCATCTCTGTGGGCTTAAGGACCTCTATCATGTTTGAGGGAATGGTAGCTAAGGGAAACATCCATTACAACGCGGTCAAAACACTGCGCTGCCATTACCACGCGTCTTTTACAATGCATGTCGTTACCACGACTTGCCCTGGAGGGCGCTCTAGACTAAGGAATAGTAGATTTACTATTCCAACACCTTCCCTACTGTACGTAGGTTGGTGTTGAAATAGTAAATCTAACTATTCCTAAGTCCAGCACCCTACAGCGCAAGTCGTGGTAACGACTTGCGTTGTAAAACCTGCGTTGTGATGTACCGCGATCTAAAAGATCGCGTTGTAACACCATACAACCGGTAGCTAAAGCATGTGGTCTGTTTCTCTGTGTTGCATTGCTTACGTGATAATCTTTGTTTTTACAAACGTTTACATATCAAATCTATCCTTTAAAGTAAACCAACGGTTTGCCAGGGGTTAAAGGTCAGCAGCATGCTTTAAATGTATTTTCAAAAGCCCTGAGCATCATGTCCGGGGTTGGAGGGGCTGAGAGAAATAAAACTGCATGTGTTTAGTGCAAGCGTTGATTAGGGTTTATTTCTAATATGCTTTGAACATGTCTTTCAGAGGCTTATGTAAAAATGAAAATTTTTACAAGGCAGCCCTTGAGGGCTCAAGAACCTCTGTCGCAGCTTAACCATGTGGTCTGTTTTACTGTGTTGCATTGCTCACATGAAAATCTTTTTACAAAAATGTACAAATAAAATCTATTGTTTAAACCAAGTGTTTGCCGGGGGTTAAATGTCTATTTAGAGACAAGGGAACCCTTAAAGGTAACCAAGGACCTAGGGTATCAGTTAATTTCATAGAACAATGGTCCTTGTTAAATGCAAAGAAAAACAATTGGTAAATATAGAACAGAGTCGATTCTATATGATCTACCCAGCCGGATAGAACATTTTAATACAAATAATTGGATTTTCTGTCAAGGGACAGTTAGAATATCCAGTAGGATACAGTCCTATATCTAAAGCAAGGCAATACATAAAACAGGTCTGACAAATTGACAGGGTGACAGTTTTAACATAAAATCATAAAAAACAAAATTAAATTTACAATAGTAAGGCGAAACAGAGAGATTGCTTGTACTTAAATATACATGATGAGACAAGCATGGTAAGCATTAACAGCCGTGACATATAGAAATAGAATTGCTTGTGTGCACTCTGTTTTTTATGGTCGACAACGTTTCGATCCCATTCAAGGGGTAACTGGGATCATCATCAGGACAGTGATACTGTAAGCCTGGGAATGCACTTTATACAGAACCAAAACCATACTAAAAACATGAAGAATAAGGGAAGGAAAAAGATAGGGATTCTGGGTTATTGTAATCAACACTAGTAGTGGTACTTCATGTCATTTTTATTCATAGTCCCATACTTTAGGTCATGCCAAGAACACATATTAGCTATACTGTGAATTTTGGACGTGGAAATCCGCCTAGTTAGTGTACGTTTTCCAAACAGAACAATACAATGTTGGTGACAAACCATGCAATGTGGCCGCAAGCGAACTGCAAAAGTGTGCATGCAAGTTGAAGGAACGAAGACGCCGAGTGCGAAGGAGATTTTGCAATTAAAAATTGGCATAAATTGAGCTAAAAAGCGGCGGCTTAGTGGCTAAAGAGCGGTGAAAAGTAATAACGTGGTACGAAGGCAGGGTGGTGAAGGCCTGAAATTGCGGAAATCCAATGGTGAAGCGGGGTGAATACAGCGTTTGCGCACTAATTGTAATGGCCAAGAGAGCGAGGATAATAGATACCTCATGCATAAAAAGGCACAGATTCGACCCCCAAACACAAATTTAGGAGAAGGCCCTAGGTGCTCCAGGTTTTCTCAAGTGCTCATTGGGTCAAAGCTGAGAGACCCGGATACACCGAACACAAAGATCAATCAATCAATCAATCATATCATTTGTAAAGCGCACTACTCACCTGTGAGGGTCTCAAGGCGCTGGGGTGGGGAATGCTGCTACTGCTCGAAAAGCCAGGTCTTGAGGAGTTTTCTGAAGGTCAGCAGCTAATGGGTCTGCCGTAGGTGGATGGGTAGGGTGTTCCAGGTCTTGGCGGCGAGGTGGGAGAACGATCTGCCGCCTGAGGTTGCTCTTCGGAAGCGGGGGACTGTAGCGAGGGCAAGGGGGGCAGAGCGGAGCTGGCGGGTGGGGGTGTAGAAGCTGAGTCGTCTGTTGAGGTACGTTGGTCCGGTGTTGTGGAGTGCCTTGTGTGCATGGGTGAGGAGCTTGAATGTTATCCTCTTGTTGACCGGGAGCCAGTGCAGGGCTCTCAGGTGGGGTGTGATGTGGCTGCAGCAAGGGAAGCCGAGGATCAGGCGTGCAGAGGCGTTCTGGATGCGTTGGAGCCGTCTCAGGAGTTTGGCCGAGGCTCCTGCGTAGAGTGGGTTTCCATAGTCCAACCTGCTGCTGACAAGGGCCTGGGTGACTGTTCTTCTCGTTTCAGTGGGGATACACTTGTAGATTCTACGGAGCATGCGGAGGGTGTTGAAGCATGAGGAGGAGACGGCGTTGACCTGTTTAGTCATGGAGAGGGTGGGGTCGAGGATGAGCCCTAGGTTGCGTGCGTGGTTGGTGGGTGTTGGAGCGGTTCCCAGTGCGGTTGGCCACCAGGAGTCGTCCCAGGCCGAAGGGTTGGATCCGAGGATGAGGACCTCTGTCTTGTCCGAATTCAGCTTCAGTCGGCTGTTCCTCATCCATTCAGCAACGGCCTTCATTCCTTCGTGAAGGTTGGTTTTGGCGGTATGGGGGTCCTTGGTGATGGAGAGTATCATCTGGGTGTAATCGGCGTAGGAGAGGATCACTGACAGTATATCGACCTCCAAAATATCGACCTACAGAAATATCGAGTCAAAAATATCGAGGGCAAGAATATCGACATCCTATCTACAACATGGTAAGTACAAAAATATCGAAAAAATAATATAGATGTTAAAAATATCGATGTTAAAAATATCGTTTTTTTTAATATAAATGTAAAATAAAGTATATAACACTAATAAATAAAATCTACATAGTTAAAAGTATCTAATAATGTTTTAAATTAATAAATAATACATATATACTAATAATACATTAATTAAATATATACAGTAAATATATAACATATATGTACTGAACAATAAGTTGTAATAATTCTTTTACTAATTTATAAATTAATAAAATATATTCTAAATTACAAATACATTTACAAATATAAAACAATAATATAAATAAAATGTAATAAATATAAAAAATTAAATATACTTTCAATATTTCTACAATTAATTATATAAAACGTTGGATAGCGTAAGGGTAAAAATTACTATTCCCACTTCAGAGAGTGCAACAGTAGGGAAAGCTTTGGATAGCGTAGGGGTAAAAATTACTATTCCCACTCCAGAGAGTGCAACAGTAGGGAAAGCGTTGGATAGCGTAGGAGTAAAAATTACTATTCTCACTCCAGAGAGTGCAACAGTGGGGAAAGCGTTGGATAGCGTAGAGTAAAAATTACTATTCCCACTCCAGAGAGTGCAACAGTAGGGAAAGCGTTGGATAGCGTAGGGGTAAAATTTACTATTCCCACTCCAGAGAGTGCAACAGTAGGGAAAGCTTTGGATAGCGTAGGGGTAAAAATTACTATTCCCACTCCAGAGAGTGCAACAGTAGGGAAAGCGTTGGATAGCGTAGGGGTAAAAATTACTATTCGGACTCCACAGAGTGCAACAGTAGGGAACGCGTTGGATAGCGTAAGGGTAAAAATTACTATTCCCACTCCAGAGAGTGCAACAGTAGGGAAAGCGTTGGATAGCGTAGGAGTAAAAATTACTATTCCCACTCCAGAGAGTGCAACAGTAGGGAAAGCGTTGGATAGCGTAGGGGTAAAAATTACTATTCCCACTCCAGAGAGTGCAACAGTAGGGAAAGCTTTGGATAGCGTAGGGGTAAAAATTACTATTCCCACTCCAGAGAGTGCAACAGTAGGGAAAGCGTTGGATAGCGTAGGGGTAAAAATTACTATTCGGACTCCACAGAGTGCAACAGTAGGGAAAGCGTTGGATAGCGTAAGGGTAAAAATTACTATTGCCACTCCAGAGAGTGCAACAGTGGGGAAAGCGTTGGATAGCGTAGGAGTAAAAATTACTATTCCCACTCCAGAGAGTGCAACAGTAGGGAAAGCATTGGATAGCGTAGGGGTTAACATTACTATTCCAACTCCAGAGAGTGCAACAGTAGGGAAAGCGTTGCATGGCGTAGAGGTAAAAATTACTAGTCCCACTCCAGAGAGTGCAACAGTAGGGAAAGCTTTGGATAGCGTAGGGGTAAAAATGACTATTCCCACTCCAGAGAGTGCAACAGTAGGGAAGGCGTTGGATAGCGTAGGGGTAAAAATTACTATTCCCACTCCAGAGAGTGCAATAGTAGGGAAAGCTTTGGATAGCGTAGGGGTAAAAATTACTATTCCCACTCCAGAGAGTGCAACAGTAGGGAAAGCGTTGGATAGCGTAGGGGTAAAAATTACTATTCCCACTCCAGAGAGTGCAACAGTAGGGAAAGCGTTGGATAGTGTAGGGGTAAAAATTACTATTCCCACTCCAGAGAGTGCAAGAGTAAGGAAAGTGTTGGATTACGTAGGGGTAACAATTACTATTCCAACTCTAGAGACTGCAACAGTAGGGAAAGTGTTGGATAGCGTAGGGGTTAAAATAACCTACTTATAAATAAATGCTTTTTTTAGTAATAACAATAAAAAATATTAAATAAATATAAACCATACACAATACCTATACATAATTATTAAAGACATGATTATCAAAATATATTTAACCAAAAATAAATATTTACAAATACCATTTTATAATATTTCATTACCAATTAATAATTAATTATCAATTATATTATTAAAAAAACAATTAATTTAAAAACATTATTACTTAATTACATTTAAATTACTTCCCACCATATTCCCCTATAAACCCACTACCCGCAACAGAACACATTTATCTATTTATGAATTATTTAAAATTATTTAAAATTAATTACCAATTAATTAAAATTAATTACCAATTAATTGAATTTAATTAGCAATTAATTACAAATTATTTATAATTCCTACTAATTAATTATGAATTAAACATAATTAATTTACTTCCCACCCTATTCCCCTATAAACCCACTACCCGCTAAAGAACATGTATATCAATTAATCAATATATTAAAATAAATTACCAATTAATTACATTTATTTACCAATGATTTAAAATTATTTATTAATAACTACAAATTAATAATTAATTTTACATAATTAAATTACTTCCCACCCTATTCCCCTATAAACCCACAACCCGCTACAGAACATCTTTATCAATTAATTAAAATTAATTTCCTATTAATTAAAATTAATTAGCAATTAATTAAAATTAATTTATAATTCCTACTAATTATTAATTAATTAAACAGAATTAAATTACTTCCCACCCTATTCCCCTATAAACCCACAACCCGCTCCGGTACTAAAACATATAATTTGCTTATAAATAAATGTTTTAATATATTAAATTAATACACATATAATATTATTTATTTTAAATACTTAAGTAAAACATATAACACATACATAATAAAAAACAAAATAAATTATACAAATATCGATATTATTGTCATCGAAATTAGTAACATCGATATATATGCTATTGATATTACTAACTTCGATATTACTTACATCGATATAAAGAATTTCGATATTACTTACCTTAGGGTCGATATTTATTTATTTATTTATTTATTTAACTTATATAGCGCGTTATAACCACCGGGGTCTCTAAGCGCTGTTTGTCCAGATTACATAGTGAGGTATGGCATTCACTTGATCCCACTCGTGCGCCTAGGGTCTGCTCCATGCTTGCTTAAAAAGTACAGTTTTTAATTTTTTCCTAAAGGATAGTAAATTGCTTTCCTTCCTAAGTTCTGGGGCCAATTTGTTCCACAAGGCTGGGAGTGTGTTGGAGAAAGCACGTCCCCCCACCGTGGTCAATTTGAAACGGGATTGGAACAAAAGGGTAGCGTCCGACGAGCGCAAGGTCCTGCCCGGTATATAAGGGAATAGGCGGGATTTCAAATATCTTGGTACTTTACCATACAGCGCCTTGTGTACGATGCACAGTCCTTTGAAAACAACCCTCTGACGAATCGGGAGCCAATGTAGCTCCTGCATCAGGGGGGAAGAATGGGCAGTCCTGGGTTTCTTATAGATCAACCTGGCTGCATCATTCATGACCCCCTGTAGTTTATCCAGCAACCGCTGGGGTAAACCTATATACAGGGAGTTCCCGTAGTCCAGCCTAGCCAGGATTGTGGCTGAGACCACGTGTCTCAAGGTAGAGAATGAAAGTAAAGCAGAGATCTTCCTTAGTTGTCGTATCAGGCCTATGCAAGTACCCACTACCGTGGTAACTTGCTTTTTCATGGATAGTTTGTCATCCACATATAGGCCTAGACTTTTGACTGCGGACGCCGGTTTCGGTGGCACACCCAGCTCCACAGGCCAAAATTTCTCGCTCCAGGGGTTGCCCGAGATGGAGATGGGCAACACTTCCGTCTTATCCGGGTTGACTTTTAAGGAGTTCTCGGACATCCAGTTGACCGTAGCTTTAAGTATGTCCTGCAACCTGGTGGACGCTCCCAGGCCATCATCCAGCCGAATGATTATCTGGGTATCATCGGCGTAGTTGTACACTAGGCAATCCATCCTATTCAGGAGTGCGATTAATGGCTGCAGGTAGATATTAAAAAGTAGGGGAGACAAGGCAGATCCCTGTGGAACCCCGCAGGTGATCGGAGCAGAGGTGGAAAGTAAATCTCCCAACTGTACTCTTTGCGTCCTGCCCTGCAGGAATGATGTAAGCCATGCATGTGCTGTACCCCTGATACCAAAGGATCTCAACCGCGACAAAAGCTGTTCATGACACACGGTATCAAAAGCCGCGGAGAGATCCAGTAGTACCAGGGCGCTCAGTGTTTTTACATCAGCCCGAGTTCTCAGTTCATCCAGGATTGATAGCATGACTAATTCCGTGCTATGGTTAGCACGGAACCCTGCCTGATTGGTCTCCAGCAGGTTGTTGCTCTCTAGATGACCTGAGAGTAATGCTAACACATGCTGCTCGATCACCTTAGCCAAGAAAGGCAACTGGGAGATAGGCCGGAAGTTTTTCAAACACTTCGTGTCCGATCCGGGTTTCTTTAGTAGAGGAATCAGGCGAGCCTCTTTAAAAGCTAGAGGGACCTGTCCTGTACGAAGGGAGGTGTTCAATAAATGCAAAGCCTCTTCCTCAATTCCTGGCAATGCCAACTTGAATACATCAGGAGGGCATGGATCCACCAAGGAACCCGATTTGACTCGGTCCGTGATCTTAAATAGTTCCTGTTTAATTGGGGAGAACTCAACTAATGGTGGGATATCTAGCAGGGCAGTAAGGTCCGGTGGGCAGGGACATTTGAGGGGTGTAGTTGCAGCAATTTTGCCCAGAATATCGGAGATCTTGTTTACGAAGAAGTCCTGGAACCTCTGGCAGTCCTCCTGGGTGAACTCAGTACATTGCTCTTTGTTTATCCTGAGCTCCGCCAGGACCCAAAAGATTTCCTTCTGCGGGTTTCTAGCTGCCACTATTCTTTCCTCGAAAAAAACAGCCTTCCTGGTTTGGATGGCTAGTTTGTAGTTCGCTAAGGATGAAATGTATTCTTTCTTGGCAATGGCGTCATACTTTTTGCGCCATGCCCGTTCTTTCTTCCTCACCCCACGTTTCATATCCCTTAGGGATTCATTGTACCAAGGAGCCCCAGCTCCTCTCGCCACCTTCTTCACCCTACGAAGGGGTGCCACCAGATCAATGGCGCTCCCCAGTTTATGCTGAAGGTGACCATAGAGGACATCAATGTTAACATCCTGCTCCTTTGCTGAAGGGGACTGTTCCAAGAGGTAAACCATTTTTTCCCCGTCAAGGTTTCTCCACTTCCGGGCCATTTTCCAGCCTTCCCCAGGCTTGGGCAAATGGCCCTTCAATAAAATTCTGCCCTTTATTAAAAAGTGGTCAGACCATGCACAAGGCAGGATCTCTGTAGCACCCTGGGCTGGCATGGTAGTCCAGACTAAGTCAAGCACATGTCCCTTCTCATGTGTCGGTCCCTTCACCTGTTGGGTGAAACTTAAGGAGGAGATAGCCTCCTCGACCTGTAGTGCTTGTCCCTCTTTAGGGTATTTTTCCCAATGGTAATTAAAGTCCCCGACGACAACCATTTTATCATACCTCGAGCGCAAATCCTGAACCAGTCTCGTGAAGAGAACCGGAAAATCTGGCGACGCCCAAGGCGGTCGGTATACGACCAAAAACACCACACATACAGCTCCCCACCTGAGCTTAACCCCCATAACCTCTGCTCCCCCTAGGGTTTCGGAAAGAAACCTTTCGGCGCGGAGACGAGCCTGATAGAGAAGGGCTACTCCCCCTCCTTTCTTAGCTCCCTCCCTGTTGAAATGGAGTGCCAGATAATTATCTGGAAGGGCCGCCACTAGGTCAGGCGCCGAGCAATCCTCCAGCCATGTTTCGGTGAGCGCAAGGGCATCTAGCTCCCCGATATTCTGACCAACGATATTCTTTACATCGATATTCTACACCTTCGAAATTTCAAACACGATATTATGGTAGGTCGATATTTGCAACTCGATATTTTGACTGTGTACCGTAGGAGAGGATGTTGAGGTCGTGCCGATGGGCGACGTGGGCGAGCGGTGCCATGTAGATGTTAAACAGAGTTGGGCTGAGGGATGAGCCCTGGGGTACGCCGCAGATGATCTCGGTGGCTTCGGAGCGGTAGGGGGGATGGGGGATGCTCTGTGTTCTGCCGGAGAGGAAGGAGGTGGTCCAGTCCAGGGCCTTCTCTTGGATCCCAGCGTTGTGGAGGCGTGTTCGTAGTGTGTGGTGACAGACAGTGTCGAAGGCGGCTGACAGGTCCAGGAGGATGAGGGCAGCCGTTTCTCCGTTGTCCAGCAGGGACTTGATGTCATCGGTGGCGGCAATGAGGGCAGTCTCGGTGCTGTGGTTCTTGCGGAATCCGGATTGGGAAGGGTCCAGGATGTTGTTCTCCTCGAGGTAGCCGGTCAGTTGTTCGTTGACAGTCTTCTCCATGACCTTTGCCGGGAACGGGAGCAGGGAGATGGGCCGGAAGTTCTTGAGGTCCTTGGGGTCCACCTTGGGTTTCTTGAGTAAGGCGTTGATGTCTGCGTGCTTCCAGCTCTCCGGGAAGGTTGCTGTCTCGAAGGAGGTGTTGATGACTTTCCGGAGATGGGGTGTGATGGATGTGCTGGCTTTGTTGAAGATGTGGTGTGGGCATGGATCTGATGGAGATCCGGAGTGGATGGTGTTTATGATCTTGATGGTGTCATCGTCGTTGATGTTGGTCCAGTAGAGCAGGCGGTTGGTGCGGATGGTGGTCGTGGGGGCGGAGGTCTCAGTGGTTGTCGGGGCGGTCGTGGCGTTGAAACTGTCGTGGATGTCTGTGATCTTGCGGTGGAAGAAGGTGGCCAGCGAGTCGCACAGGTCTTGCGAGGGTGGGACGTTGTTGGTGTTGGAGCTGGGGTTGGCGAGTTCCTTCACGATTTTAAAGAGCTCTTTGCTGTTGTGCGCATTGTTGTCTAGGCGGTCTTTGAAGGAGGCCCTTTTGGCGGATCTGATGAGGTGATGGTGTCTGCGGATCGCATTCATGTGGCCGGTGTGGCTTTCCGGTGTTCATTCATGGAGCCAGATCTTCTCCAGCTTTCGGCAGGTTTGCTTGGAGGCCCTGAGGTCTTCAGTGAACCAGCTGGCTTTCTTGTTGGTATGATTGTTGGAGGGTTTCTTGATCAGGGCGAGGGTGTTGGCGCAGTTGTTGATCCACTGTCTGAGGTTGCGGGTGGCGGTGTCCGGGTCGGTATGGTCGGTGGGTGGGCTCTGGGTGAGGGTGGTTGTTAGCTGGTCTTCGGTGACTTGGCTCCAGCAGCGGTGAGGCATCTGTTGGGTGCGGTGGTGCCTGGTGGGTTTCTTGAAGGTGAAGTGGATGCAGCGGTGGTCGGTCCAGTGGAATTCGGTGGTATGGTTGAAGGAGACATGGGGGCTTGCGGAGAAGAAGGGGGCAAGCGTGTGACCGGCGGAGCAGGTGGGTGTTGTGACGAGTTGGCTGAGTCCGAGGTTGGCTAGGTTGTCGATCAGGGTGGTGGAGTTGGTGTTGTCATTGTTCTCGAGGTGGAAGTTCAGGTCCCCGAGGAGGATGTAGTCCGTGGAGGCGAGGGCAAGTGTGCAGACGAAGCCAGCGATGGAGTCGCTGAACTGTGGTCGGGGTCCGGGCGGTCTGTAGATGAGGGTTCCTCTGAGGGTGGTTTTGGGGTCGGTGTGGATCTGGAAGTGCAGGTGTTTGGCGGTGCTGAGGGTATCATCAGTGTTGGTCGAGACTCTGAGAGTGTTCCTGTGGACGATGGCGATCCCTCCTCCCGCTCTGTTGGTGCGGTCCTTGCGGGTGATCTTGTAGCCTTCCGGTAAGGCTATGACTATGTCGGGTGCCGAGGCGGGGTTCAGCCAGGTCTCCGTCAGGAAGGCGACGTCTGGGGAGGTTGAGTTGAGTAGGTCCCAGAGTTCAACGGCATGTTTTTGGGCGGAGCGGGTGTTGAGAAGGATGGTCTTGAGGTAAAGGCTGTAGCTGGGGAATTGAGGAGGGCATCAGCAGCAAATACTTCTGAGACTATTCAAACTGGCTCCAGTGTGCTGCCTAAAAATGGGTGGGCCGATAAGAAACAAACGTGGGCTGATAGCGGCAAGCAGTGTAGGCTTTCAATCAGTAAATTAAAGAAAACCAAAATTTGTGCTACAACGAGGCTTAAAAATACACTGCTTCAGAATTAGAGTAAGCCCCCCAAAAAGATTTATCGGAGAGCTCAACTTCCAACGTAAACCCCTGATCTGAGCATTTAGAGATAGTGTTTTAGGGGGGCGGAGCTAGCCACGAAGCGAGATGTCCGCTGGCTGAGCGAGCTCCTCACAGACACCCTATATATCCTGAAATATTCCTTTCAGCACGATACCATTACATCTGGAAAAGGCAAAGAGCTGAAGCCAGCAGCTGCGGGAACCCTGAGAAGACAAGAACGGGCTCTAAACTCGCCCTACAAGCCACAAGAGGCACTCGGGAATTGCGACCTCCGGGGAGAAAGTGAAACTGCAGCCGCGATCCTCAGTAGAGGGACACATAGTGACGCATGGCAGGCAGCGCGGCCGTATGAGGAGGTCGGGTCCGCGCCGTCTGTAACTGTACCCCAGGCCAGAGACACGACATAGAGGCTGTGGGCAGTGCGCCCTGCCATAGCTGGGGTGGTGAGTGAGGGCACAGTGGGAAGCCGGACACGTGCCGGGGCACTCACCAGGGATATAGGGTGCACTGGCGTGCAGGTCGGGAACAGGACTCCGTGCCTGACTGGGCGGCCTCGCATACTCCTCACTGCTGGTGACATGGGGGCCCACACGCAGGGGTACAGATTAGAGGGAGAGCGCACCAGAGGCTGCCTGAGCGATGTGCGTGAGAGCTTTCTGCCACATCAACAGCGCCCACTGGGTGCATGCCAGCAGACACGGGGGCTGAGGCGTGATTTACCTGCAGCACTGTCTTTCATAGAGGCCACTGTCACCGAGTTGAGGCTCGCTGTGGGGGAGACACGCATCACAAATAAGGACAGTGGGCCACTCCAGGGTGTGGGCCCTGACCGATGAGGCCTTCTGCAGTCATTTGTGCACACTTACAGCAGGTTTTTTAGAACCATGCACAGGGATTGAATTATGTACACATGAAGGTCCAAACTGGAGCCATGGAGCGCTTGAGGCACACT
Source organism: Lissotriton vulgaris (assembly GCF_964263255.1). Taxonomy (NCBI): domain Eukaryota; kingdom Metazoa; phylum Chordata; class Amphibia; order Caudata; family Salamandridae; genus Lissotriton; species Lissotriton vulgaris. Next base: position 483,957,913 of record NC_141696.1, read on the forward strand.
CCTCCCCCCTGACCTCACACGCTTGCGACTCTGCTGCTATTAAGGCATAGGCAGTGTGGATAAGGCTGAGTGCACCATACTCATAGTGAACCCACGTGTGGGTGGCGGTGGGGACATAGACGCTGGAGTTAACAAGGTACACATTTGAACCTGGCACTTTGGTGGAAAGGGAGCAACCAAAAGAGGGCTCCTGTTCAGCAGACCAGAAGGTGAGGAAAGGCTGATTACCTCTACCACCCCCTAACTTCCTATAGGGCCTGCAGTCATACCAAGGGTCTCAGACCCCACACGGGTCAGCACCACGACCAGAAGACCGTCCGGAAGTCGGGGTGGTCTATGAGATACTGCCATTAGCTACGCTAACTAACAGATCGAGGCGACCTAACTCAGGGCATCAACAGCCCAGCCACACTGGTTTCAGAGACTCTGCGGAGCAAGGAATCACATCATTACACCACGGGAAAGCGGATCTCACCCAACCCAAAATTAACTTCGAGCAGGCGAAGAAACAACATGAACAAAGCCCGGATGAACAACCGACGGGGCAGCCGACAGCGGGGGCCACAGAAGGAGTAACAAATGCCGACATACAAACCATGCTTACTATGATTCAAGCCCCGCTATCAAATATTGATGGGAAGATTGACTCCCTGACATATAGAGTGGACAGGATGTCCGAACGAATTGACAAACACACAGAAAGAATAGACATGACAGAGCGCAGAATATCAGAAGCTGAGGATGGACAAGTACAGTTGGATGCCAAACAGACAAAGATGGAGAAGCAATTGGCGGCAATGGCGGCAAAGTTGGAGGACTTAGAAGCGAGATCCCGAAGGAACAACATACGCTTAATGGGAATTTCGGAAACGACTAACACGGGTCCAATGGAACGCTATGTGGAGCAGTTGCTCATCTCCATGCTGGGACAGAATACATTCTCCGATGTCTTTATTGTCAAGACGGCCCACAGGTCGCTAGTGCCAAAACCGCCAGCTGGATCCCGACCGAGACCGATTATTGCCAAAATCCTAAACTACAGGGATAGGGATGCAGCGCTCAGAAAGGCCAGAGAACTGGGCAGAATGTCTCATGAAGGAATGGACATATCCCTGTACCCAGACTTCACGTCGACTGTGCAGGAAGTGCGGAAAAAGTTCAATACAGCAAAACAGAAACTAAGAGAACTAAACGTTCCATACGCTATGCTGTACCCAACCAGACTCAAGATCACCATTGACGGCAAGACACAGATTTTCGCTGAACCACCTGAAGTGATGATGTTTTTACAACAGAAAGGCCAGGCCGGCACATGAAGAAGATCGCCAAGAGGAGAACACGGGGAGCAGGCCACCATGTCTGATGCTGAATGAACAATATTAATAGTCATATGACGGTTGACACTGTGGACCTTTTGCGGGCTAAAGTGGACACTACTTATGAGACGGCGCACTTCAGCCGGGGCCCGAGTGTAGAATGGCAAATGACACGCTGGACCAGATAAGTTGACAGTCAATATATATAGTTTACAAGTCACTGGGGTTACCACAAATTTAAATATATTTGCACAGTCTGGAGTCTTTAGATTCTGCTGGGAGGTGGCTCTCTCTTATCCTTGTTAAATAATGATGTAAACATGTTGAATCTCACAATATGTACAACCAGGGCGCATACCCATGTGGCCTTAGTCACAAGCAACAGGATGGCAGCTTTGACCCCTAAGTGTGAACCCACACAAGCTTTTGTATTGCATTCTTCTTTTTGTACTTTGTGGGGAAATTCTATATGTTAATGTTGGGTTTGCCTCCACTGGTACTGGGAAAGTGGAAAAGGGTGGGGGTGGGAATGGGGGTAAACAAAAAACTCTGATCAGCGGCGAAATGGCAGACAGACATTTAGGAGACATTTTGGTTACCATAGACACATACACTGGACAATTGGTGGAGTCTTGACAGATGACTGGCATTCTGAGACAGCACAGAACACTGACGCTATTGACCTGGAACGTTAGAGGGCTACACAACCCACAGAAAATTCTAAAAGTACTGGCGTATTTAGATAGACACAAAATAGATGTGGCCTGCCTACAAGAGACACACCTGACGGAACTCAGAGAGAGGTAAATCGGGGCTAAGTGGGCTACATTTAGGCTGACACCATCTTACTCCTCATATGCTAGGAGGGTCCTGCTTTGGGTAAAATGCGATACACCCTTCATACTAATTAACTCGGAGAGAGGCAATCAGGGGAGCTATGTGATAGTGACGGGCTGCTTTGGAGGCACGGTGTTAACAATCGTCAATGTGTACGGTCCAAAAAATGATGACCCCTCCTTTTAAACACACCTCTGGACGCGACTGCGCAAATTCCAACCTACTACTATCCTCTGGGGCGGGAACTTCAACACTTGCCTAGACCCCACACTGGATAGGTCCACTGGGAATGACAGACATGGTAAACAATTGGCCAAAGTCTTAAGGGAAGGGATGGCTGACTGGGACATGGTGGACATATGGAGACACAGACATCCAGAGAGAAGGGAAGACACCTGCTTTTCATCTACACACCTAACATGGTCCAGGCTTGACTACTGGATGGTGTTTCAAGATGCGTTCATGTGGACTACTGACATCGCCCATTTACCCAAAACACTCTCAGACCATGCCCCAGTACGAATCACATTAGAAATCCCGACACACATCCCACGGCAGTTCACGTGGAGATTGAGACAGACGACACTGCAGGATGAGGTATTCTGGGAGGAATTACGTCAGGCAATAATAGATTTTTTGCACACAACTCTGGATCAGTCCGTAGTACAAGGACACTTAGGGAGGCTTTCAAAGTCACCATCAGGGGTCATTGCATTGGCAAGCATGCAGGCATTCTAAAGGACATTCACGGGCAACTGAAGAGAATTGAAACTGAAATTGCTATATTAGAACGGGAATATGAGGACACTCAGGACAGCACAATACTGGCAGATATTAGGACACAGATTGATAAATACAATGAGTTCGCAGAGGACGAGGTGAAATATATTGCGCGCAAATACATTGCTAGAAACTATGGTGAGAGAGGGAGACCAGGTAGGGCGTTGTCCTACAAACTCAAGCCCACCCACTCCAAGGCGTATATCACACAGATCCAAAATGAACAGCGCCAAACAGTATATGACACTCCGGCTATATTCGAATGTTTTGCTAAATACTACACTCCGTTGTACACAGCTCAGGCTCAGTCTTCCACACCTGATATACAGGGATATCTGGAGGATATAGCACTGGCCTGGCTATCAGACAACCAGTGTGATTATTTTTGTCACCACATTACTAAAGACGAAATTATAGAAACCATTAACTCCCTCCCGAATAGTAAAGCACCGGGGCTAGATGGACTCCCGGGAGAATTTTATAAAGAATTCCGAGACCTGCTATTCCCACATTTTGCCTAAATGCTTGAAGAAGCCTATGAAGAGGGCACTCTCCGGACCTCACTGAGTGAGGTGCTGCTTCTGATAGTACTCCCGAAACCAGGTAAGGACTCCACTGAGTGCGAGTCATACAGGCCACTATCCCTCATAAACATAGATGCTAAGATTTTAGCAAAAATAATAGCGAACAGAATACAACCGCTTCTATGTAATCTAGTACTGCCAGACCAAGCCGGTTTTATGCCCACACGGTCCACCACCCACGATATCCATACCATTTTCGCGCTGTATCACCAAATAGACCCAGAGGTGCCAGCAGCGGTGGCTCTCCTAGATGCCGCCAAGGCATTTGACTCGGTAGAGTGGCCCTTCATGTTTGCTACACTTCGTAAAATGGGGTTTCCGGAACCGTTCCTATAATGGATATCACTATTATATAATGCGCCGAAAGCACGGATCAGAATAAACGGATACACAGCCGACCCTATGGAGATTACACGAGGCACTAGACAAGGCTGTCCGTTGTCTCCAATGCTCTTTGCATTAATCCTGGAACCACTGGCCTGCAAAATTCGGCAGAAGCACTCTGAATCGGCATTGCAATTTGGTCTCAGGCCCATTGGAATTGCTGACGATATGGTCCTTTACACAGGAACCTACATTCGCTCATAAGAGGATATGTCAGGTATGAGAAATATGCAGGCCTCAGAATTAACTGGGATAAGCCAGTCGTGGACCCTCTCACAGTAAATACGTTGGAACCCGACCTGGAATACCCTTTAAAATGGCACACAGACCCAGTTAAATACTTAGGTGTCTGGATACACCGAGATCCGGAACTGGTCATTAGGGAGAACTATGGCAAGGCGCTGGCGGGAATGGAGGAACAGGTTGACAAATGGATAAAAATGCCCCTCTCTATGGCGGACAGAATAGCCATACAGAAAATGATTTTACTACCCAGGTTTCTATATTTGTTTTGGAATATACCAATATGGCTAAACAAGGCCTTTTTTGTCAGACTGCGCTCTACCTTGCAGAAACTGACATGGGCAGAGATAGTGTTTTAGAGAGCGTCAGAAAGCACTGGCAAAATGCAGAGAGATTTAACGCTAGAGAGTATTATGAAGAATTCAGATTTGTTAACTTAGAACAAATAAACTCATCTGCTCATGGGTTTTTAGCTATACACAAGGCCGTACAAACGCTTGTAGAGTGGTTACATGACATGCAGTCAAATGATTTCTTTCAACAGGCAGGGTATTGACAGCCCCTTGTTCACCAGACAAACACCCTGCGATGTGTTTGACACTGTGGAATTTTTAGAAAACTTCTCTAAACTTTGACAGAGCAAAGCAGAAATAGCAGCATTTGGGATGTACACAATAGTCATCTTCTTTGTTCGGGTTCGCGAGGGGGGTGTTTCCAGACCTTTAAAGAGTATCTTCTACAGTAAAGTTATTGAAAAAATAACTGCGGTCATTGCTCAACTTTAACACCCGCGCGACCAACACATGTCTGGAGGCTAGTATTGCTGGGTTACTAATGTATTACAGCACTACCGACGTGGGTATCTTGTCTAGAGTGGTTGAACCCCATACTCTGCTTGAAATACCTCCCGACTGACTGGCAGGCTTTGGAGACCTGGGACTTTTTTGAGAACTATTTTGCCTCCATGGTAACATTTCTTTACAACAGCGGATCGTGGAAGTACTTCAGCCTGTGGAAAGTTAGATGGTTTTCTAGGAGCTAAGTATGTGTGCCCCATTGCGATCACATCTACAACACACAGACAGCTCATCAGTGTGAAATGCATTGTAAAACGTGTCAAAGGGATGGCTAATTGTAGTCTCAGATCAGAAGATGAGCTGTCCTAGAAGTAATCTATTCTGTTGCTCCTAATCTGCGTGAGCATACACACTGGGGTTATTCAGTGCATCCCTAAAACAGACTGTGCGGGGTGTGGGTGCTACACAGTCGCCAATCATGAATGCAAAGGTATGAAACGCCCCCAGGGTAAGACATCTTTTCCTCCAGGAACAGAACACGTGTCACATGACTAAAGGTGGGCACCAGACCAAAACAGAAAACTACATAGTGTTTGATGAAGAGTGTACCAAGAGACCAGAGTGCACCAGCCTAACTATATTTTATGTGGCATCTTACTATTGATGAAAACTAGGAGCTTGAAAGCCCTTCTTATATGAACGAATTTCGTAGCACATTTTTTTCAAACAAAATTCAAAGGGTATACCCTGATGGGCCCATAATTCAAAAGCGTATGACTTATTCTTTATTTTGCAAAATACGATTTGTGAAAAGATGCCTGTAGAACTCATCATCCTGGGCTCCAAACTGATGCTACTAACGACTGTACCTTTACATATAAGGTTCATAGATACTTTGAATTTTCTGTCCATAAAATTGAGCCAGTTGTCAAAAGCCTATGGTTTTCCAGGTTGTAAAGATTATTTCTCCCACTTTTTAAACACCTTGAGGAATCAGAATTATGAAGGTCCATTGCCTCTGCCTGACAACTACGGTTTTGAGTATATGATGCCGGAGGGGAAAGAGAGTTTCATACAGTGGTATGGTGAAAACCGCAAAAAGAATTTTTATTTTCGAACCAAGTTGAAAGCTTACTGTCAGGAAGATGTAATGATCTTGAGAAAATCTTGTAATCTCTTCAGAGATGTTGTTGTAGGGAAGACAAAACAAGAAAAGGTCCTGAAACCCAATACCGCCAAGATGACAAAATCTATAGAGCACATTGACCCTTTTCAACACGTCACACTCACTTCCATGTGTATGTCTATCTACAAGAACATGTTTTTACAACCTGAAAGCATAGCTCTAGTGCCTCCTGACGTCTATAACAGTAGACAGAAACGTTATTCTACTCCCTCTATTCAATGGCTAATGTACGTCTCTGACAAGGAAAAGATCCTCATCCACTCGCCTTACAGGGTGGTGAATACCATGTGGGCTCCTATTTCCTAGATGGGTATGCTGTAATTAAGAAGGTGCCAAAGTCCTTTGAATGCGAGGGTTGCTTTTACCACAGTTGTGTCCCACTGCTACAAACCCCACAAGTTTAATAAGCTGTTGGGTACCAAATTTGAACACTTGCACAAGAGTACTCTGGTAAATGAGTGAAATGTTGAAAACTGTGGCTTTGTTCTGAGATTCCTCTTGGAGCATGAGTGGCTAGATATGCTAACATCAGCTGCGGAACTCTGCTCCTTCATTAAGAGCATTTCGTACCAACGCTATACAGTTGTACATGACGATGGGAGAGGGTGAAAAAATACATTATTATGATTTGATGAGTCTGTTCCCATTTGTGAACAAGATGAAGTTATACCCCTCAGGTCACCACAGTATCATATATAGGGGCTTTAAAGCCCTAGACAAATACGTTAGGTTAATTAAATGTCAAGTCTACCCACCCCTGAGGCTTTACTTCCACGTACAGAGTCGATGGTAAGCCAATGTTTCCCGTGTCGAACATGCGCTGAGTGTAAAGAGACTAACGAGTGCAGACACACTGATGAGCAAAGTGTGCTCACCGGTGTAGGAAAGTAGGATCTGCTTCTTATGGCTACCCCCACTTTTTGCTGATGTATCACTGTTTTTGGCCTAGTATGACTGGGATCCTGCTACCCAGGACCCCAGGCTAGGCCCCAGGCTATCTGCTTTCTCCCTTAAATTGTTATTTATGTACTTTAGGTGCATTACGGCAGCCCCCGATACCATAAGGATGTGGTTTACCACGCGGGACACATAAGAAGACAAGAGCAACATATATCGAAGGAATTCGTGTACGCCTTTATAGTGTCTACGTTTATGAACCCCTTTATCAATATTACAGACATCGTGCCATATACCAATTACTACTTTGCCGGTATATAAGACATTGAATAATTTTCAAAAGTGGCCATGTTTACAAACCCCCATACTGATGACTGACTCCGTGCCATATATCACTTACAGCCTTCCCTGTCTATAATTCTAGTGCAATAAACAGTTACCTGATGAAGGCAGTAATGCCGAAACACGCGTAGTCCACATCGACCGCATTGCCTCCATCAACTCTACGTCTATCGTATACTATTTATGGAATCAATTAATTTATGTGTATTTTGTTATATGAATGTATCCATCCATTTATTTTGTGAGATGAACAAACTCTTTTATATATGTATAAAAACAAAGGGGAAAAATGAGTATTAAAACAATAACAAGTCGTATTGAACAATAAAATGAAATACATTTTTCCAGACTTATTAGTGTATATATATTTTTTGTTAAATTAGTTAGTGGTTACTTTCTACAGAGAGACTTAGAACAGTTGTTGTCAATTGTTTGATTTGAACTAGCTATAGACCTTTATTTAATGTACTTTAGATACACTCCAGATTGGATACTGGGGTACCATTATCAGTCCCTAGTATATGGTACACCATGTACCAGGGCATAGGTACCCCAGAGGCCTCCCATGGGCTGAAGCATGTATTATGCCATCCATGAGAGGCCATTCAAAATGACACAACGGGCCTGCTACTGCAGACTGTGTAAGATGGTGCTTGCAACATTTACTGAGATATAGGTTTACTATATCTATCTAAATCACTACACTGAACAACCTATCAGTCACCCCTATGGGAGGCCTTATCAATCCTGAAGGCAGGGTGCTGGGGTTTACATGAGAGGGTGCCCCTGCATTAGCAGAGCCCCTCTGCAGCCTTCAGTGACCATTCTCCGGGGTTGTCTGTGATGCAGCCAGACATATATTTTTAAGCACATTATAACCTCTCAGTAAATGCTAACTTTAAAACGGTTGCTTAGAAACATGTCGTGTTTGGTGTCAAACACCTTGGAATCATACCTCCACATTAGTAACTGGTGTGGGAGGTATGATTCCACCATTCTGGAATCACTACTCTGGGTCACTGGTCTACCTGCTACCAGCTTTTACGACCTGGGCAGCACAAAATGGATGCTGCCAGCTACAGACACGATTCTGCTCTCCTGCTGCTGAGCCAAGCTCGAGCAGAGGAAGGCATGACAATAGGCATCCTGTCACAGGGAGGTGTGACCACCTCCCAGGCAGGGTTTAGTGTATTGGGGGTGGGTGCACTCTGAGAGTGGCAGAAAGTCTGCACTGGGGGCACATTTGGTGTCCCTGTGCATAGTCCAGCTCAAACCAGTTCTGGGAGCCATTTGCTCCTGCTCTGGCGCGAAACTGGACAAAGGACATAGGTGAAGCCACCCTTCTGTCCTGCCCCTCCCCTAGGAGGGTCCACAGAATCCGTCCAACCCCTTCCCATAGGTATAAAGTGGGTTACCTGACCACAGGACTTTAGATTTTACCTGGAAAAGATTCTGCTAAGAAGAAACCAAGTACTTCGACTGTCTGCATGATGCTGGACGACTGAAGAATCTCCCTTGGAGTAAAGGAGTTACTCCCCTGCAAAAGCAGGCACCTAAACACATCTGACCGGTTTTCTTCTCCCGAGCTCCTGAGGACTCCAAAGATTTCAGCAACACAGGAGGTGGGTTCCTGAAGGTCCCTGAGGTTGATCTGCCCTCTCAGCGATTCTATAACCAGTATCCCTCGTGGGGACCATGCAATCAGAACCCCTGTGCTCCTCGTACATTTACAGTTGCAAATGCTTGTTGAAGATTCCCGAGCTTGTGCAGTGGACTCCGTGTAGTCCTGACCCCAAGCAGTATTTGCACTGAAGATTTCCGGCCTGTGGGCTGGTACCTTGCAAACTTGCTCGACTTCTCCTCGCAATCCCTGGTCCTTTGGCCTGTGGATCCTAGCGAGGGTCACCTTGTTTGTTCTTGGGCTTACCTGGTTGCTACAGATGTGCGCTGACTCTCCATTGCTGGAACACTGTGTGGTTCTCATTTCATTCAGTCATTTAGGAGATGATATTCTGGTAAAAAAAAGCTGCTTTAAATTCCTTCAAGAATAAGCCTGAAGGCTGCTCTCCGTAGCTACCACTCAGTTAGCTTTCAATAAGGTTATCTTTGACCTCATACATCATAAGTAGGGCTCCCGGTTTTATGGTATTCATTTTTTTAACATTTCCGTCAGTATTTATCCATATTTATTTTGATGTCATTTTATCTGTATATATCCGCATATATTTTTGTCGCAAGCAAAAAAAAAGACGCTGCAACTAGTATTTTTCCACATTTATTCAGTGCACACGGTTGTTATAGGTTTAGCTATATGTATATATGCACCAAATTAAGTAAATACAATACAATGTCTGAGAGTCTATTACAGACATTTGGAAGACAAATGTTGTGTATGTTTCATGCAACATCCACAAAAAACTTTTCTGTTAGATCAAAACAGGACCTCAAATATGAGAAATGGGAGTGGTGTCAGAACGATTATTTGCAGTAATATTAGTGAGCTGCTGCTGTGTTACAATATTGAAAACACAGTCACTAGCCATGATAAGCACATTTAGAATTTAGATGAGTGCACCTGTGTACTTTCAGTGACCTGGTCAAAGACAGCATGAAAGAGCTGTCTAATTTCGTGATAAATTACAGATATAGGATGTCGCGTTCTCCTTATTGTCAGTTCCGTTCTCCTCTCTGTGGTGCGCGCTGACTATCCACAGCTGAGAGAGCAAACGACCTCCTCTGAAGCAGGGAGCTCTCATTTCCGAAATAAATGAAAAACAATTAAACAATTGACTGTAATACTGTAAACCCACACAGGACCTGCGGCCACAGTTCTTACTCACACAGTGGAGAAAAAAATGATTTAACTTGAAAAAGGGCTTATATATATGCTGGGGCTGTCTCTGTCTCTCAGGAATGTTTGTGTTTCTTCGTGCAGCGCCAAGTCACGAGGGAAAGTTTCAATTTAAAAAGTATCCCAAAGCTAATGCGACCTAATTTCCCTAATGGGTTTATGCCGCCTGTCTTTCTGACCTTTTTAGGTCACACTCATTTCTGCCAGTCCTACATTTTTTTTAAAACATACTTTATTGAAAAACCTTATCAGCAAAATGTAGGATCATTTTGATACATAAGGTATTTTTTGTTGTTGTTTCCAACTTATACATAATTCATATTTAGCCATGATTTAACTTCTGGTTACAAATGTAGTTCGTCAGTCGTATGCCTTTGCGGTATGAGAGGTATGTTCATATAAGCGGCCAATATTATTTCATTGAGATCAGTAATATCAAGCATGTTTATGTTTAGACTAACTTTAACTTTCTAACTGATCCCCACCCGCCTCCCGTTCCCTCCATCCTGGTCCGCAGTTTCCGAGTCATATAGTCGCCGGACAGGGTTATTAACGAGGTACTGTGTGTCCTACTCTGTCTGTAATCTGTGGTATGTAGGCTGGGGTCCATGGGGGTCTGGCTTTGTGTTCATAAGGAGTGACAATAGATTATTGCGTGGGAGTGTGTTTCGTACAGGGATTAGATCTAATTGTTTGAAGTCCTCTAACTTAATGTGCCATTCCATAGAAATAGGCTGTTTCCGTAACCCCCTTGCCTCCTCTCTTCAATCTGCCAGTCCTATATTAGTGCCAAGTACACATGCTTCTAACACCGTCCCCCACCTCCTCAAAGTTTAACTGTAGTGCAAACAGTGAAATACGATTTCACCTCCACCCCCACCTTTTCACTTAACTGTGACCTAAACTTGACTGCTGTGCTGGTGCAGCGCTCACTACAGAGCCAGAGGTCTGGAGATGTTGAATGATCAGCTGATTGGCTAAAAGGATGTACCAGGCACGTCATCAGGGCTATGGTGAGCAGGTCAGAGCCAAAGGTCAATGCAAGACGCTCTTAGGAAATAATTTCCCGCGCCTACCAAAGATTAGTGGCCTGGCAGGTGCTAATGTGGGCAGGCTAACAGGGCAATAAGGAAGAGGGGCGAGGCGAGGCAACCCTGGGCTGGAGCACGGATTATAGAACAATTCTCAGATTCCAGGAATCCAATTTGGTCGTATTATTCAGTTTACTATTTATAACTACAGACTGAAGAAAAATATTTTTCAGTCTGTATTTATTTGTAAAAATCTGTTAAAACGAAAAACCAAGAGCCTTAATCATAAGGGTTGTGTGGATTGGTACATTGTGCCCAATTTAATTAGTGGACATCATATACCAGGACACTTTCTCACTACCGGGACCTGGTGTAGCATTGAGGTACAGGCAGCTCTAGAGAAAGGATACAGACTTTGACAAACACACAAAATTTGACACTTCAAGAGGACTACAAGCCAACGCTTTTCTGAGTATTTTAACTTATTTCTGAGACAATAGGAGGCATCGGGGTTTCCAGAATGGTGCATTAACGAGGCCTCAAAGCAAAAATACATTAATGATAAATAAGCTCATAAGGGTATATACTTGAGACCCGAGTTCATCGAAGGCAACCCTGCCAGACGACAGTTTGCCAAGCTGTGCCTCAGTTACTTATGGGGAACATTTGCACAGTACACAAACTACACATTGTGACAATATAAACATCTTCATAGCTTGTTTCACAACCGTTCATGTTCATTTAGATCTTTACAATGGGATAGATAAACTTCAGGAACTGTGTCTGTATCGTGATACCAACTCAGTTATTTTTGTGAGCAAATTAGGGGATAAAGATCCCCAACTCGGTGATTATCTAGGTGATTTGACTAGTGAGCAAGAAAGGGATGAATATATAGTCCAGTTCACGCCATCCGGGCCCAAAACGTATTCATACAGAACTTGTAACAATTCAATATGTATGAGAGTCAAAGGCATCACCTTAAACCTAAACAACAACATCAAAGTCAATTTTTACAATTTAAAGGATCTGGTGAATGAATACTCTACCTTGAGTGATTGTGAAAATGATAAAACAATTGTTGTAAAACAACCTAGCATAGTTCGGTCCAAAAAGCGGTAGGAAATTACAACCCAGCCATTGCATAAAACCTTGTGCATAGTGTTTGATATAAGGGTTCTGACTGAAGACTACAAAACCCTACCATAAGGTTATTGAAGGTGCATTAGAGTCTCGTAACCCTGACTACGGACCCCAGGTTGCATCACCCGTTCTTCTGCATTTTAGCAGGCCCCTCAAATAGCGCTAAATGCTAATTTCTAAAGAAACAATTCAAAAATACTCTGTGTTTTATCCCAAACCCCTAACAATATTGTTTGACTTTACTTGTGCTGGGAAAATCTTTATACAGAACTATCCCTAAGGTTCCCCCATATCAAATTTATAGAAGGCATACCGAATAATCTCAATGAAAATGCATTGTTGCCTACAGGCCTTGTAAACATGGTTATTGTAGACAACCTTATGAGCATAGGTGGGGATCACCCTGAGAAGAAAGCTTTTACTCAATATTCACTCCATCGCAATCTAAGCATTTGTTACATCGTTCAAAACTTGTTTTACAAGGTTAAGAGCAGTCGTTTGTTAGCTCTTAAAGCCTCATACCTGATTCTATTTAAACCCCCACAACAGATTCCACTATTGCTAAACAGATGCACCCCTGAAACACACAGTTTTTCTTGGAAGCCTTTAACAAAGCTACCAAGAAACCCCACACTTACTTACTAGTATACTTAAAATACAATACGCTAGAATACTACAGACTGTGTGCTGGTATTTTTCCACCCAATCTCCCCATTGTTTACACTCTTAAAACCAAACCCAAAGCCTATAAATAGAATCGTTAAAGAGACTCCCGTAACATATACACTCTAGGACTATAATATCCGGTGTTGACCATGTCAGCGCACCTATGACGTAATTTAGCCCTCCTAAAAATGCTAGACACAGCTAGCCCTCAGCAAATAAAAGCGAACCTGTGTGCGGCTTTGGACGATTTAGTAGCTGCCATTTCAGAAATCACCATAAACACCCTAAAAGGTAATCCCCCTATAGTAGAGCACCATGTTCCGTGTTTTGTAGAAGAAGCGCCACCTTATCAGAATCTCAGTAATAAACAGGCTTTTCTCATTTCTAAGATGAAACGGGTAAAGCAGTCAGGAGGTATTATAGATTCTTTGTTGGGCATAGCTATACCGCTCAATACTAGCCTCCTAACTGGGAACTAGTGGATCATGACCAAACAACTTACTTGGTAACACAACAGCAGATGGAACAGTTGGGGACGTCTACGGGTGACGCCAGGGTTATCCAGAAAAATGGGAAGCAGAGCCTGGTTGCTGTGATCAAAGACATTTTGAACCATTCTGATTTAAAACCTTACGACAAAGCAGGTCTTTACTCCAGAACTCTTCAAAACCTTTTTAAAGATTAAAGTCAGTTGAATGCTGAAAAACTCTGAACCGCCTTTACCACCCCCTTCAGTGCTCTAAGACCCACCACCATCCTCATACAGTGTTGTTAAAGAGCATTTAAAAAATAAAAGTAAAATCTACAGAGGGGCCACGCAATTTTGCTAAGTAAAATGTCAGCTTCTAAAGACCTGTCCTCATGGAATGAGAGAGGTGAATTCCTCTACAAAGATCAACCAGTTGTTGGATCCCAAATGTGCGACCTAGTCAAAGGTCCTACGCACCCCAAAACACTATCGCTCCAGAAAGCACCTAGAGGTTGGAAACAGTTTCTGTGTGCCTCCTTCAATGATCGTAAGTAATGCTGAACACAGGCAGCTGCTTGAAAGTTTGAAAAATACGACTTACTGCCCCCCAAGTACTCTAACACCTGTTGTTTTTCAACTCACTCCCTAGGATGCCAGCATCCCCTTTCTCTAGCTAGCTATCCCCCTCTAGGAGCACTGAGGCTTTGCCTCCGGAACCTAAACAAAAGACATTGTCCAAAATGAACACATGGTTAAATATCTGGGGCCAGATGTAGGAGCCGTAATACCGGTCGGTAACGGCCGAATTCGGCCGTTACCGACCGGTATTAGGGTTTCCAGATGTAGGGGGGCTATATTTTACCGATTCTGTAAATTTACTGAATCGGTAAATTTACAGAATCGGTAAAATACCGAATCGGTATATTTACCGATTCGGAATATCCACATGTAGGTGGCACTCCTAAGAGTGCCACAGGCCCTTAAGAATCGGTATTTTACCACCCAATCCTATTGGGTGGTAAAATACCAATTTCAGGTGTGCATGCACATCTGTGCATGCACACCTGTGCAATGTGACACACAGACATGCCCTTAGGGCTTGTCTGTGTGCCACATGGCACACAAGTCCGGAATTGGGGTGCTTGAGGGTGTCAAAGTGACACCCCCTGCACCCTTGCAGGATTCGGTATTTACCGAATCGGTAAATACCGATTCTGTATTTCCAATTGATTCCTATGGGCTTCAAGGCCCATAGGAATCAATGGGAAATACAGAATCAGTATTTACCGATTCGGTAAATACCGACTCTTACAGAATCGGTAATTTTTTACCTACATCTGCCTCCTTCCAATTTACCGACTCTTAAATACCGAATCGGTAATAGTCGGTATTTAAGAGTCGGTAAATCGGATTTACCTACATCTGGCCCCTGATGTTTCTTCTGACTTTTGAACCTGTGTATATGTGTGCCTGTGTTTGTGTGCATAGTTTGCCTTAGTCAACATTTTGATGTTTTTTTTTTCCTTTAGTAAGTTTATCAGTGTGATGCTTATACTACAAAAAAATGCTTTGTAAATAAACGTTTTAACTTTTCAAAGTGTTTCTGTCATCTTTTAAAAACATTTTAAATGGGTGTCATGCATCAGAATAAAGATACTGAGTCTGCATTCAAGTTTTTATTCTTTTATTTTAGAAAGTCACCATTACACATACAACCTTACACTTTTGAAAAACTGCGTATTCTGTTTTAACAGCGCTTGATGTAGACCTAGAGTTTTCTTTCACATATTTCATAACCATACTGTCATTGTTAAATAGGTCATTCAAATATATATTTTACAAAATTCTAAATGTTATACCCTGAGACATTTTATTATTAAAATTTAAACAATGCTTCCTGCATGTGACCTGTATTTTGTTATACTTCACCCGCCTCACATCAGTTTTTTTACATACTTGAATATAGGTTTTGTACAGATGCTATGCTCGGGGAACGCCGCTGCACTGTCAAACGCTGTCACCTTGTCTTTATCTAAAAACAGGGCCGCTCAGTGAGTTCCTTCCATGTAGCACAGATCTGTGTTAAACATGAGCATGTAGGGTGTTTTGGACCCTATTTCAACAGGTAGAGTGTCAGTTGGAGAAACACCTAAAAAGTATTTCTTAGTGTATTTATGATGCCTCAAAAAATACCTAATCTGAACAGTGTCCATTTTACAATAATTTATAAAAGTCAAACAAAATTTGCCTGGCGTGGTTGATCTGAATGACATTGTTGAATATAGAGAATACAACCATGTTTACATTCATAACAAAGGGCTGACTAAGATGTATTTCTGCTTTTAGAGTGCCATTTTTGATCAAGCTGTAGTGGTCACCGTCTTCCATGTCAGGGGTCAGATCAAAAGCAAACAGTGTGTAGCCCGCCCCATATCCTTCTCTTGACACGACGATTCCCGAGTCAAGCCGCTGCTTCCCGGTTATTAAAACCAAGACCAGATTTTTCCTGATAAAACTAGCATCTCCAAAGCTAGGTGTGCATGGTTTTGAAGGAATCCAGCCCTATTGTGGAACAGCGCAACGTAGTTGATTTCGAAATTAAATGGGTTTGAGGTATAGAGACCGCTAAAAGCCATGTTGTTGACACAATCTATGATACGTTTTGGTAGTTGCCCCAAAATATACATATTGCTGCAGGGTTAATCTGGTACTGGCTGCGATGCTGAATATCTTCAGAGGTGTACTTGGCATTCAATGACAGTAAGGTTTCGGCATGAGTCAGTCTGAGGTTTGGGGACACTTTTACTCTCTTTACAAACAAACTAGCAGATAGTATGACCAGTTTATACTATTATGCATTCCCACTGAGGAGATTGAATGAGTCCTTGTTGTGGTTAAGTTTGATCTTAAGATTGATATCGTTGATGAGAAGTTTATCTTGGAAGAATAGATCTGAATGTATACACCCAAAGAGGTCAAACTGTCTACTGCCGGCGGTAAAGCTTGATCTTTTTACAAAACCATGATTGACACCGTTCAGCTCTTTGTCTTCAAAATGGGGATACGTATCTTTGTAGAAGAACCCTGCTGAAAGCTTTGTGCCCAGGGCGTTGCAGCTGTAATTTAGAACACTCTTGATGTAGGCTCTATAGCAGAGGTCTTCAAACTGTGGGTCCTGACCCCCAGGGGGGTCCTGGAGTCCTAGGAAGGGGGTCGCAGATTCCCCAGCTTCACTTGTCCCTGTAAAAAGACAGCCGTCTGCTGTCTTGGGATTGCTAATTGAGATCGTTATCAGCTGTATGCCTGAATGAAAAGCAAATGCTGGTAATCTGCCAGTGTAAAGGATGCTTGGGAGCAGTTCTGGCTCTTTGTGAAGACAAAGATGTGTGTTGTTTTGAGTTGAAGTGTAAAGAGTTAACTACTGGGCTGAAAAGTTCTTTCTTTTAATTTTGACTGAATTTGCACTGCCCTTTGTGCCCCTAAAGAGGTGTTGAAGGGACAGTTATGTAAAAAAAAATAATAACTGTGTTACATGTGGTCTGGTATTATTAAAACCTACATTTTGAAAGCACCATTTTATTGTAAATCTATTCACACATTTTGCAGCATTGTATCTTACCCTGTGTGTAATGCAAGTATAAAAAATTGACTTGCATATTCACAGTGCTTTCTGTCACAGGCTGTGACTTTGTAGCACTAAAAATATACATCACTATTCTCCACTGCATCAATCAAGATTTAATTCTGTGGGTCTCTGGTTACACACAGATCTCTGCAGTACTTTAACTAATAGATGTTTTCCTAATGTACTATACTGCATTTCCCACTGAGCAATAACTTATTTTATTTATTTTTCATTTACACTGCCCATTATTTTATATGTAGATACCTGAAGGTGAAATACCTAAAAACGTAAGATATTTTAGGTTTATTTATGAGAGGCTTGCATCGCCAGAGCATCACTTTTTTTGATGTTCTGGTGGCGCAACCATCTCAACCATACCTATGAGTCAGTGCAAAGTCACCCTGCATAGCTTTGCATTGCCTCATATGGAGTAATCAGTAAGACATAGCAGCGCAAGTCACTGCGTTGCTTTACTCTGCGTCAAGGAGGTATTCCATGGGCTTTGTGTGGGGTTCCCACGCAAAGCCTATGGATTTTGATGCTGCCCCATATTTACAAAATCATGTAAACCTGGGGCAGCTCCAAAAACTGACACCTCTCCAGTAGAGGCGTAACAAGAAGAAATGTTCTACGAGAGCTGCATTCTGCAGCTCTCATAGAAATAGGAAAACACCCCTCAGTATTGTTTTCGTGAAGGAAGGTGTCTCTTTGCGTCCAAAAACAATTCTGATTACGGTAGTGCTAGACAGCAATTGGTGAAGGGAAAAGAACTGGAATGCACCGTATTTCATAATAACAGTTTATTCCTGCCCTTTAACATTGGCATTGGGCAGCCCCGCAAGAACACTTGCAGCGCTGTCCTTCGCCAATTCCTCATAAATAAGGCCCTTTGTTTTTAGCTACAACTTTGGCTACACCCCTACACTCAATGACCTTTGGTTTGGATATGCTCATATAATGTTCTAAGTATACTCCCATTCTATCCTTTGGGACAGA
The DNA here is from genome assembly GCF_964263255.1 of Lissotriton vulgaris. Lineage (NCBI taxonomy): Eukaryota > Metazoa > Chordata > Amphibia > Caudata > Salamandridae > Lissotriton > Lissotriton vulgaris. The sequence continues at coordinate 483,976,060 of NC_141696.1, forward strand.
TAGCCTTTCCATAGTGAAAAATGAAACACACTGTAAGTCACAACCAGAAAATGTCACACACACCAGTACATGTCTTACCTATAACATACACAGCACCCTGCCCACAGGGATACCTTGGGCCTACCTTAGGGGTGACTTACGTGTAAGAAAACTTAAGATTAGGGCTTGGCAAGTGGGTGCACTTGCCAGGTCGGCATGGCAGTTACAAACTTCACGCAGACACTGCAGTGGCAGATCTGATAACCCTTTCAAGGGCTGCTTGGGTGAGTGGCACAATCAGTACTGCAGGACCACCAGCACCATGTGATTTACATGTTCTGGCACCCTCAGTGCACTTTACTAGCGACTTACCAGTAAGTCAAACATGAAATCATGCAAACACCAGTCTATAATACAATTTCTAATAGGAGCACTTGCACTTTAATACTGAACAGCAAAAAGGAAGTGCGCAGAGACACTGAACCAGCAAAAACAGAGTCAAAATTAGGTCTGAAAGGAAAAAAACAAGAGAAACATGCCAAAAGATGGCAGGTATAGCAGGGGCATTTATAGTTATCGATATATATTGATGATGAGAAGAACCAGTTTCTAGAAAATTTTGTCAGAAGGGGGTCCTTACACCTAAAAAGGTTTGACAAGGGGGTCTCGACACCAAAAAGTTTGAAGACCACTGCTCTATAGGCATACATGTTATCACTTTACGTGATGAGTGGATCGCCAAGGGTTAATGCCCACCTGATTAAACATGGTTGTGATGGGGTAAAAGATCATTGCCACTTTAGCATCGGCTGGTATGCTGGCACCATCCGATTTTACAAACAGTATGCAGCAGAGTATTGTTGAGATCCAGATACATATCCAATGGACCCTGATACAAATAACTCTATTGGCCCCAATGGCGCCAAAGCAGCGAGAGGCAATACTTCCATTAAAAAACTGTTTTCGATACTCGTCTGAGTGAGCTTTAGAGAAAACAAGTCTAACTCTGAATTGGCACATTCTACTGATGTGCAATGTATGAAGGCCATGTATAAGGTTATTGATTTAAAAAAAATATTTATGCTACCGGGTGTTCTCTCGTTCTTCGAGACTCTCTTTCACCTTATGGATCTTCTTTTGTGAGTGCTTTTTGAAGAGCACCTCCTTTTTTTAGCGAGTCGGCGGACCCCTACGCCTCAAAGACCTTCGCTTCCTTTTAATACTGTGCTTGGCCTGTACACAAGTCCCGCTCCTTCTTGGGGTTGTTTGTTCATGCTTTCGGTGACAGCAGAAGCCACAGATCCCACCACATCCTGGACAATATTCAAGGCTGCCACTTTAACATGGGATTTTTCAATTTCATAGCCTCTCCTCAAAAAGGCATAGCGCTTTTAAACAAACTACGGAAAAAACCTCAATGTCTCTGCCCATACCTAACCGGGGCCCCTAGAAAGAATCAGGCCCTCCATATCTGTCCTGGTGTCTGTAATAGTCCATGTACAGAGCAGGGTCACTGTATATTTTCATGATCACCATGATGTCTTCTTAATATTCGCTGTTATGTTGCTGTCTTCAATGTAGCCTTATAATGACTTTCCTATATTTAAAGGACACCGGCTAAGATTGATCATCAAAGATAATGGCCGTCATAGTGCCAAAATGGTTTTTAGAAATTGCTATGTAGTCAGTTTTGATATACTGAATATTAATCACTGTGTATTTTCCCCCTTCACCTGGACCCATCTTAACAATGGTGAATAACTATCTCAATCCTTTGCGGCACTACAGTGTCACTATACACATAGAGTGTATTGAGCCCTCTGTTAATATCAGGGCATGTAGGGGCCTACTCTGCCTGGCTTTTTATATGCTGTACTGTTCCTAAAACTCTTCTTAATTTACCCGTACAGCTAAACTCTGTATTTCGATTTGGAGATTTAAGAAACATCTTCCTTCCAACATTATCTAATACTAGCTGAATATCCAAATACGTTTCAATGCTGGCTATGGATTTGTTGATGGTCTCGACAACCGCTGCGACACTGGTGTAAAAGCCATGAGCAAAGCCAGCGTGGATGCTCAAGGGGTCCTGAGCACTCTTTATAGTAAATTTGACCTCAAGAATTGTAAATGTATTCTGTGTTCTTGGGTATTGGATTTCAGTTAGGGCTACCTCCCAGTCTCCTTTTAGGTCCACAGGTTTAGCCAGTTTCACAGTATAATTAGAAATTGATTGTCAGGGAAGATGTTCTTCGAGGCGTTGAATGGCAAGGTAAAATAAAATGATTTGTGTCCATACTGTTGCCTTCAGAGAGCCCCTCTTACTTACACACCCTGTAGGGAGCTGGCCAGCACCCACCTGTTACATTTCTGGGGCCACCTCCTCCAGTTGACAAAGCCCTGTCTATTAACCCCTCTACCTTTCCGTTTTGGAATCTTTTCAACCCAGTACACCATGTGGATCTTCCGGTACCTTTCTAACTCTTTGTTGGAAAAGGCACCCTACATTGTTCCGCCATCCTAGTCCTTTAACCTCTAAATGTATATAGCTTCTTTAAGCTCCACACTCTCCACTATAAATATTTCATTGCTAAAAGTCTGCCCTTCGTAAACACCCCTTTCATCTTTGAAACCCTAACATGATTACCTTCTTTAAAAGAGGCTTCTTTACCTTGGCAGAAAAAACGGCTCCCGTACACCGTTCTCCACACCGCTAAGGAATTATCGGTTACCTCTACGGGAGACATTTTGATGGTTCTGTGATAACTGGCATTATAAATGCCTGTAGAACATCCACATATAGGTGAGTCTATGAAATATCTCACATCTTAGATTTTTAAGTTCTGTCAAAAGGCTCTATAACAGCAGCTTTTACCTCAGTGTGCATTACAAAATGATGAACAGTGTGCTGTTTTAATAATTTCTGGAACAAATTGTTTAAAAATTATTTTCCGGGGTGTGGCCAACCATCATGGCCAATCGGGCGTAACTCCTATCGGCTCCTCTCCAGGCCCAGCAACAATCATGTTAAGCAAGGCACTTTCAGCCCCCAAAACCGGATCGCCCAATAGGAGCCTCGGTTGTTGTTTACGGAGCATGGATGTTCCTGTCACCAGTGCCCGCGGCACCTTCTAAGATGGCGGCCATTCCCAAGCTCGATCTCCGCCAAGAACGCTACAACTCCCAGACCTGAGGGGAGCTGTGCGGAGATTATCATAAGGGAGGGCATTGGTAACACTATCCTCCTACACCCCAGACTCCTCCTTCAGCCAAAAGGGTGGAGTGGGCCTCGCATCAGGCCAGCGACAGAAGGGCTGCTCTCCATGTTGGGTCCACCGTAGGTTGGGGGAGACCTACAGTGGAGATGAAGCTCCTGAGGACCAGTCTTGAACAGAACTCCAGTGATCCCCTGTCTGACAGACCCGAGTGGTTGTGGCACGCTCGGACCGAGAGTCCGCCCCTCCAGTACGGTGATATATGGATCCAACGGAGCCCTGCGCCAATTCCGCTGAACATCCATAACCCAACCCAAGATGATCTCCCAGCCTAATCAGGAGTGCAGAGTTGGGGGGACAGGTCCCGGTCCCCCACAAGATTTTGTTTTTCCTGTTGCAGAACGTCCCGGACCAAGCGGTCGGCGTTGGTCCCTATGCCACCCAAAAAAGCGCAGCCCACAAAGGTCTCCAGGTTCTTCACCCACACTACCAAAGGATTGGGCAGTGAAGGGGTAGCGCATCCAGATGGCACTTTGGCGCTTACACTGGAAGATCTGATGGCCTCATTACGAGAATTTAAACAAGAGCTCAGAGACGATATCAAGGCTGACATGGGGGGGGCTGGTTTCCCTGCAATCTGATGTCGACTCGATAGGGGCCAAATATCAGCAGTTGAAAGACTGCATACGTCCCTTAGAGCCCACTCTAGTGAATTGAGATCTCAGCTGAAAGCCACGGTGCTCCGATATTTAGACCTCGAGAATCGCTCCCAGCTGGAAAACATTTGTGTGCGGGCCTGGAAGAAGGCTGCGAAGGTCCCGATTTGGAAGCCTTCATGGTGGGGCTCTTCTTGACTGTGCTGGGAGACTCTGAGCCGGAGGTTCGTCTTGAGCGGGTCCACAGGGTGGGGCCCCGCATTACCGGAGATTACAGGAAACCCAGGGACGTGCTGGCAAAATTTTGCTCTTTCAAAACCAAGGAGTTGGTTCTTCAGAAGGCGCAAGCACTCGACAAGGTATCCTTCCAGGGCGCGACGTGCCCTCTATACCAGGATGTAGCCCAAGCCACACTTGTCCGACACTAGCTGTTCCGTCCTAAGAGACTGCAAGGTGAAATATAGATGGACCTACCCCTTTGGCCTAGCTTTGTAAATGTAAATGTATTGCGATTTATATAGCGCACGTATCACCCGAAGGCATCAAGGCGCTTGCTTAGGGAACCCGTCCTGGTATTCCCCTGTGAGATACCCCGGCAGGGTATCTGCAAGGTGAAAGCCCGGCATCCCGCCACGAGGGGCCGTTGTGGAGATTAAGCAAGCTATTGCCCAGAGTCGCAGAGTGGGAACCAGTGAATCGAGTAGGCACCAGAGCGAGAATTGTCGAGTCCATGGACATTTTTAGGACTCAAGACCCCGCCGAGCCGGGAATTGAACCCTGGTCCCGGGCTGACCTCTGCTTCCAGGTCTGCCTCCTCTAACCAGTGAGCCACACTTCTAGCTTTGTCACTTGACAATGAGAACTATCACTGCAATGATTTGGAAAGGAGACGACAATTCTTGGTTTCAAGATGCCTACTCCGGCCCGAACGCCAGAATCGAGAGTTATGGAGGAAGCAGCGGGCTCAAGAAATCAGGGGAGGGGGGTCTTTGGCTACAGCAGTGGAGAGCTCGCAAGAACACTACGGAATGATGAAGTATCTGCTCTCTGCTATCCACTTGCTTGGTTTCTTGCAGGGATTTCGGTCGGGCCTGTAGTTTGCCGGTCTTGACAGGGACCTTAGCCTCATGCCCTTAGGACATCGGCCAGTCTGACTATTAAAGATGAGGCTGGGAGAGGGAGGTGGTCAAAGTTGTCCTACCGTTGACAGCACTTATTGCTATTCCCAGCTAATATCTTATTTGTGCATACGTAATAGTTCTAAGAGCCTTGGAGGCGAAATTTGGACCGCCCAAGATAATGCTTGAATTGCGGTTCTCCTTTGTGGTAGAGATCCCCCGAGCTTACAGTTATGGTTTTTATTTGTTACTGTTAATATTGTTGTGGTGTCACAGTACTTTATGCTTTTATTTTAGGTTGCTTTGGTACGATGGGAGGGGGGAAGAATGATATGGAGGGAGTGTTCCCTGGAGAGCAGTTGGTGAAACCAGCGGGAGGGTTTCATGCTAACTGATGGGGATTAATCACCAAACGTGGAACGTAAAAGGCCTTAACTCCCCTAAGAAAAGGAATAAGGTCTGGAAATTCCTAAATGACCACCAGATTAAAATAGCTGCCCTGCAAGAGACACATCTTCCACGCAAGGAGGAGCAACGATTGAAGCATAGGGCCTACCCCCAGATTTTTCGCTCCTCAGCATACACTAAACACAATGGGGTGGCGCTCCTTTTTTATGCATCTCCACCATGACACTAAAATGAACAAAGAGGGGAGGTTCTTGATGGTTAGGGGAGAGCTGCGGGGACGATCATGTACCCTAGCCACAATTTATGCACCTAACACAGGGCAACATGATTTCCTAAACTCATTCCTTACCACACTAGAGGAATTTGCAAGAGGGGACATCCTATTGGTCGGAGACTTCAATCTGATATGGGATTCGGCTCTTGACACTAAACACTCCCATAGGGCATCAGGAAGATCTTCAGCAAACCACTTAAAGCAGCTTTCCAAAGGTTGGGGATAGTAGATACCTGGAGGGCGGCCCATCCCGCGACACTGGATTACTCCTTCTTCTCACAATCGCATAGGACATACTATAGGATCCATAACACATTCATAAATCAGTCCCTTCTCCATACAGTAGCGGGACCCCAGTTCCATCCGATTTGCCTCTCTGATCGTGCGCCATTCGAGTCTTTGATTGGCCTGCCCCGCGCTCCAAACTTGCCAGGTGGTATTGTCACAACTTCCTTTGTAGAGATCGGCTTCTTAGGGATTAGTTACGAAAGGCAATGACAGAATTTTTTAACCTTAATGACCTGGAGCAAACCTCCCCAGCCATCAATTGGGGCATCTTGAAAGCAGTTATTCAGGGGAAGTGTATAGAGTTAGAGGCCACACTCAAGGTGCAGTGCAAGGGGGACGCCTTCTCCTCGAGGGTGAGGGTGAACTTTGCACGGCCAGGAATGAACGTAAGTCTAATCCCTCAGTCCAATCCCTCCGTAAGGTTACAGAGGTCAAGGGGAAGCTTCAAGCTGAAAAGCTGAAAAGAACCTCCTGCGCTTACAGGCGCACAGTTATGAGGGAGGGAACAAGGTTGGTTCGCTATCAGCACATCAACTATGAGTGAGGCAGGAGAAGGAGCCTCACATTAAGCACATAGTCGATGGGAAGGGGGTCTCCCTGTATACCGCAGATCAATTAAACGAGCAAGTCCAAGACCAATATCTAGAGGCCCTGGACCTGCCCCAGGTTCTGGACTCCACCAATAAAGAGTTAAGTAGACCCATTTCCGAAGAAGGGCTCCAAAAGACAATAGATTCTCTTAAGCTCCAAAAAGCGCCCGGTCCTGACAGTCTTAATGCCCACTTCTATCGTACTTTCGCACCCAAATTAGTCCCCCGTCTGGTGACGCTCTTCAACGATATCGCTGCCACACATAAGCTGACCCCTTCGATGGCCAAACAGGGGAAAGACCCCTCTAGCTGCGCCTCTTACAGACCTATAGCGCTCCTGTATCTTGACGCCAATCTATATTCTAAAATCTTGGCTTCACGTCTGAAGAACATTATGCTGTTCCTTGTGCAGCCAGACCAAGTGGGCTTGATCAAGGGGAGGCAGAGCCATGATAACCTCTGGAGAGTAGATCACAATATTGAGAAAGCACAGATGAAGGCCATACCTGCGGTCCTTCTCTCGCTTGACGCGGAGAAAGCCTTTGAGCGGGTTGATTGGGCCTTTATGACCAGTACACTGCGTTGGTTTGATTTTGCTGAGATCTTCCTTGGAATGGTACGGGTGAATTATTGCGCACCGCGATCTAGGGTCGTGGTAAATGGGATTGCCTCGGAACCTTTTACCCTGTCCAGGGGAACCCAGGAGGGGTGCCCTTTATCCCCCCTACTATTTGCGCTCAGCATCGAACATCAAACCTTTTGCAGAGCGCACTCGGTCCAACCCGGACATGGGGGGGTTGCCATTTGGTACGGACGAACACAAAATATCCCTCTTTGCGGATGATGTGCTTCTCCCAGTCACGAGGCCGCAGGCTTCTCTCCCAGCGATCCAAGCTGAACTTGCATCTAACGAACAGGCCGGGGGCTTTAAGGTGAACCTCTCTAAATCCTTCCTTCTTAACCTCACGGTGCCTAAGGAGTCCATGCGTTCTCTTGAAGGTGTGACCCCCTTTCGGAGAGCACACAAAGACATCACATATCTCGGCATCAAACTCACCCCCAAGCTGGAACACATATATGGAGCTAACTACCCTGCTCTGCTGCGCCAGCTTAACGCTGATCTATCTAGATGGAGGATCGTCTATCTCTCCTGGATAGGGCGGGTCAATGCAATAAAAATGAGCATTCTCCCGCATTTATTATATCTCTTTCTGGGCCTTCCGATCCCAGTAGATCAGGCGCTTTTCTCTGAACTGAAAACAATGATTACCAAGATTATTTGGCAGGGGCAGAGGGCACAGCTCTCCAATCACGTGTTAACTAGATCGAGAGAAGAGGGGGAAACAGGCTTTGCCGGACTTCCTGGGATACTATAGGGCAGCTCAACTTAGGGTGATTATGGAAGTTCTCTCCGAGAGTCAGAAAAACTTTGGCTCCACATGGACTGACAAATGACAGAGAGAACGATCTGGGACCTCCTGTGGAAACAGAAATACAATTGACCACGCAATGCCTATATCAGCACCCCTATGGTGACCACCTTAAGGGTTTGGGATGAGTTAACTAGATCCACTCCTCTTACCACCTTCCCCTCCCCCTATACGCCCATTCATTTCAAGCCTGAGTTTCCTCCGGCGCTAAAGGAAGGGCCATTTGAGGCTTGGCGGGAGGGGAGCTGTCTTATGCTCTCTCATCTGTTCGAGCAGGGGAAACTGTTGACCTTTATGGAATGTGTTCAAGCCTTTCACCTCCAGACCTCACTGTGTGCAATTTAAGCATTGGGTCCTACAACCGCAGATACGGCTGGCCACCACTAGGGATCTACTTCCCATCGAGAAATTTGTGCAGTCAGGAGCTGCTACAAGGGGGACCATCTCTTTCCTTTACTCACTCATACGGGCTTTGGGTTCTCATCAAGCCACTATACACCAAAAGTTTTGGGATGCACTTTTAGACACCCCACTGCAGAAGAAACAATGGACATCACTATTTAAGGTTATTCCCAAGTTTAATCGCTCCATGTTTTTAAGGAAGGCTAATTACAAAATGATATATGAATGGTACCTGCACCCCCAGAAGCTACACACCATCTTTCCCAACTCCTCAGATAGGTGCTGTAGGGGCTGTAGGTTGCTGGGTGAATTTAGGCACATCTGGTGGGACTGTCCTTGCATTAAGCCCTTTTGGAAGGAGGTACTTTCTCAATTCAAACAGATTCTGGGTTATCCGATCCCGGACACTCTAGAACACACTCTCTTGTGGATCCGGGATCCCAACTTGAATCGACAAACGCAGGGGGATCGGTCCATGATGTGGACCTCAGGGCCGCTAAGATGGCTGTAGCGGCCGCGTGGAAGAAAATAGATGCCCCCTCCATTACCCCTATGGCATGCCAGGCTTTGCCGAGGACTGGCAATGGAAAGAATGGCAGACATTGTAGAAGACTCCTGCAAGGGATTTGACTGTGTTTAGGCCCCCCTGGTTGAATATCTATCAGATGGGCTGCGAGCTATCCATCTCTTTCATATCTAGACCTTCCATTGGCTCCCCCGTTTCGGTGAGGGGGCTCCCAGAGAGGAGGGACTCCCCTCTCCCTGGGATCCCGCCTTCACCTGCAACTATATTTGAATTTTCTATGACTACGACACCTTAGTTTGAATATTTGTGTTTATTTCTATGAGTTATGGGGAGTGGGGGGATGGGAAGGTTGATTGCTAAGGACTTTTCTTGCCTCCCACGAGATCAAGATGATGTCTGCAATGTGGGAAATCTGGTGGAGACCTGGGAGGTGTACGCTGAGCATATTAAGAGTTTGCTGAATCCTAGTCCACAAACTGTATATGATACTTTAGCACTCTGTAACTTTCGGCATACACAATGCTTTGGGGTCTCTTTCCACAGTGTGGTTTTTTTCTGTGCACTGTTTTATCTTTGAAATCTATAAAAAGATATTTGACAAAAAAAGTATTTTCCGGCATCTGTTTGCAGATTTTTAGGGGTTTGCAGTTTCCTGAAGATGGCTTTAAACGCAGTGGTGAACCTAGCACCACTTTTATCGCTTAGCGCTTTTTCAATGGCATACTTTTACAATGCATATTTTACCGTTAATATATATCAAGCTCCAGTATTATGCTTGGCTAGAACTTGAAGACTGATTATGTCCGCCTGCCATTGATAATATAGCTGCGCATTAACGATGGTCGATCGCCTCTTAAAAGGCCTCCTGGCTGACTTGTGGTGTGAATACACCTCTTCTCCAAACAACCAGGTCTTCACCTGTGCTCTCTTTACCCGCTCATTTTCAACTAGAGGCCTTCTACACAGAGCTTCAGGTCTTCCGAAGCTTCCGATCCAGCTTGTATCATAATAAAGCTTTGCTAACCCGTCCCCAGACATGTTATCTGCCCCTCCATCCCATGAAATGAAAGACAATGGTTTTGTATGAAATAAAAATAAATAATGTTAGCAACATGTAAACAGGGCATAATTTACAGTTTCATGGTACACGTCATGTTGTTTTTGTTGGACAGTTTGTTGGCTTATCACTACATATACATAATATGACAGATGCTGCATACATTAGTAGGGGCCTCGCAGATAATTATTAATTTGCCTCAATGTCACAACTTTTGATATTTTTACAGCTATAAACTCAACTGCTCAAGACAGGACTTCCCGCTCACCCCTCCTATAACTTTGTACACTCTGGATACTGATGGCATTCAAACGATTGTACACTTCGCTGTCGTACAATACAAAACCTTCATTTCTGAAATAATCTTCAGTCAGAAGCTCTCAGGCGATAGGGAAGCTGGTAGTTAGTGATAGTATTAACTCCCTCAAAGGCTTTTGTACCTGCTTCAGCATCTATCCGCTGTAGTTAGTCACACATTAATACATCAGTTGGATATGCACATAGGTCTGTCACATTGCATCGTTGTGGGCAACTCACGAAGCTTCAGATAGCGCAGAGTTGCAGGTTGTATTTCAGCTATTCTTTCTTTAGGCAACATATATACCAGTCTGGTAATACATATATATCCTGGACGTAACTCAGAAGCATCTTGTGCACCGACATTCTGATACGTGGCCTAAAAGTGAGTATGTATGTAACTTTAAATAATACAATAATGACATGATACTGTGGGACTCATCATTTTTAAAAACAGTTTTTGCGGGGCTAAAGAGCTGACCTGACTATTTTTCAAACAAAGATTGCACATACATCTTTCTATAGCCCTTTCTGCCATCCTTCTAACAAAATTCATACACAAACACAAACCTTCGATACGTCAGAGTTTAGAGCTTGGCTCACTCGAACATCAGGTCTCTTTGAGCGTGGTCGAGAAGACTGTAATCATATCAGGGTGGAAATGTTTTCTTTCCTCAGACAAACCATACACCAACCATAAAAGTTTATGCACTTTGTTTGGGTCTAGCAAGCTACATATATGACAGATTGTTGTTGAAGTGTATGAGTCATATAGACACTCATGAGCCTCCTATTGCGGGTCATTAATTTTATGAAAGTATTTTTTTGTAACCCTTTTTTTATTGGTTTTCACAATAACACGAATATTTTATCCGTCAAGGCTTATCATGAACATTGCATCCTTATTTGAACAAAATAATCGAAAACATCTCCCACCCATCCACCCCCCATTTCAGGCTCAAGCTATCATTTGTATACAAGACCCGTATTTAACACCCATGCGGACTCAGTGATACATATCTATGCATATAAAGTTTAGTATATAAGCAACACATACATGGTTTATATTGTTCCACCTAGTACAATTTCTATAGCATCTGACAACATTTGCAGTCCTGGACTTTACATTCTGTCACTATTCTTGTAAGTCTTTGGACACAAACTCCTCCATCATTGCATTACAGTCCATCAAGATTGGTAACCTTCGCATCCCTTTCTGTTCTTCTCTTTGTAGCTCTGTTCCCTCAGCCCTTCCACATCACACCACCTCATTGTACCAGTCTAACAATTTGGGTGGCCTGGTAGCTTTCCACCTCATGGTTATATTTCTTTTTGCCAAAATCAGTGCAAGGATCACAAATCTGGGAACATTCTGCTGAGCTTGTGGGGGGTTAAATATGGACGGTGCACAATCATGAGCTGGATACATGTAATCTTCGGGTTCCTAGAGATCCTATTCAGGTGTTCTAGTACTATCTCCCACTCCTTATCCGTGAGTGTACGGCCGACATCTGTGTCCCACCTATCATGAGTCAGCTGCAGCGAAACAGACGTGTGTGTGCGGATACCTCGGGACCGCCATTTTGTCAAGTGACTTCCGTTACCCATCATATATTGCATATGTGTTAGTGCATGTGTCTGCGGCTCGTCCCTTCCAGGGTCCCAAACCGTTTTGATATAGCAAGAAATGTGTGAATGTAGCAAAAACAATCTATCTGTCACCCCCGACACCTTCACAAATGTAATTAAACAACAGGGGGTGGTGATGGACAGAGTTTCTGAATTAAGCAGAATACTCTCACCCAGTCAAGAGATCAGGGCTTGATCCAACACCGTTTTTTAGCTCACTGCACCATCCCAGCTCAGAACCTGGCTATATGCAAATTAGTCTGTCCCTGGCCCAGTGCATCATGGGAACAGGGCAGACCAAACTACCAAGCCAATTCTTTCACTGGGAAGGAAACAAGCTTCCGGGGACCGGTTTCTGGCATTACAGCCGTCTTCGGCCCGGCTTGCTTGAATCCTGATGGTGCAATGAGCAAGGGACTCACGTCTGAGTATACCCTTCCACGCTTATGGTGGACAAAATAATTAAACAACAGGGGGTGGTGATGGACAGAGTTTCTGAATTAAACAGAATACTCTCACCCAGTCAAGAGATCAGGGCTTGATCCAACACCGTTTTTTAGCTCACTGCACCATCCCAGCTCAGAACCTGGCTATATGCAAATTAGTCTGTCCCTGGCCCAGTGCATCATGGGAACAGGGCAGACCCAACTACCAAGCCAATTCTTTCACTGGGAAGGAAACAAGCTTCCGGGGACCGGTTTCTGGCATTACAGCCGTCTTCGGCCCGGCTTGCTTGAATCCTGATGGTGCAATGAGCAAGGGACTCACGTCTGAGTATACCCTTCCACGCTTATGGTGGACAAAATAATTAAACAACAGGGTGTGGTGATGGACAGAGTTTCTGAATTAAGCAGAATACTCTCACCCAGTAAAGAGATCAGGGCTTGATCCAACACCTTCACAAATGTGTCATGGTTCATCAATGTGCCATCAGTAAAGAAATCGCCTATCGTGGACACTCCCGCCTCTGCCCATATCTCTATAGGTCTAAGTGTCACCCTTCCCGATGAAAGTGGAAGAACCAATAGGGGTATAATTGGGGCGTAGGGCCGCTATTTTAGTATAACACGTGGCCCTCTTCCAGTACTGTAGGGCTGTCTGCAAGAGTGGGGATGCCGTTATCAGGATTTTGCTGCCTGGTAGCAGTCGTACATGCAGTTCCCCAGGTTCCCAAGCTTGGGGGGTCATGGATATTTCTCTCAGGTGACGGCCTGTTATCCAGTATGCCAGCCACTGTAGTTGGCCTGCATAGCAATAAGCTCTCATGTCGGGGACTCCCATACCCCCTTGCTTTGTAGCTTGCTGCAGCTTAGCGAGCCCTATATGCCTACGTCCCAAACCCCATATTAATTCAACTAGTAGGGTGTCCAGTAATTTAAATGTTTGCAGTGGAATCATAAAGGGCAAATTAACAAAATAATATAACATTCTTGGTATCATCACCATTTTAGCTATGGCTACCCGCCCGACTACCGATATCGGTAAGGGCGGTCGACCTCAAATCTGGGGAACAGGGTTTGAGTCTCGGCAATGACGCTGATCATCCTGTGATTCTGGGCAAATCACGTAATCTCCCTGTGCCTAACAAAAATGAATGTGTCCTCATGTAACGCAACTGGTGCTATGGAAAGCGCTCTGATACCCGATACCGGGTCAAGTTCGCGCTATATAAAACTCTGTAAAAAGATAAATTTAAAAAACCTTATTTGCTGTCGAAGTGATGTTATAGAGTGAGTCAAATTACCATCTAAGATAGCCTCCACGTCCTGGTATATCTGAATACCCAGATATTTTAAAGTAACTGACGCGGTCTGGAACTTCCAACAACCAAATTGAATTGGTTCGGTCCTGGCTACGTCATTAAAAAAGAAGGCGTAAGACTTGTTCTCATTTATTGTAAGTCCTGAGAGTTTTTGGAACACACCGAAAAAAGCTCAGGCATAGGGTCATAGACCTCGTACAGATTTATAATAAATTAAATTATGTCATCTGCGTATGCCGAAACCACATGCATCTCCCCATTTATATGTATCCCCCTGTGACCTGCCATTACACGTAACTTTTGCAGTAGAGGTTCCAGCGCTAAAATTAATAATAAGGGCGAGAGCGGGAAACCCTGCCTAGTACCCCTCGCTACCTGGTATTGGCTAGAAATATGTGTCCCAGTGTGAGCCCTTGCCGGTGGATTTGTATATAACAGACTCACCCAGTTCATGTACTCCGGCGGAATCCCAAATCGAGGCAACGCACTCAGCATATAGTCCCAGTGTAACAAGTCAAACGCTAGCCTCAGATCTACAGAAATGCAGCCCCACGGATCAGCATTCGTAGGCACCTGCGACATTACCATATGGAGCCTCCGGATGTTGAGCGCCGTGCTCCTATTCGGTACAAATACACATTGATCAGTGTGTATCAATCTGGGGGAATATTGTCTATTTGCAAGCAGCTTACTTAAAATCTTGTAATCCGTATTAAGGAGCGATAGGGGTCTATAAGTCGCAATGTCTCTGCTGTCTCTTCCCGGTTTCAGTAAGGAGATCACCGTCGCCTGCACAGTAGTGAGGGGGAGCGAACCATCCTCCAGTGCTGCCCGATACAATTCTAACAGTCGGGGTATCAACAACTCAGAATACACCACATAAAATTCAATGGGCAGGCCATCATTACCTGGCGACTTATTACGAGGGAGGGCGTCAATCACTGTTTTGAGTTCCATGAGTGTGATTGGCCTCTTTAAATCTGCTCGTTGGTCATTGCTTAGAGTAGGGAGCTGCAATCCCTCAAAGAACGCCTCGTATTGCCTTTCCTCCACCTGGTCCGGAGACGTATATAATTGCTCATAGTACTGCTGAAAAGTGGCGTCAATTTCTAACTGGGTGTGTTTCACCTCACCGTCAGGGACATTTATTTCCAGAATGGGAGACACTGGTGGTGCATCTTTAAGAATCCTAGCAAGCAAGGGGCCCGCTCTATCCGCATTAACATGTTGCTTCTGTGTATATAATCTATAATCTAGAACTCAGAGCTCTTCTAGTAGCTCTGCGTGTGTTATGTGCAGTTCTTGTAACTCTGTTTTGCTCGTGTTATTCGTTACCGCGTCCTGTTCCAGTTTGCCCAGCCTATCCTCTACATCCGTGAGCTTGTCAAGGAGTGTTGCACAGACACCCACTTTTTGACTGATCGCCACCCCCCTTATAACCATTTTAAAAACGTCACACTCAATCTGTCGAGTGCTCGCTGTATTGGTGTTCTCATTAAAATATTGGGTTATGGCCCTGGAGAGAGCATTGCAGAACACAGAGTCTTCCAGCAATGATGGGTTTAACCTCCATGATGGAATTGGTGTTGAGACCGTTCCTCATAGTAACATGGCCTCTACTGGGTTATGGTCTGAATATTTTTTGCCCAAGTGTGTGGTGTCCATAACAGTGTCTAATAGCTTCTGCGAACAAAATATTCTGTCTGTACGAGTGTGTAAGCTATGCGGTGTGGAAAAGAAGGAGTATTCTTTGTCTACTGGGTGTTTCTCCCTCCAAACATCTCCCACTCCGCAACCTCCTGCCCAAGCCTGAAGCACTTTATTTTGCTTCCTACACCCCGCCCCTGCAGGGGAGGGTGCGATCTGTCCAGTTCTAGGTCCAGCACTGCATTAAAATCATCACCAGAGATCCATGGGTACCCTTCCCAACCCACCAATGCAGTACTAAGAATTGCCAGAAATGTGTCTTGTTCCGTGTTCGGGGCATAGATACTCCCTACTGCTATGTGCTCTCCATCCAGCAAGCCCTGTAACAGCACACATCGCCCATTCGAGTCAGTCTTTTGCTCTATAAGTGTGAAGGGGGTGCCATTCCTGAACCATATCGCCGCTCCTCTGGCAAAAGCGAAATAAGAAGTAGAAAACAGCTGTCCCCTCCATATCTTAAGGAGCTTAGCGGCTTCCGCTTGTATTAGATGTATTTCTTGTAAAAAGACTATCTGTGACTTCCTATGGTTTAATTGTGCCAAAATTCTATGTTGTTTGTGTATCAACCCCATAGCTCTTATGTTCCAGGATGTATATTTATATCTATTAGGTTGTGTCATCAGGTTGCCAAACATACAAACTGAGCATCACATAATTCCCCGTACACTGAGCGCCCTTCCTAGCACATGTAGCTGAGCCCCCAAACCTCATTAAACTTCCCAATACTAGGTTCCCCCACACAACAAAAGAGAACCAAACCAACAAAACAAACTCGAGAAGAACTCCACAGTTTCCATAACTAAGTGCAGTTGCCTGAGGGGTAGTGGCCTCCACCCGTCCCATAGCACCTTCCATGTAACACTCAAGAAGTCAGTGACCCTAGAGCCCCGACCACATCCTATTTTTGTGCGTCGGTCATTATTGTAGACAACTCGACCAACCAACACATCATCATTGCCTAAGTAATCACATAATTGGCATATTAAGCATATGTGTAGACATATATATATATATATATATATATATATATATATATATATATATATATATATATATATATATATATTCACTGAAAAAACCATAGGTTATAGACCATATATAGTTAGGAATTCGCATTTACAAAACCTTATTTTACTCACACAAAACCATTGAAATTCCATATATAGTTAGTTGCACTAACTATATATCGCGCACCCGCAATCCACTGCTGATGATGTCACATATTACATCATTCATGACATGGTCAGTGACATCACTGATGACATCACTGATGACATCTCAAATGACATCACTGATGACATCTCAAATGACATCACTGATGACATCACTGATGACATCTCATTTGACATTACTGATCACATCACTGATGATATCATTCATGTGATAATACGATGAACCTCTTCAGACTCTAATATAACCTTAGATACAATCAGTGTAAACAGACACTCACAGACTGTCACTCAACCATGGAGTTACTCACACACCTAGTCAGTCATGCAAAGAATCAATCACACCTCCATTTCCTCAACTATACAGTTATACAAACTTTACTTATTCAAACATATACTAACACATATTTACTCTCTTATACAATCCCTGATACAAGTTCACAGTGATCCATACAGCCACTCACACATTCACTGGCTCTTATGCACAGTTATTTATATATGTCAACTCTCACATGTACTGTGTTTTACATATGTACTTACTTTGACATGTAGCACTGAGATATCCATTCACTCACCAATACACTCATGCACACAGTCAACCGCCCATACAGCTGTTTCCACATGCACTTTTGAAACCATACATCTAGTGAATCAACTGCTCACACATCTATGCACAGAGTCATACACCTCCCAGCCACCCACACACACACTCAGTCTCCCATACAAATACTTGGGCAACCAATCAATAACCCATATAGTTACTCATATAGCTACTTATCAACACATGCAACAGTTTACAGAACAACAGACATAATGATGCACAAATTAAGACAGTTTAGTCACTAACCCATGCACTCAGTGAGACACATTTAATCACTCACTCATACAGTCAGTCATGCACCTACTAAATCCTTCATCCAGACACTTATACATCCACTCATTCTTCAATATGTAAGACATATTTTAACTTTACAGAAACATACAGTCACTGGATGTTGTCATCAGTGATGTCATCAGTGATGTCATTTGAGATGTCATCAGTGATGTCACTGACCATGTCATGAATGATGTAATATGTGACATCATCAGCAGTGGATTGCGGGTGCGCGATATATAGTTAGTGCAACTAACTATATATGGAATTTCAATGGTTTTGTGTGAGTAAAATAAGGTTTTGTAAATGCGAATTCCTAACTATATATGGTCTATAACCTATGGTTTTTTCAGTGAATTTTCAAGGTTTTGTAAATGCTAATTCCTAACTATATATGGTCTATAACCTATGGTTTTTTCAGTGAATTTTCAAGGTTTTGTAAATGCTAATTCCTAACTATATATGGTCTATAGCCTATGGTTTTTTCAGTGAATATATATATATATACATACATATATAAACATATATCATCTGTATATCTATATAAATACAAACATAAATGCATGCATACATATACTTATATGCATACAGATGCATGTTATTTACATGAAAGTTGAAAAAACACTAATAAAAGCAAAGCTAAAAAGCCACCTCATTACAAACAGAATGGCTTTAACTTAAACGAGGGCGAGATCTATTGCATTTTCAATGCTTGTTTACTTTGGTTCCATCAAGAAGGCATTCAGATGTGTCACACATTTGCCATAAATTCTGAATGTTAGCACTCTAGTTGCACATTAGATCACTGTAGTAAAGCTACTGCTCACCAGGGACGTCTGCTGCTGGTATTCAAAGTGCATGTTTCAGTCTGCATGTCACAATTTTTTTAATGAAATAGAAGAGGATTTGAGAAGTCACTCAAAATGATCCCTAATTTTTCTTTCTGAAGCACTAATCATACTTTCTATGGCAAAATGAACCCCCTCATGTTGTTCCTTTTTAAATTGAGTGTTTTCAGACTTACCACTTCATTCCAATCAAGATGGCTTCTGGTGTGCCATACTTTTGTCATAAGTAAGACTGTTAGCGCTCTAGTTGTTCTTTAGAACACTCTGGGACATTCTGTCATTGGGCTATACTTGGGGTACATCTGGGTGATATTTGGGCTACATTTAGGCTCTTTTGTCTCTGGTGGCCATCTTGGGAGACTGTATGTCAGAATGTTTTAATGAAATTGAAGAGGGTTTGAGAAGTCACTCAAAATGTGCCCTAATTTTTCTTTCTGCAGCACTAATCATAATTCATATGGCAAAATATACCCCCTCATTTTGTTCCTTTTTAAATTAAATGTTTTAAGAGTTACCACTTTATTCCAATCAAGATGGCTTCAGGTGTGCCATACCTTTGTAATAAGTAGGACTGTTAGCGCTCTAGTTGTTCTTTAGAACACTCTGGGACATTCTGTCATTGGGCTATACTTGGGCTACATCTGGGTGATATTTGGGCTACATTTGGGCTCTTTTGTCTCTGGTGGCCATTTTGGGAGACTGCATGTCAGAATTTTTTAATGAAATAGAAGAGGATTTGAAAAGTCACTCAAAATGTGCCCTAATTTTTCTTTCTGCAGCACTAATAATACCTTCTATTGCATAATATACCACCTCATTTTGTTCCTTTTTAAATTAAATGTTTTAAGAGTTACCACTTTATTCCCATCACGATGGCTCCAGGTGTGCTATACCTTTGTAATAAGTAGGACTGTTAGCGCTCTAGTTGTTCTTTAGAACACTCTGGGACATTCTGTCATTGGGCTATACTTGGGCTACATCTGGGTGATATTTGGGCTACATTTGGGCTCTTTTGTCTCTGGTGGCCATTTTGGGAGACTGCATGTCAGAATGTTTTAATGAAAAAGAAAAGGATTTGAGAAGTCACTCAAAATGTGCCCTAATTTTTCATTCTGCAGCACTAATCATACTTTCTATGGCAAAATATACCCCCTCATGTTGTTTCTTTTTAAATTAAATGTTTTAAGAGTTACCACTTTATTCCAATCAAGATGGCTTCAGGTGTGCCATACCTTTGTAATAAGTAGGACTGTTAGCGCTCTAGTTGTTCTTTAGAACACTCTGGGACATTCTGTCATTGGGCTATACTTGGGCTACATCTGGGTGATATTTGGGCTACATTTGGGCTCTTTTGTCTCTGGTGGCCATTTTGGGAGACTGCATGTCAGAATGTTTTAATGAAATAGAAAAGGATTTGAGAAGTCACTCAAAATGTGCCCTAATTTTTCATTCTGCAGCACTAATCATACTTTCTATGGCAAAATATACCCCCTCATCTTGTTTCTTTTTAAATTAAATGTTTTAAGAGTTACCACTTTATTCCAATCAAGATGGCTTCAGGTGTGCCATACCTTTGTAATAAGTATGACTGTTAGCGCTCTAGTTGTTCTTTAGAACACTCTAGGAGGCTGCAGTAGAACACAAAGGAATCAACTGACAGTCTCTGTCCTTGTTGGATGTACATGTTTTACTGAGAATGTCAGACTTCATTTTCACATGACTGAGAAGATAATGTGAATTTACAGAAAATATGCTTTCAGTTTAGCTTATAGATCCCCTTCCAAACCACTGTGGGAAAATCATGAGATATTAGTTTTCTTTCAAACAATATTCATGATATCACAGCAGAAGGTTTTTTTCACATGGTAAAATCACCTTAGAACCCACCACAATTCCTAAAACGAGTATGGTACCATCAACAAATGATTTATAATGTAACTAAAGTCCTAAAACCCTCTATTAACTACAATGCTTTTTAATGAGGTGCTATCATGTATATTGGTCCCAAGATGGCTGCCAACACTTCTTGGATGAAGTGCTGACAGCCAATCAGATCAGATGTGTGGTAGGCTCCGCCCAGATATATATCTTTTTTTGAACCTAAATGACTCAAAATCCACTGGAGCACATATATTGAGACCTAGCAAAGGCACATCGGGCTAACAGTCCCTACAATTTTGCCAAGTTTCGTGCAAATCCATTCAGCCGTTCGAGCTAAAAGTGAGGCCAACCGCCCTATGGAAATTAACATGGGAAAAATGCGTTTTGGGACCCCCCTTTTTTCTCGGCCCCCCCTTGATGAAACCCCCCCAAATTGTCAGGGGCTGCTCAGAAACAAAATGTTCCATTTTCCTGAAAATTTCAGCCAATTCCGTCCACAAACGCCAAAGTTATTAGACATAGAATTTTCAAAAATCCCATAGAGAAAAAATCCTAACTATATATACCTACTGGCGACCGCCAGTAGGTAATATATATATATATATATATATATGTATATATATATATATATATATATATATATATATATATATATATATATATATATATATATATATATATATATATTATTCACTGAAAAAACCATAGGTTTGACACCAGTTATAGTTAGCTGGAAATTTTACTGACATAAAACCAATGAAATTCCACGTTATAGTTAGTTGGACTCACTATAACTTGCGCGTGTAATGCACTGCTGATGACATTACATATTACATCACTCATGACATGGTCAGTGACATCACTCATGACATCACTGATGACAGACCTCCTTTAAGTGTAATGTAACCCTTAAAACACATATTGGAAAATAGAAATTAACATTTTCCAAAAAATTGAGATACCCATACCAGTTACAACAACCAATTCAGTAATTCCACCATCTATATACACATTCTCTCATTTACCAACAGTTCTATATAGTCACTCATACATATACTCACTCATCATATGTAGTGATACACCTATACATCCTGTTACACACCGACAATCATCCAAAAGTTACTCACACACATACTCACACATGCAAATAAACTATTGAACATCCATTTATTTGCATATAAAACTATACACACTCAACCACCCATACAGTCCTGCACATATGGTGTCTTCTAAACACATACAAAGAGAGAGTTAGTCATTCATGCATCTATGTGATTAGTAATACCCCCATAAAACCATAGAAACACTCATACTGATACTAAAAAAACATCTAAGAACCCAAATACCTACACATGTAGGTACTCATCAATCCATGCAGCCAGTTATTCACAAAGTGAAACACTGATACATATATTTAAATATTTAAACATCACTCGCTAATATATGTATTCACTAAGGTACACTTAATAAGCCAGTTATCCAATCATTTCTTTTTGAAAAAAACATTCATTAAGACAACGTTTATTCTTCCCTCGACCTTTACATATACATATATAAAACATATTTATTTTTTAGAAAGACACACATTCACTGGATGGTGTCATAAGTGATGTCACTGACCATGTCATGAGTGATGTAATATGTAATGTCATCAGCAGTGCATTACACGCGCAAGTTATAGTGAGTCCAACTAACTATAACGTGGAATTTTATTGGTTTTATGTCAGTAAAATTTCCAGCTAACTATAACTGGTGTCAAACCTATGGTTTTTTCAGTGAATTTCATAGGTTTTTTAAATGCTACTTCCTAACTATAACATGTGCAAAACCTATGGTTTTTTCTGTGAATTTCATTGGTTTTTAAAATGCTAATTCAGAAAAATGTCGTGTATGCAACCTATACTTTTGGCAATAAAGTTCTGGCAATATTTTTTTCAAAAACAAGCCGTTTTGTTCACTGTTCAAGTTGCATAGAGACTCCTTGTAAATCAATACAGAATTCGAAAGTCTGTACCTTGCCTTTTTTTAAACACATTAAAATTTGTCTGTAAATAAAAATAGCCTTACTAAACTTTCGTGCGCGACCCGGTGTGCGCACTCTCGGCAACAGTTGTCAATAAAATGGATATCGCATTTCCAGGCTTTCGTGCGCGACCGAGTGCGCGCACCGGCCTATATATTTCGTAAAAACCTTGCGATTTGAACTTATTGAATTTCTACATACACCCCTCAAAGAACTTATAGTACGTCAAAGAGACTGTACCTAGACTTCTTTTTTATTCTTATGAAACTTTTCAGTAAATGGAGCCGAATGTCTTTTTAAACTTTCGTGCGTTACCGGATGTACACACCTTGGTATTTTTTTTAGAAATATAAAACGTTTCATACTTTAACAATTGTGTGCTTAAATCCAGCTCAGAAGATATACAAAATCAGGATGGTAGTTGGTTCAACCCGGACCGTTTATTAGAGGTAGATCGTCCGACTCCACCGGAGGACACCCCTAATAAAAAGGACATATATATAAAATGCGGACTAGCCGCTGTATCGTGCTAGCAAACTATAACATATAAATCGTTAGAAAAAACAAAAGGAATCGAGCAAAATCAGTAGGCCACTGATGAGATCTTTTTTTGACCTCGCTAAAATAGAAAAATTAGGAACAACCCCTCATGAGAAATATGAAACTAGTGAGAGAAACCGAGCTCGACGCCATGATGGCTGCAAGACAGCTCGGCTCCGCCGCCCACCCCACCCAAAATAACGACAAATATTATAAAGATACACAACACACCAGCAAAGTAACAGGGTAAAACGTTTTATTAAATAACTATTTACATGGCAGCCTACTGCAACATGAAAACAACACTTTCAATTGGTTCTTAATAGTTTCAATTCTGGAATTTACACGCAGCACTCCACCCACTTCCCTCACTATCTTTTCTACTCTCAAGAGAGAACAACGTCCTACATCTTTCGGAAGACTTTGGTGAAATGGCTACCGTATCTCATTCATCTTCCGAATCTGACCAAAATGATCGACTACCTTTAATAAGAAAAAATAAATCTTTCATCTGGCAATTTTTCACTTATCCTGAAGATCAAAAGAAAGTGAATGCACCAAAAGTAACCTGCACGATATGTGACTTGGTTCTCTCAAGAAGAAATCCAGCAAAAAAATATTCCTTTTCCATACATACCATGGTGCGGCATGTCAAACAAGTGCACCCTCTGCAATTTGCAGAGGCAACGACAAGAGCCCTGGCCACGCTATTACCATTAGAGGTGGCCAGCACATCTTCTGATCGACGACCTGTATCTCCATTGAGTGCAGAGATGGACTTCAGATATTTAACTATATATGGTCTATAACCTATGGTTTTTTC
Source organism: Lissotriton vulgaris (assembly GCF_964263255.1). Taxonomy (NCBI): domain Eukaryota; kingdom Metazoa; phylum Chordata; class Amphibia; order Caudata; family Salamandridae; genus Lissotriton; species Lissotriton vulgaris. Next base: position 483,999,556 of record NC_141696.1, read on the forward strand.
AGTGATTTTCTTTGGTTTTTTAATAGCAAATATCAAAAGCTTTTTTGTGGAAAATGACTAAAATTAGGTATACATAAGCGGTGTTCATTTATGTTCACCACAGCCATTGTTAAAAGTAAAGTGAAAGTCGCGAAACAGTGGCCACGCCATCTAGTCCCTTTTAGGCCCCATCATGCACGTAAGTAACAGCCATTTTCTGTGTCATGGCCTCTCTGCCCACTGCCAATAGCCTATGATTGTTCGAAATTGGTTCTCTTTGGGTCATTCTCTGTTCACAAATAAGCATAAAGTCGCAATACTCTGTTTAGTTTTTGCAGATAGTGAAGGATAGGTAGTGCACACTTTTGTCCCCTTTGTAACCCGTCATGCCTATCTCTGCCCCGTTTGTTGGTAGTTGGTTCAACCCGGACCGTTTATTAGAGGTACATTGTCCGACCCCCCTAATAAAAAGGACATATATGTAAAATGCGGACTATCCGCTGTATCGTGCTAGCAAACTATAACATATAAATCGTTAGAAAAAACATGAAACTAGAGAGAGGAACCGAGCTCGACGCCATGATGGCTGCAAGACAGCTCGGCTCCGCCGCCCACCCCGCCCAAAATAACGACAAACACTATGCAAATATTATAAATATATACAACACACCAGCAAAGTAACAGGATAAAACGTTTTATTAAATAACTATTTACATGGCAGCCTACTGCAACATGAAAACTACACTTCTAATTGCTTCTTAGTAGTTTCAATTCTGAAATTGAACACCAAGTACATCCAGAGGTCATGTCCGACAAGTTGTGTGGGGGGATGCCTTGCTAATGCCGCCACCCCCACCACCTTCTGTAGGAAGGACTCTGGATATCCTTGGTCCCTGAGAGGCTTCGATGTCCCTGCCTTGCACAAATGTCATAAGTTCTGGATGTTGAGAGCCATACTTCAGGGTCCGACAAGTTGTGTGGGGGGATGCCTTGCTAATGCCGCCACCCCCACCACCTTCTGTAGGAAGGACTCTGGATATACTTGGTCCCTGAGAGGCTTCGATGTCCCTGCCTTGCACAAATGTCATAAGTTCTGAATGTTGAGTGCCATACTTCAGGGTCCAAGAAACGCGGACTCGGAGGGGGCGCTTGGCTCCTGCCCCCTCCCCAAGTCTTGTTCCCCTGGTATGGCCTGAGATCGCCCCCGACATAGGCGGCCGGCTCCCGGGGTCAGGCGGAACTTCTTGCCTTTTGATGCCTCTTCCATTCTGGACCTTGTCTCACAATCCGTTTGACCTGAAGACACGTCCTGCGGTGCCCTGGTCCGACCATCACATATACCTGCGCCAGGAGACGGAGTGGAGTGCACTGGAAGGGAGAGGCGGCGCAAACGAGCCTCTCCCACCTCACCAGGTGGAGGTTTCTTAGCTACACCCCAGCGCTTCACTTGGCCAGCTGAGTTCCGCCTGCTCCTGCGGCACAGTGCCTCGCTCGGCCAGCTGAATTACGCCTGCTCCTGCTATTACACTGTCTCACCCGCCATCCGGCTGAATTGCACCCACTCTTCCGATACAGCGACAGGCGGCTGCCACGGAGCTCAGGAAATGGCGGTCGGCTCCACAGACTTGGGCCTGGCCTGCAAGGATGGCTCTGGGCAACCCTGGAACTCGGACGCTTGACTGCTAGGGCATGAGCCCCATTCCCAAAAGCGTCCCCTCAGCCTTGAAGATTCTACAAGAGTCACCGAGGCCCCCGACTCCTGCAGACTTCCGGTGGGGAGCGACTGGCATGATTGCTCGCGGAATGGCCACAACGTAGCCACGGGGTGCTCTCATGCTGACGCCAGCTTCAGTCTGAAACATCCAGAAACACTGTAGACTACCAATTCGATCAGTTCCGGTGGAGCCCCAACGACGTATCGCGTTGTTGCGTAATCCGTCATATGACGCGCCGCGTTAGCGCACCCGGAAGTGCTCCGGTGCGCGAGGCGCGAAGCGCAGCTTCCCGGAAGCAATGCGGAGCGCGTAACGTAAGCATTTACATTTCAGTCGGTTCTCCCTCACAATATTTTCAATGTCACATAAACGTCACCCATCACCCACTGCCATCTCTGGCTGTTTCCATGGTAACACCTCATTCTGCACCTGGCTGAAGGCACAGGTCAAAAGTTCATATCTCAACGTTCTACAGCAAAGTAACAACACTGTTTTCCCTCCAGAAACACCTGCCAATCCACAGCTCTGTTACATGTCTTTTTTTTCACACCCAATAGTACTTTTCGTTTAACATAAACATGAACATGCAACGTACTGTTCAATCTCCACTTCTTACAATCAACCAATCATTTTTATTTTTTAAACCACACCCAGCCTCTTCCTTTTTCTTTATTTAGAATTTCAACTTCTAACTACCATTCCACTTCCAGAACCGATCGGAGGACGACTACAAATCCCTTGAAAATGAAGGTCTGGCTAATAGGACACAGTTATATTCACTGGAGTGAAAAATATGCAGTAAGCAGACGAATTTGCAACCTCAGCTTACCAAATGTACACATAACATGGATTTCCAAAAGAGGATTGAAATGTCACCAATTGATTCCATTGGTGAAAACTTTTATGCATCTCCCAGAACCAGACCTTATAATTGTGCACTGTGGAGGGAACGATCTAGGCACAATCACTGGGGTAGGTCTGGAAATGCTTCTAAAAGACACCTTTCGACAATTGATGACACTTTTTCCTCGATCTGCCTTGGTATATTCCAATATATGCCAAAGCCAGAAATGGAATTGGTCCAATCACCATTGTGCACAATTTGAGAAAGCAAGGAGACATGTAAATAAATCTGTTTCTGCTTTCCTCAGAGATTATAGCATGGGTTCTATTTACCACAACAACTTGCGATACCACATGCAAGACGTCTATAGGAGAGACGGTGTTCATTTCACGAATGAGGGAAACAGAATCTTCCTCTGCAACATCAGGCTCTGCATCGGTACTTACTTATAAATGCAGAAAACACTCAATTAACACAATGGCTCTTTTCAGAGCCACCTTATATCTAAGCACTCAAACTTCTGATTTATCTCCATTTTCACACTCTTGTAAAAAGGTGTGCGCGACCGAGTGCGCGCACCACGCAACTTTAAAAAAAAATATATATATATATTTTCGCCTTTAAGGGCCTTACTGCACACCCTAAGAAAACCTACGCAGCAAAACAATCTCTACCTTCTCCCCTTTCCATATTCCAACGCTTTGAAATCAACAATATATTTACTCGCAATGACAAAATGGCGGTCAACACTTCCTGATTTCCTTCGAATTGAACGTTAACAGACGTCACGCAGCAAAATTCCGCTCGCGCACGCAGCCGTTTGGGTGCGCGCACGTGTGCGCGCGTATAGATATATAATTGACTTTAACTTTAATTTCCTCAGCAACTACTGAACGGATTTACACCATTCCAAAAAAAGCGTAATCTGCGAGCCGGACTGTACAGTTTTGCCAAATTTCTTATAAATCCATTCACCCGTTCGACCTGTAGCCGAGTCTAAAGGTCCTATGGAAAATAACATGGAGAAAACACGTTTTGGGACCCCCCTTTTATCTCAGCCCCCACTTGACCAATCCTCCCCAAACTTTTAGGGAAGGAGCGCAGCGGGCCGAGCCATCTTCTTTGAGAAATTCGCTAAGATTCTTCAACCAGGGCCAAAGTTATTCCAAATAGAATGTTGAGGATTTCCTATGGAAACTAGGTCCTAACTATAACTACCTACTGGCGACCGCCAGTAGGTAATATATATATATATATATATATATATATATATATATATATATATATATATATATATATATATATATATATATATATATATATATATATATATATATATATATATATATATATATATATATATATCCTCATCCACGCCAGCAGCAGGATATAGGCACCTCCATCACCCCAGGGAATCATTGACAGTCTGAGGGGTGACCAGAAACATCTTCTGAAGAGTCCACAGTTTCCGCCACCGATTGAGCATCATGGGCTGCTAGTGCTACCGCCGTCAGAATCGCATCCTGTTGGCTGTCCAAAATCTGCTCTTGTGACGGGTGTCCTCCTCTATCGGTACCAGTTCGGTTTCCCTTGTCAGGTCTTTCTCTCCTCATCCGCTGTGCTTTCGATTGCTGTCTTCGGGTGGATTGTGAGGAGTGCTGTGAGCCTGGCAGTGACATAGTAATTTCCAGCCAGTCCGCTGTTCCTTCCGGGCTGTGGAAGAACAGGGCTTTTTGATCATGGAGAACCTTAAGGCAAGCTGGGAACAGTAGGGCGTATATCAGTTGGTGCAGCCGAAGTTTTCTTTTGGCATCTTGGAAAGTAGCCCTCGCTCTTTGTACTGATAAAGTAAAATCTGGGTAAAGAGAAATTGTTTTGATCTCAAATGTTATCGGAGCCTTCTCCCGTGCCGCACGTAAGATCGTGTCCCTGTCCTTATAATTCAGAATCTGTGCTAATATTGGCGGAGGTGGCTCCCCGGGAAGAGGGGACCTTGGCGGGACTCTGTGAGCAGTTCGACACTAAAATGTTCAGTGAGCCCCTTCGTGTCTACCTGGTCATGGAGCCACTGCTCGACAAATTGTGTTGGATGGGCCCCTTCACTTCTCTCCGGTATTCCCAAAATGCACACATTATTTCACCTAGAGCGTCCTTCTGCGCCGTCCACCCTGTCCTGTAGACCTTTCAACTGGTGCTGTAGTTGTTCTATTTGGGAGGAGTGTGTCGTCTGTTGGGGTATGAGATCATTTAATGACAGCCTGTTATTTTTAACTTTGTCCTCCAGTTTTGCGTGACCAGCCTTCAATAGAGTAAAACTGATATTCAGTGTGCTTATTTGTGTTTCCATAATGGCACTGGAGTCACGTATTTCTCGTAATATTAAGTCCAGCTTGCCTTCAGTACTGGTGGACTCCGTGGGCGGAATCACCTCTGTGTCCTGAGTGCGCATCTGTGCGTCGGGTACTGTTCCTGATGGGCCGTCAGGGGTTGGGGGTTCCGATTGTTTGATCCTGGGCCCCCCATATCCACAAAGGGTCAGAAACAGTGTACAGCTCAATACTCAACCCCAAAAACCACTTGTAGGACATCAGTAGATAGCCCACAGTAGTTTCACTGGGTTGTTTCACGTGGCATGTGACGTCTCAATATTGTGCCCCCATTAATGCCATCCTACCAAACTGCTTTGCCATCTTGTGCGTCCAGCCGTGACCTCCAGTGACACAGTCCACTTCCAACACACTCCAACACACTCGGATAATGGTACAGGCACATCACACGCAGTTAAGGCTCACACTACAGTGACACCCAATCCGGCTACTCTCCACAACACAATGTACCCCTGGGCAAGCAGCCTCACAGAGAGAGGTGGGTGAGCAACCGCAGAATGAAATGTTGGAGTATCTGTTGGGATATGCCTGTGGGCACAGAACCTGCTAGTCCGCACGTGGGGCTCCGCAGCCTCTGTTTTCTTTACCACATACGGTGAGTTAAGCCCCGGTATCCGGCATGTTATCAGAAGTAACCCCAGAAAACTGCCAGTCGCCACCTGCTGATGTTGCCCCAGGACATGCACACTCCCCAGGTCGCCTCATGCAGCTCACCTTTAGCAATTATGGCATCCACTGCATTGCAAAGCGCAGCTTCTAGGTTGCCCCAGCGCCCTCAACACACCTCACTCCTATGGCGGTCCATTTTCCCGCAATTTCCAATCAGGACCGGTCCACACGGTTTTTCTTTGCCCGTGGTATTGCAATGGACATAGTCAAGGGCAAGCCAGATCATAGCCGCATCCACGTCCTCTTCACCGTCGTCGCCGATCGGGAGCTGGTTACCTCCGCACAGCTGCCATTTTGGGCCGAGTCCAGGTCTGACGCAGTTCCATAAATTGCATCCACATCAGTCGTAGTGTTAAAGATTGGAGGGATCGCTGTTAGCATGAGCTGAAAGCCATTGTGTACTTTGCAGCCATCTTAGTTAGCCATGTCCTTGCCATGTGCTTTCTCCCACTTCCAGAGCCTTGCACATGCTCAGAAAGGCCTAGCTGATAGAATGCACCTGCTCCTAGTAGAACTGCCAGGCTATTCTTGCTGATGTAAGGAGAAACGTCTCTCCTCCAACTTTGTTGAGCAAACACATTTTGTATAGCCATATTAGTCAGTAAGCATGCTGGTATGTGCCAGGACCTTCCCTTGGTTTTATGCTGACTAATGTAACCTATGCATATATAAGGCCCCTGTTCTCTGTACTCCTTAGAATGCCTCCTACAGTGGCCTGGGGGTACTGTGTGACGTAGTCTCCCTCATCTGAGGTTAATAAATGCATTATTTTTATATTATAGCTTCTGTGCCAATCTGTTCTTTGTAGGTTAAAAGGACCAGGTGTATCAGTGAACCCCTTAGGAGGTTTATAGTTCTTCAAATGGCACCTGACGTGGACCTCATCAGAGATGGGGCTATCCTAGGGAGTGGCCTTGATGGGAGACAGGAATCAACTGAGGAGGACAGGACAGGAATCTACTAAGGACGTACTTTGCGCACTGAGATTCTCTGTCTCTGCAGCTCAGTATATTTCTGGTCTTCCTGATTTGATCCTCCAAATCTTTACCGCTGCTGACTGAGAACCTTTTTGGCGAGAGTATTCTAAAACGACCTTTAGGTCACTCAGAACTTGGCAGTGAGAGGCTGGAGATTTGTGCTTCGAAGGTCGTCGACATTTTCCTGACTTGTTTTGGCTAAAAAACTTGGAACTTGCTTGGATATATATGAATTGCAATTAATATAGACAGGTAATGAGGAGATTTTTCTCTAACTTTTTTAATACTTGAACGGCACACATTAAGTTAAGTGCTACTTTGCGAATAATGTTGTATATGCTGCAATATTCTTTGCATGCCTGTTGTTAAGCACACTTCTTAGAAAGTGTTGCTTTCTTGGAGGTACCATAATGGAATTTGAACGGAATCAGGTGGATCAATAGGTTTAGGTAGAAAAAAAGTATTTCTTCCTTGGTGACTCAGTACCCCTTGGAATTAAAATATGTACATAAAAAAAGGATCCTGGTCTGTGTACTTAGTAATGATATGCAGAGCGCTTTTTGAATGTTCTGCCAGCCTAAACTGGCAAATTTGGTGTATTTTGGTTTCTTGAAAATGGAACAGTCTATGGGCTGTTTTGGTGCAGTTTTTAGGACTACTTTTGAGAAGCACTATAATCAACAAAAGGGGGAGACTGAGAGCAAGGGGGTGGATTCCTTCTCCCAGGTAATATAAACAAACAACAAGAATCCACCTAACTGGGCGTTGTGTTCCCTACAGTGGTGGGGAGCACAGGATGTGGGGAGCACAAAGTGTTTGTAAAATACCCCTCACACACCAAAAGGACCCTTGGTGTCATGCTTCATCATTGGGGTGTTCGCACCCCTCTACGGGATGCGGCGTGCTGCAACCTACGGCTACGCGGGAGCACTATCTCGTGTAGACTATGTGTGGTGTGTGTGAGGGTTAGGTGTGAGTATGTGGTGAGGTAATATTAGTGAGTGAGTGATTTAAAAAGGTACCTGGTTCGTAGGGTGAATCAGAACTAATTTAATGAGCCCCCGGGCTGGTACTGTTAAAAAGGGTGCAGGTTGAGGTAGTTATGTGATATTAAGCACATCACCTCTCGGGTGCGTCGACATGTTTCGTGGTAAGACCCCTTCTTCAGGACAGGGTGCACCACACCCCACCTAACTCACGTTTTTCTAAGTAAAAATGATTTTTACACATAAGTGAAAATGTAGTGCTGTAATATGCCTACACAGTTCATCAAGTTCTTTGCTAATATGCAATAAACCTGTAAAGGAAAAGGAGAGAAAACACAATGTAGTATGCCACTTCTTGTTTTGTACATAGTGCAGTGACCTGTAACAAATAAGTGGTAGGAGGTCACTAGACATATAATTATGTCATGCTACTGGTGCAGGTGACCCTGTAAAAAAATGGGGGGACAAATACATCACAAACACACACATAACATAAAGCACACACTCTAGAATTATACATTCCTTCTGCCAGGTGATAGTAAAAAAAATCGTTATAGAAGGTGAAGGGAATGAGAATGAAAAAGACATATTTGGTGTTTAATAGTACAATGCCTCATGAGCCTCCGGACGTTGGGGGAGAGTATGGGTCCACTGGCCCCTAGAAGTAGTAATAATGGAACGGCATTTATAGGTACTTACTTCACGCTGGTTTTGAGAGTTTGTTTCTGTCTCATAAACTCTGTTTTTACTCACGGGTTACTGCACTAGTAACGTCCTTCTGCTCGAACGCGGCTCCCCTGTGAATGCGGTAGCGCCCTATCGGGGTAGTATTTATAGTCATCATTGTTCTCATTGGTCTTCGTTAATTGGTAATTAGTTCATCGGAAATACCTAATATGGGTTTTCCACATCAATGAAAAAAAGGCCCGTTCACCTGGCGCACTCACTGGTGTTGATTCCTTGTGCGCCTTGCTCCGTCTTTACTCTCACTAATCGTTAGCGCATGCGCGGTTGAGCAGGAACACCACGCATGTGCGAGCGGGAGACTCTACTCCCTAGTGTGAATTCAGCGTTTGACTTGCGCTATGTTTTCCCTGTGTCGTGCGATCAAATGGAGCCAGTAAATATTTGTTTTGTTTGTTCATAACAACGCAGACATTGTGAATCATTATTTACAAGTGGGTTAGTAAAATCCTGCATTCCTTGTGAGTTCCATATAAACACTCAAATTATAGGGAATGTCTGCGTACTTCCTTGTATACTGGCACAACTTGTGTAACACTAATGTCAGTCTCAGTACCCAGGCACCTAGTGGCACATAATTGGGAGGACAGAAAAACGGGAGAGAACACTCCCTTATTTTTAATGGGAAGCTGTGACTTAAATCATGATACTCATTCAGGTGATTTGCCCCCACGGTATCTCATCGTTGAGGACCTCAATATGTGTCCCCAGGCAGAAAACCCAACGTTGTTCCTTCTGGAACAAGCCGTTTTCCGTGGGTAGTTGTTCAAATATTGTCCACTTGATATCGTTGACACCGTGTTCAGCCTCCAGAAAATGCGTAGCCATCTTGGTGGTGCTTTTTTTGCACCTGACGTTGCTCTTATGCTCATTAATACGTATTTTTACTGCTTTTGTTGTCATCCCTACGTATTCCAATGAACATTGGCACGTAATCATATAGACTACGTTTTTGCTGTTGCAGGTTGTAAGACTTCTTTGTTCCCACGTGGTGCCATCTCTAAAGGTTAGTTGTTTACTCTTTGAGGTCAGGTGACAACAACTACAGTTTCCGCATGGGAAATGTCCCTTTATTCCATGCATAGGTGGTGTGTGTTGTTGGCTCTCTTTTGGGCGAATGTGGACCAACATGTCCTTTAGATTTCTCCCCCGTTTATGTGCAAACATTGACTTTTCAAATGCCAATTTGCCACAGGTCAGGATTCGCCAGTTTTTATTAATGATTTTTGCGACCTCATTTGAGTGTGTGTTGTATGTTGTTACACATACTTGTCTTCTCTGGTTATTTTCTGTTTCTGTTCTGTCTTCCAAAAGGGCGTCTCGGTTATTGTTCCTTGCTCGTTTCATTGCTGCATCAATTATGTGGTCTGGGTACTGTCTGTGTTGCAGCTTGGCTTTGAGATCCTTTGCTTGTGTTTTAAATTGGATGATATCGGTGCAATTTCGCCTTAGGCGGAGGAATTGACCGTATGGTAAGTTGGTTCGTAAGTGCCGGGGGTGGAAACTGTCAAATCTTAGTAAGCAGTTTTTGGTAGTTGGTTTGAAATGAGTAGTTGTCTTAAGTGTGCCTCCTTCCGGGTAGATGTTTAGATCAAGGAAAACCAGGGACTCATTGGAGACAGAGCTAGTGAATTTAAGAAAGGCATTTTGCATGTTCAACCAGTTCATGAAGTCAGTTACTGATTGTGGATCCCCGTCCCAAATTACGAGCACATCGTCTATATATCTCCTCCAGATGAGGATCTTATCTTTGAAGGGATTGGACGGATTGAGGATCTTAGTGGTCTCCAAATGGTTGACGTAGAGTCCTGCGATACTTGGGGCAAAAGTACTGCCCATGCTGGTACCGTGGCTTTGAAGATACAAGATTTGATTGTATCTGAAGAAGTTCTTCGTCAGTGCCAGTGAAATACATTCCAGGACTACCCCACGTGGGGTCCGGTACTTCCAAGGGTTACTGAAAAGTACTGCCTCAATGATGCATAGTGTCTCATCATGTGGCAAACTGGTGTACAGGCTCTCGACGTCTAGGCTGAGCAATATTTGGGTTTCTGGGTCAAAAGGTATGTCCTTCAACAATTGTAGTACTGCTTTTGTATCTTTCAGATACATATCTGTGGCCTGTACCAGGGGACGAAAAAAAGCATCTGCAAATTTCGAGAGGGGCTCAAGTATAGAACCGATCCCTGACACTATAGGTCTCCCTGGTGGGTTTTCTTGGTTTTTATGGATCTTAGGGATACAATAGAAATAAGGGATCTTAGGTGTCTTTTGAATCAAGAAGATCCCTTCCTTTCTTGTTAGCCAGTCATGGGCTAAAGCCTCCTCCACCATAGCTCCGATTCTTATTCGAAGTGACTCAGTTGGATCATCTGGCAGGACCGTATAGTTTCGTTTATCAGAGAGGAGTCTTAAGCATTCCTGATCGTATGCTGTGGAGGTTTGCAAAACAATTGCTCCTCCTTTGTCGGCTGGTTTTATCGTAATCTCGTGATTGTTAGCTAGCTGTCTGATGGCTTCCTGTTCTGTACGACTGGTATTGTGGAAATTACTGGGTGGGGTGAGGTCAAGTGTGTTAAGTTTCCTCATCACTGCTTTTTCAAACATAAGTACCTCAATGGGTAAACTGGCATCTGGTGGATTGAACGAGGATTTTGGTTTCAGGCCTGAATTTAGAGTTGTTAATCGGGCTCTTTGTCTTGGAAAAAGGTTTGCAATTTTATTTTGCGGATAAATTCTTTCATTTCAACATTTAGTTTGAATTTGTCTGGTTTGTTGGGTTTAAAAAACCCAAGGCCTTTGTTAAGGACTGTGTTTTGGGCATCAGTGAAAGGCCATGGAGTGAGATTCACTACTAGATTGGTCATTTCTTGCTCGATGTTGATGCTTGATTGGGAAGATTCCCTGTCATGCTCTGTGTACTCATCCTGGGGTCCTCTTGTTCTGTGTCTTGCCACACCACAGTGTTGCCCTTTCTGTTCCTGCCTCTTCGTGGGCCCTGGCGTGCTCCTAAAAAAGGCTGTTGATTGTAATAAGTTCCTTCCTAGTCTGGATTCCATTGTGGGTAGTTTGGTCCTTGTGGTGGTGGACCTTAAGGAAAATGGGTGAAGTGTGGGGGGCCCATGTATTGTGGGTATTGGGGGGGGTGCTTGTTGGTAACCCCTCCACCCTCTCTATTTGGGGTATTGTTGTCTTCCTTGCCTGAAACCTCCCCTGTTTTGTTTGTACCTCTGCTGTCCACTTGAGTTAGAGCCTGAAGATCCACAATCTGAGCCCTCACTGTCTGTCCCGCTGTAATTGTTTTTGGTAACATAGCCACTTTTTGTATAGGGGTAAGCTTCTTCTGGGGTGAAGCGATCTTTATCCTTTTTCAATTTATTAAATTTACTCTGCTTAAGGTTGAGCTCGAAATCAGTCATTTCTTGATTCAGCTCTTCCAACCTCTTTTTTAAGACTGCAGGCGCTTGGTAGCTCTTCAATTGTACCTCAATTTTTTGAATGTCTATCTTGAGCTCTTGAGTGATTCTGGTTGCTGTCTTGACTATGAGTACGAGCAGTCCCTAGTAGAATGCCAAGAAATGAGGGACCACTCTTTCTTGAATTGGGCATCTTTTTGGAAGATAAAGGGTTCGTTCTTCTGAATCACTCAAGAGCTTTTTTTTTGTCACCATTCTGTTATGCAAAATATCATTAAATAAAATACATTAAAAAAAATCCAGAAATGAATTATATAACATATGCTAAATAGCTGCACGCTATAATTAAAATTGACAGAGTAAGAAACAATAGATATGTGCAAATTTCCACGATGCTATAGATAAAATTAGAATTCACATTCAATAGGATTAAAATACGCCTCATACAGAGGAAGAAAAACAAAATTGTGTGTTTTGCAATGATTAAAACTAAAATGCAAAATGTTACAGCATTTTCATTAGATACATTGTATTACATATTAAAAGGCATTCACATCATCTGAGTAAATTGGTTGTTGCTGAACTAAACACAACATAATAGAACTATTGATTTTGACCGCCTTGAAAGGCCTCCGTTTTTAAATAGACTGTGACATGCTTACTTTCAGCACCAGACAAAAAAAAGCTTTCCAACATCTGTGTTTAAACTGTCTCACTGAGAAGAAGCTGTCTGACACAACAAATGGAGATTAAACTCTGTCAAGTCATTGCAAATACAGAAAAAGGGTTTTTTTCTCCTGAGAAAGGTGCAAAATTTGACACCTGCTGGTCACAGCAACAGCTGCGTAAATAGCACATGGCTATTCCTGACCGCAAGCCACGGAGGGGAAAATGCTGAGTGAACTAGATTTTAAGTCAGTGTAAACCTGGTATAAAAGCCTGCATTACAGAACTGTTGATTTTAAAAAGTTACAAAAGACAGTTTCATTATTTTGGATAACAGAGAAATGATTAGAAGGGATTTCCTTTCTTAATGCCTTTTTACATAGGCACATCCGTGGCTTTGATGTTAAATAATAATTGTCCTTTAAAAAGTGGCGCAGACTTATCATGTTTCAAGTAAGGCTTCTGTGCTTATATTTATAAAAAAATAAATTTTAAGGCAAAAAGGAATGAGGCTTGCTTTTCATACGCGAACCATCCTAAGCGCTGATGTTATTAAACAAAACATTTTAAAAAGGGGAATTTTGACTATATGGAAATAATTTTTTGTTAAAAATAAATTGCATCAAAATCGTTTTTGATCCTTATAATATCTAATATTCCTACTGTGAATAATATATGACTCTTAGCATCAAAGTTGAATTTAAGCGACGCTTTATCACAATCGGGGGGACTAAAATGTGAAATGTCTTTTTACCCAGGCATACAAAACTCATTTTTATAAGGGCGTACCTTATACATTTCTGATCCCCCATTCCTGGGCTATCTAGAGAACACTTTGGGGATTCCTATTATGCAAAAATGTTGTAGGTCATTCATTTTTAGGTGCCCCAAACACCAAAGTCGAAATTGGGCAAAATTGACTGTTTAAAAGCAGTTCTGCCACTCAGAGCAGTTTTCAAACTGATCTTAGGCTTCAGTAAATGCACACTTGTAGGTATAGAAGAAATAGCTGACCTCTCTACTGCTAGAAAAGCACACCATACTCTGCTTACAAATGTAAATAAATATAAAAACCCAGCAGAAGTTATTAAGCACACCTCTAAATTACTGGAAAACAGGAATGGAACAAGACTGCCTTTCAGCTGTGATACTTCTTAGTTACTTTGAATTGGAAAAGTTGCATGGAAAGCCTTGCACAAAATAGGACAGCTAGTAAGGGTTAAAGGTCGAGTCCTGCATTTAGCAGCCTAGCAGGGCTCAGAGCAAGGTGACGGCGCAGGGAGAGAAAGGGAAGTTTTGCTTACTATTTTTGTGTACTCATATGAACAGAAGGATATATGATGGTATATGTGGGATCTGATTAAGAGAATAGCTCTGCCATGCATATAGCACTAATGCTTTTAGTTTGAAGATTACTGTGCAAGGGCTGCGATAATGAGGCAATGGGATTTAGTTTGAATTAATACGCCCTCATGTTACAACTACTACAATTGCTAAGGGATTGGTGGTTGGTTATTAATGTTTTCTAGCTAGCTAAATGTGCTATTTACCTCCTACAACTTAGTTTATGCCCAGTTGCTACAAATAGGGGTTGATAGTGTCGACAGAAGTTAAACCTGTTTCAGGTTTTCCTACTGTCGAAATGGGGAAAGGAGGTTAGCTCCTCTACAAATTAAGGGTAGGCACATTTATGTTTTCTCTCTCTTTTTCTCACTTTTATTTTAGCCTCTCTAAGTTGACTGTGAAACAGCCATGAGACATTTAATTGGCTATTCAGTAATACTGTTTTAAAATTGTTAGCATTAATAAAATAAATAAAATATATATGCTATGTTACTGCCCATCCTGTCTGATGAAATTGTGAAAGGATGAGTAGTCTTGATTGCTGTTCCCTTATTTGACCTTTAAGGGGAACTAGATGTGGGTAGTTTTTTGTTCTAAAATTCTCAGGTGATAACACCATTATTATTAGCTAGTCTGTGCAAATAAACTGACAGTCCTTATTAGAGCTAATGTTGCATAGTTTGGATCGTGAAAAGTAGAATGCTGGAAAAACGCCTATTTGATCCTCAGCAACCATTTTTGAAGACAATATTGTTTCATAGGAGTTTGTTTGTCACAACATGTTCTGCTGGAGAAATGAATGTATCCACTATGTTGAAGTTTTTTTTAGTTCTTTATGTAATAAGAATCCCTGTTAAATTAGCAGTTTTAGATTTTCCTGCGGCACCTATAACATGAGAGCATGGTTCTAAGTGTACAATGTACATTTTAGAAGTGTCTGCAGTCCTGTACAAGTAATGTAAAGTCTATGAGTAAAAGTGTAGAACATTTCCTTTTTTCTTGAGGGTCTTTAGATGAATAATACAGGAATACACAAATGTAAGGATTTGGAGAATGTCTGTATTGTTTTTCTCTTTTCCTCAGAATTTAGTAAATGAACACAGACTTCAAATAGAGTAATAGGTTCAGGGTTTTTACTCTCAGATAGATGAAGTGCTTCTTGGGTGCCTTGCTAATATAAGGGGCGTCCCAAGACAAGGAAGTATTCTGAGACTACCCTCTAGATTATTTGTATGCCTTGTCTAAAGACCTTTTGTTCTGTCCACCAATAGATATTTGCTGCCTTACAACCATTGCCAGAGTGGCCCGGACATCAGACCCAGCCTGGAAGTTAGTACCAGTCCAGCTTGAAGCCGAGGTGAAGGTAACCAGCACAGGCGTTGCTGGCAACTATGACCTCAGTGAAGGCGGAAGCACTGGGGTGTGAAGTGTGTACCCCTGCCACTGTCTTAGGCGAAAGACGGGGTCACAAATCAGAAAGGAGAAATCGTGGATCAAGTTTTTGATGCCCAGCTGAGAGAGTCACAGACCAACCAGAATGGAAAGGAGGTTTTTGCTTAAGGTGACCCCTTTTGAAACGAGGGTTGCTTCAGAGATCCCAGCATCAGGCCTCCGAATCCTGGTCCCAAAGTGAATGTAAGTTTGCAGCTTTGTTTGTTGATCAAGAGATACCTGGGCACACTGGATATAATAGTGGGCCCAACAAAAGAGCAGTGTGCCAGCAGAGCAATATAGGAGTTAGGGAAGGACTTGAGTTTAGGGTACAGGTGCTGTGTCTCTGGTGCCTGTTAGATTGAAGTGAAGAAAACTGGTGCACTGCCTGAGACACTGGATAGGATCGTTGAAAGACTTTTTCTTATCAAACTGGGAGTAATTCCTGATTTGCAAGTTGTGCATCTCCACCGTGGGAACAAGAGCCTGCCTGTGAGGCTCAAACGGACACAGGGAGAAGACTCACCTCTGGCTGGTTGTACAGCGGCTTCAATTTCCCAAGGACTTCTTTTTGTTAGCAATATTTCTCTGCCTTCCTCCTAAAAGTATATTGATTAATACTCTAGCCTTCATAAAAGGAACACTGGTAAAGTCTATTGAAAATGTTTTTTACATAGAATTGGACTAGATAGTTCAAGATTTTGCTTTTTGCTTGGGACTAGAAAAATATTGATAATTCTGTTTGTGATAATAGTCATTATTCTCTCCTGCTATCTGTATGACCCAATGCTTTGTTTCCTTTGTACTCCTGCTTATACCTCATATATACCCGCTTAATGAAATGTTTAGAATGAAAAATGCCCACCTAACAATGAATTAGAATATTGATACATTTATGAGAATAAATGTGCAAAATATTTTCTATGTTCCTACTAGATCATAGGAATGTCTTTAGCTCATGCTAAAAGGACCATCTGTTAAAGATTGCAGGGATCGCTGTTAGCATGAGCTGAAAGCCATTTTGTACTTGGGAGCCATCTTGGTTAGCCGTGTGCTTGCCATGTGCTTTCTCCCTCTTCTAGAGCCTTGCTCATGCTCAGAAAGGCCTAGCTGATAGAATGCACCTGCTTCTAGTATAGAACTGTCAGGCTATTCTTGCTGATGTAAGGAGAAATGTCTCTCCTCCCACTTTGTTGAGCAAGAAAATTTTGTATAGCCATATTAGTCAGTAAGCATGCTGGTATGTGCCAGGACCCCTCCTTGGTTTTATGCTGACTAATGTAACCTATGCATATATAAGGCCCCTGTTCTCTGTACTCCTTAGGATGCCTCATACAGTGGCCTGAGGGTACTGTGTGATGTAGTCTCCCTCATCTGAGGTTAATAAATGCATTATTTTTATATTACAGATTCTGTGCCAATCTCTTCTTTGTTGGTTAAAAGGACCAGGTGTATCAGTTAACCCCTTAGGAGGTTTATATTTCTTCAGTAGCCCCCCGCTCACCACATCAGCCGCTCTGTAAGGAGGGAAGGCGGTGGCGGTCTCCACAGTCGATCCGTAGTGCTTAATCTGGCCACAGGGTTCCTGCTTCTGTGCCATGGCACATCGCAGTTTCTATGCTAGCGCGAGCTCAGCCACAGACGCCGCCCGCTCGTCCAGGGCGATACCAAGCCTCAAACTGCCCGATTTTCGGGTCGCATCATCCTAAGATCCTTCGCCGTAAGGGAAGCGTCGGTGAGCCTATGTCTATCGGATAAATGCCCCAGTGTCAGGGTGGGTTACGGAACTCTTTTAGATCGCGTTTGCCATGTTTGTCGGTTGGCCACGCCCCCTAATTTTATGAAAGTAATAGAGGTGATAATAGTCACATTTGACTCATGCGCTCACAACAATCGCAGCAAAACCTTTAACAGGTCATATGGCATCACAGGGTACGCATGGAGCTTCCTTTTCAAAATCTACGATATTCTAAGTACAAACACATTTCTAACACACCTCTTTGCTTTGGATTGTGGAACTTAAAGTCTGTTTTGACCAGCATAAGCTGTAAAAATTGACGGCGTTAGCTTTGGCGATGCCTCCTCTACCACTGCTCTTTTTACTGATGCTTTCTATGGTTCAAAAAAGAAAGAAAGACAGAATATTAGTTAAAAATAAAATAAAGGTGTATATACGGTAGAAGTAAGTGTCTATAACGATTTTGTTTTTACAACCTCATCATTTTCATGGGACCCTGCGGCGGCTCTGAAAGCTTGAGAGTTGCTGAGATCTATCATGGCATAATCGGCATCGTAGTTTGAGCGCGGCTGTTGAACGACGATAGCCTTCGGAGCTGATTCCTCCAGAAACCCCATATTTTCATAGACTGGTGAGTTAGGAGCTGTTATAGAGTGTTCACCATTTTCCTTGTCGATTAAATCATTTCCAGCATTTGCTTTGTTACTTGATGCTTCAATGCCACAGCTGGAGTCTTAAATAGGGGATATCAGTTGTGGCAAATCCTTGAGGCTGAGCATTTCCAACTGCTGGCAGAGCTCCTTGTCAAAACCAGTGACGTCGTGACCACCCTTTTTTAAGATTGCTCTGCTGCATGTTCTGTTCCATTGCTGCTCGTATCAGGCTACGATAATATCAATTTATAATGTTCAAACCACCATCAGGGTGTCTTTTATGATGAGATGGTTGTATCTCTTCATAATGACCGAGCAATCTCTTTCTGGAGGGTGACTCCTGGGTTTGGCATAGGCTGCTTAGGGGCTCATTATATGTATTCTAAGCAGAATACAAATGGGAAGTACTCCTCTTCATCACATCATGGTCACCTGAACTCCAGGATCTCTGGTTCGTTGAGGGATACCTAACCATGTGGTAGAACCATGAGCACGTGATTAGCACTGACCAGGTTGATGTCTCAAACACATGTGACCCAACACAGTCTCCACACTGCAGGAGATGGAGCCACCGAAAAATTCAAAAATAGGCCAGATGGGAGATATATTGGACCTGGAGGACCCTGTAGAGGCCAGAATGGAGTATCAATGTACCCAAACAGAAGACGGCCTACTGAAAAACTGTGATGAACGTCCTATATTACTAACCCTAGGAAAGAGTTGTGGATCAGGCAAGCAACAGTATTTTTATTTTCTCACTTTTTATGTGTAACCTGGGACCTAACCTCAATGTGCAACCAATGAAGACCTTTAGATCTATATAAGGAAAAGTGACCAATGATACTCCCAGAAGAGAAAGAGAGAAATAGCCATGAACGGTTATGAGTTCTAAACTCTTCCAACAAATATACACATTTGCCCAAAGAGTGATGTGTTAGACTAAGCACCAGACAACACAAAATCAATCACTGCACACAAACGCACAAAAAGACAGGGTACCCTCAGAAGGACAAATATAAATTAGATTAGGTATTAGGAGCAGTGTGATAAGCATCTAGAATCAAAGGTGAAGTAGACAGTAAAGCAATCATATTTACTTGTAATACTTATTTCATTCCTAGTAATAAGGCTGGGTCAATTAACACTGTTGTATACACTACATAGCCAAAAGCTGATGCCCAGTGCCATCGCCTGGGCATTGTGTCCCCTTCAATAAAATGGAACTCCAGCCCCATGGGGGCCCTCCCCCTAATAGAGAGAGCTTAGACTCTGGCAGGGTAGGAACATTCAGAGATGTACATTTACTAAAAAGTGATGCAACAAATGCTGTGCTGCATTGTGTCAAAGGGAGAAAGCAGGATACTACTACTAAACTATGGTACTGTATCTCTCTGCCCCTCTGCTGGTGAACTGTTGGCTGCCTTGCTCTACACACACACGTCTACAGGATTGTGCAAGGGTGTGTGTGTCATATCCAGCATAGGGTCTGTACTTGAAGTGTACACTTTGAGTGCAAAGTTCCATGTTTATACATAGATTAAAAGTTTCTAATTTTGCAAGTGTGCTCTACAGTACAGCACACATGCGAAGCTAGAAATGTCTGGAGAAAAGAAAACTTTCTCCAACATTGCACCTGCCATGAGGAGGCCTATATTTTTAATGCAAATCTATTTTTATCAATGTTAGCAGATAGGGATATGTGTAAAACTAAAATGGTGGTTGCTTGGGAACACCCAAGTACAGCTCGTAATATGCTCACTAGACACAAAGTAGCTCAATGTAGCACAGGGTGCTACTTTGTTTTACTTTAGCGCTACTTTCCAGAGCAAAGTAAGTTTTGTGCTTCAAAGTATATCCCAGTACAGCGTCTTGCTCCTTTTCACATCACTTTTGTAATACAAACCTTGTGCAAAGTGTTATTAAATTTGGGCCAAAGTCCTTCCAGGTCGGTCACAGGCATGGTGCAAGATACCTGCTTCTTCAAGCAACTCCAAAGCAAAATAGGATGAAAGAAATCACTTGATTGTATGATAAGAAATTTAGTGCTTGACTTAAAGTTTGATGGACAGGTTACTCCATCACAAACGTGATGATATCCCATCTTCCTCATTACAAGAGAATTACATTCTATGTAATAAGGCAAATGGGATATCTGGCACGTATGTCATGGAGTAACCCATCCGCCCAACTCTAAATCAGGGCCTTTGCCTGCCCAAAAACAAGGATGTTAAATATTACTGTCTCACTGATAATAAGAAATGTGGACATTACAACTTGCACTAAAAGCACACTGGTGTTCAGGGTACTGTGTGGCCTGCTCCCCGGCTTGCTGGATGACCTGTGGTGTGGTTTGCATATAGTTAGATCAGCAGTGGGGTCAATGTATTCATTGAAATACAAAGCGACTGCTTATAAGGTGCTCCATGTTTCTCTGTGCAGGCGGCAACCCACTGGCACTTTAAAGAGGAGGACAGAGATTCCCATGCAGGTGGGTACAGTGAGTGTCTGCACCCACATGCAGAGGGGTTTGGGGGGGTCAATGGGACCCCCTTTGACCCCTACAGATAGCTGTCTTAAGGAAACACACGGACAGTGCACCACCTTTTTGTAGCACACTGTCCTAAGGGCATGTTTGCCTGAGGGAGAATGACTTGGCCAAGCTACAACAATACAACCACTTGGATTTTGTTTCTAAAACCCTCGCCTCACAGAACCAAGAATATCTCCTGTGAAATTTGCCCGGTTACATTATAATGAAACACATAAGATTTACATTGTTCAATATTCCCATTTATGAATCTGAGGGAAAATTTAATCCAGCGCTTAAAGGAAAGTCTGATTGTTGAATTTGTGGACTCACAACTGAAACTCTGATGCACATTTTATATATTTGCCACAGACTCTTGTATCTTAGAAAACTGTACCTATGAATGATTTGTAACTTGTCAAAAATAAGATCCACTCTAGAGGCTGTTAGATATTGTTTTTAGAATGTGTAGTAACCTTTTACTATAGATTTCAACGTATAAATGTACAGTACCTTTTACCTACTATCTTTATTTGAGATTTATCGTGATTGTGATAGACTGTTTTAATTGTCATCTTTGGATTAAAACAATAAATGTCTAAATTACAAATTATACCAGTGTCCCAATACTTAGCCTTGAGGCATTCATTAGGTAGAGGAGGAATTTATTGCTGAGAACGAAAAAATTAATAATCAACTTTTATTTAACTGTATTATATAACTATGAAACGTTTGAGTGTTTGAGTGATGCACATTTTCAGGCCTGATTTAGGTCTCTGACAGACTGTACTTCTATGGTGCACCCAACCTTTCTCAGTCCAGCAGTACCTTATACAGAAGCTGAGAACAATTGTATCTGCCATATCACAGCACAATTTTGACACTTTATTTATCTTTAATATACTCACACAACATTGCTAAGCTATTTAGCATTTATAAAAATAAAATGTGAAATCTCACAACCATACATTAGGCAATTTTGCACCTAATGGTCAAATTTCAACTTCTATTTTATATTTCCTTCTGTGTATGTATTGTTCATCAAGAATTACATGCTGGAAGGCGCAGGTATTTATTTTTTTATAAAATAACATGTCTGCCGTTTCATCTCTGGCCTTACAAAATCTACATTCATCCCCATGTGTCTACTAAGTCAATGATATTTCAACAATTCTGACTGAAAAGTAAATGAAATAATGTTTATGCATTTTCCAACATGTTGTTCAGAGTATGCTAAATATTCCGTTTACATCTGAATATATTTACATGTTCTTTTGTTGCCACTTTTGAAGAAGGTTAAGTAAACAATTTAACTATTTAACTAACATTTAAAATCTTCGTGTCAGTACTTCAATCCCTACAGAACATGTGGATGGGTAATATTATCAGTATATTTATTTTGCTATTATGAGGATACGGTTTTAGGAAGATGGTTAAAATTAAGGTGCAGGAGCATTTTGGGCCATATTTTTAAGGAAGTGGCGGAGCACAGCTTTAGCCTCCTTGGCTTCATGCTTCACTCCACCACTTCTGAAACGCAGAGCTGCACCGTATTTACAAGAATACCGTGCAACCTTGCATTTCTCCCTGCACTGGTACTAATTAAGCTGCCTAGCGCAAACACAGGCTCCCATGCACCATAGTGCAAGGGTGCCTTTGTTGAGGAAAGTTATTATTTATGTGTGGTAAGGTGACTCTATCTGCACATAAACAATCACAAATGGTGTTTTGTCAGCCAGTCATAATATTTTTATTTGATTTCATAAAAAATCATAAAAGGGTATGCAAACTACCATATTACATTGTTAATTAGGTTAGGAATTTTTGACAATGCAAAAAATGAGTACGTAGCACAATCAAGTACTTGAACAGTCGTCGATAGTTAGATTTAAAAATTATCAGATTGTACAATAAAATATTATTATAAAAATTTACGAACAATAAAAATAAGAGATAGAGCTGCTATTTGAAGATTAGGCAGGCCGTTCAGTTCTGGACTGCTCCAGTTAGTTTGTATTTTATTTGTCCAGTTCTTTTGCCGCCGTTTTCCAGAAAGTTACAGCTCTACAAGATAGTTGAATTGACAAGCCTCCGAGACATTGTATGACTGCCCCTCTACATGTCCTTGTTTGTGCCTTCCTCAGTAATTCCCGGAGCAGTGTTTTTCTGATTTCTAGTAGTGAGGGGCAAATGCATAGAAGGTGTAGCAGTGATTCTTCTCTCTGTCCGCAGAGTCAGCAGTCTTTGGTCGGCCAGCTACATTTCCATTTCGGAGTTAAGTCTTTCGTAGGGAAGGAACCCAGCCGCAGCAGCGTCAGGTAGTGCTTTTTGTGCTGTGAAAAGTGTTCGGATAAGTATGCTTGGGGCTTCAATGACTGATTCGATTGTATCACTCCCCATGCGTGACTTTTCCTGGTGAAGGTAGTTTTGTCCATTAGTAACGACACCCGTTTAATTGCGTTATTCACTGCAGTTTTGAATCGGGAGTATGTGGGGATTGTGTGCCATGCCTCCTCGAGCTGTCATGCCAGGAGGGATTCTTTTAGGATGGTAAAAATGGAGTTCTGTAGCCTGGCTTGTTTTTCCATCTCTTCCCAACAGAAGTGGGCCAGAGTGTTGTGTTTAGCTTCCCTCATCTGCCAGTAATATTTGGCCATTACCCCTTGTCTAGCAGGTATCTAATTTTTGAGTCCATATTCCAGTCGAATTTGAGCCTGAGAGATGTGTTGTGGAATTGAAAACAGTCTCTTGAAAAGACTGGATTGTGCTAGGTTAAGGACAGTGGAATCTTTTGTTTTCAGAATTTCCGACCCATAGGATATTGAGGGGAGAAATTTAGCAGCTATTAGTTTAAGGCGATGCCCTGTTGAGCAACCTGTTAGCTTCTTCTGAACAGTTTTAAAAGCGAAGAGGAGTTGTTTTGCTTTTGTTTTACCTTGATCTAGTTGTGACTTAAAATCGAGATTATGATCAAGATAGAACCCCAGGTATTTATACGAACCCACCCGGGATATTGATTTTGCATCTAGCTTCCAGGTAAATTTATATTTTTTCTTGATTTTATGATGTTTTGAAAAGCATAGCACCTTTTTTTTCTGATGATTGATTGAAAGTTGGGCGGAAGTAATGTAGGCACCTAGTTGAGATATCGATCGCTGTAGGCCTATTGGTGTTTGGGCTAGAAGGAATATGTCATCCGCGTATTGGAGACTAGGTATCGTTCTTTTGCCCAGTTTTGGGGGGTCAGTTTGTGTGAGTTGGAGGTACTTCTCGAGGTCTGCAGTATAGATGTTAAATAGGCAGGGAGCCAGAACGCACCCCTGTTTTAGTCCATTGGATCTTTGAATCTTTTTGGTTATTGTGTGCCCGTCACCTTTCTTAATTTGGACCCACGTGTGAGAGTACAAGTTGATTATAGCCTCCAATAATTTGGTGGGTGCCCCCCAACTTTGCATTTTGGCCCATAACTTTGCCCTCGGAACGTTGTCGAATGCTGCTTTGAGGTTGATGAAGCATGCATACAAGGTGCGGTAGTTTGCATAAGCTTCATTGGCTAGGAGAGTTACGGCGGAGATGTTTGTAAGTATGCTCATTCCTGCTCGAAATCCCGTTTGTGTGTTTGGCATCAAGTTTGTTCGATCTACCCAATCCTCTAGGTCTAGCAACAAATTTGATTTGTATATCTTAACCTCGACATCGATTAGTGCTATCATTCTGTAGTTGGAGGGGTCGGAACGAGGGCCTGATTTGTATATTGGGTTTAAAATGCTTCCTCACCATGAGTCTGGAATGTAGCCAGTTGCAAGAGCATGTGTAAAGAGCGGGGTGAGAATACTGCTCCAAAACGATGGATCCTGCCGAAATAAGGCATTTGGCAGACAGTTGGATCCTGGGGCTCCCTCGGGTCTTAGGTTCTTTATGGTCTTGTGGACCTGATCTTGCGAGAACTGGCTGACAAATACATGTAAGATGGGATTTCAATGTAAAATTTTTTATTATTTGTTCCTACTTCCCACCTTCTCCTACTTTTAGTACGTCATTGTATGATGTCGCATTCTCAATGTTATACTATTGTGCTTTTATGGCAGTAATTGCCAAAATAAAGTTCTTTTTGATTGATTGATTGAAATACCTGTAAGCGTGGCTTGGGTGGATCCGCAGCTGTTCCAGCTTGGAGGTCCCCATTCTCAGGTTGCATCCCATGGATTGGGGGATCGGGGATGGAGATTACATTATATGTTTGATCAATATGGGCTCTCCAGGTGTCCTCCAGTATATTTGAGTTGAAATGTTGGTTCTGGCCCTTTGACAGCTGGTTAATTGTACCCCAAAAGAGTCTGGAGTCTCCTTTCCTGCTGGCAAGGAGGAGTTTCGCCCACATGAGTTCTCTGTAATCGTGCTTGGACACCTTGATGTTTATTTTAAAGTCCTTTCTTGTTTTTGCTATTAAGGATAAGGTCTTTTGGGTGGATTCTTGATTACAGGTTCTTAGATGTCTTAAATATGTGTTCAGTTGTTTTTTCTGTTTCCTTAGGCTGTTTGTAAACCATGCTGCCCCTAATGAGCCTCCTGCTTTGTTCCCATTGCTCTTTCTTAAGCATTCTTTGTCTAGTTTGGGAGCAAACGATTCCCAGGCCTCTATACACGATGCTTCATGTTCGAAACTCTCCAAGAGAGTGGTGCATATACCCATGATATCACCAATAGTTTCCATTTTCCAGGTGAGGCGTTTTAAGTTAAAACATTGAGATTGTGAAGACATCACCCTATTTGTTATTGGTCTTGGCGTGTTTATGAGTAGTTTGAAAGTTTGTGGCAAGTGATCACTTTCTGCTCTGTCTTGTACTTGAAAATTCGAAATGTATGGTAGAATATCGTAATCCGTAAAGGTGTAGTCGATGAGTGAGCCTGTTTTTTGTGGGACCCTTGCACAGGCTGGAGTATTATTGATCAAACCGCGTGTGTTCAGCATGCACATTGAGAGTTCTTCCAAGAGTGCTGCGCATCTATTACCGTGTAAATCACGTTGTTTGATGGTTTGTGGGCGGAATATTATGCTTTTTTCCCCTTCCATGTACTAGGTTCATATTGAAGTCTCCCGACAATATGATATTAGCTTGCGGGTGAGTAAGTTTGAGAGTAGCTAGTGTGGCACATAATTT
The DNA here is from genome assembly GCF_964263255.1 of Lissotriton vulgaris. NCBI lineage: Eukaryota > Metazoa > Chordata > Amphibia > Caudata > Salamandridae > Lissotriton > Lissotriton vulgaris. The sequence goes on from NC_141696.1 coordinate 484,024,794, forward strand.
CTCAACACTTGACCTCTTTTGTTTAGATGCAGGGTGGATATAAACGTTCAATATTAACAAGCTGTAGGAGGGTGACACAACAATTTTGATGCATAACATCCAGGTTGAGTCAAGATCTAGGACGGCGACGTGCCATGGGATGTTAGTCGAAACAAAAGTGGAGAGTCCTCCTTTTGCTCTTCCGTGTTTGGAGACTCTCTTAGCCGGATTTAGATGTTCCTTGAATCCTACTATTGGTGTGAAATTTGTCTGCCATGTTTCTTGAAGGAAAAGTAGATCATATTCATTGATGAATTCCATAAAATCAGGGTCTTCAAGTTTTGCACTCAGGCCGTTCACATTCCAGGAGCACAGATCACAGCCATGTTTCAAATTTGAGGCTTTGGAAGATTTTGTTCATGCCATAGCATTGCTGTTCCCGGCTATATTCATCTGCCTGGTGCCGGAGGACCTGACTGCTTCTGGATAGGGAAAGGTGATGGTAATTTTTTTTTGCAGTTTGGGCTATACCCTTCATTGGGCTGTGATGTTCTGGGCCTTTGGGTCCTTTTAGCAAGCCCTCTGTCTGGTTAGGTGGTTGAAGTGGGCATGGATAGTAGTTGAGAGCAGGCTTTTTTGACCTCGATACCCCAATTGGCGAGTGAGTCCTGTTGTGCCAAATCTGCTCGATAATGGAGCTGTCGAGGAATGTGACTGTGGTGATCTCTTGGCCGATTTAGTTAAAATTTGGTCTGAACTCAATACTTTCTAAGTTACTGGTGTTAATATGGCTCAAAGGTGGAAGGGCTTTAAATACTTTCAATAGTGCACTTCTGTTGAGGATGGCATGAGGTCCCCATGAAAGATAATGTGGAATAAAATCCAACTTCTGATCGTGATTGGGGGGACTGGCCCCCTTTCATTGACCAAGCTCTTATTGGACTGCAGATCAGCCATCATCTGCTCTGAGTCTGTTACAGACAGGATCTGTTGATTACTTGTGCGATTTTGTGATAAAATGTCATTACCGGTGGTGGGGAACGCTACACTACTTCCCTGACGTGGAGTGTTTGTTGTTTCTGAGTTCGACCTCTCTTCTCTTTCTGTTAATTTAGACCTGATGATCTCCTTCAGGCTATTTATTATAGTTTCCTTCGTGTTTTTATTTACATTGGGCTACTTAGTGTGCGTCGCGTGAGTTATGAGATGCTGTTTTCCCTTCTGCTCGAACGGCTTGAATATTGCGTATATGTTTGCAGGGGGAGTTCTTTCCATTGTGTGTGAATTTTGGGTGCTTTGGGAAATAAATGATTTGATCGGTGGAGTCATGTGGACCTCAGTAATTGCGGCTTCCCCTAAGATTGAAGTACTGATGTCTTCACTTTGAGTCTTATCTGGCAAAATCGTGGTGCCGATTACCTTTGTTGACTGCCTGAGTTGTTTACGGTTTCTAGCCTTCCTCAGACGTTTTCTCTCCCACTTGGATAATGGGGTTATTGCATTTGATTGGTTTGCTGAAGGCTGATTGCTGATGGCCTTGGGTGAAATGGCCAGGACACATGTGGGTCCTGGTCCGTTTGGTTGTTGAGATGTGTCTATACTTGCTTGGGTTTGTGCTGTGGTGGACTCTGTTGCTCTGTCATTATGGGCCCTCAGAGTACTGAGGCACTCCTGGACCTCTTCGCTCATTGATTCTTTTGCTTTCTTGAGTGATGGTGTGGTCTTCATTGGCGCGCTTCTGACGAACCCCAATATTTCCATCATAAGGGTTGGAACTGTTGCCAATTGGTCTATTATTTGGGTGCAGTGGCAATGGCATGCTTGGTATGTTGTTTCACAATCTCACTGGGCCCTCGTGATCAGCTCGTTGAGATTTTGCAACCTTTGTTCAACCCCCCTGGACGTAGTTTGCTAAAATATTTAGAAGGTCAACTTGTGTGTCTAACTTGTCAGCGTGGTAGTTCATCGCTTTGCCGATGGTGTGCAAGGAATTTAGCAGGTGCTGCCAGACTGAAGATGGGGGTTGACAGTGTAATCCTTCTAAGGGTGAAACTGACACGTTGTTCTTGATAAAATAGCCTATCCAGGGATGGAGAGTCCGGAGTGCCTAAGATCTTGCTGGGCTGAACCTTATTTTGTGACTGTGACGGCATGGGAGATATTTCCGGGTTGTTGAACATGGATAAGTTATCATCGTTTTGGCTGAGGTTCGGCATTTTCTGCCCAGATACGTGTGCCTTTTGCGGTGAGATGATTCGGAACTGGATTAATCTTGTTTGTTGCTGTTATTGAAAGTTATTTTGTTAAACCAGAGTCATCTAAAGATTGGAATGCCGACGGCTCATCTGTATGTGTATTTACAAGGTGATTTGCTGTGTTTGTACTTCTCTGAGAATTTGGGAATGCCTCCTGATTGTCAGAAACATTTTGTTGTTTTCGCTGTATTTGCTGGTTACTGCGCTGGTAGCTGTGCAAAGGGGTTTGAGGTGCGGTTTTTGATGTCTGTGGATCGAGAACTTCTGTCTTTGTAGTGAATTGAGGGTCTGGATGCTTGACCCACAGTACGTCCATTTCCTTCTCACCCCTATTGGGGCTGCTTGTGTTGGGGGAAGTTGTATCAGCTCCCTTATGGGGGTCGATGATGTTCTTACTGGAATTCATCAACTTAGAAAAGTTGAAGAAATGCAGGTCATTACTGTCAATGCCCCTGCTTTGCTCAGTAGATTTGATGGCTGCTTTTAGGAAGTCAGTAATCAGTGCCTGTTTTTCTGCTGCTTGGACATGAATGATGCCTAAGGGGTGCTGATGGAGTTACTATCTTACCACCTGCTTTTGTAACCCATGGAGCGTACTCTGTGACATTTTTGTTGGTTGCTGCCTTGTCGCTTTCCACTCCTGTGGTGACCGTTGTTGCTGTAGCTGTAGCTGTTGCTTTGGTTGTAGCTATGGCTGTAGGTGCTGCCCCCACTTTGGCCCGCAGTTCTCTGTTTGCGGACCTTGACCCTACTTGGTTCACCCCCTCTGGTGTGATTCCTGTTGTGGTTTAAAGTACTCCTGGCAAGCTGCTAGAGTGCTCCATGATTGGTGCCAGGGAACCCACCTTTTCCGTCCCCTGTGTTGAGTGGAGTGGCGTTTTCTTTCCCCCTTTTTCTCCTCCTCTCATCCTTCCTGACCTTATTCTGGGATGCTGCCCTGCCACAGGACCTCTAAGATGGTTTTTATTCTTTTTCTTTAGGATGGGATGGGGATGAGCTGTTGGCTGTGCACTATTAGCACTAGTAACAGTTAATCAGTGTTCGGGCATAAAAGCTCAGTGGAGAATGGCAGGACTGAGCAAAACTGGGGTTGCTAGGAGTCGAGAGATTGAGAGCAGGGCACACCTGGGCACCGCTGTGCACTGCACTTCACTCCACTATCTGCCACTAGCTTTTCCCTCCTGATGGCATTGTCCGCTTTCTTTTCTCTCCTTTTGGCGTTGTAATAGTATAATGTTGTCTTGTGAAAAGCCCTCCGCCTCTCTGGCTCCAGCTCCAACTCGCCGTGTATCGATGTGTATCGACTGCCCTGATCCAGGTGAGCTTGGTTAACTGTCCTGCATGAGTCACAAGTCTGACCCACCCAGAAAGACGCGGCTAGGCTCCAGCTCTGGCTCAATCCTCAATCCTCAAAGCCGTTCAGCTGCTCTGCCTCTCTGCTGCTCTCTCCCGCAGCCCGCAGCCTGAGCAGTGGCTGTCCTGGTACCTGCAAGGGGGCCTGACCTGACCGCCCTGCCCAGCATTGAGAAGAGTTGTCTGACTCACAAAAAGCTGGTGCAAAAGATCCATAGCCTCAACACTGATGGCAGCAGGGGAGACAGGGGCAGGGGCAGCGGTGCCTGGGGTGAAGGACACTCTTCCCTTCTTACTGGTGTAAGCTAGGGTGACCAACTGGCATGGGTGCAAATTCAGGACGGCGAGTGTAAAAATTCAGGACAAAGGGTCAAAATTCAGGACAAAAATTCAGGACAAAAGGTCAAAATTCGGGACAAAACTTCGGGACAAAAGCAAAGTTTTACAGACTCGCCAGAGGAGGTCGCGCAATAGTATATAAGTAAGTAAATAGAAAACCACTTAAGTACAAGTCAAAATAAGTTTATATTAGGTTGAGACAATTGTGCACTTCACTGTTTTTCAGTATGGCCACTACTTGCTACCTTAGACGATTCAAAACTGGCATCTCGCTCCAGCAGGTACATTAGTCACCAGACTATGGTGAACCACATCTGAATATAAGTGAGGCCGCTTTTATTGTTGATTGAAAACTATTGGATATAGAAGGAACTTGGCAGTGCCAGCCCCAAGTAACAAAACCGCTCACCCCCCTTTCCAGCCTCCCAGGGAAACACCTGATGCCCGGTTGGCCAGTTCGGCCATGCTACCACCCTCCAATGGTGCCCCTCATCTTCACATAGACCATCTCTTATGTTTATTTAATTTCTTTTATAGTGTTACTCATCCCAAGTATGTAGGGCAGGGTGTCAGAGTGCACATTACACACATATTATGTACAGACAATGACTCATATAAACGTGAAAGTCAATGTATAGGAAATGTTACTTTAGATAATGGGTGCTACAAGGTGTAATCATTCTTTTATACATCATTCAGTCTTTCACCATTCATTCTGTCCTTCCATCTATGTGCCCATTTATATCCAAACATATTCAACAATTTGTAAACCTATCCACCATGTATCCTTCCATCCATCATTTCACTCATTCATCCCTCCATCCACCCTTTCACCCATCCATCCATTATTCATCCACCCACCCTTTCACCCCATCCATCCGTACAGTCATCCATCCACTCTTCTACCCATCCATCTATTCACTTATCTATCCAGTCATTTACCCTTTCACCCATCCAGCCATCCTTTCACTTACTCATTCATTCACCCAGTCACTTATTCTTCCACCCATTCGCCCTTTTAGTCATTCATCCTCCCTTTCTCTCTCCATCCCCTTTCACTTATCCATCCATCCATCCTTCCACCCACCCATCTACTCATCCATTCACGAATCCATCCATTGACCCTATTACTTATCCATCTGTTCCCTCATCCATCCACCTTTTCACTTCTTCACTCATCTATCCATCCTTTTGTCCATCTACTCCCTTTCACTCACTCATCAATCCTTACATCCACCCTTTAACTTATCCATCCATCCACCCTTTCACTTATCAATTCATTAATCCATCCATCCTTTCACTCATCCATTCCCTCATGCACTCACCCGTTATCTACCCTTTCACTCATCCATCTATCCATCCTTTCACACACCTCCATCCATCCTTTCACACACCTATCCACCCTTTTACCCGTCCATCTACCCTTTCACCCATACATCCATCTAGTTACCTTTTCTCTCATCCATACTTCCACTCACTCATCCATCCATCCTTTCTTTCATTATCTATCCATTCACCCTTTCATTCATCCATGCATCCTTTCACTAATCCATCCAGCCATTCACACATTCCTTCACTTATTTACTCACCCACCTTTTCACATGAGCTGAGCCTTTGTCTGCAGAGCTGCAGACAGAAGAGGCCCATCAAGAACTTCACCCCTCCTGTAGTTCCTAAAGCAAGGGGTGGGGTGGGGGAGGGTTCACTATGCCCCTGCACATAGGCAATCTGAAAACTAGAAGTCATGGGTCATGCATGATGCACAGTGCCAGGATGTGAGGTGACTATGACATGGTGGTGTTTCCAGGGCTTTAAGTGACGTACACAAACGGGGGGAGGGGGGTCTCTTTAAAGGGGGTGTTCAATGTAGTTAAGGGTGTGGTTTAAAACAACTAGGTGAAAAATCTGTTTCGCGCGACTGGTATTATGTTGTTTTTGTCATTCCATCCAGATACATAATACAGCAAGTATCATTGCACCAACAACAAGCCAGGACTATTGGCTTTGTCAATGGTTGTTATTTGCTTCAAATAAAAAATCAGTAACCATGGCTTTGTTGAATATAATATTGAAAATACTTCATTTCTAAAATGATGAGATAGTGAAAGAACGATAACCTATACTTTTTAACTTGTTTTACAGGCTTCTTTAAATAAACTGTTCTCTAATGTTGCCGCATGGGTGTTTTACCTTTTATCTAAAAGAATGCCCTGTAGACACTGAGGCAGGAGGAGACCACCACATTCTGTCACACCCCAGACTGCCCCATTGACATTCTGTATGTGGCAATTAGCCTGCATGCAGAATGACAATGGGCGGGTGGGGCTGCTCTTGTGCTCCAGGAGGAGTGTGAGGCGGCTCCATCCGGATGGTGAGGCCTCTCACAGGGGAGCAGTGCTGCTCCCTGTGATGGCCAAAATTACGGACAAAAGGCGTCTGTAAAAGAGATCCTCACGGACAACGGACGTGAGGTCCCAATTACGGATGGTCCGTGAAATTTACGGACGGTTGGTCACCCTAGTGTGAGTATTTGCAGCACTAGTGGAAGTAGTTTGGAGGGTGGGCACTGGACGGTGTGTAGTGGAAGAGGAGGCAGAGTTCCCGCTCCCTGTGCCCGCCAACATAGATGTGTGACCCCTGGCGTCAGATGAAGTTGAGGTTGGTGTTTCTGGCTGTGATTTCTCAAGCAGACTCCTGTCCCCCTCCGAGGCGCTGGTCACATCAGTGTAAGTGTGCTCGTGCGTATCAGTCCTGCTGGATGCCTCACCACTGGTGTTTGTCCCTTGTCCTTCTGTGCCCACGGTAGATGCTGCAAGAGACAGAAACGAAGGGTCAGTTCAGTGGCATTAACACATTTATCATATGCAAGCAAAGCACTAAACAAGATGATGATATCCCCATGTTGCACACCACCCTGTGCAGTAACATTGTGCAACCTCAATTAAAAACTCGAATTTTGCGTGTCATCATGCAAACTTGCCATAAGTGACCCATGTCATGACCCCACCGCCAAATTGCCTGCCCGTGTCTCCATGTAACCAGACATACAGATCCTTCTGAGCATACGTAGGGCCATGAGGGGGGAAAATATGTACCTCCCAACATGTTGCCACAGCCACATCTGGAGGCAGCAGAAGGGGACAACACGGATACAGACTCCAAAAGATCAGTCCACAATGGCCATGAGCTCATGCCATCCACCATGTCGTACTTTGGGGAACAACTACAGTTGGACATGGGTTTCAGATGTGTAGTCCTCACAATTCTGACGTCAGGCAATGCACACATTGATGTAAGTATATGCAGATGAGGCATAGTGCGGTTCCCTCCCCTTGGATGTCCCCGATTTCCCCAATGCAAACAATGCCAGAAGGCCACAACTCAAAATGCAATGTCAAGGACCATTACTTCAATGACATAAGAAATTACAGGTAGGGAAAATGCATGACAGCTGCACCCAACACAGAGGCCACTTACAAGCCATTGCATTACACTAGCAACATCCCAGAGCCCAGCACTGGCTCAGGTTTGGAACACATGCAGTCACTCACAATCAAAGTCACCCTTCCCAAAATACTCACCCACAGCTTGCTGCTGCTGCTGCTGCTCCTTCAAACGTGCATCCAGCTCAGGCTGTGTCACAGCTAAGATGTGGGCCATTAGTGGTGTCATGCTCCTGCGTGCCAACCTTCCAGTCCGAGGGAGCAGCCCCAGTGTCATCTCTGCCACGTTTTTGCTCAGCTGGCAGATGTCATCCCACCTCTTGTGACAGTGTGTGCGCCATCAGTTGGAGACACCCAGAGCCCGCACCTTGCTAGCAATGGCCCTCCATGCGGCCTTACGCTGGTGGACTTTGAGCTGCAGGCATGGGAGGCAAGAGGGGGAAAAAATCAGTGACATAGGGGTATGTACCACTATCTCTTAGTACAGGAGCATGATACTATCTCAGCCCTACTTCACAGATATGTCTAGCACAGACAATACAGTGTCAATAGCCAATGGCCAGTTCCCAACGGTGCACAGTATACACCTGATTCATGGCTCAAGATAGTGCACACAATGCTAATGTAACATTTTGCCCACTGCTGACCACACATGCCATGTTGGTGTATATGTTTAAAAAAATTGGCATGTACTCCCTCACATGTCATTTGTAAATTTCCTGGGCATGCCATGTACACATATCATTGTTGTGATGGACTCTCCAATGGGAACACATGTAAATGTGTGATAGGGATGAGCAACTCACAGTGATGAATGTCTGACTTCACAATGTGCATATTTCACTGTCTACTTTGCTTGGCTTATGCACATACTTGCTGTTAACGCACAGACTGTGCTCATTGTGTTGTTGATGTGTGCCCTGTTTGACTCACGCAAGAAGGTGTGACAGGTACAGCAGCTAGTTAGGAGACAGTAATGTTGCAGTTCCACACATATGCTGTATGAACTACTGTCAGTGCTGGTTATGCAAGATGTGGCCAAATACCTACGGGCATTCTCATAGTCATATATTGGTTTTGAGGTACTCACTGTGTGAACAGTGGACAAGTGTACGAATAATGTAGCTGAGGGTGTACCTACATGTAAGTTGTGCTGTAAGCTGAGGCGTGATGCCTGTCATTGTTGGCATTGTATCACTCAAAACGTAAGATGTTTGACACGTCACATGGTGGATTGCAATGACAGGTTTCCCCTTTCATCCCACCTAGGAGGCAACCAAATGTGCATCGTCCCTTCACAGTGCTGGCGGACATGGAGGATAAGGACGTCATACAGAAATTCCATCTGGATCGACCCACCCTACATGACCTATGTGCTCTTTTGGAACCCCGCTTGCGTACTCGCAGAACGTCTCCGACTTCTTGGACACCAACGTGTAAGGTGATGGTGGCCCTGCATTTCTTTGGTACTGGTTCCCTCCCAGTACACGGTGTCCATTGCAGGTGGGATATCGCAATCTATGTTTAGCATAGTGATATGTGATGTCCTGTCCGCTATGATGACCTACAAGGACAGATACATCCATTTCCCCAGGAGGCATGAATTGGCAGCTGCAAAGGCAGATTTTTATGCCCTTGGGCACATCACTAATGTTGTTGGTGCCATTGACTGCACACATGTTGGCCTGGTTCCACCACAGACATGTGAGCACATCTACAGGAACAGGAAACATTTCCATTCCATCAATGTGCAGGTGGTGTGCCAGGCGGATATGATAATCTCACACGTATGTGCCAAATTTCCTGGCTCGGCCCATGACTCATACATGCTGCGTAACAGCATTGTGCCACAGCTGATGGCTAATCTGCTTCCGGAGCGTGCATGGATTGTGGGTGAGTACGTAGAGTCAAGTAGCGTGCTGTGTGTGTGACATGCTGTCCTCGGCCACAGTCATATTACAAAGTTAGACTGTGTATCTCACACCTAGGTGATTGCATATCCCAACCGGCCTTGGTTGCTGAGCCCACTGTGAAATCCCAGGACCCCAAGTGAAGTCCGCTACAATGATGCCCATGGGAGGACACGTCATGTGGTGGAGCGTACTTATGGTCTCCTGAAGTCACAATTTAGCTGCCTGGACAAGACCGGAGGTGCACTGATGTGCTCGCCCATAAATGCATGTCAGATTGTAGTTGCATGCTGCAGGCTCCTCAACCTGGCCTTGTACAAGGAGATCCCCCTTCTCCTGGACGCTGATGAGCAGCCGAGGCCCCCGCCTGCAAACCAACCCATATCCAGTGATGAGGATAGTTGAGAAGAGGAAGGTATTGACCTGTGTCAACAGCTGATCAACCACCACTTCCCTTGAAGGTGAGTGAAACCATACAACGGGCCATTGTCTTCTGATGTTGTTGGTGAAAAGGCCTAGGATAGCTTTGTGACTGGTGCCTGTTGTATGCTCTGTGCTGGCTGCTAATATTTCTGGGACAGGGTAGTTATGCACAGATACAGGATGTCTATGTTGGTACTGTTGCTCAATGTAACGTGTGCAGATTGGGGTACCTTGATGACAAGTGTTGTGTGATGACTCTGATGCCACCACCTGCTTAATGCATATTGTTTTGTTGTGTTTTCCTAGGTCCCTTCAGCCTCTCCTTGCCTCCAAACAATCTGTGCTTCTGGAACATTGTAATCATGGTGAACATTGTACACCCTATGATAAACATGGAGCCGACACAACTACCTAGGTGTGTAAGAAGTGTTTATGTAGAATGGGTACATGTGACAGGGGAGTGAATATTTACAAACAAGTGAAAAGTGAATCAATCAGTTGTCAGTGATGGTAGATGAGACAATTAAGTAGTCACCACATTGATGTGGTGATCTAGTCCAACAGACAGATGCCATTGACATGGCAGTGTGGGGAAGGACAGTCAACAAACTCAATGCAATGGTGAAGAGGTGTGCCATCATGGCTGGCTCCATGACTGGCGTTTGGCAGGTGCTTTGCCATGAGATCCTCACTTGGATTTCCTAGGACGGCCCCTTGGTCGTTTGACAGGGGGGGTGTCTCTGCTGTGGGACCAGTGGGTTCTGAGGAGTCCCCCCTATCTGGGAGGATGTGGAACTGTCATCCTGTGGGCTACCAGAGGGAAGTGGAGGTGTTGGTTGGGCCGCAGGCCTGTCCCTCAGAACCGCCACTAGCTGGCCCAGGAGATCCACAATTTGGCCCATGCTGGTGTCTATGGACCTCAGCAGCAGGTGGAGCTCACCTAATCTTCCTGGGCTTGGCCCGTTTGTCCCGTTTGTCCCTGGGCCCGTTCATAGGCCCCAAGGACTCTGGTGATATTGTCCATGGCTTTGGTCCCAGTTTCCGGTTGGATTTGACTCCCCCTTGCCCTCCCACCTGCCCTGCTGCCATGGACCTGTTGTCTCACGACTGTACGCACCCGCGTACCCGCCTGCGCTCCTTAGTTGGTGGGGTGGGGTGGTCATCCTCTGGGGCAGGGATAGTGTTGCAGGCAGCACTGGTGGTGATGGTGGAGGCCGCACAAGTCGTTACAGCAGGGACCAGCGTCGTTGTTGTTGCTGAGGTGGTGGTGGTGGGGACAGTGAGGTCCTGGGACCTGTTGCGCCCTGGCATGCCAGTTGGGCCAGCATATTGCTCCACATCCTCGAAATCCAGGGAGTCATCATCAGAGAGTCCATGTTCTGGGGATGGAAACTGGCTCTGCAGGTTAGATGGCATTCAGTGCTGTGCATGTTTGTACCCTGATTTTCTTCTACATGGGATTTAGTGAGTCACACTTTTGTTTCTGTGACAGTTACATACGCTTCGCTGTCTGCACACTGTAATTTGATATTGTTTCTGTGTCAATTTTTGTGGGATGTGAGGGCTGGTGTTGTCATATGGCTCCATGCTTTTCTAGAGGAATGGTGGGGTGCATGCACTCTCTACTTACCTGTTCTGTTGTCACATTGGGGTGGCCTTTCTGACACATCTCTCTGGGTGTGGTGGCGTGCTCCATCCTGCTCAGGGGTGAGACAGGGGGGCCTGGTGTGAGTTGTGGTACTGGCTTCCCACCCACAAACACCCCTCCCTGTTAAGATGGCTACCTACCTATTAGTTGAAGGTGAACAATGCAATAGCTGACACATGTTTCTGTGGGTGGGGGGTGCTCCATCCTGCTGGGCTTAGGGACAGGGGGCCTGGTGGGAGTTGTGGTGTTGGCTTCACACCCCCAAACACCCCTGGTTAGTGTATTACAATGGCTGCCACATCCTGCTCAGGGGTTGGACAGGGGTGCCTGGTGGGAGTTGTAGTGCAGGCCTCCCACCAGCAGAAAGCCCTCCCTGGGAAGATGGTTACCTACCTGTAAGTTTGGTTGGTGTACTACAATGGCTGCCACATGCTTCTGGGTGGGGGGAGTGCCACATTCTGCTCAGGGGCGGGACAGGGGTGCCTGGTGGGAGTTGTGGTGCTGGCTTCCCACCTACGAACACCTCTCCCTGTGAAGATGGCTACCTACCTGTAAGTTTGGTTGATGTACTACAATGGCTGCCACATGCTTCTAGGTGGGGGAGTACCACATCCTGCTCAGGGGTGGGACAGGGGTGCCTGGTGGGTGTTATAGTGCAGGCCTCCAACCCCCAGACAGCCCTCCCTGTGAAGATGGCTATCTACCTGTAAGTTTGGTTGGTGTACTACAATGGCTGCCATTTGCTTCTGGGTGGGGGGGGGGGGGGTGCCACATTCTGCTCAGGGGTGGGACAGGGATGCCTGGTGGAAGTTGTGGTGCTGGCTTCCCACCCACAAACACCCCTCCCTGTTAAGATGGATGCCTACCTGTTAGTTAAAGGTGAGCAATGCAATAGCTGACACATGCTTCTGGAGGTGGGGGGTGCTCCATCCTGCTGGGCTTAGGGACAGGGGGCCTGGTGGGAGTTGTGGTGTTGGCTTCACACCCCCAAACACCCCTGGTTAGTGTATTACAATGGCTGCCACATGCTTCTGTGTGGGGGTAGTGCCACATCCTGCTCAGAGGTGGGACAGGGGTGCCTGGTGGGAGTTGTAGTGCAGGCCTCCCACCAGCAGAAAGCGCTCCCTGGGAAGATGGTTACCTACCTGTAGGTTTGGTTGGTGTACTACAATGGCTGCTCCCTCCTGCTGGGCTTTGGGACAGGGGGCCTGGAGTACATTGTCGTGCTGAATGGCTGTACACATACAACCCTGGGTATGTAGCTGGCTACCTTTGAGGGGAATCAGACGGAGTGAATATTACCTCTGTGGGACCTGTGTTGTGTATTGTGGTGCAGATGAATGGGATTTGGCCTAGGAGGTGTAACTTTGTATGTTTTTCAAGACAGTACAGGGCAGTGTAATGGTATGCATTTGTTTGTACTTACCAGCCTGCACTCCCCCGGGTATTCCTGTGAGACTCTCTGGATGCAGTATGGCACACACCTTCTCCTCTCGTGCAGTGAATGCTTTTGGTGGAATGGGAGGCCACCGCCAGTCATCTGAGCCAGCTAACGGTTCTTGTAGTTTTTTTGTTTCACCATCCTCTTCAGGTCATGCCACCTCTTCATGATTTCCTGCTTGGTGTGTGGGGTGGTCCCTACTGCATGGACCTTCTTGACTATCCTTTCCCACATTTGTACTCTGGTGCCTAATGGTGTCTGTTGGACCAGGTGACCAAACAATTGGGGTTATACTCTGATTATCTCATCTGCCATGACTGACGACTCACTGTTAGTGAATTTGGGCATTTTCTTTTGTGCCATGGTGTGTGATGTGCACATGGTATGAGGTGCAGTTGTTGGGGTGGTGTAGGTGTTGTGTGTGTTGTTGGGCTGGTGAGTCAGATGTGTGGTGTTTTGCCTATCCAATGTGCTGCAGAGTTTAGTTCCTTCAGGGTTGGAGTAGTCCAAAGGATTCTGGTCAAGGAAGGGGCTGGTTTTATACTCAGCTATGTGGGTGTGTCAACATGGAGTATTGCTGTCAGGTGTGTTGTGTGGGTTGTCCTGGGATTTGTATTTTTTAAGTTGCCATGGGGGTGTCATTGGGGTGTGTTATGTGGTTTTGGGGGCAGAGCTTGTGTGATGTGTGCACTAGGTGGCCTTGTGTGTTTATTTTTGTCGACCGCCATATTTGTCACGGAGCATCCGCGGCAGTGGGAATGCACCAGCCCTTCCGCTGGCTCTCCCAATCATACTGTTGGGGATTGCGGCGGTCGGAAACAGCGGATCGTCCCGCTGTCATCTCAATGGAATCATAATTTTACAGGCAATCACTCTGCTGGCCTGGCGGCGGTTTTGTGTGTTTCCGCCGCGATTCCGACCACCGCGGTAGGATTTCCACCTGCTCAACCTGCTACCAGCAGACTTTTGTGGCATTGTTCCGTGGCAGTTGGACTTTTTTGGCAGTTGATCCTAATTGGACCAACGATTTTGTCATGGTACCAGTGGGTGGCTGAATTCCGCTACCATGGCTGTTGGGGTGGTTTTCTGACCGCCATCCTAATAGACCCCCATGTCTATGTATGTCAGTGAATATTCATACCCAGCATGCCAAATACTATATGATCTACACAAACAAAAAACTATTAATCAGGCCTTAGAAATTCAACAGGTAGTTTGTGCACCTCACATTAAGACCACCATGTATTTTTTATAGGCTAAATTCTTTGGATTATTAATTGAAAAATGGACTGTATCTATGCACACAACTTTGAAGATGTATAAGAATTAATGTTTTATTTATTAATCATAATATGTCTTTTTTATATTTGTGATTAGAATGCTTTTATGGTCATGTATAATGTACCGAATAAAGCTTTTTGAATTTGTATTTGACAACCATTTCCAACATCACTTTAAACGTACTTGTATAATATTATTTGTTTTTTATATTTGCTCTATGAACAGTATTCATTGTGGTTTTTAGGTCTGGCGCTAGTCAAGACCTTTATAATTTACTAAAATTATATGGTAATAGGCTTACTTTAAGGGGCTTTCAGACAGCTTTCTTCATCCACGGATCTGTCATGTCATTCATGTTTTGCTTCCCTACACCAGAGTCGGACTGACCTATAGGGCAATCAGGCAGAGACAGAAGGGCTGGTCTGACAGGCCAGTGAGTGGTCCAGTTGTTTGTCTCTGTCTGTTGGGCCAGTTTTTACTGTTGTTTATCCTGATATTACCACAAAAATTGCCTGAGGCAAACTCAAATTATGCAACCTTCCTTACCTTGCAAAATACCTGTACCCTGTGTCTTTACAAGTTCAATACTGCCCAATTTGCAAACGTGGGCCACTCTTTAGCCATGTAATTCACTTATGGGGCCCATTTTTATTTCGATGTTCAGGCCTATTTTCTGTCCCAGTCCAACCCTCCTGTCCACTGAAGCATACTCAATGGGGCAGTGGGTCAGCCTACTTCAACCACTAGCTAGCCTCACTTTGAAAGACTGCATGTTACTCTTTCACAAAGAACACATCCACACACAAGGTAGTTCCCTTCAGTGCCAGTGTTTTTGTATCTACTTTATTATTACTTAGTGTTGCCTTTGTGTTTAAAGCATTATGTGATAGAAGGACACTTTCGAACAGCTATCCAAGTTTTTGAAGTGAGCAAAAGCACATTCCAGCTTTATCAGTTTCTTTCCACTGCTAATGCTGTTGTAAATTCTTTTTGGAGAGGCTTCTGTTTATCTGACTGCTGCTATTGCACAGAATAACAGATTGCATCCATTTGAAACTGCTTTTTGTAAAGTTATTGTCTTTTTATTAAGCACACATCGAAGTGCATGTATAGTTGCATTCCTATATGTCATGCTGGTATGTATTTCAATTGAAAAATACAGTTATCCCCGCCCTAGGCAGCGCACCCAAACCAACGGACCACGCACGCAACCTGGTCTTCATCCTGGACTCCTCCCTCTCCATGACCAGACAAGTCAACGCCGTCTCCTCGTCGTGCTTCAACATCCTGCGCATGCTACGTAAGATCTTCCGGTGGATCCCCACCGAGACCAGGAAGACGGTCACCCAGGCCCTCGTCACCAGCCGTCTGGACTACAGCAACTCCCTCTACGCCGGAACCACCGCCAAACTCCAGAAGAGACTCCAGCGGATCCAGAACGCCTCAGCAGGACTCATCCTGGACATCCCCCGTCGCTGCCACATCTCCGGACACCTGAGAGACTTGCACTGGCTTCCGGTCAACAAGAGAATCACCTTCCGACTCCTCACCCACGCACACAAAGCCCTACACATCCAAGGCCCAGGATACCTCAACAGCCGCCTCAACTTCTACGCTCCCAAACGCCAGCTTTGATCGACCGGCCACGCCCTCACCACCGTCCCCCGCATCCGAAGAGCCACCACAGGGGGACGGTCCTTTTCGTACCTCGCCGCCAAGACATGGAACTCCCTCCCGACCCACCTCCGCCTGACCCAGGACCACCTCGCCTTCAGGAAGCAACTCAAGACCTGGCTGTTCGAGTAGTAGCGGACCCCCCTCCCCTAGCACCTTGAGACCCTCTGGGTGAGTAGTGCGCTATATAAATGCTTTGATTGATTGATTGATTGGTTATACTTGTAAAACATTATGGTTGGATATCATGTTGGTATGGTTTCTATTTTCTTTTCAATTCTCGTACACTTGGTGTTTATAAGGCATTTAAGTATTAGTTTACTAATTGAAGCTGTGCTGTTTTTTCAATTACCTTGTCTATCTATCTATCTATCTATCTATCTATCTATCTATCTATCTATCTATCTATCTATCTATCTCTGTCTTGGTAAACTTCTTTATTTATCTATCTTTTCATCCCTATCTATTTGTATTAAAGATTTACTAAAACAAATTGTAGTGTAGCTCCTATATTCCCAATAGGCTCTGCGCATTGGAATAACATATCCTATAGATTTGACGTAAGTCTTATGTCTACTAGGTCTCTATCGAATATATTAGACTTAATTGTGAGTGCCAGCTAGCTCATAGGTCACTGGAAACTTTCTCGAATAAACAAGAAGGGATTTGTTTCTGACAACCGCATAAACATAACAAATTTGTTTCCCCAAGTATAAACGTATCTTCAGAGTTGTGGAAACAATAGATATTTTACTCCGTCAATCGTGCATGCTTCGTTTCATCAGAGGTGCAGAGAAATAGAGAGACAGGCGTTTTCAATAAAAAAGGTTTTATCGAGCATTCTTTTTTCTCAAGCAAGTAAACTGAACTGCTACAATCATAATACTGGTTGCAAAGTATAATGCGTACAGTAAGAAGAGTATTATGAAATAATACTGTAAAAGCATTGTATGGTTTCTAAAACATAGATAAATACATACGTAAATAACAAAGGCTAAAAGTACTCAACTGGTGCTTCTAAAATACGCCTACCCCAATGTACCTAACCTAAGTCTAGTACGAGGGAAGTAGTAAGTAAAGTGTAGCATAGGTTTCGTTTTCTTTGCCAAGAATCTAACCAAGATTTCTCTTAGGGTCTAATCAGCTCCGTACCTTGGTTTTAGAATGTAGGAGGTCGAGTTATCTGACTCGGGACTCGATTTCCCAATACCCCGCGAGGGGAGCTTGGAAACACTGGAGCTGGATTCTCAGCAAGAGAAAGGACAGCTTCTCGATCAGTGCATCAGCTGGAGTGTCGGCTTCCTACGGCACTTGCTGTAGCGAGCTGCGTTGGGCAAGTAGATAGTCGAGCTGCTCCGAACCACTGTGTCTTTGATAGGGAAAGTGTAGGAATATTTATACCTTGAAGGTGTATAGTTTTACGTAAAGTCGAACATAATAATGTCATCAAAGGACCCCAAGGGAATGGTAGTTCTTTGAAAACTCCATGATTTCTAGGACAAATCAATATTCAAGCAAGGGGATGTCCCTGACTACTGAAGCCGTGTTTTCCAAGAAATCGTTGTGGCTTTTTGGAACTAGTGGAAGTTGCCATGCCTGTATTTGGACTGGATGGGTTATGTCTAAATATGGGTATGATTTCTATGTCTATATAAGGGCAATGTGAATTGTACCTATATAAAGACATGAATCAGACAAATTACGCTTGGATCCTAAAATGCTACACAACAAAATAACCAAAAGCATTAGCACAGGAAGAGGCTGGCAGACAAGCCAGACTGAGCGACATTTTTAGGTCTGGTCTTAGCCAAGACCAGTGGTAGGGCGGCCGTGGGTAGAGAGGGTGGAGGGTTGGCAAGGGGGGAGAAATAAACTATAAGAATATTTTTTTTTAAAAAGACTTAAAGGGGGATGGGAGCACACTGCTTCACCTCCCAGCACAGTTCACCCCTTTGCATCCTGGTAAATGCAGTTCAATTTACATGCTTACTTGAAGCTTTGCAGAGGGTTTCACCAAAGTTGGTACAGGTTAGTGCTGGTAATCGCTAGACACACGTGTTTCTGGATTTTATCCTTCATCACTAGAGATAAAACCAAATTTATCTGGGGTTTGTTGAGAAAGCTGCCACATTGCTCTCAGGTCTCTGTACCTCTCCCTGGCACACATGTGCATCTCCAAGAGCTCGTCAGCTCAGAGGATCAAGGGAGCCTCTTCAAACAGAAGGGGGATGGGATCACACTGCTTCACCTGCCAGCACAGTTCATCCCTTTGCATCCTGAAAAATGCAGTTCAATTTACATGCTTATATGAGGTTTTGCAGAGTGTTTCACCAAAGTTGGTGCAGGTTAGTGCTGGTAATCTCTAGACACATGTGTTTCTGGACTTTATCCTTCATCAGTAGAGATAAAACGGAATTCATCTGGGGTTCGCTGAGAAAGCTGCCACATTCCTCTCAAGTCTCTGTACCTCTCCCTGCACCTGATACATGCTTGAGCAAAAGATCCTGCTCAGGTTTTTTATCTCAATCTATATATATAAAAACAAAAGTATGTCTGTTTGTCCTTTATGCATTACTACACCATTCATCCGATCAGCATGAAACTTTGGGAAGTTGTTGAGTACACTCCTGCGAAGGTTTCTGGCAAAAAAAAAGAAAAATGTGTTAATTATCGGCCCCCCGGCCCCCCAGGGCCCTCATAATCTTTCCAACACTGAACGTTTACAGTTTCCGGTGCGACTCGCTTTTGCAATGACCATCAACAAAGCACAAGGACAATCGCTGCAAGTGTGTGGACTAGATTTGGAGAATCCGTGCTTCTCACATTGACAACTGTATGTGGCCAGCTCACGCGTCGGAAAAGCTTCTGATTTATTCGTGTACGCATCAGACAGAAAAAAAAGAAATACCGTGTATCCACAAGCACTCGAATAAATAAACAGAATTAAAACAACACTTTAAAATGTTTTCCATATTAAAATGAATAAGTTTCAATAAAAATGACACAATGTAAATTGAATGTTATCATAACAAGTTTCCTTAAATTTCCTTTCTTCTGAGATCGCAGCAACGCGCGACGGGTAAGCTAGTATTATCATATAACAGAGATAGTCTCAGCAATGTTTTCCAATCAGACTTGGTATTGAGGTGCCAATGCACACACCAGAGGTTTGTACAATAGCGACATTGTTTTCAAATGTTGCCCTGCTGAATGAATGGAGTTTTACTGAGCCATCCCCCAGTTTCTTGTATTTCTGCAGAAAGTAAACAAGGCTGACAAGAGCCTTGCCAAATGTATGTTCATGTCATACCCTTCGCATCAGAGCCCAGGGGTAGCATGGGTTTTGCCAGGGGTCGTAAGGGGAAGCCAGGGGTCCCATCTCTTAAATTATGTTTATGCCTCTGGTAGACCATGTGAGGACAAATTGAGGATATGTGAGCTGCACTGCCACTTCAGAAGTTACTGTATTTTCTCATCCACACTGAAGATGATCAGCTTTTAAAACACAGGCTTCCCACAACGTGAAATGTGATTCATAACTTCCCCTCAAACTAATTTTTACAAAGATACATCGCATGAGTCACGCTTTGTTTGTTCTTGCTGGAAGATCAGCATGATTCAGTGTGTCTGTTTGCTTTCACTTAAGAGTCCAGTAAGTTCTATAGAGAAGGTTTTGTTGAATTAAGAGCAATCTGTGGTTCACAGATGCTATTACACAAGTTTATGTCACTCTGACCCAGGACAGTTGGGTTGTTCATGTTTCGATTCAGCAAAGATATCAGACTTCTCAAAGGTTTTGTCAATGCGAAATCGGGAAGAAGAGAAAGAGAAGTCTGGTGACATTAATTAAAGAAATTCCGGGGTCTAGAAATGATTAAAATCTATGATTGAACAGAAGCTATGTTATCTAACCTCAGAAATTTGATTGAATTGCTGTGGTTTGTTTGTGATTACTCTCTACATCTGGAGACTCCAAACTTTTCCGTAAAAAGAGCTACTTCTTTTCAATGAAAATATCCTCCAGCTACTAAAATTAGTAGTGTTTTACTAGTGACCACATCAGACCATATTATACAGCATGCACAAGTGTCAGCGGTGATCATCTCACTGCATTAGCCAGGGATGACATTAGAAAAGTAAAAAGGATTATATCAATTTGGAATACTTCCACATGGTTAGTACAAAGCAGCCATGGGTGCAATGTCCCTGGAACCCAGGTAATATGAGGAAGAAGCCCCTCTTTTTTTCGTAAATATTCTTTATTGATTTTTCAGTTTTACAGTTTTATCTCCAGCAGCTGAAACATCATGCTACAACATGTAGCAACAATCTCTGTCATGTTTCTTGCATTAACAAGGGTCATTACTTCACATATGTTTCTGGAGCTGGTATGATGATGTGTCAGATTTTGTATATTACAATTGTCTGACCACACCGCATATGTCCTATTACATTATTTGTCCTACAGATTTGCCACGTAGTGTGTAGCACGTTAAACCTAGTTCAGCTTAGGTTCATTTAAGTGAGAAGCCCCTCTTGTACACAACCATTTTGCAGTCAGAAAGGATACGATCCGCAAAATCAGAGCTGCTGCCATCGCAAAATGGCATTTTTGTATTCACAAAACCCAAACTGTGATTGGGTAACATGTTACCGAATCACAGTTTTGTTTTCTGAATACATACTGAATCAGTATTTGGAAGGGGCATGTTGAAGGCATTGTAAATACTAGTTCTTAAGGTATGGACTAATGTTTTGCGACCAAATTGAATTGGCAGTTTAAAACTGCATTCAGGCTGCAATGGCATGCCTAGGGCATGTTTCTAAATGGCTAGTTAAGTGGGTGTCACAATAAGGGATGCACACCCACTAGTAGCACTGAATTGATAGGTCCAGGATATATGGTATACCACTTTACTAGGGACTTATAATTAAATGAAATATGCCGATAAGGTGCACACCAGTTTTACCATTGTTTAGGAAGTAAGCACACACACTTTAGCAATGGTTAGCAGTGGAAAGTTCACTAAGTCCTAAACGAATTCAGAAAAATAGGAATGGTGAAGGCAAAACGATTGGGGTAAGACCACTCAAAGGCTGATAGGTCTAACAGTCATTAATTATTCCAACTGAGCTGAACATAAAAAACTAAGATATTATGAAAATCAAAAATATACCAAACACAATTTACTTCATTTCCAGCATCAAATGATAATTTACTGTTTACGGCATTTTCATAATTTGCCACCATTGCATTTCTTGATTGAGTACTGGAAAAACAGTTATTTGTTTTTAGTACAAAATATTTTATTGATTTTCAAAGGTAGAAGACAACACAAACAACTACACAGTAATGATATTTATAGCAGAAATATACAGAAACAAAATACAGTTATTGCATTAGAAATATGCCTACCTATAATGACTAATTGTCATGTAGCTAAGAGAACGGAAATATTGAATAAGGAACAAACAAGAGCTACTTCCTATGTCATAGGTTTTAAACTATATCTATATGAAATAGCACATGTAATTAATAGATAACTTACATGGATATAGCTATATAGTCATCAACCGGTCTCTAAAGATTTTGAAACAAAGGAGTATTTTTATATGTTTCCTTAAAAGATGGCAGGCTCCAGATCTAGTAAATGTAACCCAAGACCACCACGCATGGACCGACAATGTATTTCTTGATTGAGTACTGCAAAAACAGCATTTTTGAATCTCGTAATCCACCCTCAGTATGACTCTGTAAGTAAAAGCATGGTCTTTCTTAATTTATATTCTCTGTCTCATCCTTTGCTTGGCCAAATGGCCTTCAAAGTGTGGTCAGGCTGAAAGACCAGGTGCTTTCCCATCATAAACTATATCAATTTCACTTTAGTAGTAACATTGAGAAAAACTTTTAATAGAAACCTAGAATCCTAACCTCATGGGTCTTGGCATTGTATGTGAGGGTGATCAGTGTCCTGGAGGTGGATGTGCTGTATTTACAACAATATCTTCCAGCATAGTATCTTTAGGGTAAAGATTTGTGCTGGTGAATTTATAGTTTCATTGTTGTTTTTCAGAGTTGTTAACCAATTCCTGCAGGTATATTGAGTGCTTTTCCATGTCTGTAATTTGTTTGGTTTCTACTCTTCCTAGTGAATCTGCACTGAGGATGCGAATAGCTTGCAAGTCATCAATGGCCTAAAACCTTGTTACCATCACCATTCCTGCATTCTCTAGGTTTGTTTAAATCCTGTTTCACTTTGCTTAGACATTTTGGGTAGTAGGTCATATTCCTCAGTGTTCTGTAGTTATCTCTAGTTAGTGGAATACGTTTAACCACATTTTCAATGGAAGTAGGTGGCTGTTCGTGGTGTAATGTTGAGTCTCAGGATACCTTGGAATGCCACTGCTCAGTAATATTACTCTTATTAATGAACATCTCTAAGTATAAAGGAGAAGTGTGGCTCAGTGGTTAGAAGCGGCATACCCAGAAGCTGAGATCGACCGTGGACCAGGGTTCGATTCCCCGCCTCGGCGGGTCTCGGGCTCAGAATTCCACGGACTCGACAATTCTCGCTCTGGTGCCTACTCAACTCACGGGGTCACACTCTGCAACTCTGGGCAATAGCTTGCTTAATCTCCACTACGGCCCCTCGCGGCGGGATGCCTGGCTTTCACCTTGTGGACACCCTGCGGTTTCTCACAGGGGAATACCAGGACGGGTTCCCTAAGCAAGCGCCGGGACGCTTACGGGCAGCTGTGCGCTTTACAAGTCCAGCACATTTACAAGTCCAGCACATTTACATAAACAAATCTGTCTCTGCCCGTGGCAATCTACTTACAGGCTGCTTCTCCATGGTCATTAACAAGTGGGTGCTCATGTGCCTACATCTGGCATTTAAATACTGCTCCCTTGTCATAATGTTTTGACCGTGTACACGTCATGCACAGTAAGTCCTTCCTCAGCTTCCTCTGCCCAAGGCATAATAGTGGGTTGTTTGGTTGAATCCAAGTAGCAGCGACACTGTACTGCGCTCAACCAATCTGTATCACAGAGTGTCCAATTTTGTTCTCTCAGTAACTTTACCCTTTTGGTAGCACAGTGGTATATAATCCATAATCACTTTAGGATAGTTCAGTCATGCAATTGCTTTCACTTACTTTTGTAGTGTAGTTCCTATATTCCCAATAGGATCTTCACATTTGGAATAATATATCCTATAGATTAGACGTAGGACTGCAGTCGACTAGGTCTCTATCGAAAATACTAAACTTAATAGTGAGTGCTAGCTAGCTCAGAGGTCACTAGAAATGTTCTCGAATTCACAAGAAGGGTTTCGTTTCTGACAACCACATAAACATGACAACTTTGTTTCCCAAGAATAAGAAATATATCTCTAAATTTGCGGAAATAATACATAAGTATTTCACTCAGTCAATCGTGCATGCTTCGTTTCAACAGAGTTTGTAGAGAAATAGAGAGACTGGCAATTTCAATAAAAAGGTTTATTGAACAGTCTTCTTTCTCATACAAGAGAAGTAAACTGCTACAATCATTAAGCAGACTGCAAAGTATAATACGTACAGCGAGAATAGTATTATAAAATAATACTTTAAAAGCATTGTATGGTTTCTAAGCTATTTAAAAATACATACATACATAACATTGACTAAAAATACTCAACTGGTGCTTCTAAATACGCCTACCCCAAGGTACCTAACCTAAGTCTAGTACGCTGGAAGAAGTAAGTATTGTGTAGCATGGGTTTAGTTGTTTTTGCCAAGAATCTACCAAAGGTTTCTCTAGGTTCTAATCAGCTCCATACCTTGCTTCAGAATGAAGGAGCTCTGGTATCTCTGTCTCAGGACTCCATTTCCCAACACCCCGCAAGGGGAGCTTGGAAACACCGGAGCTGGATTCTCTGCGAGAGAAAGGCAGCCTCTTGATCAGTATGTCAGCTGGAGGGTCGGCTTCCTTCGGCACTTGCTGTAGCGAGCTGCGTCGGGCAAGCAGATAGTCAAACTGCTCCGAACCGCCGTAGTTTGCCATAGCAAGTGAATGTATAATTATACCTTGAAGGTGCTTAGAAATGCCATAGATTGACGTAAAGTCGGGCATAATAACGTCAGGAAAAAACCCCTAGGTAATAGTTGTTCTTTGCAAAGTACATGAGTTCTTGGATAAAATCAATAATCAAGCAAGGGGAAGTTCCCTAACTGCTTAAGCCGATTTTCCAAGAAATCGTTGTGACGTTTGGTACGGGTGGAAGTAGCCATGCCTGTATTTGGTCTGCATGGGCTATGTCTAAATAAGGGATTGATTTCTATGCCTATATAAGGGTAATGTGACTTGTACCTATATAAGGGCATGAATCGGGAAAATTCACTCGGAGCTCTAACCGCCACACAACACCCACTCCACTTTATTATGTACAGCATTACTAAGTTCTAAACACATTAAAAAACATATCTAAACATGATGTGTCAAAACCCACCCAAAATACATAAAGATGCATTCGTACTGGTTGTACACGAAAAAGCATTTGTGCTGTTCGCATTTAAAGCATTGGCTTCATTCAAAGCATATAGATGACTTTTGAAAATGAATGAATCACGAAAATACATTTATGAAATGGTTCATAATTACAGAAGAAAAAAGTCGAGACCATTCCATGGCAGATTATATAAACTGTTTGAATGTGGACAAGGTCAAATATTGTCTCCTGGAAGTTTTTCAAATAATTCTAGTTCTCTATGAATAATTCTACTATGAGCAGATTACTTTGTGCCAAAAAAATAAAAAATATAAATTTGAAAAAACAAAAGCTTAATCATAGAAAAAATAGAGTTCCAAAGTAAGAAATTTGTTTTGAAAAACGAAGGTCGAATTCACGGTCTCTCAGAACACTGTGTGCTATTCAAAAGTCAGTGTTATTGTTTGCAGAAAACATCAAATCTTCTAAGTCTGAACATAATTTGTCTACCATTGTAGGTGAAAGTTGGATTACCTTGTTAAGAAGATTAATTGCACAAAGATGCGAAGCATCGCCGTCAGCATTGGTCGGGTTAGCAATGTTCGAATTGGATGGTACCTGAGTGCCGCTTTCCTCTTGTACCTCACCGTCAGCATGTTGCGTCTGTGAGATCTCAATGAATGCCGTCATCCGAATTGGTAGCCGCTGGGGACAACACTGCGCATGGGCCTTTACCGGGTCCAGCAAAGCATCAACATCCGTTGGCATGACTGATGGGAGTGTGAGATAGATGTCTAACACGCATTCTTCTCCACATAGCAGGCATCGTAGAACAGGTAAGATGCAATCTTGCAAGATTGGTCTGAATGACATAAACCATGTGGTATTTAATTCTCTTAAACAAGTTAATCCCAAAATTTGGACTATGCGCTCACGACACTTCATCGCCAGAAGATTGTTCTCCACGGTGATCTGGGTATCGCTGGTGATTTGGCTTGCCATATCAGAGCAAAAAGAGCAAAAATAGTATCCCTGCTGCGAGTCCCAAAACGAGAGGCAATCCGCCAAACACAGAGTGCACAAAGTTTGGAAAAATTCCTAGGACTGCATCAAAAGGTGCTAACAGTCCCGAAAAAATCGTCTTAAATACATGTACAATACAACTCGTATCAGACATGTTTAAGATACGACCTAACATTTCTGAAAAATGTACAGGCAGTTTGTAGTTAATAGGGTGTGTATCTCAGCAGAAGTCCTTGCGACTTGCAGATCATAGTTTTCTTTGGCCGAGGTCAATGGCACAGTTTTTTGTAAAAGAATGGCTTTCATTCTGCTCAAAGTATCACTTCATATAGAAGAGATGTTCAGTGAAGGCCATAACGGTGACTCCGAATCTGTTTTCGGTTTTGGAAACAATACTTGCATACAGCAAGTGAGCCTGGCTGACACAGTTACAAGATAGGCTAAACCTGGCAACATGCCACAGTAGCTGTGATCATTCAACATAATGTAACTTCCATTAGAAAGTTGCCTAAAAATTGGATCAATTACTGCAGCTGGTGAACTTTGCAGGTGGCAGGATAAGTTGTTCGAGGAGCCATTGCAGGCCACGTTTAAGTTTATACCCTGACATAGGAGAGAACCGCTTAGTGCATTTTCACAGGTATTGCCACTAAGAAACACCAGCCGCGGTCGGTAGTAGGATGACCTGCAGGGCGGTGACATGGGGAGGGAGAGGGGCAGGGTGGGGGTAGTAATGTATGGATTACGGAGTTTTACAGGTAAGTAAACATATAAATAAATAAAATGAATTTCGTTGCGTGCACTGCATCACCAAATGCGATGCAGTGCGCGCAACACAAATTATTTAAATTATTTATATGTTTACTTACCTGTAAAACTCCGTAATCCATATATTACTACCCCTCACCCTGCCTTCCCCCTTCCCCACGTCACCGCACTGCAGGTCATCCCACTACTGACCGTGGCTGAGAAATACTTATTTCCCCCCACTCAAACATAAGGTATTCTGTAAGGTAATTCCCAGGATGTCTTTATGTATTTTTTTTTTTTGGGAAAACCTTTATTGATGCATTCAAAGTATTACAAGCGCTGGCCTACAACCACAGGGGCCAGCCGCAAATTAGCAATCAATTCAAAGTTTATGTAGCCATCATCGACCCTGGCGACATCTGCAAAGAAATTGCAACATATGATTGGATGCGTCACCAGTACAAAGGATATATCAAAGGTTTCGATTTTTCTTTTTGAAGAAGCAGTAGTGGCAGTACTGTAAGAGGCGTCACACCATACTTTAAGAAGCAATAAGAGATGAGGGGATGTACCACGCACTGCAGTCCAGAACAGGTGACAAATAATACAGCCTTAGTCGCATGACAGAGCAGGAATAAAAATAAAAATAGATCTATTAGCAAGCAATCAAGTGCGAGCACCATCCAAAAAAACCCCACTTTGAGGAGACAATGAAGTAGAAGCTGGTATAGACGCCCCATGAATCAAGAAGTGGCAGAAGGAGAAACAGCCGACCCTACTGAGAAGAAGAAAGGAAAGAAAGGGACCATAGAACAAAACAAACTAAAATAACAAAACCCCCCGAACACCCGCCACCCTGCACCCCTGTAATGGCTATGGCCTACCCCACTAACAGCGTGCCTGTCGCCCCGGAACTACCCTAAAGAAAGGAAAAGAAAGCGGAGGAGGAGAAGAACATACACACTCCCGATCTCCCTTACTCCCCGCCATTGGCAACCTCCCTAAGACATCCTAGCCACTGTTTAAAGCAAGTATTGAACCCCAACCTGGGGAGGACATCAACAAAACTACCCGACCCCCGTTACAATATGAGGTACAATTCCAGCTTGTAGCACATGACGCAGCAAACCCCAGAAGCCAAAATCAACGCTGACCAGTACGTGTTTTTACGATAGTCCGTGCCGCCCATTCCAGAGTCATCATAAGGAAATCGAAGCGTTCAATACAGTACAAGTCAATTGAGTCGGATCGAAGACAGGATACAAGATGGCGAAATCCACAATTCCGGCAAGGAAAGATGAAGAAGAAAGGCAAACCTCTCCGATAGTCACTGAAGAGCTGCTCGTGGCGATCAAAATTTTTAGCAACGGTGTTCCATCGAGCAAGGGTTGAGTAGGGAAAGCCAGCAATGATCATAGGTGCGCCATCCATGGAGCCAGATGCATCAAATTGGGCTAAATGAGGCTTCCGCCTAGGGATCTCATAATGGTAGGCAGGGGACTCCACAGGAACCACAGCTTGCTGATAGCATGTCGAAGTATCGCGCTCCGGTCTCAAACAAACGTTTTTCAGCGGTACAGACATCCGAGCGTACATTGTTATTGTTATTGTTATTGTTAGTGTGGTTTTATATCGCGCCTAATCACCTGCAGGTCTCTAAGCGCCTGGAAAGATGGTAACAGACAATAACTTAGCAAGATGGAAACTGAGGTCATAGCTAGATTATACTGTGCTCATGCTTTTGCTGAACAGTAATGTTTTTAGGCTCTTTCTGAATCGTAATAGATTCCCTTCCCCGCGCAGCACCTCCGGCAGCCTGTTCCATAGCTGAGGAACTAGCACTGAAAAGGCTCTCCCTCCCTTAGTCACTAACCTGTAGCGAGGACAGACCAGTAGTTGGGAGTCTGAGGATCGAAGTGTTCTCATAGGGCAATAAAGCTGCAGACGATCTTTGATGTAGGCTGGGGCCTTGCCATAGATTGCCCTATGGGCCGTGCATAAGTTCTTAAATTCCACTCTTTCTTTAATGGGGAACCAATGCAAACTTTGTAGTAGGGGAGTGGCTTTAGATCTCCTCGGTAGTCTGAAGATCAACCGGGCAGCGTCATTCATTATGACCTGAAGTCTACTGGTCAGAGTTTTAGGTAAGCCAAGGTAAAGGGCATTACCATAATCAATTCTGGAGATGATGGTGGCCGCTACTATTGATCGCATCATGGACTGTGAGAGGACAGGAATTAACTTCCGCAGTTGCCCAATGATGTTTGTGCAACTTCCCACAACCGCAGAGATCTGAGGGGCCATTGACAGATCATCATCCAGCTTGATCCCCAAGCTCTTTACAAACGGGCTTGGTTTTGGAACAGGGCCTAACTCTGTGGGCCAATAAAGATCACACCAAGGTGAGGTAGTGGATGAGATCACTAGTACCTCAGTCTTGTCTGGGTTAATTTTTAGCAGGTTATCCGTCATCCATTGCACTGTAAACCGCAAGATGTTCTGAGCTTGGAGTTGTGCGGCCATGGTGTCATCGACACTTAACAGCAATTGCGTGTCGTCCGCGTAGTTAAAGACTTTACAGCCCATGGTGGCCAGAGAAGCAATCAATGGTTGCAAGTAGAGATTAAATAGAAGCGGGGACAGGGCGGATCCCTGTGGCACCCCGCACTCTAAAATCCCCATCTCAGATGTTTCGTCCCCCAGTTGTATCTTTTGGGTCCTTCCTATCAGGAATGATTGCAACCATTGAAAGGCCAGGCCCTTAATCCCAAAATCCTTCAGTCTTTCCAAAAGCAAGGCATGTCTGACAGTATCGAACGCCGCTGATAGGTCCAGCAAAATCAGGGCGCTCGGTTTCTTGCAGTCAGCCATGCCTCTTAGTTCATCCAACACCGAGAGCATCACCAACTCGGTGCTGTGATGAGCTCGGAAACCTGCCTGTCGCTCATGGAGTAGATGATGAGTTTCCAAATAGAGGGACAGGGACTTTAATACGTGCTGCTCAAGAATTTTTGAGAGAAAAGGCAGCTGGGAAATAGGTCTGTAATTCTTTAGCACCGCAGGATCCGATCCAGACTTTTTCAGTAGAGGTCTTACACGTGCCTCCTTAAGCTCAACCGGTAGGTACCCCGTATCTAATGATCTATTGAGGAGGGAGATGATACATTCCTCCAATAAGGGGCGCGCAACACGGAAGATCTCAGGTGGGCATGGATCAGCTGGGGAGCCAGATTTAATTTTACTCATCAGCTGTTCCAGAATCAATGCAGCCATCTCTGGAAACATTTCAAGGGAGCAGTCGGTCACGATCTCAGGTGCTGATGTTATAGTAGTCCCCATTACCACCCCGTTCTTTATCTCCTGGATGATGATCTTCACCTTCTCTAAAAAGTAAGCCTGAAAGGTGTTACAGTCAATGGGGGCCTTGGAGTTATCTGTTTTTTTACTCAACTCTGCCAGTATTTTAAAGGTCTCTTTCTGAATATTCGCTGCCTTACTTAGGTGGGACTCAAAGTGGTCCGCTTTAGCTTGGGTCATAAGGTTTTTATATTGATGAAGGGAGGCTTTATAGAGTTTCCTGTCAGTATCCTGCTTGGTTTTCCTCCACACTCTTTCCAGAGCTCTAAGCTTTCTTTTTGTTTCCCTTAAGGCTGGCGTAAACCAGGGAGCCCCTTTACCGGATCGCTTTATTCGCTGTGTTCTCACCGGCGCTATTTGGTCAATGGCCCGGATCATGCTCCTAGTTAAATCAGAGTATTCACGGTCCAAGCTACGTCCCAGATCTACGACCTGGGATGTTACCGGGAGCACCTTAGTCAGGGATGCTAGATCAACCTCGGCCCATTTCCGGGTTTTCCTGATACCAGGCGGACAGCTGGTAATACAGCCTTTAATGCGGACCTCACAGGATACCAAGTGGTGATCAGACCAAATGCAAGAGGCTACGTCTTTAAGGGTTAGACTAGCAACTGTGGTCCACACAAGGTCAAGAGTGTGGCCTTTTTCATGTGTGGGGACATCCACAATTTGTTTAAAACCCACCGCAGACATTAAGGTGTCCAGCTGGCGCGTGGGCAGGTCCCAGTTGGGTTTATCCCAATGTAAATTAAAATCTCCTGTTACCAGAATTTTCGTATATCTGGAACAAAGGTCAGATATAATAGGGCAGAATAAATCATGGAAGAGTGGAGTTGAATTGGGTGGGCGATAGACTGACAAAATCACCCAGCACACATTGTGCACAGTGACCTTTACCACAAGCAAATCAGTAAGGTCAATTGTCTCTGATAGCAGCTTCTCAACTAACAGGGTCTTCCTATAGAAGATAGCTACCCCTCCCCCCTGTGAGCCCCCTGGGTGGTTGTGCCACATTACATCATATCCGCTTGGGAGAGCGGCGATGATATCCGGCATCGAATTCTCACCCGTCCAGGTCTCGGAAAGAGTCAGGACATCAATGTCATTGTCCTGAAGCATGCTGTAAACCTTCAAATGATGGCGATGGAGCGAATGAGTGTTAAGGCTGACTATATTTAATATAGGGTACTGACCCGACGGAGGCGTGACCTTATCGGGGTGCAGTATAGCGTATTTTTTAAGCGTCAGTAGGACTGCCTGATCTACAAGCGGCTCACCTCTATTCAGGGTGTATAGCTCCTCCATGGAGTAAATACGCCGCTGGCCAGTAGTCCCGGCCCCTGCGCCCGTCCGTGCGTGGACGGGCGCAGATGGGCTGGACTCTGGTGTGACTCCGGCGAAGTGAGAGTGGAGCGCCCCAATGGCGGCCATTACGGACCTCAACGATATTGTGCCATCCGTCTCCTCCATCCCCTCTCGCGAAGAGACAAAGCAGGACACGAACCCCGGACACACCTCCGAGGCACAAGGCATACACAAAGCCGATGAAAGCAGCGGGCGCTCACAAAACTGGCAGGATCGACACCTTCGCCGCCCGCGGGGCCAAGCCCGTCGACCCCGGCCCAGGAGGGTCTCCGGGCATCGGACCCCCGACCGCGGCTGCCGATCTTCATTTGCGTCACTGTACCATGTCCGCAGCGAAAGCCGGTCACTGAGTTGCCATTCGAAAATGCCAAGAATGGTCCAAGTTCGGGAGACCGGACGCTGCCCTAGTCCCACAGCCGATGTTGTGCAATTCCAACCCGGATGGGCTAGAAATCGAGGTCCCGGCTCCAGCCCTGGAGTAGGCCAAGAATAGTACTCGACATAACTTCGCCACCCGATAAGTTGGGAAGACCGGGATTGCACCGCAAGAGTCAGGAGCACTTCATGCGCACGGGAGTCCGGCGGAAAAAAAGGATAGTCAACAGGATATACGAGCCGCCGGCGGAGGTTAGCGAAGCCGGGAGCTTATGCGGCCATCTTGGTTCGTAGCGTAGCTCCTCCCCCTTTATGTATTCTTCACCCAACCTTTCATATAGGCCTGCTGGTATACGTTTTAAGCAATACTGAAAATGGAAAATTGTAACAGGTAGAGTGATAGTACCGTGTATTATCCATTCAATAGCTGGTTTTTCAGTGACTGTAAATGGCAATCTTTCCAGTCTTTCAATGCACAGCACCGTACAGTCTGCTCCCCCCTGCGCCAATTTAATTTGTTTATCTGTGAGATTAAATTCAGAAAACAATTACGTTGTGTTGATTAAACGCCAAGGCACATAGCCTGAACAAAGGTTTTGTAACATCCAGCCTAATAGCATGATAGAACGTAATTGCGACTGACCATGTTGCAACATGACCAAGTCCTGTTCCATTATGTCTGTGGCAGAGGATACTATGCTGTCCAAAGAATATATTCTGGATGACAGAGTCGTTAACCCATTGTCAACTACAGAGAGAGATTTCTCTAAATTAATACGATCAATTTCTCGTATTCATTCTGCAGTCTCTGCTTGCGTAATCTTTCATGCTTCATTATACATGGCATAGATACGGGCGTATATAAAGCGTTTATGACACGTTTTTTTCAGTCCATGTAAGAAGTCCCTCAGCTCAGCGCCATCTCTAAGTAAAGATAAGTGTTGTTTCACTTCCTTCAGTGTAGACTTGTGTAGCCGCTCAAGGCACAGTTTCCCTACACTGTATGATGTTACTATCCCTGGATGCTGTCTTTGAACATATCTTGGATCTGGCCTAGTGAATGTGAACCCTTGTGTCTTATTCAGGAATCTATCTTGACAGTTGTTTGTGTCTGTGGGCCAGAATAACCATCTTTTCCAATCAGGATCTGTTCTGTTGTAAAGCAAAATAGTATGTACGTTGACCTCCCCCTCTGAAGTGTTACTGCTATCAGTCGTAGGTGTAGGTATGGACGGGTTGTTTAAATCTTTTATCTTGGCTAACCCAAGACAAGATGTCTTCTGAACAGTTTCATTTAAAAACATTATTTGCTCTGAGATGATGCAGGATCTAAATAAAGCTTCTAATCCCTGCACCTGCCAAGCCTTTGTGTCCCAGACCGTTTTTGTCTCAATGGTGTCTTTCCAAAAGTCAAAGCCTAATGTAGACAGCTGAGCATAAAAGGCCACAAAATAAATGTGCTTTGTATTTGTCAGCATACTTTTCATTCCTGTCTTATTAACATTTTTAAAGTAAAATGATTCTGGATTTGAAGCATTATACCCTGAAAAGTATGGAAATTTGCCATAAAATGTTTTTGAGCTACCCTTTGGTGGCGTAGGACAATGTTTATCGAAGAAATGATGACCATAGTGATTATAACAATACATTTGTTCATAATCTGATGAACCTTCTAAGTATTCATGATCTGTAAACTTTGCAGACATTTCTACGTCTGACATCATATTATTAACAGTCTCGAAGTCCCAATCATCAGAAAAGGTACTAGATAAAACAAAGTCACTCAAGGAAATCTTGAATTGGTGTAGAATCTTCAACAGCTCTGCCGGACCAAGAATGTCATATTCAGTTCTGTCCCAAGCCATACCACCAGGTATAGGAACGTCTGTGATGTTCACTGATGACAAGCCTCTTTGTTCACAATGAGATGATTTGTGTGGCTTGAGGAGAAAGTTGATGTTCTTACTTGCTGTGTCCTTTTTAACATATCTTCCATTTATCAGCATACCCAAAGGAAATACAAGAGTCAACCAAAGTAGAAGAAAAAGTACACCCAACACAATCCAAAGTTCAATCCATGGTGAAACCAGATAAGTCTTTTCCAGTTGATAAAAAAGTTCTGTTGCTTGTTCTTTGAAAGTTCTTTTAGCTGGCGTTGTTTCAGGTTCACTAGGATCCTCTGAAAACATATTAAGGTTAATGAAATAGCCAGAGGCAGTTCTGTCAATTGTAGGGATTGCATCAGGGTTCGTTGAAATCACTGGAACCACTTGATCACTTGTTACATTTGTATAGTCAGTTGCTATTTCATTGTAGACAGGCGTTTCTTGACAAACTGTTATTTGGGTCTCAAGAGATACAAGTTCCATGGCTTTGTTGCATAGTCCTTCTTTTCGCACTACAGATTCTTCAAAAGTGCTGAGTCTCTCAGTTTGAACCTCATGGATAGTAGCCAGATTTGGGCGTCTGCTGCATCTTTGGAGTCCACTTGGCCTACTACTTATGATCTGCCACATGATGTGGTTTGACCAGATTGATGGACACAAACCTGTTCTCTTTTTTACCAGCAAGGGGCGGCAGTAATACTGTTCTTGATCCGCGGATGGCTAGGACAGGTGCTGGTTGTCTGTAAGAAGGTCCAAATTCCTTCTTATCCGCGACCCTTTCTCTGACTAGATACCCAATCTTTGGAATCAAGACAGGTCTTGCTTGGATGGATGGTTTCTCTTCAGTGGTTGTTGGCTTCAGTAGTACGTTACTTTGTCTGGATCTTATCTCATTTAAGTCCTGCAAAACAGTCAAACGATCTTTGATATCAAAGGGTTTTTGTTTCATCGCTGAAGTGTGACAATCGAGGTCCTGCACAATCATTCTAGTTCCAAAAAGGATTTCATATGGAGTGATACCCCCTAGAGAACTTCTTGGCAGATTGTTAAGACTACGTTGGACACTAATTAGATGGTTGACCCACCTGCCACCCAAGCCTAGTACCCTAGCTGTTATAGATTGCTTTATGTCCCAGTTTTTTCTCTCCACTACCGAATTTCCCTCAGGATGGAATGGACTAGAATACCGCAATGCAATGCCCATGTTGGCCATGGCCTTTTTGTAAGCTCGAGAGATAAACGCAGGACCCTGGTCAGAATGTAGCGTGCCGATAAAGACTTGCAAAACTTTTATAACAATTCGAGTGTCAGCCGAAAGCTGAGGCCACATCCAAATTAATCTTGTCTTAATGTTTATGGGACCGCATCTGTCCATAGTGGCGTCTGCATGTAGAAAGTCTAATGCTGTCTAACAATGGTGTCTGTACTGGGCTGGCTACACAGTAGTCAGGTATCTGATGGCGTTCTCTGCTGCGATCTCTGTTGCAGTCATGGCAATTAATTGAAAATGTGCGAATGTGACCATTCATCCCTGGCCACCAGTACGTCTCTTTTAACTCTAGTATAGATTTAGAGATCCTCTGATGTATCAGACCCTCTCCCAAATGTGCTTCGTGTATCAAAGCTACTCTACATTTCCTTTTTGGAATTACTCTATCCCCCACTCCAGTATTTCGAGCAAAAGGAACGGAGTTTGCGTCAATTACGTATGAGTATTTGAGTGGCTAGTTTTGAGGTAACGCTGCACCGCTGCCTTTGCTTGTGGCATCGACAGCTAGCATTATTTCACCGTCTATTTTTGTTTTTGAACGAGTGGCAACGGAAGCTGTTTGCACAGCTGACTTCGCGGCTTCATCAGCCAATGAATTCCCTGCAATGTGAACGCCATCACGTTGATGACTCAGTGTATGGATCACATGAGCTTTTTGTAGTTCTTTTCGTAACTGAACTACTTGTTCCCAAAGCAACTTATGCTTGATTGTGCCACCTTTTGCATCTTTGTAACCATTTTCAATCCAGTTCTGCAAGTATTCATTGTAAGATTGAACGCAATAATATGAATCGCACACTATGATTGTGGGAAATTCGCGATCAGTATTTTCAAGCACCATCTTGAATGCTTGTAGTTCAGCTCGCTGAGCAGTACAATCTCCTAGAGATTGAGTTTTAGTGACCATTGGTCAGAATTTGCCATCTCGCCAGTGACCTTTAACGATCGCGCACGCAGCACTTTAAACTTGTTTACCCCAAATTGCGGGCTGTGCTGATCCGTCAGTATAAATGATACATTCATACTGCTCTAGAGGCAGAATTTCAGTAGGCAGAGGACATTCATGTTCATATTGTAGAAATTCTTGTGTTTTCAAATAAGGGTCAAAAACGTATTCAACGTCTGTTGCAGCAAGAGAATTAACTCATTGTATCCAACTCTGATGTAAAACCTTTGCATTTGGAATGCTTGCTTTTGTCACTGCCTCTAAGGCAGGTACAGGAGTAACGACCATTATGCGCTTACCCAGTGCTAGGGCTCTCTCTTTTGCTACTGCAGTTTGAACCGCTGTCAGAATTTTTTCTGTTGAAGTGAATTTCATTTCTGCTTGTGTGTACAAGTGTGATTTGTAAGCTATTGGTACTTATTCTCCTTCATTAAAGGTTAAGTACGTGAACCTGCATCTTCCTGGGATGATTCGGATCACTAAGTTGCATACGTTTACGCGTGTTTGCAAATGTTTTGTTGCCAACAAGTCTGTTTGGACTGAACGCTAAATTTCTGTGTGTTTTTGAGTCTAATTAATTTGTTTGAAATCTGGTTTGAATAATTCGTATAGAGGTTAACCCTTCCTGCGTAATTTAGAATGTAAGTTCTTCTGAAATTCAGGAAACCTAGAATCGACTGTAAGTTTTTCAGCGTTTTTGGAGATTGGAGCAGCGCACATTTCTCTAGAAAGTTTGCTGCCAGGCTTTTGCCTTCACTTGATAACTCGTATCCTAGGAAAAGTATGTTGAGGTGGGCAATTCTCGATTCCTTAAAATTGAATTTATACCCTTCAGAGGCAAATCCCAAAATGATGGTGTTCACTCTGTTCAAGTGCCGATCCAAGTCATCGTCTGTTAGATAGATGTCATCGACATATGATAATGCCTCATCATCATAGGTTTGTAGTAACTCTGTTACTCTGGCTGAAAATAACCCTGGACTATTCTTGAAACCCTGGGGGAGACAACAGAATTGACGCTGTGTCCCCATAATTGAGAAAGCAGTCAAATACATACTTTCATGTGCAATGTTTTGACAGAAGAAACCGTTAGAAATATCTAATGTGGTTTTATATTTTTTACGCACAGTGTTATTCATTAGTGCTGCACTGTGTGCATTTTGTACTACAAAAGTTTTGCAACAAGAGTTTAAATGTCTGTAATCCAAAACTAGACGATATGTAATGTCTGGTTTGGAGACAGGAAACAAAGGATTGTTCACGGACGAGGTGCATGTTTCAATCACCCCTTGGTATTCAAGTTGATCTAATATCTCCCTGACCTGTTTTTAGCTTCTTGCTTAACTGGGTACTGCCTTCGTGCAGTTGATTGAGTTTTTAACAGGATTTTATGTTGAAGAGAATCCTCATCCCATCCTACATGATTTTTATATGATGCAGGAGCCTGGGCTACTGCCCATTTCCTGGCATAGGTATATCTTTTATGAATTGGAATATGATTGGAGAAAGCTGGCATAATGATGTCTTTGCCATGTGGGCACTCCCTGACAAATTCAGGTGGCCAGTATTGTTCAGCTGAAAGAATGTCATAACCCTGAGAGAGCTTCTCCCAAAAGAGTGCTCTTATTTTTCTAGTTATGTCCCCCTCCATCCGGAGTGTTACTTCATTTAACTTATGCGGAAAACTAACCCTGGTATCTGCAGTTTCAACTTGGATGTACTCATTCAAGGCCACTGCCTCCAGGTGATCCTTCAAGTTTTTGCGAGCTATGGTGACTTCTGCTGTGCTGTCCAACATCGTCTGAGCCCATTCCCCGTTCTTGAGTTGTGTCCTCAAAATCCTCGGCATGTCTGATTTTTAGACCTGCTACCTTCTTTTTGGTGGATTGAGTTTTTTTATTTTTTGGGACGTGTTGATCGTCTTTGGACTTCACGCGTTCTTCTTTTTGTTCTGACCGTCCTCTTCTTTCCGATTTCTGTCAGGAAGTCTGAAAGGAACGAGAGGAACGTGTATCAGTATCTTGATATCTACCAGGTTTTCTCAAATTATCCCTATTCCCGAGGTTATACCTCCTTTCAGAAGGCTCCTTTTGAGGAGGCCTACCTCGGGATGGAGAACGCTTCTCTTTAGAAGTTTGTTTAGTGTTCTCCCACTTCTTTTTGGGAGAAGTAAGAGTGTTTTTAATAAAGACCTTTTCAGGACTTTCAGTCAGTTGGCGTTTCACTGGTTTACCACCCAAACTGTCTCTTCCTAATGTTATATTTTAGATTGAGACCCTAACATAGGTGCACCGTTTCAGAGGCACAAATCCTTTGTGCCACAAAGACAGGCAGGCCCTTTCACCCAGATAAGGCCCTTTCACCTACATTAGCCCTCCCGTCACAAAATAACAAGCAACAGAGGCTGTCCCTTATCTGATATGTGATCTGGGCGCAGAAGACGGTCCATCCTAAATACGTCATCTCCATGTCCAACAGTGACTAACCTAAAGTCACAACGAATTCTTAGAAACAGACCCTTAAGCTCTTGGGATTCCCTAGCAAAGGAATATTGATTTCTCCAAGAACTCATTAAATATGCACGACGCTTTTCTCTGACTGACTTTACGTCAATACAAACATTCCAAGCCACCTATCAGGTATAAATATACCTCCCTTTGCCCAAGCAAAGCAGAGGAGACCAAGACTTCCATGCTGACACTCTGATCTGAGACGCTGCAAACTGCGTCATGCCACAGCTCCAGCTGGCAGAAGTCCATCCACCCATCCTGGAGTGTCCAGCTCGAGATCAGGATGAAGTCCCACTAAGGTAATGTGGTTAGACTAAAATCCTAGGGAGATTCTTGGCTCTCTAAGACACACATGCTGGGTACACTTAGGTACATCTAGTTAGGCATCATAGGAGTATAGGCTTTATCTTAATGCATTCTGTATTTCATGTATTTGTTCATTACTATTGCAAAATGGTAGAACTATACAATGCCTTTTTATTTAACTGCACTGCTGACCATAATTCTCTGCTACTGTTTAACAGTTGTCGCAGCACATATAATCAGTACTATAATAACAACTGTGCAATAAATTTTATTGTAAACACACCAACTGTTTCTTCTAAGTACTTCTCTGAGATAAATGACTGAATGAAAAGTAGTATATCGTTTCCACGATCCTGAGGGATCAGGGTTTAATGTTATGTGGTTGCCAGAAGCTATTCCCTTCTTGTCTTCAAAAAGTTTCTAGTGGCCTCTAAGATAGCTGGTACACAGTAATTACGTTTAATATACATGATAGGGGCATACTGACCTCAGTCCTATGCCAAGCCTATTGTGTATGTTATTCCAATGCACAGAACCTATAAGGGAAATAGGAACTAAACTATACTAATTGTTCATAGGATTTTTCAAATATTGTGGCTAGTTCCTGAGGTTGCTCAGTTACATCAAATTCTATTAACTTTTGGCGGATCACCATGGATGCCTGTTCACCTTTAATATTAGCTAATATTATGGTTGAGACCTGTTTGAAATCTTTCAGTAATTTCATACCTTTAAAGCAGGCTCCGCCCCTTATTCATTTTGAATCTGTTTCAGGACGTCTGGTATTACCGCCATAGACTGAACCCCATGTGTTTTGGTGTAGATTACAGCAAAGACTGTACCCCAAGTGTCGCAGTCCTCCAGGTGTGGTGCGATCCCCATCAGTAAACAGATTGTTAGAATCCTGTGTTTCTCATGAGGGGTAGTATCAGGAAATACTGCCTCGATTTGAGTCATTTTTTGAGCTATCGGGATGGAATTTGTTCCCGTTTTGCGGGTAATTCACCAATGACTGATTGTATAGTCTGTGGTATAATTTTATTTGTGTCCCCCTGGTAAGGGGTGTGTTGCGGAATCCTTATTGCTGTTTGAACAGTAAAGGTCCGCATGACATATTGAACCAATTGTCTGTGGATTTTAATTAGCTCTTTTATTTGAACTAAAAGTTCCTCATCCGTCATATGTTCAATGGCAGGATGTGGTGTATAGCTGGCTAATACCGACCATGTTGCTCCTGGTCTACCTAGTGGACTAAGCTTGGTAATGCGATGTGTATGTTTTAGGGCGCCTTTAAACCAGAGCGCATGCTTTTGGAATGTTAGTGGAATTTCAACATCCTCGAAAGGAATGTATTCCTCTGGAGCTTCATCTTCTTTGTAGAAGTGAAACACTTTTGACACTGGATTTGCTTCGGCGAAGATTATCCATGAATAGAATATCTCTGTCTGGTGATATACATGTGCCTCTATCACAAAAACTACCCTACCACCTATTGTAGATTATAAGTTTCATAGTGATGGCTTTTCTTAAAGTTTCTGTTATGATTATAGCATACACGTCTGTCTCTTGGAAACTTGTTATGTCAAAAGCTAC
The DNA here is from genome assembly GCF_964263255.1 of Lissotriton vulgaris. NCBI lineage: Eukaryota > Metazoa > Chordata > Amphibia > Caudata > Salamandridae > Lissotriton > Lissotriton vulgaris. The sequence goes on from NC_141696.1 coordinate 484,064,392, forward strand.
TGGATTTACTGCAGCTCCACCGGTTGCAGTGTTGTCGCCGTTAACCAACATTGTTTAATGAAAGTTGCAGAGCACGTTTCAAGGAAACAAAGATAAGGTGCACAATATTTTGGAACACTGTATCCTTCAACGTTGAACAAACCAAAAACTAATATATAGGATTTTCGTCCTACTCAGCAATGGTGGATATTTTATCCCTTTACCCACACCAGACGTCTATTGGAGTATTTTATGGGAAAAAGGGGTCTCTGAGAAAAGCACTACTGAGTTACTTTAGTATCTAGCGTTAAATTAGTGCCTTACCAAACATCGGGTGCCATGTAGTGTAGTTCCTATATTCTATGAAAAAACCTCTGGACTGGCCAGATCGACTGACGACGATAATTGCGGATGATGAGATATCCACCCACACGAGTGATAAAACGCTTTGGGTGACGAATCCTTGAAATATGGGAGAGAACAATACCCCATTGTCATAATTCAACAGGACCCTCTTTCCAGTGAGAGAGCATATTAATAAGTATTTTTCTACCTGTACCTGAAGAAGAACAATGACAAGTCTGATATCTTCATACCAAAACAAGAGGCATCAACTAGCGCTACGGAAACAGATATTACATTTTATTGAGAAGCAGAGAAGAGTTTTTTTCCTGGCTTGGGCAACAATATTTTTGAGAAACAAAAACTGTGCACCAAATATGTAACCTGCAACAATGCATGTGTTACAAGGAAAAATGTGAAGATACCCCTACCTCAAGGAAATTTGAATATTTATTGGCCCTGATGAAGGTGGCACATTTTTAGCTTACACCGAAACGTACGTAGGCCACTGACAGACAACTGAAAATCCCACTGAGAAGGATCCCAAAAAGAAGGAAAGCAAACAAAAAATTGGGGACGGTACCCTTGGACTCTATCTGAATACCATTCCCATTGTGGGCCCTTTGGAACTAGGTTGTCTGTTTGTTTCACTTTTAGTAGAATGATTGGTGAGAGTGACACGGATGAATGAATAAAGCTGTTTTATTTAGCTTTCTTTTATTATTGAATGTCTTGGTGGGGGTGCCATATGAAATTTTGTACTGTACACTTATTTTGTAATTACTTTTTTTCTCTTTTGAATACTGAAATGATAAAATGTCTATTATTGCTTTTGTATGTGTAACAAATTTAAAAAACATGAAAAAATGGCTTTTTGTAATGAAATATAAATTTAGAGAAATAAATGACAAAGGACAAATAAAGCCTAAAAGAAAATTATTGTTTTTTGCATATATTGATAAAGTTGTGCTTTGTCCTTGAAAAAAATCGGTGGGTTGAGACATACCAACTTTTTGAAATTAGATAGGGGGTACCCTTAGCTGTAAAAGTGTAGTTCCTATATTCCCAATAGGCTCGGCTCATTGGAATAATATATCCTATAGATTAGACGTAGGACTGAGGTCCACTAGGTCTCTATCGAATATACTAAACTTAATAGTGAGTGCCAGCTAGCTCAGAGGTCACTAGAAACTTTCTCGAATTCACAAGAAGGGATTCATTTCTGACAACCGCATAAACATGACAACTTTGTTTCCCAAGAATAAGAAATATATCTCTATAGTCGCGGAAACAATAGATAAGTATTTCACTCAGTCAACCGTGCATGCTTCGTTTCAACAGAGTTTGTAGAGAAATAGAGAGAAGGGTGTTTTTAATAAAAAGGCTTATTGAACAGTCTTCTTTCTCATACAAGAGAAGTGAACTGCTACAATTGTTAAGCAGACTGCAAAGTATAATGCATACAGCGAGAATAGTATTATAAAATAATACTGTAAAAGCAGCGGCGGTTCTCCCATGGGGGCGTTTGGGCGCCGCCCTACCTGTTTTCTCGCCGTGCGAGAAGATGGCAGAAACAAATGGTAGTTATTTATTAATAACTACCATTTGTTTCTGCCTGCCCTTCTCGCACGGCGAGAAAGCAGTCAGCCGAACTTCCTAGTTTCTCGAGCCTCAGGGCAGGGGGGAGTGGCTTGGGGGAGTGGCTTGCCCACTGTTGTGAATACGGACTGTTTGGACAGCCTGAGAGGCTGTCCAAACAGACAGTATTAGCAACAGTGGGCAAGCCGCTCCCCAAGCCTCCTCCCACTCTTCTTTCTGCAGGATGCAGACTATGAGAAATGACGTATTTAGGGCAGCCGGCCGAACCAATCAGCGCCGGCTGCCATGGAGGGGAGGGAGGCTGCCTGCAGCCTTCAATGACGAGAGCCCACATTCAAAATCCAGGACGGCGGGAGCAGTCTCGGGACACGAGTCGGGAGTCAGCGCGGGAACGAAGCCATTAAGCCAAGGTAAGTTTTTTATATTTATATTCATTGTATTTTTAATGCAGTTCGATGTGCCAGAACGTCAGAAAACTTGTGAGTGCAGTAGCTGGTCATGTATAGATCAGGGAAACGTGGCAGATTGGGCTAGAAAATGCAAATTAGAAGCCGTCTCCTTGGGAACATAGATAACTTGTGACCTTGCTTTCAGATAAGCGGACAGATCGATGCAGTTCAACTTTGCTATACGTTGCAGGTTTTCCTGCATTTGAAGGAAGAAAGACACAACTGATCTTTTGTAGTCAGAAAATAGAACAGATTTAAGAAATAAGCTGCAAAAACCCGCTTTAAAACTGTTTCGAAATGTAAATAAACTAGTGTATTAGAAGTTACAATGGCAGCCGTTTGCTTTGCCTGTTTGTAGTTTTCAAGGTTTTTGTGCACCTTCTTAACTAAACTGTGTATCTGCTGGCCTTCTGCTATGGTGGAATTTTTCATTATACTGCTTATAAGTCTTGTGTACCTGGGGACTCCCACTTTCCTGTAATACGAGGTACTTGTGTTCAATTTAAATCATCCTGAACTGCTTGTAATAGTTTTGTAACAGTGACCACTTCTGAAAAGATTACGGTGCAATATTACCAGCAGTGCCATCGCATTACATCGGGCAGGTCTGCCAGCAGGTAGAGACTGAGTGCTTTACATAAGAACCAGTTGCAATAAGGACTAAGGATTATTACATGCGTTAAAAGATACAAACAGAAAAAATTGCAAATGTACAAGATGTAAAGTCACACACAAAGAGAAGAGACTGGTGATTAGAGTTATCATTTTTTTTTTCAAATGTTGCTACTAGGCTAGCTAGGCGGGCCCCCCAATCTTGCTTGCTGCTACACTAGCATTTTATTGATCGATATGGTTCATGCAAGGTTGCCACTCTAGTAACTGCTTGTATTATATGAAACATGGTCTCTGAAAAGGATAAAAAAGATGCATACACACAGCGTGGCAGATATTTCTGCACAATTTTGCGTTCATATTTTCTATAAATTGAGTATAAACGCTCAAAGTGAGTTCACCTTACCAAAAATATGTCAGTGCCACTACAAAATTCATTATGTATGTATGATTAGCATTTTACGCCTCACCACTTTCAAATGTCACCAGCCGCCACTGTGTAAAAGCATTGTATGGTTTCTAAGCCATATAAAAATACATACATAAATAATATTGACTAAAAATACTCAACTGGTTCTTCTAAATACGCCTACCCCAAGGTACCTTACCTAAGTCTAGTACGCAGGAAGAAGTAAGTATTGTGTAGCATAGGTTTAGTTATTTTTGCCAAGAATCTACCAAAGTTTTCTCTAGGTTCTAATCAGCTCCATACCTAGGTTTAGAATGAAAGAGGTCTGGTGTCTCTGTCTCAGGACTCGATTTCCCAACACCCCGCAAGGGGAGCTTGGAAACACCGGCTCTGGATTCTCTGCGAGAGAAAGGCAGCCTCTTGATCAGTGTGTCAGCTGGAGGGTCGGCTTCCTTCGGCACCTACTGTAGCGAGCTGCATCGGGCAAGTAGATAGTCAAACTGCTCCGAACCACCATAGTTTGTCATAGCAAGTGAAGGTATATTTATACCTTGAAGCTGTTTACGAATGCCATAGATTGACGTAAAGTCGGGCATATTAACGTCAGGAAAGAACCCCTAGGGAATAGTTGTTCTTTGCAAAGTACATGAGTTCTTGGACAAATCAATATTCAAACAAGGGGAAGTTCCTTAACTGCTTAAGCCGATTTCCCAAGAAATCATTGTGACGTTTGGTACGGGTGGAAGTAGCCATGGCTGTATTCGGTCTGCATGGGCTCTGTCTAAATAATGGATTGATTTCCATGCCTATATAAGGGTAATGTGAATTGTACCTATATAAGGGCATGAATCTGGAAAATTCACTCGGAGCTCTAAACACAACACAACACTTTGGTCCTGTAGCCTCTCTGTGCTGAGTGCTCTATTCAGACCACAGGAGACTAATCTATCCATTTAGTAATCGGAAAGGGACCACGTTTGTAAAGTGTCTTCCAGAACCGCCTCACTGGTCTGTGGGAACCTGGGAGGCAGGTGGGGGAGGGGAGTTTACCTAGACTAGCATTGGTCTATCTCTGTAAGGATGCCATCTTGCTATTCTTAACACTCATACTTTTCGGCACTTTATTTTTAGGCTGTCACTTGTATTATTGCCCCAGTCCTTGTATTCACTGTGATCGACACTTACCCTAGTATAAATAGTCTTGCTGATAATTTGAGTAATATGCAGGATTGAGCAGGATTTGATACAGTCTTGGACTCCTGGTGTTAACATAAGGATATCATCTGATCATATGAAAAATCCCTCTCTGTACAAATCGGTAGGTGCACCTGTTTTTCTTAAAAGCATGCCTGGGCACAATTGTACATTCCTTATGACATTCCTTACTCCGTAAGGTGACTCCTCGCCCTGGAGAGAGAAAATATATTTATATACAACCCCCAAGATAAGATTATGGGTCGGATTCACAAAGGTAACTAACGTGTAGTAAAGTTACGAGTGTGGAGACTCTTCACTCATAACTTTACCACACGTAAGTTATGTTTCTGAAGCGAGAATTCTGCTCCAGAGCTGGAATCTCCGCTTTTGGGCCCGAATCCCCACTTCCTGGCCGGAACTCCCGATTTTCTGCCAAAATACCTCAATTTTTCCTGATGAACGCTTCAAGCGCCTACCATCTCCCACCAAGCTCCAGCTGAAGTCAATTAACACTAACTGCAAGACCAGCACCACCAAACATATAAAAGCAGCACACATTGAAGGGACATGCATGTGGAGTACATAGTGAGACACCACAAATGCCTATATGGTATCCCATCTTACTGCACCAGTGGCACACAGTAGGCATCTCTATGGCAGCAATTAGCCACTGCTGTCACAGCATTGGGGGAGGAGAGGCGCACAGTCCAGGACATCAAGAAGAAGTGGCAGGATGAAAAGCAGAGGGTGAAGGAAAAGTACTCCAGGGTCAAATTGAACAGGATCCTCCCTCGCCCACACTCCCGAACTGGCCTCTGTCTCACTCCACTAGAGGAGGATATCCTCACCACAATCCACCCCCACATGCTTCATGAGCTGCCTGTCAGTGATGTCCGCAACATGGCACCAGGTAAATGGGATGACAAGAAAAAGTGTATGAAAAGATTGTCTGTGTTGCACTGGCATTGTGAGTAAGGAAGTTGTACAAACTGTATATAAAAATATAGCCAGTCAGAGACTCATATGTTACCCTCTGTATGTTGCACCAAAAGTCGCAGAACCATTTGTAATAGAAATGGCAAATCCCTCTCCCACTATTGAAACATGGGCACAGTACCGCTGCCATATATACCTAACCCTGCTAAGTAGCAATTGACAAAGTGCCCTTTCCACTCATCCAGATGTGTCTGAGTCAGTCAAAAATGTAAGGGGTTGCAGAGCAGATGAAAATCAACTGACAAATGAATTGGGACAATACAAGGGGCCAGATTTACAATGACTGGCGCATTCCCGCATATTAGCAGGGATTCGCCAGCACTGATGCAACACGCAATTCTACCCTTGCCCCACCACGGATACATCACATTTACAATGCTGCACACCGTGGCACAGGGATAGACAGATGTGTTTCCATTCTGATGGCGTAAGGGAGGCGCTTTGCTGGAGTTGTGTCGCAAGTGCAACGCAACTTCAACAATGTTCATGGACCGCCCATACCTAATGTTCTCCGCCATTCCTTACATCTGCTTCAGGCGTAAGGTTTAATCGCAGTGGTCTCTGAAAAGTGACTCCGTGCATCTTGTAGATTTTACTGCATAACTTTCACGAGGCATTTCACAAAGGAATGCCCACCCTGCTTACATTAAACCTGACATAGGTTTAATGCTGCGCAGGGCTTTACAACATGACGCATCTCCCTAGATGAGTCACGTTGCAACTAAGTCGCACAGTGGCGCATGGTTTCCTCTGCCGCTGTGTCACAGAAGTGACGCAACAGCGGCTTAAATGTCTTGCAACGGGTCTGTAAATCTGCCACAAATTATCCAAGAAGCAACTCAGCCTGTGCCAGCAAAAATCACAAAGCAGTAGGTGAGAGAATCCTCAGATCAAAATATGTCATTCACATTTCTCGTTGTTCATTTCCCACCCTGCCACACCATTACATCCCCAACACCCCACTGCACCTACCTGCCCCGGCTGCTGCAGTACTTCACAACACTGTTTGCATACAGACGATATGGGGAAATGCCTGAAAAGTTCCACATGTACATTTCCCGTTTGGTTACTTTTCTCTCCTCTCCCCTATTGCCATATTCAGCAAGAGCACAGACAGCAAGAGTAGCAGACGTCCCTGCATCTTCTGGGAGGAAACAACATCATCCAGAGCAAGGTATACCACCCTCACAAACTGGTAAGTCAAACTGGTCAGGAGATGGTCAAAAGGCATACATTGTCAGGAGACACCAGAGGGACATGTAATGCCCGAATATGAAAGGTAGCCAGAGATTAAAAACTAGCTTAATAACTATTGGATTTGTCAATGGACATTCACCTTTAGCAAATGAAAATGTGAATAGCGAAAGATAAAATATAATATGTCTTGGCTCATCATACCTTTGTAATCGGTGAACATAACATGTATTCTACCAATAGTCCCAGGCCTGGGAATTCAATCCTGCAATCAAGTGCCACAACAAGTCAAAAGGGTGTCCCCACTATATTGTAATAGTGTCTGTAGACATAATCCAGAATTCAAATGTTAACAAATATGACAATGATGAACAAGAAGTGAGCTGCCATTGTCAGTAGTATTGACAATGCATCCACAGTCCAACTTGGAATGTTTTCACTATACACAAAAAATCGCACAGTCCACCTAGCTGGTCATGTACTTCTTACATTGGATGTCTTGTTTGTTGGCCATCAACAAAACACGATAGTGGACCTTACTTCAGGATTCAGAGTCATGTCATTTTGAGATATGTGGCTTCTAGGTAGTGGGCCCATTATAAGTTATAAGTGGGATCACTCATGATATTAAGTGACACACACTTCTGCAACCGGGTGCCCACAACTGCTTGTGCTTATACTTTGGGCCTGAAATTGAGTGCATCACATGTGGCAGCAGAAATATAAAGTTGCAAACACACTTATCATTGTAGGTACAATGAGGTCTTCCCAGACTCAAAAATGCACACTGACTTCTGCTACAAGGTTGGCTGTGACATCTGGTCCGGGACCACACACTGGGCCGATGCTGGGCCATGGTGAGCAAACCCAATAAAAATGAACCTGAATGCTCATTAAATGGGCCTTTGATCTCCACAGTATGTTGTATGTGTTGTACAACACTGTTGTCCTGCATCACAATATGCTCACATATGGCAGTTAATCACATACCAAATCAGCCTTGGTGGCTAATAAAAGGATGACACAAAATGTATGCCAAGTGAGTGCAGAATGGACATAAAATAGTACAATGTGTCATATGAAGTGTCCAAAACACAACTGGCTTGCAATTCAATGATATTGAAACTCCCTAGCAAAATATCTATGGCAAACTCATATTGAAATTGGTATGGATGAGGCTCACACTGATGCAAGTTGTGTACCTTTGAGATGGGTGTATGGGCTGCTAAGCTGAATCTCCATGCAGTTACATTTTCAAATCACTTGGCTGAAAAGCAACACGCTAATCCAGTGCAGGCGGAAAGCATCAAAGCTTCTCAACTTAGCCGCAATGTAGGATCATTACCAAATGTTGCATTCTGCTTTCCTCTTCTTCTACCGTATTTACAGATATAGGTGAGTGGTTGACATATGAGGTTAGGATGTCTGCTGTACAAGATACCATCCGTTGTCAGCTTAATACTACCATGATGTTAAAATTAGGCTATGCAGAGGACACTCAAAGGATGGGCTTAAGAAATCTGTTTTTCTTTTAGTCAGAAATTAGCTTTGTGACTTCTTGGGTAGGGAAGCACAAATGACCAACATTATATACCTGACTATTGCACATCTCACACATGAACACCTTTTGAGTTGTCAACAGACCACATTACACTCATGAAACCTGTTGTTCTTAATGGTGAAGGTGAAATCAGTGTAATGCGGAGGAGTCCAGGTCATTTATCCCCTTCCTTGAAATATCAGTAACCTTCTCATACAGGTTTGTCTGTTGATGTGCCATCTTATAGATGTCAGTGCTGCGTAGAGGTAACAGCTGGCAACTGCTGCATGTGAGCAGGGGCCCACATGTAAAGTCCATGAGGGAAACATGCCGCACATTGTCCTGGATGGTCAATGGTTATTGAGAATGACATGTTAGCTCATAGCTACCATCTGTTGTACTGAAATATGGACATGTATGTTTCATCACAGCTGCTGACAGGATGACACCAGTGCAGTGTACAGCATCCGGGGGAATGCATGACATCCTGGCTGCAGCAGTGAAACCCTCTCGCACTTGTCGATCAGGTAATTCTGACATAAAGTGTGTCACTAGCTTAGATTACTAAGCCATGACAGAGATCAAGATCCCCTTCTGTATGGAATCAGCAGTTGTTGTTTACAAAGTGACATACATATTATGAGTGTCACATGTGCCTGTTTGTCAATTAGTAATGCAGATCATTGAGAATGTTGTCACTTCCCTCTACAGCTGCTGGATTGGGGCAGCTGTGTCAACAATATCAATGAGCAGACAGGTTCAGCAGTTGAGATCAGGGGCGATCGCGAAGGGACAGAAAGTTGTGGCTGGAGCTGGTGAGTTTGCTTTTATAATGTACATCTCCGTTTAACACCTCAGTGCTATGGTGTGAGCTGTCGTTTGTGGTGGCACACTAACCAGGTCACATGATCCTCATATGTTGATGCAAAGTACAGTTAATCCAACCCTCATGTTGCACCACATGTAATACAAGGTCAATCACTAACACAGTTGCAACCTCTGTGTTCCAGGGGATGAAGAGGATGAAGATGACGGACCTACAACCAGTAAGGGCTGACGGGCAATCAGAGAGGAAAATCCACTGATCCTCCAGGCAGTAATGTCGGCAGCAAGTACTGTGCAAGAGAAGGAGGAAGTTACTGAGGATGAAGACTTGGAAGAGGATGTCAACTATATGTCCATCCACTCCGGGGATGACGATTCGGATGCCATCAACAGCAATCATACCACAGCAACGTTCGTCAGCCTCTTCCAAAGTAAACAATTGCCTGTCCCCAGCAAAGAGCGAACCAGCCACAGCTCTCATGCCGCCCAACACAGACATCACCCCCTCACAGCCCTCACGTCCAGGACCGAAATGGTGGTTCCCCTACATGCTCTTGCCTATACAGTGCATCCCCGGTATCCTCTCCACCATCTGGCATTTTGGGGGAAATGAGTTAGATGAGAGCAGTAGGATGTCATTGGATCTGATCTGTAATAGAGGATGACTCAGAATGAACACAAAATGGCTGTCAACAAATTCCTGTGATATATTTTCTATCTCTCACTGCCTGTAAATCATTTCTTGAATTGAATAACGTGTTCCGGTTCGTTTTTGGAGATTACGGCCCGAGAACGTAGTTTTCGGTTCCGGAGCAGCGGGTCTGCATCCGCGCATTATGGTCCGAAATTGGAAATTATGTTTTTGGGTCGTAACCTCCGAAATGACCCGGTACACATTATTTCATACAGGAAATATTATACAGGAAGTTGGAGACAGGAACTATATCACAGGAAATTGTTGGCAGCCATTTTGTATTCATCCTGATCCATCCACAATCACTAATCAAATCCACTGCCATCCTGCTGTTCTGTTGTGGTAAAACCTGAAACGACAGTGCAGGTGAGAATCATGAACATGTAACAAAAGGGGGAACATACCATTTAATGATATTTTTGCACGGACAGGGGGGTGCTGACACAACATCAAACCCCAGTTTTGTTTTCTCCTACTTTGCGTTATGGTACATGTAGTCAATATTGAGTGTTCATTACAAGAGTTGTGTGATGTGTTATGTAACATTGGGGTGGAGCAGTGCAGTATATCGCAGACACATGGTGCCTGATTCACCCATGACATCATCACTCACGTTGTGGGCCCATCATTTGGTGGGAGTCAAATCTGTTGAGGGCACAGGCCTGAGAATACAATGGTTATGGCCTTTTGTGATTAAGTGACCCATCCTCACAGGGACCAAGTAGGCCTCTCAGAACATGTATCATTTTTCATCTACGTGAATAGATTTTTTAAGGACATCCACTACACTGATCACATGACCTGAGGCACGCTCAACCTTTTGACTACTGTTCAACAGCTGTGATTTACATTCAGTTAGTGTGGCTTGCAAAGTAGTCTCAGGATGGAATTTATTGACAGTTGTGTATACCCAAGTTTCATCTTTGACAACAGACAGCAAACCACATTTTGTCTATGACACTACAGGTTGCTCATGTGAAAAACGTGGCAACTTGCATACCCTGACCTCGGTTAAGTGCAACGGCCCGGTTTCCCAGATTCAGAGCTAGCCGAGGTTCCAGAGGTATGTGTAAGCCATGCGTTAAAGCAATGTTGTGCAAAACACAACCGGCTAATATGATCTTGCACACAACTTCAGGGAAGTACAGCAGCACACCCCCTGTACGGTTAAGACATCTGATTTGCGACTTTTAGACCAAAAGAGCGCTCTATGATGGCTCTAGTCCGTATGTGTGCCCTATTGTACCTACGCTGAGGTACAGTGTTTGCACGCCTGTAAGGGGTGAGGAGATGTGGGGACAGTGCATACCCAGCATCGCCTGAGGAGGGAAGAAAGGGCAGTTGGTTACATTTCCCCCTTTGATTTGCATAGGACATGATCTATACTTTAGTACATGCAGTGTCTGTTGGGAAATGTATGTAGCTTTATAATTGTTATTGTACAATGGTTTATGTTGGGCGGTATTCAGACATTTCAATAACAGATTTGCCTCATTTTTAGTGCTTGGTACTTACCCAGTAGCCACATGTTGCCAAATTCTCCTGCAGCTATCTGCCGGGCAAGAGGTGACATGTGGAATACGAAGCTGTCATTGGTACTGCCTGGGTACACTGCATGCACATCAATGAATCTCCCACTGGCATCATAGACAGCTTGCACATTGATGGAATACCATTGGTGTCTGATGCATAAGATGTGTGCAATGCGGCAGGATGGCTGAAGGGCCACATGGGTACAATCAATTGCACCCAGCACACGTGGGAAGTGTGCAATGAGAAAGAAATCTTGTGCTGTCCTTTGTCCCCTGGCCAGTGCATGGGGCTTTTGTATGTGGTTGTGGGTTCTAGCAGTGATGCATTTCAGTACCTGATGCAGGCACCGCGAATGGCTTGCCTGGGAAATGCCCATATGGTCACTGGAGACCCTTTGGAAAACCCAGTGGCAAAGAAATGGAGAGCAGAAAGGATCTTGAGATAGGCTGGTATTGCATGGGAGCAGCAGGTCAAGGAGTCAAGTTCCTGCTCCTACTCACATACCATATCCAAGATGACTTCTGGAGGGAAACAGTACCTGGCCCTTACATCTTGGCTGGACATTCCGAATAGGTTGATCCTCTGTCTGAAGATCCTCTCTGCTGGCCTCTTCCTCCACAAGTAATCTTGCCGCATGGCAAGGGGTAAAGCAACAAACACATTCAGCGACATGTTGAAAGGGTTTGTGTGTGTCTGCTCTGTATTTATACATGCTGCAGGGCTGGGATTGGTTGCAGTATGTCAGCTGATACATTGTGGGGGATGGTAGGCACTTGGACAGGTGTTTACCTTTGAGGAAAATGATCAACGGCCACAGAGCGTGTATTACGGCCCGAAATCAGAGATTGCGGGCCGTAAGCGGAGATTCCGGCCCAAGAGCGAGGATTCCGGCTCGTAAGTCGAATTCCCGCTCCGGGTGCGGGAATTCCGGCCGAGTGCGGACGTACAGTTAGTAGTCATAAATCCAGTCTGTGAATACCAAAAGTAGTACGTTCATTCTGTGAATACCAATAGTAGTAAGTGAATTCTGTGAATACCAAAAGTAGTAAGTTCATTCTGTTTATACCAAAAGTAGTAAGTTTAGGATTTTGTCTTAAGTTAGTTCTGTGAATCAGGCCCTATGCTTTTATGTGAGAGCATTTTACAAAATTAGGTCCTTTTTTAAGCTCTGCTGTTTTTGCTTTAAAAAACACCCCTCCCACTGAATTCACACCTTGGAGCATAGTCAAACACACAAAACATTAAACCTCAGCAAAGTCACCGTTGTGTTATAACTTAACAACAATCTGATGTTCTTAGTTGTAGTCACATATATCTAGAAAGACGAGGGTAACTTTTGGAAAGAAACTAAGGTGGAGGGCAGGTGCAAGGATGTTGTTTGTGAAGACCAATTTATGGCAACAGGTCTCATTTGTGCCACAGGGACAGAAGTAGTTCTAGATGTGTCTGAAATTAGTGTGGTACCAGGATGAGGGTGTTAACGTACTTAACAAAATATTAAATCCTGACATAAATATACTCGCAAAATACATATTCTGTACAATCACTAGGGGATTATTGGTAATAGGCCAGGAAATGTGTTACTTGACTAAATATTAATGCATGCCATAAATCTTATCTTGCAGAACCCATTTAACCCAGAGTTCCCATAAACCAGCTAGTTTAGGAACTAACAAGTTGTGGCTGTTGCCACCACCCAGAAATGGACACATTACGAGGCCTCCCTATGAGGCCTGTTAAATCCGAAATGAGGAGATGAGTAGGGTGGGGAGAGGGGTGGAATATAAGAGGGATAAAAAGTCTGACCCTGATAGTCCTTTAAGAAATGAATCAAAAACCACCACAGGAGTCAGTAATTCTGGATACAATTATGCTGATAATTCTGCTTCCCTCGCTGGAGTTTCACATGGAGACTGTAGCACCTTGCAGCAGCTTTCGCTCAAGATGGAAAACAACATGTATGGAGTTATTAGGACCTTATAATTCCAACTGGGTCAGTATGCTCTTTGCCAGCTTGTCAAACCTATCAGGGACCTTGTAATGATAGTTTATATCAGTTAAAAACAGCAGCAAGACTTGAGCAATATCCCTCAAGTATGTCTCATGAAAAATAAAGTAGAGTGGGGACTCAGCACATGGTACTTTAACTTTAAATATGGTAAGTGAGCTTGCATAAGTATGAAGTTCAGGGGCTTGTTGGGTATTTTGGTACTGGTATTGTTAGGTTTGGATGTATTATATGTTATGGCTGTGGGGCCTTATCGTGGGATACACTCGCAAAAACTGCCTTGGGTCCAGTTAGGCTCATTTCCAAACCTTAAGCTCAACCCTGGGTAGCTGAGGCTTTGAGGAGCAAGACTTAACAATGGAATTTAGTGTGAAGCATTGAACAGCATCAAACAATGGAATAAGAAAGTCACACAACAAGAAAGAGACACAATGACAATTTAAAAATAGAGCATATTTTTCATTCATTTTTAGAGTGCTCGATCACCAAAATCCAATGGAGGCTTCTGGAGATACATCTTTTTGAAGATATAAATACTTTTGAATGCAACAACAAACAAGCATTGGTCAGCAAAAACTTTGCAAACTTTTGAAACGTTGGAAACACTTAGTTCGATGATTCTGTCCTGGCTTGGGCAACCAAATCTGACTGGGTAGAGGCCTAAGTGTCCAGCAATGTTACTTGAGGCAGCTACCTGGCCACTAGAGACTTTTCCAGTCCAGTTTCAGCCTTTAGGAAACAACTGCCATATACAACAATGGAGTCGTCTTGATGCTGGGAATACAGGCAGAAAAGATGCTCAGTGATGTCCTGGAGCTGCGCGGTTGACAGGGATGAAGTGCAGTTGATTTCTCAGTCCACGGGTGAATGGGGCATCTTTGACCATGGCACTTGGGGTCCCATGTTTGTTATATACAAGGGAACCCCATACAGTAGAACCTGGGGTAGAATGATAATTTTTTTTTTTTTTAGAACAATGGTTCGGAGTAGGCCTTATGTGGTCCTTCAGGGAAGACAAGGTTATTAGCGAGTATTTAATAAGTCGCTAGGGAGCATTGGTAGTAGGATAAAATTTTTGGGTTTTTATTTTTTTACTCTTTTCTCATAGCAAAACACAAAGTTAAATATATATACATATATACACTGTATTTCAGGTGCTCAAGTGAAATAGAACGGTGCAGGACGTGACATATGTGATCAAAGTGAACGAACTGTCACACACAACAAGGATAAACACACACAACAATTATATACACTGATACAAGTGGAATTTCCTTGGGTAGGTCGACGGCGTTTCGATCTATATTATTTTAGATCTTCATCAGGACAGTTGAGCCTCCTGAAACTTGCCTATGGAGAGGGCAAGGATGTTCAATCGCACAAGCCAGCTGGTTGGCTGTCGCAGTTATTCAGTCGATATAAATTTGGTCAGATTCCAGGCTTTAACTGGGGGTTCAGGTGGTAGCTGTTTGCTTCAATTGGGGAAATTATTGGAGAGACAGTTAGGTTTAAAACATAGTCAATATCGGTGCCAAGGCGCATTCGTCGCTCTGGTGGGTAATTTCTATCTGAAAGAAATAAATGTGGCTTCACACAGCGCGTTCGTCGCTTATGTAGAGGGGTCCGCCTGAAATTAGTTCGTTTCAGGTCGGTGCGGCAAGCCGGGGGTCCGAGTACCTCGATCAGGCAGCTCACGGAAGAATGATGAAGATCTAAAATAATATAGATCGAAACGCCGTCGACCTACCCAAGGAAATTCCACTTGTATCAGTGTATATAATTGTTGTGTGTGTTTATCCTTGTTGTGTGTGACAGTTCGTTCACTTTGATCACATATGTCACGTCCTGCACCGTTCTATTTCACTTGAGCACCTGAAATACAGTGTATATATGTATATATATTTAACTTTGTGTTTTGCTATGAGAAAAGAGTAAAAAAATAAAAACCCAAAAATTTTATCCTACTACCAATGCTCCCTAGCGACTTATTAAATACTCGCTAATAACCGTGTCTTCCCTGAAGGACCACATAAGGCCTACTCCGAACCATTGTTCTAAAAAATTACTTGGGGTCCCATGACATCCTCTTTGCAACAGTAGAAGGCTTGCTGCGGTTCGGCTACCGACCTCGAGACAAAGCGGCCAAAGCGAATATCCTTGGTGGGGACTAGTGTCCCTCTTGGGCAATGAATCCAGACTCTGTTAGCACTACCGGGTCCAACAGTTTCTGGTGCAACTTTTGGTTATCTCGGCTTTGTCTCTTGGCATGTCTGATGGCAGTCAGCTATCTATTTTAAACAACAAGGGGACCCCAATTGGTATCAGCGAGGGACCTCGGGGAGCTTATCATATAAACACAACATTGGTCCCTGGCAAGAAAATGAATAAGTGCCAATAAATATAGACTCAATCAGTACTATATTAGTGAAAACGTACCCAGCCGGGCAGAGGTCTTCAAGGTTTATATTTCAGTCAAGAAAATACCAAACAAAATAACACCTTCAACAAATCACGTTGGTGGGGCACAACCCTGTACCCAACCACGAACATACATAGACAACAACATACACAAAGGGCTTGCAAGGCAAAATCAACAGTCTCTGTAAAATTTCAATTTTGAACAGAGAATTACTTGTAGGTACCATTACATAATTATACATTGAGAGTTCCACACGTATATGGTACACAGTGGGTCGACGATGTTTCGGACCCCCTTGCTAAATAATGGGGTCCATCATCAGGACAAAGCAATGGTTGCCTTTTTTAGTTTTTAGCCTCTTTAGCCAGAATAATACTGGGCATGCTCAGATAAGAGCGCGCTGGCGGTTCGTTATATCGGGAACAATGAATACTAGTATCCGGGGTGTGGGATTCTTCACAGGTTAATTATACATTTCAAGGGTCCAGGGGCGGAGGAGGATCGTTCCGCTTGTACCTTGACAACCGGGAATTGCCGGGAGCGCCGTATCGCGCTGGGGTCCTGGAACCAGGGGAGGAGCCGGATCAGTCGGCAATGCTTGACTTCCTGGTATGATGGCAGTCAGCGGCAATTCCTCAGAAGTGGCTACTGCTTTGACGATTTGGGCTCCTCAGCTTTAGCTTTGATGTACCTGGTGTTGTTCCAGGGGGCCAGCCGATTGACTCTTCCCTGCTTCGATCTGGGGCTGGGGATCAAATTTTTCCCAAGCAAGGAGCAATAGGTACAGTTCAACTCAGTAGCCCAATATGCAGGACAGTGCAGCCGCTCTTCGAGCAGCTTCAAAGGCAGTAGGGAAGTCCTCTGTTAGTTCTCGGTCCAAATCCAACATATGATGAGGGTCAGGGTGCCACGGATGCCCTTCATGTCCTGGGAAAGTGTTCTGAGGGAACAACGCCATCACTAGCCAATGGGCTAGTAGTTCCCCTCCTCTTTGGTGGCAAAGTTCTGCTGATGTGTGGCATTTGGCAATCACAGAGTGCAATATTCTTGCCTCTCTCAAGATGTCTGAATCTTCCCTAGACTGTGAGGAGCTTGGTAGCCCACCCCAGAGGTGTGACTACCTAAGTGCTACACACCCTCAGGAAAACTGGTTTGAGAACGGGTTTTCCCTCTCTGTCCCTGTCTCCAACTTGTCTGCATGAACAAAAGGCCTCATGCTTGGGTGAGTTGTCACAGAAGGCCCTTCAACGGCTGATTCCCCTTGGAAAGTTGCCTTTTGGGCTAACACCCCGAATGGCCTTCCTGCGAGGGGAGGTCACACCTCACCCTGTGAAAACTGCCTTTGTTCCTGAGCTTGGGAGTTGTTCACTCGTCTCTCTCGGCTGGCAGAACGCTGTTTGTTGGCCAGGGCTTGTCCAAGGTCACAGGGCTTGTCCAAGGTCACTGGACCAGCTGGGGTCCAGAGTGGCAACTTTCTAAAAGTGGCTTAACTTTAATGGTGATATTAATCTTGACTTGGGCATCAAGTCAGATTTAATGCCATGATTCATTTGCTAACTTATAGTACCAAGTTAGGTAGTGCCATTTAGAAGTTAGCCAGACTGGGATACCAGCCAGTAATAGTGTGTTAGCCAACGGGCTACTAACTTTCCTCGGCAAAACTACAACTTTAAGGGTTTTGCTGTTAAGAGATATGTAAACCTACATGTCTTGCTTAACAATAGATAGCTCCCTGACATAGGGTTCGATAGGCCTTCCTTAGGGGAGACTTACATATATTATTATGGGAAGGGGTGTGTAAGAAAGTGGCTCTGTATATACTGCACCAAAGTAAGGTACAGTGTGCACAGGGTCCACAGTCCCCAGAGGTTTGGCAGAGGTTAAAGCAGAAGTTAAAGTTAGATATAACCTTACTCTCGTAAGTGGTAGCTTGGTCAAGCAGTAAGGCAGTATCAGAGGACAGTGTAAAGCATTTGTTGTACACACTCAGTCAGCAAATGGTCTCACATACTCAAGAACTGAACTCTAGGACAATTGTTTTGTATATAACAATATATAAAAATATATTGTTGTTTTATTTTAGAACCACAAGTAGGTATAAAATACTTTCTCAGAATGAGATGATACCGTTGAATACTTTCAAATAGCAATAGACTTTTCAATGCAATAGATACAGTTGTTGCAATATGCAACACAAGTTAAACACAATTATAACATTGAGCTCAATTGGGATTTTAAGTAAAATGCAATATCAGTTACTTTACATATGTTTTTCTTACTCAGGCCTGGATCCTTGTTACAGCCCTGGTGCATCTCCTGTAAACAGTTGAAAGAAATCGTTTTTGTTACACAGGCGATGTTTAAGGAGTATTTGTATGTTTCAAAAATCAACACTTAGAAGAATTTCTGGCAAAAACCAGGCAATGTTATCCTATGGGAGAAAATCAGGTTATCGGCAAATCACAGTTGTTATTACTTTTTGGAGTCAGTCCTGGTAACAGGTGAGTAATTTCGTTTTTGTTGATCGCATGATTGTTTGTGAATATTTCAAAGTTTCAAAACTCGACACTTAGAAGTGAAAACTAGTCAATGTTACCCTATGGAGAAAATGTATGTTATCGGCTTTCAGGTAAGTACTCGACTAGCAGAGTTAAGGTTCTGGGGATAGACTCTGGGGTCTCCCAGGGTTAGGTAGGTACAGTAGTTGCACCCTCAGCAGCACAAGGCCAGCCAGGTGCAGAGAGAGTAGGCCCAATGTTAGCCTATGGCGGGTAGGGGGCCTTCGGTTGGTGGCTGCTAGCAGGTAGGCCGCGCTGCTGTGGGAGCTGAGCTCCTTGTTACTTACACAGGGCAAGTGGGGAAGTAGAATAGAACAGTTGCTGCACTTCCAGTGGCACTCGGGCAGCTGGGTGCAGGGTGCTTTTGGGCCGTCGGGCGCACAGTGGATTTCAATGGGAAAGCCACTCACACAAACGCATCACTGCCTGCGAGGGAGCGTCTGCAGCATCTGAGGCGAGGAGCGCATTTGGTGAAGGCTTTTCCCCAGCATTTTGTTTCCAGCGAGGTCGCGCTGCTGGTGGGAGCTCTCCTGTGATCGACGGAGGCTGTCGGCTCCCAGCAAGCGCTTGACCCCATCTACATTGGCTACCTGCACCGGGGGACTGCGAGGCCCAGAAGCCTTTGCTTCCAACACCTGGTGCCTCTTCCCCCGGCGGTGACGCCCCCTACCTGCCGCCAATAACTTTTCGTGACACCCGCTCCGCGGGTGCCACTCACACAAACGCATCACTGCCTGCGAGGGAGCGTCTGCAGCATCTGAGGCGAGGAGCGCATTTGGTGAAGGCTTTTCCCCAGCATTTTGTTTCCAGCGAGGTCGCGCTGCTGGTGGGAGCTCTCCTGTGATCGACGGAGGCTGTCGGCTCCCAGCAAGCGCTTGACCCCATCTACATTGGCTACCTGCACCGGGGGACTGCGAGGCCCAGAAGCCTTTGCTTCCAACACCTGGTGCCTCTTCCCCCGGCGGTGACGCCCCCTACCTGCCGCCAATAACTTTTCGTGACACCCGCTCCGCGGGTGCCACTCACACAAACGCATCACTGCCTGCGAGGGAGCGTCTGCAGCATCTGAGGCGAGGAGCGCATTTGGTGAAGGCTTTTCCCCAGCATTTTGTTTCCAGCGAGGTCGCGCTGCTGGTGGGAGCTCTCCTGTGATCGAAGGAGGCTGTCGGCTCCCAGCAAGCGCTTGACCCCATCTACATTGGCTACCTGCACCGGGGGACTGCGAGGCCCAGAAGCCTTTGCTTCCAACACCTGGTGCCTCTTCCCCCGGCGGTGACGCCCCCTACCTGCCGCCAATAACTTTTCGTGACACCCGCTCCGCGGGTGCCACTCACACAAACGCATCACTGCCTGCGAGGGAGCGTCTGCAGCATCTGAGGCGAGGAGCGCATTTGGTGAAGGCTTTTCCCCAGCATTTTGTTTCCAGCGAGGTCGCGCTGCTGGTGGGAGCTCTCCTGTGATCGACGGAGGCTGTCGGCTCCCAGCAAGCGCTTGACCCCATCTACATTGGCTACCTGCACCGGGGGACTGCGAGGCCCAGAAGCCTTTGCTTCCAACACCTGGTGCCTCTTCCCCCGGCGGTGACGCCCCCTACCTGCCGCCAATAACTTTTCGGGACACCCGCTCCGCGGGTGCCACTCACACAAACGCATCACTGCCTGCGAGGGGGCGTCTGCAGCATCTGAGGCGAGGAGCGCATTTGGTGAAGGCTTTTCCCCAGCATTTTGTTTCCAGCGAGGTCGCGCTGCTGGTGGGAGCTCTCCTGTGATCGACGGAGGCTGTCGGCTCCCAGCAAGCGCTTGACCCCATCTACAT
Source organism: Lissotriton vulgaris (assembly GCF_964263255.1). Lineage (NCBI taxonomy): Eukaryota > Metazoa > Chordata > Amphibia > Caudata > Salamandridae > Lissotriton > Lissotriton vulgaris. The sequence goes on from NC_141696.1 coordinate 484,084,561, forward strand.
TGGCTACCTGCACCGGGGGACTGCGAGGCCCAGAAGCCTTTGCTTCCAACACCTGGTGCCTCTTCCCCCGGCGGTAACGCCCCCGTGTACCATCCTTCCCATAAAGTGGACCACATCACACGCAACGCGGGACGCGCGCGAGGAGAAGCGCGAGGCGAAGCCCGGGCAAAGGGCGGGCCGTCTGTGGCCGTCCGGGGACGCCTGAGGACGGGACGGGCCACCCCTCTTTAATCTTGCCCTCCTGCACAGTAACTCACCGCTCTAAGGTAAGAAATAAGAGCAATCCCAAATTGCCTACAACTATCATTAGAAATAATAAACGTTCTCTCGTGATAACCTACATAAAAACAACAATAAGATCAACAAATGGGCTTCAAAAAACTACGCTCCCGTACAATCTTTATGAAAAGAATGGGGACTGAAACTGCTATACGTAAATCCACTGACAAAGCCATAAAACCTGGCCGTTTAATTCAAACACCGGCAATCAGTTCATACTTCACTTCACTAACAGCTAAAGTTACGCAAACTCTGAATACCACAGCCCAAGACAACTCTCTCAACGTTTCTGCAATTACTAAGGAAACTGAAAGCACTCCTAAGTTGCCTAATGCACAATTGCAAATGGGCCAACTGGACCCCGACTTAAGTAACAAATCACTACATACCCCAAAAGATCTAAAAAACCTCGAACGAGATCTGTCTACCCTAATAACCTCAACACCTCTAAAAAACAGAGGGACTTCAATGTTATTCGGAGACTTAAAAGTTACTAAAACAAACGAAGGCTCACAAAATTTGGAGCATACAACAAGCCATAACACGCAAGAAAAAATATCTCCTCCCATTTCTAAAGCCTTGTTTTCGTTGCAAGAGATTCTGGAATCAGTCCTCTCCTTCTTGGGAAACATCTTAGAAAATTCCGATCAGACATTGGATGTTCAAATAGGGATTTTAAAACATCTAGTAGATGAGAAAAAGAAAAAAGATCTCCTCATACCAAGGGAAAATAAAAACCCAGTGCCAATCAATCACGAACAAAAAGACTTATCTAAAGATCACAATAAAGATCAGAAAAACAGAACACGCGACTTTGGTACTCAGACTTCCGAGATTAAAATACAACAAAAACAAAATCTGGATAACTCAAATGACTCAGTTGTATATTCCCTAAAAAAACTTTTCAAAGAAAAACATCAACAAAAAACTAAGCACTATCCAATATTTTCAAAAAGAAGTGAAATAATCACTCCCGTTAAAGATACAATACTCGAAATTCAGGAAACTTACAATATAAAAAATCAAGAAAAAGGAGAAAGGATACCCAAAATGAAACCGGAAAATAACCCAGAAGGAAGGGAAAGAAGGAGGAAAAAACCATTAAGAAGGATTCAGAAAAAGAAATCTTACAAATTAAAATTTCAAAAACCAGTTATAAAGCAGAATCTAGAGGAGGACCAAGAGGATAACTTAACAGCATCCGCAAACGCAGAAAAGTCAGCCTTCAGCAAAAACTTCGCAGAAATAACACCACAACTGGATCCAAGAGCTAAAGAATATGTCCCCATCAAACACCCAGAGGAATTTGACCAAACTAATAACAAAAAAAGTAGGGACGCTATAAATAGGTATAATCACAGATATAAAGAACCTTCCTCCAAAATTTTACAATTTGAGGAACTCTTTCCAAGTGACCCAGCTCCGCTCAATAGAGGAAGGTTAATACATTTATTACGACACATCGAGCCATTACACTCATTGAATAGCAACGAACTAGATCTAGTCTCCTTTCCCTGCAAAGACAATGTTAAACTAACAAAGGTAATTTTCTGGTCGTCTGTTCTACCGGAGATTATACTTAAAGAAAAAGAGACACTACACAAACACGGCTATGATGTAGTGGAAAAAAAGGAACAAACGGTCTGTAAAGAAATAACGGGGTACAATGCTCAAATTTACGCTATCTCCAACTCACAAGGGAAGCAATTCCAAAGAAATCCTGAGGCGACAGCAGATCAAGTAACGATATATTCTGATCAACTTACTACAGGGCAAGAAAAATTAAAAATTCTGGTGAATAAAGGACAACGAGCAGTATGGTACCAAGCTCCAAAAAAATCAGACAATGACAATAATATTAAATCCTGGGCTTGGGTGTCAGAAACTCTGAACAGTAACAAAACCAAAACTACTCATCAACATTCTGTTTAGCATTGGCACAAAAATAACCTTCTGGAATATCGCAGGTGGTATAAAGAACAAACTGTCCACTGCCATGGGAAATCATCCGGATATCCTGTTTCTACAAGAAACGTGGGCTGTCGAATCTATCACTTGCAAAAATTATTTTGTGTATGAAATCCCGGCTATAAATTCTTGTAGAGGTCATGCTAAAGGTGGTTTGGCCATTTTACTGAGTGAAGAATTTCTTTGGGCACAGGAATTAGTAGAAACTAACCTAAAAAATTTACAGTGCATCAAGATCTCCACTTTGAAACACAGCACGGCCCACCCCAATACAACTCTACTCTTCAACGTCTACGCTCCCCCGGGTAAAAAACATGACATAATATTCCTTAACATCATGGAAAAAATTGAGCTCATAACCGAAAATCATCCTCATTCATCCTTTTTAATTGTTGGTGATTTTAACAGTAAAATCTCGAACACAGCAATCAATATTTGGGCAAAACAACAGATTGAAGAAGGCAGGGAAATTACAACTCCGCAATTCCCAGAGGGTATACTTAGTGATAAAAGAGGAAATCTATTACTGTCAACATTGACAAGACTGAACGGAGTGATAGTGAACGGTAATATGGAAGGGGATATTCCTGCAAACTACACTAGGCGAGGCAATGGGACTCCATCCATTATTGACTACATAATCAGCAGCGCGGACTCGCTTGACTCTGTTACACACTTGCTTAGCCAGTTTGGCCAGGAAAGCGATCACGCTCTAATGCTTTTGACAACAGATTGGCTTCCTAAATCCTCTGCAGCCTGTCACATCATTTATCACAAAAGCAATATAGTGATAAGCAGAGAAAAAAGACGTATTTACTGGAATTCCTCGACCATTGATAAAATTACATCTCAGATTGATTATTCCCAAATCTTAACGAAAACATCTTCTGAAAATCCAGTTGAAAACTTTGAACACATCATAAAAGATTTTAGAAATCTAATTTTAAAGATGACAACAAAGGACGCAGTTGGAACTGGAAAGAAGAATGATGATAACAAAAAGCGCACTTCTAAGAACTCTGAAGTAAAGAAACAATTAAATAAATATATACGCGCTCAATATATGAGTCCTACACCATACTTAAAAAAGGAAATAAATAAACTAAAAAATCAACTGAGACGCGAGAACCAAAGAAATAAAAAAACTCTACAGGATAGCAATTGGGTTGACATCCAGATCGCAGCGAAAAATAACAACCAACGCAAATATTGGTATTTAATAGGAAAACTCACTGGATCAAAAAAGAACTTACAGCCAATTCCGGTCCCACCAAACGACTGGGCAGTTTTTCTGTCAGATCTTTACAAGTCAAACCCAACTGTCCTACCAGAAAGCAACGAGGATAATAACAAAGGAAAAGATAAAAGTCCAATATACAAAACAACAGCATTATCAGTCGAACTAAACATACGCAAGGCAAGAACCACGGGTGCTTCTGGCCCTGACCAGATTCCAATCAAAGCACTGCAAATTGCCCCGAAGGAATGGAGTCGACTGCTATATCCCCTCTTTAACTATATTTTAGATTCTGGCCAGGTTCCAAAGTCTTGGCAGGGAAGTATCATCATCCCCATCCACAAAAAGGGAAGCAAAACCAACGCTTGTAATTATCGCCAAATAGCACTCATAGATGCTGTGGGCAAAGTATTCGCTGCAGAAATTTTACACCGTCTGAAAGAATGGGCTTTTTCATCAGGCCTGATCCCGATGTTCCAAGCAGGATTTAGACCCAATCACGCGGTAACAGACAACATCGCTGTTATCCAGGTCATTCTTGACAAATACGTATCCCAAAAAAGCCAGGTTGTCTATGCCGCCTTCATAGACTACTCTACAGCGTTTGATCGCGTAGATCGTCCAACGTTGTGGAGGAAACTGAAGAAGCTTGGTATACAGGAACAGCTGCTACAATCTATTGTAAGCCTACACACCGACACGTGGTGCCAAGTTCAAATGGGAGGAGTAAAAGGATATACAGAAAAAATCAAAACCGAAAATGGACTAAAGCAAGGGTGCCTTTTAGCCCCAATCCTATTTTCCCTCTACTTAAACGACTTGTGTCATTTTCTGCAATCGGGTTCCAACCTACCTCCGACAATAGCAAATCAAAAAATAAATGCATTGCTATATGCGGATGATATCGTGTTGTTGGACCTCACCCCCTTTGGCTTACAAACATCTCTGGATCTGCTGTACAACTACTCCAAAGAGAACTTCTTAGTTCCAAACATCAAAAAAACAAAAGTGCTAGCTTTCTCTGGGAGGAAACAAAGCGCAAGATATTCCTGGAACTTAGGAGGAGTTAAAATAGAAGAGGTGTCGGATTATCCCTACCTTGGCAGGACCCTCTCTAAAGATCTTACTAATGTAAAGCAGATAAATAACTTACAAAGGAAAACAGACATACACACTGCGGCCCTTCAGAAACTCTATAGCGCAACAGGAAACAGACATTTTTCTTCTCTAATAAATGTCTATAAAACAAAAATACCACCTGTACTATCTTACGCAACGGAGTATATACCCATCAAACAATGGGTTTTCATGGACCGCAAAGAGGGAAAGGTATTGAGGAAAATTTTGAAACTGTCAGACGCAGTTCCAGTCCAAGCACTAAGACTGGAATTATCTGTCACTAGCTCATATGCTGTAGCAATTGCAAATATCATTAGGTGGGCATACTATCTACTGCACGCAAAAGAGAATACATTAAGGTCTCTGCTGAAAAAAGAAACCTTTGGGACTGATACTAAAAAGCAAGTTTTCCAAGCGAATGTGACCGAAGCATTTCGAATTGCAAATATTGGAACTGAAGTGTTGCTTACTTGGTCACCAGCACAATTAAAACTGTTTTTAAAATGCTTCACCCCAAAATTAAGCTACGAGATGGACTCTAGGTATTGCAATAAACTACCCACCTATAAACCTTTTGTTGACCTATTAGAATATAAACAATGTCGGTCTTACATCGGTTTAACCTTGACCCACGGTGCAAGGAGAACAATTGCTATGCTTCGACTGGGCATCCTTCCCGTACTCTCATATACTTCAAGATGGCTTCCGGGAGGATCTCCTTTATGTACTTTGTGCGCAGGCGGCGATCAGACTCTGGAGCATGTACTATCTGTATGCCCGAACCAGAACGTAATGTTAGCCCGTACAAGATTTCTAGAGCCCATATATCGTTCCAGTAGAATCTTGACGGTGAGAGAACTTATAAGTCTGTGCAAACAACCCCCGAATGAATTCATCTGCTATAATTTGTATAAATTCTTGAAACTGTTTTTATCTTTGTATTGAGAAATTGAAATTCTTTTTAATTATGTAACATGTTGATATATATTTGTGGTCCTCGGTTGAGTACCAGTACAAATAAACTTTTTTGACTTTGACTTTTGACAATGGGAAAGCTGCACTTCGAACAAAGGCTGCAGGCTCGGGGACGGAGATTCTCCAGGTGCGACCACCACTTCGAGGGGTAAGTTGGGTATCTGTAGAATGGGTAGACACCCAGGAGTTGGGCACAGGGGGCCATGGGGCGCCGGGTGCAGGGGTGTCTTTTGGTGTTGGTTAATCTTACCCTCTGCTGGTCACGGTTTGAGGGGTCCCTGGTTATGAGGCTGCAGGCGTCGTCAGGCACGTCGAGGAGGGTCCTTGGGTGCTGGATTCTTGGTCACAGTTGCCGGGGGGGATGACCTTGAGGTCTTTGTCCACTCAGGCACTTGCCGGGCTGGGCGGGTGCCCAGTGTGCTGGATTCGCGATTCCTGGCTGGCACCAGGGATTGTAGCTGTTTGAGCAGAACCAATGCTCGTGGGAGTCCGAGTCTGTGGATGAGCAAGCAGTCCGGTTCCCCGGGGTTTTCTATATTACTAACCATAGGAGACGCTGCGGTTTAGCAGGAGCAGGTTCAAAGGTCGACAGGCCGGTAGGGCTGTGGCCAAGTCAGTTGGTGTCGTCCTCTTGTTAGCAGCTGCACAGCAGGTCTTCTTTCTTCTTTTCTTCTCTTTTCTTCTCTCTTCTTTGTAGTTTCGGAATCTGGATCTAAGGAAGGAAGGTTCAGGGTGAACCTAAATACTAAATTAAGTGACGTTACAGGTAGGGAAAGAATAGTCCCTTTCCTGGGGTGAGTACACCCCCTATCCTGCCACTCTCCAGTGGAAGGGGGGCAGGAGCCTAGCCCTGATTGGGTAGGGCTCCCCATCCTCAAGATGGCGAGAGCCCGGAGTTGTGCTTCACCTTGCCTCTCCCACCTGAGGGGTGGGGTTGGCAGAGGCTTGCACACCCCTTTTCCTCACTTTGGTTTTCCCGCCTGTCTTCCCGCCAGAGTGGGGGTCAGAACCAGTGGGGCCAGTTGCTGAGTACAGCAAGTGGCCTGGAGAAGCTCAGAAAGCCTTTGAAGCTTCCCCTGCCCATCCGGGGGGAGGAGGCCTAGCACCTCGCCCCAGGATGTGAATTGTTGGAGGCCCACAAGAGCGGATGGCTCTCTACCCAGTGGTCCAGCAACATGTCTGCTGGGTGGCAGCCTAAGCAGCCTCTCAGTCCAGACACAGGTTGTGGGTTAGTTTTAGGGGGCAACTCTAAGTTGCCCTCTGTGCGTGCTTTTTAAATTAAATCCCATAGTGGCATTAGTGTGGATTTAATGTGCTGAGAAGTTTGGTACCAAACTTCTCAGTCTTTAGTGTAGCCATTATGGTGCTGTGGAGTTCATGATGACGACCTCCCAGCACCATATACTCTTAATGGCAGCACTGCACTTACAGTGCCCAGGAATGGACCTGGGTTCTGTAGTGGTACAGGGCTCATGCACCGGTACCCACACCACTGGCATAGGGCACCCAGCTAGAGCCGTGACTGAGGTATGCCAGGGCAGTGTGTTGTGGACAAGGCACACAGGGATGTGTGCCATGTCGACTGTAAGTTTTGTTCTGCACAAAGACACTCAGCCTGCCAAGGCAGTGTGTATGTGTCAGGGCACATGGCCTCTAAGGGTGGCACAATAAGTACTGCAGCCCTTAGGGGCCTTCTCTGGTCACAGTGCCCTGGGTACCTAGGGTACCATTTACCAGGGGCAGACATGTGGCCAGAGATGCCAATTGGGTTTAGGCGTCAATGCAGTTTTAGGGAAAGAACACAGGCCCTGGGTACCTGATTGGCAGGAGCCCAGGGCACACTCAGTCAAAGTACATCAGCAATTCAGCAAAAAGTGGGGGCATACCATGCAAGAAAGGGTACTTTCTCACTGGGTGGCTTTGCCATTAGTTTTAATGATAAAGTCGAACTAGTAGTGTACAGACTGCTCTTTCAGTCTGCTGTGTTAGGCTGGTAGTCATTTTGTACTTTGTCACACTCAGGGTGGCACAAACAGTAAATGTAAATGTAGTGTATTTTGTAAAGCGCACAGCTGCTCCAACGGGGTGTCCCGGCGCTGTATAACGCTGTGGAACCCTTCCTGGCTCTCCCTGTGAGATGCCCCTCCTGGGCACCCCCAAGGTGAAGCCAGGCATCCCAGTGTTGTAGGGGCCATAGTGGAGATTAAGCAAGCTATTGCCCAGAGTTACAGCATGGGACCCATGATTAGAGTAGGCGCCAAGGCGAGAATTATCGAGTCTGCAGACATTGAGCCCAAGACCCTGCCGCGTCGGGACTTGAACCCTGGCCCCGGGCCTGATCTCTGCTTCAGAGTCTGCCGCTTCTAACCAGTGAGCCAAACAGTGTGAATCCTGGGTGGACACTCTACCTTACATGCCCATTGGTGCCATGGGTTCAATATACAATTATAAGTAAGTCAGTATTTGCCAATTTAGGACTGTCAATTCGACATAACTTTTGTGATTGGTCATCACACTGGCAGTGGGGTCTGGTTAGCAGACCTCAGTGCAATCTCAGAGTCGAAAAACCAGCACCTAATAGTCCAAATGGGGAAAAAAGGTGTGTGTGTGTGGCGGGGGGGGGGGGGGGGCTGCAAAAAAGCCTGTTTCCTTACAGTTATGATTTGCAATAACAGGTGTCAGTCCTTCTTTAAAAGATCTGAATGAAGTCATTATTACGTCAATCACCATACTTTAGACATTAATTCGGAGAAACAAGGAGCAAGCAGAGCTGGCGCTTCAGAAAGGCCACACTAGGCAGCCTCCTTTCTGCAGTACTCCTACAGGCCACATCAGAGTGGGAGGTTGCAACAAATGGCCTCCAACTTACCAGTGAAGAGCAAATGGTCAAAAGGCAAAATGTAATTTTTCCTGGCACTCAGAAAATGGTTGCACTGGAGACTGACGAGAGCTAGTGGGTAGTTGAGGGCGGAAGGGTAATAGACAGCCTCTCTTACAAAACAAAACTGCCTATCATTCGCCGATCAAAAATCCCAGGCATCACCTTATAATGCTCTACGTTCTATTGTCCCTTTCAGTAGCACTACAGACTGCAAAAAAGTGGCTTCTTCTTTGTGTGGACTGCCAAGAGATCTTAAAATGGAATTGCAGTCATTAGCTGGTTCCATGGTGCATATAATCTGGTTAGCTTTACTTTTTGTCTGTTCTGATTCGTATAATTATGTTACAGGGCATTCACAAGCCCACAAATAGAGTTAATCCGATGAAAGAAGCCAGGTGGAGCTAAATGAAGACACAGGAGATGGGACAACGAAGAATAATTTACAGTTTCCGTGCATTCTCTAATGTTGTTATCGACAGCGAATGATTAAGATGCTTCGCGGGTTCTTAAGGTCGAAGTTCTTGACAATTTTCAAAAAAGTCAGATTTGTTACTCGATCATCTATTCATTTTTAAAGTTTATGCTTTTGTTAGCTACAAATGATTTAATTTCAGGTATGATATGTATCGAAAAGAAGTATGTCATTATCCTGGCTGATTTTTGGAAAGTCTTGTACTCTTTGTTTTGTATCGTCGAATGAAATGATGTACAAAAAATTATTGTAGGCTCCACTAATTGCCTTGGAATTGGTTATTAGTTTCTAATAACATTTGTTGGTTTGTGCTGTCCTTTTTGTGTAACTATCCTTGTCTTTTTTCTTGCGAGGCATATCTAATCCTCCTACATGCAATAAAAAAAATAAACAACATGTGACATTTCCCACATGGATTCGACATAAATCAGTTGTAAATAGTCTTTGTGAATTTCCACGACAGAAAATTGTGTGCTCCCCCGTGTTAAAGAACAACGCTTCGTTAAATGAAGTGCATTTGGAATCTGGTACTAAAGCATTTTGATTATTGTACCTTTGAAATAGCAGGTGAGAGTGTGGGTGACGCATTTAAATAAAACGGTGGTGCATGGTTTATATCACAGCAAATCAAGCTGTTCTGGTTTTGTCGGCTTGTTTTGTTTACTGGTGCTGACTGACCTATAAACAGCAGCAGCGTGACATTTAGGAAACACTGTAATTGGACTCTGGTCTGACACACTGGAAAATAGCTTGTCACGTGACCATCCATTTAATGCATATCTCATATCCGAGACACTGGGGTACTGTTTAATAAAACACACTTCCTCGACGTGTACGAGTGCGCGGGGTTTTCCAAAAAGGAAAATGATAGACATGTCTTCAGTCTTGCTTGGCCTGCATTGTCAGTTCCAGTCTGGGTTGTGCGTCTCTCTCACACGTTACAGCTTTACAGGAATGACCGGTTACTCACCGGTAATATTCATTACTCCGAGTCGTAGCCCTCCCCGTCCCAGTCCTAACTACATGAGCATAACTCCTCCCACCAGAAACTCCCAAGCAACTTGAAACCCATCCCTTCCCTCCAGGCCACACCCATACCCTGAGGCATATAACCCCGAGACCTGCCAATCAACAACCTGTACCCAACAAGCACAAGAAGCCGAAACAGGGAGGGAGGGATGGGAACCTGGACTGGGACGGGGAGGGCTACGACTCGGAGTAATGAATATTACCGGTGAGTAACCGGTCATTACCTCCTTGTCAGCCCTCCCCGTCCCAGTCCTAACTACATGAGCAGATACCAAAGCAATAATCGGCTTCACTCAGTAGCAAAAAAAAGACTTTATTAAAGCACAGAAAAGTCACACCACCGGAGTAGAACGCTACACAGCGTCCCCAAACCCAGCAGAATCAGTCCCCCCAACCACCAAACGATAATGGGACATAAAGGTGTGCGGAAAACTCCAGGTAGCAGCCCTGCAGATTTCAGCCATGGAAGCCCCCTGAAAACAAGCCCAGGAAGCCGCCACCCCCGAGTCGACCTTCCCTGAACAGACCCCGGAGCCAACACACCACAGGCCACATACGCAGCACCCACAGCCCATCACAGCCAACGACTGAGGGTATCCCCAGAAGGCTTAAGACCCTGACCAGCCAGGCCAAAGGTCACAAAAAGGAATTCCACCTTACGAAACGGCCCAGTACGCAACAAATAGATCTCTAGAGCCCTCCGAACGTCCAAACAGTGCAGCCGCACCTCAACCTCTGAAAGAGGATCAGGACATAAAACAGGCAAAACCAGATCCGCAGAGCAGTGAAAAGAGGAAGGGACCTTGGGAACAAAGGAAGGATCAGGCCGTAGTACCACCCGATCAGGAAAGAAACGTAACAAAGGGGCCGAACAAAGCAAGGAGCCCAATTCCCCAATCCGCCTAGCCGACGTAATAGCCACCAGGAACAGCACCTTGATAGTCAGAAACCTCAAAGACACCTCCAGTAGAGGCTCAAAGGGAGCCCCCTGCAAAGCCCCCAAAACCAGAGGCAGATCCCAACTAGGAGCAAAGGACCGAATGACAGGCTTCTGAAGGAAGCAACTCCGCAACAAACGGGACACCAGGGGAACCACCGGGTCACAGACCGAACCCCGAAAGGCCCGAACAGCAGCCCACTGAGCCCTCAGGGAGGACACAGCCAGACCCAAGTCAAAGCCGTCCTTCAAAAAGTCCAAGACCAGTACCGGATCCACCTCCAATGCAGACCACCCACGCGCCGTACACCAAGACTGAAAAGAAACCCAACGCCGGGCATAGGATTTGAGAGTCGAAGGGCGTCTGGACCTCTGAATAAATTCCGCCACAGAAGGAGAACACCCCAACGCCACAAGGTTCATCCTCTCAACAGCCAACCCGCCAGCCTCAGGCAGACCAGACACTCCAGAGACAGAGGGGGAAATGACAAGGGACAAGGGACCACCGGCAACCTCCAGCAAGGCCCCACTGCCAACTTCAATAACAGAGGGAACCAAGGCCGCCTGGACCAATCCGGAGCCACCAGGATCACCGAAGCCCGATCCAATTAGGCGTGGGCGGAAAATCCGTTCCGCTCGCGGATTTTGCGGATTTTCGGGAAATCCGCAATCCGCGAGATTTGCGAATTTCCCGCAAAATCCGCAAATCCGCGAGCAGCGGATTTTGCTCGCACTGCTCGCACTGTTCGCGTGAGTTCGCGCCCCACGAATAAGTGCAAAATTGCAGAAATACGATCTTAGCAAAACTGAAAGTAACTACTTACCAGGTTCAAAAGTTCAGGCTCATCATTAGTAGCCATTTCCTGGAGTGCTTCCTGAGGGGCCCCTCCAGAGTTCAGTTGCCAGTTGAAACTATTATGTGACCCTGCTCTGAACCTCAGAATAGTTACACATATGCCACAAAGGTCCTGAATTACAGCTAAGGGAGACAAGCAGGAGCCAGGCTGGAAGTTAAAATCCATTAATCAGCCCCTAATTCATTATTGTCAGTTGGGGCAGGGCAGGTGTTGTAACTAATTTTGCAACAATGAAAGCACTTAGCAAGTGCAAAAGATCACTAATCAGGGCGCACTAAGGAAGCAGGTGCCAGCTAAAAAAATATTCTGTGACACATGAATCAGCCCCAAATTAATTCAGGTCACTTGAGGCAGGGAAGGTGTGCTTTGCTTTGCCGAAAATAATGTACACTGGACAACCAGAGGGTGTGGTGATGAAACAGAGGGTGGCATGGGTGGGCCAGAGGGTGGCATGAGTAGTCAGAGAGTGGCAGTGGTGACAGAGAGTGGCAGTGATGAAGAAGAGTGTCCCAAACAGGCTGGACACGTAGAAACAACAAGTTCGCGAAACTTGCGACCCGACAGGTAAGTTCGCAATTTGCGAAAGTGTACAAAACCCTCGCGAACTGGCAGAAACACGGGCGAACACAAAAAAAAAAAAAATCCGCAAATTCGCGGGAATTCGCGGATTTTGCGGATTGCGAATCCGCAAATCCGCAAAATTCGCGAACGCGAGATCCGCAAAATTCGCTCATGCTTAGATCCAATTTGACCTTCAGCAGAACACGCGGCAGCAGGGCAATAGGGGGAAAGGTATACATCAGGCCTCCCTCCCACCGGAAGGACAGGGCATCCACCCTCCAAACCTCGGCAGAGCGAACCAGAGAACAAAACGTCTCCCTCAAGGCGTTCCTCGGGGCTGCAAACAGGTCCACCACCGGGACCCCGAACCGGGCCATCAGGTAACGAAAGACTTCCTCAGACAGGCACATGTCCGACAGGGAGGGAAACACCCTGCTCAGGCGATCCGCCTCCGAGTTCAAAATCCCAGGCAGATGTAAAGCCCTCAGAGACAACAAGTGAGACTCCGCCCACAGGCCTATACTTTGAGCCAACAAATTGAGGGAAGCCACCCTCGCGCTCCCCTGGCGGTTGATATAACACACCACCACCGTGTTGTCTGACCGCACCATCACATCCCTCTGGAGGACCCAAGGCAGAAAATGAGACAACGCCAACTGAACCGCCTTCAATTCCCGCCAATTTGAGGACATCTCCGCTTCCGGCACAGACCAAAGACCCAAGACCGCACCCCAACCCAGTTTGCTGGCGTCGGTCGTCAGGACCAACCTCACTTGGGACACAAAGGGCGAGCCCTGTAAGAGGTTCCGATCCACCAGCCACCAGGACAACTCCCGGGCGATGGACACACTCCCCGGAACCAACAGCTCGTAATTCAGAGAGGCCGGATCCCAATGCTCCAGAAGATGATTCACAAGGGGGTATAAGTGTAAGCGGGCCCAAGGAACAATCATCACAGTTGCTGACATCAGCCCCTGAACACGCAACCACTGGCGAGCCGTGGAAGACCGAGCCCCCAACACCTTCTTCAGTTCGTGCACAAGAGTCAGTCTGCGGGGCTACGACAGGAAGACCTTCCCCAACCTGGTGTTGAACACCCCCCCAATGAACAACAGTTCCTGAGTGGGGTGAAGATGGGATTTCTCCAAGTTCAGAATCCACCCAAACCGTTGAAGGAGACTGCAAACCTCCCGGGAATGTGACTGAGCCTGAAGGAAAGAAGAGGAAGAAATCAACCAATCGTCCAAGTAAGGGAAAACCTGTATACCCTTAGCATGCAACAAACCCACCAAGGGCGCCAACACTTTAGTAAACACCCTCGGAGAGGCAGACAGGCCAAACGGTAATACCTGGAACTGGTAGTGATCCACCCCTACACAGAAACGCAGGAACCTCTGTGAATCTGCGTGCACTGGCACATGAAAATAGGCGTCCCGTAGATCGAGAGAAGCCAGGAAATCTCCCACCGACAGGAAGGGAAGAATCAACTGCAGAGTCACCATTTTGAAGGACCGATGAGGGATACACAAGTTCACCGCTTTCAGATCCAGGACCGGACGGAAGTCCCCATTTGGCTTTTGGATCAAAAACAGGATTGAGTAAACGCCCGACCCTGTTGACTCACAGGCACCCTCACCATAGCACCCTTTGACACCAAGTCCCGAACTCCGTCCAATAGAGCACGACATCTTGCCAGAGACCTGGGAACAGGGGTAGCTTTGAACACATCCACCGGAGGAGTCCCAAATTCTATTCTGTAGCCCAGCTGTACCACCTGTAGAACCCACAGATCCCGAACAAACTCCTCCCAGACAGGTAAAAAAGAGGTGAGGCGACCCCCAACCGGCACCTTCAAGGAATCCATCACATAGTCACGACTTGGAGGGACCTGCAGAAGAGGAAGCACCTTGTTGACCCCAGGACTTGTGGAAGGAAGGGACACCCCGGCCACGTCCCCTACCACGAAAGGGCTGAGCAGCCATCTTAGATTGAAACGCCTGCCCAAAAGCCCGCTTATAACCCGCAAACTTCCCTTTCTGAGAAGAGCGGACCGGAGCCAACAATTTCTTGTCCTCAGCCGTCTTTTTAATCAAAGCTTCCAACGGCTCCCCAAACAGCTTAGAGCCCGTGAAGGGAATCCTCATCACGGCCGCCTTCTGAGCAGCTTCCGCCTTCCAAGACTTAAGCCACAACTGCCTCCTAGCAGCAACCGAGGCACCAGCAGCCGCCGCCGCAGCACTAAGGGAGTCGAAGGACAAGTCAGCCATGAAACGCAACTGCTGTTCCAACATGGACAAAGACTCAGAGGGATCCTCATCCTGCATGAGCTGCGCAGAAATACCCTGACAGTCCTTAAGAAGCGACTGAACAAGATAGCTGGTGTAAGCAGCAGACCGAACAGCCAGATTGGAGGCTGCAAAGGACCGCTTCAAGGCCCCCTCGACACGCTTGTCCCCAGGATCAGAAGGCACCGCATCTTCAGACACCACCAGGCTCTGAGACGCCATACCAGCCAGCAGAGAATCCACTTTCACCACAGCCGGAAACTCCTCCGCGAATCCCTGCAAAGGATACCTCTTAGCCAGAAACCGGGGAAAGGCATGCCTGTCAACATCCTTCCACTCCCCCGCCAGCACCTTCCTCACAGATGTATGAATGGGGAGGCTTTCTGGATCTTTCTTCAGGTAATTGGCGAAGAAGTCTTCAGACTTTCCACCCTCCACAGGATCAGGGAATCCCAGAATGTCTCGAACATGCTGCATAACACAGCGAAGGTCAGCCCCTTGGACAAAACGACCCTTCACCTCCTCATCAGAGTCAACGTCCGGATCTACCTCAGCCGAGGCATCCAATTTCTGTCACTTAGGCCCCTTGGGATCCTGAGCCACAAAGGCCGCCGCCACAGCAGCCTCAATCATTTTCTGAATATCCGCCATGGAAGGAGCAGTGGAAGAACCAGCGACCACCTCCCTATCCTCATAGCTGAGCTCACGCACGTCTGCACCTCTACCCTCCATGTTGCAAACAGGAGAACAGAAACCCAGACCCCAAGATATACCCAGACCAATCAAAGCAAAAATCCCCAAGGGCCAATCAGGGAATGCCACCTAGATCGGGAGCCAATCCCTACACAGGACCGAAGGCCGGCCTTCAAACCGCCCTATCAGAGAAGACTACCAACCTACAAAAGGAAAAGACTGAACAGGGCCCAACTGTAAGGACACGAAGAAACCCAGAAGACCCCGCCCCAGGAACCAGCGAACCCAGAGGTAAGAACTCCCCAACAGAACTGCAGGAGAGCAGAGCCACCAAACCCCACAAGACCCTCACAGACAGCAGAGACAGGCCAAGGACAGGGAAAAACACCCTAGGGCCCCACAACAGCAGAGCAGCAAGAGGCCAAGTCTCGAAATCAAGCCCCACGCAAATCCCTCCAGCAACACAAAAACGGCAATAAAGTAAATTGGACCGCCAGTAGAGGGAGCCCCAACAACAGAAACGCGGGGAAGAGAACACTAACTCAGGAAACAAACATCAAAGTCGGACTGAACCTAAACATCGGGCCCCCACGGACCAAACAAAGGCAGCCCCCCCCCTCCTCCCCGCAACCCCAGACTCCACCAAGGATTGCAGGAAGCAAATAAAAAGGGGGAAAACATGGGCTCGAAGAAACGAGCACCGAGAGTAAAGAGACAGAGAAGCCAAACCGGCACGCCCTCGGCGCGCTGAAAAAGCCAGCCACACCCCCCCCCCCTCCCTCCAGTCCCCGGGTGTACCCGCTAGAGCAGGGAACGAAACCGGAAGAGGGGAGGCCGCAGCAGGGAGTCACCACCCCACACCAGGCAGTCCGGACCCCCAACCCCACGGTCCCGCTACAGGAGGGACTCAAAGCAAATGCCCATAAGGTAAAATAAAAACGGGCACAATAGGGGTTAAAAACGGGCGCTCAACATCCCGTCTCACACTTACCAGACAGGAGGCCAATTCCAGTGCCCCCCTCGATGAAGTCTGCTCGGAAGTGATTCCGCAGAAAAAACAAACAGGTTGTTGATTGGCAGGTCTCGGGGTTATATGCCTCAGGGTATGGGTGTGGCCTGGAGGGAAGGGATGGGTTTCAAGTTGCTTGGGAGTTTCTGGTGGGAAGAGCTATGCTCATGTAGTTAGGACTGGGACGGGGAGGGCTGACGAGGAGGTAATGCAAGAGGTATGGCAGGAGAGCGTGGGCGTGGTCCTGCTTGCAATGTAACATGTTTTGGTGCTGTTTGGCATGTGTTGTCCGGGCGACTTGGCTCGTTGTCAGCAAACATAATCTCAAATAGTAAAATTGTAAGAACTTCTGGACAGCCAGACTGGAAAAATAAATGAGGGGAATAGTGATTCGCTCGTTAGTGGGATTCTGGGATTTACCTCAGTTATTTACTTTCACACATTCAGGCCCCAAGTGTGATTTGCACAGTACTGAGATGTATTTACCACACAGTAAATTTGCAAGTAAAGTTACAGTTACCATAACCAGCCCGCTAAGTGTCACGCATCAGGCGTTAGACTAACGCTTTTCTGAGTGGTGGTTCGCATCACCGAACTGAAATGCAAAGTCATGCATTATAGCGCCTTCTCCGCTGTCAAAGCGGGAGCGTTGCAAATGCATCATTACTGAAGCTGGAGTGGCAGCACACAGTCACCATGGTGTGTTACTGGTCCTGGCAAGCTTGGGGTCAGGCTCAGCTGCTCGCAGGGTAGCTGCTACAAATGTAACACTGACTGATTATGTTGGATCATCCTACACTGTGTGCCATAGCCACATTACAAGTGATGTGATGTTGTTACCGGAGTCCGTCACAGTGCTCTGCCAATGGCTACTACTGAGACAGTGTGAGTTATGAGACACTGACAAGAGGCGGGTCAGTCCTGCGGCCCATGGCGCGAGCGTGAGCACTACATCAGCTGCAGTTTGTTTTGGCTGCTGGCGGCATTCTGAATAGTGTCAATGCGGTAACCCGTAATGCTACCTGACCCGGGTGAAAACTACAGAACATTAGAAACAAGCATTTGCAATGCAATAGGTCTCGCATTAGGAAAGTTTGAGCTATTGATATTGTAAATGACAATTTTTTAATTTATGTGTTGTTTTTGAAAATAGCTAAATTAATAGCTTTGTCATTTACAATGCCAATAGTTATAACTTTCGCAAATGTGACACCTATAGCATTTGTAATGCAACATGTTTTGTATTTACGTGACTTAGATATATTTGATATTACAAATAACAATGGCTTTTAATTTTTTTAAAATAATTAATACTTAAATAAAAGTGATTGTGATTTATAATGGCAATAGCTTAAAGTTTTGTAAACAACTTTTGTGAAGATATGTTCAGTGTTTTTTATTGTGACGAAAATCAAAGAACAGAAGTGAAATATTAACATATTTTTGTGACATTTGTAATAAAGCTTGAAACATTGAGAGGACATATTTGAGCCAGTGATGCTGAGGGGGTGCTGAGTGATGCTGTTGTTGCGCTGAGTGATGCTGTGGTTGCGCTGAGTGGATGCTGTGGTTGCACTGAGTGGATGCTGTGGTTGTGCTGAGTGGATGCTGTGGTTGCGCTGAGTGGATGCTGTGGTTGCGCTGAGTGGATGCTGTGGTTGCGCTGAGTGGATGCTGTGGTTGCGCTGAGTGATGGCAACAGGGAAAACAGCAGACCTTATAAAATGTGGGAACAGAGTCCAACTAGTGTGGAAACGAGCGTGATGCGCATGCGGATGAAAAGCTACATGTATTTTGCAAAACATTACTATTTGATAATATCCAAGTTTTTCATGCCCTTGTTTTTACAATGTTGCTCCTTAACATTTGCGCTCATGCACTTCCAGATCAAACACTGCAATTAGTACAAAAGCCCCCAGTGCGCCACTGCGGGATTGGGGGCTCAGGAATCCTACCACCCTCCTGGGTTCGCCCCTGCCACAGACCATGGATTCTGTAGTTTTAGTCTGGCCTGACAGTTGGTAAGTGTCCCACTTACACTATGACTTTGTTTACACCATCGATCACTGGCATAATCATTGTCGCTGCTCGCCCATCTGGGATGGTATTTTGCGGACCACATCTACTTGAAAGGCTGGGCGGTGAGGGGGGGCGGCGGGCGTAAGCATTTTTAATTTGCTACTTTCAGGCCTTCGGTTTCCAAGCAACTGGGCTACTATCTTAAGGCAACTTTTTTTTCGTTTCTAAAATACACATTCGCAACAGTAGATCGAGTACAACACTAACAGCTTGGCAAGGTCCAGTGAACGCTTGGTTACAGTCTCAAGTATGTGCCAATTACATTTTTAGGGAGGGGTGGGGGGGCGGGGAGAGAATCGAATGCCTAACATGGTTTGAGGCTGTCTGAGACCGGTATAGCATAAGCACCTTGGGGGTAGACTCTTTAGGGCACTACAAGTACCAGAATGCTTTGTGTTACATGAAACCCTAGCCTGCATATCGTCCCCTTTACAGGGTTGGTCGATTGCTAGGCCATTGTAATATTAGACTGGCTCAGCAGACTCCGTATGGAGCAGGGAGGGGTGCATTAACAAGGACCCACACAACCCACTAAATTAGTTTTTTTAAATCCAACAGCACCCTTGCCAAATACGAGAAGTGGGAATAAAATTAGGCATAACTCACTTATGCACAGATCTAGATCGGTTTTGCAGGTGGAGTTTACAAGTTTTGTTGTTGTGCCCCCGGGTGACATGCAAGGTAGAGAGGCGCGTGGTGCACCGCAGGCTGCCTGTATACGGACACAGACACACGCCCACAAACATCTGTATACAGACAAACGCACACAAACACATCTACATACTGAGACACACACACAAACACTTCTGTTTACGGACACAGACACACGCACACAAACATCTGTATACAGACAAACGCACACAAACACATCTACATACTGAGACACGCACACAAACACTTCTGTATACGGACACAGACACATGCCCACAAACATCTGTATACAGACGAACGCACACAAACACATCTACATACTGAGACACGCACACAAACACTTCTGTTTACGGACACAGACAGGCTCACGGAAACACATTAGTATACTGACACACTCACACAAACACATCCGTATACTGACACAGACACGCTCACACAGATTATCAGATGCACACATCAACACGTTCAGTCTGACACTCAAGCACATCTGTACCACTTCCAAACCAGCATCCACGCATAATCATATCTACACACCTACAATCTGATAGGCACGTGCCGAAAAACACACCTAGATAAAAAAACACTCCTTGACGCTGAAACCTAGACAAAAGCACATGTGTAATGCCACTGAGAATTACAGTTTCCAAAAGACACACACACACTCATCTGCACACAGATATCTGTTTGGACACAGACATTCACAACTCCACGCACTAACACACCACACAGTGCTCAGAGGGTACACAGAAACACACAGTGACAGACACGCCCTGGCGCGGACAGGCGTCTGCTGCCTGTCACCCATCTGTTCACACACACATGCTACAGCCATATGTGCTCACGCTCTGGCTGCGAGGTGAAAGCTTGCTGTCGGCATCAGTGCCAGAGGGGGCTGCTCCCTGGCACCTCCAGCCAGTGAGCCCCGAACTGCATGCACTGCACAGAGGCTCCCGTGAAGGAGATGCGCGCGCACGCAGGTCTGGATGTAACGACAGAGCTGCAGAATTACGGAGGGGAGGGAGGGCTCTATGCTAAGCACAGGGTTGTAGCTTAGGTGTTTTATGACATGCCCTTATTACATCAGCCACGCCCCTTTGAGAGAATCCGAAGTTTTTTCATCCCACTTAAAGCCCTACCTTTACTAGTTACTGATGCCGCATTTCTTCACAGATGAAATGATGAGTCTCTGGCCTGTAACTAGACAAGGACGGAGGAAGCGCAGCCCAGTGCTAGTCTGCTTCTACTACGGCTGCCCCCCACAGAAATGAAGAGCAGAAGCGAGGCACAGTTTGATTTGCCCGTTCTCCCTCGAACCCAGTGAGGCCGGTCTTGTGACGTACTTTCCAGAAGGCAGTCAGAATTATAGCTCCGAGGCATGGAACGCAGGCGAGAGAGGCGGGCTCTACTTCGATAGGCAGGAGCCTGCGAAGTTCCGGCAGATTCCTTGCCTCTGTAGCAGGGTAGCAGTGACGTAGGTTGTCCGGAGCGCGGCACCTTGGAGGCAGAGGGAGCCCACAAGCAAGCAAGGATTCCGGGAGAAGAAAGCAGGGATTCCAGGAGTGATGCGGTTCTCGGTAGAGAGCAGGAAATGCCTAACGGTGCAAGGAAGCAAGAAGAGCCCGGTGAGTGGGGGGGTGGGGTGCATGTGTGGGTGTAACTGTGTGTGTGCGCGTGTGTAGCTGTGCGTGTGTATGTATATGTGTGGCTGTGTGTCTGTTAGCTGTACGTGTGTATATGTGTGTCTGTGTGTCCCGATGCATTGTGCCTGCGTGGGTGTATGTGTGTGTGCGCATGCGTGAGTGTGGTTGTGTGTGATTGAGAGAGGCTGTGAATCGGAGGCAGGCGATGTGCACAGCGCCGTGCGCGCCCACAATGACAAATCTGAGACAGCAGAGGCGCGTGGCGGAACGCTGTCTCAGATTCCCAAGAAACTGAATACAATAGTTGTCGAGCTAGACCACATGCTGCGCATGCGCAACTCTAGCTCGACCTAAAAATGGTCACAATAGCGGAAATTTCAAAACGAAAAAATTAAAGCATTCACAGAATCATATTTACAAGTATGCAATTGATGCAATTTATTCTTCAAACATCAATGGATTGTTAAAGACATCGTAATTGTCTATACATTTGAACAAATGGTGCTCAGGATGGGGAGAGAGAATATAGTGCCCAGGATAAATGTGCGTTTGTGAGGATTGGAAAAGAAGGAAAGGTAATATCCCATATATACATTATATTTACATGATAAAACCTGTCCAGCCTATGACAGGCAAGTTACTACAACGCAGACATATAGCAATGTGAGGACGCTGATAACAAATCTCAGTCGTCAAAGCTTGTTTTAAAGGGAGCAAAAGTCAACGTTTCGACCCCTTCAATAATCAAGGTTGTTAAGTTCTTAGCATGGGGTCTTCATCATGACAAAGAAAGGGAGAACCTAAAAGGAATGAAATACTCCGTATTAACACCTTGGCTGCTAGAGAGATTATCCTGCTGTGCTGGGCCCCTATGTAAATGGGTGTGGCCGTGACGGAACCAATCCGTCATCAGCACAGCCCAACCATGACTGATGATGGAATGGTTCCGTCACAAGCATCGAAGGGGTTAATTATGTGAGACCTCATGGCTAAATCTGACTGCACAATGAAAAAGATGTTAATTACCAAATCTATCATGGGCTCCTAAGAAGCTCCTAAAAACAGAGAAAGCAAGCATTAGTCTATAGAGGGACCAGGTCTGATGTGGCAGCGCCTAACAAAAATAAGTGAAAAGGTTAAGACTTACTCAAATCGTGAACAAAGGTGTAAAAAGTCACCTTAGCAAAACCGTTCATTACATATACAACATGGATCAAAGGATCCCACAGTGACTCGGGCCAATCCTCATGAGATAAACTGGAAACATGAAATATACACATAGATTTAAAAACACACAAGCGTATCAAAGTCGTAAAGCTAGGGGTGGTTTGACCGGTTGAAACGGAAGTAGAAAACCAAAGGGGAACTCAAAACCTCAATTAAGAACATGCGCATACTGAAAATGGCATACGTGGCCAATCCATGCACTATGAAGAGGTAACATGCATTATGTAATTAAGTCATAAGGAGGTGTGTGTAGCTAAGTCCAAAATACAGGAAAGAAATGAAGAGCGTGTATGGGTAACCGACACGTGCAAGCAAAGGGTTAAATATCCCTACAGAATCCCTACAGAATATCCCCACGTAATAATAGTATTCCCTCGTGGAAAAATATTAAGCTTATAACAAAGCTCCAACCGCGGTTGGTGCTTACCATAAGGGAATCTAATTACTCACATGATGAACCTAAAAATAAATGACACGTCGGACTGGGTCAAGCCACACAAGACACTACAGCAATATCAAACCAGCATTGGCATAGCCAATAGGTCTCGCCTTTGGGGCCTTATAAGTGTTTAGCCATGCAATACTTGATGTTGTTGCACCAAGGATATTGTGCTGCATAACTAAAATCTTATAAGGTCCCAAAAGTGAGACCTATTGGCTATGCCAATGCTTGTTTTCCTTTCTTGCGACCCAAATTCTATGAGTCCATCTTACTAGCATATTCTATTTTGGCCTGAAACGAACCTCATGTGCAATTTTGGCAATGTTATTTATATAGGGTGACCACCAGATATCTTAGATTTGCTGGGTGAGTCCTGGAATTAAAATTTGACAAAACAAAACTAAGTTGAAACCATAAAGAAATAGCCAATTTTGCATACATTTATCAAACTACACCAAAGTTATCAGCTAATTAAAAACGATTATCCAATGGAAGAAACACCTTAACTGCAATTTCCGAGTCACTGTCTTCAACTCTATATTATATTTAAGTTTATCACAGTATCTGTTCTCTGCTACAAATCTCAGACCTCATTTAGGGCCATATGTATCAAGCCAAATTGACTTCACAAATGCCGAAATTCGCAGAATTTCAGCGTTTGCGAATGCAATTTGGACAAATGGTATGTATGAAGGAAATGTGCTTTAAAAATAAGGAATCACAAAATGTGCGATTCCTTATTTTGCGATTGCATTTAAGGAATCGCAAATTTTGCGATTCCTTAAATGCAATGCAAGAAGCCAAAAAAATTCGCAAATTGGCCTTAAGGAATCGCAAATTGCCACCAACTTCTAGGTGGTGGTAAGTTGCGAATTCCTTTCAAAATGCATATTTTTTCATTTTTCAAAGTGCCATGTGACGTACATGCATGCCCTTAGGGCATGTATGTGCGCCACATGTGCACCCATGCAGATTTCAGGGGTGCAACAGGGTGTCCTTTGGACACCCCTGCACCCTTGAAAATATTCACAATTTGCGATTAGCAAATTGCGAAGCGCAAATTTCCCCTTCATTCCGATGGGCCTCCTGGCCCATAGAAATGAATGGGAAATTATTCCTTAATTGCGATTAGCAATTTGCTAATCGCAATTAAGGAATTTTAAGGAATCGCTAAAAAGAAGCGAATTACTACATACATACCATTTTGAGATTTCTAAATAGCGATTCCTTAAAAATCGCTATTTAGGAATCGCAAAACGGAATGTTGATACATATGGCCCTTAGCTTGTCATCTCAGGGTGTCTTTATAAATTATTAACTTGTATAATTCTATCTCTTCATATTACTTGTTCACTGTAAAAATGTTTTCTTATAAACATAACTTTAAAAATTAGCACAACAAAGCAACCTCGCACAGTATTATTGTATGTCCCCAAACAAGCAACTTTACGAGGACCTTGGAAGAAATTTCAGTTGAAAAGTTGCAAATAGTTTTTACGGGAGTCAGTTGCAAGAATTGGAGTCTATGGACAGACAATGAACTACTAGGAACAAAAAGCCAGTTTTATTTCAACTGCATTTTGGAACTGGTCACTGGGTGTCAGGTTGTGTCTATTGGTTTCAGTTGATGTTTTATTTCAGAGAAATCAGATCCTTTGCATTTTTCCTCTAGAAAAAACTAGTTCAGGCTATTAAACCCTGCGTACAATAACAGAACTCTCTATAACACATTTATAACTGTTAACCTAGAATTGATCATTGGGGCACAAAAGGCTGCCAATTTTCTATTTTTGCTGATTACATTACATCAATGCAAAGAGAATTGTATGTTTCCCAATCTGTATTTGTTTTGAAAAGCAGAAAATAACAAGCATTTACAATGCAAAGGTCTCGGCATTATTAAAGGTAGAGCTATTGGTATTGCTCATGATTTTTTTTTTTTTAAATCATAAATAAATGGCATTGTCATTTACATTGCCAATAGGCAGGTCCAGGGGCACCTAAGTCTTCCTTTCTCCCTCGTAGTGCGACTGGGTGGTAGCTGCCCAATAACGAGCGGTAAATAGGGTGGAGCATAGCCGAGGATGGAAATGAGTGTCCCAAATGCAACATGTGAATTATGCACAAGGCCTTCTAATATCGATATGGTGAAATCAGGTTTAAGAATATGTTTTAAACAACTAGCTACTTGGCTGGGGAGAGAAAATAAAATATGCGCAATATGATTCATGGCAAATAACACTGTTTGCACACTTGCAAAGTTTATATCAAGTGTGTAAACATACCCCACCATGGAAAGGCTGCCATTTCTCAACGCACACTGCAACACAGTAATTATTACACGCAAACTAGTACATTGTGCTTTTGCTATGCTTATTCCTAAATAACATTTAGTAAATGTACATGTTAGCGTTTTTTGCCTCGAAGCAATTATCACGTTGGCTGTGCCTTTGTTTTTGAATTCTGAAAAACACGAGTATGTGTGTGTCGACTTCACGAGATATTAAAAGTTATAGTGGGGATATTCGTGCCATTCCTCCACCACACACACCCCCCCATAAGGACACTTTACACGAACTTGGTGTTCACTGCGTAGTTTTTATTACTTGTCAATAACACCATCTTTATTTGTTATTAAACCGTCAACTTTTGACCCATTTTTTAACCATCAAAGTACCATTACTGAACATAAGGAGGCGCAGTATCCGTCTGCGCCACAGGTTACCATGTATTTACAATTCGTCAGCTCCAGATCCACTCGCGGCGTGTTGTACCAGCAGGACACAACCCAACTCCTTACCACTTAATACCATTACTGAGCATAATGAGGCGCAGTATCCATCTGCGCCACAGGTTACCATATATTTACAATTCGTCAGCTCTAGATTCACTTGAGGCGTATTGTACCAGCAGGACACAACCCAACCCCTTACCACTTCGTCCATATGAGATACCATGTTGCTTTATCCAAGCACCGGCTACTAGGATAGAGCCGGAGAGTCCAGGACCACCAGCAGGATGGCCCCCTCTCCCGCCTGCCCAGAGCCCCAATGACTGCCTCCCTGTTACAAGGTCAGGCAGTTTCCACATAAAGAAGTCCCCGGGCCTTTTCCTCTTGTCCGGGACCCCGCCAACTCTACTTAAAACTTAGGGATGGGTGGGTGGGCAACTGTTTCTGCTGCGCCTTTCCGGCGAGAGGACAAAGAGGGCTACTCCCTTGATTCTGGCTATTTTATCTCCTAAGGGGAGGGACCGCCAATGCACCTCCTTTTTTACTCGCATTTCCTGCGTCCCTCCCCTTGCCCCTAATGATGCCCCGTACATTTCCTAAACTACGCGTGAGGCCCCCTCACCTTTGCGAGTCGCCAACGCCGCAGGGCCAAGTTAGCCATCCAAAGCCAACTGTTTCTGCTGCGCCTTTCCGGCTACTCCACGAGGTGAGAGGACAAAGAGGGCTACTCCCTTGATTCTGGCTATTTTATCTCCTTAGGGAAGGGACCGCCAATGCACCTCCTTTTTTACTCGCATTTCCTGCGTCCCTCCTCTTGCCCACTTTCAGGGAAACAAAACCGTTCCCTCGGCACTAAAATCCCACTAAAGGCACCCCTCCCCTAGACGTGAGGGGTGCCTCTCAATCTCTGTAGTAAATGGGATGCCCACAATCCTAATCCGCGGGCTACAATACAGGAGGGGCTCTTGTGAGCCATACACTCTTTAACAACAGCAGAATTGAGGACGACTGAAACAACTGCATACAAATTCGTTTTTTTTTCCCGGGCGTGTTCTTTAGTGCCTTGAGCACCTGCTGGATGAAGTCATAGGTGTCACAACCTCATTTCCTTGCTTGCACAAATTTCACATTAAGAAGATTACAAGTGGGGCATTTCTTCCTCAGCTCGTGATGCAGAAATTATTGTTCTACAGCTACAAGAAAATACTGTTTCAGTTCGCGGGTCTGATCCAAAATGAACAACTGAACCCCCGCTGGTCTAGCTGCAATGGTAAAAAAAAAAAAAACGTTGGTTTATACAAAATATTCTGCTTAGCTAAGAAGTGTATGCTATTAAAAACCCCACACAGTAAGCGCTGAAATTCTAATCAGGTCTAAAGCATGTCCAGAAAAAACCCTTTAACCGGTGCTCAAGTGTCTACATCTACAGTTGAGAGCCGAATAAAAGTTATATGGCTAATGTGCGAGAGCTCAAGCAAGGTAAAATTGGAGATGTGATGTGCCAACCATATGCCACAGAAACTTGAAATATTTAGCAGAAGAAAATACAATTAGGCACAAGCGAAAGTTGCCACGCGTAAAGTTATAAGTGATTACAGGTGGAAGGGCAGCAAGACAATACGTGTACTTTTAAGCCTAGACGTTCACAGGCTGTAGAGTAGAGTACATTAAAGCATTCAGAGTAATCAGCCATAATATCTGGTAAAACGTGGCTGAAATCTACCATACTCTCTCAATACTAGCATGTGCCTGACTCCACGATCGCATTCAACTAAAGTTGAGGCCGCAGACTCCCCGTCAGAGCCCTGTGTGCCAGCACAGCTGTACTCCAGGCTCTGCCCTGTTACGGCTCACACGGTGTTTGTTCAGCTAGACACGTCCGGGCCCACAGAGCCCCCACTCGTCCCCGAGGCTGGAAGAAGCATGTTCTTGTCACTTTAATCAGCTGTTCCACTGGCTCCTCCCCCCTCTATGCTTCCGGGTAGTAACAGGCTATCCCTTCGGAGCAAGCGGCCGGACCCTAGTCCTTGCCCCCGAGAGAGACTTTGCCCAAGCACCAGATACCATACAGCAAAGTAGGATGGGGGAGGGGTCAGGACCCATTTTCTGAACTGTGTGAACTCGACACCACCCATACTCCATGGTAACTAGTGCAATGCAAGAACATCAGCCAACAGGTCTCACCCTGAATGTGCTGCCTACGGTCACAGACAACAACCAAACAACCTCTCATTTGCACTATGCAGAGTTTTAAAGTAATATTTGCTGGTCTAAACAGGTTCGGAATCACTTTCTCAGCTCACCCAGTTCACGGCTCCCTGCGGCCCGTCTCGCTTCCCAGCAGCCCGGGCACTCAGCCCTGGCGACCTCATCAGCGGGAGGGGGTGGGAAAAAGACACGCACAGCGGGAGGGGGGCCGACAAACATACACGGACAGCGGGGCACTATGCACAGTTTTAAAGAAATATTTGCTGGTCTAAACAGGTTCGGAATCACTTTCTCAGCTCACCCAGTTCACGGCTCCCCACGGCCCGTCTCGCTTCCCAGCAGTCCGGGCTCTCAGCCCTGGCGACCTCATCAGCGGGAGTGGGCGGGAAAAAGACACGGACAGCGGGAGGGGGGCGGGAAACATACACGGACAGCGCGGCAGAAGGCATGACAAGAAAAACACGAGTGCAATCAGAGGGAAGACGGCAAGAGGACAGCGAGGAACGGCTCACCTTCACTGCGAAGGAAACAAAATGGTGGACTCAAGCTTCCGAAATTTTTCGGATTCGGGGGCGTGTTTTGCTGTTTTGAGTGACAGACAACGTCACAATCTAAAGAACAGCAAAACTTACGCCCCCAAATCCGAAAAAGACGGAGCTTCTTTGGAGGGACGGCTCTCTCCTCCAATGGCTGGCCTCCGTTTAGGAAGCCAGCCAATGGAGGAGTGACGAAAAGAGAGGCGGGATAAAGCAGCCTACTAAGTAACAATAATTCTCCGGACATCCGATCTTGGCCTACGGCCAAGCCCTACGGTCCCTCGACCTAAACAAGCATTTACAATGTAAATGTAAATGTACATGTATTTATATAGCGCAAATCGCCCACATCGCAGGCATCTATGCGCTTGCTTAGGGAACCCGTCCTGGTATTCCCCTGTGAGATACCCCGGCAGGGTATCCACAAGGTGAAAGCCAGGCATCCCGCCACGAGGGGCCGTTGTGGAGATTAAGCAAGCTATTGCCCAGAGTCGCAGAGTGTGAACCCATGAGTCGAGTAGGCACCGGAGTGAGAATTATCGAGTCCGTGGAATTATTGAGCCCAACCCCCGGTGGGGAGGGGGAATTGAACCCTGGTCCAGGGCCGATCTCAGCTTCCGGGTCTGCCGCCTCTAACCCCTGAGCCACACTTCTCCACTGCAATGGTCAATGGACAATGCAATGGTCTCGGCATTATTAAAGGTAGAGCTATTGGCATTGCTCATGACTTTTTAAAAAAAAATCATAAATAAATGGCATTGTCATTTACAATGCCAATAGCTTAATCGTTAAATAAATGGCATTGTCATTTACAATGCCAATAGCTTAATCGCTCGCAAATGCATGGCCTATTGCATTTACACCCACACAGAGCCACACACACAAAGCCACCCACACACACATACAGAGCCACCCACACAGAGCCACCCACATAGAGCCACCTACACAGAGCCACCCTCACACAGACAGAGCCACCCACACATAGAGCCACCTACAAAAAAAGCTATCCACATAGAGCCACACACACCCAGCCACACACACACCAGGGGGCAGGAGAGCAAGCACAGCCAGGGGGCAGGAGAGCAAGCACAGCCAGGGGGCAGGAGAGCAAGCACAGCCATGGGGCAGGGGAGCAAGCACAGCCAGGGGGCAGGAGAGCAAGCACAGCCAGGGGGCAGGAGAGCAAGCACAGCCAGGGGGACAGCCTCCCAGATATTGAGGCATACTATATGTTGCATGTCACCGTTATTCATTGATATATAATCTCATCTCACCTCCACACATTGATATGTATCACAGCTCACCTTCATTCATTGATCAGTAATCTCAGGTAATCGCTGCACATTGATATGTAGAACAGCTCAGCTTCATTCACTGATAGGTAATACCAGTTCACCTCCACACATTGATATACAGCATAGTTCACCTTCATTTATTGATATGTAATCCCAGTCCATCTCTGTACATTATTTATTTTATTTATTTTGAAAGTTTTATATAGCGCGAACAAGATCTTCGCAGATATCAGAGCGCTTTACAGAGGAGGGGAGCATGTATATGCAGATACATCAATCATGTTAGGAGTACATCGAAGTGATATCATAAAACAATCAAGTAAATCAATTTCAGAGTCAACATAAGATACAAGGGTTCGAACAAGTAGTACAGATGAGTATCGAGTCTTTGTAGTTTTCCCCAATAGTCGTTCAAGTGTATTTAGCCATGAGGATTGCTTTTACTTCTCTCTTGAACAGTATGGTAGAGGTGATGAGCCTTGCTACGTAGGACAGCTCACCATCATTTATTGAAATGTAATCGCAGTTCATCTCTGTACATTGATACGTAGGACAGCTCACCTTCATTCTTCAAAACGCAGTCTAAGCTCCCCTCTATGCCTTGATATGTTGCACCAGCATATCTTGCTAAATTATTATGCCACAGTTTTGCACCAGTCCTCACTGTACATTGATATGCATAATTAGTTAACTTCTATATCCAGATATGTAACACCAGTTTACCACTATACTTTGATATGCTTCGTTCAATTACTTTTATATATTGATTTCATCATTGGCTCCTCTCTATGTCTTATTATTTAATACCAGCTAATCTGTGTACCTTGTTTATTAATAGCACCCAATTACTGTTCTTGAATATGTAATGTGTGTACATTGCTGTATAATACTAGCTCACCTCGGTGCTTTGGAAAGTTGCATCGGTTCAGCTCCCTTCCTCAATAGATAATACACGTTCACTTGTGTATGCTAACATGTAGCACAGTAAATCACCTCCGTGGCTGGTGTGTTGCACATCTCTGTACCTTGACAAGTAGCACGAACTCTGTACTTGATAAGATACATCAGCTCATCACTGGGCTTGGAACATTACCCCAGACCACCTCTGTACTGTTACAGGAGCTCTCCTTTGCACCTCATATGTTGCACTAGCTCGCCTCCATTAGTCAAGCACATTAGTAATAGTGTCAGACACATATAAGGGAAAAGATTAGAAATCAGTGAGTACGAGATTACATAATGTAGATTCAAATGCCAGTTTTTTTTTCCGGAAACATACTAAGACGATATTTTCGAAATAGTAAATTGCGTTTTTTGGCACGGCAAGTATTTTTTTAGGTTTTAGTACAATTTCATGTTTGCTCATACTTTGTTTGCTGTTTTTTGGCCATGTTCTTTTATGTGCATGACCAAATGCTAGCCGTGGTCCACGAGGCTTATGTGGCCCAGAGCTTCCGGAAGCCTGGTGGGCTCTGGCATCGTGATATGTCACCCTGTCCAACCAGCATGCCTCAGAAATTCCTGCTCCACTTCTCGAGAGCTCGCTCATGGGTGAAATTGCGCACCAGCTGTTCAGTGAAGGTGGAGGTTGTGGTAAAAGGTGCTGCCTCCATGTGCTGCGTAGTAGATCTTATACAGAAGAGCACAATGCCCAGTGGTTCTGTATGCGAACTGGATTTTCTGAGGCCTGACACGGTCAAAGGAGCAGCTTTAATTATCCACACCTTAGAGGCGTGGAATCCCGTTTCCAGAAACTCAGAATACTCAGGTAGTGAGTGGCCCAGCCATAGCAAGTGAGAAGGTGCAAAATACCCATGAGCAGTGATGTTCTGAGGCTGTGTTGTCCGTGTAGTGAAACTCGAGGATGGACATGCCCAGGGCACAAGTCCTAAAAAAAGAAGTGGGGGGACTCTCCAAGGTAGGCGTGGTCACAGGAAGTGACATCACGACAGGAAGTGACATCACGACAGGAAGTGACATCACATGTAAGGCAGATCTATCATTTGCATATAATGCAAGATTTAACAATTGAAGCTGCTTGGTACTTAAGCCTGTGACTTAAGGTCCCTGTATGGAGGAATTAGCAGCCCAAATGTGGATGAAGTTTGGCGAAGGTGACATGAACACATTTTCAAAACGCTACAGGAAAGTTTGACTGCAAGATTTTGTATACATTACAGGTTCCCAGAGAGGCTGCTTCCCACACTCGACAATGACTATTACACACAGTAGGGCTCCATATTCACGTTATTCTATCGATGAGTGTTATATGTTATCTCCCCACCTATTGTAAACTAGCGACTCTGTATTAAATAGTTTTGTCCCAGCTGCCTCTCTCTAGCTGTTGCTAGATTTATTTATTTTATTTATAAAGTTTTATATAGCGCAAACTTGATCCCGAAGGATATCAGAACGCTTTACAATTTGCAGCAAAGGTAACAAATCAGAACATTAGTCTAACATTGGGAATCTTGGCTGAAGACAATGGAGCTGCCGGGGCATTAACTTAGGTCAATGCCTAAATTTTAGATATATTAACTGGCCATTGTATTTATTTTAGCAGATTTATTTATTTCTATTTATTTTAGGAAATGTATTTAGTTTTGGTATATTTTAGTTTGACTTATTTGCCTTCATTTACTTCAGTGCAACAAAATATAAACATTGCTTTACTTTGTATTAATACTGTTTATTTTTGTGATAGTTCCTTAAAAAAGGGCCGATTATGACTCATGCATTGTAATGGTTGTTTCCCCCTTTACAGAGACTACTTACTATAAAATCGGGTTGGGCCTAGCTCATGATGTCATTTTGTGGGGACCCCTTGAAGAAAGCGGGCAGAACCTTTGCAAAACTTTGTGCCCCCCTATCCAGTAGTGCAATTATCCAAACACTGACAGGATTGAGCCTAAATTAAAAATATGCTGACATACGTAATGCCAAGTCAGACGTCATCATGGAGTCATGTTTAAATTAACAATCCAGCGCCATCCTACACCTCCCCATTCCACAAAATTATACAATTCAGACCGACAACACAAACTAGAAAGGGGCGTTGCTGTCATCATTAAACATTCCATGTGGAAACAGCGACACACGGAAGAACACACAAGGGTACACCATCATACTACTTACATTTTGTAGCCTGGTGTCAATTGTTCAATTCAGGGCTTAATTTGTGCCAGTGCTTAGCGCCGGCACTTAATTGGCAGGGCCGGGTCTAGTGGGACTCTGATTCTACACACACGAGGCGCACAGTGCATGGAAAATGTTTTAATTTAACTTACAGCACACTTTCTAGTACTAATACTTAATTAACTCCTCAAGTCTCGTGCAGCCGCATCGCATTGTGTTTAGTTTTTCACATCTCAGTTTACCCTTAATTGTTCACGATCACTTGAATAATGAAATATTCTGAGTGGGAGAGCTCTTTGGCAGCACTCTGCCAGGTTTCTCTCTCGTCACTCTCATGCTGCTGTGTTAAAGAGCCTCGGTTCTACCGCACAAAGAATTAGGGTGACCAACTGGCATTGGTGCAAATTCAGGACGGTGAGTGTAAAAATTCAGGACAAAGGGTCAAAATTTAGGACACAAATTCAGGACAGGAGGTCAAAATTCAGAACAAAACTTCAGGACAATAGGTACATTTTACAGACACATCAGAGGTCGCGCAATAGTATATAAGTAAGCCCAGCCATTTCCAAAAGTATTCAACCATTTGCAAACCTATCCATCATGTATCCTTCCATCTATCATTTCACTCATCCATCCCTTCATCCATCCCCTCAGCCATCCTTTCACTCATCCTCCATTATCCATCCATCCATCCACCCTTTCACCCTATCCATCTGTACACTTATCCATCCACTCTTCATCCCATCCATCCATTCACTCATCCATTCAGCCATTTACCCTTTCACCAATCCAGCCATCCTTTCACTTACTAATCCTTCCACCCATCCACTCTTTTAGTCATCCATCCATCCTCCCTTTCTCTCTCCAGCGACCCTTTCACTTAGCCTTCCTTCCATCCATCCATCCATCCACCCACCCATCCATCCATCTACTCATCCACTCCTGAATCCATCCATTGCCCCTATCACTCATCCATCTATCATTTCACTCCTTCACACATCTATTCATCTTTTGTCCATCTACCCTCCCTTTCACTCACTCATCCATCCTTACACCCACCCTTTCACTCATATGTCCATTCATTCACCCTTGCACTTATCAATCCATCAATCCATCCATCATTTCACTCATCCACCTACCCCCCATCATCCACCCACCATCCACCCACCCACTCATCCATCCTTTCACCCACCCACCATCCAATCCACTGATCCATCCTTTCACCCATCCACCATCCACCCACCCACTCATCCATCCATCCTTTCACCCACCCACCCACTCATCATCCATCCATCCTTTCACCCACCCACTCATCATCCATCCATCCAACCTTTCACCCACCCACTTATCCATCCATCCATCCCTTCACCCACTCTCCATCCATCCACCCTTTCACCCACCCATCCATCCCTTCACCCACTCTCCATCCATCCATCCTTTCACCCACCCATCATCCATCCATCCATCCATCCATCCATCTGTCCTTCCCCTCATCATCCATCCATCCCCTCATCATCCATCCATCCTTCCCCTCATCATCCGTTCATCCTTTTCCCTCATCATCCATCCATCCATCCTTTTCCCTCATCATCCATCCATCCTTCCCCTCATCATCCATCCATCCTTTTCCCTCATCATCTATCCATCCTTTTCCCTCATCATCTATCCATCCATCCATCCATCTGTCCTTCCCCTCATCATCCATCCATCCTTCCCCTCATCATCCATCCATCCTTTTCCCTCATCACCCATCCATCCTTTCCCCTCATCATCCATCCATCCATCCTTCCCCTCATCATCCATCCATCCTTCCCCTCATCATCCATCCATCCTTTCACCCACC
Organism: Lissotriton vulgaris; assembly: GCF_964263255.1. NCBI lineage: Eukaryota > Metazoa > Chordata > Amphibia > Caudata > Salamandridae > Lissotriton > Lissotriton vulgaris. Next base: position 484,118,650 of record NC_141696.1, read on the forward strand.
CCCTCATCATCCATCCATCCATTCCCTCATCATCCATCCATCCACCCTTCCCCTCATCATCCATCCTTTCACCCACCCCCTCATCATCCATCCATCCTTCACCTCATCATCCATCCTTTCCCGTCATCCATCCATCCTTCCCCTCATCCATTCTTCCTTTCATCCATTCTTCCCCTCACCCATCCATCCATCCCATCCATTTATCCTGCCCTTCATCCATCCATCCTTCCCCTTACCCATCCATCCCATCCATTTATCCTGCCCCTCATCCATCCATCCTTCCCCTCCATCCATCCATCCATCCATCCATCCATCCATCCTTCTCCTCATCCATCATCCTTCCCCTCACCCATCCATCCATCCCATCCATTTATCCTGCCCCTCATCCATCCATCCTTCATCCTTCCCCTCATCCATCCTTCCTTTCATCCATCCTTCCCCTCACCCATCCATCCATCCATCCCATCCATTTATCCTTCCCTTCATCCATACATCCTTCCCCTCCTTCCATCCATCCTTCCCCTCATCCATTTATCCTTCCATCCCATCCATCCATCCTTCTCCTCATCCATCATCCTTCCCCTCACCCATCCATCCATCCCATCCATTTATCCTGCCCCTCATCCATCCATCCTTCATCCTTCCCCTCATCCATCCTTCCTTTCATCCATCCTTCCCCTCACCCATCCATCCATCCATCCCATCCATTTATCCTTCCCTTCATCCATACATCCTTCCCCTCCTTCCATCCATCCTTCCCCTCATCCATTTATCCTTCCCCTCATCCATCCATCCATCCTTCCCCTCCATCCCTCATCCTTCCTCTCATCCATCTTTCCGGATTGGTGTCACTACAACGCATGCTTTTACATCGCATGCCTTTACAACGCGGTTTTTACCACGCAGTCCATTACAACGCATAATGCTTTTAGGTGCTGGATAGTGAATTATTTAATTTACTATTCCAACTCCAGTCACCGTGGATAGCAGGGAAGGTGTTGGATAGTAAATTAAATATATTCCCTATCCTAGAGCGCCCCCCAGCGCAATGCGTTGTAATGGTATGCGTTGTAATGGTTGCGATGTAATGGTAGTGCGTTGTAAAAAATGCGTTGTAAGTGATGTTCCCCATCTTTCCCCTCATCAATCATCCAGCTACCCTTCCACCCATACATTCAGCTATTTACATTTTCTCTCCATCCTTCCCTTCACTCATCAATCAATCTATCCTCTCTCATTATCCATTTATTCAATCTTTCATTCATCCATTCACCCTTTCACTAATTCATCCAGCCATTCACACATCTCTTCACTTACTTACACGCCCACCTTTCCATATTAATTTTGAGCTGAGCCCTTTTGAGAAGAGACCCATCAAGAACTTCACCCTCGCTGCAGGGGCCGTTCCAGGACTGGGACAGAAGCCACCCAGGGCGGAGACAGGATCCACCACAGGGGGGGACAAGAGCCATCACAGGCGGGGGTGGACTGGAGCCACAACATGGGGGGACAGGAGCAGGAGTCATCACAGGAGAGGGAACGTGATCCACCAGGGTGGGCACAGGGGTGGGCATGCGGCATTCTAGTATCATCTTGGGCTTCTCGCCCCCTCCTGCACAAGACAACGAGAAGACAGGCTCTCTGTCCAAAATGCCATCCCCCACTGTGATATACAGTACTTACAGGAGATACTCCGAGAGAACTGATTGAACTGATTGTCCTCCATACTTTGTTAATCAGTGTGGGTGCGATTGTGCCATTTCTTTATTGTATTACATTATGCATATTTGAAGAACCGAGGTTTGCTTACAAATTAGTGACAGTAATTAAGCTCGGTGAAGAGAAGCAGGTGCTGCCTCGGTGTAATCAGGGGTGTAATCTGGCCGAGTCTAGGATGTTTGGGGCCCTGGGTAGAAATGGAATGTGTGAGCCCCCCTCTAAATAGCAGATACAAGACACATTCAGGGTTGTTTGCGTGTGAATGGATGCCTCCTGCTCCTGAACCTGCAGCCCCTCCCTCTCAGTCACCTTCAAGCACCTTTTAACAGCTCATCAAGGGCTGGAGGTGTGAGGGTTGCCATCCCGCTGTGCCTCTACGGTGCTGCTGGGGTCTGAGCTTTCATACAGCATCGGAGTCAAGAAGGGAGGTGGGGGAAAGCTGTGCCCGGTAAAAATTACGGACAAATGATAGGTGCAGGGGCGTGGTGACCACCGGCGTGCTTGGTAACTTCGGGATTCAGCCAGCCACTCGCCCACCCGGAAATGCTTTATTTACTTTGTGCGCGCCTCGCTCCCGTTTTTTAATGGTGGACGCGGTTTTGATTTAGCAGGGTGGACGGTGCCCACCCTGAAAAACCCTCGGAAATAAGTGGGGGGATGCCGTCCACCCGCGTGGTACCCCGACTCGTGCCCTGGACATGCCCCGAGAGGCTCCATATCCTGCGTAGTGAGACGCAAAGGTACCCCTGCCTTGAAATGCTCTGTATCCCGTGCAGTGAGACGCAAGAACAGACGTTTTTGTATGTTTTTAGTGATGCAGTGATTCTGTCCACTCCGTGCAGTGAGACTCAAGGATAGACATGCTTTGAAAGACTCTGTATCCCATGCAGTGGTGCAGTGAGACGAAAGGATAGACCTGCCTCGAGACGCTGTGTATCCTGTGCAGTGGGACGAAAGAACAGGCATCCCTTGGGATGCTCTGCATCCCGTGCAGTGATGACACTGAATCCCGGAATCCCTTGGGATACCCCGCATTCCTCCTCCGCAGTCCTCTGCACTGTTAGTTTTCCCACCCGGTCTGTTTCGCGCCCTCCGGAGCTCTAATGAGGATTACTGGGGTGTTGTCATGTGTGAGCGAGCTAGGGGCTGCAGATGTGATCAACTCTGCGCAGTTTGGGGGCGGCGGGACGAGAATTATCGCACGGAGGGAGGGCGAGAGACCTGGAAAGAGGGGGGGCTAAAAAGGACTGAGAGAGGGAGATCAGGGGCATGTATTTAGTCCGATCTGGAACATTTGACCGTACTTTTCTTTCCAACTTGTTAGTCCCATGCCCGGGTTTGCTTGCTAAAATGACTATGCAATATTTGAATGCAAGCGAAGAAGCAGGAAATATACTTGATCAGGGAAATAAAGCTGGGGTTATGGAGACAGAAGAACTAACCGAGCAGACAATGTGCAATTTGCTTTTAATACTTTTTCATGCAACTTATACACAACAGGAAGATGCATTTACAACACAAACTTGATCACAATACGCAGGAGAATAGAGTGCACACTGCACGCATGCAAGATCAGGACAACTTAGCTTAAAAATAAATAATCATACTCAGACCCAGGAAGTATAGGTTAGACATACACTGTGTCATGGCTCGCTCAGGTTACACTGGAGGGTGTATACAAAAGACAGCGGCATGCTCAGGGTACAAAAGATGGAAGTGCACTGGCTCAGGTCATTTATCCGCTGGACAGGCGAGGATATCTGAGAATCCCTGAAAGGGTTGTCTCAATAGATGTATGCTAGTCCAGAGGTGGGGCGAGTTACAGTCCTTTAACGCAGAGGGTGCAACGGGCGAGTGAAGGGCACGGGCCAAGGAAGGAGGGGTAGGGGCTGGTAGTGCGAAGAGTGAGGCGCAGGGGGAAGGGGGGGTCGCCATCTGGAGATCAGCTTGGGTCATGCTCGGCAATGGGTCAGAGTAACAAGGAGAGGGAAGGGACGCGCATAGAGGGGCAATGCGAGTAAAGGTTAAGAGTTGGTGGGATAGCTAAAGGATATGGCGGAAGGGGAAAGGAAAGTTTTTGGTAACTGCCCGCAATACGTGTTTATGTCTTGGCCGGTTCTTAAAACAGGAAACACCAGTGAGAATTCCAAACACAGGAAGGCTGAAGTGAGAAAGGCAGCAAGCAACAAAACTACACCTTTCTCCTCTCCCACACAGGGATATTTGCTTCTCATTCATCGACCCCCAGGATAGGCTGCTCAAATGTGACCCTGAACTCTCCCCCTAAGGTCATCTGAGCCCTGGCCGAGCTCGCAACGCTGTGTGATGGTAACGTGTGCCCCTTATCCATCTCTGCTGCGTGAAGGGAAGGAGCGCCGACGAGCTCCCTCCACCAGCACCGGGTCAGTTACACACTGGTGCAAACCTGACTGGAGTGGTTACAATCGCTTGCCACGTCCGGGTGCATGGACATACTGTACCGGCATGTTCTGATATGAAATGCCACAAACGTATTCTTGGCAAGATTCCTGTGGACAAACAAAGGCTTGTAAACTGAGGTCGAGGAATGACAGTTTTGGCTGTATCGATCTGATGCTGCCTCCCTTCAGCGTACATACCGATACAGTTGCCTGAGTAGGCCAGCACGCACGCCTCAAAGATAACGCCCAATAGGAGACAGTTATTGCCCACTATGTATCCCCAAACAAAACATGTAGCGCTCCTCTACTGCAAGGTCCTATTTTTTCTACTTTGAGCTTTCTTTACAGTGAAGTCCATGGCAAAATAGCGCCAGCTATTCCCCACGGTCAAAAGCCCGTTGCCTGTGCTCTCCCAGTACTCCCCGTTACTCAACCATCAGTGCCTCCCGATGACTCCGCAATGAGATCTTATGCTACTCATCTTCCCCATCCACAACCTCTCCCAGCTGACGTCACTCTGTTCTCTCCCTTAACCCTTCGCACCTCACTCAGCCCCTTACCACGCCCTTCTGTCCGTCAGTCAAAGGAGACCCTCCACCTTCCACTCCAACGCGCCTTTCACAACGGGGAAATAATGTCCGCTTAGCAAAGGAGCGAACAGATCGCCTGGCTTCTCGTAGAGAGGGAGGCGGGGACAGAGCAGCGCCTGCTCGGTGACCCGGCTCTCATGGCTCCCCACAGCCCGTCTCGCTTCCCAGCAGCAGTCAGCGCCAAAGACGTCCATGATACAGGCCCTGGTTTTGAAGAACCTTAATTTGATTTCTGTCCAGGTGGCGGCGGTGGTATCGTAGCCAGTGACCGCGAGGGCAAATGCTGTATATTTCACTATTTTGACTTTAAATCAATTTTATTATGCAGCAACTGCTCCTTTCGCACTGAACTCAGTAGAGGGTATTGTTCTCTGTATAAAGCGCTATACCAGCATCGTGGGGGAACCACCAGATAAGAATGCCCTGCATAATGTCGAGCCGGGCATAGTAAGAGACATTGGGAGCAGTCACCTAGCGCCGAACCAGGGCGGGAAACATACATAGACAGTTCACGGCTCCCCACGGCCCGTCTCGCTTCGCAGCAGCCCGGGCTTTCAGCCCTGGGGACCTCATCAGCAGGAGGGGGTGGGAAAAAGACCGGGACAGTGGGAGGGGGGCAGGAAACATACACGGACAGCGGGGCAGAAGGCAAGACAAGAAAAACACGAGTGCAATCAGGGGGAAGAAGGCAAGAAGACAGCGAGGAACGGCTCACCTTCACTGCGAAGGAAACAAAATGGCGGCCTCAAGCTTCCGAATTTTTCAGATTCGGGGGCGTGTTTTGCTGTTTTGAGTGACAGACAACGTCACTGTCTAAAGAACAGCAAAACTTACGCCCCCAAATCCGAAAAAGACGGAGCTTCTTTGGAGGGACGGCTCTCTCCTCCAAAGGCTGACCTCCGTTTAGGAAGCCAGCCAATGGAGGAGAGACAAAAAGAGAGGCGGGATAAAGCAGCCTACTAAGTAACAATAATTCTCCGGACTTCCGGTCCCTCGACCTAAAAAGTGCATCTTTTGAATTACTTCCTTGCTGTCAGTTGTGACTGAAAGTAGCGTCTGATCTGTGCAGACAGACAGCAAGGACAGCTAAAGAAGCACTAACATTTCCTTACATAGGCTTAGATGCGACTACAAATTTGTATGACTATGCTGACGTTTTCAGGTGAGTGTATTATGTTATTGACAGCTGTATATAGTTCTAAAATGCCACAGACATACAAGTCTGAGTCTTCAATTACTGTTAATTAAATGTTAAAATATATTAGTTGCAACTTAATTTTTTAAATAATAGGCAGTAAAACACGCATAAAAGGAGCAAAAAAACGCACAAAGGATTACAGATGAAATATTTAAAATAAACAAACACCCGAGGATTCCCGTACAAGCTAGTCTAAAACATTTACGCTACATTTTCGTTCGTGTTGGTTCACAATAACGTGACTGGCTCAAAGGCAAGATATTTGTCAGTTATAACCTGTGCTCTCGCGCACCTACCCCAGAGGGAAGATGTAACAGTCGGCGGAGCCCTAGTACCTGTGGTGCAGACAGTGCAGGGGCATGTGGACACCCTGAGAGGGTGAGCTGTTGGGGGCAACTGTGAACCAAGAGCAGACCTCCGCACCAATGATATCACTCGGCGAGCACCAACAACACGCTCGTTTATTAGCAAACGGATGTGCAAAGGTAACGGACTTCAACAAATACAGCCAAGGCGGAACTCTAGAACCGCCCCTGAAAGCACGTTCAACAAGGCAGTCACTTTTGGAATTATTTCATAAGAAAGAAACGGTGGCTTATTGTTCAATGCCTCGTGCAGTGTTTAAATAACGAGTCATATTTTATTTGCTTTGTTTATATTGTTGTATTTCATTTCTAACTTGTATGTTCAAACTTACATTTGTTACATGGTACCACTCCGTGTAAACACCTCAAAACAAACTTTTTACATTGGTTCCTGTATGTATTGTGCATCAGAACCACCCAGTAAATCTATACTTATTTTAATGAAAAGCAATATTTTCTAAATATTTCGACTTGACAGAAGGACCGCGTACCCGGTTTGGACAGATAGACAATGGTAAACCGCACATCAACTCGCAGGATTCTCACTAATAATTAAACTACCATATAATTACATTATGTGATATTGATACACCAGGGTACAGATAAGCACAGTGAGACAGTCGGAGGCAGCGGGAGACAGGGTAAGAGGAGAAGGAAAACGAAAATGAAGCTGATAAGGAGGGAGTGGGAGAAGGGAGGGGGTAGGGGAGGGGATTCACGAGCTGTAAGGCTGTAAGGCTTAATGAGCCATTACAGAAAGCCAGAGGGCAGCTGTGCACGTTCATGCGCGCGTAACCGCACGCTTGAGGCCAGCAAAAGCCTTTGGTAGCACTTTGAAAACCTAATTACTAAATGTCTTGCCAGAGCAGCTCATACCCTGGCTCAGGCGAGACCTAAAAAACAGGATAAGTTAACTATACGTGAAAGTCACATACCTCCGTCAGCAGCCTGAGTCAAGAAGGACTGGTACGGGGACCCAACATGTGACCTAATTAGAGGCACGAGCGTCAAAGCGCACACTGTATGCAGTCGCTCAATGCCAGCACGCCTAGCGCAGGCAAACGGGCTCCGGATTCTGGATCAGTCGATCGGGGTCTGAATTTAATGTTCCGCAAGACGTATATAAAAATTGGGGGTGGCGATCCTGTGTATAATGAAATATGGAGTATTCAACAAATGGTACGCAAAATGAGGCCATTGGTTAGCTGAGATATACAGTTAATTCTAACGCGGCTGAAGAGAAATGGACATGGCACAAGCATACATCAGCGGTTATTGGCACACAATTATATTTAAGCCACAAATAGGTGCCTAATACGACACCCAAACAGGGTGGTAAAAGAGTGTCAGCAATATGTAATAGGACCAGAGAAAACACCCTTCTGGTAGTACATAGTTCAGCAGGATAAATACAGCTGATGGAATTGAGATAGCACAGATATTGTCATTGTGAGTAAGCTAACCATATATATAAAGATAAACTTTAGTAGCAGTGTACATTCTAGATGTCTTGTTATACATTAAATACATACTGTATAAATGAAAAAACGATGTCGGTCACATTAAATAAGGTGCAGGATAAAGTATGTACATCAGTAACCCTCAGATAAAACCCCTTTATTTTGTTCAAGACTCGTATAATATAAAGGCCATTGGAAGAGTCACTATTCAGTATTAAGAAGGGAGGGTTGAGCATTGGTAACATCTAATTCGTTTAAGCCATTGTTGACCGTGTCCATGGTATACATCCACTTACATTCACGGATGTTGAGGATGGAGTTGAAGTCAGCACCCCTCACTCCCAAGGACACCTTTTCAAGGATCCCCCACGCAATGGAGTCTGATTGATGCACCTGTGTTAGGAAATGATCCACCAAAGGTGCACCCACCGTGCCACAACATATCCTGCTACATTGTTGCAGGATCCAGGTCTTGACTTTGTCTGTTTTGACCTATATACATCTCATTATAGGGGCATAGAATGGCATAGATCACGTCTGTTGTATTACAATTAGTGTGTACCTGGAGGTCTATTGTGTGGTGTTTCTAACAGAACTGTTTGGTTTCTATTGTTAGCTTACATGCTTTGCTTTGGCCGCATTTAAAATGGCCATCAATCTCCGGTAATTTCCACAATATCTGAATGGTAGGCTGGGAGGGTGTTTCAAGAAGAGATTTTACCACATGATCTTTTATATTCTTAGCTTTTTGAAGGAGTGCAACAGTGGATCTGGTATTTCTAGATCATCTGAGATCAGTTTCCAATGTCCATTTATGAGCTTTTTGATCTCATCACTTTGAGTGCAATACGTAGTCACACAGATCATCCTGTTCAGGTCCGTGGGTCGTTGTTTGGGTGTTAGCAGTGAGTCCCTGTCATTGAACCCCGCCCTCTTCCTCACTCGCTTGGCCATTCTTCTGGTTCTGGCTTCGTTCAACAAGGCGGTTGATGTGATCGTCTGACTCTGCAAAGTAATCATCCTTCCGGGAGAAATTTCTCCAGATTCTTAGGAATTGATCGAAGGGCAGGTTGTCACGTAGACCCCTCGTTTGGTGGCTAGAATATCTCAATAGCGTATTGCGTTCTGCTGGTTTCCTATATAGGGTGGTATAAAAGTGATCGTTCTCAGTTTTTATGGAGATGTCCAAGAAGTCAATAGTATTTGGTTCCAATGGATAGTAAACTTGATGTCATCTGATCTTGCGTTCAACCATTCGAAGAATTTTTGCAGGTCCGTTGCGTTGCCTGTCCAAATAAGTAGCACATCGTCTATATATCTTTTCCAATGTGACACATTATCCTTTTAGAGGTTGGTCTGGCTAAAGATTAATTGATCCTCAAAACCATCCATGTATAGGATAGCTAAATAAGGGGCGAAGCCAGCGCCCATTGCCACGCCCTTGGTCTGAAGATCAAACGCGCCTTGAAAAAATAAGACGTTCTTCATCATTGCCACCTCTAATAGCTTCACTATGAAATCAGTTGGGACAGGAGAAGGCTGTGGTCTCTTATTCAATGCTTTTGTCATTGATTCCAGAGCTGGTCTTTGGGGGATGCTGGTGTATAATGATACTATATCCAATGTCACCCATAATTGGTGTTCAGGGTCAAATGGCATATTGGCAATCAAGTTGATTGCTTTCATCTTATCATGCAAGTACGCTCTTGTTGATTCGGCTAGTGGTTTTAGGAAGAAGTCAACATACTTACTCAACGGTTCCAGAAGGGATCCGCATCCAGAGATGATGGGGCGCCCAGGTGGATGATCCAGATTCTTATGTACCTTAGGTAGCGTTTAGATGGTAAGGAGCCATGGTTGTTTCGTGTTAAGGTACTCAAATTCCTGATCAGAAAGAAAGCCTGCTTTTTTGCCTTTTTCGGTGATATTCAAGATTAATTTCCTAATCTCCTTAGTGGGATCCAAGTTCAGTAGGGAGTAGCTCACACCATCCCGCAGTTGCGAGTAAATCTCAGCTTTGTAGTCTGGAGTGTTCTGTACTCCGATGGCTCCTCCCTTATCTGCTGGCTTGATCACAATCATCTTAGTGTGTCAAGTGCTTCTCGCTCTCCCTTAGAGACGGCATGCTTAGTGTACTGCCTTTTGGAACATACATTAAGGACATCCTGAAGTACCACACTTTCATATGCAAGGATTTTGGGTGATATCATGTGGGAAGGGGGCATAAAATGAATGGTGCCCGCAAACTGGTGTAAGATATAGAGGATATGGGTTGGGCATGTTTAAAATAATGTCTCAATCTGACCTTTCGGTAGAACCAATGCAGTCCCATTTTGATGTTGAATCGATTGGAATGCGTAGTGGGTACAAAAGAGAGGCCTTTGCTAAGAACCTTCTTTTCATCTATGGAGAGCACATATGAAGAGAGGTTGATAATTGGGATTTTTATGCCAATCACCATTTGTAGACCTGCTGTCGGGTCTGGATCTCACCGTGACTCTCCAAGGGAAAATGCACCTGTTTCTGGTTCTGTCCCTGCTGTCGACCAACGTCCCAGTTCTGGCCTTGTAGATTCTGTCCCGTCCGTGGTCCTCCACCCCAGTCGTATCCTCGCCCTCTTGGCGGTCTCCATTTGGTATCCTCTAAAAAAGACAGTCCCTGTGGTGGTTGGTACCAGGTGTCTTGATATTGATAACCACTACTAGTGCCAGGTTGGTCCCCCTCACTATCAGCACTGTTCAAGCCTTCTGATTCAGAAAAAGTGGTGTAACGTCTGCTGCCTCTGTAGCCATCTCTACCCCTGTTGAAGAAACGGTTGTGCGTGGCCTGTTTAAAGTAGTCTTCTTGTAGGTAGGGATATGTGATCTTCTTACCATAGAAGCGTATATCTTTAGCCAATTTGTCCAATTTCTTGGCCTGAGTATTGGTATAAAAGTCTTTTATGGTCTTCTCCAATCGCGCTAAGACCTCCTTGGCATTAGTCAAGGCAGTATCCCCAGCGATTTCAAGCTTGAGTTCAGTAATCTCCTAAAGTAATTTTTCTACCTGCTCGATGGCTGTCTCGATCCCCAACACCATCCAGTGGCGGGAGCAGTTGTTAGCTACGAAACTGAAGCCCCTCTTAAACTTAGGGAGGTCCACAAAAATTGTGGACCTCCCTACAGGAATAATGTTTGCCTGGAGGTATTTCGAAAAAAGGTGACCATGTAAGCGTGTATGAACCAATTTTTTCTCCAACGGTTCCAACTTGTTAATCTTTTCAATAAGTGAGAAGTCTATTGTCGGAGTGTTGGATGTTAGAAAACCAGCCCTCAATTGTCCCTGTATAAATCTATTTATATAATCCTCTGTGTAGGAAATTGTTTTTTTCTCTGGCATATTTGGACTAGAAAGTTCAAAAGGAAAAATACCCTTGCAGGTGAAAACCTGCACAAAGAGGGTTAAGTATCAATAGGGTAACCCGTAATACTCCCTGACCCGGGTGAAAACTACAGTACATTAGAAAAAATGGTCACAATAGCGGAAATTTCAAAATGAAAAAAAGGAAAGCATTCACAGAATCATATTAACAAGTATGCAATTGATGCAATTTATTCTCCAAACATCAATGGATTGTTAAATACATTGTAATTGTCTATACATTTGAAAAAATGGTGCTCAGGATGGAGGGAGAGAGAATAAAGTGCTCAGGATAAATGTGCGTTTGTGAGGGTTGGAAAAGAGGGAAAGGTAATGTGCCATATATACATTATATTTACATGATGAAGCCTGTCCAGCCTATGACAGGCAAGTTACTACGTGGTACAAAAGGGGGTGGCGATGGACGGAGCATCTGAACCAATCAAACACTCACACCCAGTCAACATATCTGGGTTTAATCCATCACCGTTCTTTAGCCCACTCTGCCACCCCAGTTCAGGCATGGCCATATGCAAATCAGTCTGACCCTGTGCCTCATGGGAACAGTCCAGCCTGAACGGCCAAGCCATGCCTTCCCTGGACCGGAAACAAGCTTCGAGGACCGGTTTCTGGCATTTCAGCCGTCTTCAGCCCGGCTTGCTTGAATCCAGTGGCAAAGTGAGCAAGGGACTCACGTCTGAGCATACCCTGCCAACTTATGGCGAACAAAGTGGTACAAAAGGGGGTGGCGATGGACGGAGCATCTGAATCAATCAAACACTCACACCCAGTTAACAGATCTGGGTTTAATCCATCACTGTTCCCTAGCCCACTCTGCCACCCCAGTTCAGGCATGGCCATATGCAAATCAGTCTGACCCTGTGCCTCATGGGAACAGTCCAGCCCGAACTGCAAGCCATGCCTTCCCTGGACCGGAAACAAGCTTCCGAGGACCGGTTTCTGGCATTTCAGCCGTCTTCAGCCCGGCTTGCTTGAATCCAGTGGCAAAGTGAGCAAGGGACTCACGTCTGAGCATACCCTGCCAACTTATGGCAAACAAAGTGGTACAAAAGGGGGTGGCGATGGACGGAGCATCTGAACCAATCAAACACTCACACCCAGTCAACAGATCTAGGTTTAATCCATCACGGTTCTTTAGCCCACTTTGCCACCCCAGTTCAGGCATGGCCGTATGCAAATCAGTCTGCCGTCTGAGTCAAGAAGGACTGGTACTGAGGGTCCAATACATGACCTAAATAGAGGCACAAGCATCAATGCGCATGCTGTGTGCAGTCGCTCAATGCCAGCACACCTAGCGCAGGCAAACGGGCTCCGGATTGATCGATTGTGGTCTGAATTAATTGTTCCATAAGACGTGTAAATAAAACGGGGTGGCGATCCTGAGTATAATCAAATACAGAGTATTCAACAAATGATACGCAAAAGGAGGCCACAGGCTAGCTGAGATATACAGTTAAAACTAACACGGCTGAAGAGAAACGGACAGGACCTAAGCATACATCAGTGGTTATTGGCACACAATTATATTTAAGCCACAAATATGTGCCTAATATGAATCTGAATCAGGCAGCACTGCAACTGCAGCAGCCAGAGCACCTCGACCACCAGCCCAGAATCAATCATGATTGCCTGGATGTTCGTTGCCGCATGGCTCGCGCTGGTGGGACTTAACTAGATTGAGTCATTTATGCAGTTAGTCGCCCCCATTACCGAATTGCAGTGCTGTCACCTACCCAGCCGGACCTTGGGCAGACTTTCCCTTTGTCTCTCCATTATATCTATACCCTACCCCTCTCTCCCTACCCCCTTACCCTTCTCACTCCATTTTCTTTTTCTTCTATGCTCCTTAAATATTTTTACTGATATCATTGGTAACTTGTAACTGATGTAATTTTGCAACCATGTGGAACTTATGTAAAGCGCTCTGATACCTTCAGGTCTAGCCAGAGCTATATAAAACTCTTTAAATAAATAAATAAATAAATAAATAAATAAGTGCCTGGTCTGAAGTGTGTGTGAGGTTTATTTACTATCCATTGGCTATGCTATTAATATCATGTTTAATAAAATGTGCTCCTGTCTACTTCAGCAGAGAGTTGGCCCAGCTCTGTGACCGGCTGTTGGCTGCACCGTGTGGCTGGTGTGATGCTGCAGATGGGCCAAGCTCTGTGACAGGCTGCCTGCTGCACCGCGAGCTAAACAGACAAAAATTCCTTACTTCTGTACTCTGCCAAAAATCCATAAAATATAATAGCACCACCTGGATGCCCAATCGTCTCAGGAATAAACTCCCTGTTGGAACCATTATCAAGCTACTGCGACTTTTTCTTAAAACCATTAGTTCAAAAAACATCAAACTACCTAATAGACACAAAAGAACTTTTACAACTACTAAAAGAGGTAGAGTTCAGGCCCGGAATTGACCTACTCATTACCCTAGACATCGAGAGCCTCTACAAAAGTCTCTCCCAGGACAACACCATCCAGGTGATCAGAAATACCCTGGACGAGATCCCCTGGGACTTCAACGCCCCAAAAGAGTTCATAATTGAATGCGCTGAGCTGGCTCTAAAAGAAAAAAATTCCAAATTTGAGGGAACTCTGTTCCTTCAAACATACGGAACTTCAATGGGCAACACCTTTGCCCCTAGTGAGGCAGGATTATATGTCCATGACGAAGATAAGATTTTGGAAGCACTATATCGATGATATTCTGCTCATATGGGAATCCGCTTCCCTCGAGTTCCATGACTGGCTGAACTGTTGTGACAAATATCTGAGTTTCACGTACACAATTGAAACAAAGCACATAACTTTCCTGGACATAATCATTTTTTATGATGATGCAGGTCTGCAGACAAAGACCAACTACAAACCCGCAGCAAAGGACACCTTCCTTAAGTTTAACAGTTTTCATCCCAGGGGTCTGAGGGACAACCTATCATACGGCCAATTTCTAAGAATACAAAGAAATTGTAGCAAAATGGAGGTCTTCAAAACACAAGCTAAAGATCTCTCCAAGAAATTGAGAACCAGAGACTATCCCTAAAAGATCATTGCAAAATCCTTAAAAAGAGCCAGACCACAAAATAGAGATGCACTCATTGAAGACATGGATACGTGTATCACAGATCCCCCGCTAACATGTGTCCCCACCTACAATCCAATCTTTAACCAGATGAAAAAGATTATCAACAAGCATTGGAGGATTCTCCAAATAGGGAGCCTGAATTGGGAAAGACCACTCCTCTCCCTTTAGAAGGGGATGAAGCCTAAAAGACCGCCTGGTCTACACACGGCATAGGAAACCACCACGAGACAGTACAATATGCAATGCATGGGGCATACCAGATGTCACAGGCCATTATCCGTGTGGTAACTGGATTACATGCAATTCCACATACAGGGCAAAAACCCTTGAACTGGAATCCAATAAAACCTGGGTCCCTAAAAAGCATACCAATTGCAACTCCACCAACGTTATCTACAGGATAACATGCCCATGTGGACTACGTTATATTGGAATGACAAGTAGAAAGATGAAAACAAGAATCAATCAACACCGAAGGAATATCTGATACAAAATAAATACAACACAAATTACAGATCATTTTATCAGAACCAATCACACGATCATTGACTTTAAGTGGGTGGCCACAGAACAACTTGACACACACCATGTGGATTCTCAAAGAGCACTCCTAGAAAAAGAACAGAGGTGAATTTATCATCTTTCCACACATAGACATGGTCTGAACAATGACATTCCGTGGAACACTTTACTACCCAATAGGAAATAATGAATGGTTCATTGACTGACAAATATCCAAAATTAACACTTAGTAACACCAGACAACCACCTTCCTGCTACAAAGAAAAGAATGAAATTATATGTATTTCTCATATCATTCAATCATGCTCTTTCCCTGTTTAATGCACATGCCGACCAAGACATATTTGTGGCCAACATTATGTGAAGAGGGACTTCCCTGAATGGGCTTGGTGCAATCAATACACATAATTTTATGGGCTTTATACAATAGTGTGACGCCAGGCTGACTTCAATATCTTAACCTTTTCATAAGACCGAAAAAACCAGACTCCGAAGAATGCGCGGGTATCTGCCATATACCTTTGTCCAATTGAAGACCATTCAAGGGTTAACACCAGGGAAAAGGGCTCGTACACCGAGAACCAATCAGAATCTCAGTTTCGGCGTCAACGTGCACATTGACTGAGCTCGCCCAAGTAATGAATTTTCAATGATTAACTTCAGCAAAGGGCTTGCCCGGCAACATCCAATCAGAAACTCAATTTCAATCTCAACGTGCACGCACAGTGATGTAGCTTGTCCCCGTTTCCACTTTTTGAAATGCTGCCTAGCAAGCGCTCGGCCTCACCAGGACCCCGAGAGAGGAACTAGTAGGTTCTAACATAGGCGGCCGACCTTGACGCCGTAAGTAACAGAGTCCCTGCTCTCATAGCACTCTGGTGGACGTGCAAATTCGTCCCACTCAATTTTTAAGTTATATTAACTATTTATTATTATTTTTGTTCTGTCCGCATAGAGTGTGACTATAGGCGCCACCTACCTTTGGGATCTATGTCACGAAAAATTCTTGTGATCTAAGTAGGTGCCTCGCATTTTTTTACATTGTCATAACCTTGATAATAAAACTTAGCACATATCACTGCGATAAACGATAATATTCAATACAGTCAGACATTTAGTTTTACTTTTACCTTGATCTATATCACGCTCAAAAACTGATTATGCATGGCTTGCGATCACAAAAGAGTCACTGCATGATCGTATACCTGACGAATACCTTTGCGATCTACGAGTATTGCATGTAAAAATCACTTAATGCTTGGCGATTAGCCAATTTTGCACTACCTAATGATACATGCATGAACGTTGGGGCCACAATAATATGGACCTTCTATTGATTTTGAAATACGTTGTGTCCCCTTTACCTTTTTTTTACAGGTACAGAAACTATGACGATAAATTACTGTAAGTGATATTCCTATGCATACCTTAGCGTGTGTGCATAGTTCAATGTGAGTTCAGGGTTCACTCTGAGCCGCAGGTCCTGAAGAAAGCCATTTTAATTAATACATATGGCTGAAACATGTAGACCACTTCACAAAAAACTTACTTTTGCACAATAATTGCCGTGACGTGCGAGACCAGTGTTTCACTCACATCCACCTAAAATTTAAATTTTTAACCCTGCCCCAGTAACCATATATTAAAGGACCAGGTATCCTGTAGGGAGTTTTAATCTATCACTATCACAGTATCCACTTTGCACAAAAAACAACAACAAAAATGAAACTCCATTGTAATCCGGCGTTGAAGCACACCTGGGAGGCACTTGGCCTTCCGGGTGGGAACCCGATGATGAAGCATGCCACCAACTAGGTGGTTGGGTGAGAGTTCTTCTAAAAAACAAATGGTTTTCCTGTGCAGGAGACTTAAATGCAAAAAAAAATCAAAAACTATTTTGTAATGCAATAATCTAATTTGTACACTGAATTTGGATTTTGTAGAGCATAGCTTTATGCTCATTCTCTTTGTTTAGATATTTATACCCAGGGGAGACGAACAAGCTCTCTATTCTTCCTCCTCTTTTTCTTCCTTTGTTTTTTGGCAATCTAAATCAGGCAGCACTGCAGCTGCAGCCAGGGCCGGCTCTAAGGAGGTGCGACCGGTGCCACCGCACTGGGTGCTGACTTGGCATAGGGGTGCCTGTTTGCTAGTTTTTTTGTGCTTAAAAGCCCCTGCTGACGAGTTACTGGGCTCCAGCAATTTTCAGGCAACAATTAAAATGTCAAGAAAATTCCGGTGAATACTGTTCTTCCTGGCGAGATCAGAGTTTTGTCTAGTAGAAGTTTTGACTTGTGGAAGTTTTGATTCATGGTAAGGTAGCACAGAGGTTTAATATGCCTGCTGCAAAGAACATGTATCATGTAGATCACAAAGTGAATGTAATGTAAACAGGTCAGTGGGTTACCGCTTTTGTCAGAAACTTCCTTTTGTTAGTTGCAGTTTACAGTGAGCTATTAACTGTCATCAAAGAACTGCGTGCAAACTTCAACGTATAGAACAGAGAGTATGAAGTTTCTTGTTATTAAAGAGCGCTCCAATCCATTGTGCTACATTTTAAATTCAGACTGTGTGCTTCTCCAGACCAAGTACTGTTCAACTATACTGCCTACTTGTATGGATGACATGTGAATCCACGCCTTATTGTCCTCTGTCTTATTGTATAACATTTTCTATAAACTGAATTACACACCTATGATTGATAGTCTCTGTGTAATGTGCGTGTTATGGAAAGTGGTCTTACACCCTTCACTTTTATGAGTGACGCTATAAAATTAATTAAATGCATCTGAGAGAGAGTGGTTATGGAGACTGTTAAAGTGTGGTAGTAAGGAAATCTGTGGGGGAGGTAATTTCTTTTTGGGGAGGGGGGGCGTCAAAAACATTTTCATACTGGGCGCCACCAGTGCTAAATCCAGCTCTGGCTGCAGCAGCCAGAGCCCACCGACCACCAGCCCAGAATCAATAATGATTGCCCAGATGTTCGGGCTGCACGGCTTGCGCTGGTGGTGGGGGGACTCAACTAGTTTGCGTGAGTCATTGCAAGTAGTCCCCCCTTTACCAAATTGCAGCGCAGCTTGTGAGTCAGTCCTCACGTCTTACTAGCTGCACAGAGGTAAGTGCTTGGTCTGGAGTGTGTGTGCGGTTTATTTACTATCCGTTGGCTATGTTATTAATATCATGTTTAATAAAATGTGCTTTCGCCTACTTCAGCAGAGAGTTGGCCTAGCTCTGTGGCAGGCTGTTGGCTGTGCCATGTGGCTGTTGTGATGCTGCAGCCAGGGCAAGCGCTGTGACAGGCTGGCTGCAATGCCGCTAGCTAAACTGTAGTACACAACTACTATTGTTGAAATAATAGCCAGCCTGAGGCCGCGTGGCTGTGGCCATGAGCGTGCCTCTCTGTCTCAGCCTCGTCGACACTGACTCTCAATGCCTGGTGCCTGTCGTCTGCGGCGGCTCGAGAGTGAGTCCGCAAGTCAGCTGACTAAGACTGTTCTCTGACTCTCTAATTAATTTATGATAGACAGCTGATGAGATCCGTTTTTGCAGCCTCTCACGTCCTGTTTGGAGACTCTGAAATCACTTGAAGGTCCCCTTCAACACAAATGTATTCTTTTTTTTTTGTAAAAGAGTTACAAGTTAAGCTGTGACGTGTCTCTAAAATGGTTATGGTGCTTTCTAAGGACAGTTATAAATAGAAATGCTTCCTGATGACACACATTTATTCTATTTGTAAGGTAGCTACCAGCTAAGCTGGGATGTGTGTCCTTTTAAAAGGCCCTTCTTGGATGTTCACATTGCTTTCTGTCACAGACTGGGACCTTGTAGCACTAAACATGGACAGGTCACTATTCTCCACTGTATTAATTTATGTGGCCCTCTGGTTCAGTGCATTAACTAATAGAGGTCCCACATGGAGAGCCTGGACAGACTCCCATTAGTGCCCTTTCATTTCTAGTGCTTTGCAGCAGTTTTAAGATCTTCTTAGAGTTTCTCGTTGCTCAAATGGGTGTAATTTCTGTATTTATGTTTCCCTCTTCTTCATTGCTTGATTTCTGCTCATGATAAAATGTCACTCATAATCGCTGAATGTCACTCATAATCGCTGAATGTCACTCATAATTATACTGAATTTATGAAAATGTCACACATAAGCAATCTTAGAACCTTGGCACCTACGCTGTTACCACGTGGTAAATCCACCCATTAAGTTTAAGTTTGCATTGGTGCAATTATGACCTCGACCCCATGGAATAAGGGCTTACTGTGTGGGGCTGGTTTTACCAATTATAAAACCACATGGAATTCACCATTCCATTGTTTTTTTTCTAGCACACATTTAATAGCTTCTTTGAGAAGGTGGTAAATACATGCCATGGCCAGTGAGTGTGATAGTGTGTGAGGGAGGGGAGAGACTAGGGGATACTTTTTTCTAGAAGGCGGAAGCATTGTATCCTTTCCTCTGTTAGAAAAAAAAACAGGAATTGATATCTCAATATCCCCTATTTAACATTCCATACTGCTAGAAATGGGATCTCTGGTTGGCTAAGGCTTGCGCCAAAGCCAGGCAGAGACCACCACTCTAGTCAGGGCTTGGGCGTTACACGCCAAAGATAACCCCTGTTCACCCCCTTGGTAGCTTGGCACGAGCAGTCAGGATTATCCCGGAGGCAATGTGTAAAGTGTTTGCGCAACACACACACACACACAGCAGCAACACACTAGGCACACCACAAATATGAACTCCATACAAGGCTATATATAAAAATAGCCTTTGTATTACCATAAACACATTAGATCATAATCACACAATTTACACTGTGCCAACTGGCACTGGGCAGTATCTACAGGGGATTATATACACATGACAGGACCACACGGACCACTGTCAGAATCAGCACTTAGTAGAAATAGTAGATGTAGAACATAGAATAACTGAAGCACAAAATAATAATTGTAGAGCACAACCAGTAACCACTGGTAAAAGTTAGGAACACAGTACGCAATACTAATCACATTAGGCATAAATTACACAGTAAAACATAAACTCACTAGCATAAACCATGCTAGGCAAAACAACCTCCTAATCATAAAACACTGGTAGAGGTGTAAAGCAGGATGCATAAATACATGACGCATAAATCATATTAGGTAATTACCATCATAACCACAGTATGCAATCACCTTGCGCAAGAATCACAGTAGGTACTGACCCCAGGCCAACTGGCCTTCCATGGGGCCCAAATGCCCTTTGTCCAACAGTGTCAGGGCTGGCTGCCTAGGCAGCGAAAGCAAAGTTGCACAAGAGTTTGGGCATAAACGTGGCAGCTGCCCACTACTTGCTGGGAGCTGGGGCTGGATGGGGGCGAAGGAGTGCGTCTCACTCCTACCTTCAATCCAGCCCCCCCAAAGAACTTTGCGCCTACACGATGCAGCTGCCCACTACTTGCTGGGCAGCTGGAGATGCTTCAAGGAGGCCCGGGCTCCCAGTGGCCCTCAAACCACATGTGCCAACCGTGGGAACCACCCGGGGCTCGGGAAGTAGATCAGCGAGCATTGTAACCCGACAGGGCTCTGCAGATAACTAAGGCCCCTAAGCACTGTGGGGCACAACACGGGGCGAAGACACGGGCCCATCTGGCCCTCTAAACATTTATGGCTTCGTAGGAGCGGCCCACTGACTGACGGGGCAGCTTTGACTCAGGGCCCTACACTGGGATCTTTCAATTAAAATTCTCCCCCACACGTTGAAGCGGCCCGCAACGGCGGGCCCGCTCATGAGATAGGCATGGTCACTCTGCCTGGACCAGCAGCAATCCGGCACGAATGGAACCCCGCAGCCCATCTCGACTTACCGGGCTATTCTGCAGCTGCCTGGGGGGGCTCTCCTGTGACGGCTGCGGTTCGTCTCGTCTAGCCGCGGTGGGGGCAGGCACCGACAATGTGCCTCGTGCCCCCTCCGCTTCCTCTGGATGGTGGCGCTTCTCCGGTGGAACCTCCGAGGCTCTAGGTAATAGGCGGCACGCGGGGCTGTCACTCCTTAGGGGAGGCCCGCACCGCTGCCATACTCTGCCCTTTGGTAGATGACGGGGGGAGTTAGGGCGGAACTGCAGATTTTGTTATGCAATGGTGAAGGAGACTCCTCAGGTGCAGCCCAGCCTTTTGTCTTCCTTGAGCACGCTTCCAGGTGGGCTGATGTCATCAAGTGTAAAACCTCACACCTCTTGTACCTTTGTTGTTGGTGCTTCAAAAATGGTGCCTCACTTGTGTGGGAGGCCCAAGTACCCACGACAGGGAAGGGCTAAAACATTTTTTTGATAGGCAATGTTGATGTTGCCTCAAAAAGTTTTGTGTCCTTGCCTATCGCGTGTACTTAGGCCTCCTACACAAATGAAGCACCATTTTTATCGGGAGACCTGGGGGAATGCTGGGTGGTAGGAAATTTGTGTGAGCCCTGTGATGCCACACTTTCCCACGCAGATTCCAGAACTTTCCACCACAGAAATGGGGAGAAAATGTGTTTTTCTGACAAATATTTAGGTTTGCTAGGGATTCTGGGTAACAGAACCTGGTGGGAGGCAGTCAAGTCACCCCATCCTGGATTTGCCTGGGTGTCTAGTTTTCAAAAATGTATAGGTTTGCTAGGTTTCCCTAGGTGCCGCCAGAGCTAGGGTTAAACAACTACAGCTAGGCACTTTGCCAAAAAAGGGTAATTTTTCACTGCAAAATTGAGGGGTGACCACGGTGCGTTTTGCGCCGTTTCCTGTCGCGGCACTAGGCCGACCCACACAAGTGAGGTACCATTTTCCTCGTAGGACTTTGGGGAAAGTGGGGTGGGTGGAAACTTGTGGATCCACACAGATTCCAGAACTTTCCACCACAGAAATGTGGGGAAAATGAGTTTTTTTGAAAAAAAATTAGGTTTGCAAGGGATTCTGGGTAACAGAACCTGGTGAGAGGCAATCAAGTCACCCCATCCTAGATTTCCCTGGGTATCAAGTTATCAAAAATGTATAGGTTTGCTAGGTTTCCCTAGGTGCCGGCAGAGCTAGTGTTAAAAAACTACAGCTAGAAACTTAGCAAAAAAAGGGTACATTTTCATTGTGAAAATGTGGTGTGTTCACGTTTGGTTTTGAGACATTTCCTGTCATTGGCACTATGCCTACCCACACAAGTGAGGTACCATTTTTATTGGAAGACTCAGGGTAATTCATATTTGTAATGCAACTGTTATTATCTATTGATTTTTGATGCAGGTATGCCTTCCAAATGAAAGACATTGTGTCAAAAAGAAGTCATTTTGAAAAATGACCGATAATTCTCATGCTGGATAATGTTAGCCTCCGTGTCTTTAATGAAATCCAGATTCTCTGGTCAAGGTAATAGGAGAATCGTAATTTCATTGCAAGACCGGAGGCTACCATTATGCATGTTGGTAGTCTAGTAAACCTACATCAGACATGTGTTCTAAAGGTTTGAAGTAATGTGTTGCAAATGCATAGGAGCTGGACCAGTCGGCCACCTTAAGAATATCATTTAACTTACCTCCTTTCCAAAAAGACTGGCTAGCCATAGCACCTCTTAAAGAATGTGCTTGAAATCTTTGGAGGTCAATGCCTGGGGTTAAAAAACTACAGCTAGGCACTTTGCCAAAAAAGGGTAATTTTTCACTGCAAAATTGAGGTGTGACCACGCTGTGTTTTGCAAAGTTTCCTGTCACGGGTACTAGGCCGACCCACACAAGTGAGGTACCATTTTTCTCGTAAGACTTTGGGGAACGCGGAATCGGTGGAAATTATGTGGATCCACGCAGATTCCAGAACTTTCTACCACAGAAATGTAGGGAAAATTTGTTTTTTTAAACAATTGTTTAGGTTTGCAAGGGATTCTGGGTAACAGAACCTGGTGGGAGGCAGTCAATTCACCCCATCCTAGAGTCCCCTGGGTATCTAGTTTTCATAAATGTATAGGTTTGCTAGGTTTCCCTAGGTGCCGGCAGAGCTAGTGTTAAAAAACTACAGCTAGACACTTAGCAAAAAAAGGGTACATTTTCATTGTGAAAATGTGGTATGTTCACATTGGATTTTGAACCATTTCCTTTCGTGGGCACTATGCCTACCCACACAAGTGATTTACCATTTTTATCGGGAGACTCAGGGTAATTCAGATGTGTAAAGCAACTGTTATTACCTATTGATTTTTGATGCATGTATGCCTTCCAAATGAAAGACATTGTGTAAAAAAAGTCATTTTGAAAAATGACCGAAAATTCTCATGCTGGTAGGAGTATTCTCAATTTCGAAAATGTGCAAAAATGTACTGTTTCTAAACTCTATAATTTGTTCCCATTTCAGTAATACATAGGTGTCTTTCATACCGATTTTTCCATATATACATTTTCCCACAATGATTGCTATATACCCGGTACATAATAAAAAGCCTTTGTAATTTGCTGCTCAGTTTTTTGACTCTGGGTTCGGCGGGTTCTTGGTGAACCTTCAAGTCCTATATATCCCCACAACCAGGAAGGTCCAGCGGATGTAACAGTGTATCACTTTCAAAGAGCTGTCATAATTAGAAGAAGTTACAGGTGAACACGTTGACACAAAAGGGTGTTTTTTTCAACTAATTTCAATTTTTCCTATATTTTACTTTGGGTTTCTATAAATAAACCTTGATGGAGCTACACAAATGACCCTTTGCTGAATTCGTAATTTTGTCTACTTTTTTAAAATGTCTGCCTTGCCATGATCCATTATTGCTTTCACACCCATTTCTACCATTAACTGGAAGGAGGTTGAAAGCACAAAAATAGCAAAAATAGGTTATGTCACAGAAAAATGCCAAAACTGTGTACAAAATGTTGGTTTTCTGACAAAAGTCTGTCATTCCCTAAAAGCTGGGAAAATGGTGATTTCAGCCACTCAAACCCTTGTTTGATAACATTTGCAGGGAAATACCCAGACGCTTTCATTTGCAGCCTGTTTTTCCCTTTTTCCCCCAAAAAACAATATATTTGTTGTATTTTGGCTAATTTCTAGGACCCCTCAAGGGGAATCCACAAACCCTTGGTACCTTTAGAATTCCCATGATGTTGGAAGAAAAAGACGCAAATTTGGCGTGGATACCTTATGTGGTCAAAAGGTTAACGGGCCTAAGCGCGCACTACCCCAAATAGCCAAAAAAAAGGCTTAGCACACGGGAGGAAAAGGCCTAGCAGCGAAGGGGTTAAATAACTGAGATGTTTCCTCATTATACATTCCTTTTTTTCTTTTTTCTTTTTTAAATTCTAATGTTCAAACAAATGCAATAAAGTAAATTACAATGAATTAATCACATGCTATAAAAAAGAGACCTGGGAGGGTTGGGATAATGTTAGCCTCCGTGTCTTTAATGAAATCCAGATTCTCTGGTCAAGGTAATAGGAGAATCGTAATTTCATTGCAAGACCGGAGGCTACCATTATGCATGTTGGTAGTCTAGTTAACCTACATCAGACATATGTTCTAAAGGTTTGCAGTAATGTGTTGCAAATGCATAGGAGCTGGACCAGTCGGCCACCTTAAGAATATCATCTAACTTACCTCCTTTCCAAAAAGACTGGCTAGCCATAGCACCTCTTAAAGAATGTGCTTGAAATCTTTGGAGGTCAATGCCTGGGGTTAAAAAATTACAGCTAGGCACTTTGCCAAAAAAGGGTAATTTTTCACTGCAAAATTGAGGTGTGACCACGTTGTGTTTTGCGTCGTTTCCTGTCACGGGTACTAGGCCGACCCACACAAGTGAGGTACCATTTTTCTCGTAACACTTTGGGGAACGCGGAATCGGTGGAAATTTGTGGATCCACGCAGATTCCAGAACTTTCTACCACAGAACCTGGTGGGAGGCAGTCAATTCACCACATCCTAGAGTCCCCTGGGTATCTAGTTTTCATAAATGTATAGGTTTGCCAGGTTTCCCTAGGTGCCGGCAGAGCTAGTGTTAAAAAACTACAGCTAGACACTTAGCAAAAAAAGGGTACATTTTCATTGTGAAAATGTGGTATGTTCACATTGGGTTTTGAACCATTTCCTGTCGTGGGCACTATCGGGAGACTCAGGGTAATTCAGATGTGTAAAGCAACTGTTATTACCTATTGATTTTTGATGCATGTATGCCTTCCAAATGAAAGACATTGTGTAAAAAAAGTCATTTTGAAAAATGACCGAAAATTCTCATGCTGGTAGGAGTATTCTCAATTTCGAAAATGTGCAAAAATGTACTGTTTCTAAACTCTATAATTTGTTCCCATTTCAGTAATACATAGGTGTCTTTCATACCGATTTTTCCATATATACATTTTCCCACAATGATTGCTATATACCCGGTACATAATAAAAAGCCTTTGTAATTTGCTGCTCAGTTTTTGACTCTGGGTTCGTCGGGTTCTTGGTGAACCTTCAAGTCCTAAATATCCCCACAACCAGGAAGGTCCAGCGGATGTAACAGTGTATCACTTTCAAAGAGCTGTCATAATTAGAAGAAGTTACAGGTGAAAACTTTGGGTTTCTATAAATAAACCTTGATGGAGCTACACAAATGACCCTTTGTTGAATTCAGAATTTTGTCTACTTTTTTAAAATTGGTTTTCTGACAAAAGTCTGTCATTCCCTAAAAGCTGGGAAAATGGTGATTTCAGCCACTCAAACCCTTGTTTGATAACATTTGCAGTGAAATGCCCAGACACTTTCATTTGCAGCCTGTTTTTCCCATTTTCCCCCAAAAAACAATATTTTGTTGTATTTTGGCTAATTTCTAGGACCCCTCAAGGGGAATACACAAACCCTGGGCACGTTTAGAATTCCCATGATGTTGGAAGAAAAGGACGCAAATTTTGCGTGGATACCTTATATGGTCAAAAGGTTAACGGGCCTAAGCGCGCACTACCCCAAATAGCCAAAAAAAAGGCTTAGCACACAGGGGGAAAAGGCCTAGCAGCGAAGGGGTTAAATAACTGAGATGTTTCCTCATTATACATTCCTTTTTTTCTTTTTTCTTTTTTAAATTCTAATGTTCAAACAAATGCAATAAAGTAAATTACAATGAATTAATCACATGCTATAAGAAGAGACCTGGGAGGGTTGGGATAATGTTAGCTTCCGTGTCTTTAATGAAATCCAGATTCTCTGGTCATTGTAATAGGAGAATCGTAATTTCATTACAAGACTGGAGGCTACCATTATGCATGTTGGTAGTCTAGTAAACCTACATCAGACATATGTTCTACAGGTTTGCAGTAATATTTTGGAGCTGGACTAGTCGGCCGCCTTAAGAATATCATCTAACTTACCTCCTTTCCAAAAAGATTGGCTAGCCATAGCACCTCTTAAAGAATGTGCTTGAAATCTTTGGAGGTCAATGCCTAGGGTTAAAAAACTATACCTAGGCACTTTGCCAAAAAAGGGTCATTTTTCACTGCAAAATTGAGGTGTGACCATGTGCGTTTTGCGCTGTTTCCTTTCGCGTGCACTAGGTCGCCCCACACAAGTGAGGAACATCTGTTTTTTTGGACAATTTTTTAGGTTTGCTAGGGATTCTGGGTAACAGAACCTGGTGGGAGGCACTCAAGTCACTCCATCTTAGATTCCCCTGGGTATCTAGTTATCAAAAACGTATAGCTTTACTAGGTTTCCTTAGGTGCCGGCAGAGCTAGTGTTAAGAAAATACAGCTAGGCACTTTGCCAAAAAAGGGTCATTTTTCACTGCGAAATTGAGGTGTGACCATGTTGCGTTTTGCGCGGTTTCCTGTCGCAGGCACTATGCTAACCCACACTAGTGAGGTACCATTTTTCTTGAAAGACTGTGGGGAACGCGGGGTGGGTGGAAATTTGTGGATCCACGCATATTCCAGAACTTTCCACCACAGAAATGTGGGGAAAATGTGTTTTTTTTTGAGAATTTTTTAGGTTTGTATGGGATTCTGGGTAACAGAACCTGGTGGGAGGCAGTCACGTCTCCCCATACTGGATTTCCCTGGACGTCTAGTTTTCAAAAATGTATAGGGTTGCTAGGTTTCCTGTTAGACCTGACATCATTGGCTTGAGTCTCTCCTCCATTTTTTCTGTTTGCCTCCACTGTTTTACGATGTTTTGCTGGTATATGCTTTGGGCGCTGTGCCGCTGCTGATCAGTGCCACAGCGCAAGTGCTCCCTATGTTAAATTGATGTGTCGATTGTATCCATGTTTGGCTTATTTGGTTTACTATCAGTCCCTAGTCTAGTGCACCAGGAGTGCCGGGGCTTGTAAATACAAATGCCGCTCGTGGGCTTGCAGCACGTGTTGTGCCACCCACAGGAGCGGCCTCGTAAAAGAATGTATATACGACTACATGCAGTAAAGACCCTACACTGCTGGTCTACTCGAGAAAATAAACGTCACGACGCTGGGCTCAGCGATCGACATTACACCTTGACGACAACAAGTGAAGAAGAATCCTCCTTCTTTACACACAGGGTACGTGACCCTTTTCATTATATACTGCTAGTATAATGAATTTTAGTATTGTACATACACCAACGACCCTAAACAAAAACCACCCTCTTTTACATCCCCATAGGTGTAACCCAAAGTCCTACATCAACAAGATTGAGCCCTGATGAAGACCTTATCAAACTCATTTCCTGTCTTTTTTATATATAAGGTCGAAACGCGTAGGCTTACCAGCATCTAGGCCAGGAGAAATGCAAGCCTTATGACCTGATAAATTAACA
Source organism: Lissotriton vulgaris (assembly GCF_964263255.1). Classification (NCBI taxonomy): domain Eukaryota; kingdom Metazoa; phylum Chordata; class Amphibia; order Caudata; family Salamandridae; genus Lissotriton; species Lissotriton vulgaris. Next base: position 484,146,184 of record NC_141696.1, read on the forward strand.
GGACATCCAGTGAGAGACGCATCTCACACATAGGCCACAAAAAACTTTTCTTAAAAAGGACTCTCCGACCTAATACAGGACGATAACGATTATTTCTTTGTGGAGTAGTATTCATATCCCAAAGACAGTTTTTCTATTTGATTCTAAGTAGGACCTGATAATAGATTTTTGTAAAAAATTGTTATACATGTTTAGTATTGTTAAATGTTGTGTAGAACAATGTCCAAAAATGTTTATGTTTTGATTTCACTGTTTTGATATATGTTGAATGTTTTTTTTGTCAAAGGAGATGACGAAAAGCTAAGTGCTAACACCCTATTGTGTACTACTGAATAACTTTAAAGCAAAATACAAAAGTAAAATTGATGACAATGTCAATAAACTATGACATTGAACTAAATTAAGTATCTAATCTATGGTGTCAGAGGCATTTCTTACTTGCTACTATTTAACTCGATTCCAGCCTCTGTCTACCTTAATCGAATCAATCCCCTGTGATCGTTTGCTTAACTAATAGTGAATTACAGCCATCTTCGTTCTTCACTATTGCGAGGTAGCCTGCTCTCCATTAGGTAGAATGGGCCGCCGGGATTATTACTGCTATGATCCTAGCTGGCTTGGGGAGCATGGTGCAATGTCGAGTTTGGTATCCCTGAACTCGGGGTTTAATTACGCATCCGTTGGTGTGGATGGTTTTTGGACTCTGGGTTTGAAAATAGCACTTTTAGAAAGTGCCTATTTTCTTGTCGAACCATATCTGGTTTCTGCTGGTCTTGCGTGTGTGTGACAGGAGCTGGGTGGCTCCACAGGTCTGGATGAGTCAGTGTGGGATGAGTGGGACATTTGCGTTGAGAGTAGGGGGAGAGTAGTTGCTGATAGCCTGCCCTGCCTGATACAATGCTGGCTCCACCTCCTGCCAAGCGGCTGATGGCTCTGTGCCTGCCATGGACGATCCTAGCCCCACCTCCTGCGAGGAGGCCGATAGCTCTGCTCCTGCCAGTGTCAATGCTGGCTCCACCTCCTGCTGGGCGTCTGAGGACCCAGCCCTGCCCAGTGAATAAGCCAGGTGCTTCTGCCTGGCTCCACCCACAACAGACCCAGGATGTTGGGAAAGTCCCCTGCATGGACAAAGGGATCAAAGCCAAAAAGGGGTATAAGAGAAGGACCCCTGAACTACGAAATCAGATCACTTCTGACAAGGAACCCTGTAACCAAGGACAAGAGGCCTGCTGATCTGAGGACTTGCCTACCCCTTCTGCCAGTGTGCTGTTTGCTGGGGGGAATCCTGCAGTGCTTCTTTATTTTTGCCAAGGAACCAGGAGAGAGGAACTGTGTGTGTACTCTCATGCTTGCTAAGAAAATATCCAAGGACTGGAAGAGTGCCAGTCTCCTGCTAAAGTCACAGGGCTAAAGGACTTCATCTGCTTAAAGTGCTATTTGCTGGAACCTGTGAATCCAGCACCTCTGAAAGAACCAGCAATCCTGACGCCGACGGACGTCGCCGAATCCAGCTCGACATAGTGAGTAACGGCTCCAGTGTCCCGCTTCCTCGACGCCGGCCGCCGGGCCCGATCGACGCCAGCAGCAACGCCAGTGAGTAGCGAGTTCGGCTCCAGCTCCAAAGGACCTCGACGTCGTGTAGCTCCCGTGTAGCTCCCGTGTGGGTTACCTCGTTGCTAAGAACTGTGTTGCCAAGAAGAAGATTTGCTTGATACTAAAGACTTTGTGCTAAAGAAGAAACTACCTTGAACTATTTTTCCCTTCCCAGAGTATTTATTAAGATTGTGTACATTTTTGTCGTTATTTGGTCTTGTGCTAAGCCTTATATAAAAACACTTATTTTTATAATACTACTGAGTCGTGTCCATTTGTAGTGTATTCACGTTATTACTCTATGTGGTCATAAATGCTTAACGCACAGCCTCCGAGATAAGCCTATCTGCTCTGCCAAGCTACCGAGGGGGTGAGCAGGGGTTATCAAAGGGGTGATCCCCTTGCCCTGACTAGAAAAGGTTTGTCCCTATTCGTCAGAAGTGTATACCTCTGCCAACTAGAGACAGCCGGTTCTAACATGTTTCCCTAGGTGCCGGCAGAGCTAGGGTTAAAAAACTACAGCTAGGCACTTCACCAAAAAAGGGTCATTTTTCACTGCGAAATTGCGGTGTGACCACGTTGCGTTTTGCGCCGTTTCCTGTTGCGGGTACTAGGTCGACCCACACAAGTGAGGTACCATTTTTCTCGTAAGGCTTAGGGGAACGTGGGGTGGGTGGAAATTTGTGGATCCACGCAGATTCCAGAACTTTCCACCACAGAAATGTGGGGAAAATGTTTTTTGTTTGGAGAATTTTTTAGGTTTGCAAGGGATTCTGGGTAACAGAACCTGGTGGAAGGCAATCAAATCACACCATCCTAGAGTCCCCTGGGTATCTAGTTTTCATAAATGTATAGGTTTGCTGGTCGCAAATTTGGCGTGGATACCTTATGTGGTCAAAAAGTTAACGGGCCTAAGCGCGCACCACCCCAAATAGCTGCATACCCGGTACATAATAAAAAGCCTTTGTAAACTGCTGCTCCGTTTTTGTCTCTGGGTTCGTCGGTTCTTGGTGAACCTTCAAGTCCTATATATCCCCACAACCAGGAAGGTCCAGTGGATGTAACAGTATATTGCTTTCAAAGAGCTGTCATATTTAGAAGAAGTTACAGGTGAAAACGTTGACACAAAAGGCTGTTTTTTTCAACTAATTTCAATTTTTCCTATATTTAACTTTTGGTTTCTATAAATAAGCCTTGATGGAGCTACACAAATGACCCCTTGCTGAATTCAGAGTTTTCTCAACTTATTTAAAATGTTTGCATTCCCAGGATCCATTATTGCTTTCACACCCATTTCTACCATTAACTGGAAGGAGGTTAAAAGCACAAAAAATAGCAAAAATAGGCTATGTCCCAGAAAAATGCCAAATCTGTGTAACAAATGTTGGTTTTCTGCCAAACGTCTGTCATTGCCTAAAAGCTGGGAAAATGGTGATTTCAGCCCCTCAAACCCTTTTTTGATAACATTTGCAGGGAAAACCCCGGACACTTTCATTTGCCGCCTATTTTTCCCATTTTTCCCCCCAAAAAAACAATATTTTGCTGTATTTTGGCTAATTTCTGGGACCCCTCCATGGGAATCCACAAACCCTGGGTACCTTTAGAATCCCCATGATGTTGGAAGAAAAGGACGCAAATTTGCGTGGATACCTTATGTGGTCAAAAAGTTAACGGGTCCTAAGCGAGCATTACCCCAAAAAGCCAAAAAAAAAGGCTTAGCACTGGGGGAGGGAAAGGCCTAGCAGCGAAGGGGTTAAATAACGGAGATGTTTCCTCATTATACATTCCTTTTTTTTAATCTAATATTCAAACAAATGCAATAAAGTAAATTACAATAAGTTAATCACATGCTATAAGAAGAGACCACTCCCGGGAGGGGAGGGTTAGGATAATGTTAGCCTCCGCGTCTTTAATGAAATCCAGATTCTCTGGTCATGGTAATAGGAGAATCGTAATCTCATTACAAGAACGGAGGCTACCATTATGCATGTTGGTAGTCTAGTAAACCTACATCAGACATTTGTTCTACAGGTTTGCAGTAATGTTTTGCAAATGCATAGGAGCTGGACCAGTCGGCCGCCCTTAAGAATATCATCTAACCTACCTCCTTTCCAAAAAGATTGGCTAGCCATAGCACCTCTTAAAGAATGTGCTTGAAATCTTTGGAGATCAATGCCTGCAATTTGCCCAGCTAGTTTAGCCTATCTATCTGTAGAGGAGGAGGAGACGGGTTTGGCAAAGGAAATAAGAAGCTGGTTTAAACCAGCAGTTCAATGCTTGTTCATCCTTGCATCATACTCCTTCATACGGTCTACAACGCATAACTTTGGGCAAGCATCAAACCTAGGGTAAAAAATCAAGTCAGACATGGATTTAGTTATTTTGATAATTTCAAACCTGACACCGAAGGCGTCATATGATCTATTGGTTATTTCCACTGCTTTGACATCTGAAACCCTACAACAGGATATTAGACATAGGAGAGAAGCTAGTTTAATAGAAAATTGTTATTATCTAGCAGATTATTATTGGGCCAGTTATAAGAATATCAAGTAATAATTTTACGTCCCATAGTGTTTTGTATTTAGGTTTAGGAGGTCTTTTAAGCCTGCTGCTTTTCATAATTCTGCATATTGTAGAATTCTTACCAATAGATCTACCATTTAAAAGGGAATGACCTGCAGAAATTCCTGATCTATAGCAGCGAATTGATCTATAAGTAAGACTTCTTTCAAATTGTTCGACAAGAAAGTTGGCTTCATGTACGATAGAAGCCTCCAAGGAATCCAGGTTCCTTTCCAAGCACTAGCGAACCCATCTTTTCCAGATACTGTTGTATCTATAGTGTGTACCGGGGGCCCAGGATTCTTGGAGGAGAGAAAAAGCCTGCGCCAAAAGGTCAGAGATTTCATTGGCCCGCTAGACACTTTCCAGGCAAGAAGGTTCAAAGTCCCGTTCCGAAGAAGGGGATGTTCTAAACCGTCTGTCTCTTAGGAGGCCTAGTGAAGCTGGGAGAAGAAAGGGTATTTCGTAAGTTAATTCCAAGGTCATTGGAAAACAAGGTTGGGACAGCCAAAAGGATTATTGAACATTGTTCCATTCTTAATTTCTGTAGGACGCGTTGGATCATTGCAAAGGGGGGGAAAGCACATCACCGAATTCCTTTCCAAAGTTGAAGGAAGGCATTTACTGCCAGAGCACCCGGGTCTGGCATCCAGCTGAAGTATTTGCATAATTGACAGGTCAGTCTGCCCGCAAAGAGGTCTACTTCTAAGGGACCCCAAAGGTAATCTAGTTTTTTTAACATGCTTGTGTTTAGTTTCTAGTCGTTGTGATCTACTAGGAATACGGAATTCCAGTCCGCACAAAAATTGTTTTGTCCTGGAAGGTATTCTGCTCCTAACTATATTTTGTGATCTAGCCAGAACATCCATAGTTTTTTTGCTAGGTTGGAGAGGTCTGGTGACCTGGTGCCCCCTAGACGATTTATGTAGGCTACACCTGACATGTTCTCCATCTTGAGAATGACCGACCTCCCTTGAAGGGAATGCTTGAAACTCATGAGGGCATAAAGCCCAGTGGTTAACTCCCAAAAATGGATGTGGTGGTTCGTACTCTTCAAATAGGACCATGTGCCTCCAGTGTTTTGATTCTGAAAACAAGCACCCCAGCCATGAAGGCTGGCGTCTGATTCCAGGATAAATTCTGGGGAAATGCCAAATATGGCTTTGCCCTTCCATGCGTCCAGACTTTCTAACCACCAGGTCAGTTCTGTCTTAACTTCCAAATCGAGGCAAATGTTGTCTCCGTACCAAAGGCCAGACCGGAGAGCTCTGCCTTTCAACCTTTGAACGGCCCAATAGTGTAAAGGACCCGGTATAATAGCTTGGATTGAGGATGAAAGGAGGCCCAGGAATCTGACTAGGTCTCTTAAGGTTAACAGATCGAGTTTTAGGACATGATGTATCTCCTTTCGAATCTTGGACATATGTTTCCGGGGAAGTAGCAGCATAGACTTCACAGTGTTCACTGTGAAGCCCAGGAACTCTAGAGATCTCCAGGGAGTCATGATTGATAGTCTTTTAGAATTTGAGAAGGGTCTTGAGACATGAGGATGTTGTCTAGATAGATTATAAGGCGGATACCTCTTTCCCTCAGAACTGAGCTGAAGGGCTTCATAACTTTGGTGAAGCACCAGGGGGCAAAGGATAGACCGAAGAGAAGAGCTTGGAACTGGTATAGATGATTATTCCAAGCAAATTGGAGGAAGGACTGGGATTCTTGCGCCACTGGAATTGTAAAGTATGCGTCCTTTAGGTCTAAGTTCACTAACCAGTCTTTTTCTAAAACCATGTCCCTGAGGAGATGGATACCTTCCAACTTGAAGTGTCTGTAGGTGAGAGATGTGTTAAATTCTCTGAGATTTATTACTGGTCTTCACCCTTTGTCCTTCTTCACCACCAGGAAAATATTGCTCAGGAAATTCCGGCATTCCCAGGAGACCTCTACAATTTCTTCCTTCACCAACATCGAGTTTATTTCCTCTCCTACAATAGAACATTGTTCTTGGGTTAGATTTAACACTCTGGGTGTTGTAACTTGTGTGGGTTTTTCTATAAAATCTATTTTGAAACCTTGGACATTCTGTAGAACCCAAGGGTCTTGTGTAATTTGTTTCCAGGTACGCAAAAAGTGTTTTAGGTGACCCTCCAGTTTCCCCGTTGAAAAGGAAGGATGAGGTGGAAAGGTACTTACTTGGAGTATGGGAGGAGTTCTGACCTCTGGTTCTGAAGCCTCTTAAACTGAAGGGTCTTCCTCTCTGAGAGTAGTAGCTTGGATTGGACTGGTAGGGATGACCAAAACCCCGTTGTCTGTAGAAGGGTCTTTGGTAGGGAGAGCCGGTAGAGACGCTCCTTCTGCCGGCCCTGGCAAAAACACGTGGGTTAGAAACTCTGCGCATGTTAGTTTGCGCCTTATCCAGTGCAGTGAATGTTGCCACATATTTGCCTAGTCCCTTGACATTTCCTTTCCAAAAAGAAGTCCGTTTGAGTTGACAGAATATTCCTTTTCTGCCATGTCATAGAGTTTAGGGTCAATTTTGATAAAACAACTTTCCTTCTTTCAGTGTTAATTGTTGCGTTAGCATTACTGAGGAGGTTTAGTGTTCTCTGGCTCCAACCCCTCAACTAATAGATGTTTGGTGAAGATCCGTTAATATGGCTCTCTTCAATTAAATCAACCATTCTGCACAAGGGACCTAGAATATCAAGCATGCGGTCTTGGAGGTTTTAAGGGAGTGCTCTATCTCCTTCCTAGGGTCCCTTCTCCTCCCAATGCCCAACCATCCTATTTTAATAGAGTACAATAAAGTACACAAGAGTATGAAAACCTTCATTAAACACACTTTTGATCATACTTAAGCCGCTTTTCAGATGTCTTGATTATACAAGAGGGGTGCTCAGTCTCCCCAGAAGTAGTGTGCAAAATCATTGTAGCCTCTTACTTGTTGCACAATATCACCATGCACTGTGACGTACATGTAGATGTTAACCATGAATTAAGCCCATCCTGAGTTCTCGGGTGAGCCACAGCCCAAAGGTTAGAGTCTGCAGTTGTGTGAGCCACTAGTGGTCCCACACTTCACCTCATCTGCTAGTTTTGCTGTTGTATCCCAATGGTTGGACAGTGTTGAGTGAATGGCGAAAGGCGGATTATGAAACCGCCTATATGTATCATACTGAGAATCACTGGTACACAACCATGGTGCCACCACCAAATTTGCTCTTGGAACTGCAATGTGCATTTGCAACAAACACTACACTCACATATTCCTCCAAGTATTTAATTTTAGAACCACATATATCATTCATCTACACTTATAATTTCCCCCAGAGATGAGGGCATCTCACATGTAGGGTATAGAGAAAAACATCTAAAAATGCATGAGTACAGCCAAATGCTTTTACGTTACACTTTCACCCACAAGGACAAACCATCAGGAAGAGCACACAACAAAAAGAGTACACAACCCCAGATATTGACACAGTCATATATGAAGATAGTCTAGGGTAAGGGTGATGGAGCAGATTTCATGTGCAGTCAGGCATGGTTTTATTTTTTGTGCTTCAGACAGACTGCATTTAAATTGCCACGCACCTTTTGGTGCAAGTTAAAAACATGGCACATGAAAAACATGAAAGTGAGGCCTATTCAGTCTGATATGCTTTTGCTGAATTAACATGTGTTTTTGCAATGTAGAGAAAAGTGGCCTTTTTAGCTTTGAAGATTAATAGAATATGTTTCTCTCTTTCTCAGCTCATCCCTTATAATCTACATCACTATTTCTGTCTTAAGAGACTTTGACTTGTTGCATATTTTAATAAATATTTTCAGTTAATAACACCTCTTTTTATAATGTGTGTGAATTAATAATGCACCAAACACTACACATGGGGCTAAATGCTTTTTTGCATGAAAAGCTATCTAAAACACTAAAGCATGTTGCTGTGTGTGTTGTATTAACTGTGTGCACTATATTAACTGTGTGTGCTTTTAAATTTTACACAAAAGCATAAAAATGCTATGTTGCACATTTATTTTGCATGTTGTCATAAATAATAGAAAAGCTGCTTTTCACTAATAGCTTGGCTAGGTAAACATTTATAGGGGTATTAGTATGGAGTTGGGAAACATAATGGGCTGATTTACATGAAATTAATATTCTATTTGTGTTTGTTTTATTTTTGGGCTTACCATTAAATGGCTGCCTGTGAAACCAGCAAGGCTATGGCTTGCTTTGAAAGAGAAGAGAGCATGTGCAGACTGTGGCAGCTTTCCTCAAACCATGAAGAAGTCAAGGACATCTTGAACTGTACATTCTTGTGATTGTGCCAATGTACCAGTTTGATAAAGTATCCGTCCTACTGCTCTGTGGTAGGAAGGAAGGAAAACTATAGAAACATTTTCCATAGCAATTGTTGCAAACTTATAAAAGGTATTTATTATGTATGCTTCTTTTGTTAAGACTGGTATAGTCAGGTTTTTAGAATGAGTCAGGGTGGTGAGAACTCATGCCATCATGACTGACCAATCACGTACAGGTTTTCCTGAGATGCAACATTTTTGTGTGGACTGCCAAAAATTAGAGTATAAAAGCCTCTCTGGAGGGGCTTTGGCTTCTTGGCTCATTAGGGGGGGGGGGTGTGAGCTCTTGAGAGAAGGAACAGATTAGACCAGACATTCTATGGGTTAGGTACGAGATCGTCACGGGATTCAGCCTTGGGCGTCCGAGGAGAATCAGGTGGGGGGTTCCCTGGTGATTTTTTTCCCAAGTCTTGGCACGTCATATGTTGGCACTGCAGGCCACATTCCTTTGAGGTCTGGTGAAGGAGGGGCTGTTTTCCTCTTTAGACACAGACAGAGAGTGCAGCTGATTAAAATAGAATTAGATGCTAAACTTTAAGTTTATGCTTTGACTAATTAATTAGGTCTGAAAAGATGTATTTGACTTATGCATTTATTTCTCTTAATGGGAGATTTTTGCAAACTATTTGATTTTTGATTAGCCTTGCAAAACTATTTTTCTTAAAAACTCTTTAAGAGTTTTGACTGAAAATTTGCACCACATTTTCTTTCCTATATGTAATGCTTATATGCAGACTGTAATGTGTTCTGTATTAATGCTATTTTCCCTGTTTTCCAAATTCTGTAACCTGATTGATATTTTACTAATGAATAAAGGGTCAGAGAAAAATTAACTTTTGACTAGAAAATAAAACCCTTTAAATACTCAACAACTCTCTTTATTGGCTTAAATAATAATTGCATTTTTGACTGTTCATCTTTATTTAAAGTCTTCTGAAGGTAATACATGGTGTGAAGGGCCCAACACTTTTTTCAGCTGTAAATTAGAGGTAGCATGAGGGTTTTGCATTGAGAAATTACCAGAAGAAATTACCGCTCCATCAAGGGTGACTCAACAGAGTGAGTGGAAGATTTGGAGATCATATCCCTGGAGCAGATTGACAATTGCGCTCCTCCTTGACAGTAATAACAAACAGCAGGGATATCCCAGGAACAGTCCCCTTTGTAATTTGTGCCTGAAGTTACCCTCTCCACCAGTCACCAGACCCCAACACTGAGGCATGCAGCTACACCCTTGCCACCCCACTTCTTCCTAATATCCACCCCACCTGGAGCACCAGTGGCCAAGGTTATGATATGCCCCGTACACCTCTGAGCCCTCTTGTGTGACATAAACTCTGAGCTTGACTTATTGCCAGAACACCATAAGGCACACCATCTTCCTCATGCAAGGCAAGATACACCCCAGCATGGACATCCCTTTGAACTCCCTCATCTAATCTGCTAGCATGAAAAGTGTTGACCATAACATAACTTTTTAGTGTCACATCTTCACAACTTCTGTTGAGGCCACCACATGCCTTCCGCATGGCAAAGGAAGGCTAGAAATTGGCCAGTGTCATTATAGGTGGTGAGTCCTGACATGTTCAAAAGGCTGTCCTGATGATTAGCCTGACAGTGAGGTGGTGATCTCTGCTGCTACAATAACTTAAATGGATCTGATGCAGCTTATAAACTGCTCACTCTTCAGACAACACATAAACTTATAATGATAATGATAAAGGACTCATAAAATGAATCTGCACCTTCCATATGCCTTGGAAAAAGGTAATGATTATGAGAAAACATGTAGCACATGCACCGTAAGAGTGCTCAGATTGTAGAAATAGTGTAAATGATATACTGTGTGCCTAACTTGTCTAACAGTTCAATGTTCACAGAAGTTCCAAATCATGCTAAACAGTCTGAAGTAGTTATGTATTTTGGCTTATCAAAACTGAACTTGCTGCAATTATGCCATTAATAAGAATGTATATATGAAAGCTTTAATTATGATGCATTATTGGGCCTTACTTGCAACTGTAATGACTTACATGCTGAGTATGTATGCGTAAGTGGCTAAGAAACCATCTTCTTTTATTCTCTTTGTTACACTATTGAATTATGAAAGTTGGTGCAAAACTGTTATCAAATTAGCTCGAAAGCTAAAACTTTCCTGACACGAGTAGAGTCTCAAATTTCCTAAAACTACTAAATTCTATATGTTATCCAATGTAGTAATGGGTTATACCTGCTATTGGCACCATTTTCTCCCACTGTAGTTCATTGGTAGGTCGCCCAATGTACATGTATGCTGTACGAAAGAGCGCGCTGTCCAGTAATGTATTGAAAGGGTGTGTCAAGGAGTCCATTTTTTGTTGCAATTTGCCTGGGCCTTTTTCGCTTGAGTGGTCATTTTACTTACACTTCGAACACGAATCAGGACCCAAGTTTATATCTGCCAAGATTTCAAGATATATGCCCACACGGAATCTTAGATCAGCAACAATGAACAGGTTAATTGTTCCAAGATTCAAACGTAAAAGAATGGGTGGCTCGCGCTTCTCGGTTCTAGGCCTCACTCTGTGGAATTCCCTTCCAATTGAAATTAGACTAACCTCAGAATATCTTGGCTTCAGAAAAAAACTTAAAACATGGTTTTTCACTCAAGTCTATTGTTAAGGCCGTAGGATAGCTCACTTCTCCTCTTAGCACCATGCGACCGTTGTTATACGAGCGCTTTATAAGTTCCATAAACATAAACATCACCTTCACGTCTGGTTGTTTGCTTGATTGACATAGTTGATTTTTGGTTCATTTTTGGTTTGTGTTTTGTACCATTTCGCTGACTCTATTTTTGCATTTGATGTGGTTCGCACCTTGCTCCTGTGGGTTGTTATTGTCTATGCATGACATGCATGTGCGGCAACATCATTACAAGGGCAACGACATGGGCGTTCTTTCGTCATTAGAGTTAAAACCTTCATGTTCGACTTTGTCAATATAATCAAACTCCACAAACAATCAGTCTAGGCCAAATCCTGCCCATAAACGATAATTCAATAAAATTCAATGAGTAGCAGTGACATCATGCACCATTTGACCCCAATGGTGTTACAGACATGACCTCTTGTCCAACCTTTAGCCTCTCAACAGCATTTATTTTGCTGCAGAAGTCCACGAGGAAGTAGTAGTGGGCACTGCAAAATGTAACCAGGGTTCATAGAACCCTTTTAACTTTCTTTTCCTGCTACTGCCTTAACAGCCACAAATCAGAGGTAGCTAGGTCATTGCAGGGGCGGCTCTAGGCTCATGGCGGCCCTGGGCAGGGAGCGTAGGTAGGGGGCCCCGGAAGAGGGGGTCCGGGCGGGGCGGAGCTCAGGACGGTGTTTTAATAAAACGTCCAGAAAAGGCGTTAGATGACCAGTACCTGCGGCTGCTCCTGCCCTTCCGAATTCGTCTCAGAACGATAAAATTTAGGAGGAGGAGGGTATTGTGACACATGACGTGAGGGAGTGGGTAGGGAAAAAAAGAAGCCAATCAGGAACCAGGAGGAACGCAGGCGCGGAGGCAAGTAAAGAGGGGGGGGGGTCAGGGTGTTTGGAAGTGGAACAGAGCCAGAGGCCACCAAATCCCTGTCAGGGGCCGCCACGCAAATATGTATCCATCCTCAGAGGATTATTATATTAGGGATATATATTGGCGTGGCGGCCCCTGGGGTTTGGCGGCCCTGTGCAGGTGCACAGGGAGAGCATCCTTTACGACACGGATTTTACTCCGCAGTGCTTTTACGACGCGTCCGTTACAACGCAAGTCGTAACCACGACTTGCGCTGGAGGGCGCTAGAGGATTAAGAATAGTATATTTACTATTCCAACACCTTCCCTAGTGTCCACGGGACTGGTGTTAGAATAGTAAATTATACTATTCTCAATCCACGCCCCCAACGCAAGTCGTGGTAACGACTTGCGTTGTAAGGGACGCATTGTAAAAGCACGCGTTGTGACGGTACGCGTCGTACCGTCATACATGCGTGCACAGCTTGCACACGCCTAAGGCCGCCCCTGGTCATTGCCTAGAGTTCAAATGGTCAAACCAGGAACTAGTGTGCGACTCCTGGCTACTCCTAAGTGATAGCCATGCTCTTAACCTTTGGGAAATCTCCCATTTGTTGGTGAGGTGTTAAAGGAAATTGCTGAATTGAAATGTACCTTTTGTTCCTGTCATTGGCCGTATGCCTGAAGCCAGGGGTGGCAACGGCAGAGACAGGGCTGCCAAAGGACAAACCAATGGTAGCAGCTCTTACCCCATATTGACATCCATTACCCAGTGGGGTCGAGCACAGTAGCCATTTGGGCGGAAACACTACATGGTACATGTCAAAGGAGCCACCACTCCCGCTTATTTAACTTAGTTTTGAAATAAGACGAACATTCTAGCCTTTTACTAGGAAGCGAGAGTAAAGCTGTCTGTCTACTTACAAATTAATATTACTTGTATCTGGTATTTTTGATTAAGGAGAAAGCAAAATAGCTTCCTCGTGTCAAAGGAAACATCCCGGCTTGCCCTGTCAGCATTCATTAGATACACTTTTGCATGCATCGAATGCTTAACTTGTCTCAAGGTCTGATAGTCTGACAGCTCAGTTTGAGGAGAAGGTTTATTTTCTGACAGGTTTGGGAGGCCTGTCTTCCTGCTTCATTGAGCAGCGATACTTTTGTTTGGCTTTATTCATTTGAGAATCTCCTTGGTCACAACAAAGAACACTGTGGCAAAAGGCCATCAATCAGCCACAGCTCGGCATCAGCTATAGTTTAGACATGCGAAATGTGCGCGAACACAGGCTCAGTGCTTGGACATCTGTCCACCGAAATATGCGGGTTGACGGAAGTGACGTCACGTGTCCTTTGAGCGCGAATAACAACATAAGGTTGAACCCCTGTCTCAACAGACATATTTTTGCTGCTAACGACATATGACGGAGACTATAGAACGTAAACGGGGCTCTCACCTTGAGGTAAAGGTAGAAAGGAGGGTGTCAATAGAACACCTCATCCGGGGTAGCAAGCCCTATATAAATTCAGACCCTTCCCTCTTCTATCCCTCCACCATCCGTTTTCTTTTAATCTCTGTAGTTTTTTAATCCAAACAAAACTCACATGTCCACCGCTCAAATGAATTACATATCTCCCCATACTAATTCACCACTAATCCCCTTTGGGTTCCGGAGTAGCGTGCTTCTCGCCGAAAAAGCGCTTTGACGCCTCGTCAGGGGTCGTAAGCACTATATAAATGCAATTACAATTGCAAATGTGTGAAATGGGGGAATAGCAGCCGCCCCTGGCCACCCCTGATTGACGCCCAAATATCAGTATGGCGCATGTAAACCATAACGTGTGAAAAAGAGGGGGCCCATGTTTGATAAACAAAGTACACTTTTTTTATAGATCATTTCCCACTAAGAACTTCATTGCGAGTGGCTCATTATTTTGGGGAGTGTTACCGAACCCCAAAAATCCACAAATAACACTTAGTGCAAGTACCTTACTGTTCTAAGGTTAAAAAAATAAATGTATCAGAATTTGACAAGTAAATGTGTAATAATTTGGGCATATTCCTGTATTTTTCCTCATGCTGTAAGAATCAATTAAAAGAGTTAATAAAAGAAACAGAGAAAGGACCTTTAGGATATGTTATGAGAAGGCACCTATGACAGTCACCTAGTTGTAGCAAGCATGTCAAACGTTTTCGCAAGGTCTGAGTGAAGAACGTCAGGAGTGGTGTTTTCCTTTGGATGAGCACCTGTTTCCAATTTTAACAAAATGTCATATTTAGGAAAACAGAGAGAAACAGTAGATGCAACACCTGGCGCTATCTAGTGATATCAGTTGCCTCGCCATTGAATAACAGGGCAGCTTTAATTTAAAATCTATAAATAAATGTTGCCACATGAGTCCGTGGGCCTCTGAAAGAGCACATGCCAGGGAATAATGTCCCTCTCACCCTCCCTTCTGACGACCCTGGGTGGCAGAGGATGAGAAACAGCTTGAGGGCATTTTTCTATTTATGGTCCAAATGTTACAATATTTTTAGATTGCCTTCAACTTGACGCTTCACTCTTCAAATGTGAAACATGTTAAAATATATGAAACCTAAAAAGGTCGATATTAGGCCTGTCAGCCTGGTTTTTGGTTGTTTTTTTCGAAAAACAATGGCTCTATTATAATATTCCAATACTGTCACATTAGTTCAAATTCTCATAACTGTATGAGTTCCCGGCTTAGCCACAATATCAAAACTTACCCGAACAGCAGATACTTATTTCCGAGAAAGGTGGCAACCCTGCTTGGAGGCAAACGACACACAAATGATGCAACATAATTGTAAACACTGTGCATTAGGGTACTCCCGTGTCTTAGTAGTGGTGCATTAAGCACCCTATGTGTTTTTATTTTTACGTCGAATTGTGTATTATGTATCTAATTAGGATTGTTCTCTGAATGGAGGATGTGTAATGTTTTTTTATGTGGAAATGAATTATAACAGGATGTTTTCTTAATTAAAACGTGTGCTGGGGATTTTCTTCCTTGCTGGCATTTGTGCTTCTATAAGTGAGTCTGTGTGGCTGTCGTTGAATTGAGTGGTTGGTATATTCATTAAAAAATATTTGTGGACCCAAGGGGAAGTTGTATTTCTCTACTGTATTGTTGTGCCCTGCTCCCTTGGTGTGAGGGGCCTCCTATCCCTTTTTGCAAAAGTAGTTGTTACAGCCACACTAGGCTCAAAATTAGAATACTGTAATTGTATTTATCTTTACCTCAGAAAAACCAAACTCCACTACCTTCAGTTTATCCAAAAGTAAGTCAAATGGGCTGTTTGTCTTATAGCTGCTGCCCGGTCATCTTGTGCCTTTCCTTCTCTTTGTGCCTTCCCTTCTTTTAAGTAAGTGAGATACTCCTGTGCTACTATTTCAGAGTAAAATACCCTGAACTGTCCCTTAAAACCAACTTTGAGGCGACAGGGAAACATCAGGTATACCTCACACCCTACATTTTGGAAGGGTGTTATTAGCTGCCTCAGGCGCCATCTTCTCTCCACAGTGGTGTGGCAAAAATCTGGGCGAGCAAAAAAAGTTATACCTTTGTATGATGGCTTGGCCACTGGCTTTGCCTTACTGATTACTTCTTCCCTTAGCAAAAAATTCCACACATACACCAGTATGGCTCTTGATTTGGAGCCTTCATTATTTTTCCTTTGTATCAGAGGAAAACGATGCGCCCGCTGTACCTCCTTGTCCCAATCCCACTTGTCTATCCCCGGGAAGGCTACTTCAGCAACTCAGCCACAAAGGCACATACATCAGCCCCCTCCTTCCCTTCCTCAATTCCAAGCAGTCTTATGTTATTGCGCCTTTGTCTATTCTCGAAATCTTCGAGCTTCCAGAGAACATCCGATGAGGTCTTTTCTTGCTCACGTCTATATTCCTGTAATTTTACAACTTCTTCCTCCACCTTGCCTGTCCTCTCCTCCACTTCCACCAGTCTTCCAGACACTTCCGCATACATTTTATTGACTTTGCCAGAGACCCTTGGATTTTCTTATTTGCATGTTTAGCTCTCTGACTCTCACGCCGAGCCTCCCCCTGGATTTGCTTCAGGGTCGAAAACAAAAGTTCAAAACCAGCTGCATAGCCTCCCTCATGTGCCTGTGTCTGAGACTGAGCTTGTGCCTGAGCCTGCACCTCAACCTGATTTGGTTGTAAGGAACCAACAGCTGCACTCTCCTGATATGGCTGTGAAGTGGCAGCATAGTCCCAATCCAGTTTTTTAGTCACCCCCGTCTGTGCTATGCTTCCAAGCTTCTTGGCTCTTCTTCGAGTCTTTCTTCTGGCTCTGCTTGTCTTACCCACTGGCTTTCGCTTTAAGACAGTATTATGTTCTGATTCTGACTCTAAGTCTGAAGTATCTGCCTCTGAAACCTCTGAGCAACTCTCCGTAGATGATGATTATGATAGGTCGTCTAATTTAGTGGATAGGTCATCACTTAAATCTGATTCTTCACCCTCCACTTCCTCTTCGTCATCCTCATTATCTTCCTTATCATCGTTGTTCCCAGTGAAGAAACAATCGTCACTCGGTGAACCAGTAACTGTTGGAGGCAGATGGGTTTCCTTATTATCAGCTCCCCCATTATCCTTCCCCCCAGTCACTATTTTGATCATTATATGGGGGTTCCTCACAGGTATTGTCATTGCTACCATCTTTATCCTTGCTTGTTTTGTCTAATTGGTTGCAGTTGTTATTGTTTATGAGGGCACTCCATAGTGTTTCCTCATCACCCGGTACTTGCTGTATTGTCTCGGTTATCCGGATACCTTCACTCAATAGATTAGCCCCCTCTTGCTCCTTACCCCTCAAGGCTTGCTGCGTACTCTGCACCAGTATTAGCGTTGGAGCCTGAGAGGCAGCTGTTCTTGCTGAGGCATTTATCTGCAAGAGTGTTTCCTCCCCCGCACTTCCAGACAAAGGTTTCATTTGTTTTAAGCCAGTTACCTGCTCCCTGGCAGTTACTTCAGTCTGTCCCTTATTAATGAGATCCCCCTCTAGATTCAAAGAGACCAACCCGTTTCCGCTCCCCAAAGCTGTTGCCTTGCCTGCAGTCTTGCTCCGTGTATCACCTCCATCACTCTCGGGAACTTGCAGGTTTTCTCCTTGTCTCACCGCAGCTGCTCCGGGTTGAGCCTCGCTCCTCATACTATTGACGTCACCCTCCGGCTCCGGCTCAGCCTCTAGGAAGACAGCCTCGCTTACATCTGTCAATGGGTTCGCCGGTTCTGTAACCCCAGCTGATCCGTCCATCCCAGTAGTAGCAGCGGGCGCATTCTCCATTCTCATCGCCGGAAACGATTCAAACAGTATCGGCTGCCGCAGGCTGATTTCCCTCGAAGAATCGTAGCCAGCATCCATGGTCTTAGAGGATCCCTTTCCAGGTGGATCCTTTCTTCTCTGATTTTTTCTCCGCCTCTCTGTCCTGCTTTCTCCTTTCCGTCGCTGACAGCTTCGCTTCTTCCCGCAGCCTGGCAGCCTCTCTTTGTGCTTGAGCTCTATGGCGAGCCTTTGCCCTGAGATTTACAGCCGGATTCTCGGAGTCACTTGCTTATACATCCTCGTCCTCTCTCTCAGTCAGGTCCTTAATCGCCTTCATTATTTTTGGAGCCATGAGCCACCTTGCAGTATCCCAGCCAGTATGTAAACGCTGGAGTGTCTCTGCAATTGTTACTCCGATTATCTGCCAGTAGTTGCTCGGCTCTTTCTTGAAGTAAGTGTACCCTCGTTAGAAAAAAATGAAGGAAGGAAGAGAAAGGAAGGGAGCAGTACGGATAATCCTGGCTATACAACACTAAGAAGGGACATAGGGAGAGGGGGAGGGAGAAGCTTCCTAGGGGGGTTCGGATGTCAGACATAGGTCAGCATTGACCTATTTGCCAGTAAGTGGGGCGGAGGGTAGGCGCTTGGGGAAGGGTGGGGAGGGGGGGTGCAGGGCACGGCACAGCAACAAATGACAGAATTATTCACAGAGGAAGAGGTGGGAGAGAGGGGAGATAAGACAAGGGGTTTGGGGCTTGAAGGAAGGAAGGCTATTTGCGGGGGTTGGCACAGTTTAAAAATATTAAGAAATAATCGAAAAATAAATACGTTTAATAAATCTATGATTATACATGGTAACAAAATAGGAAATTATATATGAGGACTAGATATGTAACATGGAACGTTTGTGGTCTAAATGATGCCCAGAAAAGGTTAAAGGTTTCAGTTGTATTAAAACAAATGAATGTTGATTTTATTTTTTTCTGCAGGAAACACATGTTATGGCTTCGCAAGAATATTTTTTGAAACAACTGTGCTTTCACGTATTAGTTAATTCACGGCAAGGTGTTAAAAAAAAGGGGAGTAGCTATATTATCTACAAATAAAAATCTGCTAATGAGAAAAAAGGCACAGGATCAATGGGGGAGATGGGCAATGATTGAGTGTATGATAGATGGGGAGTGGACTACGTTGGTAACAGTATATGGATCAACTGAGGATGATCCTGAGATCTTCTAGTTCTTGTACGTGGAATTGGCTACTTGGGCACCTAGAAATATTATGGCAGGGGACTTCAATATTAATGGTGCTGATGGCTTGGGGCTGGGTTCATATGGTAAATACCAAGGTAGGAAGAGGCGAGTATGCCAAGCCCTACAGAGTCTAGTAGCAAATAATGCTCTATCAGATGTATGGGGGAAAAAGTGGGCCGATATAAAGGGTTTTACATACTATTGCGCTCTACATCAAACCTGTGTAAGATTGGACTATTTTTTCGTCTCAAGCACAGTCCTATCGGAATCAAGGATAGAAAGGCTTCCGCGGCTCCTCAGCGATCATAATCCCCTAGTGCTTTCAATAGCTAAGTCAACAAATACTAGGCAGCAAAGAGAGTGGACTTTTGAAAGAGGGCTACTACAAGAAGACAAATATGTGGCCCACATGAAAAAATGGATCAGGGAATTTTTCGAGATCAATAGAGATAGCACTGCTGTAGGGGTCGTTTGGGATGCCTTTAAGACGGTGGTCCGGGGGGAGACGCTGAGCTTTAACTCTTTTAAACGAAAACAGGAGCAGATGCGGAATATAGAACTAGCGCGGGCAGTACTTAAGGCTGAGGAGAAAATAGAGGAGTGTGTTATGAATGGGATCCCCTTAGATACTCCTATGATAGAACTTCTGAAAGCTAAAGGGGATGCAGAGGGGGATATCGCCAGAAAAGCTGCGAAAATATATACAACCAAAAGAGAGAGATGTCACGAATTTAGTGAGACAGTAGGTAGAACTCTGGCTATAAGGACTAGGCAACAAGAAGCGTCGGGCACTGTGAGGGAGATTAGGGATACTGCAGGCAGGATTCACACATATTCAGAGGAAATAAGAGAGGTCTTCAGAACTTTTTATAAGAATCTGTATGATGAACCAATAAGGGGAGATGCCCGTAGAATCAGAGATTACCTGCAGGAGATTCCGGTAGTTAAGTTCACGGATGAGGAGGCAGAAGGTTTGGAAGAAACTATGCAGGGAGAAGAAATCAAAAATGCTATCTTTAATCTCCCCTCAGGGAAAGCAGCGGGCCCTGACCAAATACCAATAGAGTTTTATAAGGTATTTTGGGACATTCTAGAAGGTGATATAGTTAGGACAATGCAGCAGGCACAGATAGGTGAATCTATTCCTAGATCATGGGGGGGGGCGTGGAAATAGTGATAATTTTGAAAAAAGGGAAGCCTTCGGAAGAACCTGGATCATATAGACCCATCACCCTTATGAATACGGATACTAAGGCTTTCTCTAAAGTGTTAGCAACAAGTTACGCTAGGATAATAGATAAAGTAGTAAGTAAGAACCAGCACGGTTTTATACCTGGAAGGGGCACCACACATCACACACGTAAGGTGATAACTCTATTTGATGCTACAGCAGTCTCAGGAGACCCGATGGCGGTCATGTTGTTAGACGCGGAAAAAGCATTTGATCGGGTCTCCTGGGACTATATGTGGTATGTAATGGAAAGATCAGGTGTAAAAAAACGATTCATTAAAGCAATCCAGGCACTATATGTAGATCCAATGGCCTCTGTTCGGGTAAATGCGGGGCCCACAGGACAATTTCGAATAAACAGAGGTACGAGGCAGGGATGCCCCTGCTCCCCACTGCTATTCGCCATGTATATGGACCCACTGTTCCATAGAATAGAGATGAGTGATCTAATAACCCCATTACCTACGCGTACTGGCCAGTGTAAAATATTAGCATACGCTGACGACGTTGCAGTGATCACACCGAACCCAATGGAGACTATTGCCCAAGTTGAAATTGAGGCCTTGAGGTTTGGGGAGATTTCGGGCTATAAACTCAACACTGCTAAGACACAGATAATCAAAAATTGCCACACTATATGTACAGATAGCCGAGTGATCCACGCAGCAACATACTTAGGGGTGATTATCTCGGCCGACCTAGATAGTTTAGTGGAAAAGAATATAACACCTTTAATTAATAAAGTGCGAAAGGACCTGGATAGATTAGATAACTTACATCTAACTATTGTAGGGCGGATGAATGTAGTAAAGATGTTGGTTTTACCTAAGTTTTTATATTTTTTTAGAGCAATACCCCTATTATTTGAGGCCAAGCTGTTTAAGAACATTGAATATTTGATTAATAGATTTATTTGGGCAAAGGGGAAAACTAGGAGGGCACTTAGGTTAATGACACTTCCACGGGAGAAGGGTGGGTGGGCATTGCCAGAAATAAAACTATACTACTGGGCAGCAGCTTTGAAATATATGGTAGGCTTGGTGGGGGGGGGGCAGAGTCTGAAGGGTGGAGTGAGCTTGGTTCATTGGCAATCTATGGCCTGGTATTGGGGCCAGAAGCTGAGAATATACTTCTGAAGTACACGGAGCCTAGCTATTTTAAGAGGACACGGTTCAAGACTTTGATTGTGGCTCATACAATCTGGAAAGCTTTTGCCAAAAGGTTTGGATTGGGGAGGTATAATTTCTTTACTAGATTGAAAGAAAATCCAAATTTGCCAGAGGAGCTTTTTGCTGACCCTATATTTATAGAATGGGGAAGGAAAGGAGTTAGAAGGGTAGGAGATCTGTTAGGACAACAAGGGGTTCACCAGTTTTCTGAACTACAGGCAAAGTATGCTCTAGACAATAGACAATTCTACAAATATTTACAAGTAAGGAGTTTCTTGTATAACAAAAAGGGAGGACCATCGGGATTTAATAAAAACCCAATTATGGAAGTAATCCAAGCAGGGGAGGATTGTACAATAAAGAGATTTTATGCTGAATTGATAACCTCAAAGGAGGATGATACCGAAAAATGGGCAAAAAAATGGAAAAACAGCTTAGATATTAGTGAAGAAAGCTTTTAGATATCTTTAGAAAAGGGATATACATTACTGTGTTCGGCATCTCTCCAGGCACAACACTACAAAACTATATACCATCTTTACCACACACCAGCAAAGATAGCTCAGTGGGGAGGCATAACAGGAACTAGTTGTTTTAGGTGCGAAAGCTTAGATGCAGATTTGGTACATGTGTTCGCAGCATGCCCTCATCTGCAGCTGCTAGAAAAAAGCATTGAGGGCTTTGTAAAGAGAATATTAGGAACTGATATCCTTTTAACACCCTCGGTAATTCTTTTGGGTGTGAAGGAGGATGTGAGGCAACTGCAGGGGGGAGGGGAATTCTTGTTTGTAGCTATGTCAGTTATGAGACTCTGCATCGCATCTGCATGGCTGGACCCCTTGCCACCTTCATTTCATCACTGGTTGGCCAAATTATTAACAATATATAACCTGGAGACCGAAAATTATGCAAGGAAGGGGAAAAAGGGAAGGAAGCTTGGCAAACAGATTTGGGATTCCATTACGCGATGGAAAGAAGGGAGTAGGGACTGAAATGTTAGAATTATGTTTACTTATTGTGCACTGCACCATATAAGATGTGTCTCATTGTTCTGCTTTGTTGTTTATTCCTTTTAAACCCCATTTGTTGGGATCTAATTTTTCATTCTTTCTCTTTTCTTTATTTATCTGCTGGGTAATCATTATTATAATTGGTATGATATACTAAAGTGAAGAGACTGTATGTCTTAGAAAAATCTGAAGTATGATGATTAACTTATACTTTTAAATGTATAATGGCTGATTTGTAATTGGAGAAGAAAAAATGAAACAAAGATTATTTTTAGTTTTGCTGTAACGTATTGCCGTGTCCTGTATGTAAAAGTGGGAAAAAAGATTTCAATAAAAAGATTTAAAAAAAAAAAAAAGTTTATCCAAAAGTAGGCAGCTGGGCTGCTTCGTAGGGCTCTTCCTTTTCCAGGGGCTTTTCTTCATCAGCTGGCTGTGAACCCCTTGCCAGAATCCAATTCAAGACCCTCATTTTACTACATGGTGCCATCTTTCTTCCCCTCCTTCCACATTCAAATATCCATTCTGGAACGAACATTCCATTCCATCAGCCTTCTTCTTTCAAAGGCCCTTAGATCATCAAAGCTAAAATGGGAGGTTGAACCTCCTCCTATCTTGTTTTTAGGTTTCGCATGCACAGCTTGTATTTAATACATCTTAAAAAGGTGCTCTTATCAGCTCCCATGTCACTGTGTTCATTCACTTTTGTGTGGAACTTTTTTTTTGTTAATTTCCCCTGGTTTCACACATCTATGATACTAACGTTGTTCACTCTGCTAAGCTCCATTCACTGTCAAGATAAGATCTCTTCCCACAGAAAAGGCAAACAGCTCGAACGGTGTGCTGAAATGCTTGCTTTTTTAAAACTTTGTTGTGTAAAGCAGATGCTTTAGCCTTAGAATGTTTGTGGCATTTTCTATTCATGCTCAGTACCTTTCTTTGCACTTTGTAGGCATTATCTGATTGTTCTTTTCAACTTAATCTATTTGGTCATTATGATCTACTAAACAGGCACACACAAGCACAGTTACCTTGCACACAACAGGGTCATAATTTGAATTGTGCAGCAGGTGCTGTAACACCGGATCCAAAGTTGTCAGAACTCCTCTAAACACATAATATTGCTATATTTGACTATTACACAAGCAGTCACAATTGCAGGTACTTTGCAGTTAAAAGAGGCTTGATTCAAATGGGGCAGTGGCACTGAGGCCAAAAGTTGTCACAACTCCACTAAAAGCAAAACATTGCTATATTTTACTACTAAACAGTCAGTTACAAGTGCAGTTATCTTGCAAGAAACAGGGTCATTATTTGAATGCTGCAGCAGGTGCAGGGGCACCAGGCCCAAACATGATCAGAGCTCCGCTACACACTAAATATTGCTATATTTTACAACTAAACAGGTAATCACAAGTGCAGTTATCTTGCAAGCTCTTGGGTCATGATTTTAATAGGGCAGCACGTGCATTGGCAGCAGGACCGGTAGAGAGATAAAATATCAAAATTAAAATATCGATATACAATAATATTGATGTTTTAATTTCGATGGTATAGAATATCAATGTGCAATAATATCAATAGACAGAATATCAATATTAAGGTATGTATGTTACTAATATCAAAATTTTGTTTAGTGTTATGTATTTTATTATGTTGTTCATATGTTTGTTAAACATGTTTTTTAATTTATGTTTAGAAATTAGTAATTATGTTTACATTTTGCGTTTTAGTATCAGAGCGGGTTGTGGGTTTATAGGGGAATAGGTGGGAAGTAATTTAATTATAATAAATTAATTAATTAAAACAAAATTGATTAATAAATAATTATTAATTAATAATTAATTGGTAATTAATTATTAATAATTAGTTAATTAAATTAATTAGAGTTAAAGTAGTAATATTTATTATTTTTTGTTATTATTAATTAATAATTAATTGGTAATTAACTATTATTAAGTGATTTAATGACAATTACATTTTTTATGTGATTTATTTATGTGTAGTGGGTTGTGTGTTTATAGGGGAATAGGGTGTGACATAAATTAAACTAATTAAAGAGATTGTGTTTATTTATTTATTGATATTTATTGTTAATTAATTGTTAATTAATTAATTGGTAATTCGTTTTTTTATTATTTAATAATATTAATTAGAAATAATGTATTAATAAATATTGTTTATTCTTGGATATATAATGCTAATTAATTATTAATTGGTAATTAATTATTAATTGGTGATTAATATGTGTTAATTAGTTAATTTATAATTATATCAATGTAATAATATTAATTGTTATTAATTGATTAATTGATATTTACATTAATTGTGTTTGTTTGTATGTGTAGTGTGTGGTGTGTTAAAGGGGGAGTAGTGTGGGAAGTAATTTTACCCCCATGTTATACAACGCTTTCCTTACTGTTGCACCCTCTGGAGTGGGAACAGTAATTTTTACCCCTACGCTATTCAACGCTTTCCCTACTGTTGCACCCTCTGGAGTGGGAATAGTAATTTTTACCCCTACGCTATCCAACGCTTTCCCTACTGTTGCACCCTTTGGAGTGGGAATAGTAAATATTACCCCTACGCTATCCAACGCTTTCCCTACTGTTGCACCCTTTGGAGTGAGAATAGTAAATATTACCCCTACGCTATCCAACGCTTTACCTACTGTTGCACCCTCTTGAGTGGGAATAGTAATTTTTACCCCTACGCTATCCAACGCTTTCCCTACTGTTCCACCCTTTGGAGTGGAAATAGTCATTTTTACCCCTACGCTATCCATCGCTTTCCCTACTGTTGCACTCTCTGGAGTGGGAATAGTAATTTATACCCCTACGCTATCCAACACTTTTCCTACTGTTGCAATATGTGGAGTAAGTATATATATTAATTTATAGGTAGAGTTTTTAATTAATTGTAAATGTACATGTATTAGTTATTATTTTTTAAATATGTTTTCATGTTTATATTTATAATTTGTTAAATTATATGTATTTTAAATTATTTTTACATTATTATTAATACATTTAAAAAAACAATATTTTTAACTTCGATATTTTTGTACTATGATATTTGTTTTCTCGATATTTTTCTACTTACCTTTATGTAGATAGAACTCCGATATTTTTGATGTCGATATTTTTGTGTCAATATTTTTGTATGTCTATATTCTGTCTGTCGATATTATGTCATAGATTCAGCAGGACCAAAAGCTGCAGGCACCCCACTAAACACTGATTATCAATATATTTGGGCAGTTATCCTTCAGGCACTAAGATCATGATTTGAATGGTGCAGCAAGTGTAGTGGCACAGGGCAAAAAAGTAGTCAGAACTCCTCTAAACACATAATATTGCTATATTTGACTACTAAACAGGCAGTCACAATTGCAGTTACCTTGCAGTTAAAAGTGTCAGCACTGCCACGTACGGGGCTGGGCTATGGGGTCTTGCAAATGTGGACAAACTGCAAAAAATTGAAAATTCCTTTGTAAGATATCTATTTGCAGTACCGAAGAGCTCCCCCACATATGGGTGTCACCTAGAGCTGGGGATAGACTGTATATCAGACACTATAAAAACTCAACCAGTAATGTTGTGGTGTATTTGGGTTACTGAACAATGTCACTTAACAAGATCAATTGTGCAAGATATTAAGACACTCGACCACTGTGGGAAGATAAAATGGCTGGCATATGTCAAGGCTCTACTAACAGACCTAGGTTATGAAACATTTTTTGCTGAACCACTAACAATAGCAGAGATTTCAAAGGCAGATCTGAAGAAAGCATGCCTGGAACATCTGGGGCAGGTGCGCTTGCTAAAAGAGATAGGGAAAACCTCTGTCCAACAGGGTCTATTAGCTCAGACTGTTTTTTCTATTGAACCTTACTTGTTGAACAAGTTTAAGTCAGTTTGAAAAACTGTTGTTGACACGCTTCAGACTCAATATGTTTCATCGAATGGTATCTTTTCCCTCTCAGAACGACTGGACATCAAAATCGTTCCCATGCCCTTGTGACTTTGTTTCGCCACCACCCACCATACATGTAATACTTTTTTTCAAATTTTACACTATTCCACAAAGGCGTTGGATACTACCCATATTGAGAAACTGGGGCCTGCGCCAATGCCGTCCAGTATATTTGGCGCTTCAGTACCTTGAAGATGAAATAGTAGCAAAAGCGATGGCCTGTTTCCTTAAATTCTGTATCCGCCATCGCTTGAACCTTTGATAAGATCAATCATCTTTTTTACACATTAGAGGGCCGATGAAATCACTGTCAAAACTGTACGTTATACCATGGTCATATTTTTTATGAATTGTGATTTATTTGTAAACTGTGTTTTATTGTATAGTAATAACTAATACCAAATTTTAATGGATTTTTAACTGAGAAAGTGTATAAAATGTATTTTATTAACTTTTATGGTATTTCTACAATTATGAAAAACCGAATAAAGTTGGTTTTGATTTGATTTGATTTGATTTAAATGGTACTGCAGGAGCAGTGGCACTAGGGTCAAAGCTCTAGGGACCCCACTAAACCTAGCTTATTGCTAAAATTTTAAACTAAACAGGCAGTCACAAGTAAAGTTACCTTGCAGAAAACAGGGTCATTATTGGTGCAGTAGGTGCAGTGATACCAGGACCAAAAGCTCTAGGCACCCAACTAAAGACCTAAAATTGCTATAATTTACTACTAAACAGGCAGTCACATGTGCAGCCGCCTTGCAGACAACAGGGTCATGATTTGAATGGTGCAGCAGGTGTAGTGGCACCGGGGCCAAAAGCTCTAGAGACCACCCTAAATGCAGAATATTGCTAAATTTGACTACTAAACAGGCAGTCACAAGTGCAGTTATCTAGCAGGAACTCGGGCCGTGATTTCAATGGTGCCCCAGGTGCAATAGCACCAGGGCCAAAAGTTGTTAGAACTCCTCTAAACACCAAATATTGCTGTATTTAACTGCATAATAAGCAGTCACCAGTGCAGTTACCTTGCAGACACTATGGCCATGATTTAAGTGGTGCAGCAGGTTCAGTGACACCGGGGCCCAAAGCTCTAGAAACCCCTATAAACATCCACTATTGTAATATTTTACTCCTAAACAGGCAGTCACATGTGCAGTTACCTTACAGGCAATAGGGTCGTGATTTGAATGGTGCAGCAGGTGCAGTGGCAACAGGCCCAACATTTTCAGAACTCCTCTAAACACATAATATTGTTATTACATCAATTAATTTTATTATTTCCCTTTTTCATTTCATTTTTTAAAATTTTGCAATTACTTACCCACACTACACCACTAGGAACAGCACAATGTATTGCCATTTTGTACATAAACAAGTCATACCACTTTAACCCGTTCCATGCTGAGGACGGCCCCGGGCCGTCCCACGTGACGATGGGCATGTGTGGGGGACGGCGGGGCGCCATCTAAACCCTGCCCACTGATTAAAATGCCTGCACCGAGGCAGAATTCGGACCGCAGTCAACGGGTTAACAGACTTTCTGTAACTTATATTGTACAACTACGCAGCAAGATACAGCTTACAACAAAAAACAGCTTAATATTAATCACATAGGCGAAAACTAATTCATTTACCAATTTATTTATTTTATTTATTTATTTGCGGGTTTGTACCACGCTAGATTCGACTCCCGGCAGCCACAACAACAAAGGGGGAGGAAAACCAGGTAGAATGTATGCTAAAATTGGAACAAGGAAGTTTTACGTAGTTTCCTAAATGATAAATGTTCTGAGCATTGTCTGAGAGCTCTGGGGAGATTGTTCCATAAAGAGGGCCCAGCCACAGACAAAGCCCTGCCACTGTGTCTAACCTTCTTTGCCCGGGGGACACATAGTAGGCCTTGGTCACTGGACCTGAGGGAGCCTGTGGGAATATAGGGAGTGAATTTGTTTACTAGATATGCAGGGCCGAATCCATTAAGGCTTTTATGAATTATGCAGCATGCTTTGAATTTGGTTCTCTATTTAACAGGCAGCCAATGAAGTTTCACCAGTATTGGTTTGGAAGGAGTTCGGGGAGGGGCGTTTAGGACCAGCCGAGCTGCAGTGTTCTGAACCACTTGGAGTTTTGCCAGAACTCCTTCGTTAGAAGACAGGCTGGTTAAAGCTTGGAATGCCCTCCATCTGAATTTCCGATTCACTCATTCATTGATGAATATCAGATAGAAACTTTCAACTCTGATTTTTTTAGTGCCCGAATTGCTATCTATTTTCTGTTACCACCTTTTAACAGAGCATATTGTCACAACATTGATGGTAGCCATCATTCCTAAGGCAATTCCTCTCATGATCAAAAATGATGCTCACCAGTTGGGATTGTCTAGTGATCTGCCTTTTTCTTTAAGTTGGGATTGCGCTAGCATGACAGACTCTCTTGGCAGTGTGTCAAAAACTGCTTTAATGAGAGTAGGTCACAGATCTGCTACTTTAACTTGGCATAACGCCTTACAACTAAAAGCCATGGCTCACTAAAACAAACACCATCATGAACTCCCCCTGCCCATAAACCTTTCTTTTCACCTCTGTCCTGCAAATCTCCAAACACCTAACACTCCTCCTGCCGTCTCTGCTGGACCTCATCACAACCACTTTGTCTTCCTAAAACCCTTGAGAGCCTCACAGCTGAAAGCTCCCCTCCACGTCGACCCACCCAACGCTGACATGCCTGTCCAGGAGCCTAGCCAACATTGATTTCACCTCCCTATCTGGCCCTAACAGCAAATCCATTCCACCCCCTTTCTTATGAATCTCTCAATACCTGTCCCCACCAGCAGCAACAACGACACCTCCTATGATGAAAAAAAGCCAGCCCAAATGAAACAACATCCCCCCTCCTCGCCCTAAATCCATCTCAAGTAAAGGACTGATGGGTAGGAATGCAGTGATACTCACTGAGGGGTTATGGAAAGGTAGGGAAGAGGAAGAGGAAGAGACAAAATCTTTCTAACCTCACCCCCACCCAGACCCAACCAACCCCCTGAAAAAAAAGTGTAATTTGCAGATTTACATAGCACAGCTCATCACCTGTGAGAGTATCTGGGCTCTATCCTTGGGCATGGGGGAGATTGGGTTATTTGCCCAGAATCACTGGATATTGAGCCGACACCAAGACACAAACTCAGATCCCCAGCTACCGAGTCTGCAGCTCTAGCCACTGCGCCACATCCTCTCACCTACAGCACCAGGAGGGAGAATGGGAGAAACCCTTCTCCTGCCTGGTACTCCATTGGGTGGCACAATGCAAGCATGACATGGTCTTATTTGTAGTGTGTAAAAGGCTGCCTTAATAAGAAGAGGTTCCACGTTTGATACATTATTCTAATATAATGCCTTACTATAAAAGACTCTGCGTCACTAATACAAACACATCACTAACTCCCCCACCTGTAAATCCTCACGTCCCCCTGCACTCTGTGGCTATCCAAAACCTAACAATCCCCTTATCATCTCTGCCTCTCCCTATCCTTTTTAGAAGAACTTTGTCCTGCTAAAATCTTTCACTGGATCAGTACTGCCCTCCACACCTGTCCCTACACCTGTCCTAGTACCTACCCAACCCTCCCTTCATTCCATACCAGCCCCTTAGAGCACCACCCAGGAAAACACTTGCACAGGTGTTTTGCTGCACTTGCTTTTTCTCCCAATCCTCTTTTTCATTTCTCCAAAGAATCCAGATCATGTCTACTCTCCAAGCAATTCTGTCTCCTCTTCTCCTACAAATCTAACAAGTACAATTCATTACCCAATTCTGACAAGTGCATGCCATCATCATGAAATATCTCTAATCTTTATATGTAATGTTCCTATGCACCAGACAATGAAAAACATCTAAGTCAAAAACGTGCATCTCCCTACTAATTTTCCTAGGCATTCTGTCAAATACCAAGGTCCCAGACCACTGCCTCTCAAGTAGTGCCACCAAAGGCAACTGGACCGAATTGTTTTCACCCAAATGCACCACCAGCACATTCGGACAGCCTTTTCCCTTTTGCAACTCCGACAGTGCGGGCAACGTCTGCCTCCAACGCATATCCCCTTTAACACAATTCTACTCTTACGCTCTCTATTTGCACCCTTAACTGCCTCCCTAAAGCTTACTTCTCCACATGTTCAGCTCCCGGTTTAACGGAAGAATGCCCACAAATCCACAATACAATTCTGCTATTTTCCAAACTCCAAGCGCAATCTGCAAACGAAACAAATAACAAGACATGTTAAAACTATACCCCTTCTCTGAATTTCCCACTTAAAATCCATCTACACCCATATTATCACATATCTGGCATGCAAGCCAATTTCTACCTTCCAATACTTCTTATTTCCAAAATCTGGCTGGTTTGTTTCTCTTCTACTGATCAAATTGAAATATAAAGAAATGTTGTCCACATGAAACCCTGGATGTTGACATCCGTTATTCTTCTTATGAACGTTGCTGAATACACATAGTTTTGACACCGGAACCTGACAACACTATATACGTGTGCACAGGACTTTGAATCATATGTGTCGTATGGATTGTGACCCGCACACTTGCAGGGGTTGTTTTTCTCTTCTGAGTTTGTTCCCCCTGACTTGTTTGCACTGTGAACTTACGAGATATGATCTTAAACTGCTAAATGTACACGCTTGAGCACCATTACTTCCTGTACACAATCAAAACCCATCACAGTACTCTTTACTTCTCATTTCCAAAAATCTGTTGCCTCTGTAGCTATCACTGCCCTTAAAGAGTGTGCCAGAACTCCTGCAGCTCCAAGCCCAACCTCCCGAGGCCCAACCGAAGGACCCTCATTAACTGATAAAAAGTGATTGCTACTGCTTTGGCAACCTTAACACTTCACCCTCACTCTCACCCCTCAACTGTGGAAATTGCTACAACCGGTTATTGGAAGACAGTCCTAAGACCCCAAACATCAGAAATACAATCTCCATGGCCCACTTGCATCAATCTCGGCTTTTGCGATTTCTAAATTGCGATAAATAGCGATTCGCAATTTAGAAATCGCAAAAGCCTATGCATGAATATTTTTTAAATTTTTATGCAATTCGGTAGAAATCGCTATTTCTACTGAATCGCATAAAAAATGCGATTTTCAAATTGCGAATTCGCAATTCCCATTCATTCCTATGGGCCAAAAGGCCCATAGGAATGAATGGGAATTGCGAATTCGCAATTTCAAAATCGCAAATCCTGATTGCATTTCAAGGGTGGTGAGAGGGGTTCAAATGAACCCCCCCTGCACCCCTGAAATGTATTTTTCGCATCATGTTGCACACACACATGTCCTAAGGACATGTGTGTCCGTAACATGAATGCTTTTAAAATGCGTTTTCTGTGTTAATTACACTTTTTGCAAATTTACCGAGTAGTTCAACTACTCGGTAAATTTATCCCTCTAATTGCCAATTCGCAATTTCAAAAGTAATCATGCATTGCTTTTAAGAAATCGCAAATTTGCGATTTCTTAAAAGCAATCGCAATTTTAGAAATCGCAAAAATGTTGCGATTTCTGAAATTGCTTGATGCATCCAAAAAAGCATTTTTGGAATCGCAAACGGCCGATTTTAAGGAATCGCACAGTTTGCGACTCCAAATATGCTTGATGCATGTGGGCCCATATCTCTTCCTGAGCACCTCAAACTAATAATAACTGTTAGACCTGACATCCTTGGTGTGGTATTCTCCCAGTAAATGAAACAATATTAATGGACTGCAGCACTCAGTGTGCCACTCTCTCAAGCAGCACTGTAAAACGTGTCTCAGACCTGCCTCTACAGCATGTAGGAACTATTTAGTCAGTATTTACTGATGTGACCCTGATTCAATTGTAAATAGATTCTAACAAATTAATGTTTTCTTGAGGATTTTTTAAGATATCACTTGTCACCGTCTCTTCTTTTACATTGTTTCATCAGATGTATACGAATAATTTTTAATCTGTGATATTTTCTAAATGTTTGTTTTTAATTTTTTACAGCAATTGGTAATAAATTTATATAGCATTTTGTTATGGTTGTTAATGTGTTTATATTTATAATTGTATTTGGTTCCCCCACTTTGAATTTTGCCCACATGCATCAAGCATTTTTGGAATCGCAAACGGTGCGATTCCTTAAAATCGTCCGTTTGCGATTCCAAAAATGCTTTTTGGGATGCATCATTGCTTTTGCTTGAAAATCGCTAATTTTGCGATTCCTTAAATGCAA
The DNA here is from genome assembly GCF_964263255.1 of Lissotriton vulgaris. Classification (NCBI taxonomy): domain Eukaryota; kingdom Metazoa; phylum Chordata; class Amphibia; order Caudata; family Salamandridae; genus Lissotriton; species Lissotriton vulgaris. Next base: position 484,178,451 of record NC_141696.1, read on the forward strand.
TGCATCATTCTTTAAAAAATTGCGATCTTGAAGATTGCAAGTGCAATTTACCACGAGGTTGAACCTCGTGGTAAATTGCGAAAAATGTTTAAAATGGTCAAATTTACATTTTAAACAATGTCATGTTACAGACACACATGTCCTTAGGACATGTGTGTGTGAAACATCCATTTTAAAAAACATTTCAGGGGTGCAGGGGGGGGGTCCTTTGGACCCCCCCCTGCACCCATGGAATGCATCAACATTATGCGAATTCAAAATTGCGAATTCGCAATTTCCATTGATTCCTATGGGCCTTTTGGCCCATAGGAATCAATGGGAATAGCGAATTCGCAATTTTGAATTCGCATAATTTTTGCGATTCGGTAAAAATTGCGATTTTTACCGCATCGCAAAAATTATGCACTTTCTGTGATGCATCCCGTTTTGCGAATCCATATTTGCGATTCGGTAAAAATCGCAAATTTGGAAACGCAAAACGGGAGTTTGATGCATGTGGGGGCAGGTGTGTAAACAGTAGACTATGTTGATGAATGGTTGTGGTTTGATGTGAACTGACAGCAAGGGAATTATTATTTTACTTTGACTGTGCAGTTTTAAACCGCCATTTCTACCTGGCATAAAAACCTTTTACCAAGACGAAACTTTTCTTTTTAATACTTATAGGGTACCCCTAAGGGATGCCCTAACAGCTCATAGGGCAGGGTGCCTGGTATTTAGACAGTAAGATATGTGAACGTACGTTTTACATGTCCCGGCAGAGAAAACCTCTTAAAGTCATGTTTTCCGACTGTAAGGCTATCTCTTTGATTTTCTAACACTGGGTTACCTTATTACACTTGGGGGTTGATTACGAGTTTAGGTGTTATTTATCACCCCTGCTAAATAACGATAACACAGGGTGCGTTATTTATCAGGTGTGATAAATAACACCTATTATGGGTTTATGGGGAACAACATGCAGATTTTAGTGTTTAATGTACCAAAATCCACATGATATGGTAAAATACTGTATGCTTTTCCCCTCATAAATTTGGCCAGGTTTTAACAAAGATAGTTTTCGCATGTGTTAAATACCTACTAACTCTTAATTCCAACCCGTGTGTAAATAGGTTTACGCCCGGGTTGGAATATAAAAACCAACTGGTAATCAGGGCCTAATCGATAACTTCAGTTAGTAACCAGATAGAGAAATGCTGTTTACAATCAAATGAATTGTAAAATAAAATCCTCTATAATGGTAAAGTCTGATTTTAAGTTTTTAGTCTGAAAATGATGTTTTTAAAAACTTGCAATAGCATGAAAGGGGTTTTGGCCCGCTGCGGCTAGACAGGGCCATACTAATGAAACAGGAAAAAAGTGTACTAGCCGTCACATTTTAATTGCTGTTAAGTTTACTTACCAGGCTGAAGGCCCTTACATGAATGTTATGGTCTTGAGCATTTATTTGCTATATCAATTTCATTTTTAGCAATATAGTCACATTATTACATAAATCAGACCAAGGGTGATACTTGAAAATTGTTACAAATTGAAACAGTACATGTAAAGCACAAATTAAAAGTGAAACAAAACAAACATTGTGGTACACAGAGCAACAATAATAGCATACATTCAAAAACCAGTCTTGATATACAAAACGCTAGCAGCAACTGAGCAATTTTTTGCAACCAAATTATATAAACAAATTGTGGTGCTCCTGCACACGGGGGAATAATATATTGATCCTAGTAGGTGAAAATTTCTATGACTTTCCTACAAAAGGCAATATTAATTAAATGCAATATCCCCGTGGTGTATTGTGCTGACGCGTTTCGAGTCCAGAGTGGTTTGGGGGATTCTCTTCAGGGCGTAGACTGGATGTGATCTGATAAAGACATTTCCTATTCTCACTGGGCTCAACCACAGAGGTCCAAAGGAGTTTCTTATGACTCTGTATTTATTGTCCGATGCAAGTTGTAATGAAGCCTGGTAGCCGTTTTCTCATGAAATGTAATTCTCGAAAGCGCGGCAGCACTGGATCTTAATCGGTCGTGTTGGATCGGGAGATCATGGACACTTGTGGAGGGGCTTCGTCTCGCTTCAACGAGTAACTTGGCATTTTTCTGCCTCAACCAAATGTGTCTTTCTACCAGTGTCCATGGTCACATGATTGTCAATGACTCTCCTGTGGTGTATTGTACATTCCTTACAGACTTGGGGACAAAGGGGCTTTGGGTGTGGGGCAGGGTTGTGCTCTCCTGAGCAGGATATCCTAAGGGAGTATACTGAGCCTTCCTGAGTTTCAAAGGATAGCCTCAGGGCTTAACCACCCTTCCTGACTTCTAAGAGCTACTTTCACTGCCACTGACAAATGCAACTCACACCTAGGCCTGCCTGCCCTTTGATACCCTAGACAGTTTGGAGCCAAACCCAGGAAAGGGGGAGGCCTACACAATGGAGACATCCCCTTCCGCAGGTAGGCACTGGAAATACAAGAAGAGCCTCCATAACCGCTCATCAGAACACTTCTGGACCTCTAAAAGGTTAAGAAGAAGGACCTCCCTGCTGTCTGAAGAAGGAAGATTGGACCTGCTTGCCTTGAACCCAGGCTTCCCAGAAGTGACTCCAAGGGTCAGTTGGCTGACCTCCTCTTTGAGCCACAAGGACACAACAGGCTTCAAGAGACCTTCTTGCAACTGCTCAGCTGACCAGCACCAACTGGATCTGCTTGGACCTGCCTGAGCCGTGCTTCTGGCCTCTGCTAGAGTGAGTCTTGATCCTCAATAGGTGCCCCCCGGTCATGGATCTTAGCTGTTATCATAGTGTGCTGCTCCTGAAATAAAGGTTAAGATACAGCAGTTTTGGGCTCTTCATGCCGAAATGACTGATCCCTGTAACAGACCCATGGTCCATCGGGATTGGACTGAACCTGTGACAGCGAGACTAGATTACCACTACTGGCCCTTTGTAGTTTTTGGTGCCATTTTCGCCTGGAACTATAAAAACTCATATGCGATTGGATTTTTGTTGTCTTGATATATTTAATGTACTCTATTTCGCTAAATTGGTTTGGGATTTTATTGATGTGTTTTCACTTTATTACTGTTTGAAAACTGTATAAATACTTTATACATTGCGTCTAAGTTAAGCCTGCCTGCTTTTGTGCCAAGGTATCAGAGGGTTAATTAAACACAGGTATATTTAGTGACTTTTGTGGTACACCCTGCCTAGGACTGTCGTTACTATTTTCAGTATCGCCTTTTCTTTGACCCCCTTCTCTCTCCCTCTCACTCTCCTTTCTCCCATCCTCCCTCTTCTCTTCCTTCCTGTCTCCTTTTTCCTGCCCTTTGAAGTGTCACAACATTGTTGCTCTACAGCACAGTCTGATAGATCACCCGCACTGTAATCATGGTGCCACAAATTGTCATCCAGCCCCAGCCTCACTTCTCACCTGTATCTCTTTGCCCCAGGCAACATTGGCAGGTTCCGGGCCGCCTACAAGTTACCTCCCAGCCTGGAGGGGATACTTACCATCTCTCTAGTGCCCTCGCACTCCCCTGCTGCTCTTTCCAGCCGATCAGTGCCCCTGATCCCAGCTGAGTCCGTTCCCTTTCACCTGCCCCCTCGCAGTTCCACAGGTATTGACCTATACTTCATCACAGGCCCCCCCCACCCCACAGCCTTAACACCTGCTGCCCCGTTGACTGCCACCTCTTTTTGGCGCCTCTCTCCCTCATTGCTGAGCCCCGGGCATGGAGTGGTGAACATGCTATTCCTGCTGCCCATCCGTGCCCACCACTGCCTGCCTCCTGGGACTGCCTTGTATCTCCACCTCATCTTCTACATCCATTTTTGAAACCTTCCCTACCTCCTGTGGTAACCCAATGGCTTCTCCACGTCAGCCCACACCAACCAGCAGAACCACTCAGACGGTGAACTGGACAAGCCCATCATCCCATAGGCAGCCCAATGTGCATCTCTTGGAGTCCAGCTGGCAGTGCATCTATATAGGATAGGATATTACTTATAAAGCGCACTGATACCCGAGGGTGTCAAGACGCAATCCCAAATGAATGCTATGATGTTTTTGTCTCCCCCTTGAACAACTCAGGAGTTTTACCCATATACTCCTATGTCTGTTCCCACAATTCCCCCTCCTCTCTGTGGCCTGCTGTGGGCTCTTTGTGTTGGACCGCATCTTAGCGCGGAGACGCACTGTTTTAGTGTATTCAGGCGCTTAATAAATGTTTTTATTATTATTATTATTATTAATAATATTAATTAATACAAGGACAGCACATTTTATCATTTTAGCAAATTTTCTTCTTGCCTGATTGGTTGTGTTCATGTATTGAGCTACCTCTGCTTATCTTTACAGGCTAAAAGATAAACCAATCAACACGAGCAGCATAAGAAAGGAAAGTTTTCTTAAACTATGAAACACACTGTAATACCTGTAAGTTTTATTTTTGTAACAACACAAAAGGCAGTGGATAGAATGCTTGCAAAAGTCTCAGCCAAATGACAATGTCTCGGCTGCAATCCAGTCCACCATTTTTCTGCCCACAGCGCCGTTCCAGACAGCAAACAACCTAATGCAAATCAGACTTGCTCATGCTCCAATAGAAATCAAAGGCCATGTCCCCTTTGAGCAGGTAAACTATACTTATTCTACTGGTTCCAGACTTATTGGGGATCATCAGTGAGATGCAGCTTGGTTTTTATTGCACAGCAGGCATGGGAGCCACATCTGGGCATGTCTGTCTCACTTAGAAAATAATAACTATGTGCTCACGATCCAACAGAAGCAATGTGTGCTTCTGTCTCTCACCATCTTCATTACTGATCACACACAATAGGACTATGCTGGCCAGAGTTAGAAATGGGGGGAAAGAAGTGGAGTAAGAGACAAAACAGAGACACTGGCAAATTACTCGTTATTCTCTTGGGCACTGATGGCTGTTGTTTGAAATGGACATGAAAGGCAATAGAACCTATTTTAAGCATCTACATGTACGTTCTGCATCTAACCTTAACAATGGAAGGAATATATGTTTAAGGTATCTTCATGTAACTAACTTTCTGTCTTCTGGTACAAAGTTAAGATTTGTAAAAGATTCTATATGCTCATCAACCCATCTCCTGTATTGGTAAGGTAACTACCTCAAGCTTCTTAACTGTTCGCTCTCCGATGAAGATAACCGTATTTTCTACCTGACTAGGACAAAAGGTAACATAATTAGCAGGCATTAATATTCAGTGATTCATTTCGTTAGCAACTACAAAACACCCCTTAATGCAAAATCATATCATATGTACAAATCGTATGTAACAATTATCTTGACCTGAGAATTCGTCTGTTCCTTCACAGGGCCAATACAAAAGATCAAATGCAAACAATCCCTAAAGTCTTTAACAATGCTTAAAGTCAAATGTTCAAATAGTTTAGAAATAGTTTCCTAATGCAACCTGATTTTTAGAATACTCTTCTGTATTCATAAAACTGCTCTCCAGAAAACTCACAAGGAAGCAATGGTCCTCCCAAAGCAATGGTCCTCCCAAATCAAAAGCCCATGAAGCAAAGCCTGTCTGAAGTTACACTGTAACATAATTGCCTAGCATGGATGCCATGAAACACAAGGGAAGTTATTCCCAATTATCCAAGGTGTCCACCACTTTCTCCAAAGAAAGTGAGAGTTCAAGGACTGCTGCAAAATGTAGTTTGTTGTTGGGTTGTGGATTGTCCATAGATGCAAAGCATCAAGCCAGGCACCACCAGCCTGTTCCTCTATGACATGAACTTGGTGCAAGCGGGTTGGAGTATTGCGGCCCACGCTACCGAGCTATAAGTGGTCAGCCCTGCCTCCTGACACCCACTGCGCACCTGTAGCTGCACTCAATCACTAACGTTTGTGGTTCTTGCAGAGGTGTGGAACCCCAGATCCCTGTTATTACAAATCAAAGCCCCTGGGGTGTCGATTACAGACAGTCAGGTAAAAGTGCATGGGACAGAACTCTTCTCTTGGGAGGGCTGTTGCCCAATGTTTAATTTGTAATATCGCAGGATGAGAACGCTGGGGCCTGTCAGCATCTGCTGGGGGAACCTGGAGATCCCATCTACAATGAGAAGAAAGTACATTGAATTAGATAACCACTAACTGTCATTTCTCACAATCCTATACTTCACATACATACCATTGCTCTACTGCTCACTTTTATGATCTGCCTCTTACACTCTTGTGAACTAAGCCATTGATTGAGTTAAAGGCATTCTGTAAGGCACATACAACCATATATAAGGCCCTCTATTTCCTATACACTCTTTCTCTCTTTACCAAGCAATAAAAAAGTAAATTTTAGTGCGCTGTCCAAAAATGAAAAATTAAAAAAAGCTGCTAGAGAGGGTCTTAATCTGTAAATGTTTTTAGAATGCTGTTTCCTTGTTTATTAAGGATGTGGAGGATTATTAGTGTACATTTAGGCACAAACTGTGAACCAATTGATTCCAAAAGACTAATGGCGTCATTCCTATTCCTGTGAAAACATCAATGTGGGCTCAAGCCTCTGTTGCACGTTTGGCAGTGTCAGTATTTACTGGGTGTGCAATTACCAACTGGTAACATAATGGATTCAGAAAAGGGGGGTGGAGATGGACAGAGTATCTGAATTAAGCAGAACACTCCTACCCAGTCCAAAGATCAGGGCTTGATCCATCACCGTTTTTTAGCTCACTGCACCATCCCAGCTCAGAACCTGGCTACATGCAAATTAGTCTGTCCCTGGCCCAGTGCATCATGGGAACAGGGCAGACCAAACTACCAAGCCAATTCTTATACTGGGAAGGAAACAAGCTTCCGGGGACCGGTTTCTGGCATTTCAGCCGTCTTCGGCCCGGCTTGCTTGAATCCTGATGGTGCAGTGAGCAAGGGACTCACTTCTGAGTATACCCTTCCACGCTTATGGTGGACAAAACGATTCAGAAAAGGGGGTGGTGATGGACAGAGTATCTGAATTAAGCAGAACACTCCTACCCAGTCCAAAGATCAGGGCTTGATCCATCACCGTTTTTTAGCTCACTGCACCATCCCAGCTCAGAACCTGGCTACATAATGGAGCCTGGAAACATAATGGAGCGTGGAGAATATTAACATTCCGACCAGTGGCGGCTGACATATATTTAGGGTGGCGAGACGGGCAACATATGGGTGGCATTGGGATATTTTTTTTAAAAAGACACTTACCTTGCAGACTTGCCACACAATGTCCTCCTCACTCCATTGTCTTCGCTCACTGAAGCTCCGAACCAGGAAACTGCACTCTCCAATCCTGGCACGTCTCTCAGCATGAGAGACATGTCCGGATTGGAGGGAGCAGCCTCTTGCAGCGCCCCGTAAGAGCACTGGAGACCTGCGCTTTCTCTAACCCAGCTGGGTTAGAGAAGTTTAAAATGTGCATGTCTGGCGGGCCGTTGCAAGATTGCTAGCCAAAGAGACATGCGCATTTTAAACATAAGTGCATAGCTCCCTGCTGCCACTTGACAGAACTGGCCGGCCCCGTCCTGACAATCAGTTCAGGACCAGTTGCTTTAAAATAAAATGGTAATAAATAAACTTTATTACCATTTTCTTTTTTAGCTGTTCTGGGGCATGTTTTTAGGGGAGCAACGCTCCCCCGCTCTTAAGGAGGAGCCACTCCTGTGAGGTACCTGTTCTGGAAGTGCCAAGACACCCCTTTGCTTTGAAAGGTCGAATTTAGCCCAATTAAACCAGCAATGATGCACTTTTTCATCTGAACAGAGAGCTTGCAGCCTGAGGAAGGAAGGGCTCAATCCCATCAAGGGTGTCTGGTGTGGCCTACATTTTTGTGCTACAACTGGAGATGCCGTTGCTTTGTTTTATTTCCATAAAGTCAGAGACTCGAGATTTTGAGAAATAAATAAGAGTTAGAGTTGGGGTGCTATGAATCAAACCTTACTTGTATTTCCTTGCCAGCCATGCATCCACCAGGCTCACAGACCTGTGCAGACACTGTGTCCTGCCAGAAGTCTTTTCACATTTGATCCATGCTGTCAGCAATTTTATATCTTTATATACTTATATTTTTAAAAAATATATATCCACCCTGACAATTCAGGAAGCCAGTTTTGAAATGGATACTGCCCAAAATTGCATTTCAAAGTGAACAAGCATTAACCAAGTCAAAAGGTTTGACTTTTTTTAATAGTGCACACACAAGGTAAGACAGACTATGGTGATCACCCCCTCCATGACATCACGGACACTGTTGTCAGTCATGGGCTTTAATATGACAAACTAATGCATCCTGGATCTTGTAAGCCTGCACACATGTAGGAGCGCGCACACACACACACACACACACAACTACACATACAACCACACACACCCACACACACACACACACACACAATCACACACACACAACCACACACACACACAACCACAAACACACAACAGAAAATACTTCAGTCTCCACAAACATTCATTCACTGCCCTTTCTGGGTTGATAAACCATCAATAACATTAAAGTACTCTGGGGCAGATTTATGTCGGACTTGCGTCACTTTTGCGCCGCTGTTGAGTCACTTCTGTGACGCAGCGGCGGCGTAAACCCTGCACCACGTTGCGACATACTTACATCGTGATGCATCTATGGAGATGTGTCACGGTGTAAGGCCCTGCGCCACATGAAACCTGCGTCAGGTTTCATGTGGGTGTTTCCACGCAGAGGGGGGGGGCGTTCCGTCGCAGGAACGCCCCTGAAAAGTGACTCAGTGAAATCTACAAGATTTCACTGAGTCACTTTCCCAACGCTGATGCGTCAAAACCCTGCGCCTGCTTGAAGCAGGCGTAAGGCTTGACGCACCACGTTAGAGATAGGGCAAGTTGGAATAGTGCTGGAGTTGTGTGCCGCATGCAACACAACTTCAGCACTGCGCCAACTTCACGCCCTAGATGTGACACGCATCTGTTTTTTCCTGCGCCATGGTGCGGCGCATTGTAAATGCGGCGCATCATGGGTGGTGCAAGGATAAACTTGCGTGCCGTATCTTTCCTGGCGCATCTCTGCCGATTTGCAGAGATGCGTCAGGCAACATAAATCTGCCCCTTTGTATTTCCTCCCAATACTTTACCTCTTTGTTATTTCCCTACATATATAGCACTGTATTTCAGTACCCTAATTTCTATAATATTAACATATGATACACACCGGTATACTAGATTTTTCATCTACATCAGGTTTTGCCGTGTCTGGTGGCTCGGTGGCCTAATGCATCCACTGCAAGGGTCTGGCTTGAACCTCATTGTCACAGGTTCAAATCCCGGCGGGCTCACTCAGCCTTTCATCCATCTGAGGTCTATAAAATGAGTATCATTGAGTTGGGTAACAATAAACATCTGTTATTCAGTACCAAAATAACTACGGGGTGAACGTGCGCTTTACAAATACGTTATGTATATCCAGTCCTGGGCCTGCTCCTGTAAAAATGATTGTTGTCAAGTACATTAATGAATTGAAACAAATGAGCACGTCAACATAAAGATTGCAATTACTTTGTATATGAAAGGGCAAGGTCAAAAACGCTTGCCCTCCGCTTATGGACAAAATAAACAAAACGGGAACTATATTCATATTTCTGACTTAAAAGTAAATGTGTCTTGGAATTTCACAATCTGAAAAAAATGCAAACAGATGGAGCACAGTCGGTTGAGCAACTTTACTCCATTGCACTTTATGTTTGCGATGTCTCATTTCTGTTGTGTTCCATCACACACGTGAAATGTTTTTGCCATTTTCAATGACTACATAAATTCTTTTTAACTTGCCCTGCTATCAGCATTTCTTTATTTTAGTTGTTGTTAATTCCAAAAAGCAGACATTATGTTTCCATGGGCGACACACATACACAGGTTATAAAACCAAGTGTGTGTCTGAAAGTGCTCCAGTACAAAAGTATGCAGTGGGCAACTAATGTAAACAAAAGACAACGAATTTGCAAGTAAGAGATGAAAACTCTGTTCCTTAGCCTTTATATCAGGATACTTCTCACTTGACCAATCACAGAGCAATTCTACAAACCACCCCCCTTGTCCATTCTTAACTCCTTGACTGCCAGGGCATCTGCGAAGTACTGTGGCAGAAACTTTGTCTAATGCTTGTACAAACCTTGTGCAAACCAAGGAGAGGTACTTCTCTAACATTTGTGGATCATACCAATGACATACAGGAAGATCCTAAGTGTATTCTGGGTATACATTTATATATATATATATATATATATATATATATATATATATATATATATATATAGATAGATAGATATCGGCTCCACCTCGCACTCTCCAGTACGTGATGCACTCTCAGCAATAATATCCGCCAGACGATAATGTAGTTTGGAAGACTTTATTTCATATCAAGCCAAACTTTCAAAAACCCAGCGCGTTTCGGCGACACACTCGCCTTGGTCACGGGTAATTGTTTGTTTATCAAGCCGACATTAAATAAAGAAAAAAGTGCTAAAAAAATGTCATGTGTAAACATCAACATAGGACTATACACAATAATACCTGTCGGCCATCTTAACATGGTAAATCTCAACATTATGTGTTTTGTGTTTTATACACACTCAGAGAGCAGTTCTTTGAGCAGTATCTCATTAACAATATTATCATTTGCAATCTCAACACGTTTCATATTCTTTCCAATTATGGTGAATATTGTCAGTTGGTCTGAAAATAAACAAACATTCGGTGTCATGTTTGCATATAGTCAACGACAAACGGACCAGCAAAAGTCCTCTTGAAAAATTCTTAAACCCTGAGTGGGTACTTACAACTAACGATAAACATTATATATCATGTTTAAATTAGCTCATGGTCCCATTGAACAAATACAATCCTAGAGAAACAAAGTGACCAATCCCAAGTGGGTAATTATATCAACTCGAACATAGACAAAAACCACAGTTTCCATGAGTTCTTAAAGTCATTTCCCAGTGGGTAAACAATTGATAGATAAATTGATTGATTACATTCATCTGGTCATTGTCTCTATATGTTCATTGTAGGTAACAATTCTGGCTTCTAGGAGTGTCCATAAGTACCATACTTTTCAGACATATTTTCTTATTTTTACACCTGAAAGTCAAGTCAAGTCAAGTCAGAGAATTTATATAGCGCACTACATACCCAGAGGGTCTCAAGGCGCTTAGAAAGGGGAGGAGGATTACTTGTCAAATATCCACGTTTTAAGTTGCTTTCTGAATGCTAGGTGGTTCTGGGTAAGGCGAAGGTAAGCGGGGAGTGAGTTCCATGTTTTAGCAGCCAGGTATGAGAAGGATCTGCCTCCCATGGTGGTCTTGTTGATGCGAGGTACAGTGGCGAGGGCTTGGCTGGAAGAACGTAGTTGGCGGGAGGGGGTGTAGAAGGACAGTCGTGAGTTGAGGCATTCTGGTCCGATGTCGTAGAGTGATTTGTGTGCGTGGGTTAGCAGTCGGAAAGTGATCCTCTTATTGACGGGTAGCCAGTGGAGGTCTTTAAGGTGACCAGAGATGTGTTCGTTGCGTGGGATGTCTAATATGATCCTGGCTGAGGCGTTTTGGATTCGTTGAAGTTTCTTCTGGAGTTTAGCGGTAGTACCTGCGTAGAGGGTGTTTCCGTAGTCCAGTCGGCTCGTGACCAGAGCATGGGTGACTGTTTTCCTTGTTTCGGTGGGGATCCAGCGAAATGTTTTTTTGAGCACGCGAAGAATGTTGAAGCAGGATGAGGATACGGCGCTGACTTGTCTGTTCATTGAAACGTGTGTTGGTAGCTCATCCTATGTTGTAAGGTTCCATATCAACATTATTAAATCAGTGAATTAAAATTCATTAAAATTGTTTAGGAAGTTAAACGAAGGATACAGAGAAACATATCATAATACAATATAATTGACAGTCATACCACTTTCTTGACCATATAGATTCATCATTCTCTACGCAAATCTACTGCATATTTACTCTCCCAGGAACCAGTTCATCTCCTCTTCGGAGTTCAACCCTCCTGGAATCTTAGTATCGAGCTCTAAGATAAATTTAGATTCCATTTGTCGCAGCTTAGGGATTCTGTCACCACCTCTGCTGGACTGGGGGACCTTGTCGATCACAAAGAACCGTAATAAATTGCGATTGCCATTGTGCATCTCCTCAAACTGATGGGCTACTGGAGACAATTTATCTTTATTGGCAATCGCCCGCATATGTTCCAATATTCTTTTCTTTGCGGGGAACATTGTGCTCCCAACATACTTCTTTTCACAGGGGCACATTAAAATATAGACACAATAGTCAGATAGACATGTTAGATGTTTTTCAATCTTCTTCTCAGACTTCGATAATGGATAGTGAACAGTTTTTACATTGGAACTATATTTGCATGCTTTGCATTTCATGCAAACATAGAAACCTTGTATCTCCTTAAACGTAGATTTCCGCAAAACAATCTCATTTTTGCAGAGTCTATCTTTCAAGGAGTTACTTTTTCTGTAAGTCACATTAGGGGAATTCTTTAACACCTCTGTTAATGTTGGTTCTGTGTGCAGTATTTTCCAATGCTTGTTAAGGCATCTTCGTATGTCACCTGATTTAGAATTAAAAGTAGAGATATACCTAATGATACCATCTTCAGGCTCTCTCTTTTTAGGGACTAGAAGATCTGTTCGCATCAAACTTGATGCTTTAGAACAGGCATCCCTTATACATTTCTGGCCATATCCCCTTTCGGTGAAACGTTGTTTCATCACCTGGCATTCTTTCTGATACTCAAGTTCATTACTACAGTTTCTTCGAGCACGAAGAAATTCCCCGTAGGGAATACTGTAAATCAGAGATTTTGGATGGCTGCTCTCTGCATGTAACAGAGTGTTACCAGCAGTTTCTTTTCGGTGTAAACTAGATGTTAACCTATCATTGACTACATTTATCTCAATATCCAAAAACACCACTTTTTCTTCAAACCGCAAGTTGACATCGTTATCATTCAAATGATGAATGAATATTGTGGCTTGTTCATGGCTTCCCTTCCAGACGACGAATAGGTCATCTATATAGCGAAACCATGAAACCACATGATTGTGGTAATTGTCATAGCGAATGGGCACCTGCCGCTCCCACCACCCCATAAAGAGGTTGGCGTAACTTGGAGCAAAACAAGTGCCCATCGCAGTCCCCTGCTTTTGTCTAAAAAACAATTCATTAAAAAAAAAAAAAATGTTTTCCAGACAGAATTGAATCATTTGCAAAAGCATTTGATTATGGTCCAGAAACGAGATGGAGAGAAATTTCAAATAATACTCGCATGCTCTCAAACCATCAGCATGCTTGATGGACGTATAGAGACAATTGACATCCAATGTTATTAAAAGAAAATGCTCTTCCCATAAATCTCTCTGATTTTGTTGAGAAAGTCACGGCCGTCTTTTAGGTAAGAGGGTAAACCTTCTACAAATGGACGTAAAAAGAAGTCTATATATTGGGATGTTTTTTCTAATAGGGAACCCGTAGAGGAGACAATTGGTCTCCCTGGCGGTTGTTCAGATTTTTTATGCAGTTTAGGCAACAGATATAATATTGCCACTTTGGGTGTGCGGTTTAGCATAAAGGAGTATTCTTCCCATTCCAGGAGTTTACTTGTATGCCACTCTTTAAGCATTTGATGATATATCGTAATTGACTCTTGGATATCATTATTAGAAGTCTGTTCATAACAGTCAGTGTCCGTTAGCTGCCGCATTCGCTCTTTGATGAAATCAGTCACATTTTGAAGAACCACATTCCCCCCTTTGTCTGATTGATGGATAGTAATACTCCGATCCTTCTACAAGCTTTTTATCGACATTCTCTCTTGTTTTGATAAATTGTCCTGATTCCATTTTCTCTTTTTTCTCACCATATGTTTTGCATCTTTAGTCATTAAATCCTCAAAAATATCAATACCACATGGGGGCAAGGTTGAATTAAACATCGATTTTGGCTTAAAATCGTTTGGGCAGTATATATATATATATATATATATATATATATATATATATCAATGGGGCAGGAAAGAGGTTAATTTGTATTGTCAGAAATAATTTTCTGTGAACGGCACAAGCAATGTTATGTCAGATCTAAACAAGCATTTACAATGCAACGGTCTCGCCTTTGAAAAAGTTAGAGCTATTGGCATTATAAATGACAACATTTTTTATTTATGTGTTGGTTTTGAAAACAGATAAATAAATGGCACTGTCATTTACAATGCCAATAGCTTAATCTCTCGCAAATGCCACACACAGAGTCTCACACACATACATACCTACACAGCCACACGCAGAGCCACACACACACACACACAGAGCCACACACACACATACACAGAGCCACATACACAGACACACACACAGCTACAGACACACACACACACACTTCATCCACCCACTAAGTCCATCCACCTTGCCAACACTCAACTCCATTCATCCACTGACTCCATCACCCAACCACACCTTGTCAGGGGTAGTAAGCAGAGCGACAAGTACACAGGTGCCCACCTATTGGAAGTGGCCTTGAATGTGCGCGTGCACCAAGCGCTGTGCAGTCCCAGTCTCTGTGCTGCACCTGTCCATAGTGCTGAAGGCAGCCACGTCACCCCCACCAAATAAACGGCAAAGCCATTTTGTCACAAGCATTTAAATACAGTATGTTTACATCCAGGTCGGAAACTTTATATTTGTCACTAATACAGACCAAGATTAAACAAAACCATGAACAAACCAATCTACACTGGCCATACACAATATGCAGATAAAAAAAGAACAAATCCGTATGTATAGAATCCGTACTCCGGAAGTGCTGCGGTGCCACACATTGACAGTGTATTCTCCAAATGCTGATAATGTGACTTTAAAAAAATACTACTTTAGATGGAGGCTTTTTAGTTTAATAAATAATAGACGTTACATTCCTGGACGTTTCCCCCATCTGTGGGAATGCCCAGCTGTAGTATTTGCTACCGAAGACTCCCCGCAGCTGTTATTAGAGAGCTTCGTGCTCCGTTCCTCGGGAGAGGCTGGGAGTGGGCCAAAGACACGTGACTTCACCCTGTGCACGAACACAACACCAGACTCCCCTCAGGGGCGGGAGAGCGCGACCCTACGGAGGGGTGCAAGGGTGTCCGCAGCATGCTGACCTAGGCGGGGGTGCGTAACGGGCAGGGTGTGACAGGCACTTATCCTGGTAGGGAGGGAGACAGAGGAAGACTAAACCAACTTCCGGGACAGTTTAGACAAGTCGGACTGCAAACCACGAGGATCACAAAGTGTAAAGTGAAGCGACAGACGGTCAGGGCAGATTCCATGTTACTAGAAAGAACTTCGATAGAGCCAGCTCGATTCTGCGACCACAGCGTTTTCCGCAGGAATATGGATAAGAATTTGCCACATACTCCATCATCTGCAGCATAATCTGCAGATTCTAACACACACAAAAACAAGCTGAGTTGCCGTGACAGCGGGAGGGGGGGCGGGAACGGGCACACGGACAACAGGAAGGGGGCAGGAACGGGCACACGAACAGTGAGGGGGTGGGAACGGGCACACGAACAGTGGGAGGGGAGGGAACGGACACACGGACAGCGGGAGGGGGGCGGGAACTGGCACACGAACAGCAGGAGGGGGGTGGGAACTGGCACACGCTGGTTCAAGACGGCACTGCGGAGCTTCTCAAGTAAGCTACTGCCCGGCCGCCATCTTTGGAGAAATGACCAAAACAAACATAAAATAAATAAATAAATAAACCACTGCCCACCGCCGCAATGACATTCACAAAGGGGCGGGATGAGTAAAAATCGCCGGAACGTCCACGAATCTGCTCGGGCAATGACTGACGCATCTCTGTTCCAATGGCTAGCCTCCATTTATGGAGCTAGCCAATGGAACAGAGAGGCGGGGCAAAGCCCCATACTGATTCTCAAAATATTTTGCCTGCGCGAACACTGCTGCGCAGTGCTATGCCAGGCGAAACCTAACCAAGAAGGATATTCTCAAAGAACAGTAGCAGATACATCTAGAGAACGTTTATGTAGGCTATCTAGATTGTCAAAGAGATGGTTAATGTGGATTGATTGCTTATTTATTCATGAAGGGTTGATCTCATTTGCATGTGAAAGTATGGGGTAAACATAATGATGCATAAATGAATGAATGGAGATATCTTTATAGAGAGCAATGGAAACTTCAGATAAGGTACCCCAGAAATATAAAGTCAATATTTATTTTACTAAGACTGTGTGGAAGAGAAATCCAAAATTTAGGTGGCCATGAAGATATACACATCATATCCGCAGAAGAATCAAAAAGTTTACCGGAGCAGACATTAGGCTAAGACCTTGAGTATAATGACTCAAATGGTCAAGAAGAGAATTAAGACCAGAATTCATCCTTGCCAGATGCAAAGGTCCCTAAAGGTAATTTTGGGGCCTATTCACAACGGTATAGTTACATGTGTAAATTTACTCCTATGCACTTCTACTTCTGCACCTCCTGTGCAATTCTACTTCTGCACCTGGTAATAACCTTACACTTTCTTGCTATTCACCATTTCCGAGTGTAAAGTTACACCTAGGTGCAGACTTACATGACTCCACCTACTGGTAGGTGGAGCCTCATACACCAAGATTTATAACTGTAAAGTTATTACATGTTACTTTTCATACGTAGTTGGAGACCTCCACCAACATGGCAGAGATCTTGCTATAGGAAAATATAGGAGAAATTATTAAAGTATATTAATCTTTAAACATTAATACAAAATATGAATTTTAAGTAATATAGTATATGCATTTGAAGCACATAATATTTAATCTGATTATGTGTGTATGTGCTTTTTCAAATATATATTTTAAACATAGAATAATAAAATAAAATATAACAGCACATTTACTTAAATGTGCATTTAATAAGTGATAAAAACATATTTATTTAATTTAGTATTAAATCTTTTTTATTGAAGCCAATACACCGACCAGTGCTATTTGGGAGCAAGGGCCGAACAAAGACAAAACAATTGCTGTGCCAATACCAATGCCGGTCCGCCATGATGCAGATTAAACACGGCAAGTCGCCTACAACCCAACTGGGCCGGCCGCGTCTGAAAGACTGAGAATCAATCGGGTGTAGCAACAATGCAGTCATTATTTAAAGAGAAAAAAGGGAAACCCCCTCCCCCCCTTTCGTCCCTCCCCCACCCCTTCCCCCCTCCCCCCCCTTGTCCGCTGAGGTAGAAGAAAGGAAACATGAAGGAACCCAGGTGTAGTGGCCAGGGCCTTACGCGTGGAGCCCTATTTCCGGGACGTCTGTTTGCAGGGTTTTGTCTTAGGCTCAGTGAGAGGTGTGTCTGCGAGACGTAGCAATCTCAGGTATCTGGGGCAGCTCAATTCCCTGTATTCCCCTGTGAGAAGCGTCAGGAAAGGCCGCCAGAGGTCAGCAAATTCATCCCCTCTGCCTGCCGAGGTCAGGGAAAGCTTCTCCATTCCCAGAATGGTCCATAGCCTATGTAGCCAACCCACCTGTACCGGTGGCTGAGGATCTCTCGAGCGAGCCACGATGTTTTGCACCGCAGCTCCTAACGCAAGCGCTATAAGTCTCCCTCTCATGGACTTCAGCGGGTACATCAACGCGTTGGGCAGTCCCAGCAGCAGATAGGCCGGAAATCGGGTGAGTTGGGTGTCGAAATGGAGGTCTATCAGATCTAGGATAGGAGTCCAGTACTTCTGCAGATGTTCACAACTCCATAGCAGGTGTTCTAGCGTGCCCAGCTGTCCACAACCCCTCCAACAACGGTCACTTACGTGTGGGTCCCAGCGGTGTATGCGTTCGGGGGTGTGATACCAGTAAGAGGCTACTTTCGTGAGTGTCTCAGTGAGGTCTGTGTGGTAAGCCGAATGCCTCGCCCTGTGGTAGATCCCCTCCCACTCCTTGCGTGTGAGCTGCCTTCCCAAGTCCTTTTCCCACCTAGCCTGGCCTGCGCTGTAAGTGTATTTGTTAGTGAGGAGCAGGTGCTGGTATATATCCAAGAGTAGTTTCTTTTCCGACGTGCGCGTGAGCAGCCACTTTTCATAGGGAGTAAGAAAGCGCTGCGCTCCAGGTTTGATCGCCGGCTGCAAGACCCAGTGGCGGATTTGCAGGTAGGGCATGCGATCCGCCTCCGTTATACCGTAGGCCTCCTTTACTTTCTGGAACGCGAGGACGCCCTGGAGATCAAACATGTGGCCAATCTCTCGGCAGGGCGTAGTCCTCCATGCCGCAAATTCCTGCGCATCCAGGCCCGGGGTGAACTCAGGGTTATCAAATATCGGAGTTAGCGGGGATGGAAAGGAAGTGAGATCTCGCCGGACCGCTACTTTATCCCACACCGCCATGACCGTGCCGGTGACATATGATGCATACAGGTTGGGTGGCCTATTGCTCCGGGGTAGGAAGGGCAACCCCTGGAGAGTCCGGCCTGCCACTGCTTGGTCCTGAAAGAGCCAATGCTTGCTTGATTCCAGCTGGTACCACTCTACAAGCGTGCGCAACTGTGCTGCTTGAAAGTACAGGGTCAGGTCAGGTAATCCTACTCCTCCATGAGCCAGAGGGAGCGTGGCAATTAAGTGCTTGAATCTGGGGCTACGACCGTTCCAAACAAAACGCGACAGGTCGGCCTGCATCCGCTGGAGCCAACCTGCCGGAGGACGCAGTGGCAACGTCTGGAAGATATAAAGGGCCTGTGGGAGCAGCGTCATTTTAATAGCAGCGATGCGGCCCAGCCAGGACAGCGTGAGATGCTTCCATTTCCGGAGAGTCTCAGTGAGGCGCGCGCCAAGACTGGCGTAGTTGGCCTCTGCCGTGGCCTGTATCGTGGGCGCTAGTAAGACTCCCAGGTAAGGAACGGTAGAAGTACACCATTGTAAATCAAATTCGGCTTTAGCGTCCGCTAGCACCTCCTGGGGTAGGGACACATTCAGTGCCTCCGATTTATCCAGATTAGTTTAAAAACCCGAGGCGAGGGCAAATTTATGCAGCTCAAGAAAGAGCGCCCTCAGGGATTGCATTGGGTCCATGAGTGACAGCAGGATATCGTCTGTGTACAGACTGATTTTATGAGTATCTCCACCGAAGGGGATGCCTCTAATAAGCTGGTTTTGCCGAACCCGTTGTGCCAATGGCTCCATGTAGAGCGCAGACAAGAGGGGAGAAAGCGGGCAGCCCTGCCTGGTCCCCCTGCTAATCAGGAAGCGTGGCGATGTGTGGCCATTCACTCGGACCACAGCGCTAGATCGCCTATAGCAATTGAAGATACGGTTTCTGAGAGTAGTCCCAAATCCAAAACGCTGTAGCGCTAGGTCAAGGTAAGGCCAATGCACTCGGTCGAACGCTTTCTCAGCGTCGACCGTGAGGAGCATGCAGCCCGGTTTCGTCCGGGAGCCGGCTTCGATCAAATGAAGGACGCGTTTAGTGTTGTCGCTGGTCTGTCTTTGGGGAATGAACCCGGCCTGGTCCGGGCCCACTAGTTGTTGCATATACGGGCCTAGTCGGCTGGCTATGATGCCTGTATAGAGTTTGAGGTCAATATTCAGTAGGGATATTGGACAGTAAGAACCGCATCTGGACGGGTCTTTACCAGGCTTGGGTATCACTGATATGGCGGCCTCTAGCAGTTCCGGAGGGATGGCCCCTGGCTGATCAAAAGTGTTAAATAGATCTCGCAGCAGAGGGGCCACCTGGTGACAGAATTTCTATTAGAAAGCCGCCGGGTAGCCGTCCGGTCCCGGGGCCTTACCTAGCTTTAGGCGATAAATCGCCGAAATGACCTCCTCCAGACCGATTGGTCTATCGAGAAACTTCGCCTGGGCCTCGTTCAAGGATGGGAGTGTCGCCCCATCTAGATAATCGATGCCTGCTTGTAGGTCTAGTGTATCAGCATCGTATAGGTTGGCATAGAAACTACCGAATTCTGCTGCTATAGCCGCGTCTTCAGTGATCGGATCACCGACATGAGGCTGAAGCGTCCGAATGTGTTGCCTCTGACGCTGCTCCCTCAGCTTGCTCGCCAACAGCTTCCCACATCTGTCCCCCCCTGTGTAGTAGGCATGTTTCAGGCGTAAGGCAGCAAATTCTGCCACATCTTTGTCCAGTGCCGCTAGCATCTTCCTCTCCGCGCATAGTTGGCACCAGGCCCTGGCCCCCCCCGTGCGTTGGTGCATTTGCTCCAACTCAGCCACCCTCTGCGTAAGTTCAGCCCTCTTCTGAGCACGCTCCCTGTTGTCTGCCACGGCCACCAAGATAAATTCGCCCCGAAGGACAGCTTTAAGCGCAGCCCATTGAGTAGCTTTGGAGGTATCATCATTGGCATTGTTGACTAGAAAGTGGCTGATAGCAGTCGTTATCTTCTCTATCGTGGCCGGGTTTTGCAGTAGGCCGACACGCAGGCGCCAATGCCGTCGCGGCCTGGGAGCGTCCGGCACCAGAAAGGACGCCACCACTGGAGAGTGGTCTGACAATGAGGCTGGAAGGATCTCGACATCCTGCGCGCGTGTTGCTAGTTGGGCAGAGCACAAGAAGTGGTTAAGCCTCGCATATGATTTATGGGCTGCCGAGTAGTGTGTGTAGGCCGTAGCTCGGGGATGGGAGAGTCTCCATAAGTCAACTAAGCCCAGGTCCTCCAGGTGAGCCTGCTCCGCCGCGGAAAGCACCCCCACCTGACCGAAGCGCTGATTGGAGCGATCTGCAGTATTATGAAATACCAGGTTCAGATCCCCCCCTAATAGTAAGTGTGGATGGGTGTTGGCTGTGGCCGTTTCTAGCGCTGAATGTAGGTATCGCTCCTGGCCCTCATTGGGCGCGTACACTGAGCCTATCAACAACGTCTGTCCCGCCACTAGAAAGCGGTGAACTAACAGCCTACCCTTGATCTCCGCTTCCCTTTGCAACACTCTAACTCTAAAGGATTGCGCCACCAGGATCGCCACTCCCGCTATTTTCTTGGATGCTGAGGAGAAAAACTGCTCTGGGAAGAAGCGAGATTTAAGCCTGTGGTGATCTTTGGACAGCAGATGCGTCTCCTGTAGGAGGCAGATGACGCTTGTGAGTTCCTTAAAAAAGAGAGGACTGCTCTGCGTTTGTTCGGATTATTAAGCCCCCTCACATTTAGCGAGAGAACTGTCAAGGGCCATGTCATCCCGGGCATGTTGTGAGGGCATGTGCGCCACGCGTGGAGTCAGCCAATGCAATAAGGAAGAAAGGTAAAGGGAACAAACGGTTCTTCTCAGCACTGGTGGACAAGGGGGTCCCTCCCCCCACCCCACCCCCATCCCCAACCCCAAAAATGAGCCCTCCCCGGCACCCCCAACTGTGCCGATTCTCCCTCTGCCGAGACCCACCCCCCATCCCCATTCCCCCGAACCCAACCAAGTAAACCAAAATGAACATCATAGTCCCAGATCAACCAAGTGGAGAATAGACCTGTAGAGTGATCAGAGTCAAAAGAGACCCAAACCAGTTGGAGTCAAAGTATAGACAGGGTACGTGGAAACAGCGCCCTTCGCGGCTCCCCACCCCGCCTCCCTCCATGATGCTGCTGTCTATGAATGCCCCTGCTGTAAGTGTCTTATGGAGGCCCAGAGGTGTCTTTCGACACTTCCTGGACAGCAGCAGCGTGCTCTCTGGCAATCGTTAGCTGATCCGGGCGAGCACGTGGCTTGTGTTGTCTCCGTCTGCGGACTTTCTGCCAGCCGTCACGTCGGGGTTGTGATGGATGTTCCTGCGACGACTCCGTATTAGTGTCGTCGCCGTTGTCTTGGTCCGGCGGCTCGATCCCTAATAGACTGCAGGTATCCTGGAGGGAACGCATCTGGTGAAGAGTGCCATCCCACCGAAAGATGAGTCGGAACGGGTGACCCCAAGAGTAGGGCACCTCTTTGTCTCTCAGGAAGGTGGTGACAGTCTTGAATTCCCTTCTTTTTTGAAGTGTGATCACAGAGAGGTCTTGAAAGAGTTCCACAGATGCATCTCTGAAGCGGAGAGGTTGAGACTGGCGTGCTTCTCTAAGAATCCTCTCTTTAAGAGGAAAGTCCGGGAGGAAAGCCAGTATGTCTGGAGGAGGGGCAGGAGCTCGGCGTGGTAGGCCCACCCGGTGCGCTCGATCAATGCGGATGGGGAAGTCCGTGGGCTCCTTGAGGATTTCCCGGAATAAATCTTGGAGGTACAGGGTGACACTGTTCCCTTCCGCTTTCGATGGTACTCCCCGGACCCTAATGTTGTTCTGCCGGGAGCGGTTCTCTAAATCCTCATTATGTGCCTGGAGGTCTATTTGCTGATCGCGGAGTCGCAGGACCTCTTGCTGGAGATGCACCAGTTCCTCGCAACTGACCTGGTTTGAGTCCTCTATCGTGGCCACTCTTTCCCCTAAGCCATCCAGGTCCCTGCGCAGCTCCCTTTGCTCGCTCACCAACTCCTGTTTGAGAGTCTGGAAGTCTTCCCTCAGCGAGCCAAAGAGGGACTCAAGGAAGGATCTCGTGACAGGGGCTTCTTCTTGGGTCCCGCTCTTATTAGTAGCGGGTGTGGGCGACGGCGACGCCGTTTGGGTTTTGTCTCCCTTCTGCGGTTGCTTCACCAGCAGGTCGGTGATGGAGCGGCCTCCCCTGCGGTTAGCATTTGCCATCTTGGTGCTGTCTGCTGTGTCCTATCTCGGCGGGCACGTCTTTGGGTCGGTGCTCTGGCCGGTCACTCGGTCGCGCGGTGGGCCAAGCGGGGTCCGGCCAACGGCCCTGTCGTCGCGGGGATGGTGTTTGCCCGTTAAGGGGAGCTCCCAGTGTGGCCCCTGGTTGTGCAGTCGCTGCTGGTCCGCAGTACACAGTCGCCCACCCCGCTGCGTCTGGGCCCGCTGTCGTCGATCCCGGTCGCTAGGCTGCCCTTTGCGACTCCGCGCTACTTCTTCGTCGCCCTCGTTGGCCCTCAACACCCCCACTGCTCCTATCCACAATCACCAATCTCGGTACAGGGGGGAATCCAAGGCTGACCAACAGCGGGCCGGTGTCTCCGGATTCGGGGTGATTCGCTGAGACCCCAAATTTCGGCCCTCTGGCCCCGGCAAGTCAAGGAGTCCAGCCGCTCTGCCACCCACCGTCTTCTCGGGCTTCAGGAGTGGCCCCGATCCCGGGGGGCTGCAATTGCCGGGCCCGTAACCACTGCCTCGATGTCGCCAGGCAGGCACTCTCTCCCCTGGGGCGCGCTGTGTCTCCCGGGCCTGAGTGTCGGCTCGGGGGCTGTTCAATGCCACTGGGGGTCCACTGAGGATGCTCGACCACCACCAACCAATGCCCCAATGCCGCGGCTGTCTCGGGTGTCCTCGGGGGACCCGCGGCCGTCGCAGCTCAATCCGCGTCGGGCTGTCTGGTTCCAGCCGGGCCCTCGATTCACCAGCTCTCCGTCCGCCCCACACTCACCGCCAAAGATGCTCGGGGCTCCCTCGGAGGACTCCGCTCTCCTCTGGGTGTTGTAGGGGTCAGGCAGGGCCCCGCTGCTCCTGTGCTCCCTCCGCCGGCTGTTGCATAGGCCCCGACCGGGCCCTCGATTTCTGCGCTCCTGGCGCTCTCCGCTGCCGGTCGCTGGGAGCCCGGCCCTCCAGGCCTGCGTCCTGCTTCCTCACGGTGGCCGGGGGTCGAGGGAGGAAGCGCGGCAGCCCCCGGCTCGGTCCTCAGCCGCCTGGCGCCCACGCTGCCGGTCCGCCTAGGCCCAGACCGGGGCCTCGATTTTAGTGCCGGCCGCCTCTCACCCGTCCATCGGCCAGGGCACCTACAGGCGGGGCAATCCGGCAGCGAACAGGGCTGTAGACGACATCACCGTCTTCACCGCCGTGCCAGGGGCGGATGTTGGAAAAGTGCCTCACTAATGTCTTCACTTTGTGGCCTCCACCAGCTTCTCCGGGGGGCCCGGGCACACCCAAAATGGCGCGTATGAGCCTCCACTCACCGCTAGCGAAGTTCGGGGGCCCCCCAGGAGATTCCGCTCCCCGCCAGGTGCTACCGGGGCCAGGCGTAGTCTAGTATCTCCGCCACCTCTGCAGCAGTTCGAATCAGAGGCCCGGACTGGGCCCTCGGTTTCGTGTTCTCGGCGATCCCCGCAGGCTGCCGTATGGGGCCCAGCGCCCCAGGTCCAAGCTCTGGACCCCTGCTTCGCCCGGGGGCAGAAAGAGTGAGCGGGGTGTCCTCCAGCACGGCAGTCAGGCGCTCGGCGCTTTCACAGGCAGTCCGGCTAGGCTAGGCCCAGACCGGGGCCTCTATTTTCGCACCTGCCGCACCTCACCCCTCCGTCGGCCGGTGTTCTCCCAGGCAAGGGTAACTGGCGGTTTCCAGGGCTGCAGGCGGCACCGCTGGCTTCACAGCTGCGCCGGGGGTGTCTTTGACAGCCAGACCCTCCGATAGCCAGCGATTTGGGGGCAATAAGCTGTGTTTATGTGGGCTTTGGGGGATTTAGGGCAGGGAGCCACGCAGACCTGCGTCCGATCAGGTCGCCATCTTGGCCACGCCCCCTGCTGGGCATATTTATTTAATTTAAAATAATATTTCCTAATGATTCATTAAAAACACCTACTGTAACATTTTATTTGTATTTCATTGAAGTTATGCATACAATCAATTTAAATTGTTTAGATGTTTTTTAAAACAGAGGTTTATAATTATAATTTAATTTTAACTTTGAAATAAATGTGTTATTAAATTCAATAATAGAATAATTATTTATTAATTTTATATCGATAATACAATTAAATATTTTTGTTTAAAAAGCTGAAATAATTTTATTTATTTGATGTTAGGGAAGTTAGTTTAGGAACCTGGCTCTATTGTTCACTATGGGAGCATGTTTCAGGACTACTGATTGGCCGTATAGGGTGCTGGACTTACTCTAAGGCTGTGGTGCACTGCATTTAGTACTGTTTTGGGACTTTTCTGGCTGTAGTAACTTTAAAAATGTTGTTTGTGAATAGCAATGGGCATGCTCTTTTTTGGATAGGTGTTTGTGTTTTCACGTCCCTCCCTAAACACCCTTTACCCTTCCCTAAATTCCCCCATTTAGGTGTAAGCATCCACATTCCCCGTCCCTCTCTAGAGATGGGCGAGCCACTGAAAGCTCAAGCCTCAAGACTGTTGGAACCTTGAGCCCATAATGAGCCGAGATTTCATGTTGCATCTACCTGTCACCCTCCCGCTGCACAGGATGTGGCATTACGGTCAGAGCTGGCTAATTCGTAACTGGGCAACTAGGTTCTAACCTCAGCATTGGCTCAACGTCCTATGATTCTGGGAAAATCCCTTAATCTCCCCCTGTTTATAAAAAATTTATGTGACCTTGTGTAATGTAACTGGTGCTCATGTAAGGCACTCCATTACCTTTAGGTCGAGTTTGAGCTGTATCAAAACTTCAGAAAAATATACAAGGTGGTAAAAACATAGCGATAACATCAATATTGAAAATAAAAACATAAAAAATATAAACATCCATATAGTGACTGATTTATACAAAGTGAAACCAGAAAACCATGATAAACAGGGGCTTCCCCGTTTAAATTGTGTGATCTCAACACAAATTTTATTTTACCAGAACTCTTTTTTTCCCTTTATTATTGCGTATGAAAGCTCTTTCAAATATATGAGTTCAGGATAGCAGTTGTACAAAACCTATTGTGTTTGATTAAAAAGACAATAATATTGCTCTATAATAATCTGGGCTATGTACACGGTTTACAGCATCAGCGGCTCAGCCATAGGGCAAATGAGCGTTGCCCCTCCACCTAGGAGATACCATACAGAGTCTGACAGCTACACTGTTGTTTTTCTTACATTTTTTGTTCTCCTGTGTCAAATGAAAACATTTATAAAATCTTTTGCGGGCTGCATCGCAATTTCACAGTTACAATGTATAGTGGAGGAGGCCTTGTCCTCCTCTTATAATGTTATAGGGAACAGGGCTGGAATTAATTAAAGTGCACCTGTTGGGCTGGTCAAGAGCTAGGGTGAGCCCAATCTGACATTGCACTTTAAAGGCCTCTGACCCCAGGCATAGCAAAGAGCCTGGGGTACTGATATGGCAGGTCCCTTGTTTCAGATGGAGTGCTGAGTTGTACGGCTGAAGCCGATCCCAATGCTGCACTCATGCACTTTAATAAAAGTCTAAAGGGTATATTCACAAGAAGGAATGATAACTACCGCTAGAGTAGCGTAATGCAACTGTCAACATCGCAGTCCATCGTGGAAAAATAACCCAGTGTCAACGTGGAATTCACAACAGGGCAGTGGCATGCAATAGACAACAGATAACGTGGCAAATGTCTGCGTCAATGCCACGCCGCTAAAATGCTATACGCAAATGCAAAAACACATGCGATGAGGCCAAACGCGGTACAAAAACTTGTGAAAAGCAGCCAAAGGCCTGCAAATCCCACGCGTCTGGCGGGACAATCCACCATAAAAACCACAGAAACAATATACCAGAAACAAACCAAAGCACATAGCAACATAGATGCACCCTGCTCCAGCGCAGAGGCCAACTCGAACCCCACAACCCCCACAGACTACCAGCAAGGAACAACTGGGTCGGGGAAGCCCAAGGAGAAGAGGGAGAGGAAGAAGGGGTGCAGACCGCAGGAAAACAAGACCAGCATCACGGAGGTGACAGAACACTACCAGCAACTGACCCTAGCAGACCACCTGCAGTCGGAGTGCCGAGGAGGCCAACCCAGGAGGCTAATAGGCGCAGGCATGACATGACTACCTAAACCAGGCACTAACCCGCTGCCAACAGGAAGGCAGCAACGACGACAGGAGGTGGCAGTCCCACGCCCCTGGAGGAGTTGGAGGAAACCCAGGCCACAGTCATTAGTGGGGAGATGGTGCAAGGAGTAGGGAGTAAGGACACAGCTTAAGAGGACCTGACACAACATCAACATGGAGTGCCACGAACAGGGACTGGGTGACGGGAGGAGATGGGCAGAATGGCATACATGCACAATGAGGCGTAGCACACTGCACACCCACAAACACCCAGAACCATGTCCCAGATCTCCCTGACACACCGCAGCACACACAAATAGCACAAACAGCACCCCCACATTGACAACAACGTGGAACAATGCGCATAGCCAACACTAAAGAACAGAGGACACAACTGGCTCCGCACAGCACAGAACCATGCCTAGGGGCACGTAAATAGCAGTCACACACCCATGTTGGCTGCGCGTACGATGGCCCTGGCCACTCCTCTTACAAATTGAGTGGGTGACGACAAAGCTACATGTCCAAGCTCCAACCCGCAGCCTGCGGTTACATGTCTACATCACAATGTAATGTCGTAGGGCCCAGGGCCCACATGCATACTACAAGATCACAGGGACACATGCAGATCTCATGTTGAACTGGCTACGGGCACATGCACCCAGACCTTTATTGGCAGGACAACATGTACAGTGACTCATGTTCTGGATGTGTGTGGAGTGAGTGTAAGCCATTCCCCACAAAATGTCTGGTGCTGCCAACCACTTGAACATTGGACACCAGTACAACGGTAACAGAAAACACATGCAATACAGTCAACTGCTGGGCAACATAGAGTGAGCCAACATGCAAACAGTAGTGTCCATGAGTTGCAGTGCACTGGGCTTTGGACACTGGAGATGAGCGCGCTCATATGAAGAGAAAGTCTCAGATTGTGTCCCTTCGACATATTACTGGTGCAGATGCAGTGGTGTGTGTGAGACATGCATCATCTTGCCCATTTCCGTCTCAGGACCCCCACACTGTTCGAGGTGACATACCTGCACAACCGCTAAACAGCACAAAATACAATCAGCAACGGACAATGGCCTGCAGTGCACTGAGTCACTGGCACCTAGAGTGCTGAGCAGGATATCAGGCCAATGATGGCATCCGCAACAGATCTGAGAAACTGTGTAAGTCTGTCAGGACAACCATTTCGACTCTGGCAGATCGCTCTTGGAGGTGATCCTTGTGGTGGTGGCGTGTGCCTTCTGCAGTGATGCGAAGTCCGGGCCGGCCTGGACTCGCTCTAGTGTGTGAGCCGTGGTGGGACGCATTTGGTCCCAGAGGCTGCGTACAGCTCAAGGCCACAGAGAAATGGTGTTGATGACCCCAAGGCCTATGCTTCAGGGGCCATCCAATGTCCCCAGAGAATGGGCCCCGGACCTGACCATTACAGAGTTAGTGACCCGGATGCACAGCGGTCGGCACAGGCACCCAGCCACTGGATGGTGACTTGTGGTGCAGTCATATGGGCCATGCGACCTGAGTGATTCCCCATAAAAGTCTGAGGTGTATGTTGTGGAGGGACGAACCCTCAAGGGTAAGACGCCGAAAGGTTTGTTTTTATCATTAAGCAGCAGATGGAGTATTGGAATGCGACAGCCTCGTTGCCACCACCAATTCGGTCTCAGCTACATGAGGATGAGAACTGTCCCCTAGTCCATAGATTCAGACGCCACCAAAGTTCGAGCAGTGAGTGTCCATGTATGTCGGGGAACAGACTTAGTGGCAACGGGGCCAAGAGGGAATGCAGTCTGCGATGATGCCTGTACAGTGGTATGGACTCCGTCAGTGTCAAATCCAGACTCTGTGACCTGCTGGACCGCAGTGTAGGCCGGAGGGAGAGGTCAGCACGAGCCATTCACCGAGTGTCTCCGGCATAGGTTTGTGGCCCCACCGGCCTGCGTAGTTCAGGTTCAGTGACACCATGTGTTTGGTCACCTCTGTGACAGTGACCCGGCATTCGTCCGGACTGAGACGCATCTTCCTCTCACTCTTCTCGGTGCGACCACTGGTGCGGACTTTGCTATTCTTGAATCGCGACTAGGGGCTGGATGTGAGACTTACTGGTCCACAGGGTAGTCCTGGTCCCGCATCCATGTGTCGCCGGCTGGCGTTGAACAGTGTTTGTGGCAGCACGTGTCGCCAGCTGGCGTTGAACAGGGTTTGTGGCAGCACGTGTCTCAAGATGCGCATATGGAACTATGCCTCACTGATCGAAGCAAGCCTGGTGCTGTGGCTACTGGCCCAGAATTGGGGTCACTGCCATTCATTAGCCAGGACAAGCTTTCGGAGGACGCCGGTAGAATATGTAAACGAGAAAGGAGTTATGTGGGCCAATGTTGGGGGGACAGCGGTGGTCTGAAAGGCAGTCCGCGTTGAGGCCCTTGGAGGTTACACTGGCATGTGATCGGCCCTCCTTGACACTCGCCGGTGTCTGATGCTGATCAGTGTGGCCTGGCTGCGTAGGGTCAGCCCTGGCGGGTTCGTGCTCCAGCGGGCCGGGGTACGGCAGGTGCACATGATCTCAGGCTACTCCTCTAACGAGGACCACGTCGGCCTTGTGGCGGGTGGGAGGCACTACCCTGGCAGGGATGTTGTGCTTTCCGGAAGAGGACCACGCCCAGGGCTGCGTGCTTTTTCTTCACACCCTTACACTGGCCTGGTGTACGCCGGCCCATCCCCACTCTGCTCACGTTTACGGGGGCGTAACAGGCAACATTTTTGCAAGGACACACAACGGCTGGGGTGACGCGGTTGCGTCCACTGTCCACTACACTCCATACATCAGAGGTGTATGTCGCCGTGGATAGGGGTGTGTTCTGCATAATGCGGTCTGTCCCGCACTTCGCCGTAACTCTTGGCTTTGTGTACTTTCCCAATCATGGTTCTCCTGCATCCTTCACACATGCCTGCTTGCCTTCTCTCCCCATGTTTGTCTATTGTGTGGCTGAGTTGCCATGACATTGATTGGTCATGTTCACGGCTTGCCCAGGTTACCATTGTAAGTTGTTGGTGGGTGGGCATGTTGTTGTGCATGTTGGTTGTGAACTTGTAAAGTGTGCATTGCCAGATTTGTTGATTGCATGGTTGTGGAGTTGAGGTGAGTGGGGAGTTAATTGGGAACTTGCCAAGGAGCTGTGGTTTTCCCTGGTTGCCATCCTGGGAGGGCTGGTTGCTGATGGAATGTAGGAAGGTGAAGGGATCATGCACACTGGCTGTGTATTTGGATGCAACATTGGTGTCGGTTCCATGGTGTTCTGATGTTACCTGCACATAGATGTGTGAAGTGTGCTTCCTGTTGCGCTGATTGTGTGCTGTGTCACCAGGAGGCCCATGTGAGACATGTGTGCAGTGTATTGCCCCCAACACGTGCGTGCATCCGGCTATGGCATTTGGTCCTTGCTTGGTCTCCTGCGGTTAATGCTCATTGTATTGGCCGTACAAGGCCTGGGGTGCCAGGGTGATGGTGATGTCCATGACAGGTGTGGGGGACTTGGATATGGCTGACTGTGTGACTCCGCCGACTCTGGTGGGTGTTGGTTGGGGTGTGCCAGGGGAGGGGCCAACAGGTGCAGCGCGGCCAGCAGCTTGGTGTGGAGTGGGATGTTGGTTGTCCGCTGTGTTGGTGCCGTTGGCCTGTGGGACGGATGGCGGCCAGGATGCATAGGGTGGTTGTCCCTTTCAGCCTTGGTGGACAGTGACATTGTCAGGAGTTGTGCCTGCGAGGCAGGTGCGTTTCCTGGAGGGCCGCTGTCTTTTTCTGTGCTGCCTCTGTGGTGGTCCGGGGGGGTGGTCTTGTGACCCTCTTGGCTTCTGTTTGTCCTCAGGCGTGGCTCTGGGGTGGGCTCCCTTTTGTGGTGCAGGCAGTGGTCCGACTTTACACCAGATTAGAGCAGGTGTAAATTTCCTGCTGCTAACACGCCTTATCGCGTGTTTTGTGTTCTTATCGCCAATCTGGCTGGTCGTTGTGAATGTTGAGGTGTGGTGTTGTCACGTATTTTGGCACTGGACCGCCTACTCTGCATCTCATTACCGATAATTGCGGGGGTCCTCTGGGGCGATGTTTTTTGCGGCTGCTATCGTGGGTAAACTGGTGCTGTGGACTGTTAGCACCTGCTTGTGAATGGTGGGGTAAATTTATCACGACTTTGGCTGCGATAAAGTGCCATTAATTCGGCAATATCTCCTTATGAATATGCCCGTAAAGTCTTTATTTTAGAGAATAACTTTGAGATTGGCTGGGCCGGGCTAACAGAAAGCAAACATCACAGCACTGAATGACATGCATCTCGGGGGCCGGTGGGATAGCATGTGGCTCGGGACTCTGAGAAGGGGCTGCTTCTGAGCATGCCAGAGTGAGAGCTGCGCTGAATGGTCTCGCAGGAGGACCTGGGTGAGTAACAGAGCATAAGATGGCTGAAAATGCAGAGTCTGTTACGATTCTGAATTAGATGAACAGTAACAATGAGGATCAGGCTGGGCTGCTGAGCCGCTCTGCTAGAAACAATAATTTAGCTTCAGTTTGTTTCGAAGCAAAGGTCCTGATGGGCCTATGTATATAGTTGCGTGCGTCTGTTGTTAGGAGGCCTTAGTTAATATAGAAACCAATCAGATTTGTGCATCCCTGCCTCACAAACAAGAAAACATGCTGCATACATTTGGAGTTATTCTTATTCCCTCAATAACTTCATTAAACTCTTTAAAAAAAAGTCGAAGTGAGGGTTTCCGCTGTTTTCAGAGAGGTCTCCAACTGAGAGCTAGTGATGCTGCTCAATGACAGTCAACTATCTTTCAGATGTCTGGAATTTTGATGTAAGGTTTGTATCTGAGTTTCTTTTTTGTGTTAGATAATTAAACGGTCAATTCAGACCCTCCTTGGACGCTCATGACGAGCTCAGCTCGTCATGGTGTACACCTCCATACACTCATGATGAGCTGAGCTCGTCATGAACAATGGGAAATGAGAAGATCAAGCACAGGAGAAAAATAACACTAGCATCGATGCGGTTAAAAGTTTTAATTTTTTGTGTGCTGCCCACCACTCTTGATGGATGACAAGTCTTCTCATTTGTTTTTCGTCAGCCAGATACAAATATCTGCAGCTTGTTACTTTAAGAAATGTTTGATTGGAACCTCATTGTTTTTGTTTAGGTAGTTCAGTGGGTTACAGTCCCTGCTGCAAAGATCATTGCTGGGTCTCCAGAATTATAAGAATTGAACTCACTTATCACATGGCATTCAAGAAAGGCATTTACGTCCCACTACTTTAAAATGTCCCAGCCTCCACTGGTATACATGACAACTCTCTAGCCCTCTGGGGGGCATATCAACAATAGACGGCGATAAATATCGCAATGCACGATTAGCGCTTTTTTATTTATCGCCGTCTATCGCTGGAATTTATCGCCCGATTAGCGCGTTATTAACAATGCTTTTCTCCAGGGCGATAAAATTCCAGCGATAGGGGGGAAATGGTAAAAACATCGCTGGGAAACCAGCGTTGATCTCCTGAATACGGTGATAACCTTGCTGATACGACCCTGTGGTCGTATCACCATAATTCACCCTCAATGTAACACAGACATAACTCTTTTTTTTTTTGCAGACGTCTGGAAGCAGCGTTAAGGGCGAGTTAGCGCTGAAAAGAATATCCGTACACCGGACGGGGCTGCGTTGTAAATATCGCGAAGTCCCGTTAGCGATATTTCACAATGACGTTTCACGAGGCACACCCACCTTGCATCTCATTAGGGATGCGAGACGAGGTGGCAAGAACCCGGGCGCTAATGCAAGGAAACACGTGCTAGTGTGTCCTTGTAGATAGAGCGATAATATTATCGCCGCTTTTCGCCTGAAAACAGACGCTAAAGCGGCGATAATATTATCGCCAGCCCTTGCTAATATGCCCCTTAGTTCAATAATGTTTCATGTTTGAAAACTATCACGG
The DNA here is from genome assembly GCF_964263255.1 of Lissotriton vulgaris. Lineage (NCBI taxonomy): Eukaryota > Metazoa > Chordata > Amphibia > Caudata > Salamandridae > Lissotriton > Lissotriton vulgaris. Next base: position 484,211,265 of record NC_141696.1, read on the forward strand.
CTCGGCTCATACAGGAGCTCTAAGAGCCAAGCCAGATCCTTGGCTTCGCTCTGGCTCTGCTCTCACTGTTAATTTGTTGCGTCTTCCACCTCTATCACTCTCACATTTGCTTCTAAAACACTCTAGACAGAAAAGATAGGAATGGTAGAGGCAGAGGTTTCCGCACATAGGGTGTTACGGGGGCATGCAGCAGGTCACTAGGGCCCTGCACGGATGGCACTGCACACCGGACACTGTTTCCGGTCAGCGGGGAGAGGAGCAGGAAGCTGAGGGGTTCCCATGGTACTTACTACAGGGGATTTGTGAGGGCAATAAGTTTGACAAAGCGCTTCCGAGGACTGTGCACCACATCTCCCACCCTTAAGAAGAATAAAGCATCCTGTCTACTACTTGCCTGGCCCTGTGTGTTCCTTGGGCTGTGGGGGCTATGCAATGCGACATAGTGTAGTGAATAGCATTTTGTAGTATGCGAGTAGTATTACTGCTTTACTTACTACAATATGCATTTTGTGAATAGGTCCCGTTGAGTTTTTAAAACAGCAGCCACGGAAGAAAGAGACCTCAGATTTTGGGTGTCCTTTCACAACACATAAAAGATCAGACTCACTCTCATCAATAACGCTAAATTGTGGCAGGATTCTTTGCCAGCGTGTATTGTATTCTGTGGGCGAGGCATAACCAACCAGGATTGAGTTGCTCAGTCATTCCTGTGCTGGCTTCCTATACTCATTATTGTATATGTTTTGTATTTTATTTCCTACTTTCACCTACAATGGATTCCAATGCATGAACTCGGCTTGAAAAATGACAGGAACTATTTCAGACAGAGCAAGGAGGAAATGAAGGGAAATACGATTTCCTTCACAATGTGGTTTTCCACGAGAAAATGCAAATTATTCGAAGAAATAGGAGAGTAGGACAGACTCCAAATGCAGCAACATCTGCGGATGGCGCATTATTCTCAAGGCGTTTTGAAGACGCAATGACCCTGCTCCGGAAGCACGTGAAGCATGACGGGAGACACGAGCGCCTGAGTTTGCAACCCCTGCTGGCTGGAGGCAGCCAAGCCCTTAGCCGGATGTCTGCGATATCGAGACACACTACATTGGGCCTTGTTGCGGCATATGGTGTAAATTATAATCTGCAGTGAGTTGTGACATAGTGCCTGGCACTCTGTGAATGACTGATGTCCGAGAGTAAACCTTCTTCCGGGTACCTGCGTCTGCTATTCCTCTGGAACGCGTCACACGGCGTAGCAACGAGGCTTTTGAGAATGTGAAATTAAGGGTGTCTCTCCAGTCCAAAAATATATTTAAATGGAATACAATGGCAGTCCCCATTGTCTCCATTGCATATGGTCAATAGAGACTTTCCCGCTCAATTCCTTTGCTTTTTATTACTCCTGTTCATCACACCGATTGTTGTCAATACTACACGTGTAACAAAAAACATACTTGCAGGGTGACCAGATCAGGACAATTACTAAATATGGAAGGACTACAATTTGACATTAGCACCGAATGACTTAAATGACAGCGCTCATCATTACTAAAACACAGTTGAGGCACTAAGGGGCTAAATTAAATGCCACTTTTAAACAGTAGCGGCCCGTGGTCGTAGTGCTGCCGGGCACTGACGTGGGTGGGGTTTAGTAAACTACCGATTATGGCCGATTAGAGGTAAGTAAACATATACATAAATAAAACAAATTTAGTTGCGCGCGCTGCATAGCCAAATGCGAGGCAGCGTGCGCAACAAAATTAGTTGTATTTATTTATATGTTTACTTACTTCTAATTGGCCGTAGTTTACTACACCCCACCCTGCCCCTCCCCCTCCCCGCTCCACGTCAGCACCCGGCAGCACTCCCACCACGGGCCACTTCTGCTTTTAAACCCAGCCTCCTTGTGCTATTTTATTTGCTTCCTTTTAAGCGCCCCGAGCTTCTACAGTGGAAAACATAACATTGTGCCTTTCCCTGTTTACAGTTGACCTTTTTTGAAAAACAAGACTTGTGTACAGAGGTGCAACTAGACCCTAACTTCTATGGGGGGTCTGACACTCCCAACCTGGGCTAGCCCTAACACTGGTCTCACACGTGCAACATTTTTTTGGGGCACCCCTTCCCCATTTCCCCTTTTTCCATGAATTCCCCCAGTACCACTCACCAACAATGGACCTCATCTCTCTATAGCACCTTTCTGAAAAACATTTCATTTTTTATAGCGCTACTCATAGTACACTCACACTCATTTCTGTGATCTGCATGGTACACGTTGTTTGTTGCAGGCACATTAATCCTATGCACTGTGTGGGTGGCAGGAGTGCCCATGTGAGTGCACGGTGAGCTATGCAACAGTGTGAGAGTAGGGTAAGAGGAGTGACTGCAGGGTGAGTGAGGTGATCATATGGTCCGGATGCAAGTGCAGAGTGGGATGAATGAATGCATGGTTAGTGATGGGCTTGTTTGAGTGAGATTGTAGATTGAGCAGTGAGGGGGACAGGTGGGTGAAGTGTCACATGAGTGTGGGTGAGTAGTGTGTTCCTGTGACTACAGGGTGAGGTACAGGGTGAAAAGCGCAAGTGCATTGTAAGTGCAGAGTGATCGCTGTGAGTGTAGGGTGAGCGAGTGAATGACATGAGTGCATGGAGATCAGTGTGAGAGCATTATGATCGCTGTGAGTGCAGGGTGAGCGTCAAAGTGAAGGGCGAGAAGGAGGAGTGAGTTGCCTGAATTCAGAGTGCATTCCCAGACACTTGAGGTAACTCTGCATGCTATTGACAGCGGCATAGAGTTTCAGATATAAGTTAAACTATTGCTATTATGCAGGGCTTTAAGCGGGATGAAAAAACTGGGGAGTGTAGGAAGCTGGGATTCTGTTGCAGTACCCCCCCCACGTTTTGCTAGATTTCTAACGCACTTTGACTTGATGTGCCCTGAGTCCCTGCAAATCAGGTTCCCAGGGCGTGTTCCTTCCCAAAACTGTAGCTTTGTACTCCCAATTGGCACCTCTCTGGCCACATGTAAGTCCCTTGTAAAAGGTACCATGGGTACCACGGGCACTGTGACCAGTGAAGGCCTCTAAGTGCTGCAGCACATATTGTGTCACCCTTAGAGGGCCGGTACCTTAACACACATACACTGCCATTGCAGCCTGCGTGTTTTAGTGCAGAGAAAAGTGAAAAGTCAACATGGCAAACATTCCTGTGTAAATAGTGTCATTCTCACTTCCGGGTCGACCGCGCGATATCCACGCCAGTCGAGAGCGGAATGCTGCCAGAAAAGAGAAGGATTATCTACCTCTTAAGCAAGGTATGAACTGATTACCGCGCTATAGAATTTAAAAGTTAGAAAGCCCCTAATTTAGATAGTACTCTCATTAAATATTTTTGGCTTTGTTTGCTTGTTATCCTGAAGATCACTAGACCGTTATTCTCACTTCTGGATCGACCACGCGATATCCACGCCAGTCGAGACCGGTTTGCTGCCCGAAAAGAGAAGTATTATCTACCTTTACCTCTTAAGCAAGGTATGCGTTGATTATCGCGCTATAGCACTTAGAAGGTAGAAAGCCGCAAACTTAGATAGTACTCTCAATAAATATTTTTTGCATTGTTTGCTTGTTATCCTTTAGATCATTAGACCGTCAGTATTTAGTAAATACATGCCCTGACTCCATCCTGCTTTCCAGGGGTTGCGGATAAATTAATCAAGTTACCTTTTTGTTTGACATATTTTACCGTTCTTAATACACTTATCTTGTTTTTAACAACTATAAAGTTAGTCTGTCCTTTATCTTCTTGCTTCATAGTATCGAAAAACGGAACTCCGACGACACGCAGATTCTAGAGTGGGCTCCTTAATATTATTATTATTATTATTATTAATATTATTATTTTAAGGTAAGCACAGGATGTATATTCCTGTTTTCAGTAATACATAGTACCTCGATATTGTTCCTTAAAACTCCTCTGTTGATTTAGACGGCCCAATAACATAAAGATAACTACTCCCTTGAAATAATATAATAAAACAGTTGTGTTCTCTTTTATGAATATTTGATTTCTAATTTCATAAAGGTCCAATATCATAAACATACCGTCACACAATCGAGATCCCAAAGAGACCACCCTAGTATACCGCAACAGAAGTGTGTTAGGTGTTTTTGAAATAAATATTTTTACAGAATATATTATTTTCCCCACCCTTTGTATGTTTTTGGACTATAAATAGATTAATTAAGAACTTGTTTTTTTATCCAGTCCTTCCTTTGCTGGTTTCGCTACTATTGAACTGGAAACCTCTTCACTATCCTCGTGAACCTGTGTACAAGAATTAATTTGTTATTTGAATCAAGAAATAAACCAACAAGTAAGCCTAAAAAAATATCGATTATTACATTATTTAGTTATATAACTAAATTCACGGGTGTTGGTGTGCAGATATATACCTCCATCATTAAATCTTTGGTTCCTAAACTTTTTCTATTCACACTAACGTTTCCCCACTAATAAATATATTTGAGATAAACCATTTTACTTTTTAGAAATAATAACAATGATATGTCAAACTTTATTGACTCTTTTCCATGTATCCACTATACCCTATCTATAGATTGAAACATTAGTATTAATATACCTTTGAATTTCATCTGTACTATCAACTAGAGAAAATAAATAGGACAAATTATTATGTTCAGTCAGACTACCTGTTAGCCTACAGATGTATAAAATGTTTGAATTTGAATATGTAACTATGATGTAAACAATGAGTAGGTAGGTAGGTAGGTAAATTCCTTTATTCGACATTACACAAAACACCATAAAAGTTCAATTAAAAAACTAATAATACACACATTCTCATCATCTGTGCAAATAACTTTTTTAACCCCTTGGGTGCGGCCGCGATTCTGCGCCTGTGCGGCACTTTTATTGAGTGGGCAGGTTCATGACGACCCCCAGCCGCCATCAGCACACGAGCACCGTGATGCATGATGGCTGGGGGCCGTCATCAGCATGTAAGGGGTTAAATAAAGGGCTCAGCAATATTCATTAACGTTCTTTACGGTTCATTAGTCCCCTATCTGTCCCCTACTCCTTTACACAGATCCTCTTTTCTCTCTTAATTTCAATGCTAGCCTTAAAAAACTTGTAATGGAAAGCAGGGTAAGGGGATCTTGCGCCATTTGTAAATGTAAAAGGGCAACCTTAGCATGCCTGCAATTTCATGTTTTTAAACAAATGTATTAGATACAGGCGCCTAGGCATTGAATAAAAGGGGCAAAGTAATACAAAATGAAGGGTGTCCTGCGGAGATCAATGATCGCAGCTGCAAGGACCCTTTGGCTCTACATAATTAATAAAACGTGCCGGTTCGGCTAATAAATAATGTAAAATGTTGAGCCTAAAACGTGTGATTAAAAATCTGTCCAGAGCGTTATATGTAAGGGCAAGGTATGGTTCCATACCTTCACTAAACCTCACTGAGTTCTAGGCTCTAATTGACTGTTTGCCACTTTCCTTCTCCTCTCTACAGGCTTTTTTGTAAGTAGTGAACCTCTTCTTCACACTAGCCTTATCCCAGACTACTCCTCCAGTCGGGTTTGGGAAGAGGTCCTTACAGCCAATTTTTTTGCAAACAGCCTTGATGGACTTTAGCCATGGGATGTCCATTCCTTTATCCCTGCCAAGGCAATCCATAATTATTTGCCGGGTCAGTTCAGCCTCCGGGTTATCCCAAATCTTTAGCCATGCTAACAGGGGTCTGACCTGGATCCTGTCCTCTATAAAGGCCCCCCTCAGCTCTTCATGGACAATATAGGCGGGGGCACCCTTTGGAACCCTGAGGAGCCTTCTCATGTATTTATTCTCCTCTACCTGCAGTTTGTCTAAATTTGCAAATCCCCAGAGTTCCTCTCCGTATGCCACCTTGGAGTAGCAGATAGAGTTATATAAAGTCATCATCTGCTCCGGGGACCACCTTCCTAATCTGCGGCAAAAATTCAGTATTGCCCCTGTACTAGACAATATCCTGTTACAACGCTCCTCTAATAAAGCTTTAAAATGGGATTGCCCATCCAATAAAATGCCTAGATAAGAGAAGGATTTCACCTTCTCCAATTTGTGTTCTCCTATTCTGTAGTTGAAGCTTTTTCTTGATTTTAACGCTGCTTCCATGACATATGACTTGGTTAGGTTGGCGGATAAGTCTAAATTGTTCATAAAATCCACAAAGCCATCTATTAATGTTTGTAGTCCCCGTGGTGTACGTGCCAACAGTACTGCGTCATCAGCGTAGAGTAGGACTGGAATTTCTCTTCTGCCTACCCTTGGCGAATCCACATTCAGGCTTAGTAGGCCTTGCTCTAGTCCGTTTATATACAACGAAAAGAGAAATGGTGCCAGGATGCATCCTTGTCTCACACCACTCGTGCAAGCAAAAGGATCTGTACATCCCCCCCTCCAAATTGTATCTTACATTGGCTGTCGTGTTCCAGTGTAAGGCCTTCAAAATCTTTATGAGGTCCTGATCTGCCCCTAAACTGCTCAATAGGTCCCACAGCTTCTCCCTATTAACGCAGTCGAATGCTGCGGTGAGGTCCATGAAGGCCAAATAGACTGCTTCAGTACCGGCAATGGTATATTTAGCCACCAATAGGTAGAGGTTTAAACATTGATCTGTAGTTGATCTGTTAGCCCTAAATCCCTACTGGACATCAGCGATAATACATTCTTCCTCAGCCCAAGACATCAGACGATCTAGGACTACATGTCCCAGAACTTTAGCAGTGACATCTATGAGGGAGATTGGGCGGTAACACTAGGGATTATCTCTATTACCCTTTTTAAAAATGGGCACTTTTGTGGCCGAGGACCAAGAGCGCGGAAGCCCCGTAGCTATGGCAGCATTTAATATTCTTGTTAGAATTGGAGCCCACAGGTCTATTTTACTCAGGTAGAGGTCCAGTGGGATCCCATCCGGTCCTGGTGCCTTGTTTTTAGTAAGGCCCTCGATGCCAGCCATAACTTCCTCTAAAGAGAATTCTAGTGTTACTTTCCACCGCCCGACCCCTCGCCCTTATCTGACTGCTCATTTTGCCTTCGATTGTAAAGGGCTTCGAAGTGCGCCACCCACTGTTCTGGAAGAACATTGGACCCTATTTGTGGGCTATTACCTTCTTGGAAACAAGGATTGTTAATTATGTTCCAAAAGGCAGTTGTATCCTTCATTTACGCAGTCTCTCTTAGGTCCTCCCAAGTTTTATTTTGGAGGGCTTTCCTACGTCGATTTAGTGTCTGTTTATATTGTAACCTGCATTGGACCACCCCTGGTTTGTCCCTTGGATTACACCTAAGGGCCGCTCTCAACTTTCTTTGTGCGAGAGAGCAAGCTTTATCAAACCATCTCGGGTCCTTTTTGGGCTTTCCCTGTCCCGAAGTTTTTAGGAGGACATCTATTAATTGGCCATTTGTTCAAAAGCAACCGCTAGGTGTGACCCTTCCACTGATAAGTCAAGACATTTCTCTAAAAAATGTCTGCCCTCATTTACAAGTGATCTATAAAAATCCTCCCCATTGATTCTTGATCATTTCAGGTGCCTACCCCGATCGGTGATCTTTACTCTGTTTAGGCCCACCTCCCTCTTGTTTTTCCTACTTGTATTTGGTGCTAAAAATGACAGGACTAGGGGATTGTGATCGCTAAAGTTGCTCAGTTCTATTGAGAAACCCTTTACCCTTTTCTTTAACAAATGTGTCACTAGAATAAAATCAATGAAGGGGTTGCGGCCCCTCCCTTTAAAAGTGGGAATCACCCGCTTACTGGGGTCTACAACCAGATGATCCATTGTATGTTCGAGCATGAATTTGACCATCAACCTGCTCAGTTCCCTGCCCTCTAGCATGTGCTCAAAATGCGGTCCGTCCTCAGTGTTACAAGAAGACCAGACTTCTTTAATGGGTAGTAAATTTGGGCACTAGTGGCAGTTGAAATCCCCCACAACTAAAAGCATTGGTACCGTTGAGCCCTGCTTCCGTCCCTTTAGGTGGGTTAATCTCTCCTCCAGTTCTCTCACTCTGGACCCTCTTGAGTTGTAAAAATTCACCAAGTTTATATTAAGGCCCCTATATTTAAACCCAAGCCCTAACAAATCTTCCGCATTCCATTTTAAATCGACCCAACTCCCCCCCAGGGACACATCTACGAATATTGAGAGTCCTCCCCTTGCTCTTCCGGCCGCCGATTTGCATGCTGGTATCCAGAAGGATTTATACCCCACTATATGGTAATCCGTATGGTCAACTTCCCAGGTTTCTTGGAAGCACATTATTTGGAACTTTCTAATATATTCCAGCCACTCCTGATTCTGGAATTTAGATGCCAAGCCTGCAACGTTCCATGATACTAATTCAATAGTGCTCCCTGTTATGTCTACGTCGGGGCTAGCTCCTGTACTGGGATTCTCAATACTTTGGGTTACCCCATTTCCGGAAATTCTTGGTTTGCACGGTGCGGTCTGGTGTGTGATTAATGTTACTTCCCTTTCTTGCACCTCTACATGTAAATGTAAATTTAGCGGGTCCGTGATCAGGGCCATCTCATTGCCTGGTTCCCCCGTGGAGTCAATCCACCTCGCTAAGGTGTCTTCCCCATTGCAGTGGAGCATAATTACTATATAACGGAGGAGCCAGTCCTGCCCCCTCCCTTGGTGTCGCTATCTGCTGGTCATGTGTGTCTCCCCTGCCTGGTATAGTAACCCAGGGGTCATTCCTTGACCCTACCCCCTCTAGATCTACTTGGCTTACCAAAACTGCTCCTATCAGCATTATAGGCTCCAGGATTCAGTGTACAATCTGGTGGAGTGTAAAAATATCTTAAATTCCGGGTTTGGACAGATGAACGTGAATTAATCCAGGGACCCTAACAGACATGCTCCACCACCCTGGGGTCATTAACCCCTTCCCCGCGGATGACAAAGCCAGCTCGTCATGGGCGTTACCCGCGCTGACGACGAGCTGGCTTTGTCACGTTACGCGGGATTTTTAAAAATGCCGCGCACAGCGGGAAAAGCCGCCGCGGCGAAGCGGTTAAAGTTAACAATGCAATCTCCTGCTGTGTTTTTTGTCCTGCCTCCTACCCAGTTAACTCTTCTTACTGAGAGAATTTTGCACCTTATATCTTGAGGCAGTGGTCTATTTAGATTTAGCCAGTGTGTTTTGTTTTTAAGTTGCTCATAAGATTCTGTTTTGCCATCCCTCAGTTCTGGGACACCAGTCAAAACAACTACATAGGGGGTACATTCGGGGGGTAAGTCTAAGTGAGGCTGCAAATCCTTCATCCCATGCTTGTCCCTGGCCTCGCCATAAGATATACCCTGTACATTTGGTGGTGCTGTGGATCCTCTACTTGCTAAACCTCCCCTTAAATTATATGGCTCCGTAAGGTGGACAACCGGGCTCATTGGTGGAGCAGTTCTCACACTGGAACAGGCAAAATGATCCCTCCCTCCCTCCCCTACACCACCCCCAGTTGCTACTTCCTTCTCAGTGTGTCCTTGGGTGGGCGTTATCAGTCCTTCCAATGTCCCGAGTCTGTTTTCGATCAGACAGTTTGTCCATTAGTGGCCCCAATAATGATGAAACAAGAGCACCTAGCTTCTGCCAGTGTGCTTCTTCTGGGTCCACTAGGTTAATTATATTGTCATCCACGCTGGTGGTAATTACAGTGGGTGCAGTAGCCTATGGGGCCTCAATAACTGGTGTGTCCAAGGGAGGTAACATGCTCTGTTTGTTTGACTTGACAATCTTGGGTTTCTTTCCCCTTGTGCTGTGTGCCTCCTCGAGTACCTCCTCTTTTTCTCTTCCTGTCCCCCTCCCTGTTTTGAGTCCGTAGATTGTGAGAGCTCATTGTGGACTTCTGCCACACAAACTACTGTACTCTTTGTTTGGGTCGGCAGTATCCTTCCATGCAACCCACTGGTGTTAAGAGGATCACCTCCGTGTTAGGTGGAGGGGGAATCTCGGCATGTTGTGAGACTGTGCTCTCAGACTGGGGTTCCGTAGTAGTAACGGTATGACACAGCCTTTCCGGGTAGAGTGCATGAATTATACTGCCTAAGGACGAGCGTGTGGAAAATGCAGGGTCCATGGAGAGGTGTCTTTCTGTGACGGCAATCTCGTGCGCTAACACAGATGAGGCCCTGGTTAGAACTGATCGAGGGTTCCGGCCACATATCCAACTCCCGTCCCTTTCCTCCCTCTTCCCTCACATGCTGTCATCTAAATGAGTATGTAAGTTTTAAAATGTTGTTCTAAATTGCATCCTAGGTGTATGGTTGGCTACTCCTGTTGAAGACACTGTGCTGTGTCAAAGCGTCGAAAAATTTGTTTTGCCACCAAAGTGCTTTTAATGAATGAAATAGTTTGAAAAATTGAATGTTTTTTGCTACCAATTAGTTTTTATTGAATGAAACATTTTAGCCATTATTAAAATTGTGTTGAATATATATTTGTTGTATAAACAATTAAAATCTAATCACTCTTTTTATCTTATGTTTGAACTCATTTGTTTACAATAGTTACCAATACATCTGTTTATCTGAATTTATAGTTGCTTGGGATTGATATTTTCCACTGTGTTATTTACCCTGTCCCAAGAACCATAAGAATATACAGGGGGTCCTTGTTATTTACGCATACACATTCCTGTGTGCCATGACTGCAACCCACTGCCTATGGTATATGTAATACTCCCCTCTAGCTGAGTGCACAACACCACTGGTGAAGGTGCAGTTGCATGAGCATTGTACCCCTACAGTGTCTAAATCCATTTTTAGGCTTTGTAAGTGCAGTAAAGCCATAAAGAATATATGGTCTGGAGGTTTGTCATTACGAACTCCAAAGTACCATAATGGCATTACTAAATTCTGGGAAGTTTGGTAGCAAACTTCTCAGCATAATAAACCCACCCTGGTACCAGTGTGGGATTTTTTATACAATGATCTTAGAGATGCCACCTGATAAACGACTAGCCTTTGGTGGGTTCCCTGACTGGTATACACCAGCCGGCCACCATGAGACATGCTTCTGGACCCCTGTGGTGGGAGCCTTTGCTCCTTGAGCCCAGAAACAAAGTCTTTCCTGGGCGGAGGTGGTCACACCTCCCCCAGGCCAGGAAGAGCCATCTGTGGCAGGGGAGATTTAAAGGCCTTGCTGCCTTCATAACACGACCCCCAGACTCTCCTGCTATCAGGAACAGGCCCCCTTCCTGTCTCCTCCTTTTAGGCAGGAAGACAGGTGGGAAAAATTAGCACAGACAACAGCGTGATAACCTGCACACCTTGTGTTTTCTAAGATAAGTTTTTAAACTCTAAAACTGTTTTTAAAGGGATTGGTGCTGACCCCGGAGATCCCTGACTAGCCCCTGTCAGGTACAAATATGACAACTGATTTAAACAAAATATGTTTAAATACCAGGGTGCACTGTTCAAAAGGCCCAATAAGGTGCTATAGATTTATAAAGTATTAATACTAGTGTTTCAAATTAAATCATAGTTTAGCCTTGAATTCTTAAACAATATAGTCCACAAATGTCGATATTTGTATTGCCTGCCACGGCTTGGTTAGTCAAAGCATCGCCAACATCATCATATTTAGTTAAATGCAATTTTCAAACATAAGAAAACAGGAAGGAAACAAGAAAAACAAGATGTATGGGGTGTATGGGTGTAGCTTGGTGTGTCCAAATTATCTGTAACTGTCACGCGAGTGAGACTGAATACACTCGCCACAGCGCACATTAGAAGGACGGACGATACAACATTAGCGGAAGACAGACGCGACCTACTTTGGAAAGTGGATGATAGAAAGGGCCACTCGCGAGTGTTATCAGACTGCAACTGCAGTTACAGATAATTTGGACACACCACTCTACACCCATTCATTCCGTTTGTGCTTAAAAGACATTAGTGTTCCCCTGATGAAGGTGCCTGCACCGAAATGCATTGGGATATGTTGGACACACTATTGAAGAATTGAACACTGGAACATTGGAAAATTCTAATATAAAAGATTGCATATACAGAAGGAATTATTGATCTTGTTTTTCTTGTCATTTAACAATTTGCACAGCCCAGAAGGTGTACAAACCTCTGCCAATACCATCCCTAGGGTGGGGGAGGCAAGGTGTATCCCCCTCTTCAGTGCTCGCAAGATGGCAGGCACTTTCCAATCAGGATTAGGGATTGTGCCCACTCCCCTATGTGGGCTGAACACACTTATTTTATTTATTTTAGGTTTTTGTAGAGCGCGTAGTCACCCACGAGTATCCCAGCGCTAAACTTCAGGCTCCTAAGGGATGAAAGTAGGGGATGTTGACGACTCAGGGGAAGAGTAGGGTTTTAAGGGACTTCCTGAATCGTAGGAGGTTTGGTTCCGCTCTACACCATGGGTGTAGTCACCCTAAGGTCAGTAGCCCATTGGCTACTGACCTCAAGACCCCTAAATTCAGCATTTAGGGGGCACACCTGAATCAAGAAGATAGATTCCCACAACCTAAGAAGAAGTTCGAAAGAAGACACACAGCAGATGAGACTGCAGAGAAGAACTGACTTGGCCCCATGCCTACCAGCCTGTCTGGAATTTCCAGAGATCCTGCGCCAAAAGTCGCCTTGTCCTGCAGCCATTGACCTCCAGAACCCATGGGAGGACTGACTGCCTTCAACAAAGACCCGATCTCCTGTGAACAGCAACTCTGTTCAAAAGCAACTCCCAAGACAGACTCTGAGCCTGCAGAGGACTAAGAAACCCGACGCCTGCAACCACCACTGCACCCGACTCCTATGGCATGACTCTGGGTGGCCCACCGGTCCCAGCTAGGTCCCCCAGAGTCTGAGTCCACTGTGGGTTGATCTTCCAGGACTCCCCGACGTCTCCTGCAGCCTCTGCAAAGAGACCCCCCCCCCCCCCCCAAACCGCGAGTGGCCTGGTAAGGTGAAATCTGACCTCAAATAACACCCCTGCCTCCAGCTGCCCTGCACCCTGGAGAAGAGAACCCAAGGTGCATATACCTCCCCAAGCCCTTCTACTTAACTGCCCAGTTGTTGGTTCCTCCCAGAAGTCTTCCTGGACTGAGCCTGCAGCCAAAAACCAAAACCGGCAATCCCCATTAAAAACAGGGCACCTCACGCCAAAACAGCTCCCAGCTGCTCCTGTGCTGCTGTGGGTGCTTGTTGTATGCTAACTCGGCTCCCTCTTTTCCCTGAGCCTAACACCAGGAGCTTTGTTCGCACAACCTTGTGGCCTGCTTGTGAGCAGCCACCAACTGGAGGCCCCCTTTCCCCTATTGTATAGCATTGGGCCTCAGCACTCTGCACCCGGCCGCCCTAGTGCCACAGAGGGTGTTCTGAGAGTATATACTCGAGCCTGGGAGAACCCTGGTTCTAACCCCAGCATACCAACTCCCACAAACCAGTACTTGCCTGCAAACTGATAATTTAATTTCCTCCCATAGGATTGTATTGACTGCTTTTCCTTGAAAATTCTTCTGAGTGTGGAGTTGGTTTGTATGAAACATTGAAAAACTGCATATGTGTAAAAACTGAATTACTTAACTTTTGTCTAGGAACATTTCAGTGTGCTATCTAGGCATATCACACTTATTAGCAAAAGTAACTGAAAAAATAATCTAAAAAGTAATGTGCACAGTAATCTGAAAAGTAATTTCGAACAGTTTACTTAACTGTAAATCAACCAACTGCATTCGAACCTGCATTCAACTGTAAATCATTGCATCAGATTTATTCACTTACCTGCACCAGGTCTGGCTTGGTTAAAAAAGTAAATAATAATTTTATACAAACAAATTCGTCTGAGTTCAGTCTTTGAGTGTGTGACATAATTTCTTGCCTGAGTGTGTAAAATAAATGCTTAACACTACCTTCTGATTAAGCCTTACTGCTCGCCCACACTACCACAAATAGAGAGTAAGGTGCTATCTTCTTTTACCTCTGCCTACCTTTGGGGGTTCGACTGGACTCTGTGCACACCATACATCATTTGGTATAGTATATACAGAGCCAACTTCCTACAGGGGGGCTCTCAAAGGGGCAATATAATTAAGGGCATGGTTTAAAACATTTATGCTAAAAATCTGTGCTCAGCATAATGTGCCGCCCAACTGGTATTCCACTGCTTCTGTTATTGCCTCCACATAACTAACATTACACCTACAACAAGACAGGATTATAGGCTGTATCATAGCTTGTTAGTTGCATAAGATAAGTATACTACATGCATACATACAGCTATGGCTTCGTTGTATACAATATTGAAAATGCTTTAGTTCTTGTGCAAGATTTTGTGGAGTAATGGTTAGGGCTGCCAACTTTGGAGTTGAGAAAGCTGGTTTGAGTCTCAGCATTGGCTCAATATCCTGTGTTTCTGGGCATATCACTTAATCATCCCTGTCAACCAAACAATTAATGAAGGTGTCCTTGTTAGTGCTTGAAGTGCTTTACATGAGTTTAGCAATACAGAACTGCAAAAAAATAATAGTTACATCAAAACAGTGAACTTGCTGCAGAGGTAAGAGTTAAGATTGTTTTTTCCAGGCTGAGTGTGAGGGTGAAAATGGAGAACCCGATAGGGACCTGTCTTGGCGCCTGCTTTTACGAACTGCTGATGCCGAGCACCGGCAGGACCCAGCCCACTTAAAGCCCTGCTAATATGGCATTAATCAGGGATCGATGGTGAGGAAATAATGTGATGATCCTGCAAAAAACTTCCAGTCTTATCATTAAGGTTGAGCCCGTAATAAATCCTTTGTTCCACCACCGCCAGTGGCAGTAACAAGTCTCGGGGACTACATCCTCATCACGCTACGCACCTGGAGGCACCTAAGCCAGTCCTCTCATGCCGGGGGGGGGGGCATAAAAGCATCAGGGTCAAAAAAGTTACATCAGTGGGACCCCATGCACAGATATGGCTTAGTGAAAAAGGAGGGAAAGATCTGATAATACTAAAGTTTTATAATAATGTTTTTGATTCCACACGTACCAACGTGGTAACAGCCCTTGAAACATTTTTAACCCCAATGTGCACCGATTACGTATTGTTATGGGCATGTGATATGCCTAATAACCAGGTATGAAGCCAGACTTATGTGGCTGGTGAGGGAGATGATCATTTTTGCCATAATGAGTATGGAGAAGCCCTAAATTGGAAGATCTCAAAATATGATTTTCATCTACTCATGGGGAGCTGTGGACCCAAAGGGGATCTACTCCAAACCTTTACAGGGAGAAATATGTATTCTACCATTGATCATATACTAGTGTCTGTCCCTGCTATAAGCAGGTGTGGCAACCTGTGAGAAGTTGGCCTGATATATGATGTTTCCAATTCTGGAACCACCTTGTATCAGTCCAAACAATCCCTTATGGTGTCTGGTTGTAAGTCAACCTTATAGACAAGCTATCTTAATGGTAGCATAGACTAAGCAGCCTTAAAGGCTAAACTCAAGAGGTCGTGTTAAGCGAGCTGTTTTACCAATCACAATCCTGTAATATCAAATGAAAGGACACCACACAAGTATATATTATAAAAATATATGTGTTTATTTCTAAAATAATCCCCAGTACTCTTTATGAGCAAAGGGGCACAAGCGTTAAATCAAAAGCACAGTATAACATACAAAGTTGCACAATTATGGATGAGGGTGGGTGGCCACTCAAACCACATATTAAGAAAGTGGTATAAGAGATACCAATCGAACAGTGGTTAGGCCTAGGGAATTGCTGGGAGCAGTCGGGACAAGCAATGCTGAAGTCGGGAAAAGCCCGCGGGATTCGGGTGCAGCGCTTAAAGCACACGCATGCACCAATGTTAAGTCAATGTTGCGTAAAAGTTACACAAATAGAGTTTTAGGATACTTTCCAGCCACTGGGGATTGCACCACCAAAATTCAAATAATGTCAATGTCAATAAAGAATGTCCAGAAATGTTAAATCTTTCTTTTGTTTCTTCTTTATTCAATTTTCTTTTAGGCAGCCAACGCGTTTCGTTCAACAGAACTTCATCAGGGCTGTAAAAACATTTAAAAACATCACTTGTGATAATAGCTAATTAAAATCATATCATACTTCAGTCATCATTTTTATCATTTTGCAACAGAAGAAAATCCTTCTTACAAAATAGATCAAATCCTAAGGACTTACTCTAAACAAGGTCAGCCTTCAGAAAAGGCTGACCTACCTTCCCGCCAGGTCGCTCAGGTCAGAATTCTTGTTTCTTGCTGCGGTTCCTCGTGTGAAGAGGGCTCGCATCGGAGGTCGCTCTTTCAAATTACTAGCGCCTCAGTTATGGAATAAACTGCCTGTGCCCCTGCGCAGCACTCCTAACCTGTTGGCTTTTAGGAAGGGGCTCAAAACCTGGCTCTTTACCTCTTAGTTTCTGGCCCTATTAGGTTTCCTTTCTCTCTGTCTTTTATTTTCTCTCCCTGTTGTGTTATGAGATTAGTGTGCAATTCAAAGCGTCGGGACTCTTTCGAGTAGCCGCACGCTATATAAAACCCCGGAATAACATAACATACCTTGTAAATTTGTGAACTATACGTCAAAGCACATAGATGTATCATTAATACAATGCAACAACATTGTCCGAAAACCATATTAGATTATATATATATATATATATATATATATACACACACATTTCTAAAAACTCTCCATATTGGAGGGAATCCATTTTGTTCTCTCATTTATGCACTATCACTATTTTCAAAATACATTCAGATTGAAAACATTTCCTTATGTAGTTCATGATATTTAAGGAGGAGACAAGTTACGGTGTTCATTGCTTTTCCAGATTATATTCAGTTTTAAAATTGCAATATTTTCTACATATCAGATTTTTAAGAACATGCAGCCTATACAAACTTTGTTTTTTCCACACTAAGTTTCTTTAGGAACAGCATCTTTAAAACATGATTTTGTCCTTTGGGCATGGTTATTGAGATCCCTTGCCTCTCTTCATTGTTAAAAGAAAGGGGGGGGGGGGGAAGAAGGGGAAACAGAACTTTGCTAAGGAACCGTGCAATTAATAGCAACATGATTTTTGTGACCCCACCCATCTATTCGTTGTTAGGAAAAGGGGGAGGGGAGAGGGAAAGGAGGGGAGGTAACCCTTGCTGGCAACTACTGCAATCAGTAGCAATATTATTTCTTCAATTAAATAAAGTCTCAGATATGTGTCTTGTACCGAGAGTCATAACAGGCTACACAAAGAAATATAGTGCAATGTATTTGAAGGGAATAATGTATATAATGGATTGCTATCATATGTAATCCGAGAACCTTGATATAATGGTATGTTCATAGTCACGGGGCCCCATTTGTCGTCCCAAAGAAAACTTTTAGTCAAGAAACTAGAATGACTTATACCAAATTTGGTGCCTTACCGTGCTGGCTGTGTCCAATGTGCACAGGCATCACATCACGTTTTTCTATTAGTTACATCCAGGTCAGTGATAAAGGCTAATGTGCCTAAATAGTAAAAGGTATACATATGTAAGAGAAAGGTTCTTAACTTCAACCATACACATTATATACATGCATTTTCAGGCCTACAGGGATATCTTGCTCTCATAGTGCAGGCGATGATCCCCATCTATCCACGTTTTTCTTAATAGTTTTATTTTTAGGGACAATATAATTATTCACACATTTTTGTGTGTTCTCCCATTTGGCATCCTGTCGATTGTATGCTTCATGATATTATTTCCAGATGAGCACACAATAGTTCGCTCCCTTTTCTGCATGTTTATAAGTTTATAATTGTTCTACACTTAGCGATTTTCTTGGAGCAATCAAGTACATCTCCGTTTTGGCAAATCACTGTTCACTTGCACAAAAGTGGTTGCATGTATTTGGTCTATTTCTAAATTAACGTGTTGGAGAATACACAAACAGCCACACCCTTATATGATATATTCTTCCCCGATACGCATGTGACATATATTAGTCGATTGCTAGCAAACAAGTTATAGATTTAAATATCAGTTTTAAAATACGTCACACACGCGTCCTGTCTCTTAAAAAAATGAGACATAGTGTATGCTTTGCCCTACGTCGGCATTCGGCTTTTCTTAACAAATCTGCTGTATGTTGAAACCCAGTATGTAATTATGTGTCCATCAAGCCTCCCAAACAATACTCCCCGCATGCCACTACATCTCTGTGCGCCTTCCTGGTACAAATTATAAGAAGATACAATTCAATACCTTCGAAAAGAAGCTCCCAAACAAAAAACAGGTGTTAAATATCCCTTCACTTTTAAAACGGAGGCATGTTGTGGACAAATGTTACTGAGTACTTGCTGCCTCGCCACATTCAAATTGGGGGAATGTTATATACAAGTGTAAAATAACATATCCATTGCTTTCCCCGGTATTATTTCAAGCTACGTGCCTTATCTTTATGTGTCTAAGCATTTTGTGGACAAATATTAAGTAGCACATTCGTCCCAGGCTTCCCGCTGCTGCAACGTGCTTGACAATCTATCCCACCCTGCTATTATTGCAAGCTCGACGCTTTGTCTTTATACGTCTCCATTAAGAATGTTATCAATGAATACACGCTAGCACCCTCGTCACAGGCTCCCCACTATTGCTACATGCTTGGCGTTATTTCGCCTTTTGCCTCCCGTATCCACTATTTATTTTTCCAGCCGCATGTCCCTTACTTATCGAGCGAAAAGTGGCGTCCTCTCCAGAGGAAAGAGTGTCCGTACAACAGTTTTAGCCAACGCTCCCAACGGTTTGTTTTATTTTCGCGCTGCACCTGAAATTAACATCACGTGCAATCCTAGGGAGTCTCTAAAAATTCAGCCCCTGATTGAATCCCTAATACATGAAGTAATACGGATTGGCACATATGTTATTTACGATCTGGGAGGCTAAATTTGCTCCGCGGTAATTTAAAGTATGTCAATCTGGCGGTGCGTGTATGCATACTGAAATGCGCAGCTCCATCCCGTATAAAAGTGAAGGGGGTTAATAATATTATGGATGGCATAGGGAATATCTACAAATGTATCTCTTTTGATTGAAGAGCTATTTTAGTTTTCCGATTGCACATAGTTCAGACCCAGGGGCCTTATTTATGAGGGCCTTGCGCCGCCGGTGCGTCACTTTTAACATGGGAAAAAGTGACGCACCGGTGGCGC
Organism: Lissotriton vulgaris; assembly: GCF_964263255.1. Taxonomy (NCBI): domain Eukaryota; kingdom Metazoa; phylum Chordata; class Amphibia; order Caudata; family Salamandridae; genus Lissotriton; species Lissotriton vulgaris. The sequence continues at coordinate 484,230,485 of NC_141696.1, forward strand.
AAGGCCTTCATAAATAAGGCCCCAGGTATTTAAGATGCTGTTCCTTCTACTTAGGTTTTTTTAGAACGGGTATAAAAAGACCTTCAGATATTGCTACCTTATAACATTATAGACTTGTCAGATAATCACATAGAAATTGTGGACATATCAAATAGTCACATAGAAGTACAAATAATATGGTAATACGAACATATGTGGTAATGCACACCATATGAGCTAACAGCTCTGCAGAAAATAGATAACGGAGACGGGCAGGCTCAAGGCCTACAGTGAGGTGCAGTACACTCAAAAAGTTCTTTTTGGGTGTTGTGTTGAGTTGCTCAAGGATAGGGTCATATAGAGTTTTAGGATACTTCCACTGAACCTAGATGGACAAAACTTTAGACACAGACCCTAGAGGTGTGTACCAGTGTGGAAACACCAGCGTTGCAATGTTACCTCACCCACAGGAAGAGGGTGCATATGGTCGACGTGGCGTCGGGTTTCGTCACGCAGGTTCTTGGTGCTTGAAGCTGAAGATGATGCAGGCGATGTGGAGAAGTGTCCGGTGTGATCCAAGGGTGGATCAGAGTAGTAAAGTACCTGAAAGCAGAGGGGACAGAGTCTGGGTCACTCAGCAGTGACCAGGGTGGAACCAGGCAATGTCGGGCGCAATCAGGTGGTTGACAAGGAGCTTCTCTTCGCTGCCACGTGGGCTCTGGGGCATCTGCGACGTCCAGGAGCGGGTCACGAGCTGTCCCACGCAGGCTCTCACTGTCGGCGCTGTCTGCTTCAAGATCAAAGCAAACACTTGGCAAGAGCAATCCATGCAGGGTTGGGAGATTGCTTCTCACTCGGACCAGGAGAGTCAAAGCGGGTGCTCCTTTTCAGAGGAGCTGGTGCAAATCTCTAGCAACCAGAATCACAAGTTGGTTTTAGGTTTTCGCCAGCACAAGGGCCACAAGCCAGCTGGCAAGTGACCGGGCCAACGCATTGAGCCAAAGAAAGCAGAAGGGCCCCACGCAGCACTTGTCGAGTGTAGAGATGTGAGCTTCGGTGCAAGAGTGGCTCAGGGTTAGGGCTTCTCAAACCCCGGTTTACAGCTTCGAGGGTCACTCGTGGGCTGCACGGTCAGCGTCTCGTGGTCTTTTCAAGATGGCGTGCCCCACGCTTCCGGTCGCCTCCACGGGTCTCAGCTCTGCAGGGACTGTGGATCGGGCTGTAAGAAGGCAGGCAAGCTTGATCTCGTCGATCTCTGTTGCTCGAGTTCCGGCGGGAACTGCAACAAAGCAGATGTCGAGGTGCTGGATGGTGCCTGTTTGCACAGGGTGGTCACTCCTTGACCACAAGGGAGATTCTTCAGTGTTCTATGTCGAGTAGGATGTCGAAGGGTCCAGAGTTTCGTTTCTTATGTTTCATCAGGATAATCTGAGTGCGTTGGCACTGCTCCCATTCTTATACCAATCTAGGGGGCTGGATTACCTGCTAGGCCCCTCCTATGGGTGGGACCCAGGAAGGGGGTGGATACACCCCTTTCCTCTGATCCAGGCCGCGCTGGGACAGGGGCTGGTGTGCCCCAGAACCGGTTTGGCCGGATTATGCAAGGGGCAGCCTTGTGCGCCCCAGGCAGTGTCTGGTTTCTTTCAAACCTCCCTGCTACAATCCACTATCTCCTGTCTGGGGTGGTGTGACACCTCCCTGTGACAGGAAACCCTTTGTCCAGGCCTCCTTGGCTGAGTTTCGGTCAGCTGCAGGAGGTCAGACTCGTGTCTGTGGCAGAAGCATCCATTTTGTGGATCTGAGGCTCTTTTAAAATCAACCGCGTTTTAGCAAAGTAACATGCCGTCTCCCTCTAGAGGGGTAAAATGCTACCCCCGTCGTCAGGACTGGTGAGGGGGTAGTATTCCAAATCATATGACACCTTACACGACATGTTTTGATAAAGCCAAACCAAAGTTAACATATAACCGCGAGGATTATAATGCACTTAATAGTATATAGTATGGCATTATCCCGGAACAGCTTAGGGAATTGGTCCCGACAGCTGCAGACAGGCTCAGCTCATGCTAGAGCACCATCTCACATAAAACCAAGCACTCTGCCTCCAGGATTGTTAAGGCCTGCCATAGGAGTGACTGATATGTGTCCAGTTAGGTTTAGATATAGGCATACTAGATCTAAGCAAGGGGTGATTACGGTGTACAACTTACCACGGATTTTTTACAACGGATTCCATGACCACGGATTTTTTACAACGCAGGTCATGTTACAACGGATCCTTTTACAACGCTATTCACTACAACGCAGGTACTATTACAACACAATACCATTACATGGTAAGTATAATTATAGGTAAGTTTATCTTTTTTGGGGTTTTTGGGGTACGGGGGTATTTTTAGGTTTTAGGGCTGGGTTTTGGGGTACAGGGTTATTTTTAATATATATTTACAATTTAAAAAATTAAAATTAATTGTATTAATATAGGCTTTATTTTTTAATAATAAATAATTTAAATTAATACAATAATTATTTACTTTAAATATTAATTTTATTTACCTGTAATTATACTTACGATGTAATGGTATTGCGTTGTAATAGTACCTGCGTTGTAGTGAATTGCGTTGTAAAGGGATCCGTTGTAACATGACCTGCGTTGTAATGGATCCGTGGTCATGGTATGCGTTGTAACATCATGGTGATTACACCACCTTGCCCCAGCTGAGTGATCAGCCAGTTGTGTCAATTTTAGATAGCCTGCCAGGGGTGGCAAAAGATATGCTGCAGCCCCTGGTAGGCCTTGGATGCACCTATGCCCTGGGCACCTATAGTGCTCTGTACAGGGGCTGATAAGGTGACCCAAGCCAATCTAGTTATGCACCTAGGGTACATGGAATCCAATTTACAGAGAGAGCAGCTAGCCTGGGGCCCTGATTAGCAGGGAACCAGGCCACTAAATCGTAAACCAGCTAAACACAAGGCAAAAAAATCTGGGGTAACCATAGTCCGGTAGCCACCTTCCTACATAACACCCCCCCCCCCCCCCAAACGAAAGGAGATAAGGCTATCCTTGGCCAGGTAAGCCTATATTGCCTGAGTGGCCATATAAGGAAGTACCTGCACTAGCATGGGTACCCCCTGTGTCATTGTCCACTAAGCAGTCCCTCGCCCTTGGGGTATTAGAGGGTCTCCACCATAGGGTATCACTACCTTGGGTGTGTTTTTGCAAGGAAAAAGGCTGGTTTGGATATGGAGTATTGAAGTGAGGCTCCACTAATTTAGGGCTCAGCTTTCTCCAATTATCTTCCACCATGGGTGCCTTTCTTTCTTCAACTGAGTTGCACTGTGCTCTCAGGGTCAACATCTGGCTACCTAAAGCTGGAGGCTGGGTCCCTCCGATTGGCTTGCTGGAGGGACAGTTCAGGTTTGGGCCCTTTGGGTCCCAGGTTTGGCTGTGCCCATAGAATCCATCTGTGGGAGGTGCCTAACTATTTTTAAGGGGGCTCCCTCAGGAGTTTTTAAAGTTTTCACCTCACTAGGGCTACTAGTTTTGATGACCCTAATCGGTTGATGGGGGTGCTTTATTTGACTGGGGGCCCTCTGGGTCTCACTGTCCTTCTTGTCCTCTGCAGCCCTGGGCTGACTAAGGCAAGGTAGAGAGGGGCAGGTTACCTGCTCCAGACTGGGTCCCACCTGAGAAGGGTCCACTGCCATCAGAGGCTCTGTCAGGCCAGGCCTAACAACCTCTGGGGCTGTTCCTTTATCAGGGGTGAGATCTGTTCCCTGAGGAGGCTGATCCGGTCCTAATGTCTGGCGAGGGGAAGATTTCTCTTCCGCCTCCATGCTCTCAGTTTGGGTGGAGTGATCCATCATTTCAGGCTTCACAACACACATATCTGTGTGAGTTTGGGCTGTGGCCATCACAGCCCCACCAACCTTTTCAGGAGGAGACTCGGTTTGGGTTCCTGCTGTTATCATAACAGCTTTGCTATTCTGTTTAGGAAGAGCTTCTGCTAAAGATGGGACAGAGTTGCTCAGCCCTACCAACCTTTTCAGGAAGGACATCTTGGGTTGGGGCTATAGCCAGTACAGACCCACTAACCTTTCCATTGGCATTTACCATTCTAGAATGGATTTCCTGTTCAACCTCAGCCCAGGCTGAGATTTCTAAATCATTGCCCAGTAGGCAGTCTACAGGCAAGTTTGGTGATACTGCCACTCTATTTGGGCTAGTGACACCTCCCCAGTTGAGACTTACTACTGCCATGGGATGATTTGTTTGGATTCCATCAATGTTTGTTACCTGGTATGTGGCACCAGGTAAAAGTTGCTTAGACAGGACTATACAGTCAGCCACCATGGTGATGCTAGCCCCTATGTCTCTAAAGGCTTCAACTTTCAAACCATTGATGATGGGTTCTGGTCTATATTTGCTCAAGGTATTTGGGCAATCAGAGAAGTTGGCAAACCCCATGCCAGTCTCATAAACAAGATCATTTGGTGATGGGGACCTGGATAGGCCAGGGTCCACCTGGGCTCCAAAAGTAAACCCACCCAGATTCCTGGGTGTGCTCCCACTTCCTGGGGGATTACTGCTGACAGTAACAGGAAGTGTTGGAGCTGGCTTTGGAGGTATATTCTCTTTATTGCCATTCTTGGGACAACAGCTGCTGTTTTGTAATGCCCAACCTGTTTACAGGCATGACAATAAGGCTTTTTCTGGGTTGAAAAAGTGTCTTGGGACCCACCCCCATCCTTGGAGTTTTGGGGCCCTGGGGAAGTCTTTTCCTTACTTTTATCCCCACCCTTTTCTTGAGGCTTGGTAGACTCCTTCTGATTACTGTCCTGATTCTTAGGCCTAATCCTGGTTCTGACCCATTTATCTGCCCTCTTTCCCAATTCTTGGGGAGAGGTCAAATCTGAGTCCACCACGTGCTATTGTAAGAGCTGGTTCTGACAATTACTTAGGATCTGCTCCCTCATAATCAAATTATACAATCCTGTGAAGTCATGTACTTTGCTGCCATGTAGCCAACGCTCCAGAGCCTTAGTAGCACAATCTACCAAATCAGTCCAGTCCTGTGTCTGTCTTCTCGGTGTCTCTGAACTTCAACCTGTACTGTTCAGTGGTTAAGCCAACCCCATCTATTAGAGCACTCTTCAGGACTTTGTAGTTTTTAGCATCCTCATGTCTGACAGTGAGGAGCTTATCCCTCCCTTTCTCTGAAAAGGAGTACCATAAGATTGCTGCCCACTGTTCCTCAGGAACCTGCTGTACCATGCAGGCTCTCTCAAGAGCAGTTATCCACTTGTGGATGTCATCCCCTTCTGTGTAGGGGGGCACAATCTTTGTCAGGTTTCTAGTATTATAGCACCTGTCTTTCTCTCTAGGATTGTTGCTGCCACCAGTGGCATCTAAGCCACACATTTTCTGTTCCCTTGCTAAAGCAAGTTAAGCTTGGGCCAGGGATAACTCTTCCCTCTCTATCTGGAGTTCTACAGCTCTCATCCTGGCCTTATGCTCTGTACTCTGGGGGGGGGGGGGTGGGGAAGTCATTCCCCTTTGAGAGTTTCTGGAGACACTAGAAATGTGAGAATCCCCTGAGGGAGATCTCACCCTTCTATTGCCTGTGGGAACTAGGTTATAGGATCTGGGGAGGTGCTGGCCCTCTCCATTCCCATGTAGGTCCAAGTTGGCTCAGCTAAGCCTCCCCACTGGTACCTGGTTACTCCTCTGATCCTGATCATCAGGCCCATCTACTACTGAGCCATCTTCCTCCTCTTCCTCTTCTACCTCCTCTGGAGTTCTCATTCTCAGGGGTGTTCACTCCATCTACTAAGTCTAAGGGAGCTGCACTCGCCTTATCTAAGTCATCCTTTTCCAGGATGGACATCAGGGAAGGAATGGTGGGGTTTCTGCCCCTTTTTAGCCCCCCTGTAGTGCACAAGGCACTCAAGTCTTTGTGGCTAAGTTTGTCATAGCTGGAAGTTGCCTTGGTAAGGTCAACTGTCACAGGGGCAGAGCCTGAAGCTCTTCCTGTGTCAGACATGACTGCTAGTGAGGTGCAAGTGGTGCACTTACCTACACTAAGTGTTTTCCTACTGTACCTTGCTAGTGAGTTGTAGTCAGGGTGTGCTAAACCCTTTAGTCTACAACTACTAAGTTCAGTAGAACTTATTATGCTAAGCTTTTGATTTATATGTACCTAGGGTACTTTATGTGATCTTTCAATTTGATAAAAAGATTGCAATGGTAAAACAGCAAGCTCAAATCCGCACCGGTGCGCACCAATGTGAGAAGTTGGCCTGATATATGATGTTTCCAATTCTAGAACCACCTTGTATCAGTCCAAACAATCCCTTATGGTGTCTGGTTGTAAGTCAACCATATAGACAAGCTATCTTAATGGCAGCATAGACTAAGCAGCCTTAAAGGCTAAACTCAAGAGGTAGTGTTAAGCGAGCTGTTTTACCAATCACAATCCTGTAATATCAAATGAAAGGACACCACACAAGTATATATTATAAAAATATGTGTTTATTTCTAAAATAATCCCCAGTACTCTTTATGAGCAAAGGGGCACAAGCGTTAAATCAAAAGCACAGTATAACATACAAAGTTGCACAATTATGGATGAGGGCGGGTGGCCACTCAAACCATATATTAAGAAAGTGGTATAAGAGATACCAATCGAACAGTGGTTAGGCCTAGGGCCTAGGGAATTGCTGGGAGCAGTCGGGACAAGCAATGCTGAAGTCTGGAAAAGCCAGCGGGATTCGGGTGCAGCGCTTAAAGCACACGCATGCACCAATGTTAAGTCAATGTTGCGTAAAAGTTACACAAATAAAGTTTTAGGATACTTTCCACCCACTGTGGATTGCACCACCAAAATTCAAATAATGTCAATGTCAATAAAGAATGTCCAGAAATGTTAAATCTTTCTTTTGTTTCTTCTTTATTCAATTTTCTTTTAGGTAGCCAACGCGTTTCGTTCAACAGAACTTCATCAGGGCTGTAAAAACATTTAAAAACATCACTTGTGATAATAGCTAATTAAAATCATATACTTCAGTCATCATTTTTATCATTTTGCAACAGAAGAAAATCCTTCTTACAAAATAGTTCAAGTTCGGGCATTTATATAGCGCACTACTCACCCGGAGGGTCTCAAGGCGCTTGGGGAAGGGGTTCATTATTTGTCGAATAGCCATGTTAAGTTCTTTTCTGAAGGAGATGTGGTTTTGGGTAAGGCGGAGGTGAGTGGGGAGTGAGTTCCAGGTCTTGGCAGCCAGGAAGGAGAAGGACCTGCCACCCATGGTGGATCTTCGGATGCGCGGGACTGCGGCAAGGGCTTTATTGGACGATCTTAGTTGGCGGGTGGGTTTGTAGAAGGACAGTCGAGAGTTGAGGCATTCGGGTCCTAGGTTGTAGAGGGCCTTGTGTGCGTGGGTGAGAAGACGGAACGTGATTTTTTTGTTGACGGGAAGCCAGTGGAGGTCTTTTAGGTGTCCGGTGATGTGATCTTGGCGGGGGATGTCCAATATGAGTCTCGCTGAAGCGTTTTGGATGCGTTGGGAGTTTTTTCTGTAATTTTGCTGTGATTCCGGCGTATAGTGTGTTACCATAATCCAGTCGACTCGTGACCAGTGCGTGGGTGACAGTCTTTCTTGTCTCGAGGGGTATCCAGCGGAAGAGCTTTTTGAGAATGCGAAGTACGTTGAAGCAGGAGGATGAGACTGCGTTGACTTGTCTGGACATCGAGAGAGAGAGGAGTCAAGGATGAAGCCAAGGTTACATGCGTGGTCTGTGGGTGTGGTGCTGTGCCCAGAGCGGAAGGCCACCAATAGTCGTCCCAGGCAGAGGGGGAAGATCCTAGGATGAGCACTTCCGTTTTGTCTGAGTTGAGTTTTAGGCGGCTCCGTTTCATCCATTCGGCTACTTCTTTCATGCCTTGGTGAAGATTGGTTTTGGCGGTGTTAGGGTCTTTGGTGAGGCAAAGGTTTAATTGGGTGTCGTCGGCGTAAGAGATGATGTTGAGGTTGTGTTGGCGCGCGATGGATGCGAGTGAGCTCATGTAAACGTTGAAGAGGGTGGGACTGAGTGATGATCCTTGTGGTACTCCACAGATGACTTCAGTGGCCTCCGAGTTGAATGGGGGGGGGGGGGGGGGGGAATTGGACTCTGAGTTCTCCCGGCGAGGAACGAGATGATCCAGTCCAGGGCTTTTCCTTGTATGCCGATGTTGCTGAGGCGTTGTATAAGGGTGCTGTGGCAGACTGTGTCGAAAGCGGCGGAGAGGTCGAGTAGAATGAGGGCCGCTGTCTCTCCGTTATCCAGTAGTGTTCGGATGTCGTCTGTCGCTGCAATGAGGGCGGTTTCGGTGCTGTGTTTGGCTCGAAATCCGGATTGAGATGGAGCGAGGGAGTTGTTGGATTCAAGGAAGGCGGCGAGCTGGCTGTTGAAGGCTTTCTCAATGACTTTGGCGGGGAAAGGGAGGAGGGATATGGGTCGGTAGTTTTTAAGTTCAGAGGGGTCTGCTGTGGGTTTCTTCAAGAGGGCGCTGAGTTCGGCGTGTTTCCAGCTTTCTGGGAAGGTGGCGGAGTTGAACGAGCAGTTGATGACATCACAGAGATGGGGTGCGATGATGGAGTCAGCTTTGTTGAAGATGTGGTGGGGGCAGGGGTCGGTTGGCGAGCCAGAGTGGATTGAGTTCATTAGGCGGATGGTGTCTTCAGTGGTGATTGGGTTCCAGGCGCTAAGGTTATTAGTTGGCGGAGTAGGATCTGAGGGGGGTGGGGAGGGTTGATCATTGGGAGTGTTCTCGAAGCTGTTGTGGATGTCGGCAATTTTGTTGTAGAAGGAGGATAACGCATCGCAGAGGTCTTGGGAGGGAGTGATGTCGTTAGATGCTGCGGTGGGGTTCGTGAATTCTTTGACGATGTTGAAGAGTTCCTTGCCGTTATGGGTGTTGTTGTCGAGACGATCCTTGAATGCTGATTTCTTGGCGGAGCGAATCAGTTGGTGGTGTTTGCGGGTGGCTGCCTTGAGGGTGGCCATGTTGTCGGTGGTTTGGTTGTCTCTCCATGTTTTCTCCAGGGTCCGGCATAGCTTCTTGGATTTTTTAAGGTCATCATTGAACCAGGGGGCCTTTTTTCTGGCTGAATTGATCTGGTGCTTTTTCCGGGGTGCTAATTCGTCAGCACTGTGGGTGATCCATTGCTTGAGATTGGTGGCCGCTTGGTTTGGGTCCAATGAGAGGGTTTTGGTTGAGTGAAGTGAGGAGTTGGTCGGAGGTGATTTTGTTCCAGTTTCTCCGTGGAATAGGTTGTGGGTGGTTGTGGGTCAAGGTGGTTTTGTAGCTGAAGTGAACACAGCTGTGGTCCGTCCAATGGAGAGCTGTGGTACGATCAAAGGAAATGTGCTTGCTGGAGGTGAAGATAGGGTCAAGCGTGTGACCGGCTACATGGGTGGGGGTGTCTACAAGTTGTTTGAGACCGAGATTGGCCAGGTTGTCTAGAAGGGTGGAGGTGTTGCTATCGTGCTTGTTTTCAAGGTGGTAGTTGAGGTCTCCTAAAAGAATGTAGTTCTCGGAGGCGAGGGCATGTGGGCTGATGAAGTCAGTGATGTCATCGCTGAATTGGGTGCGGGTTCCTGGAGGCCTGTAGATGAGGGTGCCTGAGTGTGGTCCTAGGGTCGGTGTGGATCTGAAAGTGGAGATGTTCGGCGGTTGCGAGATTATCATCGGAGCTGGCCGTGATTTTGATGGTGTTCTTATGGACGATGGCGATGCCTCCTCCTGTTTGGACGGTGCGGTCTTTTCGGATGATCTTGTAAGCGTCCGGTATGGTTATGGCGATGTCAGGTGCTGATGATGTGTTCATCCATGTTTCTGTAAGGAAGGCGATGTCCGGTGATGCAGTGTCGAGTAGGTCCCAGAGTTCAGTTGCGTGTCTGTGGACCGAGCGGGTGTTAAGCAGGATGCACTTCAGGCGATTAGAGTCGGATCTGTGTTTGGAGGAAGTGGATTTGGTGGGGGTCCTGAAGCAGTTGAACTTGCATTAGAGACAGGCGAATGGGCCGTGGGTACATCCTGGGGTGGCTTCACAGCATTGTGGTGTGCGTCCGGGGTTGAGGGCGAGGAGGGTTGCTGCATCATATGTGAATCTAGTGGGCTGGGTGCGGCGGGGACCAGGGGTCCTGGCACTGGGCGCGGTCCAGGCGTAGACTGGCTTACCTTTGGCGCACCTTCGGCGCGACCGCTGCGCGCAAATGCATCTGTCATGTGTGGAGGGGGAGGGGCGAGGCAGGGTCAGCTGGGAGGCGGGCGCGGGGTGGAGCTACGGCCAAGTAGGCACAACAAACAACAAAATGGCTGCAGGAAGGGGAGAGATGAAACTGGATGAGCCTGGGGGTAAACAGAGGCACAATCGTGTTACAGTACTACAATGCTCTTAGCCACCAATGCGCAGACTTACCAGCGCAATAACGATATGATAACAATCAAAGTATCACAATGCAGCAATTACACACGATAGGATGGGAGCGAGCAGTGCAGGCTATGCCAGTAATGCAGGGGAAGGTCGCGCTGGGATTAAGCCTCTAGGCGCTACGAAACCGCAGGTCAGCAGGCAGCAATCAGGCGCTATATTTCTTCAAAGCCAGCAAGCCTTGGGAGCGTGGTGGGAGCGACCTCTTCTGCAGCAGGTCAGGAGATCTCTAATCCTAAGGACTTACTCTAAACTTGTAAATTTGTGAACTATATGTCAAAGCACATAGATGTATCATTAATACAATGCAACAACATTGTCCGAAAACCATATTAGATTATATATATACACACATTTCTAAAAACTCTCCATATTGGAGGGAATCCATTTTGTTCTCTCATTTTTGCACTAACACTATTTTCAAAATACATTCAGATTGAAAACATTTCCTTATGAAGTTCATGATATTTAAGGAGGACACAAGTTACGGTGTTCATTGCTTTTCCAGATTATATTCCGTTTTAAAATTGCAATATTTTCCTACATATTTCAGATTTTTAAGAACATGCAGCCTATACAAACTTTGTTTTTTTCACACTAAGTTTCTTTAGGAACAGCATCTTTAAAACATGATTTTGTCCTTTGGGCATGGTTATTGAGATCCCTTGCCTCTTCATTGTTAAAAGTAAGGAGGGGGGGGGGGGGGGGGGGAGAAGGGGAAACGGAGAACTTTGCTAAGGAACCGTGCAATTAATAGCAACATGATTTTTGTGACCCCACCCATCTATTCGTTGTTAGGAAAAGGGGGAGGGGAGAGGGAAAGGAGGGGAGGTAGACCTTGCTGGCAACTAGTGCAATCAGTAGCAATATTATTTCTACAATTAAATAAAGTCTCAATCAGATATGTGTCTTGTACCTAGAGTCATAACAGGCTACACAAAGAAATATAGTGCAATCTATTTGAAGGGAATAATGTATATAATGGATTGCTATCATATGTAATCCGAGAACCTTGATATAATGGTATGTTCATAGTCACGGGGCCCCATTTGTCCTCCCAAAGAAAACTTTTAGTCAGGAAACTATAATGACTTATACCAAATTTGGTGCCTTACCGTGCTGGCTGTGTCCAATGTGCACAGGCATCACATCACGTTTTTCTATTAGTTACATCCAGGTCAGTGATAAAGGCTAATGTGCCTAAATAGTAAAAGGTATACATATGTAAGAGAAACGTTCTTAACTTCAACCATACACATTATATACATGCATTTTCAGGCCTACAGGGATATCTTGCTCTCATAGTGCAGGCGGTGATCCCGATCTATCCACGTTTTTCTTAATAGTTTTATTTTTAGGGACAATATAATTATTAACACATTTTTGTGTGTTCTCCCATTTGGCATCCTGTCGATTGTATGCTTCATGATATTATTTCCAGATGAGCACACAAAAGTTCGCTCCCTTTTCTGCATGTTTATAAGTTTATCATTGTTCTACACTAAGCGATTTTCTTGGAGCAATGAAGTATATCTCCGTTTTGGCAAATCACTGTTCACTTGCACAAAAGTGGTTGCATGTATTTGGTCTATTTCTAAATTAACGTGTTAGAGAATACACAAACAGCCACACCCTTATATGATATATTCTTCCCTGATACGCATGTGACATATATTAGTCGATTGCTAGCAAACAAATTATAGATTTAAATATCAGAGTTTTAAAAAACGTCACACACGCGTCCTGTCTCTTAAAAAAATGAGACATAATGTATGCTTTGCCCTACGTCGGCATTCGGCTTTTCTTAACAAATCTGCTGTATGTTGAAACCCAGTATGTAATTATGTGTCCATCAAGCCTCCCAAACAATACTCCCCGCATGCCACTACATCTCTGTGCGCCTTCCTGGTACAAATTATAAGATACAATGTAATACCTTCGAAAAGAAGCTCCCAAACAAAAAACATGTGTTAAATATCCCTTCACTTTTAAAACGGAGGCATGTTGTGGACAAATGTTACTGAGTACTTGCTGCCTCGCCACATTCAAATTGGGGGAATGTTATATATAAGTGTAAAATAACATATCCGTTGATCTTCCCCGGTATTATTTCAAGCTACGTGCCTTATCTTTATGTGTCGAAGCATTTTGTGGACAAATATAAAGTAGCACATTCGTCCCAGGCTTCCCGCTGCTGCAACGTGCTTGACAATCTATCCCACCCTGCTATTATTGCAAGCTCGACGCTTTGTCTTTATACGTCTCCATTAAGAATTTTATCAATGAATACACGCTAGCACCCTCGTCACAGGCTCCCCACTATTGCTACATGCTTGGCGTTATTTCGCCTTTTGCCTCCCGTATCCACTATTTATTTTTCCAGCCGCATGTCCCTTACTTACCGAGCGAAAAGTGGCGTCCTCTCCAGAGGAAAGAGTGTCCGTACAAAAGTTTTAGCCAACGCTCCCAACGGTTTGTTTTATTTTCGCGCTGCACCTGAAATTAACATCACGTGCAATCCTAGGGAGTCTCTAAAAATTCAGCCCCTGATTGAATCCCTAATACATGAAGTAATACGGATTGGCACATATGTTATTTACGATCTGGAGGCTGAATTTGCTCCGCGGTAATTTAAAGTATGTCAATCTGGCGGTGCGTGTATGCATACTGAAATGCGCAGCTCCATCCCTTATAAAAGTGAAGGGGGTTAATAATATTATGGATGGCATAGGGAATATCTACAAATGTCTCTCTTTTGATTGAAGAGCTGTTTTAGTTTTCCGATTGCACATAGTTCAGACCCAGGGGCCTTATTTATGAAGGCCTTGCGCCGCCGGTGCGTCACTTTTAACATGGGAAAAAGTGACGCACCGGTGGCGCAAGGCCTTCATAAATAAGGCCCCAGGTATTTAAGATGCTGTTCCTTCTACTTAGGTTTTTTAGAACGGGTATAAAAAGACCTTCAGATATTGCTACCTTATAACATTATAGACTTGTCAGATAATCACATAGAAATTGTGGACATATCAAATAGTCACATAGAAGTACAAATAATATGGTAATACGAACATATGTGGTAATGCACACCATATGAGCTAACAGCTCTGCAGAAAATAGATAACGGAGACGGGCAGGCTCAAGGCCTACAGTGAGGTGCAGTACACTCAAAAAGTTCTTTTTGGGTGTTGTGTTGAGTTGCTCAAGGATAGGGTCATATAGAGTTTTAGGATACTTCCGCTGAACCTAGATGGACAAAACTTTAGACACAGACCCTAGAGGTGTGTACCAGTGTGGAAACACCGGCGTTGCAATGTTACCTCACCCACAGGAAGCGGATGCATAGGGTCGAAGTGGCGTCGGGTTTCGTCACGCAGGTTCTTGGTGCTTGAAGCTGAAGATGCTGCAGGCGATGTGAAGGAGAAGTGTCCGGTGTGATCCAAGGGTGGATCAGAGTAGTAAAGTACCTGAAAGCAGAGGGGACAGAGTCTGGGTCACTCAGCAGTGACCAGGGTCGAACCAGGACGGAACCAGGCAATGTCGGGCGCAATCAGGTGGTTGACGAGGAGCTTCTCTCCGCTGCCACGTGGGCTCTGGGGCATCTGCGACGTCCAGGAGCGGGCCACGAGCTATCCCAAGCAGGCTCTCACCGTCGGCGCTGTCGGCTTCAAGATAAAAACAAACAACACTTGGCAAGAGCAATCCACACAGGGTTGGGAGATTGCTTCTCACTCGGACCAGGAGGGTCAGAGCGGGTGCTCCTTTTCAGAGGAGCTGGGGCAAATCTCTAGCAACCAGAATCACAAGTCGGTTTTAGGTTTTCGCCGGCACAAGGGCCACAAGCCAGCTGGCAAGTGACCGGGCCAACGCATTGAGCCAAAGAAAGCAGAAGGGCCCCACGCAGCACTTGTCGAGTGTAGAGGGGTGAGCTTCGGTGCAAGAGTGGCTCAGGGTTGGGGCTTCTCAAACCCTGGTGTACAGCTTCGAGGGTCACTCGTGGGCTGCAGGGTCAGCGTCTTGTGGTCTTTTCAAGATGGCGTGCCCCACGCTTCCGGTCGCCTCCACGGGTCTCAGCTCTGCAGGGACTGTGAATCGGGCTGTAAGAAGGCAGGCAAGCTTGATCTCGTCGATCTCTGTTGCTCGAGTTCCGTCGGGAACTGCAACAAAGCAGATGTCGAGGTGCTGGATGGTGCCTGTTTGCACAGGGTGGTCACTCCTTGACCACAAGGGAGATTCTTCAGTGTTCTATGTCGAGTAGGATGTCGAAGGGTCCAGAGTTTCCTTTCTTATGTTTCATCAGGATAATCTGAGTGTGTTGGCACTGCTCCCATTCTTATACCAATCTAGGGGGCTGGATTACCTGCTAGGTCCCCTCCTATGGGTGGGACCCAGGAAGGGGGTGGATACACCCCTTTCCTCTGATCCAGGCCGCGCTGGGACAGGGGCTGGTGTGCCCCAGAACCGGTTTGGCCGGATTATGCAAGGGGCAGCCTTGTGCGCCCCAGGCAGTGTCTGGTTTCTTTCAAAGCTCCCTGCTACAATCCACTATCTCCTGTCTGGGGTGGTGTGACACCTCCCTGTGACAGGAAACCCTTTGTCCAGGCCTCCTTGGCTGAGTTTCGGTCAGCTGCAGGAGGTCAGACTCGTGTCTGTTGCAGAAGCATCCATTTTGTGGATCTGAGGCTCTTTTAAAATCAACCGCGTTTTAGCAAAGTAACATGTCGTCTCCCTCTAGAGGGGTGGAATGCTACCCCCGTCGCCAGGACTGGTGAGGGGGTAGTATTCCAAATCGTATGACACCTTACACGACCTGTTTTGATAAAGCCAAACCAAAGTTAACATATAACCGCGAGGATTATAATGCACTTAATAGTATATAGTATGGCATTATCCCGGAACAGCTTAGGGAATTGGTCCCGACAGCTGCAGACAGGCTCAGCTCATGCTAGAGCACCATCTCACATAAAACCAAGCACTCTGCCTCCAGGATTGTTAAGGCCTGCCATAGGAGTGACTGATATGTGTCCAGTTAGAATTTAGAATTAGATATAGGCATACTAGATCTAAGCAAGGGGTGATTACACCACCTTGCCCCAGCTGAGTGATCAGCCAGTTGTGTCAATTTTAGATAGCCAGCCAGGGGTGGCAAAAGATATGCTGCAGCCCCTGGTAGGCCTTGGATGCACCTATGCCCTGGCCACCTATAGTGCTCTGTACAGGGGCTGATAAGGTGACCCAAGCCAATCTAGTTATGCACCTAGGGTACGTGGAATCCATTTTACAGAGAGAGCAGCTAGCCTGGGGCCCTGATTAGCAGGGAACCAGGCCACTAAGTCGTAAACCAGCTAAACACAAGGCAAAAAAATCTGGGGTAACCATAGTCAGGTAGCCACCTTCCTACATAACCCCCCCCCCCCCAAACGAAAGGAGATAAGGCTATCCTTGGCCAGGTAAGCCTATATTGCCTGAGTGGCCATATAAGGAAGTACCTGCACTAGCATGGGTACCCCCTGTCTCATGGTCCACTAAGCAGTCCCTCACCCTTGGGGTATTAGAGGGTCTCCACCATAGGGTATCACTACCTTGGGTGTGTTTTTGCAAGGAAAAAGGCTGGTTTGGATATGGAGTATTGAAGTGAGGCTCCACTAATTTAGGGCGCAGCTTCCTCCAATTATCTTCCACCATGTGGGCCTTTCTTTCTTCAACTGAGTTGCACTGTGCTCTCAGGGTCAACCTCTGGCTACCTAGAGCTGGAGGCTGGGTCCCTCTGTTTGGCTTGCTGGAGGGACAGTTCAGGTTTGGGCCCTTTGGGTCCCAGGTTTGGCTGTGCCCATAGAATCCATCTGTGGGAGGTCCCTAACTATTTTTAAGGGGGCTCCCTCAGGAGTTTTTAAAGTTTTCACCTCACTAGGGCTACTAGTTTTGGTGCCCCTAATCTGTTGGTGGGGGTGCTTTATTTGACAGGGGGGCCTCTGGGTCTCACTGTCCTTCTTGTCCTCTGCAGCCCTGGGCTGACTAAGGCAAGGTAGAGAGGGGCAGGTTACCTGCTCCAGACTGGGTCCCACCTGAGAAGGGTCCACTGCCATCAGAGGCTCTGTCAGGCCAGGCCTAACAACCTCTGGGGCTGTTCCTTCATCAGGGGTGAGATCTGTTCCCTGAGGAGGCTGATCCTGTCCTAATGTCTGGGGAGGGGAAGATTTCTCTTCCTCCTCCATGCTCTCAGTTTGGGTGGAGTGATCCATCATTTCAGGCTTCACAACACACATATCTGTGTGAGTTTGGGCTGTGGCCATCACAGCCCCACCAACCTTTTCAGGAGGAGACTCAGTTTGGGTTCCTGCTGTTATCATAACAGCTTTGCTATTCTGTTTAGGAAGAGCGTCTGCTAAAGATGGGACAGAGAGTTGCTCAGCCCTACCAACCTTTTCAGGAAGGACATCTTGGGTTGGGGCTATAGCCAGTACAGACCCACTAACCTTTCCATTGGCATTTACCATTCTAGAATGGATTTCCTGTTCAACCTCAGCCCAGGCTGAGATTTCTAAATCATTGCCCAGTAGGCAGTCTACAGGCAAGTTTGGTGATACTGCCACTCTCTTTGGGCTAGTGACACCTCCCCAGCTGAGACTTACTACTGCCATGGGATGATTTGTTTGAATTCCATCAATGTTTGTTACCTGGTATGTGGCACCAGGTAAAAGTTGCTTAGACGGGACTATACAGTCAGCCACCATGGTGATGCTAGCCCCTATGTCTCTAAAGGCTTCAACTTTCAAACCATTGATGATGGGTTCTTGTCTATATTTGTTCAAGGTATTTGGGCAATCAGAGAAGTTGGCAAACCCCATGCCAGTCTCATAAACAAGATCATTTGGTGATGGGGACCTGGATAGGCCAGGGTCCACCTGGGCTCCAAAAGTAAACCCACCCAGATTCCTGGGTGTGCTCCCACTTCCTGGGGGATTACTGCTGACAGTAACAGGAGGTGTTGGAGCTGGCTTTGGAGGTATATTCTCTTTATTGCCATTCTTGGGACAACAGCTGCTGTTTTGTAATGCCCAACCTATTTACAGGCATGACAATAAGGCTTTTTCTGGGTTGAAGAAGTGTCTTGGGACCCACCCCCATCCTTGGAGTTTTGGGGCCCTTGGGAAGTCTTTTCCTTACTTCTATCCCCACCCTTTTCTTGAGGCTTGGTAGACTCCTTCTTCTGGTTACTGTCCTGATTCTTAGGCCTAATCCTGGTTCTGACCCATTTATCTGCCCTCTTTCCCAATTCTTGGGGAGAGGTCAAATCTGAGTCCACCAGGTGCTGTTGTAAGAGCTGGTTCTGACAATTACTTAGGATCTGCTCCCTCATAATCAAATTATACAATCCTGTGAAGTCATCTACTTTGCTGCCATGTAGCCAACGCTCCAGAGCCTTAGTAGCGCAATCTACAAAATCAGTCCAGTTCTGTGTCTGTGTCTTCTGGGTGTCTCTGAACTTCAACCTGTACTGTTCAGTGGTTAAGCCAAACCCATCTATTAGAGCACTCTTCAGGACTTTGTAGTTTTTAGCATCCTCATGTCTGACAGTGAGGAGCTTATCTCTCCCTTTCTCTGAAAAGGAGTACCATAAGATTGCTGCCCACTGTTCCTCAGGAACCTGCTGTACCATGCAGGCTCTCTCAAGAGCAGTTATCCACTTGTGGATGTCATCCCCTTCCGTGTAGGGGGGCACAATCTTTGTCAGGTTTCTAGTATTATAGGACCTTTCTTTCTCTCTAGGATTATTGTTGCTGCCACCAGTGGCATCTAAGCCACACATTTTCTGTTCCCTTGCTAAAGCAAGTTTAGCTTGGGCCAGGGCTAACTCTTCCCTCTCTATCTGGAGTTCTACAGCTCTCATCCTGGCCTTATGCTCTGTTCTCTGGGGGGAAGTCATTCCCCTTTGAGAGTTTCTGGAGACACTAGAAATGTGAGAATCCCCTGAGGGAGATCTCACCCTTCTATTGCCTGTGGGAACTAGGTTATAGGATCTGGGGAGGTGCTGGCCCTCTCCATTCCCATGTAGGTCCAAGTTGGCTCAGCTAAGCCTCCCCACTGGTACCTTGTTACTCCTCTGATCCTGATCATCAGGCCCATCTACTACTGAGCCACCTTCCTCCTCTTCCTCCTCTTCTTCTTCTACCTCCTCTGGAGTTCTCATTCTCAGGGGTGTTCACTCCATCTACTAAGTCTAAGGGAGCTGCACTCGCCTTATCTAAGTGTAAAAGCATAACATTTATTATTAGGGACAAGAAGAAGGGCACATACAAGGTTTCAAAAGAAAGTGGCTTTTTTGCCAATAAAGCTGCAGCTGAGACAATTTGCCGGACTGCAAAGTGATCTGGTTTTACAGAAAGAAATCAGTCTTTATATACGTTCACAGACTCTTGGCATGTTATTAATTAACTATTACATCATGGTGTGACCATGCTAGAATTAGGTCCACGTGTACATTACAGTATCAAGGTGCATTTCAGAAATATGTCTACGTTCACATTTTACATTATTTGCGACGCATCTGACCATGCAGATACTGGTTAATCTTTAAACCACCACCTCCTGACTTTCAGCCTTGCCTTGGCCGGTTATCTTGAAATGTCAATGTGCAATGTTGATCTACTATCAGCAGAGGCCCGTGTTTTCTGCTTTCCCATACAAATGACGCACTTGCTATCTGTGCTGAGCAAACACTTTGCCCTCTCACTTAACCGGGCAAGGGGCAGACCAAACTTGGCACGTCCTAGGTCAGCGAGCGATTCCTAGAAAGGGCTCGCTGAACTGACTGAACTGGCTCTGTACATAGGTGAAAAGCTAGTGAATCATTAAACAATTTGGAACTACAGCAGAATGGGCACGTACATGTTCACTTGCCATTCTTTCTGGTGTCAGCTGAATTTCAGACAACTTAATTTTAACCATTTGTGCATCATGGAGCTACCTTCCATTATGAGTGGCTCATATCATTTACAGGCAGATGTCAGGCATAAATTAATATAAACTACGGTTCATTTAAATGTATTCATTAAAGAGGGCTAACTAATTTTTCATTTTTTACATAAGTCATCCTTTTCCAGGATGGCTATCAGGGAAGGAATGGTGGGGTTTCTGCCCCTTTTTAACCCCCCTGTAGTGCACAAGGCACTCAAGTCTTTGTGGCTAAGTTTGTCATAGCTGGAAGTTGCCTTGGTAAGGTCAACTGTCACAGGGGCAGAGCCTGAAGCTCTTCCTGTGTCAGACATGACTGCTAGTGAGGTGCAAGTGGTGCACTTACCTACACTAAGTGTTTTCCTACTGTACCTTGCTAGTGAGTTGTAGTCAGGGTGTGCTAATCCCTTTAGTCTACAACTACTAAGTTCAGTAGAACTTAATATGCTAAGCTTTTGATTTATATGTACCTAGGGTACTTTATGTGATCTTTCAATTTGATAAAAAGATTGCAATGGTAAAACAACAGCAAGCTCAAATCCCCACCGCTGCGCACCAATGTGAGAAGTTGGCCTGATATATGATGTTTCCAATTCTAGAACCGCCTTGTATCAGTCCAAACAATCCCTTATGGTTTCTGGTTGTAAGTCAACCTTAGAGACAAGCTATCTTAATGGCAGCATAGACTAAGCAGCCTTAAAGGCTAAACTCAAGAGGTCGTGTTAAGCGAGCTGTTTTACCAATCACAATCCTGTAATATCAAATGAAAGGACACCACACAAGTATATATTATAAAAATATATGTGTTTATTTCTAAAATAATCCCCAGTACTCTTTATGAGCAAAGGGGCACAAGCGTTAAATCAAAAGCACAGTATAACATACAAAGTTGCACAATTATGGATGAGGGCGGGTGGCCACTCAAACCATATATTAAGAAAGTGGTATAAGAGATACCAATCGAACAGTGGTTAGGCCTAGGGCCTAGGGAATCGCTGGGAGCAGTCGGGACAAGCAATGCTGAAGTCGGGAAAAGCCAGCGGGATTCGGGTGCAGCGCTTAAAGCACACGCATGCACCAATGTTAAGTCAATGGTGCGTAAAAGTTACACAAATAGAGTTTTAGGATACTTCCGCTGAACCTAGATGAACAAAACTTTAGACACAGACCCTAGAGGTGTGTACCAGTGTGGTAACACCGGCGATGCAATGTTACCTCACCCACAGGAAGCGGGTACATAGGGTCGAAGTGGCGTTGGGTTTCGTCACGCAGGTTCTTGGTGCTTGAAGCTGAAGATGCTGCAGGCGATGTGAAGGAGAAGTGTCCGGTGTGATCCAAGGGTGGATCAGAGTAGTAAAGTACCTGAAAGCAGAGGGGACAGAGTCTGGGCCACTCAGCAGTGACCAGGGTGGAACCAGGACCGAACCAGGCAATGTAGGGCGCAATCAGGTGGTTGACGAGGAGCTTCTCTCTGCTGCCACGTGGGCTCTGGGGCATCTGGGACATCCAGGAGCGGGTCACGAGCTGTTCCACACAGGCTCTCACCGTCGGTGCTGTCGGCTTCAAGATCGGAGCAAACAACACTTGGCAAGAGCAATCCACGCAGGATTGGGAGATTGCTTCTCACTTGGACCAGGAGGGTCAGAGCGGGTGCTCCTTTTCAGAGGAGCTGGTGAAAATCTCTAGCAACCAGAATCACAAGTCGGTTTTAGGTTTTCGCCAGCACAAGGGCCACAAGCCAGCTTGCAAGTGACCGGGCCAACGCGTTGAGCCAAAGAAAGCAGAAGGGCCCCACGCAGCACTCGTCGAGTGTAGAGGGGTGAGCTTCGGTGCAAGAGTGGCTCAGGGTTGGGGCTTCTTAAACCCAGGTGTACAGCTTCGAGGGTCACTCGTGGGCTGCACGGTCAGCGTCTCGTGGTCTTTTCAAGATGGCATGCCCCACGCTTCTGATCGCCTCCACGGGTCTCAGCTCTGCAGGGACTGTGGATCGGGCTGTAAGAAGGCAGGCAAGCTTGATCTCGTCGATCTCTGTCGCTCGAGTTCCGGCGGGAACTGCAACAAAGCAGACGTCAAGGTGCTGGATGGTGCCTGTTTGCACAGGGTGGTCACTCCTTGACCACAAGGGAGATTCTTCAGTCTTCTACGTCGAGTAGGATGTCGAAGGGTCCAGAGTTTTGTTTCTTATGTTTCATCAGGATAATCTGAGTGCATTGGCACTGCTCCCATTCTTATACCAATCTAGGGGGATGGATTACCTGCTAGGTCCCCTCCTATGGATGGGACCCAGGAAGGGGGTGGATACACCCCTTTCCTTTGATCCAGGCCGCGCTGGGACAGGGGCTGGTGTGCCCCAGAACCGGTTTGGCCGGATTATGCAAGGGGCAGCCTTGTGCGCCCCAGGCAGTGTCTGGTTTCTTTCAAAGCTCCCTGCTACAATCCACTATCTCCTGTCTGGGGTGGTGTGACACCTCCCTGTGACAGGAAACCCTTTGTCCAGGCCTCCTTGGCTGAGTTTCGATCAGCTGCAGGAGGTCAGACTCGTGTCTGTGGCAGAAGCATCCATTTTGTGGATCTGAGGCTCTTTTAAAATCAACCGCGTTTTAGCAAAGTAACATGTCTTCTCCCTCTAGAGGGGTGGAATGCTACCCCCGTTGCCAGGACTGGCGAGGGGGTAGTATTACAAATCGTATGACACCTTACACGACATGTTTTGATAAAGCCAAACCAAAGTTAACATATAACCGCGAGGATTATAATGCACTTAATAGTATATGGTATGGCATTATCCCGGAACAGCTTAGGGAATTGGTCCCAACAGCTGCAGACAGGCTCAGCTTATGCTAGAGCACCATCTCACATAAAACCAAGCACTCTGCCTCCAGGATTGTTAAGGCCTTCCATAGGAGTGACTGATAGGTATATATGTGTCCAGTTAGGTTTAGATATAGGCATACTAGATCTAAGCAAGGGGTGATTACACCACCTTGCCCCAGCTGAGTGATCAGCCAGTTGTGTCAATTTTAGATAGCCAGCCAGGGGTGGCAAAAGATATGCTGCAGCCCCTGGAAGGCCTTGGGTGCACCTATGCCCTGGGCACCTACAGTGCTCTGTACAGGGGCTGATAAGGTGATCCAAGACAATCTAGTTATGCACCGAGGGTACATGGAATCCATTTTACAGAGAGAGCAGATAGCCTGGGGCCCTGATTAGCAGGGAACCAGGCCACTAAGTCGAAAACCAGCTAAACACAAGGCAAAAAAATCTGGGGTAACCATAGTCAGGTAGCCACCTTCCTACACAATCTAAGCGTTGTTCCCTCTATATTTAGTGACCACAACTTACTCACTCTATCTTTTTTCTTCTGGTGTCCAAGAAGCAAAGTATATGACTTAGCTATTTATATCAACCATTTTAGGACAAATGGTATTAGAATAAAGTGGACAGGTGTCGACCCATGCCTGATTTTGCAGCAAATAATAATAACTAACCAGCGGGAAATAGTCTATTGTCTTCAGGATGAGATCTCTCCAAATACAGTAATCACAAACTTCCACTGTATTACAATATCTATTAAATCACTTCTAACCAGGCAGAATTTAACACAGGGTAATTACAAAAAGGGATAGTTCGACTGTCCTTGCACTAAAGCACTACAGGCATTAAAGTATGCATTGTCTAAAACACGACAAGATATTTTGGTTATTAAATTCCTACGACATGAGTACAAATTAGCCTTTGCTGCCCGAAAAAATTAATTACAGGAAGAAGCGTGGGAAATTCTGACTATCTCTGCAAAAATGAGGAATAGTAAACTCTTCTGGGATACAGTAAATGCTCCTTTATTCCCTCAAACAAATGGGTGACATTTTTCACTAGGATTTTTAGTAATAATGGGGAGACCTTCTGGGGATTTGACCTGGAGCCATGTGAAGGGAGGCCCCCTCCCTTGAACTTTACTATAAGAAATTCTCCAGGCCATCCAGGAGAGTGCTGGGGGACGGGAACCATGCCCAGATGGTTTCCCAGTGGATGTTTTTAAGTCTGCATCCAAAATATGGGGACCTATTTTAACTAGAGTGTTCAATTCAGCTGCAACCGACACAATAACTCAGACATGGGGCGAATCCATTATTGTCCCCATATACAAGAAAGGAGACAAAACAGATCCTAAAAAGTAACGCCCCATTTCACTCCTAGATACTGCTTTGAAAGTTATGAGTAGGGTTCTACTAATGAGATTGGAGTATTCTATCCTAACTCTTGTGCAGTATGGGTTTAGGAAACGTCTTGGGACAATTGAACAATGAATTAATGTTGTAGATGATTCTAGGACTCTAGTAAATATTCCCAATTTCATGCCCTTATTTGGTTATATCAAATCATATCCTTATATAGGCATGAGAATCATACCCATATTAAGACATAGCCAATGCAGTCCAAATATGGCAAGGCTACTCCCATAGACTCCTAGAAAGCACAACGCGTTCTTAAACAAACCAAGCCTCCAGCAGCCCGGGAATTCCCCCTGCTTCTGTATTGATTTGTCCTAGAACTCCTGGAGTCCTGAAAGAACTGCGAGTTCATAGTAACGTCTTATGTCCAACCTTACGTCAAACTCGGAACCTTCCAGGTATAAATATACCAGCATCTGCCTTAAGTAACACACGGTGGTTTGGAGCAGATCGGCTATCTACTTGCCCGACGCCATGCTGATGCGAGTTCCGAAGGAAGCCGACCCTCCCACTGACGCACTGAGAGAGACGCTGTCTTTTCTCCTGCCGAGAAATCCAGCTCCAGTGTTTCCCTGTCACCCTTGCGGGTTGCTGGGTGATCGAGTCCTGAGAAAGAGATACAAGACCTCCTTCATTCTATAACCAAGGTACGGAGCTGATTAGACCCTTTGAGAATTTTTGATTCAGATTCTTGGCAAACACTATAACTCATCTACTCCTTCTCTGTACTAGGCTTAGGTTAGGTACACCGGGGTAGGCGTATCTTAGAAACACCAGTTGAGTACGTTTAGTCATTATTTTATCATTGTATGTATTTTATCCATTTTAAGTATCTTATGGCTTAGAAACCATATAAATGCTTTTACAGTATTATTTCATAATACTCATTTTATTGTACGCACTTTACTTTATGACAAGTATTGCAATTGTGGCAATTCACTTCTTTTGCATGAGAAAGTAGACTGCTCAATAAATAACCACTTTTATTGAAAACGCCCATCTCTCTATTTCTCTGCACTCCTGGTGAAACAAAGCATGCACGATTAACTGAGTGAAATAGCTTCCTAGGAGCCAGCCCGCGCATAATACGGCAACTAATATAAGGTCGATCCCACCACGTATTAACTTGCCGCCTGAATGTGCGGCATACGTGCTGGTCCTAGTCAATGTATCTAAACTTAGGAAGGATCAAGAAGAAACCCCGACATCCCTTAAAAACAAGACCCCACATTGGCTAATTGCAAACTGCAACTTCCCAATGGAAGGGGCAAGGGAGATTATCCATACCCAGAGAGTGGGATGGATAGGCCCATTGAGGAAAAAGTTTGAGGGGGACTGTATAACAATAAATTTTAAGAACCCCGAATGGGCGGAAAAAACTTTGGCTAGTGCCCCACTACCGTCACCATGGGAATTTGATACGACCCTGCTCCCATTGGGTTACTTCTACAGACATTTGATTTCCCCTAAGTCGAATAGAATGAATAACTCTGTTGTGCCTTATCAGGACCCACATTTTTATACTAGGATTAAGTCTCCACTTTTTCATCAGAACCAAGACTTTAACCAATTGAAGGGCCCCGCTCAGCGCCATCAGGCCTCAATGCCAGCATATCCTCTGTACTACCCTCAAATCCCCACAATGCCTCAGTATGATCATAGGGAAAGGTCATATCCAACAATCATTCCGAATCAGTACACACAGTGGAATGAAGTGAGGCCATTATTCAACATTCCAACATATAATCAGTTCGAATATGCTTTTTCGATCTTAGATGAGCAGGACTGACTGGCCAAAACGACTGATGGTAACATTGGAAGTATTGACACAAGTAGTGACAACAAGGGATACCTATCATTAGCAGCAGAAGATAGACTAGTTCAGAATAGATCAATTGAAGACATGGATGGCAATATTGCCTGCCCAGCAGCTGATAACACTAATAAGGGATACCAACTAGTAACACCAGCCAATGCCCCTCAGGATACACCAACATATGACCATATCGCTACATCTCTAGCTACATATGAACTTAAAACCCACATACCTCCTGAACCCAATGTGAACACAGCAAGGAGTCTTGGTAATAAGCCCATTAGACACTCCAGCCACGAGGCTTGTCAATTCTTAGCTGGAACGTGGCTGGGCTTGAACAAAGGCTCTCAGATCCGCATTGGGTTAAGATAATTGATGGTATTGATAGTGTTATGTTTCAAGAGACTTGGGCTGTTGGCAACCTACATATAGAAAGTTACCATTGTTTTAGCGTAACAGCGCCTAAACCTAGTTTGGGCCGAGCGGTGGGTGGTTTGTTTATTGGGATCAGGATTTTGGCTGGCGGTACAATTAAAGATTTGTCTCGCGGGAATCCGAACATACAAATCCTTGAATACTAGCTAAAGACCCGGATTTATTTAAATAATTTTTATAACAATGATTTTTATTGCGTACCAAATAAGAACTTTGAGGCACTTACAAAGACCCTACACAACTTAGAATTCAGTACCCAGAATCTTGCTGGGCTAGGGATTTTAATCGGGGGCGACTTTAATGCAAAGTTACCAAGGAACTATGGGATCAAGGATAGGGCCCATTTAGATCAAGTGGAACGAAGAGGCACTGAATTAATTAGTATTCTGACTGAGTTCACCCTTAGTGATGCTATGGCAACAGGCCACACTCTCAGTGCTTCTCAGGCTCCTACATTTAGAGGCAGGGACAGCAGTTCCACTATTGACTATATCTTTATGTCGCCCAACTTAATAGACTGTGTAGTAAAGTCGACTGTGTTGGAGACATCGTTTAGCAACCATAATCCTCTTATAGTAACCTTGGATTTTGCACCTAGTCCGATTTATGCAAACCTAAATGGTGCTAGGGATATTACACCCTCGACCGATGGCTTACGATTAAAATGGAGGGGGGTTGGCAGCGGGGCAATCCTAAACAGTGTACAAATTAAACATCCGCACCTGATTATGTCCAGCTTATCCATGGACGGTGACTACCATAGGATAATCACTGACTTTGGCAAACTGTGCTCAACCATAAAAAACCCTCTTGTCAGTACCATTACCCAATGAAGAGAAAGAACCAAGGTGGTTTGACTCTGCTTGCTCATTGGCAAATAGAGAATTAAGAAGGGCCCTTACCACCAAACCTAGGTGTAAAAAGAGGATCCAGATAGCCAGGAAGCAGTGTAAACTCAAAATATCTGAAAGTAAAGCCACACTACTCTCGGAACAGTGGGAATCATTGGTTGCCAGTGCAAATCTAGGTAACAGCGGGCCCTTCTGGTCCTCGGTCAGGAAAACAAGGGAAATGGGCAAAAAATTAATATCATTTAGCTGTAATATAACTAGTACCGTATGGGAGGCTCACTTCTCTAAAATCTATGCCGCACCACCCGAGGAGTTGATGTCCCCCAGCCTAGGACAGTTGCGTGCCTTACAGTTTGATGCCCATGAAGTAAAATTAGCTATAAAAGAGAGCCTTGGAAACAAGGCACCAGGCCCTGACGGTGTGCCCATTGATATTATCAAGCATAGTCCAGACTTATGTGCACCTATTCTTCTTAACGTCTTTAATAGCTTGCCAACAGCGCCCATGCCCACTACATGGACAACTAGCACCATCGTCCCAATCTTTAAAAAGGGAGACAGGTCGGACCCAGTTAACTACTGTCCGATCTCTCTCCAGGATAACACCTTAAAAATCTTGGGGCGAGTAATTTATAACAGGGTGCTTGAATGGACCGAAGATACAGACTTACTGGATCCATGTCAGATGGGATTCAGGAGCGGGGTAGGGACAGTGGAGCAATGCTTGAATTTAAAATTGATAATTGACAAGTACAGCATTGCTAAATCATCTCCCATTTACCTTGCTTTTATGGATCTTTCATCTGCATTCAATCTTGTTAATAGATCTAAACTTTGGACCATCTTACTGAATTATGGGCTAGATGAGGCTCTTGTAAGCTTCCTGGCCTATCTCCATACCGATGTCAAAGCACAGGTCAGGATTGGGATGGGTGGAGAAGTTTCAGGGGCTATTGATATTGGCAAGGGGGTGAGACAGGGGTGCGTTTTAACACCCCTGTTGTTCATTATCTATATTAACGGCCTAGCCAGAAGTCTTAAACAAGTTACCACTGATGTCCCGATAATCCTAGGGAAACCTCTACCAGTGCTTTTATACGCAGACGATGCGGTGCGAATGGCCTGCACACCAAATGCCCTCCGCTTATTAGTTCAAAGTTTTGTTCAATATATGGAGGGATTAGATCTGTGTGTAAATTAAAAAAAATCTTTTATTATGTCATGTGGGCCCGGGAAACGGAAGCTCAATACAATACATGTAGGGACAGATAAACTCAAATCTGTTCCTACATTTCCTTACCTTGGACTGGTTTTCACTGCGAACGGCTCGTGGAGTGGGCATTTGGCCCACGCCACGAGTAAGTTCTCGAAAGCCAGCAATTCAATTTTGAGCTTGCCTCGCCCGAAGAAAATAGGTGCCACAAGAGCTATTTTAAAAATGTTTAAATTACAGTGCCTACCAGTAGCCTCATATGGAGAAGAGGTTTGGGGGTTGGGAAGTAGCCCATGCATTCAGCGGGAAGAAAGACGTTTTTGCCGGAAAATACTGGGCGCCCCAATCTCATCCTCTGATTTTATCTGCCACAATGAACTAAATCTTCCGTTTGTTTGCGATTTTATCAGAGCCAGACCAGCATTATTCTGGATTAGGGTTTGGAGGAACAATTCAGCCACCCTTACAAAAAATATTATAAAGGATTGTTTAAATTGTGACCATGGGATGGCGATTCCATGGCTCTCAGGAGTCTTCAAGACACTGAGCGCCGTGGACAGGGGTTATTTATTCTCCAACCCTACCAGGATTGAGCCTAAGGATAAAACTGAGGTTAAATATGCACTGTACTCACTTTACAAATCTGAACGGATGGAAAGAGAATCATCAAAATCAACTGTTGTAAAATATTTGGGAAATTAACTGTGTAGACAACCGCTCCCGCTGTATCTCACCCTAGCTGTGACCAGCTGGGAGAGATCACTTTTGTTTCGCCTAAGAGCGGGTTCAGTGAAATTTTTGTTGTCATTTCCCCTGGGTTATCGACACAGCACAGAATACAATCCATGCCCGTGTGATGGTGTCAGTACACAGGATGATCTGCACTTTCTATTCTTCTGCAAATTTTACTTAAGATATATCAAATGTTTTTTAACTCCATATTTTAAGAAACACAGACCCCTTTCTCTTGAGGAGTCTTACTTAATGTTGGTTTCCCTGGATTCAGATGAATTAATCTTTCGCACCAGCACTTTTCTGAGACTGATAACAAGAGTGCGTAAAACGATGGAAAATCCTTGATGTTTGCCTCATTAGAACTGTATTATATTTTATTTATGAATTTCTGTAATGATGTGTATGTAAATGATTTGTTCTTATCTGGTACTTTTATGAATTTTATGAAATTGGAATAAAGGTCTTTTGAACTTGAACTTGAGTGAAATAGCTATCTATTGTTTCCGCGACATTGGAGATATACTCCTTATTCTGGGGGAGCAAAGTTGTCATGTTTATGCGGTTGTCAGAAACTTATCCCTTCTTGTCTATACAGGAAAGTTAGCACCTTCTTGTTTACTCGAGAAAGTTTCTAGTGACCTCTGAGCTAGCTGGCATTTCATAATTAAGTCTAACATATTCAATAGGGACCTAGTCGACCTCAGTCCTAAGTCTACACTATCGTTTATGTTATTCCAATGCGCTAAGCCTATTGGGAATATAGGAACTACACTACATGGCGCCCAACGTTTGGTAAGGCGATAATTTAACGCTAGATAATAAAGTAACTCAGGGATCCTTTTCTGTGAAGAACCCTTCCTGGATGTTGCCGGTTGCCGCCTAATCACCAAGGAAAACGCCAACTTCTCTTGCAGCCTCCCCGTGTCCCTGGAGGGATTGACCGCCCTGCCGCTGTTCAACAACTTGCAGCACCCGCTTCGCGGGTGCTGCTGCGCGGTGTGTGGCGTGGGGTCGAGGCTGCTGGAGTGCTCGTGAGCCAGCGGAAGGAGGAGGGAGCATTGTGGGGCAACTGAGGGTGCGCGCTGCAGGGACTCTCTAGACCAGGAGTCCCTGCGCTGCACAGGTGTGCACGGCCGCGCCCCCAGCAAGACACGCCCCCGGGCTGACCAAAGCTCATAAGCGGGAAGACTTCCTGCCTGCAGCGGGATCCTTTTCTGTGAAGAACCCTACCTGGATGTGGCCGGTTGCCGCCTAATCACCAAGGAAAACGCCAACTTCTCTTGCAGCCTCCCCGTGTCCCTGGAGGGATTGACCGCCCTGCCGCTGTTCAACAACTTGCAGCACCCGCTTCGCGGGTGCCGCTGCGCGGTGTGTGGCGTGGGGTCGAGGCTGCTGGAGTGCTCGTGAGCCAGCGGAAGGAGGAGGGAGCATCGTGGGGCAACTGAGGGCGCGCGCTGCAGGGACTCTCTAGACCAGGAGTCCCTGCGCTGCACAGGTGTGCACGGCCACGCCCCCAGCAAGACATGCCCCCCGGCTGACCAAAGCTCATAAGCGGGAAGACTTCCTGCCTGCAGCGGGATCCTTTTCTGTGAAGAACCCTACCTGGATGTTGCCGGTTGCCGCCTAATCACCAAGGAAAACGCCAACTTCTCTTGCAGCCTCCCCGTGTCCCTGGAGGGATTGACCGCCCTGCCGCTGTTCAACAACTTGCAGCACCCGCTTCGCGGGTGCCGCTGCGCAGTGTGTGGCGTGGGGTCGAGGCTGCTGGAGTGCTCGTGAGCCAGCGGAAGGAGGACGGAGCATCGTGGGGCAACTGAGGGCGCGCGCTGCAGGGACTCTCTAGACCAGGAGTCCCTGCGCTGCACAGGTGTGCATGGCCGTGCCCCCAGCAAGACACGCCCCCCGGCTGATAAAAGCTCATAAGCGGGAAGACTTCCTGCCTGCAGCGGGATCCTTTTCTGTGAAGAACCCTACCTGGATGTTGCCGGTTGCCGCCTAATCACCAAGGAAAACGCCAACTTCTCTTGCAGCCTCCCGGTGTCCCTGGAGGGATTGACCGCCCTGCCGCTGTTCAACAACTTGCAGCACCCACTTCGCGGGTGCCGCTGCGCGGTGTGTGGCGTGGGGTCGAGGCTGCTGGAGTGCTCGTGAGCCAGCGGAAGGAGGAGGGAGCATTGTGGGGCAACTGAGGGCGCGCGCTGCAGGGACTCTCTAGACCAGGAGTCCCTGCGCTGCACAGGTGTGCACGGCCGCGCCCCCAGCAAGACACGCCCCCGGGCTGACCAAAGCTCATAAGCGGGAAGACTTCCTGCCTGCAGCGGGATCCTTTTCTGTGAAGAACCCTACCTGGATGTGGCCGGTTGCCGCCTAATCACCAAGGAAAACGCCAACTTCTCTTGCAGCCTCCCCGTGTCCCTGGAGGGATTGACCGCCCTGCCGCTGTTCAACAACTTGCAGCACCCGCTTCGCGGGTGCCGCTGCGCGGTGTGTGGCGTGGGGTCGAGGCTGCTGGAGTGCTCGTGAGCCAGCGGAAGGAGGAGGGAGCATCGTGGGGCAACTGAGGGCGCGCGCTGCAGGGACTCTCTAGACCAGGAGTCCCTGCGCTGCACAGGTGTGCAAGGCCGTGCCCCCAGCAAGACACGCCCCCCGGCTGATAAAAGCTCATAAGCGGGAAGACTTCCTGCCTGCAGCGGGATCCTTTTCTGTGAAGAACCCTACCTGGATGTTGCCGGTTGCCGCCTAATCACCAAGGAAAACGCCAACTTCTCTTGCAGCCTCCCCGTGTCCCTGGAGGGATTGACCGCCCTGCCGCTGTTCAACAACTTGCAGCACCCGCTTCGCGGGTGCCGCTGCGCGGTGTGTGGCGTGGGGTCGAGGCTGCTGGAGTGTTCGTGAGCCAGCGGAAGGAGGAGGGAGCATCGTGGGGCAACTGAGGGCGCGCGCTGCAGGGACTCTCTAGACCAGGAGTCCCTGCGCTGCACAGGTGTGCACGGCCGCGCCCCCAGCAAGACACGCCCCCCGGCTGCAACGCCCCCCTTTAAGAACAGCGATCTTCCGCTCAGCGGGACGCGAGCGGGACGCCGAGCGAAGCCCGGGCAAAGGGCGGGCCCTCTGTGGCCCTCAGAGGCCAGAAGAGGCTGGGCTGGGCCACCCCCCTAAAGTCATCCAAAGGCACTACTCCCACCAGGTAATTACCTGTGCCCTATTCAACGTAGTCATGTCATTCCATCATCCCTGCACCCTCTTTCTTTAGACTATGAGGAAGACTGCTAAGAAGCCCAAGATGCCCACATTAAGATCAAGCACAAAACCTAAACCTAAAGTGGACCCCCCTCAAACATTACCAACACTAACTGCCATTGATAAGATGCTTAAACAAACTATAGGGGCGGTATCCAATGCCACGCCAACACGGAGAGAAGGCTGTCTCTACCACAAGTAACTATCGTCCAAGACACTCAGGAAATTCTTATCAATTCATCTGCAGTCTCCTTAGGCTCGGCAGATGACCCTGACACTAGTCTGGCCATTACCCTCTCTTCTTTCGTCGATCTTCCATGCGCCCAGGCGCCCGCCAAAAGTAGTAGGGAGCGATCGGATTTACTAATAAACAACAACAAGAGGAAACTAAATACTATGGAAAAAAATGGCCCCAAGGAAGGCTTCAAAAGCGGAGGTAAAAAAGGCCAAACCAAAACAAGAAATCATGATCTGGTGACGCCTATAAATCCACCTACACCAGGAATACCGTGTTGGATTACCAATATGGTGGCTGACCTTAAAACGGACCTTGAGCATTCCATCACTGTGCTGATAAAACCTCTTATAGCTAAGATCGACAGACTAACATCTCTTATAAACAACAAGGGTGTTGGCCTTAAAGGCCAAACAGTACAAGAGGGCGCCTTAACAAAACAGGATGACACTATACCTAAAAGATCAACTAAAGAGAAGGCCAATCCAATAGCGGACATGGCAGCAAACAATTCCACCAGAGCTATACAGAAAAGTACCAAAGATACACAAAAGGCTGCTACCACACCGAATACAGGTAAAACCAATAAACAAACATTTACAGAAACCATTAAACCATCCCTTCGACCCACTGAAACACCTCAAGGAAACAACGTTCAAACTCCCAAAGAGGCTCCCAAGACCAATCCGACCCCATCGGCAACCACTAAAGAAAATAAAACAGCAACCCACTTCAGGACAATCAACCTCCCACCTGAAGCTTTACCCTTCGTAGTGGTTTTAACAGGAGTCCCACCATTAAGAGAGGGCAAGAGGGAAACTCAAGTAGAGTTAAAAAACAAATGTGCACAGTGGCTACAAATACATAGACCACTACCCCCCAACATTCACGGGGAGATTCTCTCAGTAAGAAGGGGGGAGTGGATCGGTAAAGGCACAAAGACTATAGCAGGGGATATAATTACGGTAAACTTTAGAGACATTGCAGCAGTCAATTTTATTTGCAATGCCCCCCTAGTTATACCCACTCACAAATTCATCCTGTACACCTATCCTACTTTTACCCATTTGCACCTCATAGACCCATGCAGACCAATAGACCTCCAATGATTAGAATGCCCCAAATGGACCCCCAATACAGACTACCCCAGTGGCAAAGGCCATATCATGTGACCCCACACTATGATCCTCTCCTAACGCAGCACGCACACTGGAACAGGTTTAGCGTACTTGAAGAGGTTGATTGACAGGGGCGGGAAAAGCAACCCTCTAATCAGGCAAGGCTGAAGGAGGCAGGACCACCCACAACAGGAAGGATAACGGGGGAGGGGAACAGACCAGAACCCGTACCCAATAAGGGAGGTGGCAATAAGTCTCCGAATATGAGCAGGGTAAAAGGCGACTTGATAAAATCCCCCCAACATAGGCCAACCATCAAACAGTGTAGATCAGCTATTCATAGCAGCTTACAACCTAGCCCCGACGTACCACCTGAAGTGGAAAATCAGGCAGTGCTCCCATCAAGAGACCTAATAGGAATTCCCAAGGATGACACTCATAAAAACTTACAAATTGTATCCTGGAATATAGCAGGATTAGCGGCCAAATTTCAATCCCAAGAATGGCTTAGCTACATAAGTAAATTCCAAATTATATGCCTGCAAGAAACATGGGCCACTGAACTAAATGACTATAGCCTAGAGCCGGGGTCTCCAACCGGTCGATCGCGAGCTACCGGTAGCTCGCCGACCCTCTGAGAGTAGCTCGCGCTGCTCTTTAATTGTTGAGACGTCATTAAGAGTTTTATTTTGTATTCCGTCATTTATTTTCACATCTATCAGCCCTTGCCCGCCCTCACACAAACCAGCTGCTCTGATTGGCTGAAGTGAGCTTGGCTGGGCGGGCTCAAGAAAGTGACGTTTTTCCTCCTAGTCACGCACCACCTGCCTTTTTCTGGCTGGCACCACGCTTCGCATTTGTTTTCCGAATGTGCCTCCTGGAGCAGCTCTGAGTTAAGTGGGCCCCTGACCGAGCAGAGTCGATAACATCGAGCAGCTATGAGGTATGTCGGACCCTGACTGATCAGTAGCAGAGTCGGTAAGAAGCACTCAGTGCTTGCAAGGCACTTTGATTTTAGCGTTGTCTGCCACTGCGCTTTAGATCTACCTTCAGTAATACAGCGCAGTGGCAGGCAACGTTAACATCAAAGGTCCTTACAGGCACTTTCACTGGTTACTGCAACGCGCTATATATTTGCCTTTTTAGGACTGTGACAGCTGTTAGCAGACCTGGTTTAGATTAGTATGCACGGACCTTCAATTTACATTTGCCTTAACAGGAATAAAGCACAGAGGCACCCGATGTTCAAATTAAAAGTCCTTGCATGCTGCCACCATGCTTTAAATCTTTAGTGGCAGCCAGCACAAAAATCCAAGGTGCTTGCCTGCACTGAACTGCTTTCACAGTCATGCAAAGGCAAATATATAGCGCAGTGAATTAATCAGTGAAAGGATTTCACTGATTTCTACACTGCGCTATGTATTTGTCTTTGCATGACCGTGAAAGCAGTTCAGACTGAAAGCATGCACAGACCTTTGATTTTAGCATAGGCTGCCATGGTGCTTTAACATTTGCCTTAACAGCAATAAAGCACAGCAGCAGCTGACTTTCAAATTAAAAGGCCATGCATGTACTGTGCTGCTAGGGCGGCGAGACCTATGTCACCCGGTGCTAACTTCATGTGGGGCGCCAAAATTATAGAAAAGCACCTGCTACTGCGTTCTTGGCCTCTAACAAAGTCCAGCCAATAATAAAAATGTCAAACTGGGTGGTGAATGCACTTCCTGGAAACTGAAAGAGAGAGAGATCGTTTGTGTAATAATCTGTAAACTTGCAAAGGAAGTTTTTACTCACAGTAAGGTAGCACAGAGGTGCAGATCACAAAGTGCATATATATGACGTAATGTAAATAGGTCAGTGGGTTACTACTTTTGTCAGAGAGACCATATTGTTGCAAGCTCTTTAGGAGTTAAAATCCTAATGTAGAACAGTGAGCAAGTAACTTGTCAAAGAGATGCATGAAAACTGCAAGGTGCTGGCTGCTTGGCCGTTATGATTTCCCTCAGCTGTTGCAAAATAGGTTTATTTGGGTAGAAATCAATTCCTATTAGAATCCCCCAACCATGGTGTTAGGTTTTAAATTCTATGTTTCTGCCTCTCCTGACCAAGCACTCTTAGACGATTCTGCCTACCTGTATGGATGACCTGTGACTCCTTTACCTTCTTGTCCCCTAACTTATGTAACATTTCACTGATTGGTTGTCTCTGTGTAATCTGTGTGATGTAAAGTGTTCTGACACCTTACTCTGGTTGGTAGGAGTGGCGCTATAAAACTAATTAAAATAAATGCATCTGAGAGAGAGTGGTTATGAAGGCTTGAGGAGGACTGTTAAAGGACGGTTTTGAAGGAATCCGTTGCAGAGGTGGTCACTGGGGGGGGTCACAAGCATTGTTGCACTGGGTTCCACCAGCGCTAAAGCCGACCCTGGCTACCGTGTTTTACATCTTCCTGCCTTCAATAAAGCGCGGTGGCAGCCAGCACAAAAATCCAAAGTGCTTGCCTGCACTGAACTGCTTTCTCATTCATGCAAAGGCAAATATATAGCCCAGTGTAGCAATCAGTGAAAGCCTATCACTGATTACTACACTGCGCTATATATATTTGCCTTTGTGTAGTAGAGTGAAAGCAGTTCAGAGCATGCAAGGATCTTGGATTCTAACGTCGCCTGCCACCGCGCTTTACATCCTTATTCAATAGTAAAGCACAGTGGCAGCCAAGGTTGAAATCAAAGGGCATCACATGCACTGAGCCTCATTTTTGTAATTAAAATGAGGTGCACTCTGAAAATGAAGGTCAGACTGGGGCCAACTAGAACAGTACTCTCACCTTCAGCATTACTAAAAGTACATGTTTTTGAAAAAGGTAGGTCTGTACCTCTCCTTTGCAAATGTTCCTTCTGCTACACGTGTCAACAGGCAGAAGCAGGACATTGTCCCAATTCAAAGAATGAGTCCCATTGATGGGTTTTGTCTTGTACTTCTCTGCGTTTTCAATCCCAGACTGCAAAATTGCAAAATCCATGCCACAGAAAGGTAGAATGTCAGAAGGGAAAATAAATGTTACCTTCCCATACTCCTACTTTTGCAGTAAGGTACCAGCTCTCTGGAATGAGTTCATGTAGGTAGGAGACCCATCAAACATTTTGTTAGAGGTGGGCTAACCAAACAATTAACAGGTAGAGCAGAAGGGTTTTTGAGATGACAAGTAAAATACATTCAAATATGCACTGGCGGCCCTTGACATTTTGAGCAGGTGCAGCACCATGTCTAGGATTGTACACAGAGTCACAGACCGATTGAAGCACGCACAATGAAAATGGGTATGTGCTTAGTGTAGGACAGGATGGTGCAGAGAGAATGCTGCCATCTGAAATCTGTGCAGTGCAGCATGAGGTGTAATGAACATAATTGAGTTAAACGAAAACTAGACTGCAAAGTAAACCATTGTAAAGTAGACTACATTTTGATGAAATAAAAAGCTGCAAAGGGAGTGGAGTTAGATTATTGGAAGTAGAAGACTGGGCAGAGAGTGCAAGGCTTAGTAGACAGTGTGTTGCTGAACAGAGTGAAGAACTATGCATTTTCTGAAAATGGACTACGCAGAGTTGAAGCATGTGTTATAATTGAGTTAAGTGCCTTATAGATCAGGGGTCCGAAAAAATGTGCGAGTTGCTTGGGATTTAGTAGCTCACGACGATTTTCACTGACCAGAAGTAGCTCTCACTACAGAAAAGGTTGGAGACCCCTGGCCTAGAGGGTTACAAAAGTTTCTCCGTTCCGGCCAAAAAGGTATCCTCGGGGAGAGCCAGTGGGGGACTCGTAATATATGTTAACCTAGATATTCAGGGCACCTGGTCAAACACTAACTATGTCTCATATAATCTCCAAGTAGTAAGGTTCGTCTCCACAAGACTAAACTTTTTTCTAGTCAACTGGTATAACGCGGCTGGCATGACGGGAAAGGAAACAGCCGTAAAAGAACTGGACTCTTGCCTAGAAAATTTTATCAACTTAAACAAGACACCAAACCCCCCAAGTTTAATACTTATGGGGGATTTTAACTGTCACCTTTGTGATAAACTAAAACCTTTTAATAAAGACTGGTCGAGATGCACCATAATGAAAGGCCCACATTTCACTCACTCAAAAGAGGGATGGGACCTGGAGAGACTAACGAAAAGGCATAATCTAACTCAAACTTTAGATCTTGTTGTGTTGGGTGAAAAAGGAGAATTAACCCCAACATACAAAGGAAGAGGTTGCCACTCTTATATTGACTATATCCTAGTCTCGCCTATATTAAAAAGAAATATAAGTAAAATCATAATAGATGCAAGCATCTTCAGTGATCACAATCCAGTCATTCTCACAATAAAAGGTTTTGATTTTAAACTGGGTTCAAAGAAATCTGACACCATAGAAAAAGCAGTGGACCAAGGAAGAAGAATTAAATGGGCCAGGATTGATGGGGATAGAGTTTACAAAAGTCTGATAGCAGAGGGCTTAGAAGCAATAAATATATGCCTTGACCCAAGTGTGGAAGGTGTCCTGGTGGTCAGGGCATTTGAAGAAATTGCGTCCCATGTAAATAACCTTTTAAAGACTACTGGAACTAGCAAAGTGCCCTCAGCCCCACGTTGGTTCGACTCGATCTGTACCAAGGCGCTAAAAAACCTGAAACTTAGCCTTCATGCCAAACCAAGGGGCAAGATTGTTGTCGCACAGAACAGAGCCAAATACAAAAAAGCTCTGAAAAAACGTAAACAAAGCCTACAAAATCAAGCCTGGGAGGATCTAAGGGACGCTGCTGAAAGGAAAGACTCTGCAAGCTTCTGGAAAGTTATTAACTCTCCATGTTTCCAGGACCAAGGAGCACCAAAAATAACGAACATCATCTTGCCAGAACAATGGTTCAACCACTTCCAGAGTCTATATAACCACTCAAGCCATTTAACTCAGGGGGGTGTACCAGGGAGCTTTCAACCGGCCAAATTGGACTTCTCCCTGAAAGAAGTTGAAATGGGAATAGCAGGGCTCAGCAAAAACAAAGCGCCCGGCCCGGATGGAATCCCACCTGACTTATTTCTAAGCAGTCCCGAGCTATGGGCCCCGCTGCTTACAAGGGTTCTGAACGAGGCAGTGGTGGCAGGACTGCCCCGTTCCTGGTCAACAGCGACCATAGTTCCCATTTACAAAAAAAAGGGAATCGTGACGACCCTCAATGCTATTGACCCATTTCACTTATTGATGTGACTGCAAAAGTATTGGGGCGAGTCATTTTACATCGATTACAAGATTGGGCAGAGGAGCACCAGGTCCTCTCTGAAATTCAATATGGCTTCAGGGAGGGCAGATCCACCACCGACCAATGTTTGAACTTATATCTTCTGACAGCTAAATATACTATCGCTGGGAAGGGGTCCATTTATGTGGGGTTTATGGACCTTTCAGCGGCTTTTGACCGCGTAAACAGAAGAAAGCTCTGGTCTCTGTTGATTGAACTAGGAGTGGATCAACCGCTAGTGGACACCCTGCAAAATCTTAACTGGAATACATCTGCAAGCGTAAGGTACAACCAAGAGGGAAAAAAGACCGACCCCTTTGCCTGCACCAGTGGAGTAAGGCAGGGTTGCATCCTCGCGCCCTTCCTTTTTTCCATATATATCAACTCGCTGGAAAAAGATCTCCTTAAATTAAAGGTGGACTCACCCCAAATTGGTCATCGTGCAGTGCCCGTACTATTATACGCCGATGACGCGGTACTGCTTGCCAGAACCCCTCTAGGATTACAAACACTGATCGACGGTTTTGTTGTGTTCATGGATAAACTGGACCTAGCGACAAACCTGGAAAAATCCTACATCATGTCATCAGGGCAATTGACAAAAGGGAACTTTACCTACCACATCGGGTCACATAAGATTGACCAGGTTAAGACCTTTTCATACTTGGGGGTACTGTTCGATAACCATCTCAACTTCAAACCCCTGGTAGAGAAGCACTCAATGAAATTGGCAGCTTCAGTAGGAGCCATCATTGGGTATGGACAAAGATTAGGAAGATGGTCTCCAGAGCAAATACTGAACCTGTACAAGTCAATTTGCTGTGCGAAGGTAACCTATGGGGCAGAACTGTGGGGCTTCATAGATAACAAAGCACAGCAAATACAGACAGAAGAAAATAAATTCTTGAAAAGAGTCCTGAAAGTGCCCC
This sequence comes from Lissotriton vulgaris, assembly GCF_964263255.1. Classification (NCBI taxonomy): domain Eukaryota; kingdom Metazoa; phylum Chordata; class Amphibia; order Caudata; family Salamandridae; genus Lissotriton; species Lissotriton vulgaris. The sequence goes on from NC_141696.1 coordinate 484,269,989, forward strand.
AGAGCGTATCGGCTTATATTATCCATGAAGAAGTGGGAGAACCTTTTATAGTAGACCGGATTAAAATTAAACCTCTCCTGGCATGGGTCAAATTATGGACCAACCCCGAGGCGGCCCTAACAAGACAAATTATCTTGGATTGCCTCAAACGAGATAAAGGCCACGACATACCCTGGCTAAAGTACGTCAAGAACTCACTAGCGGAGATTGATTGTATAGACCTCTTCACATCCCCAGACTCTCTCACTATCGAGAGCAAAGCTCTGGTGAAAAAACTCTTTCCAGAACGGCTTCAATCATTAAGGGCTGAGAAAGAAAGTCACAAACCCACTGTTCTATCTTATAGTAAACTCACAGCGAAGCAAGGAATGGAACCTTATTTGAGGGTCATGCATAATGCTCAGGACCGCTATGTCATGACCCGCTTTAGACTTAACATGCTTCACCATCTCTTTGCGGTTCCGGCTGGGTTCACTCATACAGTGGCAGAGAAGGGTACCTGCGGCTGCGACCATCGGTCTCCGCAGGATACCCTTCACTTTGTTTTGTTGTGTCCATTTTATGCAGTACCAAGACACAAGTTTCTGGTGGGTATTCTGAAAGATTTAAAGTTTAAACAAGCGAAATTGGCCCTGAGGTTTTTACAGGAAGCTGAAGACGCTTATACCCTTTTCTGCACTATAAACTTTATCCGGATGGCACTACGGCTGAGGAACACCAGAGAAATCGGACTCTAACATTATCTGACCCCTTGGTTAATTAACCCCTTGTCCCACTAGCCTAAAACTGGAAAACTCACTTTTTTAAATAATTTTGTGTATAATGTATATGTGCTTTTATGGTGTCTTTTTAAGAACCGAAATAAAGATTATAAATTGAAAGTAACTCAGTCATGCTTTTCACCCCTTTTTCCTGTAAAAACTCCAATAGACGTCTGGAGTGGGTAAAAGGATAATATCCGCCAGAACTTAGTAGGAAGAGATTCCTATGTAATAGTTTTTGGTTTAGTCAATCTTGAAGGATACAGTGTTCCAAAATATTGTGCACCTAATCTTTGTTTTCCTGAAAACTTGCTCTGCAAACTTTCTGTCAGCAAAATGACGGAGAGTGACGACGAAAAGGGAGAGAGCTAGACTAGCAACTCCACTTTTGGCGGAAGACACAAGTCTCCAACAAAATGAACCGGATGCAATACTCATCCCAGTAAATGTAAGGAAAACCATAACTATAAAACTTATAGAAAATGGTGTATCATCAAGAGGTGGTACAGTCATATTTGTAGTTGAGGTATATGAATATCGGCAGACACAGGTATTCTGTTCCTGGATAAATTTTCCAGCAGCAAATACTGAGACACGCGAGTTCCACTACTACAAAATAGAGGAATCTCCAGAGGAATACGCCCCTTACGAGAACGTTGAAATTCCACTAACTTACCAAGAGCATGAGCTCTGGTTCAATGGCGCCCTAAAACATCAAAATCACATTACCAGGCTCGGTCCACTAGGTAGACCAGGAGCCACATGACCGGTTCTAGCCAGCTATACACCACATCCTGACACTGAAACAATGTCAAGCGGAGAACTTTTAGTTCAGCTAAAACAACTAATTAAAATACATAGACAATTGGTACAATATGTCATGCGGACTTTAACAGTCCAACCAGCAATAAAAATTCCACAGCACACCCCTCACCAGGGGAACACTAAGAAAATTACACCACATACTATACAATCAGTCATTGGCAAGTTACCCACAAAACGGGTACAAATTCCATTCTGGTTAGCTCAAAAAATTACTCAAATAGAAGCAGTATTTCCTGATACAACCCCTCACGAAAAACACTGAATTCTGACAATCTGCCTACTAATGGGGATTGCACCACATGTGGAAGATGGTGACACTTGGGGAACAGTCTTTGCTTCAATCTACACAAAAACACATGGTGTTCCGTCTATGGCGGTTATACCAGATGTACTAAGACAGATTCAAAATGAATACGGTCCAGAGCCTGCTTTAAATCTAGGTATGAAATTACTAAAAGACTTTAAGCAAGTCTTGGCTATACTACTAGCCAACATAAAAGGAGAAGCAGCATCTGTGGCGATCCGCCAAAAATTAAAAGAAACATATATAGCAAAACAACCTTTTGAACTTGCCAGAATAATTGAAAAATCCTATGAAGAATTAGGTAGAGACAGTTTGGGTGGGAAACCACTAAAACCACAACTAACTGAAAATCCTGAAAAAACATTTATTAAAAATAATCTCATTTCTCAAAAGAAGAAGTGGGAGAGTAATAAGCAAACCACTCCCAGAGAAAAACAGTTTCAGACCAGAGGAAGGTCTCCCCAATGGAGAGATAGATCTCCAGAACGGGGGGGGGCAAGTCTCCACAACTGGAGCCCTCTGAAAAAAGATATAACCTTAGAAATAGGGAAAATTTGAGAAAACCTGACAGATATCAAGATATTGATACACGCTCCTCTCGATCTTTTCAGACTTCCTCACAGAAATCGGAAAGAAGAGGACAGTCAGAACATAAAGAATAGCGCGTCAAGTCCAAAGATAAAGAACCTGCTCATCAAAGTAAAAAATTACAATTTCCCAAAAAGAAGGTAGCCAGTATTAAAGTAAAACATGCAGAGGATTCTGAGGACACAACTCAAGAACGGAGAATGGGCCCAGACAATGCTATAAAGCGCAGCAGAAGTGACCATAGTTTGTTAGATTCTGATGAATCTTCTGGAGACAGTGGACACGAATGAATACATTCAAGTAGAAACTGCAGATACCAGAGTTAGCGTACCCCATAAATTATATGAAATAACATTACGTATAGAGGGGGACAAAACTAGGAAAATAAGAGGTCTCTTCTGGGAGAACCTATCTAAAGGTTATGATATCCTTCTAGCAGAAAAGGACTGGCCACCAGAGTTTGTCAGGGAGTACCCACATGATGAAGAAATGATTATGCCTGCCTTCTCAAATCACATTCCAATTCATAAAAAATACACATATGCTAGAAAATGGGCAGTGGCCCAAGCCCCGGCATTATATAAAAATCATGTAGGATGGGATGAGGATTCTCCTCACCATAAAATCCAGATAAAAAATCAACCTACGGCACAGAGGCAGTATCCTGTTAAGCAAGAAGCTAAAAAACAAGTCAGGGAGATCTTAGATCAACTTGAGTACCGGGGGGTGATTGAAACATGCACCTCACAAATGAATAATCCTTTGTTTCCTGTCTCCAAACCAGACAATTCATATAGTCTAGTATTGGACTACAGACACTTAAACTCTTTTTTTTTAGTTCAAAAGAAGTTTATTAGGTACAAGAAAAACAGGGTGTCAATACAGAGTACATGAGCAATTCAAAAGTGAGTAGGAAAAAATAACAATCAGTGAAGCAATAATCGCAATACAGCAAAATCATTGATAGAACTAACCATGAGCTTTTAAGACTAAATAAGGGAAACACAACAAGTCTGAAAGTATGTTCATGCAAGAATAGAAGCATGTAAGGTGATAATGAAAATAAAACACACTTAAACCCTTGTTGCAAAACATTTGCAGTACAAAACACACACAGTGCAGCACTAATGAATAATATCATGCGCAAAAAATACAAGACGACATTAGATATTTCAAATGGTTTCTTCTGTCAAAACATTGCACCAGAAAGCAGATATTTAACCGCTTTCTCCAGTATGGGGGCCCAAAAGCAATTTTGTCGTCTCCCACAGGGATTCAAGAATAGCCCAGGATTATTTTCAGCCAGGGTAACAGAATTACTACAAATGTATGATGATGAGGCATTATCTTATGTCGACGATATCTATCTAACAGAAGATGACCTGGAGACACACTTGAAAAGAGTGAACACCATCATACTTGGGTTCGCATCTGAAGGGTACAAATTTAACTTTAAAAAGTCACGAATTGCCCACCCCCACTGTCCTATTTTTAGGATATGAGTTATCAAGTGAAGGCAAAAGCCTAGCAGACAACTTCTTAGAGAAGTGTGCAGTACTCCAAGCTCCTAAAACGCTTAAAAACTTACAATCAATTCTAGGTTTCCTGAATTTCGGAAGAACTTACATTCTAAATTCTGCAGAGAGGGTTAAACCGCTCTACAAACTAATAAAACCTGATTTCAAATCAATTAATTGGACTCAGAAACATACAGAAATTTTACGATCATTACAAACAGACATGTTAACTAAAACAAAACTGCAAACACACGCGAACAAACGCAACCTTGTAATCCGAGTCTTCCCAGGAAGATGCGGATTTACATACCCAACCTCTAATGAGGGAGAAACGGTACCAATAGCTTACAAATCACACTTGTACACACAAGCTGAAATGAAATTCAGTTCCACTGAAAAGATTCTAACTGCGGTACAAACTGCTGTAGCAAAAGAAAGAGCCCTGGCACAAGGTAAACCATAATAATCGTTACACCGGTACCTGCCCTAGAAGCAGTAACAAGAGCAAGCATTCCGAATGCTAAAGCCTTACATCCAAGATGGATACAATGGGTTAATTCTCTTGCTGCATCAGACGTAGTATTCAAATTTGATCCTAACTTAAAAATGCAAGAATTTCTCCAATACGAATACAAATGTCCTCTGCCAACTGAAATTCTGCCTCTGGAACATTACGGCTGTATAATATATACAGACGGTTCAGCACAACCCGCAGTAGGGGGTAAACAAGCATATAGTGCTGCGTGCGCGATTGTTAAAGGTCGATGGCATGAAGGAAAATTTAGACCATTGGTCACTAAAACTCAATCACTTGGAGATTGTACAGCTCAGCGAGCTGAACTACAGGCTTTTAAAATGGCGCTTGAAAATACCGATCGCGAATTCCCCACACTAATAGTGTGCGATTCATATTACTGCTTCCAGTCTTACAATGAATACTTACAGAACTAGGTTCAAAATGGTTTCAAAGATGCAAAAGGTGACACAATAAAGCATAAAATGCTCTGGGAACAAGTAGTTCTTTTACAGAAAGAACTACAAAAGACTCACTTGATACATACACTGAGTCATCAGCGTGATGGCGTTCACGTTGTAGGGAATTCATTGGCTGATGAGGTCGCGAAGGCGGCTGTGCAAACGGCTTCCGTAGCTGCAATCACCCGGTCAAAAACAAAAATAGACAGCAAAATAATGCAAGCTGTAAGTGCTTCAGTAAAAAACAGTAGCAAGACACTCCCGAAAGGCTTTCCAGTAAAGTACTCATACAAAACTGATGCAAATAATGTTCCTTTTGCCGTAATCCCTGGAGTGGGGGATAGGGCAATTCCAAACATGGAACACAGATTAGGACTAATTTTAGTGGCACATGAAGGGCTCCCTTCTGCACATGCTGGTGTTTCCGCCACAATATCATTATTAAAACAAAGATATTGGTGGCCACGTATGAGAAAACAGACTAGAAATTATGTTCTAGAATGTGAAATATGTCTGGGGTACAAAAGACTGGCAGGTACACGGTTTAGAATCATTGCTCAGAGCCTGCATGATCCCAGAACAAATAATGTTCCTGAATGACACCATTCAACAAACGACCTGTCTTGACCTAGCCAGGATAAAGGACTTAAACAAACCGTCTATACCAAAACCCATACCTGATAGTAATAGCACTACAAAAGTGGAGATAGACGTATCCCATATTTTAAAACACAACAGAACACTTCCTAATTGGAACACATGGTTGATCTGGCCCACGGACACTAATAACTGTCAAGACAGATTCCTGAACAAAATACAGGGGTTCAAACAGAATAGGCCAGACCCAAGATATTCCCAGAGACAACGTCCAGGGATAATAACAACCTATAGTGTAGGAAAACTATGCCTCGAATGGCTACAGAAATCCACACTACCTGAAATCAAGCAACACTCAACTTTACTTAAAGAAGGTGCTGACTTGCGAGGTTTCTTACTGGGACCTAGCAAACAGCGTCAAAAACGTTTCATATACACCGGTATATACGCAGCTTACAATGAAGCTTGGAAAGTAACGCAAATTGAAACTGCAGAAAAAATACGAGAAATTGATCGTGTTAATTTGGAAAAATCACTGTCTGTAGTGGACAATGGGTTAACGACTCTGTCCTCCAGAATTTATTCACTGGACAGCATTGTATCATCTGCTATTGATATAATAGAACAGGATATGCTAATGTTACAACATGGCCAGTCGCAATTACGTTCTATTGTACAGTTAAGCTGAACGTTACAAAATCTGCGTTCAGGCTACATGCAATGGCGTCTGATAAACACAACGTCATTATTTTCTATCTTTAACCTTACTGATAAACAAATCTCTTTGGCACAAAGAGGGGCAGACTATACGGTGCGGAGCATTGAAAAACTAGAAAGATTACCATTGACAGTCTCCGAAAAACCTGTCATTGAATGGATAATACATGGCTCCATTACAATTCCGATAACGACTTTTCAGTTTCAATATTGCCAAAAGTATATACCAGCAGGCCTGTATGAAAGGTTGGGTAAAGGGTACATCAAGTCAACCTGGAATTTACCTTACACACATAGATGTTGGAGTGGGGGCAAGAAAGAGGTACTCCTTAGTGGTAATGACTGTAAAAATTCACTAAGCTTTACACTTCTGTGTCAAGGAATTAACTTACACGGAGCCTGTAAAGGTTCATCAAATAACCTTTCATGCCACCTGCACGGTACCCCTGCTACACAGATAGAGCCTTTTTTCAGACAGCTTTCCAACGGCAGCTACGTTATAATAAGTGACCACAGCTGTTGTGGCATGGTGTCAGGAACGGCCTATCTCGTGAGCGTTACTTCCAGGGTCACTTGCTGTATGCAAGTATTGTATCCAAACAACAAGCCAGACATGGAGGCAGTAATATGGCCTTCTTTGAATGTCTCTTCTATTCGAATTGATACTTTAAGCAGAATGAAGTCTATTCTTTTACAAACAACTGTGCCTTTAACCTCGTGTAGAGAAACGTATGATCTGCAAGTTGCAAGGACAGCAGCAGAGATACATACATTATTATCGACAAATTGCCCCATACATTTCGTAGAAATGTTCAGCCAAATCTTAAATATGTCTGCTACCAGTGGAATCGCACATGTATTTAAGACAATTTTTTCGTGACTGGTAGCACCCTTTGAAGCAGTCCTGAGCATCTTCCCGAATTTCGTGCACTCTGTGTTCGGCGGCCTGCCTCTCATCTGGGGACTCGTAGCAGGAATCTTATTTTTGTTCCTTCTGCTCTGATATGGCAAGTCAAGTTACAGACAAAACTCAGGCTACAATGGAAGAAACGATCCTAGCAATGCAATACCGAGAGCGGATTACTAAAGTCCTCGGCTTGGCTCGGCTAAGAGATCTGAATACTACCTGGTTTCTTTCATTCAGACCAATCTGGCAAGATTGCATCTTACCTGTTCTACGATGCCTGCTCTGCGGAGAAGAATGCGTGTTAGACGTCTGTCTCACACTTCCATCAGCAGTGCCTATGGATATCGATACTTTGCTTGGTTCGGTAACGGCTCATGCAACGTGTTGTCCCCAGCGGCTACCCATTCTGATGACGGCATTCGTTGAGACCTCACCATTACGATTAGGTGGCGGTGAGGTACGAGATGAAAGTGGCACACAGGTACAACCTTCTGTGAACATTGCTGATCCAGATAACGCTGACGGTAAGGCATCTCACATATGCACTATTTCCACTTTTTCGGAAATGGCCCAACTTTCACCTACTGTTGTAGACAAATTTTTTGCCAGCCTATCTGAATTAATGTTCTCTCCTAACAACGAGAATAACTGTTGAAAAAGCAAGCACACAGCGTTCCCTGAAATCTGAATTCGGCCTTCAGTTTTGGTAAACAGAACCTAAAAAACTTTGGAACTATTTTTTACAAGAGAGCGAAATTGATTTTTTCCAGTTCCCAAAATATTTACCTTTTTGGCACATGATACTCTGCTTAAAGTAGAACTATTCTTAGAGAACAAGATTTCTATTTTTAGAAACTCTAGAGACAATATTTTTAATTAGTCTCTAGCACATGTACAGTCTTGTATAACTATGTGATGAAATGGTCTCGACCTTCTCTTCTGTATTAAGAGCCATTTCATAAATGTAAATTTCGTGATTCATTCAGTCAACATTCTAAATGTACAATATATGCATTATCTGAATGACACCACTGCGTACAAAAAACGTACAGTATAATACTCATTTTTCGTGTATATACCATTTCAAATGCATTTTATGTATTTTGGGGTGGGATGGAAAACACATGCATAGATATGCTTAAACATTGCTTAGTATTTAGTAATGATGGACATTATACGTGGAGTGGGTGTTGTAGATGATTCTAGGACTCTAGTAAATATTCCCGATTTCATGCCCTTATGTGGTTATATCAAATCATATCCTTATATAGGCATAAGAATCATACCCATATTAAGACATAGCCAATGCAGTCCAAATACGGCAAGGCTACTCCCATAGACTCCTAGAAAGCACAACGCGTTCTTAAACAAACCAAGCCTCCAGCAGCCCGGGAATTCCCCCTGCTTCTGTATTGATTTGTCCTAGAACTCCTGGAGTCCTAAAAGAACTGCGAGTTCTTAGTGACGTCTTATGTCCAACCTTACATCAAACTCGGCACCTTCCAGGAATAAATATACCAGCATCTGCCTTAAGCAACACACGGTGGTTTGGAGCAGATCGGCTATCTACTTGCCCAACGCCCTGCTGATGCGAGTGCCGAAAGGAAGCCGATCTTCCCACTGACGCACTGAGAGAGATGCTGTCTTTTCTCCTGCCGAGAAATCCAGCTCCAGTGTTTCCCTGTCACCCTTGTGGGTTGCTGGGCGATCGAGTCCTGAGAAAGAGATACAAGACCTCCTTCATTCTATAACTAAGGTACAGAGCTGATTAGACCCTTAGAGAATTCTCAATTCAGATTCTTGGCAAAAACTATAACTCATCTACTCCTTCCCTGTACTAGGCTTAGGTTAGGTACACCGGGGTAGGCGTATCTTAGAAACACCAGCTGAGTACGTTTAGTCATTATTTTATCATTGTTTGTATTTTATCCATTTTAAGTATCTTATGGCTTAGAAACCATATAAATGCTTTTACAGTATTATTTCATAATACTCATTTTACTGTACGCACTTTACTTTATGACAAGTATTGCAATTGTGGCAATTCACTACTCTTGCATGAGAAAGTAGACTGCTCAATAAATAACCACTTTTATTGAAAACGCCCGTCTCTCTATTTCTCTGCACTCCTGGTGAAACGAAGCATGCTCGATTAACTGAGTGAAATAGCTATCTATTGTTTCCGCGACTCTGGAGATGTACTCCTTATTCTGGGGGAGCCAGAAGTTGTCATGTTTATGCGGTTGTCAGAAACTAATCCCTTCTTGTCTATTCAGGAAAGTTAGAACCTTCTTGTTTACTCGAGAAAGTTTCTAGTGACCTCTGAGCTAGCTGGCATTTCATAATTAAGTCTAACATATTCAATAGAGACCTAGTCGACCTCAGTCCTACGTCTACACTATCGTTTATGATATTCCAATGCGCAGAGCCTATTGGGAATATAGGAACTACACTACATTAACTTAGAGCTACTTATAGGCAAGTACACCAGGGCAAAGGCAGGTACCTTGTATTTATGCTTTGCGGATTTGAGTAGGGCATTTGATTTAGTTGACCATAATCTACTCTGGCAAACTCTGACCTCCATGGGTGCCCCTAGGGTGATTGTTGGCTTCCTTTCCCATCTATATGAGAACTTAACTAGCCAAGTTTGCTTCGGTCCCCAGGGTGAATGTTCATCTAAATTTACAGTAGGGGGGGGCATACGGCAAGAATGCGTGTTAGCACCAATCCTATTCTCCCTTTTCATTAATGGGGTAGATAATCACTTGCAATCGATAGAGGCTAATGCCCCGAGGATGGCTGGTCATCCAATACCCGCATTGTTATATGCAGACAACGCAGTACTATTAGCACAGACCCCATTACGTCTCCAAAGACTGATGGATGGTTTCTCAGATTTTATGACACAAAAGAGAATGGTAATTAAAAAATTGAAAACATTCACCATGATTTGCGGGGCCAAACAGAAACCTTGTAGAACCTTTTTATTGACAGCACCTCAATAAACACAGTGAACCCCTTTTGCTACCTTGGTATTTTATTTTCGGGAAATGGTACATGAACCCAAAATATTTTAAATACAAGAGCAAAAATGGGCAAGGTCAATCAAGGGATTTTTAAATTCTCTTCCAAACCAGGAAATTGACCAATAAATAAAATGATAACCATTTATAGAGCTAAAGGAGTAAGCACAGCCCTCCATGGGGCAGGTCTTTGGGGTTACACCAATAGCTCAGCCCTGCAAACAGAAGAAAATTGTTTTTTAAAACACCTGTTGTATTTACCACCCTCTGTATCAAATACCATTGTACATCTTGAGGTGGGGCTTCAATTTTTAGCGGATTCCTTTAAGGCCGGGATGCCCGTCACCCCCTCCCAACACAATCCCCAAGGATGGGAAGTCGGACGCAGTTCTGAACTTTTCGAAGGTGGGAGGGAGTCACCCTCCCGGCCGTATTTATTAAAATATGAAACAAAATTAAAACATTAAATAAAAGTTTCATAATCATGTACAATTTTATATTTATTACATTTCAATGAAGACATGTTCTTTGGCTAACCTTAACAAATCTCTAATACAAAGGTTTCCTAGCCGAGTCTAACATTCTGCAAATGCATACATTCTAAATTAAAATTGTACATCCTAGCATTAAGGGCCAACGGCAAGGTCTTAACCGGTGTCAGATCCCTACTACCAAAACTGTCGCCCTCACGGTGTGAATGGCGCATGCGCAGGGGACTGTACCCTCATTGCCAACTGTAATTTCCCTTGTCTTGTTGGGGGCCCCCCTTTCCGCTCGACGCCATCTTAAAGGTCGTCCGAGCTCCCGTGTGAGGTATCTGTAGGAAGGACAGCGTGGACTCCCCCCCCCATCCCCACACTCTCTATCCTCCGTCGCGGATATCCGGGCCCTGGGAAATTCGTAGGAGGGGCATATAGCCGCCTCCTCCCCTGGAAGGGGCCTATGGCCGTCTCCCCTTAGGCGACCCATCCTTAGTGGGTTCCGCCTCCCAGTGGGAGGGGCCAATGGCCGCCTCCCCCCGGGCGCTCCCATCCATATTGGGTGGCGCCCCACTCTAGGGACCTTGAAATTACTGCTCACCGATCATGACCTTACCGCCCGACCGAAAAATAAATACGACAGTTGTTTACCTACTAAGGAATGAAAAAAAAAAAATAATTCTGACATAGCCTCATTATCTTACAGGCAGAAGTCACTTAAAACATTCCTTTACTTTCTCTACAAAGGAAAAAAGGCCTATCTCAGCAAAACTTTATTTAAACCAAACATTGCCATAAGGGGCTGGTGGGTGGGTCAAAATTGCCGCTTGTTCCGTCGAGGGCTCACGAGCAACGAGTGGGTGCAGCCTTCAGAGCACAGGAACAAGAGGACGCTTCTTCGGATTCCCGCTCTATTTATTCTTCTTCGGGAGGGCATGTACCCTCTTCCGGTACGCCTACTGGGCGTGGTCATCAGTGTAGGTGTCTAGGACAACCCCTCTTGGGCGGAAAAAGGCGCGCCCCGGCTACGCCGCTTCGGGCATACCAGCCGAGACCCGCCCCCCGCCCAAAATGGTTTCCCGGGAGGATCGGGGCACCCAACCATACGTTCGGGGGGACCGAGTGGTCGCCCCTTTCCATATGGCCGGGATGCCCGTCACCCCCTCCCAACACAATCCCCAAGAATGGGAAGTCGGACGCAGTTCTGAACTTTTGGAAGGCGGGAGGGAGTCACCCTCCCGGCCGTATTTATTAAAATATGAAACAAAATTAAAACATTAAATAAAAGTTTCATAATCATGTACAATTTAATATTTATTACATTTCGATGAAGACATGTTCTTTGGCTAACCTTAACAAATCTCTAATACAAAGGTTTCCTAGCCGAGTCTAACATCCTGCAAATGCATACATTCTAAATTAAAATTGTACATCCTAGCATTAAGGGCCAACGGCAAGGTCTTAACCGGTGTCAGATCCCTACTACCAAAACTGTCGCCCTCACGGTGTGAATGGCGCATGCGCAGAGGACTGTACCCTCATTGCCAACTGTAATTTCCCTTGTCTTGTTGGGTGCCCCCCTTTCCGCTCGACGCCATCTTAAAGGTCGTCCGAGCTCCCGTGTGAGGTATCTGTAGGAAGGACAGCGTGGACTCCCCCCCCCATCCCCACACTCTCTATCCGCCGTTGCAGATATCCGGGCCCCGGGAAATTCGTAGGAGGGGCATATAGCCGCCTCCTCCCCTGGAAGGGGCCCATGGCCGTCTCCCCTTAGGCGACCCATCCTTAGTGGGTTCCGCCTCCCAGTGGGAGGGGCCAATGGCCGCCTCCCCCCGGGCGCTCCCATCCATATTGGGTGGCGCCTCACTCTAGGGACCTTGAAATTACTGCTCACCGATCATGACCTTACCGCCACAGGCCGGATAGTTGACCGGCTATCCGGCCCCCCCCAGACTCCTCCTAAAGGTCATGCTTCCTCAAACCCCTTAGCCATGCTATGAAGTCTCCTATGAGTAAAACATTCCCCTCCCGGGTCAGGTGAACTCCATCATCCAGATGCATGTGATCACCCCGAATACACCCATGAGGAATACTATGCAACTGTGTAGAGCGAAACAATCTACCAATTTTATTTTTAACCTTCTTCACCGAATGGTTCAGTGCTGACACCGAAAGGCCCCCCCGCCATACTTTCCTGGGAATCATGTGGGACCAGGCAATCGTGCACCCCGGGATTCTTTTTGCCAACCAGCTAACGGCAGACAAAAATTGCTCGAACAATACTCGTCTACCCAGAGTCACCAAGTCATTGCCCCCCAGGTGTACTATGACTACAGATGGCGGTGACCTCTGCCGCCCTAAGAGACCCTCAACAAAAGATTCAAATTGGTCAATACAGAGCCCGCCCCTTCAGTGGAAGGCCACTCTGTACCCGTATTCCCCAGCTGCGCGAGTCGCGGCACCTGCTTTGAATATGTCCCCGGGCCGCCTCACGTATGAGTGTCCCACGACCCACACCACTCTCTCCTCAGACGGTGAACCATGAACGCTGGTCTCCTGGTACTGGGTCGACTGCAAATTCCGCCCCGCATGACATGCTCGCGAAACTGTAATTCAAACAAAAGACATGAAGCGTGAGTGCTTGTCAACTGACTTCACAACATGTGCAATCACACATACCTTTTGAAGCAATTCGAGGACCATCGTCCCAATTGTTTCACTTCCTCTGCACCCTGACCCCTGGCTGTAGCCTCAGTATCAGCCCCTATCCTAAAGGAGTGGGTCCCAAAATCGCACGGGTCCATGCCCGCGGCAGCGATTGTCAGTGCCAGCACCCTCTGGAACTGAAACCTCGTCAGTGGGGTGCCATCGTTGTGCCTTAGCAAACTCCCCCCCCATGTATCTGCCCTCAGTGCCAAGTATTCCTCGATACACATTAATGGGCACGTGGGGGACCCTCGGACGCGCTGCACAACAACACTGTTTCCCATAGCTCCCTGGTCAGTCTTGGACCTCGCTATCGTGACTACCATCAAATCACCCCTAATTAGGATGCGATCCCTGCACAAGCCTCCCTCCACATCTTTCTTATTCCTTGCGACCAGTTCGCTCACCCGCATAGCACATGGAACGCTAATGCGAAAGCTGTCCGGAACAGAACTGCTTCAAATTGGGAGGAGCATGTCTCTACTAGCTTCGCTATGGGTAGGGCCAACCTTTCTAAGCCAATCGGGCGCCTCTCATCTTGCTTGCGACCCTCGAGGCGCTGCCAGCCGCGAAGGGCTTTTTTCTCCAAAAAGGAGCTCGTTGGGTCCTTGATGCCATGTACCTGCGCCATGAATGAAATGGCCGCCCTGTGCCTATTGGCCGTTGCCGCTGATCGGCCTTCTCCGTGCAGGGCTACCAGGAACCCTAGGAAGGATTCTTCCTGACCCCAGTTCTGATTCCCTGTCGGACCCAAAAACGCACAATAGGAACGAAACGCTCCTTCGTATGCCTTCCTCGTCCTGGGGGCTAAGCTCGCTGCCACGAGGTCTTGTAATCCGGGGCACAGATTAGCCAGAGTGCTTCGGGGAATGGTGCCGCCGCTAGGTCCGCTGTAGGTAGATAACCCCTGAACGCCTGCATATGTGAACGAGAGAGTGCGTCAGCCGCATGATTCAGTACACCCGGCACATGTTTCGTCCTGAACTGTACATTCAGTCTCATGCAAAGCTGCACAATTTCTTTCAACAATCTCAAGATCCATTTGCAGCGCGCTGCCTGTCGGTTAATACATTCGACAACAGTCATATTATCAGATCAAAATACGACTGAGCGGTCTCTGAAATCGTCTGGCCATGCCATCAGAGCGACAAAAATAGGGAACAGCTCCAGGAACCCAATGTTACTTGTGAGACCGCTGGAGTGCCACCACGCCGGCCATGTTTGCGCCGACCATTGGTTACCAAAAATGGCGCCAAATCCCACGCTCCCTGCCGAGTCAGTCCATAAACCCAGCTCGTCTGAAGACGCTGGCGGCCTGCTCCACACTACTCGACCGTTGAAGTCCGCCAGAAATGCCAACCAAATGCGCATATCCTGGCGAACCTCTGCAGACAGTCTCGTACGGTGGTGTCCTTCTTTGAGACCAACCATCGCTTGTGCAATAGAGCGTGAGAAGGGGCGGGCAATTGGTATAACTCTCAAGGCAAAGTTAAGCTGACCCACTGTTTGCTGTAACTGGTGCAGGGTCACTTTCCCCTTACCGAGGCAAAGTTCCAGGGAAGCCCTAAATTTAGCCACCTTCTCTACCGGCAAACGGAAACACCCCTCCACAGAATCGAGCTAAATTCCCAGAAACTCCAGTGAAGTAGATGGTCCAACCGTCTTACCTGGTGCCAATGGGACTCCAAACTCCCTCATGAGGATGCAAAAATCCTGTAGCGCCTGCGCACATTTCGTGTCGCCGGCTGCTCCCAAGAACAGAAAGTCATCTAGATAATGCCTAACATGCCTATGCCCTGTGGCCTCGGTGAATGCCCACTCTAAAAAACAGCTGAATCTTTCAAAATAGGCACAAGAAATGGAGCAACCCATCGGCATGCATTTATCCATGTAATAACTCCCTTGGAAAGCAAAACCTAGCAAACGCTGATCCTGTGGGTGTACCGGGAGCAACCGGAACGCTGATTCGATATCTGATTTTTCCATCAGCGCCCCGGGGCCCAGGCGATTTAACATGGCGACGGCATCATCGAATGACGCGTACCGCACCGAACAAACTTCCGGGTCAATAGCATTGTTCACCGAGAAACCCCTTGGAGCAGACAGGGTATGGATCAGCCTAAACTCCCCCAGTTCCTTCTTCGGGACCACCCCTAATGGGGAACAGATGAAATCCGCCACTGGCGGGTGCTGAAAAGGCCCTGCCACTCGCCCTAGACTCACTTCTTTTGCAATTTTTCTCTCTACCACACTTGGATTCTGCTGCGTTGATAGCTGGTTTTTACAAAAAGGTTCCCCTCGAAAATCCCCCGCCGGGATGTGGAAGCCGTATAAGAATCCCTTCCTCAACACCCCAGCGGAGACATGATCAGGGTATTTGTTCAACCAAGGAGTCATAGCCATGAGATCAACGGGTGTAGGCAGTTGGTCACAACGATCAGCCTCACTCCTGCTTGGAGCCTCCCTTTCCTCCCCCCGTTATTTTTGGATCTACATGAACTCTCCGGGTGTGAGGAATTCCCACAGCCCGCACACACATGCTTGAACCTACATGTTCCTTGCGGTCTGTTACAGTTACCTCGATTGAAGCCCCAACAGACCCCCCACTTTTCACCATTCCCGCCGGTCTTCGGCTGGTGATCACCACCGGCGCCTGCTCGAAAGGGCGCCGCGGGTTTTTGGCGGGAAACCCCCGACCCACTCCCGCCTGGCGAGGATGTCCCTGCCGTCCCAGGCAGGAGCTGCTTATGCCAAGAAATTGAGTCGAAGCAGTCCCATGTCAGAGAGGAATCATACTCTTTCGCTTTACGGAATTTCATGTCGTAACCTTTCCATTCGTCCCCCTCATACATTTCATAAAAATCCATTATACGAGTTTGATAACAAGACAGTTCAGTCAATACCTCGGGCTTGCGTTCACCAATAATCACAGTAAACATTGCAAAGGCCTTCGCCCAATTCGTTATCGTCTCCTCCACCCTAAACTCCGCCATCTTGGCGCGCCAGACGCTCGGGTGCCACAAATCTTTCTGTGTCTTAGCATATTCCATCTCTCGATGGTCAGTTAATAACGAAAACATATTGACATACTTGTCTGCCCATATCAGTTCTTTAGTGGCAATCGGGATATGTTGTACCACCCTTTCCCGCCTTGAGGGTAATGAGCCCTCCCCCGCCAGTGGCAAAGCGAGCTTACCCGGTTCGGTCGTTGTTCCCGCCGTTTTCTCGCGACCAGCTGCCGGTCCTTCCGGTATCACCAGTGGGGGAACAAGAGGAATATTCGCTTTCGCGGCATCTCGCGACTGCCACAACTGCTGAATTAGTAACTTGGCCTCTTCGGCCGTGTCTCCGGGCGCCGTAGCACCCCCTGCCTTTTTATTGAGCCATGCGGCCAACTGGGTGGCCAGTTCAGGAGGCATATCCTCATCGTTAGCGGGCGTAATCACAACCGGGATCGGGTGACCCGCGTCTGGGATTGGTACCGGGTCGTTAGCTGGTGTGACAGGGACCTCAGGGACCGGAACCTCCCCTGCAACCGCCCTCCTCTTGACCCGTTTCCCTCTACCCTCGGGGACGATTCCCGGCAAGGCCGGCCCTATTACCTTCTTAGGGTTACCAGGCTTGTTCATTGCAGCCAGTTGTTTTTTGACGACCGCCAAATCTCGACCAAGCGCTGGGACTTGTCCAACCTTTCATTCCATGCCCGCTATCCGGTTCACCAACATGCGTAGCACCTTGTCTGTCTCGGAACCCTTTCCTGCCTTCTTGCCAGACATGGTTTCGACTATCCGTTCCAAGTCGATCAACACGGTCCTGGATTCTTCAGCCGTAAATCCCTGAAAGAGAAACACAAGAATTACAAGTTCTCAAAATTGCCTCTTGTTCCGTCGAGGGCTCACGAGCAACGAGTGGGTACAGCCTTCAGAGCACAGGAACAAGAGGACGCTTCTTCGGATTCCCGCTCTATTTATTCTTCTTCAGGAGGGCCTGTACCCTCCTCCGGTACGCCTACTGGGCGTGGTCATCGGTGTAGGTGTCTAGGACAACCCCTCTTGGGCGGAAAAAGGCGCGCCCCGGCTACGCCGCTTCGGGCATACCAGCCGAGACACGCCCCCCGCCCAAAATGGTTTCCCGGGAGGATCGGGGCACCCAACCATACGTTCGGGGGGACCGAGTGGTCGCCCCTTTCCAAATGGCTGGGCCACTGTTATTATTATTTTAGATTGTTTAAATTTGAATGATGTTTTAAAAAATCTGTGGTTATCCTATAATAATGCCACATTAGGAAATTTGTTTAAGTTATCAGTGTGATCGGACCCTCCAAAAATATTGTACTTTCCGAAGAATGAAATCAAAGATTCCTTCCTGCTACAAAGGCAGGATCTTAGTGCTAAATAGGTGTTAAATAATCCGACTGTTGCCTTACATAAATCTTTTATGTTAAAGGAGGGACCCAATAATTATTTGTCACATGTGACTTATGTACAGCACCGTTTCGTGCTATTGAGATTGAGATGTGGTATTGCCCCTTACTTTGCTGCATTTCCTAAAATGAAATCACGCCCACCAGATTTAGTACCATGTCTGTGTTGACAATAAGAGTAAAAAAAGCACTTTCTATTATTCTGTAATTTGTATCATAATTTTAGATGTTTTCATCTTAAGCCTCTGCTTGTTGCCCATAATATTAGCTCCTATAAAATAGCTATCACATTTTTGGTGACATTAGAGGATCCGCTAACATGTTATAATGTCGCCCTGTTCATCCTGAAATTGATTAATGCAAGGAAAAGCATTTTGTTATAATCTAGAAATAAATTGCTCTTAATAATTGGTACTTTAAACTATGGCCCCCATTAGGATGGCGGGCAGACTTTGCCCGCCTGCCACCCTCGTGGAAAACGGGACCGCCCGCGAGCTGAGCGGCGGTCCCGCACTGCTTATTAGGATGCGCCAGCCACAGTAGTGGGCGCATCATGCATTTTTAACATTGTGGCGGGCATTGCTCTCAGCACCGCCCGCCAGAATGCTAAAAATGCATGTATGCATGTGCATACACAAAGCGGCAGGCACCGCGCGGTGCCTGCCGCATTGTGTCTGCAAATGCAGGGGGGGTACCACAGGTATCCCCCATGTGAAACTGGGGGGTACCTGTGGGGGGGCATCTGTTTAAGCCCATCATAATATGGATGGCGGTGTCTAATAGACACCGCCACCATATTAAACATTTTCTGCCCCGGTCGCCTTGCGACTGGGGCGGAAAAGCGGCCAACGGTCTTTCGTCCGCCACGGTCCCCCCGCCATCCTAATATGGTGGGGGGAATTTAGGTGCAGATGGCAGGCGGATTGCCCCCGCCAGGCTGGCAGTGGCTACCGCCAGCCTGGCGGGGGCCATCCGCCAGCCATCCTAATGGGCCCCTAAGTGTTTATTCTTTTAGATGTATTTTATTTAATTTAGTTGTATGGCTGTGTTATTCTTTAATAGCCGAATAAAGATTTTAAATGAATGAATGATTAAGGTTGCCAGCTTATTATTTTTATATCCCAGACTGTACAAAAATAAGCAGTCACGTAAACCTGTATTTTCAGCTCT
Source organism: Lissotriton vulgaris (assembly GCF_964263255.1). Taxonomy (NCBI): domain Eukaryota; kingdom Metazoa; phylum Chordata; class Amphibia; order Caudata; family Salamandridae; genus Lissotriton; species Lissotriton vulgaris. Next base: position 484,288,984 of record NC_141696.1, read on the forward strand.
TATCTGTGCATACTTTGAACAGCAAATATAAATAGAAAGCACTTTTAATTGTGTTCTAGGGCTGCCTGAATGATCCATAACTGATAATTAAAGAGAACAAAGACAGAGAAGTCACACTACAAATAAATACATACTTTTTTATTTATAACCCTATTTAGTGTCAAGACAAGGTTTTTGCAGGCTCTTTAAACAACACATGGCTGGCATTTTTCTTTTGGAAACCCTACTTTACATTCCTTTTCATGAAATACATTCTCACACTATGGTAGTAAATGCAAAATACAATGTAAGGAATATGCAGAGTGGGGGCCCAGGGGGTACTGAACCAGAAAAAAACGAAGTCTTGGTAACCAGTTTACAAAGGAATGTAAATATGCAAATGGTCTTTAAAGACCTGTGAAAAACTTGGGCGTGCTGGAGATAAGACTCCAGACACTGCTCAGCCGAGCCCACAGCTGCAGCAGCTCGGGTTGAGACATACGACAGGGGGGGCTGAAGCCCATTCAGCCCAATGGGTGTTGCGCACCTATTTGTGTACAATTTGCCAAAATATACCGGGACAGCTGATAAAAAAACGGTATTGACACTCCCGGCAAATCCAAGACAACTGGCCACCCTAGCAAAGATGTATGCGTAACCTAGACTACATCCTTTTTATATCATCTATTCTAAAATGATGTAAAAGCTCCAGTGTTATGTTACCCATCTTTTCCTTCCTATTCGACTTTCATAAAGAAGTCTCACACATGGAATATGCTATTGGATATTTTGTTGGAGCAAATCCGAATTTCAGGATCTGGACTGGCCAACTAAAGCGGCTGTTCTAAAAATATGAATGCCGGTGTTAACACCGGCCTCAAACTGCACCAAGTGAATGAGCGGAGCTAGCAAGCCCCAAATAAAACTGTAGCAAATGGCGTTGAACAGTGTTTATTGAAGCATGAGATTACACCATACAATGACTGAACACAATCTGTTTAACTCCTTGGACGCTCATGACGAGCTCAGCTCGTAGCTCGTCATGGTGTACACCTCCATACACTCATGACGAGCTGAGCTCGTCATGAACAATGGGAATGAAGCAAAGCCAGCACAGGCGATGTGGTTAAAAGGCAGTTATGGAGGAACTTGTAAAATATTTTAAAGCTTCAGAGTCCGCACCATACCCGTAAACAATATAGCTATTGTGCCAAAGTACATATAAATAACATGTACAGATACAAAACAATGGAGGTAAGCATTTGTGCTTTTTTCTGAGACAGCATGACCCAAGTGGAAAATTACACCCATTGACAATCCCACATTAAGAACAGTAACACTAGATTTATGTGCGGTGCCAGGGCTAGTTGTCCTTGTGTTTTGTCCGAGTATCTGTGTGTACATGTTTGGCTTGTGTTCCACTGTTTCTGGGACAGTTTCCTAGAATGCAGGATGTGACAGTCGTACCAGTTGTAGGCAGTGGTTAATTAAAGAAAAATATAAGTGCCAGGGCCCAAGGCATTCCACTTCAACTGGCCACATTCACAGCTCCTGCCACCGTTGACGAATGGCAATGCCAGTGTTAGACCTGGCATCTTTGGTGTGTTTTTCCCGTTTTCTTTGCTTCTGCCCTCCTTTTTTGACTGTGTGCTGCATTTTGTTTTTGTCAGGTTTAGGACACTGAGCACTTTACCACTGCTGACCTGTTCTAAAGTGCAGGTGCTCCCTGTGTAAATTGTATCTGTGATTGGTTATCCATTATTGGCATATTTGATTTACTTGAAAATACCTCGTAAAGTGCACTGCTTGTGCCCAGGGCCTGAAAATCAAATGATACTAGTGGGTCTGCAGCACTGATTGTGCCACCCACATAAGTAGCCCTGCTAGTATCTCAAACCTACCACTGCAGTGTCTGTGTGGGCAGTTAAAAAAAAAATTGGGGGAGTTTTATATAGCTCAAACTCGACCCAAAGGTATCTGAGCACTTCACATGAGCACCAGTTGCATTTTGTTAGGCACAGGGAGATTAAGTGATGTGCCCAAACTCACAGGATGTTGAGCGTCCCTGCTGAGACTCGAACCCGGTGCCCCAGCTTTGAAGTCGAACGCTCTAGCCATTAGGCCACATGCTCTTTTGCACAGCAATGTTCATCTGACAAGCACATGCCAGGCCCAAACCTTCCCTTTTACAACATGTAAAGCACCGCTAACGCAGGCCCAAGGTAGCCTCATGGGCTGGGTGCAATGTATTTAAAAGGTAGGTCATGTATTGGTGTAGTTTACATGTCTTGGGGGCATATGCATCAAAATTCGGTATTCCTAGTCCTTATTAGCAAAAAATAAGGAATCGCTAATAAGGACATGCAAACCGCGATGCATCAAGAGATTCGGTATTAATTACCGAATCGGTAAAAATCGGTATTCCACAGCGAAAGTACAATAGCGAGACACCATTAGCAAATACCGAATAAGCAAATACCGAATCGGTGTTAGCGAATTCGGTAATTGCGAAATCGGTAAAAAGACGAGACGCATCGGAAGCAGGCTGATGACATCACAACCAGGAAGTTGGACAGCCCATGCTCCATTCAGTGCCTGAGGAGCTCAGAGGAGGAGGCAGAGCACAGGAGCTGAGGAGCCACACAGAACCAGCAGCAACCAGGACCAGCCAAGCAGTTGATGATGGAGAAGGAGGCACCCCAGCAGGGAAAGGATACACCCAGGAAGAGAAAGCGCAAGTTCTCTGACAAGGAACTTGAAATACTGATTGAGGGTGTCAGCAGCAATAATGAGAAGCTGTTTGGGAAGCTGTCCCTGAAGGTGTCTGAGGCAGAAAAAAGAAAGATGTGGCTGCACATCAAGGACAGGGTCAATGCTTGCGGAGTCACCCACCGCAGCATTGACGACTTAAAGAAACGCTGGTATGACCTGCGTAAAAGGGTTAAGGAGAGGATTGCTCAGAGGGTCAAGGATGCAGCAGGCACAGGTGGGGGGTCATCCAATGTGACACCGAACACAGCCCTGGAGGACCTAGTGGAGTCAACAATAGAACCTGAAGCTGTTGTGGGGGTCACCCAACTGGACACCTCTGGTGCTGCGGAAGGAGGACAAGGTAAGATGCATGGCAGCGTAGAAATGCAGCCTGTTGTCAATCCCTGCCCACTCCACCATGCCAGACACAGTGCACATGTAGCCGTTCCTAAAACACATACTCTCACCATAGTGTTGCACCATGGGAGTTGTAGTCAATACATGAATGAGTGCATGTCTGTCCCCAGAGGTGAATGATATTAAAACAGCAGCAAAGGGCCAAATGTCAGTCCAAATATGTACTTTATATAGAGAAAAGAATGCAATATCCACATATTATAACAAAATATTAACTATGCACTGTTTCACACACAGATGCATCCCCTATGGAATCAGATGACAGCGGCCGCCTCGTCATCTCTGAGACACCAGTGGTGACCGATGCCGAGTACCCACAGGGACATGAAGCCATGTCCTCCCCTTCACCACCACCATGAACAACACCTCCACCACCGCCATCAGTGCGGACAAGAACACCACCTCCACCACCGCCATCAGTGCGGACAAGAACACCACCTCCACCACCGCCATCAGTGCGGACAAGAACACCACCTCCACCACCACCAGTGCGGACAACTCCGCCGAGACGCAGGGCAGATGTCCCATCCCTGCACAAGATGGAGACGGAGCAGAGTCCACCAGACCCAAATGTCCCACGGCAGGCTGTCGTCACTTCAACCACCCGAACAGCAGCACGTCAGCGTGTCAGACAGAGGGCCGGGCCCCTGGGTAGGGCTGCAGCGAGACCAGTGGATCCGGCAGATGTGTACGGAGTCGTAGAGACCCGGATGCTGCGTGTCCAGCGCCTGCAGGGGAGACACATGGGTGCAATTATTCTGACCATGACAAAAATGTCCAACAGATTTATCAGCATGACTGACGCTGTGCGTGACCTCACCACAGCTGTGGCTGAGGGCAACAATGACATTAAGCTATGCCTGCAGGAACTGACACGTGCTGTTGTTGAAGGGCAAAAAAGTGAGCGCCGGACGCACAGGCAGAGCATGCTCCAGACAAATTCCACCATTAAGGCCATCAGTAAGCTGTGCAACAGCACTGCTGTGCTCTCCCGCAGGTCCGTGTCCCTCCAGGTTGACTTAGGGCATTATTGTGGGGATGTAGCAAGGGCCCTCAAGAGAGTGACCACTGCAGTGGAGCATCTGCAGTCTGGAACTGTCAGTGTCAGCAGTGTGGGAGTGGATGAGGGGAGTGAGGCTGCCTCAAGTGTCAGCAGCGTCTCCTTGCCAGAGACCAGCGGGAGGGGGCGCAGTGGGCGCAGCGCAACAGCCGCAGACACTCATTGTGGAGATGTGGAGGAGTCACGGGACAGGAGACTGGGGGTTCGTGGCAAAGACAAGTATCCATGTGGCAATGGCTCCCTATCCATGGTGACGTAATCATGGGCAAACTATAGTGCCACACGCAGCTCCCGTGTTGACAACAGACAATTTGAGTTTTGCTTTTATTTCAGCTGCATCATGTTTGAGTTACATTTCTCTGCACCAGTCAGGTGTTCATGTCCATTAAACCCTTGCAAACCAGTTCATGTTGTCAAGGCTCTTTCTTACCTGTCTCAGAAATGATGCCATGTGATATATGTCCGCCTCCGTTGCCCTTCTGCTGTGTTGGGCACATGTGCCTGTTGGTGTCGGGGGGGGGGGGGGCAGCAGGTCACTGGGTCGTACTGCAAGGCACCTCCTGTCTTGTGCAATATTCGGAAGCGACTCTTTAGGATGCCGAATGTACGCTCCACCACATTCCTTGTGCTGATGTGTGCTCTGTTGTAGCGCTGCTCTTGAGGTGTTGCTGGGTTGAGGTAGGGAGTGAGTAGATACTCACGCAAGGCGTAAGCGCTGTCCCCTGCAGGATGGGGGGGGAGAATGGTCAGCAGCATGAATGCAATGATACATGTGGGGATGGAGTAAACGATGATGCATCAATATGTACCTAGTAGGTGTCCCTCTCCAAAATCACCGTTGATCAGGCGCCTGTGGATGCCACTGTGACGGAAGATGTATGCGTTGTGTGTGCTCCCTGGGAATTGGGCTACGAGGTCCGTTATGATGTGCTTTGCATTGCACACGACCTGCACATTGATGGGATAATATGACTTCCGGTTGCGGAAGATGTATTTGATGGCTGAGGTAGGACAGATGGGGACATGCGTGCAGTCAACACACCCTATCACATGGGGGAATTGTGCCACCTGGTAGAACTCCCGTTTGGTGCGGGTCAGCTGCTGGGGGGTTGTGGGGAAGGTGATGTGGCGATGTATGAGTGTCAGCATGGCCTCCAGGAACCGGTGGAAGAAGCGTGATAGTGCGCTTTGCGACACGCCTCCGGCCTCTGCTATTACCCGCTGGAAGCTTCCAGACGCCAGCAGGTGCAGGCTGCATAGGACCTGGACATGGGCTGGTATGGCGTTGGTCCTACGGGTCTGGTGCTGCAGTATTGGTTCCAGATCTGCTATTAGGCGCATGATCATGGCACGGTTGAGTCTGTGCTTATCGTACACCTGTTCCTCTGTCTGCCCCAGCAATGTGATGCGCACCCTGAAGACCCTGTCCTGGATCATCCTCCTGCGCTGAGCCTGGGCGTTGATCCTCCTCCTCCTCGCGAGTACGTAGGGGGCAGCCATTTTAGTAGGCTTACAGGGTTTCCAGGGGCTTTTTTAAAGGGTTGCTGATTGTCAGCACCTGGAAAGGAGTGTTTTTTTTCTTTTCATTCCTTCAAATAACTTTACCTCCAGTTTGAGATTCCCCTTATTTTGCTCATGCTAAATAGCGATTTTGGGCATTTTTGGTATTTGCGATTTTTCATGCATTCAATTGCGATTCCTTATTAGCGATTCGGTGTTTCCGAGGTCAGCTTTGGTGTTCGTTATTTCCGATTGTCTGAATTGCGATTCGGTAATTTACCGAGGGGATTTTTTAGCGATTCTTTAATTTTTACCGATTTGGGGTTGATGCATTGCATTTTCTGGTTTTGCGTTCGGTATCGGCCTGTTTTACCGATTCGCTATTTTACCGGGAGGTATTTTACTTGATGCATCTGCCAGTTGGTAGTGAAATACTGCTAATTTTGTTTTTCACTATTGCAAGGACTATCTCTTCCATAGGTTATCATTGGAGCTCAGCCTTGTAACCTCCTACAAGTGTAACTTCAAATTGGGAAGAGATAGAGATCTGGAGTTTGGGGTCGCTGAACTCCCAATTAAAAAATACATCCTTAGTGGAGTTGGTTTTTAAATTGCGTGCTTGAAAATGCCACTTTTTGAAAGGGGGCATTTTCTTGCTTTACCATTCTGTGCCTCTGCCTCCCTGTGGAATTCACGTCTGAGGAAGATTGACAGTGGGCTGTTGGTGCATTCACTCTAGACAGTCTCACAAAGGGAGCTAAGGTGTGCCCTGCATATCCTGATGTTCCATCACCAGGCTAATGAGTCTTTCTGAGCTAGAGTGGTGGGAGGAGTTGTCACCGACACCTGAATAGCGCTGTGCCTGCAAACCCTCATGTAGTGTGTCTGGAGCCAGGTCAGGGAAAGGCAGGGCCGTGTTCACTACAAAGACTTTCCTTTGAAGTTTGACTACTTCAAAGGCAGAAAGTGGAATAGGTGTTGGAGCTCTGACACCATCACTTCAGAACACTTCCTGACTAAAGAGAACATTCTGCCATGAAGAAGAGCTGGATGCTGTAGGCGGGACTGACACTCTGTTGCTTTGTTGTGCTGGCTTTCTGCTTGCTGCTTTCATCCTGGGAGTGACTGGACTGGACTTTTCTTTCTAAATCCTGCTTTCCAAGGTTCTCCAAGGGCTTGTGTTTGCTTGCCTCCTGTTAAGACGTCTCGGGGCCATCAAAAACATCACCTACCAGTGCCTTAGTTCTTCAACTTATATTCACAAATCAAGACCTAGACCGACCAGGCATAGAACATTCAATCAGTAACTGGTGCACCATCAAATGCAAAACCTTTTTGCACAATACTCCTCTCTTTTAATTGTTGAGGTAGAAGGTACATCCAAAGTATGCCATAGTAAAAGAACACCTGCCCAAACCCTTGAAAAAACATGAAACAGTTGTGAGACAACAAATAACACACACCTATGTGCCTAAGTAGGTAAATGGAGAAAAATAGAAAAAGTGTGTGTGAGCGAGATGGCGCCTCACGGGCGAACCACCAACGGGAACCTGGCAGGTACTCACATGGATTGCCCTGATCTCATCATTGGCGCCATCAAGCTCGAAAGAAAGATGAGTGTCCACAAAACAAACAAAACAGTGTTTGTGAGGGAATGCAGTGTGTGGGATAAAACAAACAAACACAAAACGTGTCAAATGACAAGTACGTAAAATCCACAAGCAACACGGAACTTAGCTTTATTCTGTTACTTTCGTGTTGGTCATGGAATGCTAAAAAAGTGAGAATGGCTAATCCCTATCTAGCCATACTCCACTTGCCGACATGTTTCATTGCCACTTCCATTTCGGGCAATTTCTTCAGGGCATCACAGAGTTTTGAGCCACTGCATGAGGACAAACATTGTCTTCACAACTGAAAGACAAATAAAAATATAAAAACACACACATATAATTTGACATCCTTTCAAGTGTAGAAGCCAATAGATAAGAGGCTTCAAAATGTGAGCAGTCCCAAACCACATAGAACATCCAGATATTTACCCTCAAACGACCACGTTGGCTCATACCAGTCGAGAGGTCCAAACCAAAATTGGTTTCAGGGTGACTCCAGGTGTGAGTCACTCTTCTTTCCGCAATTTTGCTATGGAAAATAGAGCAATTGTAATTTGTAATCTCTATGCACCTTTAATTGTAACACACCTCCAAATGTGGTAAGCCCTAACCACATCCTGTATTCTACCACTATGTCATTGTCAAATTATGTGGGAAACAGGGGGTCATTTGGACGTTGTTGATTAAAACCCAGTGCAGCAAACACCCACAGAGCTGAAAAGTATAGACTCTGTTCAATAGCGTTTCACTGTGGTGTCTCCTAAAAGCACAGAAAAGGTGATCGTCATCCTGGACCACTAAGCTAAAGTGTTCTTTATTATGAAAATTCAAACACCGATCTGCCCGCTCGAAAAAGAGTAATCTTTTTGTATAGGTATTGTTTGGCCACGATTAAAGGATCGCAGTATTACGACATGATACAAAACATATGCGGCCACTGTAATAAAATATTTCTCATCTAGCGAGGTTCTTTATACTAAAGGAGCCCAACCTCACCCGTCAAAAGCATGGCACATAATAGGGCCCTGGGACTCGAGCACTATGTGTCTTACCGGTTACCGGAGGAGAAAACAGCGTTATCTCAGCACTCACGAACACCGGGAACACACTGCTCGGGCTAAAAGTAGTCCCTGGGAATTGTAAACACTCGCGAAATATCGCGGGACTAAGGGTCCGCCATCTTGGAAAGGGGTGAGACCCATATAGCACAAGAGAGCCCACGAGATCGTAATATACGACCTATACACTGCATAGCAGCACACAAACGGGAATAATAAATGTAATCACAATTCCTCTTTATTACAGGAGTAGCAATTCCTATTTTACTAAAAAGTTGCTACTCAATAGGGAAAAATCAGCTTGGTGTCGCATGGGCACAGATCCACCGTATTAAAACCCAGTTCATTAAAGGAAGGACACACAGACAAAAAGTAAATAAATGTCCGCCATCTTGGAAAGGGTTGAGACCCATACAGCACAAGGCGGCCCATGAGATCGTAAATTACGACCTATATACTACTTCGCAGCGCACAGAAGGGAATTATCAATATCCTCACAATTCCTCTTTGTTACAGGGGTAGAAATTCCTACTTTACCAAAAAGTCACTGGGCAATGTTTAAAAACCAGGTTGGTGTCGCGTGGGCACTGATCCACCATATAAAACCCAGTTTATTAAAGGAAGAACACACGGCCAAGTGATGCCAATTCCAGTTCCTGGTCCATTAGAAGAGGAATCTGGCAAATCTGAGAAGAAAACCCTCCCCTCAGCGCCTGTTTTTCCAGCTGTTGAAATTCCAATGAATTGCTGTTGTGCGGCCGAAGATTCGACGCAGTGCATGCCACGTGGCTAAAAGATCAGTGCAACCCGAGTCCCGAGCACCGTGTCATCGACATCCATGGGGCACACTCTGACTCCGGCCCTGCTGGGCGGCTAAAGAAATCGATACATCACATGTTTTGCGACTGTGAAATCAATGTAGCGCATGTTCCACCGCATCGACACAGCATGTCTACATTTTTGATGCATCGTCCCAGTGCGCCAAGTTCTTCATCGACGTTGGCCAGCAGTAAAAAAACGAGGCTGCGTGTCCGGAGATTGATGCATCACCTCCGCTCACAGTAAGGAAACAACACATCACCACCCCAGCAGTAGGTAACTGACACATCACCTACCCTGGGAGTCAGGAGCTGACGCATCGCTTTGCTTTTCGGGTGCCTCACCTCACCTCCCCTGCGTCTGCTTTCATCTTTGATTTTGACACATCCCAGGTACTTTGTACTAAAGGTGACACATCCATAGTTTTCAATGGACTGAACTATTTTAGACATTTTAAAAGGCATATCTTCACTTGTGTATGTTGGATTTTAGTCATTTTGGTCTTGTTTTATTCAAATAAAGATTGGTTATTTTTCTAAAATGATGTGGTGTACTTTTGTCGTGTTTTCACTGTGTTCTTGTGTGTGTGCACAAATGCTTTTTACATTGCCTCTAAGAGAAGCCTGACTGCTCGTGCCAAGCTACCAAGGGGGTGATCAGGGGTTATCTTAGCTGTGTGACTCCCTTACCCTGACTGGTGTGAGGGTCCGTACTAGGATAACAGACAGTATTACCAACAACCATCACAATTAAGTGTGAGATTTTGGCCTATTACTAGAAGCTGTAGGGATGGCCTGGAAGTGCGAGTTTTATTAAGTTATATTGAATTGTTAAATATTCATATTGTGCTGAAAAAAAAACTTAAAGTGTCAACATGAAGTGTACTCTCATAAACAAGTGCCGGTGTTTGTTAAAAATGAATGCCTGTGCCAAGGACCAGCAAACAACTGCACAAATTAAGCACTGTTTTAGGGTATAGGAGTGTTTCCACTGTTCTTCTGTGTTGGCCAATAAAGTATGATTGTTTCTGTCTTTACTGCATACATGCACTTAATGGATGACTGAACCCAAAATGAGCCCATGCACTACAGTTCTGAGATGAAGGGGGAACATCACTTACAACGCATTTTTTACAACGCACTACCATTACATCGCAACCATTACAACGCATACCATTACAACGCATTGCGCTGGGGGACGCTCTAGGATAGGGAATATATTTAATTTACTATCCAACACCTTCCCTGCTATCCACGGGGACTGGAGTTGGAATAGTAAATTAAATAATTCACTATCCAGCGCCTAAAAGCATTATGCGTTGTAATGGACTGCGTGGTAAAAACCGCGTTGTAAAGGCATGCGATGTAAAAGCATGCGTTGTATTGACACCAATCCGAGATGAAGTAGTTGTTTGGTGTGCATGCTGCCAATGGTTTATTGGCATCCTGTACCCCACAGCTTGAGCCGCAAAGCTTGCAGTTGTCTTTAGCAGTGTTGAATGATTTAGAGGGATATTCTTAATTGTGATGACGTCCTAGCTTTGTTTGCCCACAGACCACCCTTGATTGACCGTCAGTGTGTTTAGAGTGAACGATCTAGGTGTCCTTTTTTTCTCTTTGGGCTTGCCGGGAAAAGTCTGGCTGTGTAGATGAGAGAAATAGAAAAAATTGCCCTCACACACTGGGAGAAAAGTACCAGTTAGTTTTTTTTGTTTTACAGAAACAAAATCCTGCTTTGAGAGTTGATTGTCGTTAAACAAAAATGTTTGCTGAGCTTCAGGATGAAACATGGCTTCTGCCCAGCAAACATTCAATACCTTTAGAGGAACCGCCTTACCAGTGACTCCTCTGAAGGTGCAGCAATCCCTGCCAGGCAGATAGAGAACTGTAAATATGGTGAGTGGTAGTCTGCCAAGTTAGTGGGCGTTATTACCTTTGCCCCCTTGGCGGATGGCGGCCACATCTAAACTTCAATTCAAGCCCATAGTCTCTAACCAAAGCGCCTCCCAATCTTGTGAGGCATTAGATGGAAGGTCTCTAAAAAAATACTGTTTTGTCTATCTTGAGTGACATGTGTCAGACAAGACACCTATTCCTCTATTAGTAAATTAATTCCTGTTATTCACTTTTACTCTAGCCAATGCAGAGAACATTTAAGTTTTCTACTTTATCCTACACTTGCATCTGAACTCTAGCCTGTGCGAGGAACACCTATATTCCAGCCAGCAAGGAGGCATTGTTGGTCCTATTCCAGTACGCCCATGCAATTGTGCTGTAGCCAACATATAGGCGTTTTCGGATCAGAATTCGGGATAATGCAGAGCGGTCCTCTGGAGTGATCAGTACTGTTTCCCATGCTTCTGGACACAGCATCCCCTTGTGCTCTAATATCTGTGCTGTGTTCAATGGCGTTCCAGATCCAGGATCTGGGGTAATCAGCAGTGGTTGTGGTTCAATTGTAGAGTTGACCATGGGTAGGGGCCTGGAGGGAAGGGGTCTTGACGGCACTTCCCATTTTTCCTCTCCCTCTCTGTTCTATAGTGGCTGAATCAATAAATAAAGTGAGAGCTGCAATTCTAGATTTGCCTTTCTCCAGGATTAGTCCTAATCCCTTGATATGCTGCCTTAAAAAAATGTTGTCAAGAGATTTTCATTTTTGGTTTGTGTTTTTGTATTATTAGAGAAGCCATTTAGCTGGGTAGACATTGCTAATCCAGCCGAAGTTTTCTGGACAACATTTTTAAAAATGGTGGATGTGTTGCAGTGATGATGTAATATTTCAGGAACCATGACATTGATTTTGGTGTCAAAATATAGGTTTTAGGGGTCAAGTAGTCTTATAGAGACAAAAAATCATTAGTCAGAGCAACCCTTTCGTCATTTTCCAAAATTGCGGCTCTATGATGATGTGTTTAGCCATTATATTAGTGATTTATTTTAATATTATTTTTGTTTCAGGTTTTCCGTTGATTCAAATTCATAAACATGAGCGAAACAGGTGGTAGCAGAGGATCTTTACCTCCTGACAGAGTGTTGCTAGCTACAAAATCTGAGGACTCTTTAAACAAATTAAAATGTGCCATATGCCAAACTAATCCATAAGAAAAGTGGACATCAACTGCGGCTGGACTGAAGAGAGTTTATGATGCAGCAGAAATACGGCAAGACAAAGTTCACAAAAGATTGAAACTTATGGGGTCATTGTAACAAGTGCCACAAGTCATATACAATTGTTCAAAGCCTGGAAAAAATGTGTCAAAAAATAGCAGAAACCAGTGAATTACAACAAGAATTCGAGTCTTCTGAGAAAGGGGCAACAACCAAACCCAATGCCTGTCCACTTAGAAGATTGATGGCTACCCCTCATCCACCTCCAATAACTGATCAGGAAGCAGAGGAACTTCAAAGTGTTATCTGTGCTTTAGCTAGAACAGGGGCAAAGAGATTGCCGAAAGAACAAAGTTCAGAGTATGTGAGTTTCAAAGGGCAAACATGTTTTTATCTGCAGCTAGTTTCTTCCAAGATGGAGATTTCACCCTAGTAGTTGATCTAAAATGTGAGGTGAATGTATTTGCAGCATATTTATATGACCACCCGAACTGCATGCATGCATACATTCAAAAATATGATTGTACAATGAGCTCCCAGCAGCAACGTAACAGGCAGCCTTCAGTTAAGTTTGCACTCTTTGAAAAAGCAATTGTAGGTTTAAAGCCTCTCTTGAGAGCTGGCTACGGGTTCACGCTCAGTGAGATCAGAGAAATAATAGTCAACTTTGATGAAACTGTATTGATCGATAATAATGAAATGAAGATTTTTCTGGTGAGAATGTACAATGACAGAATTCATTTTTGCTAGTCTTAAAGAAAGAATGGGTCACTTATGGTGTTCTCAGCTGATGTGACTCCTGAAGCTCTTGCTGCCAAAATATGGTCACAGGATGAAGTAAAATCAGCAGGAACCATTTTAAGAAACGTCCTGAAAGATTTAGATTTTAGACTTAATGACAAATGTTGTGATGCCCCAGAGCTCCACAAATCATGGGAGTCAAAAAGAATGCCTAATGTTGACTTAACATTTTTTTGCATCATTGTTTAATATCAACAAAGCAAATCTGTTACAAACTAAAGTTCTTGAGTTCGGAACAGAAGCCGACAACATTGATGACGGCTTTGAAGATATAAGCGAAGAAGTGGAAGACATCCCATGAACTGACAAACCTATGCTGTACAAATTTACTGTCTTTTCCAAATCATGTTTTTTGAATTTCATCACTGCAAAAAGAAAACTCTGCTACGCATGATGACTGCCCACGCAATCTTTGACATCTGCAAAGTAGAGCGCTGATCACCTCAATGACTAGGATCAGTGTATCAATAAGTTATAGTGACATAGTACGGAGCAGGTACTTGTTAGCAGCTCATGCTGTAAAATCTTGTGAATCCAACTGCACACCACTTTCAAGTCACTTTACCAGGGAAGGATTTACAATTGCTGCTCTTGATAATTTCGATTTTGACAGCTCTTTGTTGTTCGTTGTCTGGAATATCCAGCACACATGATACTGCCATGGTGCTTTTTCAAGACTGTACCAATGAAGTAGCTGCTGGGAAACAAGCTGTGTCAGCTGTAGGAATAAACAAACAAAGCTGCAAACTTATAACCCAACTGCCTTGCAACATGTGCAAAATAAGTACAAACCATCAACACATTCCAGTCTACCAGAAATTTTAAAAGTGTCTGAAGACATTGATCTTCTTCTACTTGAAGCTGCGGTCTGCAAAGCTGATTTAACTGAATTTATCATATCGATTATTCAGTGCAGCCTGAAGGATAAAGAAAAGCCAGTTCCTCCATGGGCTGCAATTCATGCGCTAATCTTCAAGAATACCATCCCACTGAAGAAGGTTGGGTTTTTACCAGTAATACCATCTTCAGTCACAAAATTTGAAACAGTATACACAGCTCTAAAGAATTTCCAAAATATGCATGCTCAGCTTGAATACCAACCTATCCTGTCAATTTTCTGCGATGAAGTTGTTTTCTGTATTGTGAACGATAGAATCCTTGCCGCTAGTACACTATCCACCTCACTTGATTCTGAGTTGGACCCAGTGTCTGACCCTGCTTCTGACTAGGTGGCATCTGATAGTGAGAAAAAGTAATTAGCCTCTAAATCCATTTTCCTATGAACATGTAAGACCCTGCGGTTCCTGGAGATACCCCCAGGTTTTTGCTTTCCCCGTAGCTCCTTGTGGACGAGGATTCTGCTCAGGTACCCCAGGTAGGTCATTCAATCCCTTATTGGGACTCTTTTTTGCCCCCAAGTTCTTCCCCTTCTTGGTTAAGTCATTTTTTTCTAGTTGGTAAGCCCGTTGGCTTGTTTCCACCTGACATGGCTTGGTGTGGCCGGATGTCCCTGTATCTAGCCTTTTGCCACTGTTATCTGGCTTATCCGGGATCTCTTCTTTAGGTATTGCCAGCACTGATTACTGGGCTGGGTCTTCTCCCCCTTCTCCTCCTTCGCGCTGTGTTTGCTTATCTATGAGATTCACCTGGGACTCAGATTCCAGCAACCCTGTATTGTGTACACTGAATGTCTCATCCTCCAAAGGCCCCCCCAGCTCCTCTTGACCCATCAGTGACCTACCGGCCTGTATAGTACACTGACTGCTTGCTGGTTCAGAGTCTCTGTCCGCTAACTCCACTGCTCCACTCCCTGTGCTGAGATGCTGCTCCCTGCTCTCCTGAGCATCTTGATCACTGTAATGGCGGTCCAACGTTGCTGGGACTGCACGCCCGCTCCCCTCTCTTTCCCGTCAGGGAGATTCTCTGCCCAGGTCTTTTGCCTGCATCCCGTCTGTACTGTGGCGGGTGCCGCCTCCGACTCTGCTGTGCTTCTCTGCGGGGATTCCTGGAGGCCAGAGCGAAGTGTAGTGCCTCTGCCTCTCATGCCAGTCTTTGGCCCCATGATGATCGAGGAGCTGATCTGGGATCCGTCCACACGCTGCGCTTTGAGGAGAGGATCAGCTCCTGTCCAAAGCCTCTGCAGCCAGCAATCAGCTGCTCGGCCTGCTCCACAAACACCATGACCCAGCACTGCAGTCCAGGTAAGGCCCAACCGGGTTCAGCACATCTGCTTGCCACTTGGGGATTCGTCATTCTAGCCCTTCGTATCCCAATTTTTAAAGACAATACCGTCACCTTGGGAGCCACCTACGGTCAACTCACTCGGCCGCCATCTTGCTTCCCCTGTCTCCACAACACGGAAGATGCACACCAGAGTGGTCAGAATTGACAACAAAGGCAAAGGGATCTGAAGTGGGATTATTCCCTTGGAGACCAATTGGTCTGAGATATCAGCAAGACCCCCAGTGAGGAACCACCCCCAATACCCCCAACATTAGAATCCACTCTGCAGTGTGTAGTAGCTCATCAGGAAGAAGCTCATCTGGAAAGTAGACGCTCACAGACTGCCGCTCGCAAACTTCAAGAGGCGGTAAGGAAAGTTGCAAAAACGTGTAATGCTATTAGCGACCGGATGACGGATCTAGAGTCAAGAATAGCCTCTTTGGAGATGGACATTACAGGCTCGAAGGGTCAAGTAGAAGCCCATGAAGCCCAATTAATGGACATCCAGTGGAAGCTAGAAGAGAATAAAAATCGTCAAAGACGAAACAATTTGCGATTTTTGGGCATTCTGGAAGGAAAGGAGGTGTCAGATGCTCAAATGTTAATGGTTCAGCTACTGGAGAACTCCTTCATAGAACTGGAAGGCTGGAACTGGTCTCCGGAGATTCAAAGGGCACAACGAGTTCTGTTTACTCTCCGACAGCCAGTTCGTCCAGATGCCAAGCCACAGGCATTTCTGGTCTACTCTGGAAACTACCTGCTGAGACAAAATGTGTTTGAAAAGGCAAGACCTGAAGAACAGCGCTCTGTGGATGGGTTTTCTTTTTTTTCGAGATTGGATTTCTGCCACATCACAGTGGAACGTCGCTGGCGTCTGCGCCAAATATTAAAACCCTTCCAGGGGAAAGGTGCACAGGCCTTTCTTTTAAATCCGGCCTGACTGAAAGTGATCTGGAATGATCAGACCAGATTCTTCACATCAGAGATTAAAGTAAAGGAGTTTTTAGCCTCTTGCGTGCTCATGACGAGCTCAGCTCGTCATGAGGCACGGTTGCGCTGTGCTGATGACGAGCTCAGCTCATCATGACCTCTGCGGAATGCCCACGCAGGGATAATTCCCCTGCTGTGCTGGGCGTTCCATTCAAACGGGCAGAGTCATGACGAGCTCAGCTCATCATCAGTACAGCGCCACTTTGCTGCGTGACGAGCTGAGCTCGTCACAAGCACAGCAGCGCCACGCGCGGCCCCCCTCACCCGCGCCCCGGGGGAATTAGCTCCGCGGCAAAGGGGTTAAATGCAGGGAGGAGATGACTTTGTGTCTTTGATTATGGCTCAGAGATTTATTTGATTGGTTAGGATAAGTCTTGACTAGCTGGGTTTCTATTGCTCAGCGTAAAGTCGTTTGTCCTCCTCCTTTCATTTTTTTCAAGGTCCCCAGCATGTTTAGATAGGTAATAGAAGATAAAAGTGTGAAGAGATATTAAAGTCACTTGAGGGTATCATAAAGTCACATATATGTATTACAGATATCACTAATTGGAAGGGCACCACCGCCCATCAACTACAGACCGCGTTTGCTGTTTCACATAGCAGGGTGGGGGAAGGAGTGGGTGAGAGTGGGGGGACAGGGGGAGGGGGCAAAACTCAATAAAGCAGATTACTGGTGTAACTTAAGGAGGGAGGCAGGAGTTAGCATGATTAAATGGTACGATAACCAAATTGGGTACCAAGAAAGCTTTAGGGGTGGGAGGGCTGACTATTTGCTCTGTAAATATCAGGGGTTTGAATGATAGAAGTAAGAGAGGTAGGGTAGATGAGGTATTACGATCATTGGGCGCTGATATCATATGCCAACAAGAATCCCATATCTATTGGCAAAAGAGAGGGCTTGATATTATCTTGGGGTATATTCAGGTAATCTCATCCCAGTCTATCACGACCAGAAGTGTTGCAATCCATGTTTCTAATTGGATGCCATCCATTAAGCGTACATTATCTGATAAACGGGGTAGGTGGGCAATCGCTTCAATACCAAGTGGCTTAACACTATGTACGATTTCTGGGTCAAATTTAGATGATCTAGAGCTTGAACTGGCCTCCTGGTCGCCCCCTCATTATCTGTGGTGACTTTAATATCCACCTGGATGCAAATGGTCCCTCTATGGAGGAGTACCATGGGAGGAAGCCACAGGTCTTTAAGGCATTAAAAGCGCTGGTGGACAGTCATGGGCTAGTTGATATGTGGCCTCTTAAAAAACCAGGGGACCCGGGCTATACATATTTCTCTTGTCCACATAGAAAATACAAACTGAGGTGGGACACGCACTGCCAGTTCACCAAGGTTGTATGGTTGTAGCGTGCTACTGGGGTTTCACTCTCTCACTCTCTACTCCATGTAGTGTTAAAGCTTAAGACCAAGTAGCATCTCCTGATTAGGAGACATCCCCCTGTGGACAACAATAAAGAACCATTTTCATTTGGGTCTTAATAGTTGTGCACAGGGGGACGTCTCCTACTCAGGAGATGCTACTTGGGCTTACACATAGAAATACCTCAGGTTCGATTATTTCTATGCCTCCGCCTCTCTTACAGAGGGGGCCAACATCAAGAAACTGCCTAAGGTTCTGTCAGATCATAACCATCTGATACTGGAAATAATGGTACAGGGTCATGGTCAACCACTTACAAAATAGACCTTCGATAGGAAACGTTTAGTCACCGAAGGATTCATAGCACCTCCAGAGAAATTGTTTGGGATGAGTTTAAAGTGGGGCTAAAGGGGAAGATAGTGAGCTTTGTTGGGTATCATAGGAAGAGACAGAGAGAGGAAATATATCAACTAACGGAGGAGCTATCCAAGTATGAGGAAGAACATGTGGCAGCTATTGCTCAAAAGCAGGTGGAGCGACAAACCCAGCTAGAACTTGAAGTCATAAGAACTAAGGCTAAAATTAACGAGTTTTATAGTAAAACACTGGCGGAAACATTCCAAACCTGTGTCAGAGATAATTATAAATATGGAGAGAATACAGGGAAACACTTGGCACTCTGCCTAAAAGAAAGGGCAGTGGCAAATAATATTTTGAGATTAAAAGGGAAGGATGGGAACATGGCTACTGAAATCTAAGATATACTAAAAATATTTATAAATTTCTATGGAGATCTGTAAAGGTCCAGGGACAAAATGCCAATGATAGCATATACGGGAATTGAGGCAATTTCCCCTATTATTCAGGAGATAGAGGAAGTCATTTCACTTAATGAGGTTATTGAGGTACTTTAGGCGATGACCTCTGGTAACGCGACGGGTCCTCATGGGATTTTGATGGAAGTCTACAAGGCTCTACAGACAGAGCTAGCCCCTCTTCTATTAGACTTGTTTTAGGACGTGCAGCAGAAGTGGATCCCGCCTCAATCTTGGCAGGAGACTAATATAGTTATCTTCCTGAAGAAGGGAAAGGCGGCAGAGGATCCAGCTTTATACAGACCCATCTCACTGATAAACGCAGATGAGAAATTATATTCTAAGATCATTGCGCTCAGATTAGCAATAATTATTGCCTCCCCGGTGAGCTCATGGCAACATAGCTTCATCACAGGGACTATGGATCATGTCCGACGGGTAATATCATTATTTAATATAGCCGAAGCTTCAGGAGAACAGATGTTCTTAATTTTTCTTGACACACAAAAAGCCTTTAACCAGGTCAAATGGGCATACCTGTGGAGTAATTTAAGAACTAACGGATTTGGACCATGTATATTAACTGCCTTAAGAGCAATGTATGTACAGTCTCACGCAAGAATACAATTGTTGAGTAGGAAGTCTGAAAGGATCCTGATCCTTCATGGTACAAGATAGGGCTGTCCCTGTTCTCCAATACATTTTGCACGTTATATAGATCCACTAATTATATCAATGTTACACGATCAGACAATTAAACCAATAGTGGTCAGGGGATTTAACACCAAAGTGCTAGCTTATGCTGACGATATAGCAGTTGTCACACTGACCCACTAGCAACAATAGAAAGGAAGCCCAGGCCCTGGAATTGGGTGGGCATTCGGGGTACGGCCAAAATACAGATAAAACTAAGATTGTCTGTTCTAAAACCACTCCATGTCAGGACCCACGTAAGACGGAGGCTGCCACATACTTAGGGATAAATATATTGGCAGATGTTGGATCCTCTCATAGAGAAGATAAGTGGAGATCTAAAAAGAATGGGTAATTTACATCTGTCTATTATGGGAAGAGGCAATGTGCTTAAGATGACAATGTTTCCTAAAATCTTTTCTCTATTTCGATGTATCCAGCTGGAACCATCAAATGCTTTCTTTAAGAAATTAGATGGAATTTTCTCACAATTTATATGGGGCTATAAGAAGATCAGGAGATCAATGAGATTAATGACTTTACCACAAGATCGAGGGGGGCTGGCCGTTCCCAACCTTTTATATTACTATTGGGCTTTAACGCTGCAGCAAATTACCATGTTATGTTAGCAATTTCTTATATAGTGCACGTTCACCGGGAGGTTTCTAGGCGCTGGCTCTAGCGTGTACCGGGACAATTGGAGTTGTTAAGCGTAGGCCTGTGTAAACAGCCATGTCTTGAGCATTCTCCTAAAGCTCAGGAGGTTGGTGCAAGATCGAATTTCTAGTGGGAAGGAGTTCCAGAGTCTTAGGGCCAATGCCGCGAACCTGCAGCCACCCTGACGGTTCAGCTTAAAGGAGGGGCTGGTCAGGAGTTGGAGGTGAGCGGATCGAAGGCTTCGGGAAGGGGTATACCTAGGAAGGAGGCATTTAATACATTTGTTTAAACCTAAAATATGGGCAGAAACAAATCCGGGAGGCCAGGAAAGGGAAATCCCTCCTTCTATTTGTGAGCTAACCATAGGTGGTGCAGCACCAGGGGTACTACTGAGGCAGCTGGAAGTTAGTTATAAGAAAACTTGTTTCAAACCCCTTAGAGCAGCCTGGAATGTTTGGCAAAAGGTGTGTAAGATCCTAGAAATTCCCAAGCTCCAGAGATACCTATTATTATGGCGCTCCGGGCCCACTTTATGACAAAACAGGCAAAACCTGTGAACAGGCTGGAATTAATAATTTGGGAGATATTAGCGATTTGAATGGAGTTATGTTATTTGGAGAACTTCAGGAACGATACAGTGTGGACTCTAGATCACTCTTTAAATACGTTCAACTTAGGGAGACAATTAAACCTGTTGTATTGCAGTCCACCAATATGGCTCGAATCACGTTGTTAGAGTGTATTCTGTATAAGCAGCCTCGAATCAAGGATTTATATTCCATGTTGATAAGTGCTAATTTAGATGACATAGTCTGGACTGAAAGTGTTTGGGCAGACAAGCTGGAGAATCAGGATTTTGACTTAAGTAGATCCTTAATGCTGTCTAAAAAGGTGTTTTTATCCGCCAACCTAAAAGCCCAACATTTTAAAACAGAATTTAGCCTATATTTTACACCAGCAAAATTCTTTGTATCGGGGAAAGGGAAAATGATAATTTCCCAAGGTGGGGACAGGGTCCTGCAGACATGGTCCATATGTTTTCTGATTGCAGTAAACTGGATGCATTGAAACAGGGGATCGAAACCTTTTTGAACCAAACTTTAGGGCGGGCTGTCCCTCTACCCTCAACCACGATGCTACTTGGCTTTGATGAGACCTTACTGCTGGAACTGATTCAAGAATGTTTTTGCTTCATGGTAATAGCAATATCTTGTATAATGATTGCATCAAAATGGAAAGATGTGGACCCTCCGAAATACCAGGCGTGGTATGCCAGACACTTTCATGTGTTTAATTTGGAGATGCCATTGTGTAAATGTAAAGGTCGGAGAGCGAAGAGAAGGGGTCGTCAAGTGTGGGGGCCACTGATGGATCAATAGAAAAAAAAGAATTGGCCTCCCCCTTTTCATTCTCTCTTTTATCGACTTATTTTATTTTTCTATCACTCATTTTTTAAGATCTAGGTAGGGTAAATTTTGTAAGGTACCACTTAGTCGGAATGATATATGTAGTATGTAAAGAAAACATTTTGTATTGTATCGTTATCCTACGTTTCTTTCTATGATTAATTGAAATGTTTGCTTTTCTGAAAAAAAAGAAGAAAAAAAAAGAAGGTGTTTTCTGTATTGTAGCTGAGATTTATATAAGCAATGCAGTAGAATTTGATGTTTTTTATCCAATGATGGACGTTTTCCACATGACAAAAATTGTGGTGTGCAGGAAATTACCTCAGTGGATGTGGCATAGACCATGCATTGAGGCTGAAATCTTTAGAAGCAAAACTGTCCAGTAAGTATTAGTTTGTTACAAGTTATGCTCATCATGTCTGAGGCTATAGAAACATTGCGTTGGAATTCTTTCTGCAACAAAAATAACAAATTAGGTTTTGCATAATTTATCTCAGAAGTGAACAAGGCACAGGGTGCACTTCATTCAGAAGACATAATGCAAAGCTAG
This sequence comes from Lissotriton vulgaris, assembly GCF_964263255.1. Classification (NCBI taxonomy): domain Eukaryota; kingdom Metazoa; phylum Chordata; class Amphibia; order Caudata; family Salamandridae; genus Lissotriton; species Lissotriton vulgaris. The sequence continues at coordinate 484,310,802 of NC_141696.1, forward strand.
GCAATGTTCAATACACTTAGTTCAAATCAGAAAACCTTAAAACTAAGTTCATAGAATTTTTCAAAGAATGTGAAGAAAAATCAGAACTTTACAAGTACTGGAGAAATGTACACATGATAGCTCTAGTGAAGTTCTTGGTACATGATGAACGGTTAGGTTCTTGGGAACCGCACGTGAAGACTATGGAGTCACTGATTACTGTGATTTGTGAATAGGCTTGCATAAACTACCTGAGATATATATCCTGGTATTTATTATTATTATTATTATATTTAATTTTATACAGCGCACAGCTGCCTGGAGGTTTCCCGGCGCTAAACAGAGGAGAGAGGACGGGTTAATTGCAGAAAGGACTCTAAAGAACCTGGAGGGTCTATAGGTTAAATAACCAGGCCTTGAGGTCTCTGCGGAACCTAAGGTAGCAGGATTCAGAACGTAGGGAAATAGGTAGGGCATTCCACAGGGAAGGGGCTAAGTAAGCGAATGAGCGGCCGCCCATTCTAACTCTCCTGATGCGAGGCACCTGATATCTATATTGGGTAGATGAACGGAGAGTGCGGAGGGACAATAGTGGTGAATGAAAGTGCTTAAATAATGAGGGGCATTGCCTGACTTAATACGGTGCATGATGCAGAGGGCCTTGAATTTTGAGCGGTTTTCAATTCGGAGCCAGTGAAGGCTATGCAGAGAAGCAGAAGTGGGAGAGATTCTGGGGAGATTGCAGAGTAATCGGACGGCCATGTTTTGAACCGTCTGAAGTTTGCGAGTCACCTCCTTGCATGCACCCAGAAAAAGAACATTCCCATAGTCCAGCCGGGATGTAATTAACGCTTGGACTACGGTTCTCTGGGTGTCATGGGGAAGCATCCATATGATCTTTCTCAGCCACTTGATGATGGTAATACAGGTGGCCGAGACCTTGATCACATGTTGCCTCATCGACAGCTGATCATCAAATATGATGGCTAGATTACGAGCTGTCTTGGAGGGAACAGGTAGGGGACCCAACTGCTGTGGCCAATGGTGGGGACCCCAAAGTGTGGTATTGGGGCCAAACAAGAGAAGCTCGGTATTATCCCCATTTAATTTTAATTTGTTGTCATGCATCCAACTAGCTATGTTATTAAGACCAGAGAGAAGGGATGAAGTAGTGGAGCTTTGACCTGTGGAGAGCGAATAGATGATCTGAGTATCATCAGCGTAAGAATAGATGATGAGTCCGGCTTGCTCTGCAATGGTGGCAAGGGGTCTAACATATAAGTTAAAGAATAATGGGCTCAAAATAGAGCCCTGAGGGACACCACGGGTGGAGTGATGAATTTTTGAGGCTGAGGAAGGGGAGAAAACTTGGAACGTGCGGTCAGAGAGATAGCTTGCCACCCAACCGAGAGCTGAGCCACTGATGCCGATGGACTTTATGGCAGTAAGAAGGATGGAATGGGAAACAGTGTCGAAAGCGGCACTCAAATCCAAAAGGGTGAGTGCTACCGTTTCCCCTTTGTCTACCTGGCATCGAATGGTCTCAGAGACCCCAAGAAGAGTCGACTCGGTCGAGAAGCCAGCCCTAAAACCAGACTGAGACTGATGGAGGAAGTTGCCTGCTTCAATGTAAGAGAAAGTGAGCTGTTTATTAATGTGCTTTTCCAAGATTTTGGACCAGACCGGAAGGAGAGAGATGGGACGAAAATTAGCTGGATTATTGGGATCAGCATTGGCTTTCTTTAGTAGGGGCACAATCATTGCGTGCTTCTACGTACTCGGGCCCTTAGCTTCTCTGAGTGAGGCATTGAGGAGTTCTAAAATTAAAGTGATAGCATGAAGATCAAGAGTTAGAAGGATTTGTGGGGGCATGGGATCCAAAGGGGAACCAGATTTAATGCATCCCAGGATTTTCTGTAAAGAAGTAATAGTAAGAGGGTCCCATGCAGTCAGCTGAGGCGGGGAGAGCGGACACAATTGCGTATTAATTTCTGATTCATACAAGGATTCAGACATGCCCAGCTCAGGAGAGGATGCAGTGTGTATGGGAACTCCAAAGTTAGTATAGATGGTCTCGATTTTGGTTGTGAGAAATTCTGCCAGGGAGTTGCATTGCGTTTCATCCAGGCATGGAGCTATGGGCAGGCAAGACATGCCCGAAAGTTCCTGCACAGCTTTAAATAAGGCTTTAGGTCGGTTCTGAGCATTTAGAATGGTACAATTGACATGCTCTGCCTTGGCTATGTTACAAAGAAAATGGTATTTAGTAAGAGCATCTTTGTAAGTTTGTTTGGCCCCAGGATCGTAGTACGCACGCCATTTCCGCTCCAACCTTTTACATATAGATTTCTCAACTTTTAGTTGCTCAGTAAACCATGGAGCGGGGGGTGATGAAAATTGTGTTTATATTTGCGTAGGGGGATACAAGTATTGACCGTGGAGATTAACCAATTATGCAGAGCAGCCTCCTCCTCAATGTTGGCCATATTAATAGGAGGTCTGGTATTCTCAAGACAGGAGTTTAAATTTTTGGAATCTAAATTCTTCCAATTTCTGCCAGCTCTAGGAAGCGTGGAGTTTCCAGGGATATTCGGTGCACAGTCAGTTTTTATAGAAAAACTAATTATGTAGTGATCTGACCAAGGAATGGGCCTGGGAGGTTTACATGTTATGGTGTCTAGGTTAGAAAAGATGGGATCCAGTAGGTTTCCTGCCTTGTGAGTGGGGCCAGAGTTATGAAGAGAAATATTAAGGGCTGCTAAATCTTGTATAAGGTGTGTGCTGGTGGGACAAGATGCGTCGTTAAAATGTACGTTCAGGTCTCCAAGGACCAGGAAATTAGTTGAGTGCAAGAGTAGTGGAGCAATATAATCCGGAAGTGAAGAGGCCCAAGTACTAGCCGAACCGGGTGAGCGGTAAATGAGAGTGCCAGAAAGAGTATAGTTAGGGGAGAGCAGAAGTTTAAACAGGCCGGCTTCGCAATTAGGAATAGCTAAGTCTTCCCACTTGCACGAGTAAATCCTTTTAAAAATGATCGCTATACCGCCTCCCTCCTTACCCTCTCTATTTTTATCTACATAGGTATAGTCATCTGGGAGGGCAGAGGCTATGTCAGGGCCAGAGCTGTTATTCAGCCAGGTCTCCGTAAGAAACATAGCGGCTGGTTGAGCAGAGCTGATAAGGTCAAAGATGTCATTCCTATGCTTCGGTAAGGACCTGCAATTTAGACTAATGAAAGTGAGGTCAGGAGGGGAGTTGAGGGGTTTGTGCCGTGATGAGGTGTGCAGAAAAGTAGAAGAGGTGATCACAAGCGAAGAGGGGAGGGATGATAAGGATAAGTTGCACTCTGGGCAGCTTAGCGGGGCAAGATGGCAAGACAGAGAAGAGTGGCGCAAGTATTGTAAAGGCCTGAGGCTCATCAGGGTCTCACTGGAATACGATAGTGTGGATTTTAGAGAGGCAAGAGGAGTGGCTTCTAGTCCCGTCTGGTCGTGGACGGGCGCAGACGGGCATGACTCTGGCACGACTCCGGCGTGCCACCGTCGCGCCCGCTGTGCTCGCCCGTTGCGCGTCGGCCAACACATCGGTTATGTAGGGAGGAGGCGGCAGGAAGACTAGACCGCTCCCCCCGCTTCCGCCGGAAGTGAGTAAAAAAGAGAAAGTAAGTCCTCCCTCCACACCACGAGCACGGCTCGGGGAGGAACGGGGAGTGGGAGTACACAAAATATACAGTGACAGTGGCACAAAATTATTTCCACAAAGGATTTTAAAAAAATGCACGCAGTGCAGGCGCCTGGTGAAGTGCCCCCCTGCCCTCTCACAGCAGCGTGCACCCCAGGAGCTAGCAATGCTCAGGGAACAATTAAAAAGTCAATGGGTCGCAGTGCGAGCACCTCCAATCGTGCCCCCTCCCTGAAATGCGACAAGAATTAAAAAACGAATGCAGCGCATTGGAAAGAGTGAAAGAGTGAAGAAGCTACAGGTGGAAAAACCATACCTCTACAAAAAATGTATCCAAAGACATGTTGTGGTGAAAGACAGAGAGGGAAGGTTTAATCCTAAGGCTCCATATATGAAAGTGGAACAGACAATCCAGAGATCACAGAAAAGCTCCAAGGGAATTGTTGATCAGACATGTAAAAGTGAATATGTTGCTTGATGGCAGCTAGTTTACCAAAATTCAGAGAGATGACAAATTCAAAATGAATGGACCATTGTGAAACTGTTCCTCCCCATGAACTTGTGGAAAAGATAGGGGAACATTTAAAAAAAATATGATGACAGCCTTTTTCATTGCATGCAGCAGCAAGGAATCCCCTTTGAAATGACTGAGCTTGTGCGACTACACAACTTCGTGACCAAACAACATATGGCTAATGATATAAGAACATGTCTACTAGATGTCCTGGAACATGGATTGAAACTACATGCAGGACTGAAACAGGAAAGATTTGTATTGAAAGAGAAAAAGCTTTTTTACATAATCACTAAAGCTGAACTTCCACACTTTAATTGCCATAGTAAGAGTCTCGTCCAACCAACCACTACAAAACAGGTTACAAAAAACAACTTTCCCAAGCACATGGAGAGATGGGTGTAGGAAAAGAACGGGGTGATTTATCAAGGACATTCTGTTGCATGATCTTCTTCCAACAAAAGCATTATTTGATGGAGATGCTGCAACCAAACCATTGAAGCACAAACTCATACAAGAGCTCGAAAAAAACCTTTTACCTGAAGAATTTCAATTTGAAAAGGTTTTCTCATAGAAAACTGCTGTTGTTGTGATTGTTCAGACCGTTCTACAGATATCAGAGTCATTGTGCACCTTGCAAGAACTGTACATTGTCTTTGACAGTTATCTTGAACTATCTGTCAAAGAGTGTGAGAGAATCAGACAAATGTCTACAAGTGGAAAAATTGACCTTGCCTTCATCAGAAATTCGACACATATACCTGTGCAACTTGATAAATTTTAATCATCAACTTTGCAAAAGATGAACTTGGAAAAGCTAACTCGCCAAAACATTGCTGACGCTTCAGTGAACACTGAATTTCCAATTATTGCAAGTGGAATATTGTCAATGAGGAGTTGGTGCCTGCAGAGATATATTCAAAAGATACAGGCCATATTGTTAAAAAACGTAACTGCAAATTGGAGGAAGCTGACTTTCGTGTTGTGCCACATATTGAGTGGGCTGTTCATAATAGTTACAAACAAGTCATTGTACTGTCAAATGACACAGATGTTATTATTGTGCTACTTAGATTTGTGGCAGTATGTATAAGTTCATAGATTGTCAGAGTTATGGATACGTTATGGAATAGGCAAGAAACAACACTTAATCTCACTTCATATTCCGTGTAAGAAACTTGAACTAGAAATGTCCAGTGTCCTTATCAATGCTGTGGCAACAAATGATGGACGGAATGCTGAACAAATCAAACATTCACTCCAGTCAAGAGATCTGGGTTAAATCCATTATAATTTTACTCATTAAGTCACCCCAGTTTGGACCCAGCCTTTTGCAAATCAGTCTTGACGAGGGCCCCTTGCTCACTGTGCCACTGGATTCAAGCTAGCCTGGCTGATAAATGGTTCTATCCCAAAACTGGTGCCAGGATGCTTGTTTCTGGTTCAGGGATGACCCGGCCTGGCAGCTCAGGCTGGACTGTTCCCATGAGTGGCAGAGTCAAGACTGATTTGCAATGGCTGTGTCCAAACTGTGGTGGCTTAGTGATCAAAAGAACGATGGATTTAACCCAGATCTCTTGACTGGGATGAATGTTAGAATTTTTTGCCCTAAGTGATATGTGTATGGCCAGACCTAGGTCCCTTGCTCACTGTGCCACTGGATTCAAGCTAGCCTACCCAATGCTAAAACCTACAAAATGTATAAAGCCTCTACCCACAGAACCTTCAAGCTGGACAGTTCCCATGAGAAGCAGGGTCAAGACTGATTTGCAATGGCTGTGTCCAAACTGGGGTGGCTCAGTAAGCAAAAGAACGATGGATCTAACCCATAACTGTTGACTGGGATGAATGTTAGAGTTATTCAGCATTACGTCCATCATTTGTTCCCACAGCATTTTTTGCCCTAAGTGGGATGTGTATGCCCAGACCTAGGTCCCTTGCTCACTGTGCCACTGGATTAAAACTAGCCTACCCGATGAGGGGTGATAACCCATAACTGGCCCAAGGATGCTTGTTTACGGTCTAGGGAGGACCCCGCTTGGCAGTATGGGCTGGACTGTTCCCATGAGGAGCAGTGTCAAGACTGATTTGCATATGGCTGGTTTCAAACTGGGGTGACTTAGTGAGCAAATGAACGATGGATTTAACCCAGATCTCTTGCATGGGGGGTGAATGTTTGATTTATTCAGCATTCCGTCCATCATTTGTTGCTGCAGCATTTTTCGGTACAGTGAGTTCAAGAGATCAGGCCAGCTAAGTGACCTTTCACCAATGTCATATTTTGGGCTTGAACAGATTAAAAGAGTGTTCTACTTGATCAGAAGATGTGTAAATATTTTGGATCATGCATATGCAGAAAAAGATCAGTGTGAATTTGGTTTGGAAGATTTAGATGTGGTGCTAAAACCTACAAAATGTATAAAGCCTCTACCCACAGAACTTACAAGTACATGTACTTGCGAAACCTGTGCTACAAAAGATGTCCTGTCGATATGCTCTTCTCAAATGATAAACATTCTGCAATTGTACCATGAGCGATTGCCAAAACAAATGAATAAAGTGAACTATGAAAATGTGTCTAAAACTGGAGTGCTAAACATTATTTTATTTCATATTCAGATCATACACATTGTTTGGTGTATACACGAAAAAGGATTACAAATCATTATTATTTGTTTTTATTTTATTTATATGTCTCTTCTTCCTTTATTTTCACTGCCATTTTGACACCAAAATTAAATATATAGGTCTCATGGTTCCTGAAATGTCACTGCAACACATCTACCATTTTTAAAAATGTCGTCCAGAAAAATTTGTCCGGATCCGCAATGTTTATTCACGCTAAATTACTTCTCTAATTCAAAAACACAAATAAAAAATGAAAATCTCTGGATAACAATTTTTTACGGAGATATATCAGGGGGCCGGGATTAGATTGGAACCTTGGGAAAGAGCGCCACCCTGAGGCTACTGGGACCTTGCGCCCTGCGATCGCTGTGCCTAAAAGCCCCTGAAGAGGAGAGTGCTGTATTGGGGCTGGACTGGACCCCCCCCCCCCCCCCCCCCCGGAGGTGAGCATTACCCGGGGGCTGGCTGTTGGGACTATCTAACCTCTAAGCGCTAGCATTCCCAAGCGCTGCGCAGCTGGAAGAGGCTGCTTCTGTGCCCCACCACGTGTTATGGACTCAAGCGCTGTGCCCCTGTGAAGCGCTATTTATACATCGGACTCACCGCCACAGCCCAGGTCTTATCTGCCTGCCCCTTGTAGTCCAACTGTCTAGCGCTGTGCTGCAGACGCGCTGTGTGGCCCAAAGAGGAACTGTTCTGCCGGAAAGCGCCGCAGTTGCCTAACCCGCGTGAACGCGCCCTTATGCCCATCTAACTAAAAGCGGGAGCCTACACCGCGTGCATGCCGCCACCGCGTGTGTTGATGCCCTAGATGTATTTCACAACCTTCGCGGGTGCCTATCCTGCTTCATGAATCATTAATAAGCGGGTGCCTACCCTGCGTGTGTGCCGCGACATGGTGCTCTGAACTTCGCGAGTGCCCAACCCGCACTAGCGCCGAGGGAAGATCACCGCCACCGGCCCGGGCAGAGAGTTTCCTGGGAGCTCTGAGGGCCGTCGCGCTGCCCGCAGCGACTCGGAAGCCTTGTCTGGAGGAGGGTGGGGCTTCGACAGTACACGGAGCCAGGCGGGAGCCTACCCCGCACTGGCCCAGCTGCCCCGCAAGACGATCGCAGCCTCGAGGTCCCAGGAGAGGGGGCCCGGGGGAAGCCTGGTGCAGCGGAGAGAGAGGCGGGGCTCCCGGGATCCAGAGGGAGAGCCCCGCAACCTCTGCCGAAGGGAAAGGCAGCCGGAGTCCAGGCGGAGCCCTCGCAGGTGAGGAGAGCCCGCGGCCTGGCGAAGACGTTCGGAGCCTGGCAGGCTCCTTGCCTAAGTCCCGGATCCCAGGAGGGTCCCTGGTGAAGTCCGGAGAGGCACTGCTGGTGGGGCCCTCAGGCACAGGGGGTAGCCCCACTGGTGTGGAGGCGGCTGCGTGGAGCCGCAGGAAGGGAGCAGTGCGACGTCTGCAGGGCCCCGGATGGGAGAGGAGCCCTGCGTGACACCTGAGACACCCGGAGCCTCGTAGGCTCCAGGTGGAGGTCCCGCATCACCAGACAGAAATCCCGGAGTCCAGACCCAAATCTCGAGGAGCCCGGTGAGTGGGGGCTCAATGAGTCTGTGTTGGGGGTGTATTGGGGCATGCTGTCGGTGCCCATCCCCCGGTGACAGTGTCATGCCAGGACTGGACTGCTCCTACACGACTGCCCCGCTGGACAGAGGGCAGTCGCCATCGTTGGAGGGCATTGTTCAGGTAGGTGCCCGGCTAAGGTGGATGCCCGTCGAATGCTGCTGCTCTGCCTCCCCCCCTGCGTTTTCTCACCCTAGGGGGTGCTGTATCCTGCCTATACTCCTGTGCCTCTGTTGAATTGTCGCCAAGTTCCCCTGGTGCAAGGAATGATTTATATCGGAAGTGGTCCAGGAAATGTTGTTTTATAGATACTGCCGAGGCCCAATGTTATTATTGAGGCCCTTTGAGAAACCCCGTTCACCAGCAATTCATTCATTCATTTCACCTTTATTTTTGACAATGTTGTCATAAAAGAAAACACATTAGATTAAACAATTAAAAATTGATACATTGCATTAAAACACAGTAAAAACTACAATCATGGCGTATCCTAGGAGCTACTTCATCACAGCAAAGTGCATGACAGTGAACATAAATAGATACATGATCAACTAATAGCCCTGCCCATCTAGAGTTAAAGGTCAGCTCCCTGGCAACTATACAAATGTATCTACTAGATCCTATTTCCTGCGATATTCACATATTTCCTTCTAATGTTCCACATGGCTGCTAAAAATTTAGTTACAGCAAAAACAATTAGAGGAGAAAGATCAGTTTTAAGTATTCTATAGCTTTGGAACAATACCTAATCTTCAAATTTTTACAAATGGGAATAATCCTCTTCTTTCTAGCTTTCTGGTAAACAGGGCAGAAAAACACAACATGCAATTCATTTTCCAGCTCCGGGGTACAAGCAGGACAATTTTTGGGGGTAGGTGAACACCACTTGCTCGTAAGAGCTCTGATTGGCAAAGAGCCGTGTCTCCATTGGAGATACAACTGCCTAAAAACAACTGGACTAACATCGTCGAAGACAGACTCAAATTTATAAAAATCTTTAGTCATAAGAAACGTGCCGGTCAGAGTACCAGTTTGGACATTCGATAAGCAAGCGATAAGGTTACTTTCATGGTACAAATTGACCAGATACTTGCGCAATAAATTTCTGCAAGCATGTTCTGGGTCAGACCACATGGACGAGAGGCCTAATCTCTCAAATTCCTCTCTTACGTATTTCAACCAAGGAAGTTTCCGCGCATTCAGAAGACTTAGGACCTCTGAAAGCTCCTGCCTGTAGTTCTTAAGCTCTGCGATTACCCAGAGTCGCCTCCAGAAGGTTAGGGGTTTGAGGCCCAGTTCCTCATTTATGGGTCTAAGGCCCAGGTCAAACCTGAGCGGCAGCAGTGGTGTGTTAGGGGGCAGTGATACCAACTGTCTTAAAAATTTGTTCTCTGTGACGGCGATCGCGGGTGCACACTTGTGACCCCACAATTCGCCACCATAAATTACCGCCTGAAGGACTGGGCTCTTTTGGACCCAGCGGTGCCAGGGCACAACACCTGAAACCTTCGTGGGTAACCTGCTCCGGCGTACAAGTCACAGAGACACGGGACACTTCCTTCGGCGTCAAAGAGTCAAGGTTTATTTACTGCAGGGAACACAGAAGTCACAGGAAGTACATCGAATGTAGTTCGGGGAGACTGCTTCAAATTGGTTTTGTGGATCGCTCCTTTTATACAGTTTTTACCCATAGGATAACATGAGACACAATAGTTTACAACCCGGTTCCCACATTTAGCTCTCAGAGGGGTCGCTTTGGTCACTTTGAAACACATAAGGTCCGGAACATAAGTGCGGAAACATTTGGCGGTTCCCAACTGTAAAAACCCATCTTCCCACCATTAGCAAATTCCAATCAGCAATAAAGTAGATCGAAATAGGAACGAAGACAGGTGCAGAGGAAGACGGAGACAGTGGGGAGATCGGAAAGGGTGTAAAAGGGGAGGTATCGAGAAGCACGAGATACAGGCATCAAAGGGACGTGCCTAATGAGATGCACGGCTGAGACAATAAGTCCGTGCGGCAAGATGAGCCTCGAGCGGCGCCATCTGCCTTACAGCAGCAACCCCCTTGTCATAAAGACACTTTCAAAGAACATGTGTCTTCCGCAAATATCTTGGGAGTCCCAGGGTCGCGAAGCGGACAGCGTCCGTTCGCTGACTACTTGAGGGCAAGAGACAAAATGGATGCCGTATCTAAGATGGAACCCGTGGGTACAGATGAAAAGCCCACGTAACAAACGAACGGTTTAAGTTAGCACAGCGAAACTGCGCACACTTACTAAACTCGTCATTTGCGGTTCATAGATACCAGACTCGACCATATTCGTGCGAGTCGAAAACACCACTTACAATTGTCACGGAACCTCAGACGCTCCTTTTGCCCTCATGTAGGCAAGCACTAGTCGGAATCATATTCGATATTCATCAGACCATCAAGATGTCGTTGTAGCATAGCTCTGTCCAACCGAGTCCCCTTGGTAACAGATGGTTGTCTCATACACGTTGTAGCACAGAGGCCACATAAGGCAGGACCACACTGCACACAAAGGCAACACGTGAACAGGAACACTACCACAACCCCGATGATCATCAGAATCTTCCAACCCCAAGTCGATACCAGGCCCCAAAACCATCCAAGTAGTGTCCAATCCCCTACATCCACGTGTATGGATTCGGAGATCTTATGCAACTTCGAGATGGCTTGATAGACAGTAGGAGCATTATCTGGAATGAAAATGCAACAGCTCGAATGGATCACTTTACATACCCCACCGCGATCTGCCAAAACGACATCTAAAACCATACGGTTTTGTAACGTCATAAGTCTCTCCGCCTGAAGTTCTGTGGTGATATTACCAAGGGCACTGGCAGTAATATTAGCTGTCGATTCTACCACTCGAGTCAAATGTCTCAGGTTCCTACTATTAACCATAGGTCCCCAAAACGGGAGGAAACCCTTGAAAAAGTCTCCTGCCTCTTGACCGGCAGTATCCTCTTCGCTAATTACGCCTCGTACAACTCTAGTCTTATGGTAATCGGCATCTACAGTGAACGTCGGAGGCAACAGATTTGCAACGAAACATGAGCCCATGAAGTCTGCGGGCAACCATGTGTATGCACGATCATGACAGATAAAGTATGTACCCTTGGCAGCCAGAAACACAGGGGACGGGAACATTGGCAGAACGTAACTTTCAGTGCAAGCACTTGCTCCAAGTGAGGCTTGCGAACCACGACCCACAAGACAAAGATTACCAGTGTGGGGTACGACCCATATTGGAGGCGAGCTTTTAAGCTGCTTTTCATTAGTGAACATACTATAATCCCCTCTACTTAGGACCCTATAGGCTTGTACCTCTTCTTTAGGGATGAGAAAAGGATCATGGATCTCATCTTCCATATCCTCTATTGCCATCGATAGCAGCCTCTGATACGAAGTAGGACCAGAGTTGGGGGAACGTTGTTCTTGAGTGGGGTGGAAACCCAGTGCGCTTCGAAACATTGTTTGAAATGCTCGAGCTGACCCTTGGGAACTATACGGTAACACCAGATATGGAATTCCCTTACCCGTAGTATGTGGCATCAACCCACACACCCAACAATTAGTAGTGTTAACCACTAACTGATGCTGATGGAGGAGCTGAATAAAGGAATTGTTGCGGAATTCTACACGTCTAGCCTGTTCGTGTTCCGGTAACATATGAAAGGAATGGGGAGAAGCAGTAGAGGTAGTAGAAGTAAGGTTAGGGTAAGGAGTAGGAGTAGGGGTAGCAAGTAAGAAGTAAGACATAGTGTAATACACCCCACCCGCCAAAAATGCAGAAGCAGTCAAAAACAATACAAACAACTGGAATACAAAACATTTGGTACGACTGAGTTTCTGCAGCTTGACTCTGTACGCCTGAACTCCTTCCAAATCATTCAGCTTCGAAAATGCCATTTCCCTACGACCGTCCGCAACGTTTCTTGACGCACTTCGTTCTGTGCAGCAATAGTCAATCCCCAGGAGTTCCTAGGAACCGACGGCCTTTAACCTAGCGTCAAGACCTACTGTCCAGAAGGAAGTACGCGCGCGGCCCTACGGCCCTCAATACACAATATGTATTTATTTAGCACAATATTTCTCAGCTGTGGAAGGAAAAAGATACAAGGAAGAAGCTTGATATATGTACAAAACAAGTTTCAATGATACGAGTGTTCAAAATTGATCATGGGAAACGAGGATATTGCAGTTATCAATTTCAGCAAAGCAAGAAAAATTTTATTTGTCCTTAGTGTGAGAACGCAAAGAATATCGATGTTTCCCGGGACGTGTCTGCTCGTCGAACAAAGGATCCGTTGAAGAGACAGCGTCCTGCTGATCAGTTGGTTGATTTGGTCTTGAGTCTTTTGCTGACAAGTGTTCAACAGTGGCTTTCTGCTGCGCTGAGGGTTCTCCAACAAGCTGTGCGTCGCTAAAAGGTACAAACGCCGGCAATGTTTCAGTTTCTGTTGACGCAATGCCTTTCCTCACCCACGGGTCTGCCGGCAAAGGAATAGGGACTCGCTTACAATGGGTAGCATGTACCCAATTCTTCCGCCCCTCAAGACGAACGGCAGTCCTCGTGGCCAGGAGCACCTGGTAAGGTCCGGTGAAACGGGGGTCCAGATTGTTCTTGCGTGAGAAGTTACGGGTAACCACCCAATCCCCGGGCTGGAGCTGGTGGCCTGGACCCTCCGTCTGCGTCGGCAAGGCGTCGTAAACCTGTTGATGAATTAACCTCAGTTTAGCAGTCAAGTCATGTAAGTAGTCAATCAACATCGGATACTCAAGATCAACGAATATTCCTGGCCTAGGAACCCCCCACACATTCGCAGGACGGCCGAACACTATTTCATAGGGACTAAGCCCTATTCGGGAGTGTACAGTCGCCCTAGTTGACAGTAATGCTAGAGGCAAAGCGTCAGGCCACGAAAGTCCAGTCGTAGCCTGAATCTTCGCTAGTTTTAGTTTAAGGGTGCCATTGTACCCTTCAACCAATCCAGCTGACTGAGGATGATTGGCGCTGTGGAATTTTTGATTAATTCCAAGGCCCTTACACACACTCTTCATCACACTTCCAACAAACTCACTTCCGTTATCTGACCACACGACTCTAGGCATTCCATACCGAGGAAAGTATTCCTTCAGTAGGATTTTCGCAGTAGACAAAGCAGTATTGTCTTTGAGGGGATAGGCCTCGATCCATCGGGAGAATGCGCAAACCACAACCAAAACGTATTTCAGGTTATTGCATCGCTCCATATGGATGAAGTCCAATTGGATCACCTCAAAGGGATACGAAGGAGGAGCAAAACTGCCAGGGGGAGTTGGGGTTCCTTTGCCAGGATTGTACATTATACACACCATACAATTCTTCACCAGACGTTCAGCACATTTAGTAATTCCATCATTCTTCCACACATCAGCCAACAACTTGCAAATACCTTTCGCGCTAATATGTGCTAACCCGTGTGCCATTGTCACAACGGCCAGTACATACGCATCAGGCAACATCCATCTTTTCTGATCCGACAAATCAATCCAGCAACCATTCACATCCAACCTTCCCGTACTTTCTTTCCACTTCGTCTTTTCAGTATCAGTGGCCTCATTCTGTATTGCTTTCACACTCTCTATAGTATCCTCACACATACTCGATTCTGTAGGCCACCTAACCGAACTCGTCACATACATTCGAGTGCTAAGGTTCCGGGCAGTCTCCTTAGCAATCTCATCTGCAAACGCATTACCACGACCAACATCATCCGTCACTTTACGATGCGCACTACACTTAACAATTGCAACTTGAGCAGGCAAAGTCAATGCATCCAAAAGATCGTTCACAAGCTGGCCATGCTGTATTTTCGTGCCATGCGACGTGAAGAAACCACGCTCTCGCCACAACCGTCCAAAGCTATGCGCTACACCGAAAGCGTACTGGCTATCGGTGTACACATTCACACGTTTACCTTTTGCTAACACACATGCTCTAGTGAGAGCAATCAGCTCTGCAGCTTGGGCAGAATTCTGATTCAATCTCGCAGTCTCAACAACAGTATTCAACGTCACAACAGCATAAGCAGTAGTCACATCACCATTCGGTAATTTAAAACATGACCCATCCACATACAGAGTGCCGTCCGGGTCTTCCAATGGGGTGTTTTTAAGGTCCACTCGACCTTTTGTTTCCTCTTCTGTCCGCAAGTAACAGTCATGTTCTGTTACTTCATCTGACTCTGCACTAATTGGTAACAAAGTTGCCGGATTTAGGACATTACAACGCTTTATCTGAATGTGGCTTGCCAAGAGCGTCAATTCGTACCCAGATAACCTCGCACTCGTCAAGTGCTGAGTTTTCGTACGATTCAAAAGAGTATCGACTGCATGCGGAACCATCACCGTAAGCATATTATCCATGACCAATCCTGCTGATTGTCGGATGGAGACCGCAGCTGCCGCAGTTGCTCTCAAACAACTCGGCAATGCTCTAGCTACTGGGTCTAAGGTCGAGGAAAAATATGCACATGGACGTTGCTTACCACCAAAAGGTTGCGTTAAGACACTCAAAGCACAACCTTCCCTCTCGTGAACATATAACGTGAACGGCTTGCTGTAATCAGGGGTACCTAACACAGGAGCCGAACACAATGAATCACGTAATTCAGAAAAACTTTTCTGACATTCTTCCGTCCATGGTAAAGGAGTTGAAACATCCTTGCACGTAAGAGCCACCAATGGTTTCGCTAGCAATGAAAAATTAGGAATCCACTGCCTGCAGTACGACGTGATACCTAGAAAGGCACGCACATCTCTTTGGGTTTGTGGCACAGCCATTCGCGCAATCGCTGCAATTCTCTCTGGGGTCAATCTCCTTCCCTCCTTTGACAATAAGTGACCTAGATAGGTTACTTCTTGACAACAATATTGGAGTTTAGAAGGTGACACCTTGTGATTTAACTCACAGAGATGTTGCAGCAACGATACCGTAGCAATTTTGCAAATGTCCTGAGTATCAGCAGCCACCAATAAGTCGTCGACATATTGGATTAAAGCCGCACCAACCGGCAACCTAAACGCATCTAGTTGACCCTTCAAAGCTTGACTGTAAATCGATGGACTTTCACAGTAGCCCTGAGGAGCGCGTTTGAACCGGAAGCTACGTCCACCAAGAGAGAAACCGAAAAGGTCCCTGCTCTCTTCGGCAATCGGGATGCTGAAAAACGCATTTTTCAAATCAATCACCGAGAACCACGAAGCAGTAGCTGGAATCAGAGTCAGTAGCGCCGTGATGTCAGGCACAACAGGAAATTGAGGAACCACAATTTTATTTACCTCCCGTAAATCGATAACAAAACGATAAACAGGCGGTTTGGTAGGATCAGTACGTTTAAGAATGGGCAGTACAGGGCTGTTGCACACGTTTCCCCGAGTCTTCTCAATAACATCTTTCTCGATCAAATCATAGATGATCGCTAACAAAGCTCGTTCACCATCAAGGGAGATACGGTATTGGGGAATACGTGGCAATCGCACATTCCATTTCAACTGAACAACATAAGGGGAGATATCAAGTAGGCCCACATCATTTGGACCCGTCGCCCACAAAGACGCAGGAAGAGAATCCAATTCCGGTGGAAGCTTATCGAGGGACAAATACATGGGAGAGACTACTCTCTCTCCTAACGTAAGCTTTACACCCGCAGGAGAACAATACAAAGTTGCATACAAACGTTTAAGCAAATCCAGACCCAAAAGATTTTCACCACAACCAGTGGTTAAAATCAACGGAGCTTCGAGCTCACGAGGCCCAATTTTAAGGGGCAAAGGGTGTGAAACTGGATTGCTAACGGGGGCGCCAGAGAATCCAACGGAAACATTTGTTAAGCCAGACAAAGGTGCGCCAGGGAGTTTCGAATGCATGATAGAACTTTTCGCTGCACCAGTGTCCAACAGAAAAGGCTCAACGACGCCCGATGTAGCAACTGCGACGTAAGGCCCTCTCTGATCAACCGGAACTGATACCACTCCCTCTCCTTGTCTTTGGCTGTCCTAGTAATTACGATCGTCAGTTCCCTGATCGACGTAATAATCGTCTACATTGTACTGCGCAGATCGTCCTTGCGATGATCCACGTTGATCGAAACAGTTATTAGAATTAGATGAATGGTCAGAACGGTCGTTCTGAGCACCACGACCTCTACCGCGTGATGCATGCTGTGAACCACCACGGCCTCCCCTAGACGAATTACCACTATTACGGTCATTTAAAGCAGGACAATCAAATTTAATGTGTCCCTCCTGTCTACAATAAGCACATTGATTGTACCCTAATGAAGATCTTTGGAAAGAGGAATCATTACGCGGCTGCGATCGATTCGATTGCGACTGTGATCTATTCTGCTGAGGCGCATTCTGATTAGAACGCGGCGGATACGCTTGTTGCAACAACACTTTAGTTTTTAGCTCTTTCGTCTTTTTATCAGCACGGTCAGTTTCCTCTTTTTCTCTATTTTCATAATATTGTGCCGTAGCCAATATCTGAGCTGAGGTAGAAACGGCCCATGCACTTTCTGAATTCTTTAATTTATTGCTCAAGTCGGGCAATAAGTTCGATACGAATTTATCCACAAACAACCGTTGTCCACCCTCAGTACCCATATCCTGTCCACTATGATCAACGAATGTTTCCTCAAACCTCGTGAAGAAGTCTGATACACTCTCATCTTTCTTCTGCTTACAGGCTGACAACTTGTCCCAATTTACCCTCATAGCTGGCATAAGCGTTTTCATTAATGTAATGATTCGCTGGGGGAGAAGAGCAATCAACTGATCGGGTTTAGTAGCAGCCACTTGTCCAGCGTCTGCCGCTGTAATGGCATTCCAATCACCACCTAATTCATTTGCGTGATCTTGGTGACGAATCTTAGCCCATACCGGTTGCGGTACGACATTGCCAAACAACATGTCGATATCGGCAAGATTCATTATCGTAGCATCTACGAGCTGCGATAATTCCTTATAATACCCAGCAGGATTTTTGCGAGGATCGGGCAAAGTTTGTTTCACCTGAAGCACTTCCGATCTTTTCCATGGGAGGTGTATCCACACTCTCTGGAAATGTGCCGGAACTGGCTGAGCACCAGTATTATCAGCTGGTACCCAAACCGGCGGAACTTCACGCATAGGATATTGGCCAGACTCATCTTGTTTTTCAATGTCCTCAACGAACAATGCATGAGGAATAGGAGCGGGACGAAGAGATAGTAACCGCTCAATAGCACGTCGGACATTAGTATCTACTATCAGTCCAGTTGCGAACTGAAGTCGAAGTTCAGACAGGGCGGTCAGCACCTCGTCAGGCGCATAGGCCACTATCTGATCATGTAAGAACTTGCACATTTCATCAAACACATATCTCTGAGTTGGTATGTTGAATTGATCAAACGTTTCGAGGACAACACGAGGTGGATTTCTAACAGGGTTTACCATCCAACCCATCGCCATATTGTATAGCGCAACACGTTCTCTATTAGCAGGAAGCTGGCTACGTCTCTGAGGACCATCAGAACCAGCAGACCCAAAAACAGGTCCGAGCGACTGAAAGAAGTTTGTCACACTGGGAGAATTACGATTACGAGTAGAGGGAGAAGAGTAAGACACAGGACTAACAAGAGAAGGAGTAGAGACATTAGCAACAACAGGGGTTAACAACACAGGAGCAGTAGCGTGAGCAGTAGCGGGAACAGGAGTATGTGGAAGCGGAGGAGCAGTAGGAATAGAAACAGGCAAAGGAGCAGGAACAGTCGGAAGAGCGGGTGCAGGTTGAGGAACTGGAGGAGGAATAACAGGTGGAAGAACAGGTACGGCAGGGACCACAGGAGCTGCGGTACCCTGTACGTACGGAGGTGGCGACTTCATAAGATAGGACATTAAAGAATCCTCAACTGCCTCTTCCTTCTTATCCGACTCCGTAGGCAAAACAGGATAGCATTTATCTATGGACATACGCTGTAGCCTCTCAAACACTTCCTTATCCTTATCCTCCTTATCACGCTGAAACTGCTCAGCTTTCTTCACTATGGTAGCAACATTATCTCGCTCACTACGTTTATTCTGTCTGATCTCTTTCTGTCGGGCTTCTTTGCGCCAGAACCGAAAGGCATCAAACATGGCCGGCCTAGATTTGCGTTCGAACAACTTTATTTCCAAATTATCTAAGATCGACGCCTCGAAGCTACCGTGAGGTGGCCAACGAAGGTCGCCGTCTTTCTTTGTATATTTTATCCAATAATCGTTAAAAGCAATCGGGCCTAGCCCATGTTTGCTATATAAGTCATAAGTAGGAGTTCCAACCGGAGGTATCGGACACGAGTCCTCCAGCAGGGAATCCGCACCACAAGGTCTACAACAACTGAACAAAGTACTGCGACCAGGCATCTTGCACACTAGCCGAGTTTCACAAACTTCAAGGGTTACGGGATTTACCAAGTCCCAACAAGAACAAAACCCTCGGTTTTTGGCGGCTGCAGTCGTCAAACAAATACAACAACAAAGTACGCTAGCAAAGTGTCACCGACAAAAACACTCACACAGCGTGTACAACAAAAACACTCGCTAAAGTGTTTACAACAAAGACACTCGCTAAAGTGTCTACAACAAAAACACTCGCTAAAGTGTTTACAACAAAGACACTCGCTAAAGTGTCTACAACCAAGAACTCTGGGAGCGACCCACAAATACTTAACTCAAAGATCAATGGCGTCCTCAGGAAGGCCCGTCAATCGTCTCGCTATACCAAGGTCTACGCCAGGCGCCAAAACAGGTCTACAGTCAGGGCAGCAGTCCGTCGCAGCCGTTAGGAGGCGGGAATCTTCGCGGGAAAAGTCTTCGGGCCACTTATTTCGACAACAGGATCGATGAAGCGGGGTGCACCTTCCCTCGGAGATTTCACACGAAGTTCCTCACGATCGTCGGGCTTGGACCGGTACCACTGATGCAGCCCCACGAGTTGGGCGCCAACTGAAGGACTGGGCTCTTTTGGACCCAGCGGTGCCAGGGCACAACACCTGAAACCTTCGTGGGTAACCTGCTCCGGCGTACAAGTCACAGAGACACGGGACACTTCCTTCGGCGTCAAAGAGTCAAGGTTTATTTACTGCAGGGAACACAGAAGTCACAGGAAGTACATCGAATGTAGTTCGGGGAGACTGCTTCAAATTGGTTTTGTGGATCGCTCCTTTTATACAGTTTTTACCCATAGGATAACATGAGACACAATAGTTTACAACCCGGTTCCCACATTTAGCTCTCAGAGGGGTCGCTTTGGTCACTTTGAAACACATAAGGTCCGGAACATAAGTGCGGAAACATTTGGCGGTTCCCAACTGTAAAAACCCATCTTCCCACCATTAGCAAATTCCAATCAGCAATAAAGTAGATCGAAATAGGAACGAAGACAGGTGCAGAGGAAGACGGAGACAGTGGGGAGATCGGAAAGGGTGTAAAAGGGGAGGTATCGAGAAGCACGAGATACAGGCATCAAAGGGACGTGCCTAATGAGATGCACGGCTGAGACAATAAGTCCGTGCGGCAAGATGAGCCTCGAGCGGCGCCATCTGCCTTACAGCAGCAACCCCCTTGTCATAAAGACACTTTCAAAGAACATGTGTCTTCCGCAAATATCTTGGGAGTCCCAGGGTCGCGAAGCGGACAGCGTCCGTTCGCTGACTACTTGAGGGCAAGAGACAAAATGGATGCCGTATCTAAGATGGAACCCGTGGGTACAGATGAAAAGCCCACGTAACAAACGAACGGTTTAAGTTAGCACAGCGAAACTGCGCACACTTACTAAACTCGTCATTTGCGGTTCATAGATACCAGACTCGACCATATTCGTGCGAGTCGAAAACACCACTTACAATTGTCACGGAACCTCACGCCCCACGTGCCTGCAATTTATAAATTTCCAGAGGTGGGCCAATTGGTTTAACAGAGGATTTATTGAAGAGCTTAAGAATGGCTCCCTCTTTTTGAGAGAGCTTTAGTTGGGATTGTATTTGGTGTTGTACCCAGGTCATATTTTCATTAAGGGTGAGACCCAGATACTCAAACGCCTGAACTCTTTCAAGCCGGACTCCACCTATCGCGGGGCTCGGACGTGTTGTTATCGGAGGGTTAAAAATCATGAATTTTGTTTTCAGGGTATTTATTTCTAACCCCCGATCCTGACAGAAAGACACAAAGCCGTCCAGAACTCGCTGGATGCCCATAGGGGTCTTGGAGAGTAACAGGGTATCATCTGCGAACATGATCGCAGAGATCCCAGACCCAGTAAGCTTTGGAGCGTCGCTATTGGAGACCGCATTCAGGTGGGCGATTACCCCGTTAACATAGAGGCAAAACAGGGTGGGCGCCAAGACGCACCCCTGTCTTACCCCCCTGCCAACGGGGAATCTAGCTGACAAAGAACCATCTTTCCCACACCTGACCTGTGCGAAATTCTCAGTGTGGAGTTGAATTATCATTTTCAGAAGAGGGGGTGGAATACCCAATTCCGAAAGCACACTCCACAGTTTCCGGCGAGGGACTAGATCGAAGGCCGCACGAAGATCCACAAAGACAGTATATAGTGAGCCGCCCTCGATCTTAAGTTTTCCAGAAAAGCATGGTTAATCGAAAAATCTGGTCCGTGGTGGATACATTCTTTCTGAACCCAGCTTGATAAGGGCTTAAGATGTCGAATTCCTCCATCCAATCTAAGAGGTGGTCTAGAATCAACCTTGTGAAGAGCTTTTGCGACACGTCAATGAGGCGGATTGGCCTGTAATTGGCTGGGAGCAGAGGTGAGCCCTTCTTGAAGATAGGGACTATCTCTGCTCCCAGCCAAGTACTTGGGACCGCTATGCCCCCCAAAATTGCATTGAAAATAACCATTAGATAGGGGGCCCAGACCCTGGGTTCGTGTTTGAAAAGATCACCGGGCACTTTATCCAGCCCTGGGGCTTTACCAGATGGAAGTTTGGAGATGGCAGCTCTAACTTCTTCCTCAGTAAAATCAAGCTCGGTCGTATCAGGCATAAAACTAGGAACTAAACCTCCTAGAGCCAGGTCCTCAGTAGAGTTATCCCTCTGGTACAAGGTATGAAAGTGTTCTTCCCACACCTACGCAGCGATGTTAGGTGCTACTCCCAAAACGGGGCCAGCCGACCCCATGCTCACAATTATTGACAATGCAGATGTTAAGTTTTCCCAATTCTCATTCCCCCACTCAACCTTGGCATGGTGAATTAACTGCCGATAAACTATCCTCCTTTGTTTTATAAGTTCCCTGTTATTATTTTGTTTCAGGGCCTCGAGGAGTTCAGTTTTCGCAGATCTACAGGCCTCATTGTACCAGGTAGATTTGTTACCTGCACTTCTCCCTCTAGAACCTGGGGGGTTTAAAATCTCTGCTAAGGTATTGGCTAGTTCCTTGTGAAGATCACCTAGCCTAGTATATACTTCAGGCGGGGGGTGCTGCAGCTTTAGGGCGCCAGCGGCTTCCAATACCGGAATTACCTGAGCATATAGCTCCGCCACTAGGTCTGGGTGAGTGACCAATTTATCCCATCTAACCCTACGCCTGTTGTTTGATAAAAGCACCCTATTGACTGGTCCGCACTCTGTGATGCGGGTATCTTTGGAGATACTGGGCGATAAAAAGTCTAAGATCAGCGCATTATGGTCGCTTTCTCCCCTAGGTACCACCCTACAATCATGAACCTTGTGCCAAGCACAGCTCTCCACAAAGATATAATCCAGGCGTAACTCCTGCCCAGGTTTATTAAAAGTGCACCTTGAAGGGATATCCGATTTTACACGGCCATTACAGGCCGTGATTGAGTGGTTCAATGTCAGGGTCATGATTTGTACGGCCAGTGGTGCCTATGATCTTGCAGGGGGACCCACCACTTGAGGAATTTTCCAATGCTCATCCTCTTCCTGGTTTGCACCATCCAACAGGCCCACAAGTGGCTCAAAATGAGAATTGAGGTCTCCCCCTATCACAAATGTAACCCCCATGGGGAATCTCATTTATGAAGGTGGAGAGCTCTTCAATGGTTCTGGACTCAGATGTAATACTCACAGGTCTAGAGTAAATGTTGACCAAAGCGAGTCTAGAACCAATCTGCCACTCTAGGACCACACATTGCACATCCTCTGTTGCAGTATCCATGACCCTGGCGCAACAGCCCAAGTGGACCCCCACCCAGATTGTTAACCCCCCCCCCCGACGGTCTACCCTTTCCCCCCCACCTTGCAGGGGCTGTGTATGAGGCAAATCCAGATCGCAATTGTTCTCACCTCGCCCAGGTTTCCTGGAATAGACATACATCATTCGTATCTATGAAAGAGCCCCACTAAGGGCAGGCCATTTTGTTACGAAGACCTGCCACATTCCACGAGAGAATTTTTAGTTGTGTAGAATCAGACGGGGGACCTTGGGTTCACGAGGTGGATTCTACATTGGTGGAAAGAGTAGCCACATTATGCAAAGATGCTTGCCCCATAGCCTGACTATCAATATTAGGCCCAGAAGAAGCAGCCACCGGTATCCCTGGGTGGGTGATCCTCACACTGCCTGCTTCCTGGCCGCAACACTGAATCGAAGCGCCCGTCCCCCCATCTCGGCCCCCAGAACCAGCTTCATGGTACAGTCAGTCTACCTGGTCCAGGCAGCTATACCTGTTGCTGTGAGATAGTAGGTGGGCACAAAGGGCTCATAAAGATTACTCCTGAACCCTCTGTTGTGTCCCCTAGGTCCCACCCTTGTCCAACCCTCTTCAAGCCCAGATTCAGGTTGGATGTTAGCGGGTGGGTAAAAGAATGACAATGGGAGTGTCTGGATTGCGGTGTCTGCCATTCTGCCCGGCCAGTTGCAGATATGCGAGACAATCCCAGGATTCCTAAAGTTTACCAAAATACAATCGCCCTTGATTATTTTGTTAGTATATCCCACCCACAAAACCCTTCTGACCATTAACATTTCACTTGAGATATGGGGGGGAAGGGGTCTATGGGTGTTCAGCCAGTTAGCTACTTTATTTTTCAAGGACGCAAAAGATTCTACTGCTGAGTTGCTAAGCTCGGGAACTCCGGTTAAAACCACTACGTGGGGAGCAGCCTCAGGGGGTAAGTTGACTACCTTTTTCAACCTCACTCTATTGCCATCAGCATTAGACCGCTCAACATTCACCGTAGCCTTACTGACCAACCTATTAGAATTTACCGATACAACAGACTCGGTGTTCTGTACTGAGATAGGGGGGATTACTTGGGCAGGGATGGTTACTGAAATGGGGAGGTTGGGTGGAAAAACATCCCCCGATTGGCTTCAGGGGCCCTCTGCGTGCTTCTCAAAGATTTTAGATGGTCCACCATGCCCCGGTGGCCGTTTCTATTGTTTGTAGCCTAAGATCGATACGGTCAAGTCTAGCAACTAGGGGGTCAAGCAAAGTTTTCAAAATGTTTCCGAGGGCATGAGTGAGCTGGTCGCCCCCAGCATTCGCTACATCCCCAAATCTGAATGCGGTGTGCTGCGCCACAGGCAGGATTTGGGGGGGTGGGTTAATAATACCATTATTAGCTGGAGGGACCACCGTGACTGCTGTGGGACCTATGGTCTCATAGTTAGTGGGCCCTTTGTCTAGTTTAGCCTTTTTTCCACCCCTAACCTGCGCCCCTCGTTTCCTTTTTGGGACAGCCCCTTCCCTAATTCCTCGTGACTGAGGAGTAGTAGAATCGTGCCCACCTCCAGATGACACACTGTTTTCATTTGATGGCACAGGACTAACCTCAGGAATAACCGGGAGGGAGTCTCTATGCATTACGGGGCTGCACCTAAGCTCTTGGAGTACAGTGGTTATTGTTTGATCAATACTGTCTAGGATGGCTGTAGGGGAATCCCCGGCCTTTTCAGGGGTTTTGGCATTAGCTATTAAACCCAATGAGGATCTTCTAACACTTTCAATTCTCTGCGAGAGCCGTCTTTCTAGAATAGTTAATTCATTAGTCACAAGTGAATTTGCTCTGAGCAGAAAATTGTCCAAAGTACCTGCCACCATGGTACTCAAAGCCGTGGCTTTACTTCTGGTTTCCCGGGTTGTCATAGTCCTTACTCCACAATGGTCCTCCGCCCAAGAATGAGTAGGTGCCTATTGTACACTGGCGCAAATAGTCAAACGCCAAGAGGGGTGGCCCGGTCCGGTCTTACTCGGTCTGTAACGGGCTAGAACGGGCCCGCCCTTGGCCCGGGCTTCGCCCGGCGCACGTCCGTGAGGCGAAGAGGTGCTGTCGATTAAATCCATCCAGGAAGGGGCGGGAACAACAGGGGAAGAGGACTTGTGGAGAAGTGTGGCTCAATGGTTAGAGCGGCAGACCCTGATGCAGAGGTCTAGCCCGGGACCAGGGTTCAATTCCCCGCCTCGGCGGGTCTTGGGCTCAAATATTCCACGGACCTGATAATTCTCGCCTCGGTGCCTATTCCAATCATGGAGTCCCACTCTGCAACTCTGGGCAATAGCTTGCTTAATCTCCACAACGGCCCCCACAACGCTAAGGATGCCTGGCCTCCACCTTGGGGGTGCCCAGGAGTGGACGCCTCACAGGGAAAGCCAGGATGGGTTCCACAGCGGTATTCGTACAAGCGCCTTGAGACCCTTGCGGGTGAGTAGTGCGCTATACAAGTATCAATTTACAATTTACTCAGCTGTGAGCAGGGCGGAATGCTGGTCCTCGCAGTCCCCGGTAAAGTGCTCCTCTAATCAGCAGCAGCCACAGCGAACGGCGGGGGAAGTGAGAGGTCTCTTCAGTATCCAGGCAGGGGCAGGAACAACAGGGGAAGAGGACTCAGCTGTGAGCAGGGCGGAATGCTGGTCCTCACAGTCCCCGGTAAAGTGCTCCTCTAATCTAATTAGTGACTGGTCGTGATCAATGACATAGTGCTGTACAAGAGTGACATGTATAACACATATTTACAAATATGAACGGTATTTTACAAGTAAGTCCACCGTGGAATGCATAAGCCACAACAGGATATAATATTTCCTTGTTCTAGTTGAGGAGTTGGTGGACGGATTGAGCTAACAACGTCGACGTTTCAACCCTAATACTTAGTGCCTGCCACCATGGTACTCGAAGCCGTGGCTTTACTTCTGGTTTCCCGGGTTGTCATAGTCCTTACTCCACAATGGTCCTCCGCCCAAGAATGAGTAGATGCCTATTGTACACTGGCGCAAATAGTCAAACGCCAAGACGGGTGGCCCGGTCCGGTCTTACTCAGTCTGTAACGGGCTAGAACGGGCCCTCCCTTGGCCCGGGCTTCGTCCGGCGCGCGTCCACGAGGCAGAGAGATCTTGTCGATTAAATCCGTCCAGGTAGGGACGGGAACAACAGGGGAAGAGGACTCAGCTGTGAGCAGGGCGGAATGCTGGTCCTCGCAGTCCCCGGTAAAGTGCTCCTCTAATCAGCATCAGCCACACCACAGCGAACTGCGCCCGCGGAGCGGGGGCCGTGAGAGGTCTCTTCAGTATCCAGGCAGGGGCGGGAACAACAGGGGAAGAGGACTCAGCTGTGAGCAGGGCGGAATGCTGGTCCTCGCAGTCCCCGGTAAAGTGCTCTTCTAATCAGCAGCAGCCACACCACAGCGAATGGCTCCCGCGGAGCGGGGGCCGTGAGAGGTCTCTTCAGTATCCAGGCAGGGGCGGGAACAACAGGGGAAGAGGACTCAGCTGTGAGCAGGGTGGAATACTGGTCCTCGCAGTCCCCAGAAAAGTGCTCCTCTAATCAGCAGCAGCCACACCACAGCGAACGGCACCAGCAAGGGCTTATCATGGCTGATTGCCAGGGCTAATGGGTTTGTGCAGCTAGGCTGTTGGTGTATTACGCTCCTGGTTTCTGCCTATATGATGGGGGCCTAATGTTAATTACGGTTTATGCTAATGCCAGTCATACTGTGCTCTTACCCCTAATGTTTGATTCTATACTGATGCCAGGCATGATGTGCTTTCACGCCTCATGTTTTATTTCATGCTGACCTGCCCAAAGGCTGATGCTTATTGTTTCTTCCCCTCACATTGATATTGCTGATGTTCCATGTCATTTGATAAGGCTTGTCTTTATTTCAGCCCTGAAAACAAATGGACTTACCCTTTTCTTCTTTTCAGTTACCCTGTAAATAATCCCTGTGTATATATTGCCCTGGCGCCAGTTGGCACAACATTGTGATCACTGTGTTTGTCTTTGCAGGTTGGAGACAGTACAAGAGTTATTCTTTTTCATCCAAACCAGTGTTGTGTCTCTTTTTGTGCTGTGCCTGGTGTGTCGTCTGTGCGTACTGCGTGGATGCTTCACACATGTCCTCAGGAGCTTGGCCTGCCTGCTCTGAACCATGCTACCCCCGTAGAATTGGTCACCCCATTTCTAACATCTTCATATAGATGAATGAGCACTGGTGCTCTCGGTGGATGCAGTTGGATGCTTTGTTAAGACCGGAATCTGGTGCCCTCTTTAGCACGTAGTGTGTCTGCTCAAAGTGCTATAAGTAACTCTCAAGCGTGTAAAAAGTCATTCATATTTAATTTATTTTGCTGTGGGGCTGATTGTATGGTTAAGCATATTTTAATCATTAAAGATAATGGGGTAACCCAGTAACCCTCAGAACCTGGGTAGGTATGCTAAGGAAAAACAATGGTTCTGCCGGGAAACACGTATAATTGGTATACCGTACTTAATACGTTTCATGAAATTACATTAGTCATCATATAGTAAAACAACACACCCAGGGGGAATAACAACTTAATTCAGAAGGTGAGTTCCTTTTTAATTATACTTTTTAGATATGTAAGTTAATATCTGGCTGTCCAAAACATAGAACAACAATTAAGCAAGTGAGGAGAGATACAATTAGTGACTGGTCGTGATCAATGACATAGTGCTGTACAAGAGTGACATGAATAACGCATATTTACAAATATGAACGGTATTTTACAAGTAAGTCCACCTTGGAATGCATAAGCCACAACAGGATATAATATTTCCTTGTTCTAGTTAAGGAGTTGCGTGGACGGATTGAGCTAACAACGTCGACGTTTCAACCCTAATACTTAGTGCAGATTCATAAGCATCTGGGGCGGGTCTTCATCAGGACAGGGGAGGGTATGACAGCCTAATAGCTTGAAACGTGTAGCACATAGATTTAGTGCGTCCCTATTTCCGGAGGTGTCAGCCAACACCTTACACTCACATCAAGGGATTTTTATCTTTACAACCATGCAATACTTTTATCACTAGCCGATGGAATGAATTATACAGGGGCCGCCGTAGCAATCTCCAAAGTTTATTAAAGTCAAAAGAGAGACGTCCTCGTCCGTCCGGATCTTCTACAAAGTGAGTATGGTCACTTGGTGCAGGACCACTCATCTCAGAAGGCTCAAGTAGTGACGATGTGGTTCAAAGGCTTAAGTGCTGACACTTTCAGATGAGTTACCAGCACACTAGAGGCTCATGTTTTGTGAAGGCATCTTCACACGCTGGTCCAGCTAATGTTGTCAAGTCAAGCAGTGCTTCGTTTAAAAATTATAGGTATTATAACCATTAAAAGCATTATTGGCTTCTTTGAAAGATGATGTAGCAGTGGATGTAGCCCTTGAAATCCCTCTATCTCAACAATCCTGCTCTGGGGCAAAGATTTGGGCAGACACAACAATCTTTTGAAAGAATCTTTGATAGAATCATTTTGGCCGGGCTCAGTATGATTACTTTTACTGTCTCTGTTACATACTCTTCAGTAACCTCCAGAGAGGCTTTTATGTTTAGAGGTATTCTCTCCTTTGGAGAGGGGTTTACATTGGAGGGACATTCATGGACTTGAGTGTCTCTCGTTTTACTTGAACATGTAATCTCCTCTACCTCCAGGAGAGCTTCTGACACTATTAGGGTTGGCCGTCCAGACGGCGTGCTAATTCTGCTTGCCATGCCATCTCAGGGTGGGTCTGTTACCTGCCCTGTAGATCAGACAGAACCTTTTTCTTGTCTTATGAAGGTACTGTGACCACCTCACTCCATGTCATTGCGAACACTGTCTCCTGTCATGAACGTTTCACCTACGTATTATATATTTCAGGTGTGTTAATCTAATTAGTTCATTGAACGCAATATAAACCCACAACAACAAGAATTTGTTATGCTGTCACACAAAAGTCCTGGCCTGGGATCAGTGTACGTAACGACCTAGTGGTCACAGGATAGAATGGTCATTCTACCAACCTAGATGCCCTTTCCTGGGCCTCTGCGTTAGTGGAATTCGGCTCTTGTTTGATGTGCCTCTGATACATGTCAGCTGTAGTTGCCTGAGCCGGGTTTGGTTTTGCTGACTTGGGCTGGGGTGACTTTATACCTTACACGGTCTGCTATTTCCGACTTCTAAACCTCAGACATGTGGTTTATGGGAGGTCTGTGTGAAAAGAAGCTGCCTGAAGATTGTTTTATTAGCCTAGAAACATATCTGGGGAGAGGTGTTTGGGCCAGTGGCCAAGGCTCCTAAAATTCAGTTATGCCACTAGCAACATTCCTATGTCGGTTAGACGATGCGATTTGCTGCTGGGGCTCTGACTTCGTTATTTTGAAGGTCCATTTATGAAGTGTATTGAGATGCTGAGGCCATGACCATGTGTTTGCTTGATGGTCTGTTCTATCACAAGATCTCGCACCACTGTCCTGTGTTCAGCGTAGGAGCATTTCCTGTGGTTATGCTATCCCTAAGTAGTTTATAGAATATTTGGTCTGGAAGCTTAATTGGTGATCTTCTGTGTCTGAGACCAGGGTTCCACCCAGGCTTCATTACTTGGCCAAAAGTTACTTTAAAAGCATTAGCCTTCACATCAGCAGGGAATTCGCTGAGGGATAGTTTTTCTGTACTGCAATATTAATGGAATCTATGGACTGCATGTCTGTTGAAAGGAGACCTCGTGCAGGTACCTTTGTGTTGCTAACATTTGTCTGTTCTCCAATTCTCTCTTGCGAGAGTTCTGCACGTGCAGTTTGCGGCTAAATTTATTTTTGGTGTGCCTTGATTCTTCCTCTGAGGATACACAAGTTTGAAGTTGAAAATGCAACAACCAATGTGCGTAGGAAACCTAAAATGAGAGCCTTTTATAGGTCAATAGACTACATCCTTCAAGAATGGGGAAAACATAAAATAAATATATGAACAGCACACACAAACACATTAGCTGTATGCATACAGTCAGCACTCTTCTTGGATATAGGTTGTAGTTTCCAAAATTGTTAATGGGTAGCCAGTTTAGGCACAAAGGGCCCAATTCACAGAACTAACTTAAGACAAAATCCTAAACTTACTACCATTTTGGTATTCACAAAAGGCACTTACTCATTTCGGTATTCACAGAAGTTAGGAGTCCTAACTTTAGGACTCCTAAATTCCTTCTGTGAATACCGAAAGTCTTAAAGTTAGGATTTTTCTCAGTTTAGAATTAGTAAAGTTAGGAGTCCTAACTTTAGGACTCCTAAATGCCTTCTGTGAATACCGAAAGTCTTAAAGTTAGGATTTTTCTCAATTTAGTAGTAGTAAAGTTAAGACTCCTAACTTTACTACTCCTAAACTGAGAAAAATCGTAACTTTAAGACTTTCGGTATTCACAGAAGGCATTTAGGAGTCCTAAAGTTAGGAGTCCTAACTTTACTACTCCTAAACTGAGAAAAATCCTAACTTTAAGACTTTCGCTATTCACAAAAGGCATTTAGGAGTCCTAAAGTTAGGACTCCTAACATCTGTAAATACCGAAATGAGTACGTGCCTTCTGTGAATACCAAAACGAGTAAGTGCCTACTGTGAATACCAAAATGGTAGTAAGTTTAGGATTTTGTCTTAAGTTAGTTCTGTGAATTGGGCCCAAATCAAACAAATCGGAACAATTTATTACATATAAAAACAAGCATTGAAAAGCCAATCGGTCTGCCCTTTCACATAGCTACAATAACTCAAGTAATTACCAGACCGGGGCACAAGGTATTTCAGTTGAGCTGAGCTCCCAAAACTTTGACGGAACAGAGTTTGAAGATATTTTGAACTATGGCCTTCACTAACTTTGAAACTAGGAATTTAGTAGTTTTAATGTTGTTTTGTGTGCCATTGGTAGTTAATGCAGTACTGTTGATGTTGCAACAAGTTCGAATTTTATACAAACTGTATGTTTGCATAATAGTGGTGTAATACAAAATGATGCCCTCCTCCCTGCAAAGTTCGATTATGGACTCCTCCAAATCTGATAGTAAGGAGGAAAAACTTGTAAGCAAGTCTTATCAAAGAGGCTTTCCAGCCAATATATACCCTCGTGATCGAGGGCCCTTCAGAGTGCAGTCTCAGATGGTAAAATGCCATAAATTTCACATGACTGCCAGGAACTGTAGATTGTACATCATCTAAGAAGGATACATTACATACAAGGTACAGATAACGCCACTTATATAAATGTATATGTAAAGGTTTGTAAAGCCACACCAACACTTCACATGCGTCTCTATAAACACTATCCTAACATTATAAAATGCTTTAAGCACTGTGTGCAGATTCCAGAAGGTGCAGTAAACATACTTTCCAAGGCTTTAAAGAAAATACCTTTTCATATCCAAAACCTATTAAATATAAATGCACCTTGACATTTCCTCAGCATTTTATTTTCAAGTAGTGAGACGTCTTTGCTAATGAGGAATAAAATAATTGGTTCATCTGACATATTAAATGACCAGAGCTTTTAGAGGCTTGCTTTTGTGGGCAAACATTTACTGAAATATTCAGAAAAGTGTTAGAAACGCTCTCTGGAGATCCAGAGAGTTTTTTGTTGTTGTAGGGTTTAGGTGACATTTTTAAAACTCCTGAGAAATGCCTCTCACTGAAACGCTCAAGTTGGCAATCTTTGGGAAAGATGTAATTATAAGCGACACGCCTGCTTTATAGAATATTAATATAATGTTTGTTATTATACAAATTTTTAAGCAAGAACTAAGATCTCAAATCTGTGTTTTACAGAGATATACTTCGGAAAGCTGAGTGAGTGAATTACTGACCATTAGACTGACCATCAAGCTACACATTTGAAATGTGATTGCTTTTTTAAACTGTTTGATCACTCATGAAGAATAGTTGGGGAATTCTCCCCCAGCTGCATTTCTGTTACTCATGGAAGGAATATGAAGATGTTATATCACTGCCATTCAATTACTCAATAAAATTAAAAGAGTGATCCATTTACTCTAAATTTACTTCAACGATTAGAAGAGTGTAAGAATTTTAGAAAGATAGAAATGATTTACAGAAAGTAAACTCTGAAGGGAGAGGTTCGGATGAGATGAAATCCTTGTAATTGGGCATTATTACAGATTTACTCACTTCCAGTCGTGGTCCATGCAGGTCAAGTGCAGTGGGAATGTGGAGCGGTGTGGCGGGCCGGGAGCGGAGGGAAGTTGACAAATGACGGAATAGGCACAAAAAAAAAATCTTATCCTGTCGTCTGTCAGCATCCCCCCGCCACACGCGCTTACCTGCATGGACCGCTGATGCTTACATCTGGAACATAAAATGAAGGGGAAGGCTTCAGAAAATAACTGTGGTGAGAAGGGTCAAACTGTGAAGGGATATTCCCGACAAGAATATGGAAAACATAGCACCTCAATGACAAAGATGGGTAAATTGTGCAGCCTAGATGACCCTGCAAACACTTTATAAAGCATAGTGTCAGTGTCAGGAACCTTTCATTGCGATTCATTTCAGTTAGTTTTTGCCTGTAAAGAACACATGGGCTCCTGTGGATTCTTGAGGGCTCCATTAAGACCTTGGCGGAAGGAAGATTCACTTAATTCTTGATCCCATGGAAATTAATAGGTTTTTACAAATTTATGAAAAATTGTCAATTCCCTATCAACAGATCAGTTCTCTGAAGTCAGGAAGTCCTCTTTTAGGCTGATGCAGACAATGAGGTAGTTCTTAAATAAAAGTCAAAGGAACCTGCAGGTCCAATAGAAAAGAAATGTTGGGCTCCAGGATCAGTCGGGGCTCACAGTTGCGGATGCTCTTGATGCTAGAAAGAAGAACAAACAATCAGAAAAAGTGGTAATAAGAACCATGTATAAACACTCAGTGGAGAGACAATATTTGGCTCAATTTTGAATAAACTCAGGTCTTTTCATCATAGTAATAATGATGAAAATCTTCAATTCATAGTAATACCTGAAGTTCTATTATGCTGCTTTAAGCCATAGGCACATCAGGCATAGCAGCATGAACACCCAGCTTTCCATAAAACACCTTAAACACAGAATCACAAGATCAATTGGGCAGAGAATGTGTTGTAAGCAAACATTTCAAAAAGGCTTTGGCTGGCATAATGCTTCTAGCCGAATATGCACCAGTATCGACTCTACCTGGTTAATCATCTACCTAAGCCGTTGCATACTTGTGAAAGAAGAAACTGTGAAATTTAGATTTTAAAGGAATAATACATTTGGATACCTTCACCAGTGATATAGTAACAGATTAATTCAGCTTTGTGCATGGATATCACTTCAGGAAATTTCACTTTCATCACCACATATATTAATTACCAACACACTCAGCCCATCACGTGTACCAAACATAATAGTTCCACTGCTACTACCATTCAGGTAGGTCAATAGTTAAGTAAAGAATTTGTTACCATATAACACACTTAAGAGTAAAAATCTGTGCGATTTTGAGGCACTGGTTCGAGTTTTCATACATACGCACTCTATATAAAAGAGGGAATAAGCACCGAACTTGTTCCTCCAGCCATTGCACCACTAGTGCAAGCACGATTTGCGAGTAAGAAGCAGGAGGTGGTAGAACTGTTCCTGTCAAAAGCACAAAAAGTGATGGGAGGATGCGTGCAATAAGTCTAACCACTGGCAATCTCTCAGAGTAGCATTCCAACCCATTGATCTTCTTTCCACCATGTCACCGCAAGGTAGACCCAGCCATATGCAAATTGGTCTTGACCCAGCTCCAATGGGAACAGTGCAGCCCAAACTGCCAAGCCTGTATTGTTCCTGTGCTATATTAGTAAATGGTCCTCATATGCAAACCATTCACCGAAGAACCGCACCACTATCCTGACCTTGTTCTGCCAAACATAAAAACAGGTCTCTACCCTCATGCAAAGCTTGCTGATACATGCCACACATCAATCTTCTAAGGGAATTAAATACCACGAAGAACATCCCCAAATAAACCAAAAGTAAATATTACCACAACTTTAAAATTATTCAAATGAATAAAGGCAGCAGTGGCTTATCTTGTCTGCGGCAAACTAACACATGCTGGCTGCACATGAGTTGAATTTGGACCATGGTGCTAAAGGGATGGTTGTTTTCCTAAATTACAGTACTTTACTTTCTTCACACTGATCATGGTGTTTGTTATTTTCTGCTTGCAAAGTAAAATAAGAAAACAATGAAACTTAGCAGAGCTTATGAAATTGTTATGAAATTAATGAAAGATAAGAACTAGATAGACTAATACCTGCAAGGGATGCACCCATTAATATTTATGATAAATAAAACATGGCAAACGCTACAAACAAACTGATTTGGAGTAGGGCAGTATCAATGCAACAGAACCCTAAGCTTGCAGTTTAAAGAAATAGATGACGGTACAGTCCAACGTCCTTCTAATTGTACAGGAGTGGAGAATTTGTTAGTAGCGTTTCGCTTTCTAGGAAATACTTGTATGCATGTATTGGTATTTGTATGACGCAAAACTAGTGAGCGCTGTACGTTAAGTGGGGATTACAAAAACATTTTAACAGAAGGACATTAAGTGATTTGCCCAGTATCACAGATGTTCAGTTTAGGGACGAGGGAGGCAGTGGCGTAATATAACTTGAGGGGGCCCCCTGCAAAGTACAACGAAACCCCCCCCCCCACATGCGCTCCGGAGCTCTCAGGCCAGGTGCCCGCCGCCCATGCACAGTGCTGGAGGGGATTCCCTGGAGCTCAAGGCCCCCCGCACCTCGTGGGCTATAGGTGGTAATGTTACGCCACTGGAGGGCAAGATTTGAACATGGGCGTCCATGTTTAAAAGGCATCAGCTCGAGCTTCTAGGCCACATCGCCCTCGTGTTTCCCAATTCAATTAAATGGGTTGTACTGAGCTATCCGTGAAAGTGTTTATCATAGCTGACCATGGTTTTAGATCTTGCAGGCAGTAGGCAACGGGCGTGGGAAACATTTTAGCCAGTAGTGCATTACAGTAGTTGAAGGACTGGGTTATTTAAGACCCAGCGGTGCCAGGGGACAACACCTGAAACCTTCGTGGGTAACCTGCTCCGGCGTACGAATCACAGAGACACGGGACACTTCCTTCGGCGTCAAAGATTCAAGGTTTATTTACTGCAGGGAAACACAGAAGTCACAGGAAGTACAACGAGTGTAGTTCGGGGAGACTGCTTCAAATTGGTTCTGTGGATCGCTCCTTTTATACAAAATTCTCCCATAGGTTTACATGGTACACAAAGGTTTACGACTCGGTTCCCATGATTATCCCCCAGAGGGGTCGCTTTGGTCACTTTGATACATTCAAGGTCCGGAACATAAGTGCGGAAACATTTGGCGGTTCCCAACTGTAAAAACCCATCTTCCCACCATTAGTACATTCCAATCAGCAGTAAAACAGATCGAAGAAGGAACAAGGACAGGTGCAGAGGAAGATGGAAACAGTGGGGAGATTGGAAAGGGTGTAAAAGGGGGGGTATCGGGAAACACGAGCTACAGGCATCAAAGGGACGTGCCTAATGAGATGCACGGCTGAGACAATAAACCGGCACGGCGAGATGAGCCTCGAGCGGGGCCATCTGCCTTACAGTATCATCCCCCTCGTCATAAAGACACTTTCAAAGGACATGTGTCTTCCGCAGATATCTTGGGAGTCCCAGGGTCGCGAAGCGGACAACGTCCGTTCGCTGGCTACTTGAGGGCAAGAGACAAAATGGATGCCGTATCTAAGATGGAACCCGTGGGTACAGATAGAAAAACCCACGTAACAGACGAACGGTTTAGGTTAGTACAGCGAAACTGCGTACACCCACTAAACTCGTCATTTGCGGTTCATATATACCAGACTCGACCATATTCATGCGAGTCGAAAACACCGCTTACAATCGTCACGGAACCTCAGACGCTCCTTTTGCCCTCATGTAGGCAAGCACTAGTCGGAATCATACTCGATATTCATCAGACCATCTAGATGTTGCTGTAGCATAGCTCTGTCCAACCGAGCTCTTTTGGTAACAGGCGGCTGTCTTATACACGTTGTAGCACAGAGGCCACATAAGGCAGGACCACACTGCACACAAAGGCAACACGTGAACAGGAACGCCACAACAACTCCGATAATCATCAGAATCTTCCAACCCCAAGTCGACATCAGACCCCAAAACCACCCAAGTAGCGTCCAATCCCCTACATCCACGTGTATGGATTCAGAGATCTTATGCAACTTTGAGATGGCTTGATAGACAGTCGGAGCGTTATCTGGAATGAAAATACAGCAGCTCGAATGGATCACCTTACATACCCCACCTCGATCTGCTAAGATCACGTCTAAAACCATACGGTTTTGTAACGTCATAAGTCTATCCGCCTGAAGTTCTGTGGTGATATTACCAAGGGCACTGGCAGTAATATTAGCTGTCGATTCTACCACTCGAGTCAACTGTCTCAGGTTCCTACTATTAACCATAGGCCCCCAAAACGGGAGGAAACCCTTGAAAAAGTCTCCTGCCTCTTGACCGGCAGTGTCCTCTTCGCTAATTACGCCTCTCACAACTCTAGTCTTGTGATAGTCTGCGTCTACAGTGAACGTCGGAGGCAACAGATTTGCAATAAAACATGAGCCCACAAAGTCGGAGGGCAACCATGCATACGCACGATCATGACAGACAAAGTATGTACCCTTGGCAGCCAGAAACACAGGGGACGAGACCATCGGCAACATGTAATTTTCAGTGCAAGCACTCTCTCCAAGTCGGGCTTTCGATTTTCGGCCACGACCCATTAGACAAAAATTACCAATGTGGGGTACGACCCATATCGGAGGCGAGCTTTTAAGCTGTTTATCACTCGTGAGCGCACTATACTCAACCTTACTCAGGACCCTATAGGCTTGTACCTCTTCCTCCGGGATGAGCGACGGCTCATAGATATCTCTATCTAAGTCTTCTATCGCTATAGACAAAGGCTTGTGATACGAGCCAAGGTTAAAGTAGGGAGAACGTGGCTCTCGATTGGGGTAAGAATCTAGTGCGCTTCGAAACATTGTTTGAAATGCTCGAGCGGACCCCTGGGAACTATACGGTAAGACCAGATATGGAATTCCCTTATCCGTGGTATGTGGCATCAACCCACACACCCAACAATTAGTAGTGTTAACCACTAACTGGTGCTGGTGAAGGAGCTGAATAAAGGAATTATTGCGGAATTCTGCACGTCTAGCCTGCTCGTGTTCGGGTAAGATGTGGAAAGAATGAGGAGATGCAGTGGAGGTAAGTTTAGGATCAGAAGTAGGAGTAGGTATGGCAGAAGGTAAGAAGTAAGACATCGTGTAATACACCCCACCCGCCAATAGTGCAGAAACAGTCAAAAGCAATACGAATATTTGAAACATAAAACATTTGGTACGACTAAGTTGTTGTAGCTTGAACCTTTGCGCCTGAGCTTCTTCCAAGTCCATCAGCTTTGAAAACGCCATCCCCTATGACCGTCCGCAACGTTTCTTGACGCACTTCGTTCTGTGTAGCAGTAGTCAATCCCTAGGAGTTCCCAGGAACCGACGGTCTTTAACCTAGTGTCAAGACCTACTAACCAGAAGGAAGTACACGCGCGGCCCTACGGCCTTTATTTACAATTGTATATGCAAAATGTCTCTCAGCTGTGGAAGCAAAAATACATGAGGAACGAAACTCAATATATATATATACAAAATAATTACAATGATACGGGTGTTCAAACTGATCGTGGAAAACGGGATAATGCAGTTGTCAAGGAACAGAACGAAATATTTTATTAGACCTTAGTGCTGGATTGCAAAAAGTATCGAGTTTTCCCAGGACGTGTCTGTTCGTCAAACAAAGGATCCGTTGAAGAGACAGCGTTCTGTTGATCAGTCGAATGTTCTGGTCTTGAGTCTTTTGATGACAAATGTTCAACAGTGTCTTTCTGCTGCACTGAGGATTCTCCGACAGGTTGTGCGTCGCTAAAAGGTACAAACGCCTGCAATCCTTCGGATTCAGTTGAAGCAATGCCTCTCCTCACCCACGAGTCTGCCGGCAACGGAATAGGGACTTTCTACGTATGGGTGGCATGCACCCAGTTTTTCCGACCCTCTAGACGAACAGCAGTTCTCGTGGCAAGGAGGACCTGGTAGGGTCCAGTGAATCTGGGCTCCAAATTCTTCTTACGCGTAAAGTTGCGCGTCACCACCCAGTCTCCGGGCTGGAGCTGGTGGCCTGGACCCTCCGTCTGCGTCGGCAATGCTTCGTAAACCTGTTGGTGAATTAACCTCAGTTTAGCAGTCAGATCATGAAGGTAATCAATCAGCATTGGATACTCAAGATCACAGAACACACCCGGTCTATGGACCCCCCAAACATTCGCAGGACGACCGAACACTATTTCATAGGGACTAAGCCCTACTCGGGAGTGTACGGTTGCCCTTGTTGACAGTAAAGCTAAGGGTAAAGCGTCAGGCCACAAGAGACCAGTCGTAGCCTGAATCTTCGCTAGCTTCAGTTTAAGGGTGCCATTATACCCTTCAACCAAACCAGCTGACTGGGGATGATTGGCGCTATGGAATTTCTGATTAATTCCAAGGCCCTTACACACACTCTTCATCACACTCCCCACAAACTCACTTCCATTATCCGACCATACAATCCGAGGCATTCCGTACCGAGGAAAGTATTCCTTCAGTAGGATTTTCACCGTTGACAAAGCAGTGTTGTCTTTGAGAGGATAGGCTTCGATCCATCGGGAGAATGCGCAAACCACAACTAAAACGTATTTCAAGTTATTGCATCGCTCCATATGGATGAAGTCTAGTTGGATCACCTCAAAGGGACATGAAGGGGGAGCAAAACTACCAGGAGGAGTTGGGGTTCCCTTACCAGGATTGTACAACATACATACCATACAATTCTTAACCAATCGTTCAGCACATTTCGTGATACCATCATTCTTCCACACAGGAGACAACAACTTACAGATACCTTTCACGCTAATATGTGCTAACCCATGTGCCATTGTCACAACAGCCAGCACATACGCATCCGGCAACATCCATCTCTTTTGTTCTGACAAATCAATCCAACAACCATTCGCATCCAACTTTCCCGTACTTTCTCTCCACTTCGTCTTTTCAGTCTCGGTGGCCTCATTCTGAATTGCTTTCACACTCTCGATAGTGTCTTCACACGTACTCGACTCTGTAGGCCACCTAACCGAACTCGTCACATACATTCGAGTGCTAAGGTTCCGGGCAGTCTCCTTAGCAGTCTCATCCGCAAACGCATTACCACGTCCAACATCATCCGTCACCTTACGATGCGCACTACATTTAACAATCGCTACCTGCTTAGGCAACGTAAGTGCATCCAAAAGATCATTCACAAGCTGACCATGCTGAATCTTCGTACCATGCGATGTCAGAAAACCTCTCTCTCTCCACAACCGTCCAAAGCTATGGGCGACGCCAAACGCATATTGGCTGTCGGTAAACACATTCACACGTTTCCCTTTCGCTAACACACACGCTCTAGTGAGAGCGATCAGTTCTGCAGCTTGGGCAGAATTCTAATTTAATCTTGCAGCCTCAACAACAGTATTCAATGTTACAACAGCATATGCAGTAGTCACATCGCCATTCGGCAATTTAAAACATGAACCATCCACATACAGCGTTCCATCTGGATCTTCCAAAGGAGTGTTTTTAAGGTCCACTCGACCTTTTGTTTCCTCTTCTGTCCGCAAATAACAGTCGTGTTCTGCTATTTCATCTGACTCTGAACTAATTGGTAACAAAGTCGCCGGATTCAGAACATTGCAACGTTTTATCTGAATATGACTTGCCAGTAACGTCAACTCGTACCCAGACAATCTCGCACTCGTCAAGTGCTGAGTTTTCGTACGATTCAAAAGAGTATCGACTGCATGCGGCACCATCACCGTAAGCATATTATCCATGACCAATCCTGCTGATTGTCGGATGGACACCGCGGCTGCCGCTGTTGCTCTCAAACAACTCGGCAATGCTCTAGCTACCGGGTCCAAGGTCGAGGAAAAATATGCACATGGACGTTGCTTACCACCAAAAGGTTGCGTTAAGACACTCAAAGCACAACCTTCCCTCTCGTGAACATATAATGTGAACGGCTTAGTGTAATCAGGAGTACCTAACACAGGGGCCGAACAAAATGAATCACGCAATTCAGAAAAACTTTTCTGACATTCTTCCGTCCATGGTAAAGGAGTTGAAACATCCTTGCACGTAAGAGCCACCAATGGTTTCGCTAGCAATGAAAAATTTGGAATCCATTGCCTGCAGTACGACGTGATACCTAGAAAGGCACGCACATCTCTTTGGGTTGTTGGCACAGCCATTCGCGCAATTGCTGCAATTCTCTCTGGGGTCAACCGCCTTCCCTCCTTTGACAATAAGTGACCTAAATAGGTTACTTCTTGACAACAATATTGGAGTTTAGAAGGTGACACCTTGTGATGTAAATCGCAGAGATGTTGCAGCAACGACACCGTAGCAATTTTGCAAATGTCCTGAGTATCCGCAGCTACCAATAAGTCATCGACGTATTGGATTAAAGCCGCACCAGCCGGCAACATAAACGCATCCAGTTGACCCTTCAAGGCTTGACTGTAAATCGATGGACTCTCACAGTAGCCCTGAGGAGCGCGTTTAAACCGGAAGCTGCGTCCACCAAGAGAGAAACCGAAAAGGTCTCTGCTCTCTTCTGCGATCGGGATGCTGAAGAACGCATTCTTCAAATCAATCACCGAAAACCAAGCTGCAGAAGCTGGAATCAGAGTCAGTAGCGCCGTGATGTCAGGCACAACGGGGAACTGAGGAATCACAATTTTATTTACCTCCCGTAAATCGATAACAAAACGATAAACAGGTGGTTTCGAAGGATCAGTACGTTTAAGAATGGGCAGTACAGGGCTGTTGCACACGTTTCCCCGAGTCTCTTCAATAACGTCTTTCTCGATCAGATCATAGATGATCGCTAACAGTGCTCGTTCACCGTCAAGAGAAATACGATACTGGGGAATACGTGGCAACCGCACATTAGATTTCAGCTGAACAACATGGGGAGAGATATCAAGCAGGCCCACATCATTGGGACCTGTTGCCCACAAAGATGCAGGAAGAGAACTCAATTCCGGTGGAAGCTTATCGAGAGACAAATACATAGGAGAGACAACCCTCTCTCCCAACGTAAGCTTTACACCCGCAGGAGAACAATACAAAGTTGCATACAAACGTTTAAGCAAATCCAGGCCCAAAAGATTTTCACCACAGCCCGTAGTCAAAATCAACGGAGCTTGCAGCTCACAAGGCCCAATTGTAAGGGGCAAAGGGCGCGAAACTGGATTGCTAACGGGGGCGCCAGAGAATCCAACGGAAACATTTGTTAAGCCAGACAAAGGTGCGCCAGGGAGTTTCGAATGCATAATGGAACTTTTCGCTGCACCAGTGTCCAACAGAAAAGGCTCAACGACGCCTGATGTAGCAACTGCGACGTAAGGCCCTCTCTGGTCAACCGGAACTGATACCACTCCCTCTCCTTGTCTATGGCTGTCCTAGTAATTACTGTCGTCAGTTCCCTGATCGACGTAATAATCATCTACATTGTACTGCGCAGATCGTCCTTGCGATGATCCACGTTGATCGAAACAATTATTGGAATTTGATGAGTTATCTGAACGGTCATTTTGAGCACCACGACCCCTACCGCGTGATGTCTGCTGAGAACCACCACGACCCCCTCTAGATGAGTTACCACCATTACGATCGTTTAGAACAGGACAATTGAATTTCAAATGACCCTCCTGTCTACAATAGGCACATTGATTATACCCTAACAAAGATCTTTGGGAAGAGGAGTCATTTCGAGATTGTGATCGGTTAGATTGCGACTGTGATCTATTTTGTTGCGAAGCATTCTGATTCGAACGCGGAGGATACGCTTGCTGTAACAACACTTTAGTTTTAAGCTCTTTCGTCTTTTTATCAGCGCGGTCGTTCTCCTCTTTCTCTCTGTTCTCATAATACTGTGCCGTGGCCAATATTTGAGCCGAGGTAGAAACGGCCCACGCACTTTCAGAGTTTTTCAATTTATTGCTCAAATCGGGCAATAAGTTAGAGACAAATTGTTCCACGAATAACCGTTGACCACCCTCCGTGCCCATATCCTGACCACTATGGTCGATGAATGCCTCCTCAAATCTCGTGAAGAAATCGGAGACACTCTCGTCCTTCTTCTGTCTACAGGCTGACAATTTGTCCCAATTCACCCTCATAGCTGGCATAAGAGTTTTCATTAGCGTAATTATCCTTTGAGGGAGAGCAGCAATCATCTGCTCGGGTTTAGCACCACCAGTTGGCAACCCATCCGCCGCTACAATGGCAGCCCAATCACCACCTAATTCATTTGGATGATTTTCCTGACGAATCTTAGCCCATACCGGTTGCGGTACGACATTGCCAAACAGCATGTCAATATCGGCAAGATTCATTATCGTAGCGTCTACGAGCTGCGACAATTCCTTGTAATACCCTGCAGGATTTTTGCGAGGGTCAGGCAAAGATTGCTTCACCTGCAACACTTCTGAGCGTTTCCATGGGAGATGTATCCATACTCTCTGGAAATGCGCCAATACCGGGGGGTTTGCCCCAGGATTAGCTGGCATCCACACTGGTGGAACCTCTCGCATGGGAAACTGACCAGACTCATCTGACTGCCTTTCAACATCCTCAACAAACAGGGCTTGAGGTATAGGAGTGGGACGAAAAGATAGCAACCGCTCAACAGCACGTCGAACGTTGGTATCCACTATCAGTCCGTTCGAAAACTGAAGCTGTAGATCAGATAAAGCGGTCAGCACCTCGTCAGGTGCATCGGCCGATATCTGATCGCGCAGAACCTTACACATTTCTTCGAACACGTATCTTTGTGTCGGTACATTGAACTGACAGAACGTATCAAGTACAATACGTGGTGGATTTCTAAGAGGATGCGTCATCCAACCCATCGCCATATTATATAGCGAAGCACGTTCCCTGTTACCGGGAAGCTGACTACGTCTCTGAGGACCATCTGAACCAGCGGACCCAAAAACAGGTCCGAGAGAATGAAAGAAGCTAGCCGCAATAGGAGAAGTACGACTACGAGTAGACGGAGAAGTATAGCACAAAGGACTAACAAGAGAAGGAGTAGAGACAGAAGCGACAACAGGAGTTAACAGAGCAGGAGCAGTAGCGGGAACAGGAGTATGTGGAAGTGAAGGAGCAGTAGGAATAGCGGTAGGCAAAGGAGCAGGAACAGTCGGAAGAACGGGTGCAGGTTGAGGAACAGGTTGAGGAATAGGTGGAGGAGCAGGTACAGGGGGGACCACAGGGGCTGCGGCACCCTGTACATACGGAGGTGGCGACTTCATAAGATAGGACATTAAAGGATCCTCAACTAATTCTTCCTTCTTATCCGACTCCGTAGGCAAAACAGGATAGCATTTATCTATGGACATACGCTGTAGCCTATCAAACACTTCCTTTTCCTTAACCTCCTTATCACGCTGAAACTGCTCTGCTTTCTTTACAATGGCAGCAACACCATCTCACTGATTACGTTTAGTCTGTCTGATCTCTTTCTGTCGGGCTTCTTTACGCCACAACCGAAAGGCATCAAACATGGCCGGCCTTGACTTTTTCTCAAACAATTTAGCCTCTAGATTATCTAAGATCGGGGTCTCAAAGCTACCATGAGGTGGCCAACTAAGGACACCGTCTTTTTTAGTGTAGCGAATCCAATAATCATTAAAGGTAATCGGGCCTAGCCCGTGTTTGCTGTACAGCTCATAAGTAGGAGTTCCAACCGGAGGTATCGGACACGAGTCCTCCAGTCGGGAATCCGTACCACAACGTCTGAAACAACTAAACAAAGTACTGCGACCAGGCATCTTGCACACTAGCCGAGTTTCACAAACGTCAAGGGTTACGGGATTTACCAAGTCCCTGCAAAGAGCAAAAACCCTCGGTTTTTGGCGGCTGCAGTCGTCAAATAACACAACAAAGTACCAAGAACCACAAATGCAATGGAACCATGCAACAACTAAGCAACCACAACCAAGACTCTGGGAGCGACCCACAAATACTTAACTCAAAGATCGATGGCGTCACCAGGAAGCCCGTCAATCGTCTCGCTATACCAAGGTCTACGCCAGGCGCCAAAACAGGTCTACAGTCAGGGCAGCAGTCCGTCGCAGCCGTCAGGAGGCGGGAATCTTCGCGGGAAAAGTCTTCGGGCCACTTGTTTCGACAACAGGATCGATGAAGCGGAGTGCACCTTCCCTCGGAGATTTCACACGAAGTTCCTCACGATCGTCGGGCTTGGACTGGTACCACTGATGCAGCCCCAAGTT
Source organism: Lissotriton vulgaris (assembly GCF_964263255.1). Classification (NCBI taxonomy): domain Eukaryota; kingdom Metazoa; phylum Chordata; class Amphibia; order Caudata; family Salamandridae; genus Lissotriton; species Lissotriton vulgaris. The sequence goes on from NC_141696.1 coordinate 484,355,008, forward strand.
GGGCGCCAACTGAAGGACTGGGTTATTTAAGACCCAGCGGTGCCAGGGGACAACACCTGAAACCTTCGTGGGTAACCTGCTCCGGCGTACGAATCACAGAGACACGGGACACTTCCTTCGGCGTCAAAGATTCAAGGTTTATTTACTGCAGGGAAACACAGAAGTCACAGGAAGTACAACGAGTGTAGTTCGGGGAGACTGCTTCAAATTGGTTCTGTGGATCGCTCCTTTTATACAAAATTCTCCCATAGGTTTACATGGTACACAAAGGTTTACGACTCGGTTCCCATGATTATCCCCCAGAGGGGTCGCTTTGGTCACTTTGATACATTCAAGGTCCGGAACATAAGTGCGGAAACATTTGGCGGTTCCCAACTGTAAAAACCCATCTTCCCACCATTAGTACATTCCAATCAGCAGTAAAACAGATCGAAGAAGGAACAAGGACAGGTGCAGAGGAAGATGGAAACAGTGGGGAGATTGGAAAGGGTGTAAAAGGGGGGGTATCGGGAAACACGAGCTACAGGCATCAAAGGGACGTGCCTAATGAGATGCACGGCTGAGACAATAAACCGGCACGGCGAGATGAGCCTCGAGCGGGGCCATCTGCCTTACAGTATCATCCCCCTCGTCATAAAGACACTTTCAAAGGACATGTGTCTTCCGCAGATATCTTGGGAGTCCCAGTGTCGCGAAGCGGACAACGTCCGTTCGCTGGCTACTTGAGGGCAAGAGACAAAATGGATGCCGTATCTAAGATGGAACCCGTGGGTACAGATAGAAAAACCCACGTAACAGACGAACGGTTTAGGTTAGTACAGCGAAACTGCGTACACCCACTAAACTCGTCATTTGCGGTTCATAGATACCAGACTCGACCATATTCGTGCGAGTCGAAAACACCGCTTACAATCGTCACGGAACCTCATAGTGAAAACGAATCCCTTGGCTTGTAATGAAATGTACTCTTCAATACTGACCAAACAACACATTACAACTCTGACGTATTCAAATTTCATTTTAAATGTAAAAGTGATTTGCACAGACACTACCCAATATATTTGACTGAGCTGGAACCTTTTTCCACTATTTCTGGCACTTCTGCTGACAGCTCCTGACAAATAAGGGGCATATTTACAAGTCCCTATTCCCACCATACCGTCACTTTTAGTGACATGGTAGCGATACGGGCTTCACCTTATTTACAAGGCAGTGTAATGGCTTTTTGCATTTGTCACCGAGTGGAACGGGTATGCCCAGAAGTGGGTCCCATGCTCTCCATGCCACTGGAGTCAAGCTATCCTGGCTGATGAGGGCTGAAAGCCCGAAACCGGTCCTAGGATGCTTTTTTCCAGTCGAGGAAGGACCTTGCCTGGCAGTTCGGGCTGGACTGTTCCCATTGGGCGGGGTCAAGACTGATTTGCATATGGCTGGGTCCAAACTGGAATGGCATGGTGAGCAAAAAAACGATGGATTTAGACCAGATCTCTGTACTGAGGTGAATGTATGACATTGTTCTGCATTCTGTCCATCAATTGTTCTTTTTGCCTTGTAATAAGGCACCCTTTTATGCTATATTTGGAGTGAAAGGGGAAGGAAATGGGTGTTGTGGTGGGCGTTCCACTGCAACACCCATTGATTTTGAAGCTGACCCATATTTACAAGGGTGGCGTAAATATGGGGCAGCACAAAAATTAAGACAAAAAAAACCTGGTCTTACCCTGGCAAAACGAGGAGAAATGCTTTATTTCTCCTCGTTTTTGCTACTTCTATGTGTGCTGCATCGGACAGCACACATAAGTTACAAAAAGCCATTTATGGCTGTTTATCTGCAGGAAGGGACACCTTCCTACACATAAACAATCTTTTCCTGCAATGCAGGCACCCTTACACAATGGTGCAAGAGTGCCTGTGTTGGTGCTAGACAGCTGCAATTATCACCAGCGTATGGTGAAAGGCAGGGTGGCACCAAATTCTTGTAAATACCTGCGTTTCTGAAGTGGCAGAGAAGCTGGCGGTAACACTCAGTGGGGACCCTGAGGTGACTGCGCCCAGATTCCGGGCAGGACTTATAGCTGTGGAAAGCTGGATGCGTAACAACTGCCTACAGCTTAATGCCAAGAAAACCGAGGCCCTGATTGTAGGGAAGCAGGCGGAACTCTGGGGAGACCAGTGGTGGCCCCTCGAACTGGGGGCGATGCCCATTCCAGTGGCCGAAGTAAAAAATCTGGGGGTATGGCTGGATTCCAATCTTTCTTTTACAAGCCACACAAAGAAGACAGCAGCCACCTGTTATGGTATTCTGCGAGGTCTTAGACCAATCCTCAAATTTTTCGACCCTCCCACGCGACAACTGGTGGTTCAGGCCTCTATCCTCTCCCGGATAGACTACGGGAGTGCCTTACTCCTTGGAGTCAACCAGGCCGAGGCGACTAGGCTTCAGAGGGTGCAGAACGCCGCTGCACGGGCCATTGTAGGTCTTCCGAGACGATGCTCTGTCTCTCCTGTCCTGGCCTCTCTACACTGGCTTCCGGTCAGACAGAGAATCAAATTTAAGGCTCTCTGTCTGACATTCAAGATTCTGAAGCTTTCTTCTCCCCCGGCCTTGACGGGCCTTATCTCTTCGTATGTCCCCACGCGGTCCCTCAGATCCGAAGCTCAGCATCTGGCAATTAAGCCTAGGTTCAGGCTTAGCAGGATGGGAAGACGCTCTTTCCGTGTTCTGGCGGCTGATCTATGGAATTCCCTTCCTGTACACATTCGCGCCCTCAACAACTTGACTCTCTTCAGACGGGCCATCAAAACCCACCTGTTCATCTCTGCTATCTAATATCCCTACTTCTCAGCTCTGATCTGTTGTGTTGTGCACATGATCAGGCGCCAGGACGCCCCTTCGCTGGGGCAGCTGTTGCGCCTAATAAATGTTATTAACATAACATAACATAACATAACATAACAGAGCGTGGCGTTAAGCCAACAAGGCTTACGCCATACTCCGTTACTTCATTGTGAATATGCCCCTAAGTTTGACACATTTATGGATGGTTGTTGAAGCAATAGCAGCAGCATTATTTTCACCAAAGAAGCAGCCCCAAGTTGGACAAGCATTTTCTCATTTTTAAAGCCTTCAAAATGATTTGGTCTGCAGTCTTTGAGGAATGCACCACTCCTGCGAATATTTATCTTCAGTCTGAATCAGTTTTATGTTTCTGCTGCAATTATCAGTCGCCCATAGGCACTCATTGTTGCCATTGTTTTCTACATGGGATTTACCTGAGATCATCTTTGGGGCAACATGACATTACAATCAAATTATTTTTCAGTGAAATGATTTCCTGTTTTGTAGTGTCCTTCTTGAATACCCGACAATTTTAGTAAATTGGGTGACAGCAATCACTAACAGAAAATAACCTGCTTCATCCCTTCATCGCTGGGTTTTAGGCTTAATAAATACAGTTATCAAATTGATGGCTTAATTAAATTCTGAAGAGCCTTTTGTAGTCAACATTCTTCATGTCCTATACTTAAAAAGTGCTTTAATATGTTTTCATTAAACTTGACCTGATTTTGGTTAACCGTAGAGTTGCCTCCGGGGTTATTTTTTACAATCTAATTATTTTTGTACATACTTTAATGAATTACCTTTTCAAGAATAATTCGATACAGGCTTTTGCTCACTAGCATTACTTACCAGTAAAACATGAGCATATGTAACGGTTACTTTCCTTCGACTATATACTTCACCTATGCAAAATAATGTCTCAATATTAATACTTTATTTCTTAATCAAGTGAAAGGATAGAAAATTATGATATTATTTGTTTGATCCTACTCATTCGGGAAACATATGGGCCTGCTTCTAAAAAACACAAAAAACATGTTGCAGGCTGCGGGCTCATGCCTATGACTTTATAGAACTTCTAAATTTTCGGGATTCAGTGGGCCTCATTTATGACTTTTTGCCGTAGGGAAGCGCAGCAGGCCTTCCTGATGCGCTTCCCTATGGCAAAAGAAAAGGGCAGAAATGCGCCGTATCTATAAGATACGGCGCATTACTGTCCTTTTCCCCTCCGCCGGCGCACAATGGGCTGCCTGCGCCAGCGCAGGCACCCTTGCACAATGGGAAACCTTTCTGTACAAAAATAATCACAAGAGGCTTTTCCTCTTTCTATGTGTGCTGCAGAATGCAACACACATAGAAAAAGGAAATACGAGGAGAAATAAAGACATTTCTCCCTGTTGCGCCTCCCTTACGCCTCCCCAGGGGAGGCGTAAGCTTTTGGCACTGCTTCAGAGTTACGATTTCTCGTAAATCTGGGGCAGTGTCAAAAGGCCATGGATGTTGCTGGGAACGCCCCCAGCAACACCCATTGCACGCCCCTTTAACGCAGAACACTGCGTTAAAGGGACTGATATTTATCAGGCAGCTGTACGCCACAAAAACTGGCGTACTGCTGCCTGATAAATACCACGCAGGGTTCTGCGCCACGGAACTTCATGAAAAGTGAAGTTCCGATGGCGCAAGGGGCCTCATAAATGAGGCCCTGAAAGTTTACAGGTTTATGTTGGGAAATTCAGTTTTTCTGCCCAAACCCAACAACACTAGATTGTTTGGAGAATAGAAAACTCAGCCCTAGTGGTAACATCAACGTCCAAATGCAAATCTTCATTCCTTTTTTTTACGCCTAATGGAAAATATATTTCCACGAGGAGACATCTTTTTCCTAACCCTCTGATTTTGGTATGTTTCCAGTAGCGCCATGAAACCCCTGGGTGTACGTGCGCTTTATAAGAACTTTGTAACATAACATAACTAAGCCATCATAAAATATATGTACTTCCATGCCCAGTCCACTGTTCCTTCACAACCTAACCTGACTTTTCCAAAATTGCGGTACATCTCTCTCCAAGCCTAAAAGGCATTTACTTTGTGGACGATTGCCACTTTTGCAAAGTGCATTTCCACAGCACCACTCATTTACCTCTTACCTCAAACATTTAATTATTTGCAAGCAAAATGTTATTATGTTATAAAAAACACCGAAAAGGACATCGACACAATCATGTTTCCTTAGCATCAGCACTAGAATACTTCGATAATATCGGTATGCCTACATTATGCTTACTTAGTTCCCTATTCTAACTCAAATAGTAAGGCAGCTTACACAAAAAGTGACAATAGTGGTGAATAGAGACTCTGAGAACAGCACAGAACTAGTTATGTAACTATGTATGTCTTTATAGTGATCTATAAGCTGTCAAAAAGGGTTTCCAATGTACAGTAATATAGTGCATTCACTGGTAACTTCTTTAGACCCCATCAAGGTCTTTACCAGTCTCATGTGTTTCCTCTCCTCCCTACCTCAGTGGCCTGTCATCTGGATCATTGCCTGCAAACGTGGACATCCCTGTTCCCCATGCTCACACAGAACTAGGTTTCCTTATACCCCTTGTGTTTTAAATATGTAGCTCTGGCGCTCATTTGGGCCATAACATTTCTCGTCTCCACATAAGCAAATTAGACTCATCCTTGAGAAACAGCAAATACCATGACTGCCCAAAAACGCGTTTCCTTTGCATGGCGGGCGGAACAACAAATGTGTCTGAACAACACATTCCATTTGCAATACAAGTTGTTACAACAACATACTCTAAGTAAGGCAGCGTTGGACTTTAAAGTCCAACGCTTTCCCTACTGTTGCGTCAAATGGAGTTGGATTAGTTAATTATACTATTTCAAAGTCCAGCGCCCTCATTGTAAATGGAATGCCTGGTTCAAATGCATCGTTGTTCCGCCTGCTTTGTTAAGGAATGAATGGGAAAGGAAAGTGTGGTTGTGTCATACAACGCCCATCATTGCATTCCTACACAACGGTATCTGCCATTTCACCAATACCAAGGCTAGGACCATAAATCTTCATGTCGCCATTTTGTTCTTAGGGTGAAGGAATAGGACCTGGAGACAGGCTTCCGGGTCGCAGGCCAGCTGTCTATCACTATCTTTGTTGAGCTGATGCGTAACCCTCTCCCAGTATGTCTTCAGGTTTATGAAGCTTCAGGCCATGAGGTAAAAGTCTGCATCTCCTCTGCCCCCATATGTAAGGCATTGTGCTGATGACCCCGAAATTATGTATTGAATCTTTTGGGTGTCAGATACATTCTGTGTAGGAAATTGAGTGAATCAATTTAAATCTGCCATTCCTGGAAACTCCTGGGGAAGTAATTAGGATGCACCCACAGTCTTTGCCATCTGTAAGGGGCTTACACATATCTGCTGCCTATTTGTTTTGTAGGCTAGTTAGTGTTCCTTTGGCTTGGTCCTGGATTCCCTAATTTCGCAAAAGTAGAGCTCTGGTTCTTCCAGTTTAGTTGCAATGCATCTGAAAACCTCTTCGCAGTTTTGGATAATCAGGATCAGCCAGTCCCTTGTGCATTTCCAAAGAGGCTTTCAGATGCATTGTTAGTACAGATTAAAACTACGGAGAGTGGATTAAAAACACGACTCGCAGCGACAATGTTCAAGAAAAAGCTTGATGAAAACAAGAAGACAATTAATGACTATAAAGATTTCTTAACACAAGCCAAAATAAATACGTTTCAAAGGGACCTCAAACGGTTTTCTTTTGACTGGACTTTCCCATACTCTAAACCAGATTTCATACAAAAGACTCAGTGAATTCTGACCTCTCCGACACTGAAAGCTTGGGTCAGGAAGATCCTCCAGTGACTCTTCCAATGGCAACCCCCATCTCAATGAAGATGGAAGACGAGGTGGATACTCATGAAGAGGCAGAGGCATTTACACAGAACCTGCACATTTCACCCTTAACACTTCTGGTGGAACCCATATGTCTGATATTGATTTTTGTGGGGCATCAACTAGTTTGATGATAGTAAACAATAGGAAACCTATGATTTTATGTATAGTACTGACAGAGGGACCTTTATTTCTGTTTTCACACAAGTGTTTGACTACAGGATGGCACCTTGTGCCAGACACGCAAGACCCCTGAAGAACCCAGCAATAGAGTAAGATGTGTGATTGTGGGATAAATGTGATTCACCTATGATTCAGTACATGCATACACATGGTATTACTATGGTTCTAAATTGGCATGTGAAAACGCGTAATGATTTTTGAGTCATGGGATTCCTGTCAACAATTTTAAGTTGGTGTGGGCTGGGATCCCCTAAGGGATCTCTAAAAAATGTTTGTTTGTACGACACAGGATTGGGGTGTTTTGAAACAAGTATGTGTTGTCTCCTCTACCTAGCTAATAAACTGAGTTACTAATAGCTGATAACAGGACACCAGTCAGTCCCTAGAAAAATTACACGTTTGTGAATTCCCTGAGAAACTACTTCTGACCAAATAGAAAAAAAAACTGTTTATTTTTCACTTTGAATTTTAGGTACCCTAAAAATAAAAAGGTTTTCTTTTGGGTACTCCAAAAGGCATTTTTATCTCTTCTTTCCTGTCTGAATCCCTGCATTATCCAGAGAAACATGATGATGAAGCATGTCACAATCCACTGTCGAGGCATCTACTCCAAAATCTTTGGATGCTTTGGTAGGATCATCAAGTGGTTTCTTTTCTGGATTCCTTTGTCTCCTTCCTCCTGGTTACCTTTTTTTGTGATTAAGTGATTATTTGTGAGAATGTAACCAGGTATGTTTTCTCTCGCTCTTCCTGTGTGACAACAGTGGATCAGAATGAGTCAATTGCACCCTCCCACTCTGGGAGCGGCATCCTCTGCGATTACTCCTCTAGGTCAAAAGTAATATTTTTTAACCACTTCTTGTCCAGATTCCTTTCTCTGAGAATATACTCTGAGTATATACTCTTCAACTGTTGTGTTGATGGTTCAAATATTTAATTTCTCATAATAATGCATTCATCCTTATCTATAGATGTACGGTGTTAAGACATCCTATTTAGTTTTTTATAGTAAGCTCATACACTTCAATGATCCCAATGTATTTCAGGCTGTGCCCTTCTTCAGGGGGTACATTTTCCAAGTCAAGGTCTTCATGGTAACATATTACAGGTTGAAAATATAGGCAGAAGACTTAAAATAGAGGATAGGTGATCTACGTGGACCTTCGCTAAAAATACAGCATGAATTTACAAACAACTATCTCTGTTGTGCAAAACATTTCAGGCTATATTACATTGTTTGCGACATGTAAACAGTCTAAGTAAAATGTGACTGTACAAGAGACATGCTCCTGGAATTGTGAATTAACTTTGCCACTGATCTAATCGAATTTATGGGAAAAAGCAACTGCAGTGTCTACTTTAGTTGGCGATCTCCTTTAACAAAATGAAAACGATGATGATTAAGTTTCACGGAAACGTGGTGAAACATGCTTCCATTATTAAAAGAAAAGGGTGAATGTTTGGGTACGTCACTGCATGCATGCTTCAAGGTTTAAAGTTGAAGCGAACATAAAGGTAGCGACGGTCCTGATGATTCCTAATATATATAATATATATAATATATAATAATATTTAATAATATATATATAAAGAATGCACATGAAAAGTGACAAAGAATCTGAATTCAAAGGAAGGATGTGATGTTAATGAAAAACCCATAGATTCATAAGAATGCTGGTTGGGAAAGTAAAAAGTGACGGATTCAAATTTTGTGATGACTTTTGTTTGTAAAACATGTATCTAGGTCAAAGCACTCGTAAAATTGGTAGAAAGCTCATGCATGCTCTAACCTCCTGATAACACTGTGTCGCTTGTAGCGTTTGATCTGGTCACCATGTAAATGCTTTTTTATGGGTGTGGTGGTGAAAAAGCATGAAGAAAGGACTACATTCTCAGTCACAATTGGTGCGGTTAGTAAGACCAGGCCTCTGAGGGTTCAAGGCAGGCTCCAGGCTTCAAATCAGTCCTTTCAGGTGTAGCAAAACAGTCTTGTGCAGTACATAGCAAGTCATAGTAGCAGGCTGTCCTCTGAAAGTACTTTCGCAGGTCCAGAAAGTGAACTGAAAAGTGGGTTTGAAGGTCTGATTTTTTATACCTGGTGCCTTCTATGGAATAGGAGAAGTTTCTAGAGTTTTCTCTTTGAAGTGTCTGGAATTTCATGACTCTCCTGTCCTTGCCCCAGGCTGGCTGCTGGACAATACAGTTGTAACAAGACCTTTTTGTGAAGGCAGAGCACAGCCTATTTAGTTACAAGTGGGGCTGTGCCCAGATCTGCCCTCCATTAACCGCATCGCTGCTGCGGTGATTTTTCCCCTACGCGGCTTTTTTTCAAAAGCCACTTTAGATGACGAGCTCATCTCGTCATCCGCACACGCCCCCCGTGGCTGATGACGAGCTGAGCTCGTCATCAGCATCGAAGGGGTTAAGGCATACTTAAACCCTCTATTGTGTGACTGTCTGAGAGGAACTCATAAAGTCTAACTGCCAACAACACCCAGTCATGTGACCTTAGACTGGCTGCAGACACAAAATAGCCAATGGCAGGACAATGCCAGCTTTCTAAAAGACAAGATACGTAGGTGAGCAACCCAATATACCCTTGCGGGCTCGGGCAATACTTGTTATAAGAAAAAGGCCAGCAAGGGATTTTGTTCTATTACTATTTGTCAGCGTTGTTAGGGCCTGTTATGAAAATCAAGGTTCCTAAAACTGTTCTTAGTCAGTAGCTGTAGTGAATCATTAACTTCAGGCAAAGAGTCACAAAAGATCAATAAATACAGTGTTACCACACTAACACAGTAAATAAATGCAAAGACCAGGGTTTTATATTGTCTGAAGATTATTATTTGTTTTCAAGACAATGAATATTTTTTATAAAAAAGAAGAAAACATTCTTCTAAAATAGGGTACATACATAGGTATTAGTCAGATATTCAAGGTGTAGGTTATTTCCTCCTTTGATATATCTAAGCAAAAAGTCCAGACTGCTAACACAAAATAACACAATGATTTAAACTAAAAATCAAAAGAAAATCAAAGATGATACAATGGATCACATGCAGAGTTGGACTAGATAGTCGACGTTTCGGTCTTTTAAGGAATTTTTCATAAGACCATCATCAGGACAAAGAAATTCTACATACAGTAGATGACCCTCTGTGAAAAAAACAACATTATGTTACAATATATTTAGACCTGGTTAAAAACTATGCAAAATTCAGTTCGAACAATTTATACTTTTATATTAATTAGAGCCTTTTACTAAATTCTTGTGAAGTCGGTGTGGCGACTGCAAAAGGTAGGCGAAACAGATTATTTATCTATCTTTCAATCAAAATCAATGTAATTGAATTAACAACAGTGAAGACTCACTTTTACTCAAGTAGAGATAAATCCTCTCTCTATTCAAAAAGACATCAGCAATTCCAATGGTTTTGGTGATGAGAAGCAAAGAAATTAATCCTTTTGTGCCAGAATTACTGCAAAAAAAGGGGGGCAACCGATAAGATATCAACCCATTACAGTTTTGAAACAGGCAATGCCATGGATTGTCAAAAAGAAGGGGCAGTTTATTAATTTACCTCGTGTCATAAGCTGAAGTGATTTCAAATGTTCAACAAAGTATCCAATACTTGCTGATCGGTGAGAGGACGACCGTTAGGTTCTAGTTAAATAAAGAAATAAGCATTTTAGGCTTGCAATGTATTATGCTTATTCAAACTGCAGCTTTATAATTTTATGCATGTTTTACATGAAGCTCTCATTTTTTGAGCCCGATTTGTTAAGGTTTGTCAAATCACGAAGCCATTCGATTTACATAAACGTTTATATCGAGTTGACAAATCGATTTTTAAACACGAGCAACCTGAAGGTTTATTTTCAATGGCTCGTTCAAGTGTTATGCTAGTTGGTTTGAATCGTACTAGATCGTATCAACAGGTTGTTATGGCTTGTCAAATCTATAGCCAGTCAAATTGCAAGCGCGTTTGTTTCAAGTTAACACACCCGTTTTTTAGGCAGATATAACATGAAGGTTTATTTTTTGTTATTTGTTAAGGGACATATTCACAACAGCATAATCAAGTGTAAATAGTGTTAAACAAGCCCTAACAACGCTGACAAATAGTAATAGAACAAAATCCCTTGCTAGCTTTCTAAAAGAGGCATTTTCTAAATTGTTATATAAAATCTGACTTTGCCATTAAGAGGATTTTAATTATAATTTCATAGTTACCAAACATCAAATTCTGACCTGTTCCAATCAAAGTGTAGCACTTATTAAATGTAATAATGTAACCCAATGTTATCCTATTGGACAGGTAAATCTAACAGTAGTGTTGCACGAATATAGGAGTTTTTCACTACCAGGACATGTAAAACCTAAAAGTACATGCCCAACCTTTTAGTTACAATGCACTCTGCCCTATGGGCTACCTAGGGCCTACCTTAGGCGTGACTTATATGTAATAAAAGGGAAGTTTAAGACTTGGCAAGGAGGTTATATTGCCAAGTCTAATTAGCAATTAAAAACTGCATTCAGGCTGCAATAGCAGGCATGGCATATGTTTCATAGGGCTTCTTAAGTGAGTGGCACAATATTGTCTGCAAGCCCACTAGTAGCATTTAATTTACAGGTCCAGGATATGTTGTATAACACTCTACAAGGGACTTATAAGTACATTAAATATGGCAATCAGATGTAGGACAATTTTACCATATTTAGGGAAGTGAGCATGATGAAAGCTATAGCTGGGGTGAGGACTTCAATGGAGCAGCGTACCGGCACCCTCATGGTGGAAATGACACTGATCAGAGCGTACCTCACCAAAACGCACAAAAAGGTCAAGCAACTGGAGGTAACCACCAAAAGTCTCGTAAATGAAGGCTCACAACTCCAGAATGAGGTCCAAGTCCTCCAAACCTTTAGAAAATGTGCTGAAGACAAGTTGAACGACTACGAAGGGCGCTCCCGGCACAACAACGTCCGCATCATTGGAGTACCGGAGAAGTCGGAGGGGCAGGCACCAGACTTGTTTATTGAGACCTTATACTCAACCACCTTAGTCCTAAGGGCTTCTCGAAATTCTTTGTGGCTGAGAGGGCCCACAGAGTCTTTGGGGGGGGGTGTCCGAAGCCCGGGGCCCATCCCGGTCCCATCTTGGCCAGACACCTACATTTCAGAGACCGGGATGTGACATTGCAGAGTGCCAGATTCGCACCGCCGCTCAAATATGAAAACTTCATTGTCTCTTTCTTCCCGGATTATACGCAGGCCGTACAGAAGCAGAGACGGTCCTTTCTAGCCATTAAAAAGACTCTGAGGGGCAAAGGGATGAAATATGCTATGCTCTTCCCCGCCCGACTGCAGGTTGAGGCGAATGGAAAGGCCTGGCTTTTTGAACATCCGGAGGCAGTGACGGACTAGCTCGAGGGTTGGAGAGATGCCCGGGAGCATAACTCACGCTGACTCTCTTCCCCACTTGGTCTCCCATACAATGCCTGTTCTTGCTTTGACTGGCTCTAACCTCGATCTTTGTTCACACTAATAGTTGAGGACAAAAATCAGATGGCGATGCTTTTGTGCAGAACTGTGCACATCGGAACCAGAGCTCCATTTCTCCTGTTAGTGAAAACACTGGTGACTACCCCACTTGGGGAATTACTTCTTTTTCTGGGAGTGGGAGGATGGGTGGGGGTTGGAGCTTCTTTCCCCTCATTTAGCTACTGTTGGTGCCTTTTTGGGGGCGGCAGGCACTCTTCACAGTTTGTTTCATGGGCAGGTTTATGCCCAGAGTGCAGAGGGGCAGTGAGGGGGGATTTGGGTTGGGGGTTGGTGGGAACTGTTTGTTTGTTGTAGTTCAATTTGCATCAATGATTAATATGGCTCTGGGAGGAGGACTCCCGCGAGATTCACTGTTATGGGAACACACTGGGATAAAAGTTTTACCTTAATAAGTTGGAATGTGAATGGGCTCAGGGACTAGGTGAAACATACCCTTCCTGCAATACCTAAAGCACCACTCTCCGGATGTGGTCTTCCTCCAGGAATTGCATCTTGTTGGTAACACGTGTAAAGCCCTGAACAAATGGGGGTACATGCTCAGGGCCCACTCCGGTTTCACTTCTGGGTCCAGGGGCGTGGGAATCATGGTTAAAAACTCCTTCCCCCTCTCAGCCCAATCTTTGCACTCCGATGGGCGTGGGAGGTATGTTGCAATCATTGGTCAGTGGGAGGGCAATACGTTAACCTTAGTGTCAGTCTGTGTCCTACCCGGGCTACAAATCCAAGCATTCACAGACCTGGGTACTCAACTGCTCTCCCTCCTGGAAGACCTGCTGCTGGTGGGAGGAGACTTTAATGCAGTGGCATCCGGTTCACTGGACCGCAGCCCTCCCCTCCGTGAGGTGGGCCCTTCGAGTCATTTGCTCCCTGACTTCCTGGAGGCTTTTGGCCTTTCGAACGCTTGGAGGGCACTTGACCCCGGGGACACACAATTCACCTTTTTCTCGGGTGCACACTGTAGCTGCTCACGCATTGACTATCTCCTCATGCCTGCCTCTGAACTCACTCACTTGAATGAGGTTCGTCACCAAGCGCGTGGCATCTCTGACCACTCCCCTGTGTAGGGCAAGCTGGTTCTGGGGGACCAGAGGGTTGACACATTAGCACCCATCAATCCTTGGTACTTGCGAAGCGCAACTGTTCGCAAAGACCTTTTGAAAGCCATTGACTGTTACTTTCAGGAGAACGTGGGCTCCGTTGACTCCCCCTAAATACTCTGCGAAGCGTTTAAATCAGTTATTAGAGGGAAAATATTTAAGAGCTTGAGACCGTTGAGGGAGAGATCCTTCGATTTGAAACAGAACTTGGTAAGAGGGGAACTCCAGAAAGAGTGAGTGAGCAGAGTGGTCGCTCCCATGCCTCCCTGGCGTCCTGTGGTATTGTTGCTCCGCATATTTCTTGCATATCTGCCTCATATTTGTTGCCTGCAGCCTGCCCTGCTCGCCGCTTTGCTGTTGTACCATTTTGAAAGCGCTAGCATATTTGTTTGTGTTATTGCGCGTTTCTCCCCAAGCGCTACGCTCTGCTGACCCCTCCGCTGCCATTTTGTTTGTTGTGGTCGCCCTCTGGAGACCGCCCCGCCTCCCAGCTGAGACGCCCTCCCACTGTATAGAAACAGCGCTCCGTTACCTTAACGCGCTGTGACTCGCTTCGCTCTCGAGCAGAGTGGTCGCTCCCCTGCCTCCCTGGCGTCCTGTGGTATCGTTGCTCCGCATATTTCTTGCATATCTGCCTCATATTTGTTGCCTGCAGCCTGCCCTGCTCGCCGCTTTGCTGTTGTACCATTTTGAAAGCGCTAGCATATTTGTTTGTGTTATTGCGCGTTTCTCCCCAAGCGCTACGCTCTGCTGACCCCTCCGCTGCCATTTTGTTTGTTGTGGTCGCCCTCTGGAGACCGCCCCGCCTCCCAGCTGAGACGCCCTCGCCCCTCCCCCTCCACTATCCATATATGACAGTTCTTCCCACGCGCAGCGTTTACGCGCAGCGATCGCGCCCCAGCCGCGCCGAAGGTGCGCCAAAGGTAAGCCCGTCTACGCCCGTCCGCGCCTGGACCGCGCCCAGTGCCAGACCCCCTGCCCCTCGCGCTGCCCAGCCCTCCCGCATTACCTACGATGCCGCCACCCTCCTAGCCCTTAACCCCGGTCGCGCCCCCAACTGCGTCCAAGCCGCTCCTGGACACACCCATGGACCTTTCTCCTGCTACTCCTGCAAATTCATCGGCACCAACAACATCTCCGCTACGACCACACCACAGACTCCCGACCCCAACCTCCTACAATGCATCCTTCTCAACACCCGATCGGTCCACAGGCACGCCATTGACCTATGGGATCTACTAGACACCATCTCTCCAGACGTCGCCTTCCTAACAGAAACATGGATGAACGCTTCCTCCGCCCCAGACATCACCATTGCCATCCCTGAAGATTACAAGATTACACACAAGGACCGCACTGGCCACACAGGAGGAGGAATCGCTATCGTCCATAAGAAATCCATCCACATCTCAACCAGCTCTGACGTCAACCTCGCCAACTCTGAACACCTTCACTTCCAGATCCACATCGACCCCAAGACCACAGTCAGAGGCACCCTCCTCTACAGACCACCAGGACCCCGCGCAAAATTCAGTGAAGACATCACGGACTTCATCACTCCACACGCGCTCCCCTCCAAAGATTACATCCTTCTGGGAGACCTCAACTTTCACCTTGAAAAGCACAACGACCGCAACACCACCACCCTCTTAGACAACCTCGCCAACCTCGGACTTAAACAACTGGTCACTTCCCCCACCCACATCGCAGGTCACACACTCGACCCCATCTTCACCTCCAGCAATCATGTCTCCTTCAGCCACACTACGGATCTCCTCTGGACTGACCACAGCTGCGTTCACTTCACCTACAACAAGCCGAAACCCATCAACCACCTCCAACCAACTCTGCAAAGAAACTGGAACAAAATCACCATCGACCAGATCTCCTCATCGCTCCTTCTAAACACCCCAGCCCACTCTTCTAACCCAGACCAAGCCGCCGCCAACTTCACCCTATGGTTATCCAACACCGCCGACATCCTAGCACCACTGAAAAAACGTCAAAGCAAACCTAGCAGCAAGAAGGCCTCATGGTTCAACGATGATCTCTAGAAGTCCAAGAAACTCTGCCGCTCCCTTGAGAAGGCCTGGAAAAAAGACCCAACCACTAGCACCAAGGACGCCTTCAAAAACGCCACCCGCACACACCACCAACTAATCCGAAAGGCCAAGAAAACAGCATTCAAGGATCGACTAGACAACAACGCCCACAACCGCAAGGAACTTTTCAACATCGTCAAGGAATTTACCAACCCCTCGGCCAACTCAAACGACATCACCCCCTCTCAAACACTCTGCGACTCCCTGGCTTTATTCTTCCACAACAAAATTGCAGACATCCACAACAGCTTCGACAACCAACCCGGAGATCAACCCACCCAACCATATGCTGAACATTCTCCCCCCTTGAACATCCTCAACGACTGGAACCCAATCTCCACGGAGGACACCATCCGCCTGATGAACTCCATCCACTCAGGATCCCCCACAGACCCATGCCCTCACCACATCTTCAACAAAGCAGACTCCGTCATAGCACTGCACCTCCGAGACGTCATCAACCGCTCCTTCAACTCCGCCACCTTCCCGGAAAGCTGGAAACACGCTGAACTCACCGCCCTTCTGAAAAAACCCACAGCAGACCCCACCGAACTCAAAAATTACCGCCCCATATCGCTCCTTCCTTTCCCGGCCAAAGTCATCAAGAAAGCTGTCAACAACCAACTCGCCGCTTTCCTCGAAGCCAACAAATCCCTCGACTCCTCACAATCTGGCTTCTGAGCAAAACACAGCACTGAGACCGCCCTCATCGCAGCAACAGACGACATTCGAACTCTACTGGACAATGGAGACACAGTCGCCCTCATCCTCCTCGACCTCTCTGCAGCCTTCGACACAGTCTGCCACAGCTCCCTTTTACAACGCCTCAGAAACATCGGAATACAAGGAAAAGCACTTGAATGGATCACCTCGTTCCTCACCGGAAGAACCCAGAGAGTCCGCCTTCCACCATTCAAGTCCGAGGCCAGTGAAGTCATCTGTGGCGTACCACAAGGATCCTCACTCAGTCCCACCCTCTTCAACGTATACATGAGCCCCCTTGCGGCCATCGCTCGCCAACACAATCTCAACATCATCTCCTACGCGGATGACACTCAACTGATCCTTTCTCTCACCAATGACCCCAGCACCGCCAAAACCAACCTACACGAAGGAATGAAAGAAGTTGCCGAATGGATGAAACACAGCCGTCTGAAACTGAACTTAGATAAAACAGAAGTCCTCATCTTAGGTACATCCCCCTCCGCATGGGACGACTCTTGGTGGCCGGAAGCCCTCGGAAAAGCACCCATCCCGACAGACCACGCACGGAACCTAGGCGTTATCCTGGATTCTTCACTTTCAATGAACAGACAAGTCAGCCCCGTATCCTCATCCTGCTTCAACATTCTTCGCATGCTCAAAAAAACATTCCGCTGGATCCCCACCGAAACCAGAAAAACAGTCACCCATGCTCTGGTCACGAGCCGACTGGACTACGGAAACACCCTCTACGCAGGTACTACCTCTAAAATCCAGAAGAAACTCCAACGAATCCAAAACGCCTCAGCCAGGATCATATTAGACATCCCGCGCAGCGAACACATCTCTGGCCACCTGAAAGACCTCCACTGGCTACCCGTCAATAAGAGGATCACTTTCCGGCTGCTAACCCACGCACACAAATCACTCTACGACATCGGACCAGAATGCCTCAACTCACGACTGTCCTTCTACACCCCCTCCCGCCAACTACGTTCCTCCAGCCAAGCCCTCGCCACTGTACCCCGCATCAACAAGACCACCATGGGAGGAAGATCCGGTACAGAGCAGGAATATCGTCGTAAAAATATCGACTAACCTAAATATCGCTGCAAAAATATCTACAGGAATAAATATCGATGACAAAAATATCGTCTGACCAGAATATCGACAGACAGGTAAGTAATATCGTTAACATTAATATAGTGGTAATAAATATCGTTTACAAAAACATAGTTTACAATAATATCGTTTTTTAAATAATTATAAGTAATGTAGTGTTTTTAATGAATATTTGTAGTCAAAGTAGTATTTTTAGTAGTATATTATTATTTAATAATGTATTTTCAGTTGAATTTAGTATTAATAGTTCCGTAGCGGGTTGTGGGTTTATAGGGGAGTAGGGTGGGAAGTAATTTAAATATAATGAAATAATACATTAATTAATGTTTTAAATGAATATAAATAGTGTAA
Source organism: Lissotriton vulgaris (assembly GCF_964263255.1). Lineage (NCBI taxonomy): Eukaryota > Metazoa > Chordata > Amphibia > Caudata > Salamandridae > Lissotriton > Lissotriton vulgaris. The sequence goes on from NC_141696.1 coordinate 484,372,885, forward strand.
TAAATAATAGTTAATTCCGTCACTACTAAACAATTTTCCACTATTTCTATTTTAGGAGTAGCCACCCTAGCGCCAGGATGCCTGCCAGGCGACAGCTGCGCTCTATAAATGTTTTAAATAAATAAATAAATAATTAATTAATTTCAATTAGTTAATTGAATAATAATTATGTAATAATTATGTTAATTTTTTAATTAATTTTAGGTGTGTGTACAGGAATTTTTTAGTGAAAATGTTTTTGGGTAAAGGGGTATTTTTAGGGTTCAGGGTCAGTTTTCAGTTTTTGGGTAAAGGGGTATTTTTAGGGTTCAGGGTCAGTTTTCAGTTTTTGGGTAAAAGGGTATTTTTAGGGTTCAGGGTCAGTTTTCAGTTTTTAGGGTTCAGGGTCAGTTTTCAGTTTTTGGGTAAAGGGGTATTTTTAGGGTTCAGGGTCAGTTTTCAGTTTTTGGGTAAAGGGGTATTTTTAGGTTCAGGGTCAGTTTTCAGTTTTTGGGTAAAGGGGTATTTTTAGGGTTCAGGGTCAGTTTTCAGTTCTTGGGTAAAGGGGTATTTTTTGTGTTCAGGGTCAGTTTTCAGTTTTTAGGTAAAGGGGTATTTTTAGGGTTCAGGGTCAGTTTTGGGGTTTTGGGTAAAGGGGTATTTTAATTATATGCATGTATTATTGTTGTTATATAAAGTAATGTGTAAAATCAATTTATATGTCCACATTTATTAAGTTTGTAATTGAAAAGTGTAGTAAATTTTTTTGAAATAGTTAAAAAATAAAAGTAATGTAATGTATTTTGTTAATAGTACTTATATTTATTTATTATTTAATGTAATTTTAATTATTTTAAAAAGTCGATATTTTTTACATCTATATTAATTACAACGATATTTTGGAGTCGATATTTATGTACTTACCTGTTTAAGTATAGGGTGTCGATATTTTTGTAAACAAAATTTTTACAACGATATTTATGTCAGCTATATTTTTGTAATCGATATTTTAACACCCTACCGAAGATCCTTCTCATACCTGGCAGCTAAAACATGGAACTCACTCCCCACCCACCTTCGCCTTACCCAGAACCACCTAGCATTCAGAAAGCAACTTAAAACGTGGATATTTGACAAGTAATCCTCCTCACCTCCCTTAGCGCCTTGAGACCCTCTGGGTATGTAGTGCGCTATATAAATTTTCTGACTTGACTTGACTTGACTTGCAATTGAAGAAAGATGAATATAAGGGAATCGCCACTGACCGGGCCAAGTCTTGGGGGAGAGAGAGAGAGATATACAGTAGGGTGTACGAATGGGGTGACAAAGCCGGGAAGCTACTCGCCTGGTTAGAAAAAAAGGAAAGGGCCAATAGACTTGTTTCCGAACTGACGGTTGGCACGGGTGCAAAGATCACAGATCCCACTCAAATCGCCAGGGAGTTCGCTGGGGACTATAGCGCTGTGTACCAAACACATTCGTCCCTCCTTGAGACTGACTCTGCTGACCTTCTGCGCGATATCCTGTAGTGTAGTAGTTCCTATATTCCCAATAGGCTCTGCACATTGGAATAATATATCCTATAGATTTGATGTAGGACTAATGTCGACTAGGTCTCTATCGAATATACTAAACTTAATTGTGTGTGTCCCAGCTAACTCGGAGGTCACTAGAAACTTTCTCGAATTCACAAGAAGGGATTCGTTTCTGACAACCGCATAAACATGACAACTTTGTTTCCCAAGAATAAGAAATGTAGCTCTCAGAGTTGCGGAAACAATAGATAAGTATTTCCCTCAGTCAATCGTGCATGCTTCGTTTCTACAGAGTTGCAGAGAAATAGTGAGACAGGCGTTTTCTATAAAAAGGTTTTATTGAACAGTCTTCTTTCTCATGTAAGAGAGGTGTTGCTACAATAGTTATGCAGACTGCAAAGTATAATGCGTACAGCGTAAACCGTAATATGAAATAATACTGTAATAGCATTGTATAGTTTCAAAGCCATATAAAAATACATATCTAGGTTCTAATCAGCTCCATACCTTTGTTTAGAATGAAGGAGGTCTGGTGTCTCTGTCTCGGGACTCGATTTCCCAATACTCCGCAAGGGGAGCTTGGAAACACTGGAGCTGGATTCTCGGCAGGAGAAGGGCAGCCTCTTAATCAGTGTGTCAGCTGGAGAGTCGGCTTCCTTCTGCACTTGCTGTAGTGAGCTGCGTCGGACAAGTAGATAGTCGAACTGCTCCGAATCCACCGTAGTTTGCCATAGCAAGTGAAGGCATATTTATACCTTGAAGGTGTTTAGGAATGCCATAGCTTGACGTAAAGTCGGGCATATGAACATCAGGAAAGAACCCCTAGGGAATAGTTGTTCTTTGTAAAGTAACTGAGTTCTAGGACAAATCAATATTCAAGCAAGGGGAAGTCCCTGACTGCTTAAGCTGGTTTTCCAAGAAGTGGTTGTGACGTTTGGTACGGGTGGAAGTAGCCATGCCTGTATTTGGGTAGCATGGGCTATGCCTAAATAAGGGTTTGATTTATATGCCTATATAAGGGCAATGTGAATTGTACCTATATAAGGGCATGAATCAGGAAAATTCACTTGGAGCTTAAAACGGCACACAACACCCACTCCACTTTCTCATGTATGACATTACTAAGTTCTAAACACATAAAAACATATCTAAACATGATGTGTTAAAAACCCGCCCAAAATACATAAAAATGCATTGGTACTAGTTGTACACGAAAAGTAATTGTGCTTTACGCATTTAAAGCTATGTTTCATTAAAAGCATATAGATGACATTTGAGAATGCTATCCGAATGAATCACGAAAATACATTTATGAAATGGCTCTTAATTACGGAAGAAAAAGTCGAGACCATTTCATGTCAGATTATATCATTTGGGTGATTGTGGACAAGGTAAAATATTGTCTCTTGGACGTTTTTCAAATAATTCCAGTTCTCTATGAATAGGTCTACTTTAAGCAGATTACTTTGGCCAAAAAAATGAAAAAAGAAAAATTTGGAAAAGCAAAAGTTTGAGCATAGAAAAAATAGAGTTTCAAAGTTAGAAACTCTGTTTTGAAAAAATGAAGGTCGAATTCAGAGTCTCTCAGAACACTGTGTGCCAAAACAAAAGTCAACATCAAATCTTCTAAGTCTTTAAAGAATTCGTCTACCATTGTAGGTGAAAGTTGGATTACCTCGCTAAGAAGATTAATTGCACATAGATGTGAAGCATTGCCGTCAGCGTTGGTCGCATTAGCAATGTTTGAATTGGAAGGTACCTGTGTGCCGCTTTCCTCTCGTACCTCACCGTCAGCATTCTGCGTCTGTGAGATCTCAATGAATGCTGTCATCAGAATTGTAAGCCGCTGGGGACAACACAGTGCATGAGTCACTGGTCCAAGCAAAGTATCAACATCCGTTGGCATGACTGATGGGAGTGTGAGACAGATGTCGAACACGCATTCCTCTCCACACAGCAGGCATCGTAGAACAGGTAAGATGCAATCTTGCCAGATTGGTCTGAATGACATAAACCATGTGGTATTCAGTTCTCTTAAACGAGTTAATCCCAAAATTTGGACTATGCGCTCACGACACCTCATTACCAGAAGAGTGTTTTCCATGGTGATCTAGGTATCGTTGGTGATTTGGCTTGCCATATCGGAGCAGAAGAAACGAAAATAATATCCCTGCTGCAAGTCCCAAAACGAGAGGCAATCGGCCAAACACAGAGTGCACGAATTTTGGAAATATTCCTAGGACTGCTTCAAAGGGTGCTAACAGTCCCGAAAAAATAGTCTTAAATATATGTACAATACCACTCATATCAGACATGTTTAAGATAACTCTGAGAAATGTATAGGGCAGTTTGTAGTTAATAGGGTGTGTATCTCTGCAGAAGTCCTTGCGACTTGCAGATCATACGTCTCTTTGGCCAAGGTCAATGGTACAGTTTTTTGTAAAAGAATGGATTTCATTCTGCTTAAAGTATCAATTCGTACAGAAGAGATGTTCAGTGAAGGCCAAAGTGGCGACTTCCGGTCTGTCTTGGTTTTTGGAAACAATACTTGCATACAGCAAGTGACCCTGGCTGACACAGTTATGAGATAGGCTAGACCTGGCAACATGTCACAGCAGCTGTGATCGTTCAACAAAATATAACTTCCATTAGGAAGTTGCCTAAAAATTGGATCAATCACTGCAGCTGGTGAACCTTGCAGGTGACAGGATAAATTGTTAGAGGAACTATCGCAGGCCCAGTGTAAGTTTATACCCTGACATAGGAGAAAACCGATCAGTGCGTTTTCACAATTATTACTACTAAGAAACACTTCTTTCCCTCCACTCCAACATCTGTGTGTGTATGGTAATTCCCAGGATGTCTTGATGCATTCTTTACCCAACCTTTCATATAGGCCGGCTGGTATATGTTTTAAGCAATACTGAAAATGGAAAATTGTAACAGGCAGAGTGATTGTACTGTGTATTATCCATTCAATGGCTGGTTTTTCAGCTACTGTAAATGGCAATCTTTCCAGTTTTTCAATGCTCAGCACCGTATAGTCTGCACCCCTCTGTGCCAATTTGAGCTGTTTGTCAGTGAGATTGAATTCTGAAAACAGTGACGTAGTGTTGATTAAACGCCAAGGCACATAGCCTAAATGAAGGTTTTGTAACGTCAAGCCTAATAGCATTTTAGAACGTAATTGCGATTGACCATGTTGCAACATGACAAAGTCCTGTTCTATTATGTCTATGGCAGAGGATACTATGCTGCCAAAGAATATATCCTGGACGACAGAGTCATTAACCCATTGTCAACTACAGAGAAAGATTTCTCCAAATTAATATGATCAATTTCTCGTATTCGTTCTGCAGTCTCAGCTTGTGTAATCTTCCATGCTTCATTATACATGGCATTGATACCGGTGTATATAAAACGTTTATGACGCTGTTTAGTAGGTCCTTGTAAGAAGTCCCTTAGATCAACGCCATCTTTAAGTAAAGATAAGTGTTGTTTTACTTTGTTGTAATCGAATCTAGGCCCCTAGTGTAATTTTCCTGATTTATGCCCTTATATAGGAATACTTTATCATATCCTTATATAGGCATAGAAATCACTGCCCTATTTGTTCTATGCCATACAGCCCAAATACGGCATGGCTACTTCCACTAGGTTCCGAGAATTTATAACGAGTCTTGGAAAAACCCGCCTTCAGCAGCTAGAAACTGCCCCCTGCTTGAATATTAAGTTCTCCAGGAACTCCTGGCGTTTTCCAAGAATTTAGCCTTTGAGTGACGATATTAAGTCCAAACATGCATCAAACTTGGCACATTCAAAGTATAAATATGCCCAGGTTTGCCCAGTCAAACACACGGTGGTTTGGAGCAGATCGACTATCTACTTGCTCGACGTCCTGCAGCAGTAAGTGCCGAAGTAAGGCGACCCTCCAGCTGACGCACTGAGAGAGACGCTGTCTTTTCTCTTGCCGAGAAATCCAGCTCCAGTGTTTACGGCTTACCCTTGCGGGTATCTGGGAAATCGAGTCCTGAGAGAGAGATACAAGACCTCCTTCATTCTAAAACCAAGGTACTGAGCTGATTAGACCTCTTAGAGAATTCTTGGAATAGATTCCTGGCAGAGAACTACTAAACTTAAGCTACTCCTCACTTACTTCCTCCCTAGTACTAGACGTAGGTTAGGTACACCAGGGTAGGCGTATTTTAGAAGCACCAGTTGAGTACTTTTAGTCTTTACTTATTACTGTATGTATTATATACATTTTATGCACTTTTATTGCTCAGAAACCATATCATGCTTTTACAGTACTATTTTATAATACTGTTTGTATTATATGCCTTGTACTTTATAACCAGTATTACAATTGTAGCAGTTCATTTCCAATGCTTGAGAAAGAAGACTGTTCAATAAATACTTTTATTGAAAACGCCCGTCTCTCTATTTCTCTGCATCTCTGGTGAAATAAAGCATGCACGATTGACTGAGTAAAATAGTCATCTATTGTTTCCACGACTCTAGAGATTTGATTTCTTATTCTTGGAAAACAAAGTTGTCATGTTTATGCGGTTGTCAGAAACTAATCCCTTCTTGTGAATTCGAGAAAGTTTCTAGTGACCTCTGAGCTAGCTGGCACTCACTATTAAGTTTAATATATTCAGTAGAGACCTAGTAGACCTCAGTCCTATGTCTAAACTACAGTATATATTATTCCAATGCGCAGAGCTTATTGGGAATATAGGAACTACACTACAACTTCCTTTAGTGTAGACTTGTGTAGCCATTCAAGGCACAGTTTCTCTACACTGTATGATGTTACTATTCCTGGATGCTGTCTCTGAACATATCTTGGATCTGGCCTAGTGAATGTGAACCCTTGTGTCTTATTCAGGAATCTATCTTGACAGTTGTTTGTGTCTGTGGGCCAGATTAACAATTTTTTCCAATCTGGATCTGTTCTGTTGTGAAGCAAAATAGTATGTACGTCGACCACCCCCTCTGAAGTGTTACTACTATCAGGTGTAGGTGTAGGTATGGACGGTTTGTTTAGTTCCTTGATCTTGGCTAACCCAAGACAAGATGTCTGTTGGACAGTGTCATTCAAAAACATTATTTGTTCTGGGATGATGCAGACTCTAAATAAAGCTTCTAAGCCCTGCACCTGCCAGACTTTTGTGCCCCAGACAGTTTTTGTCTCAATGTTGTCTTTCCAAAAGTCGAAACCTAACGAACACAGCTGAACATAAAAGGCCGCAGAATAAATTTGCTTGGTATTAGTCAACATACTTTTTATTCCTGTCCTATTAACATTTTTAAAGTAAAATTATTCTGGATTTGAAACATTAAACAGTGTGTGAGAAAACAAGGACCCCCTGGGTAGTGATAGCTAAAGACTCCTAGGGCAGGGTAAGCAAAGTGTGTGTACAAAAACTTCCTAGGCAGTCTAGGTGGCAGACTACAGATAATGGGACCAATTAGAACTAGGAGTAGGCAAACAATACAAGAAAAAACATTAATAAAAATAAATCATGATTTTAATCGACATGTTAAAAATCATATAAAGAACAATGAGTTCAAGTTATATGACACACAATTACATAAAAAGACACAATATGCACACATTATAAATAAAAAGACACCAACAAAAACCTAATAGTGTCTACAATATAAAATGTAATGACAAAATTACTCGACGCGCGTTTCGGCGAAAACGCCTTCTTCAGGAGCCGCAAGTTACAATCTGTAATTACATATAAAAAAGAGGATTTATTACACACATAGGTCTGTAAGAATTAACATTAAAGAATTACATATACATAAAACATATTTATCACATTATATTATACAATGACAGTGGACATATATCTGTACATTAAAATGCAGCCTATAACCTAGCAATAGAAGGTCCAATTCTGTATCTTGTGTCTGGCTTGTCATGTGATGGACATATACATAGACAAAGAAATTGTGCAGTCCTCCTTTTCCTAAAGTAGTATATAGAGAGGACGTAAAATAGACCTCTCTATACACAACATATTCATAACAACAGCATTAATGTAGCTGAAATCCAGAACGATATAAAGAGCACATGGAAGAAAGGTTTCTCTCCAAATACCAAATTGATAACTTTGACATTGATGTGATTTTAATGTATGCTGCTAACATGAGATAATTATAACTTGTTTAAGCAACGATGTTATTCTCCAGTAGGTGAAAAAAATCACATTATATTAACATGGTTCATGATTTTACATAAATATGTTCATAACTTACTAGACAAAGAAAAACCGAAGAGTGTTGTCTTCAGATGAAATGACACTGTAACAAAGTACCTATGACACAAGCAAATAATGAGTAATAAATATATAGAAATTACTAAACCACTAATATATCATAGCAAGGCAAATCTATACATAGATGAGCACATCGATTCCATATAAATGCAAACCCATGTAAGATGTTATCTCTTCAGGTAGAAAATACTGGGATGTAGGACCACAGAACACTAACTAGAGTGACGAGATCTAGATTGGCACCAGATGGAAAGTAGATGGAACCAAGAGACTACTGTCTATCATACCTGTATAACTAGGAAATGAATCCTGGGCTTGGAATAATTTGAAAAGATGGGGCGTATGGACGAATGAAAGTCATGTATTGTGACAGCAAAGGTTCTGAAAGATAAAAAGACGTCTATACGTTGGAAATTATGGACAGATTCAAGTTATAATTAAAGTTGCTGGTATCATATAGTAAATATTGATGTGGTTCGTTTTTTACCTTTAAAGATATGTTCAGGTGCCGTCTTGCACGTAAAGGGGCATGAGGATAAAATGATGAGCAGCGATATATATACTTGCAGTGATCGGAAGTTCTAGAGAATATATGAATGTGGACAGAAAAAGAGAATAAGTAATCTTTTCTACCATGTGTACGTTGTACCTTAAAACATGGAGAGGTTCGTGCAATTACCTGAACAGTCAGATAAATGTCTGTACTGTTTGCTGTTTGTTGGATCAACGCTAAATGGGCCAGCTGATACTTGGTAATAATGGAAAAATGGCAGGAATTTCGAAAAATGCAACTGCAAAGTGAGAGAAATAAAAAGTGTTCATGATACATGTGAAATAATTCCATGAAAAATACTAAACGGGGCATCTATGAATGACCCGAACAAAATACCAAAGGGGAGCTTTTTTCAAAGGGGAGCTTACTTCTCTTATTGTAACGTTAACAGTGCAAGGACCGATTAACAACATGAACGGAGCAGCGAGGAATGAAAGTTAGCAGAGGCCGTCATGTAGTCATGCAGTTATAAACAAGTATAGCTCAAGACAAAAAATAAATGGTTCTCTCTTCTCATTTATCGGAGCGGACTAAAAGTGCATGGACCGTTTGACAACGTACACAGCAAGCAGTAATAGCTTGCAAAAGACGTCACGAAGCCGTGCAATTACAGCGAGTTAAAGTATTTAAGTGTAAAAAGGGCTGCCCGTTTGAAAATCGAAATAACTAGGTCAGAGCATCGTACCTGATAAAGAGAAAAGCCCCGAGGTAACGGTGGGTTCTGCAGCGATGCCGGGATGTGGCGTGCCGTCAATCGAGTAGTGAATCAACTCGGTAGTGAGAACCACTCCCTTTAAATATGTGGGGATTAAGGTGGGGCTGTCAGCCGGGACCATGTTATTGAATAGAGGTAAACAAAGGACTACCCCTAACGGGGAAGATAGATGGTTCCAACAAACATGGAAAACAAATGTAAACATAAAAGTGGGACAGCAACAAAAATATAAATAGATCTGGTCCTTAATATAGCAAGAGGGATACAACGTTAGCGACTAACAAAATATAAAAATAAAAAGCAAAGTCAGAAAAATTCTAACTATAGTGAAAATAGTCACGGGCTATTTGAGGGTCAAAAAAACATGTGCCCTGATGATGCTACTAGAATTCAGCAGTGTTGACCAACGGTGTTAACTGGATGCATACGGAATGCAAAAAAAGAATAGGTTAAGGTAGAGATTATAGGCAATTAAAACTTCAAAAAAGGAACTATATCACTATAAGGACACAGATCTGGATGTGATTTGTACTGTGTACAGGTAATAAAACGGATAGTAGGACTATTAAGGGTAAATATAGTGCGTCAAAAATGACAATGAAACAGGAATAATGACTAGTGATAATGTGGAACAAAATATGTAAATATATCTCTTAGCACCATATACTGTTGCTGCCAATGTAGAAAACAGACTGGATGTTTGTAGAAAATCGCGAGGGGTATAATTAAGTAATAGCGTTTTCCCAGGGCAATTCGGAATTCAATCCGTTCTTAAAGGTGCCAAGTGAAAAGATCCAAAAAACTTCTCGTTTTTTTCTTACTGTGTTGCCACCTTTGCTTTCTGGAAGTCTGATCTTTTCAATAATACACCATTTGAATTCATCTGGCGCATGTCCTTTCTCGAGAAAGTGTTTCACTAATGGTGCTGTATGTTTCTGGGTACGGATAGCCGAACGGTGTTCCGTGAGCCTTACCTGTACAGATCTTGATGTTTCGCCCACATACCCTAGTTGACATGGGCATCGGATAAAGTATATGCAATTCGCAGTTTTACAATTCCACATGTCTTTTGCATTGACACGGCAACCATTGTGTTCAAATGACTCACCTGCTATGATATTTACACATGATTTGCAGGTGGAGCATTTCACAGTACCTTTAACAGGGAAATTATTGTCTATGGATCTTTGAACAAATTCAGATCTGGGTTGGTTAACAGTAAATCGTGAATGTACAATTAGATCTTTTAGATTTTTGTTTCGTTTATGGGCAAACAAAGGTTTGTCCAACTTAATTTCTGATGTCGGATTTGAATTCAGAATATGCCAATTAGTGTTTATGATGTGTTTCACTGTATTATCTAGAGTAGAATGCTTGGTCACACAAACGAGTTTGGTATTGTCTTTTGCTGTTTGTTTTCTAAGGAGAGCATCGCGATCATAAAATCTTGCTCGTTTAAATGAATCTCTCACTAATCTGTGAGGATATCCTCGGTTCAGAAATTTTTGACGCATAATGTTTGCTTGGGCATCGTAGTCAGCTAAGTTGGTACAATTTCTCCTAATACGGAGAAATTGAGAAAACGGAATACTTTCGCGTTGGCAGCGAGGGTGGAAACTGTTAAAATGAAGAAGGGTATTCCTAACGGTAGGCTTCACAAAGAGGTCAACAACCAGTCTGTCATTCTGATGTTTAATGGTTAAATCAAGAAATTCCACTTGTTCTGTATCATAGTGGGCTGTGAATTTCAAATTGCTATCGGTGAGGTTGATCCACTCAAGAAACTCCATGAGGGTATCTTTCCCATTGGTCCAAATAAAAAAGATGTCATCGATATATCTGGACCAATGGGAAACTGACTCGAAAAAGGGGGCGATCTCGTTGTAGATGAACTTCGTTTCGAATGCTGCCATATAAATGTTGGCAATCGAGGGTGCTACCGAGGCCCCCATACTGACTCCCCTTATTTGGCGATATAAGGTACCACCAAATTCAAAGATATTTTCTGTGAGCACTATATGTAGAAGGTCTAAAATGAATGCCTTCGGGCACATGATATTAAACTGGTCAATAAACCAGCTAGTGGCAAGAAGCACTTCTGTCTGTGGTATATTACTGTAGAGCGCTTCGATATCCATGGTTACTAGGATGTCAGTATTGGGATTAAAAGCTAAATTCTCCACTCTATTTATCATGTCACCGGTGTCTCTGACATAGGATCTAATTTTTGATATATGTGGGCGCAGAAAAAAATCTATAAATTTGGAAAGAGGTTCAGTGTTTGTACCGATAGTCGATACAATAGGCCTGTAAGGGGGATCTGAGATATTCTTATGAATTTTGGGCATGCCATAGATGCATGCAGTTTTGCCCTGATGGAAGTTTAGAAATTAAAAATATTTTTGATTTATATCACCGGATGAAAGAGCTCTATTTGTGAGGCTAAGAATTCTACTGGATATCTTGCCTAGAGGATTTACTCTAATTTGTGAATAGGTAGTGTTGTCCGCCAACAAGGTGTTCATTTTGGATTCATAAAGATTTGAATCTAACAACACAATACCTCCACCTTTGTTGCAGCTCTTGATCACTAATTGGTCATTATTTTTTAAAATTTTCAACGAATTAGATTCTTCCTTACTAAGGTTGTAAATAGGTTTAGGTATAAACTTAAGTGCTCTTTCTAGCTGTTGAAGAACCACTAGTTCAAAAGTCGCTACTTCAGGGCCAAGTTGGTCCAACGTAGGGTAGAAGGTAGAGGGAAGGGAAGGGCGTCTACATAGGTCAAGGGTCTCATTGGAATCAGACATTGATGCAAAGAATTTTTTGAGCCTAATCCGTCTAAAAAAAGAGATTATATCTGATTGTAACTCAAAGATGTTGGCATATGTATGCGGGACAAATGAGAGGCCTTTGGATAACAGAGACTCTACCTGGGGATCAATGATAGAAGATGAGAGGTTAAATATTGGAATCACATCCCCTGGCCCCAATATTGGCGATTGCGTGTTTCGCGGATAAATTGGGGTTCCTGTTGTTGATGTTGTTGGTGCTGGGACTGGTGTTGATGATGTCATTGCTGGAAGGTTCCTCTGTTGTGGTTCTGAAAATGAACCCGAGGGCGAACCCGACGGAGGCCCCTGTTGGATAAAAAAGGTTTAGATCGGGGGCCATTGTATTGATTGTAGTTACCCTCTCTTTCGTACAGTGTATTGGCCCCTTCGTTTTCAGAGTCTGAGGAATCTGTGAAGTTATTGACTCGTTGAGGGGTGGGCCTCGTCTCATCTATAAAAGGGTTTTGTTTATAAAAATCTTGCTTTAGATAGGGATAGGTACCTTCTAATGTATAGTAGCCTTTATCTTTAATCAATTTATCACTTTTACGTTTATCCAGATATGCACTAAAGGACTCTAATTCTTTATTCGCTTCTTCTATTTTCTTCAGTGCTTCTTCCATGTTCCCTGCTGATTTAATTTTAGTTTCAAGTTCCTCAATCTCAGTCTTAATTGCTAATGCCAACTCTTTGGCAGTTTCGACAATTAAGAGCATAAGATCTCGGGAACATCTGTTGGCGATGAAGCTCCATTTCTCGAGGAATGGTCTATGATGGACGAAGAGCCCTGGGATGTTTCGGACTTTCAGACCCATGGGGACGATGCCATTTCTCAGATAGGCCACCATAAATTCTCCATGGGCCTCCATTCGTTTTAGTTTCTTTTTTAGTTCTAGTAATTTGTGGCTATCTTCGTTCCTATGGTTACCTGTACTGCCAGCATTGGCCGAGGTAATATTAGTTCCTACAAGTAGCGCAAATTCCTCCTCTGAAAAACCAAATGTTTTGAATTGGTCCATAGGGATCTCTTATTTATGACTATACTGCAGACAACTTGATAAAATAGGAGTACTCACAATCAATGATATAGTATGAACTGATGCAGAAAGGAACAGCCCTACACAGGCAAGCTGTGGGTAAACAGTGTGTGAGAAAACAAGGACCCCCTGGGTAGTGATAGCTAAAGACTCCTAGGGCAGGGTAAGCAAAGTGTGTGTACAAAAACTTCCTAGGCAGTCTAGGTGGCAGACTACAGATAATGGGACCAATTAGAACTAGGAGTAGGCAAACAATACAAGAAAAAACATTAATAAAAATAAATCATGATTTTAATCGACATGTTAAAAATCATATAAAGAACAATGAGTTCAAGTTATATGACACACAATTACATAAAAAGACACAATATGCACTCTTTATAAATAAAAAGACACCAACAAAAACCTAATAGTGTCTACAATATAAAATGTAATAACAAAATTACTCGACGCGCGTTTCGGCGAAAACGCCTTCTTCAGGAGCCGCAAGTTACAATCTGTAATTACATATAAAAAAGAGGATTTATTACACACATAGGTCTGTAAGAATTAACATTAAAGAATAACATATACATAAAACATATTTATCACATTATATTATACAATGACAGTGGACATATATCTGTACATTAAAATGCAGCCTATAACCTAGCAATAGAAGGTCTAATTCTGTATCTTGTGTCTGGCTTGTCATGTGATGGACATATACATAGACAAAGAAATTGTGCAGTACTCCTTTTCCTAAAGTAGTATATAGAAAGGACGTAAAATAGACCTCTCTATACACGACATATTCATAACAACAGCATTAATGTAGCTGAAATCCAGAACGATATAAAGAGCACATGGAAGAAAGGTTTCTCTCCAAATACCAAATTGATAACTTTGACATTGATGTGATTTTAATGTATGCTGCTAACATGAGATAATTATAACTTGTTTAAGCAACGATGTTATTCTCCAGTAGGTGAAAAAATCACATTATATTAACATGGTTCATGATTTTACATAAATATGTTCATAACTTACTAGACAAAGAAAAACCGAAGAGTGTTGTCTTCAGATGAAATGACACTGTAACAAAGTACCTATGACACAAGCAAATAATGAGTAATAAATATATAGAAATTACTAAACCACTAATATATCATAGCAAGGCAAATCTATACATAGATGAACACAGCGATTCCGTATAAATGCAAACCCATGTAAGATGTTATCTCTTCAGGTAGAAAATACTGGGATGTAGGACCACAGAACACTAACTAGAGTGACGAGATCTAGATTGGCACCAGATGGAAAGTAGATGGAACCAAGAGACTACTGTCTATCATACCTGTATAACTAGGAAATGAATCCTGGGCTTGGAATAATTTGAAAAGATGGGGCGTATGGACGAATGAAAGTCATGTATTGTGACAGCAAAGGTTCTGAAAGATAAAAAGACGTCTATACGTTGGAAATTATGGACAGATTCAAGTTATAATTAAAGTTGCTGGTATCATATAGTAAATATTGATGTGGTTCGTTTTTTACCTTTAAAGATATGTTCAGGTGCCGTCTTGCACGTAAAGGGGCATGAGGATAAAACGATGAGCAGCGATATATATACTTGCAGTGATCGGAAGTTCTAGAGAATATATGAATGTGGACAGAAAAAGAGAATAAGTAAGCTTTTCTACCATGTGTACGTTGTACCTTAAAACATGGAGAGGTTCGTGCAATTACCTGAACAGTCAGATAAATGTCTGTACTGTTTGCTGTTTGCTGGATCAACGCTAAATGGGCCAGCTGATACTTGGTAATAATGGAAAAATTGCAGGAATTTCGAAAAATGCAACTGCAAAGTGAGAGAAATAAAAAGTGTTCATGATACATGTGAAATAATTCCATGGAAAATACCTTTGGTGCCCCGTTTAGTATTTGCCCCGTTTAGTATTTTCCATGGAATTATTTCACATGTATCATGAACACTTTTTATTTCTCTCACTTTGCAGTTGCATTTTTCGAAATTCCTGCCATTTTTCCATTATTACCAAGTATCAGCTGGCCCATTTAGCGTTGATCCAGCAGACAGCACACAGTACAGACATTTATCTGACTGTTCAGGTAATTGCACGAACCTCTCCATGTTTTAAGGTACAACGTACACATGGTAGAAAAGCTTACTTATTCTCTTTTTCTGTCCACATTCATATATTCTCTAGAACTTCCGATCACTGCAAGTATATATATCGCTGCTCATCGTTTTATCCTCATGCCCCTTTACGTGCAAGACGGCACCTGAACATATCTTTAAAGGTAAAAAACGAACCACATCAATATTTACTATATGATACCAGCAACTTTAATTATAACTTGAATCTGTCCATAATTTCCAACGTATAGACGTCTTTTTATCTTTCAGAACCTTTGCTGTCACAATACATGACTTTCATTCGTCCATACGCCCCATCTTTTCAAATTATTCCAAGCCCAGGATTCATTTCCTAGTTATACAGGTATGATAGACAGTAGTCTCTTGGTTCCATCTACTTTCCATCTGGTGCCAATCTAGATCTCGTCACTCTAGTTAGTGTTCTGTGGTCCTACATCCCAGTATTTTCTACCTGAAGAGATAACATCTTACATGGGTTTGCATTTATATGGAATCGCTGTGTTCATCTATGTATAGATTTGCCTTGCTATGATATATTAGTGGTTTAGTAATTTCTATATATTTATTACTCATTATTTGCTTGTGTCATAGGTACTTTGTTACAGTGTCATTTCATCTGAAGACAACACTCTTCGGTTTTTCTTTGTCTAGTAAGTTATGAACATATTTATGTAAAATCATGAACCATGTTAATATAATGTGATTTTTTCACCTACTGGAGAATAACATTGTTGCTTAAACAAGTTATAATTATCTCATGTTAGCAGCATACATTAAAATCACATCAATGTCAAAGTTATCAATTTGGTATTTGGAGAGAAACCTTTCTTCCATGTGCTCTTTATATCGTTCTGGATTTCAGCTACATTAATGCTGTTGTTATGAATATGTCGTGTATAGAGAGGTCTATTTTACGTCCTCTCTATATACTACTTTAGGAAAAGGAGTACTGCACAATTTCTTTGTCTATGTATATGTCCATCACATGACAAGCCAGACACAAGATACAGAATTGGACCTTCTATTGCTAGGTTATAGGCTGCATTTTAATGTACAGATATATGTCCACTGTCATTGTATAATATAATGTGATAAATATGTTTTATGTATATGTAATTCTTTAATGTTAATTCTTACAGACCTATGTGTGTAATAAATCCTCTTTTTTATATGTAATTACAGATTGTAACTTGCGGCTCCTGAAGAAGGCGTTTTCGCCGAAACGCGTGTCGAGTAATTTTGTCATTACGTTTCATATTGTAGACACTATTAGGTTTTTGTTGGTGTCTTTTTATTTATAAAGAGTGCATATTGTGTCTTTTTATGTAATTGTGTGTCATATAACTTGAACTCATTGTTCTTTATATGATTTTTAACATGTCGATTAAAATCATGATTTATTTTTATTAATGTTTTTTCTTGTATTGTTTGCCTACTCCTAGTTCTAATTGGTCCCATTATCTGTAGTCTGCCACCTAGACTGCCTAGGAAGTTTTTGTACACACACTTTGAAACATTAAAACCTGAAAAGTATGGAAATTTGCCATAAAATGTTTTTGAGCTACCCTTTGGTGGCATAGGACAATGTTCCCATTGGTTATAAGTAAACACATTTCTAGGATTTCCAGATTTATGCAAGAAATGATGGCCATAGTGATTATAACAATACATTTGTTCATAATCTGATTAACCTTCTAAATATTCATGATTAGCACATTTTGAAGGCATTTCTAAGTCTGACATCGTATTATTAATAGTCTCGAAGTCCCAATCATCAGAAAAGGTACTAGATGAAAAACAAAGTAATTCAAGGAAATCTTGAACTGGTGCAGAATCTTCAACAGCTCCGCCGGACCAAGAATGTCATATTCAGTTCTGTCCCAAGCCATACCACCAGGTATAGGAACGGCTGTGATGTACACTGATGTCAAGTCTCTATGTTCACGATGAGATGATGTGTGTGGTTTGAGGAGTAAGTTGATGTTCTTACTTGCTGTGTCCTTTCTAACATATCTTCCATGTATCAGCATTCCCAAAGTAAATACAAGAGTCAACCAAAGTAGAAGAAAAAGTACACCCAACACATTCCATAGTTCATTCCATGGTGAAACCAGATAAGTCTTTTCCAGGTGATGAAAAAGGTCTATTGCTTGTTCTTTAAAAATTCTTTTTACTAGCGTTGTTTCAGGTTCGCTGGGATCCTCGGAAAACGTATCCAAGTTAATGAAATAGCCAGAGGCAGTTCTTTCAATTGTATCGATTTCATCAGAATTCATTGAAATCGCTGGAACCACTTGATCACTTGGTACATTTGAATAGTCAGATGCTATTTCATTGTAGACAGGCCTTTCTTGACAAACTGATATTTGGGTCTCAAGAGGTACAAGTTTCATGGCTTTGTTGCATAGTCCTTCTTTTCGCACTGCAGATTCTTCAAAGGTGATGAGTCTCTCAGTTTGAACCTCTTGGATAGTAGCTGGTTTCAGGCATCTCCTACATCTTTGGAGTCCACTTGGTCTACTACTTATGATTGGCTACATGATGTGGTTTGACCAGGTCGATGGACACAAACCTGTTCTCTTTTTTACCAGCAAGGGGCGGCAGTAATACTTTTCTTGATCCGTGGACGCTAGAACAGGTACTGGTTGTCACTGGTTGTAAGAAGGCCAAAATTCCTTCTTGTCCACAATCTTTTCTCTGACTAGATCCCCAATCTTTGGAATCCAGACAGGTCTTGTAGGCATGGGCGGAAAATCCGTTCCGCTCGCGGATTTTGCGGATTTTCGGGAAATCCGCAATCCGCGAGATTTGCGAATCTCCCGCAAAATCCGCAAATCCGCGAGCAGCGGATTTTGCTCGCACTGCTCGCACTGTTCGCGTGAGTTCGCGTGAGTTTGCGCCCCGCGAATAAGTGCAAAATTGCAGAAATACGATCTTAGCAAAACTGAAAGTAACTACTTACCAGGTTCAAAAGTTCAGGCTCATCATTAGTAGCCATTTCCTGTAGTGCTTCCTGAGGGGCCCCTCCAGAGTTCAGTTGCCAGTTGAAACTATTATGTGACCCTGCTCTGAACCTCAGAATAGTTACACATATGCCACAAAGGTCCTGAATTACAGCTAAGGGAGACAAGCAGGAGCCAGGCTGGAAGTTAAAATCCATTAATCAGCCCCTAATTCATTATTGTCAGTTGGGGCAGGGCAGGTGTTGTAACTAATTTTGCAACAATGAAAGCACTTAGCAAGTGCAAAAGATCACTAACCAGGGCGCACTAAGGAAGCAGGTGCCAGCTAAAAAAATATTCTGTGACACATTAATCAGCCCCAAATTAATTCAGGTCACTTGAGGCAGGGAAGGTGTGCTTTGCTTTGCCGAAAATAATGTACACTGGACAACCAGAGGGTGTGGTGATGAAACAGAGGGTGGCATGGGTGGGCCAGAGGGTGGCATGAGTAGTCAGAGAGTGGCAGTGGTGACAGAGAGTGGCAGTGATGAAGAAGAGTGTCCCAAACAGGCTGGACACGTAGAAACAACAAGTTCGCGAAACTTGCGACCCGACAGGTAAGTTCGCAATTTGCGAAAGTGTACAAAACCCTCGCGAACTGGCAGAAACACGGGCGAACACAAAAAAAAAAAATCCGCAAATTAGTGGGAATTCGCGGATTTTGCGGATTGCGAATCCGCCAATCCGCAAAATTCGCGAACGCGAGATCCGCAAAATTCGCCCATGCTTAGCTGGGATGGTCAGTTTCTCTTCAGTGGTTGTTGGCTTCAGGAACACGTTACTTTGGCTTTTTCTTATTTCATTTAAGTCCTGCAAAACAGCCAAGCTATCTTTGATATCAAAGGGTTTTTGTTCTACCACTGAAGTATGACAATCGAGATCTGAGATAATCATTCTTGTTCTAAAAAGGATTTCATATGGAGTGATAACCCCTCTAGAGAACTTCTTGGCAGAATATTACGACTACGTTGGACACTTATTAGATGTTTGACCCACCCATCACCCAAGCCTATTACCCTAGCTGTTATAGAGTGCTTTATGTCCTGTTTTCTTCTCTCCACTATCGAATTTCTCTCAGGATGGAATGGACTAGAGTACCGCAATGCAACGCCCAATTTGGCGATGGCCTCCTTGTAAGCTTGAGAGCTAAATGTTCACAGTTTTATGATGTTGCCTTTGCAGTTAAGGAGAACGGAAGGAGTGGTTAGGCTGCTCACAGACGGAGGTAACCTAAACCCCTTTCACGACCTCTCGGCTGGTATGAGAAACCTTTGCCGATAGAGGGTAAATATGGCATTATTTGTATGGCTTTTGCAGTGGCTTATTAAAATATACACGTGGTGCATTGCAGTAAAACTCATTTTTATTTTCTTTTATTTCCATGACAGTGTTTTGAAACCCTGGTGTCCAATGCAGTGTCATAAAACGTTAGTGCCCTGAAGAAATTGCCTGACTAGCACCATTGCAATGAAACATGTTGGCAAGTAGATCATGGCTCTATAGGTAGTAGCCATTTTCACTTTTTTAAATATACGCTAACAGCATAGAAGAACAAGAATAAAGTTATCTGTTCGTGCTGTTCGCGTGGTTTTGTGTATATATGTTATATGTTGTGTGACATCACTGTACTTGTATGTTTTCCACTGCACTTATCACTGGTAACACAGTTGTTTTCATTTGGACACGTATTCTTTAAGCCCGATGGCACCGATGATGATAACAGGGCCGTCCCGGTGAGTACCTACCAGGGGTCCCATTGGTGGTGCGCCCGTGAGGTGCTATCGCGCTATCACACATTTTTTTCATCACATTTGGGTGTGGGTTTCGTTTCTGTCTGGATAGGGAGCAGGCTTTTTTAAGTTAGGCTACTGACTGGCGTTTTCCCTACCCCTTACTAACAAGAAGTGGTAGGTGTGTTGTTGTAAAAAATTGCGACAAGCAATACACCAGCTCTTTTGAAATTGAATGCCCTAAACTGACCTAGGTCATTAGTGTATTGATGACTTTTTGAGTGGAGGGCGACCTAGGCCTTGATATCCCTCTTAGCTCCGTGTTGATGTGCATAGTTGGTACGGCGGCTCAGCCGTGAGAGCAGCCCCTGGTGTGTCTCCCGAAAAGGATTTTAATATACCACAAGTTTTTTTGTGTACCGCGTGTTAAAAAACTTTCCACTGCTTAACCCCCACAACTCTGCCATTAGTACAGAATGGACAAAAATTGCTTGGCATTCACAGACGAGCAGATTGCCGCAATTTTAGCTGGACCATCACTGTTTTCTGATAAACCCCTAGCAGGAAAGAGCTCAGCAAAAGAGGAATGGGACAAACTAAGTAATCTCAAGAAAAAACATATAAGAATTGCCCTACATGGGGCGTTAATGTCAGAGTACTATATAGCAGGAGCAGCCCCAGCAAGCCTACTAGTTAGGATTGAACCCAGGATTTTCTTAGATGATAAAAAGTTTCGATTAGATTGGAGCTATATCGCAAATAAGTGTACGAGGGACTGGCTAATCCTTATAATTAGTACGGCCCAAAGATTGAGTCAGGAACTGCTTAAGGAAATTCTAGAACTCGAGGAGATCATTAGTCGCGACGACACTCTCACTGATGTAAAGGAACATCTTAGTAAAATACAAGGAGATCTAGAAGAGTACAAGAATTACATGGTAACCCAGAAAATCAGAGGACTCCAACGGAATCTGCAAAGATACACACATGAATGGGCTTTCCCATATGTGAACGACTCACATTATCAAGGTGACTCTGGTCAGCAGCAGCAACAACTCGTGGGACAACGGAGGGGGCGGGGTGCGAGACAACAACAACAACAAAGTCGCACTCCATTGAACTGGACATTTGATAATACATCAAGTGAAGACGAACCAGAAACGGGACCACAGACGAATAGAGTGAGGTTTAACCAACAAGATACCAACAGCGCAGATCTTGGAACACTGCTTCGTACTTTTTTAGAGCAGGGCCAAGGAGGAACCAGGGGACCGGCCAACAAGGACGGGGGAGGGGACGAGGCAACCGCCCTCCACCACAATGGCAAACTTATTCCCCTCGACAGACCCGAAGCAGAGGGAGGAAACCCCTGTGATGAGTATTGTTGTTAACCTATCAAATCATCCCTTGTCTGTGAATGAAGAACGAGTCTTAAACAAAGGCTTGGGATTTGTCCCTACCCCCACCCACGATGCTTTTAAATGTAGAGTGGAATTTCATGAAACAATAAGAAAGGTCAAACTAAAGAAATTCTTCGCTAAACAACCAGTCGAAGAAAAGGGAGGTTTCTACACCAATTTAAAAAAGCCCTCTACTTTTTGCCCTCCAGGTGGATCAGTGGGACCAGAGGTAGCAGTTTTTGAGTCAAAGGTGCTGCAAGATATCGAATCTTTTGAATTAAACAACACGAAGAGAACATTTAAGAATATGTCCAGAGTGGATTGGGAAGTAGTACAGTCCCTTCAAAACAATGTTGATATCACTATAAAAAGCGCCGATAAAGGTGGAGCAGTTGTCGTGTTAAATACCTGCGACTATGAGGCAGAGGTGTACAGACTATTGAGCGTGCGTACCAACTATCAACCACTGAAAAGGATCCCACTGTCGATCTACTGGAAACTATCAAAGAACTGGTGGGCAATGCCAAGGAAAATAAGTGGATAACATCTGAGGAGGCGGAGTTCCTTGTGAATATCAACCCCAGGACTCCAGCCTTTTATATCCTACCGAAGATACATAAGGCAACCCGGCCTCCTCCGGGTCGCCCGATTGTGTCAGAAATACAATCGGTATTGGAACCACTGTCGCAGTTCGCCGACTACTTCTTACGGGAATCAGTGATTACTCAAAAGTCCTTCGTTAAGGATACAATGGATATATTGAACATACTGAACGAAATGACATTTGATCCATCCACGGAAATATTAGTCACCATCGACATTGAGTCGCTGTACTCGTGTATCCCTCAGGAGGCTGCCCTAGTGGCAGCTGCGCGGGCACTAGCAAAACAAGAATGGTTTTATGATGCTCCCCAGAGTTTTGTGCTACAGTGTATCGAACTGGCACTCACCAGGAATTTTTTCTGTTACAAAGAGGACATGTTCCTCCAGGTTACGGGTACCTCTATGGGCGCAACCATGGCACCGAGCTTGGCCTGCATTTATGTAGGCCAGTTCGAGGAGCACGTCATCGATTCTAACACCAACCCTTTCAAAGGCAATTTACGCCTTTGGAAGAGGTATATAGATGACGTGCTCTGCGTCTGGACTGGAGAGGAAAATATACTACTCGAGTTTCTTAACTGGCTTAACAATCAGGACCAAAGTCTTCGTTTTACCTGGTCATATAACAGAAATAGGGCTGTGTATCTGGATTTGGACATCGAAGCCACACCAAATGGCCTTACAATGAGTGTACACCAGAAGCTCACCAATAGAAACTCTCTGCTCTCGTATGAGTCATACCACCCCAGGGCCTTGAGAGATAACCTACCGGTGGGCCAATTCCTCCGTTACCAGAGAAATTGCTCTTCCACTGCAGGAGACAATGAACAGTCAAATGTCCTGAGTGATAAACTGGAAGCTAGGAAATATCCGGCCAAGGTGATTAAACAAGCCAGAAAAAGAGCTCTCAATACGCCAAGAAGTGCCTTGTTAGAGACCAATATAAAAAAGAGAGATGACTGTATTCCTGTCGTTATGACATTTGATCCGCTTGCTACAAAAATACGACAATCAATCAGAAAACATTGGTCTCTTCTATCAAATAAGGAATTCAAGATGCCTCCGCCACGCTTCGCATTTAAGAGAGCGTGTAATTTGAAGGACAAACTGGTACATATGAGGGTGAAGCCTTCCATTGACCTGAAAAATAGCACACTCCCTAAAGGCCACTATCCATGTGGAAATTGCTACGTATGTCCACTTACTGCAAAAACTTCGACCATAACACTGAAATCTGGAAGAACATGGTCATTGAGACAGTTCAGCAATTGCAATACCACCAATGTGGTATATAGACTTCAATGCCAATGTGGTTTAGAATATATCGGACTAACAACACGTAAAATAAAACTGAGAATACAAGAAGATCTTAGTACTATTAGAGCAGGAAGACTTACAACCAAGTTAGTCCAACACTGCCACAGGAACAACCATACCTTCACTTGGGTGATACTGGAAAAAGTAACCGGAGAAGCACAAACAGTGGAGAGATTGCTGACGACAAAAGAAGCCAGATGGATTTATAAGGAAAGAAGTGAACAAAGTGGATTGAATGAGCTTCTTGAATGGAACAAGTTGCGGTAAATCTGCTCTGCGATGTTCCTTTGTATCTGTGTGGGTGTCTCGCAATAGGGGTTTGATAAACCCCAAAAAAGTAGTTTGAATATGTATGAGATGATGAGACCATTAGAAATTTGGAACTACTTTTTACTGAATGTATTCGGACCCCTAGACACGATAAGTGTAAATATACAACATTACACTGCCTTTTAATACATGTAGGGAGCTGCAGTATACATCATACACTTCAAAGAATGTTTTGTAACAATACACCTATCTGCAAAATTTCTAAAATTCACCTTAATGTAATGTAAGATGGTGAATTATTTTAAACATAATACCCGACACTATTCACTCCACTTGTAATATTGTGCACGCGTGCACGCGTAGAAAGAGAGTAATCTAACTTTCTAGACACCGCGTGTTCTCGCGAGAAAAAGACGCTATAACACAGCCTTATCACTACTCAATAAGGTGCTACCCTACGCAAGATGGCCATCAAATAAAACGAGACTATGACAGTCTATCTATGATCTCGCGAAAAGATGATGCTGCAGCGTAGCCTCATTACTACCCAATGAGGGTTAACCCTATGCATCATGGCCGCCAAGTAGCGCGAGAATAACACAGCCTATCTGGTTGGTCTACCTAGTAGTGCGAGGACGTAAATATAGAAATTTGGAGTGGAACAGGGCTCGAGGGATGAAAGAACGCCGGCAACGCTCCAAGTACCGGTAAATTAGAACAAGGGGGCTGTACTGAATGGGTCGTATATGTAGTGAAGATCTATACTAAGAAAGAGGGTAAGTGTGAAATTTTCACAGTTTTATGATGTTGCCGTTGCAGTTAAGGAGAACGGAAGGAGTGGTTAGGCTGCTCACAGACGGAGGTAACCTAAACCCCTTTCACGACCTCTCGGTTGGTATGAGAAACCTTTGCCGATAGAGGGTAAATATGGCATTATTTGTATGGCTTTCGCAGTGGCTTACTAAAATATACACGTGGTGCATTGCAGTAAAACTCGTTTTTATTTTCTTTTATTTCCTTGACAGTGTTTTGAAACCCTGGTGTCCAATGCAGTGGCATATAAAGTTAGTGCCCTGAAGAAATTGCCTGACTAGCACCATTGCAATGAAACATGTTGGCAAGTAGATCATGGCTCTATAGGTAGTAGCCATTTTCACTCTTTTAAATATACGCTAACAGCATAGAAGAACAAGAATAAAGTTATCTGTTCGTGCTGTTCGCGTGGTTTTGTGTCTATATGTTATATGTTGTGTGACATCACTGTACTTGTATGTTTTCCACTGCACTTATCACTGGTAACACAGTTGTTTTCATTTGGACACGTATTCTTTAAGCCCGATGGCACCGATGATGATAACAGGGCCGTCCTGGTGAGTACCTACCAGGGGTCCCATTGGTGGTGCGCCCGTGAGGTGCTATCTCGCTATCACACATTTTTTTCATCACATTTGGGTGTGGGTTTCGTTTCTTTCTGGATAGGGAGCGGGCTTTTTTAAGTTGGGCTACTGACTGGCGTTTTCCCTACCCCTTACTGACAAGAAGTGGTAGGTGTGTTGTTGTAAAAAATTGCGACAAGCAATATACCAGCTCTTTTGAAATTGAATGCCCTAAACTGACCTAGGTCATTAGTGTATTGATGAGCTAAATGCAGGACCCTGGTCAGAATGTAGCGTGCCGACTGTGTATGTGCCGATAAAGACTCGCAAATCTTTTATAACAGTTCGAGCGTCAGTCGAGCGCTGAGGCCACATCCAAATGAATCTTGAGCACGAATCCACTGCGACCATGATATATATATATAGTTACCATACCTCTGTAAGGGACTGCAGTGATCCAGGTAAACGCAAGCTAATGGTTTGTCTGAAATTAACAGGGGCGTCTGCGCAGAATGTTTCACTGTAGAGACTTTCATCTTTTGGCAGATTTCACATTCCAAAACATAGTTGCTGGTTTGTTTCCTCATGTGCGGTCACCAGTATCTCTGTTTTAGTAACAACACTGTAGCGGAAACACATGCGTGTGCATGGGCAAGCCAATCATGTGCTGCTAAAATTAATCCTAATCTATGTTCCATGTTTGGAATTACTCTATCCCCCACTCCAGGGATTCGAGCAAATGGAACATTATTCACGTCAGTTATGTATGAGTATTTGAGTGGAAAGCCTTTTGGTAATGTTTTACCACTGTCTTTGCTTGAAGCAGTGACAGCTTGCATTATTTCGCTGTCTATTTTAATTTTTGAACGAGTGATTGTAGCTACGGAAGTCGTTTGCACAGCTGCCTTCGCAGGTTCATCAGGCAGTGAATTCCCTGCAACGTGAACGCATTCACGTTGATGACTCAGTGTATGTATCACATGAGCCTTTTGCAGTTCTTGTTGTAACTGAACTACTTGCTCCCAACGCAATTTATGCTTTATTGTGCCACCTTTTGATCTTTGAAACCGTTTCAATCCAGTTCTGCAAGTATTCATTGTTAAATTGAACACAATAATATGAATCACACACTATGAGGGTGGGGAATTTGCGATCAGTATTTTCAAGCGCCATCTTGAATGCTTGTAATTTAGCTCGCTGAGCTGTACAATCTCCTAGAGACTGAGTTTTAGTGACCATTGGTCGGAATTTGCCACCTCGCCAGCGACCTTTAATGATCGCGCAGGCAGCACTATAAGCTTGTTTACCCCCAATAGCGGGCTGTGCTGATCCGTCAGTATAAATTTTACATTCATACTGTTCTAGAGGCAGAATCTCAGTAGGCAGAGGACATTCTTGTTCATATTGTAGAAATTCTTGTGTTTTCAAATAAGGGTCAAAAACGTATTCAACGTCTGTTGCAGCAAGAGAATTAGCTCATTGTATCCATCTTGGATGTAAAGCTTTAGCATTCGGAAGGCTCGCTTTTGTCACTGCTTCTAAGGCAGGTACAGGTGTAATGACCATAATGCGCTTACCCTGTGTGAGGGCTCTCTCTTTTGCTACTGCAGTTTGAACCGCCGTCAGAAGTTTCTCTGTTGAAGTAAATTTCATTTCTGCTTGTGTGTACAAGTGTGATTTGTAAGCTATTGGTACTTTTTCTCCTTCATTAAAGGTTAAGTGCGTGAATCCGCATCTTCCTGGAATGATTTGGATCACTAACCTGCGTTTGTTTACTCAAGTCTGTAAATGTTTTGTTGCTAACATATCTGTTTGGACCGAACGCAAAATTTCTGTATGTTTTTGTGTCCAATTAAAATCAGGTTTGATTAATTCATAGAGAGGTTTAACCCTTTCTGCGTAGTTTAGAATGTAAGTTCTTCCAAAATTTAGGAAACCTAGAATCAACTGTAAGTTTTTCAGTGTTTTTGGAGGTTGGAGCAGCGCACATTTCTCTAGAAAGCTTGCTGCCAGGCTTTTGCCTTCACTTGAAAGTTCTGTCACGATTAATCATAGATTAAGGACCAGGTAGGAGTGTAAGATGTATGAAAGGGTGCACTACATCTCACATAATTCTCAGGGTCGAAGTAGTCCTGTCTTTATCTCTCTCTTCCTGGCTACATATTCCTTTCAGCCATTGCAGCCGGTGCTTGTCACCTGATTTGTGAGAGCACTCTGATTTCATCCAGCAAGCAACTGTGATCTTTTTTGGATTGCCTCGTGAAGCTGTATTCTTCCAGAATTGTTACGAAGAGCTTCACACTTTTCTTTCCTTGACCGCCTTTAGTGCGTCCTGCACGCGAGAATCCAGAGCCGCCTATTGAGCTTGTGAGCTGAAGGACGCCAGCCTCCCGTTTTTTGGGAAATCTGAGAGGCGTTTGCAATTGTCTTTTGTTAACATTATGCTCGGGAGCTGAAAGACGCATTTCCTCCAGTCTGAGTTATTTCAGAGTAATTCCGAAGATTGAATCCTCTTCGCGCTGAAGCGCTGAATAACACTTGTGTTAATTAGCGCTTCCTGTAAGATTCATTACGGGAGGCGTCTGCTTTTAATTTTACTACTGTGATATTTAGATTATTTCCTGAGAGGTGCACACAGCGTTTGGATGTTAATTATTAATGCGCAGGAGCGCATTATGAATACTGGGAGCATCGGAGTGAAGCAATAGTCAGACAGACATAATTAGCCCTAGAGCTGTTGAGAGGCTCGGATTAGATATATGAGTTGTCTTCATTCCACAACTGAATTTGCGATATCTAGATACTCAGCCCGAGGAACTAAGTTCATACCAATTGACGATCTGGTAACAGATAAGTCTCTCATTATCTGATGGCTGACTGGTAAATGAATATGTGGAGTAATAATCTGATATCACTGATAGTTGAAGTGATATCAATCCTTCTTGGTTTCTTTTTTCTTTCTTTCTTTTTACTTTTTGTGCCTTTTTTGAGTGAATTAATGCATCAGCTTGTTAAAGTAAGTGAAGTACAACACATCTCACATTGATAGAGTCTGCTGGTAATTGTGTGCATATTTATGTGTGATATGTTTTATTGTTATACAGGAGACACTGAGTTGCCACAGGAGAGAGAGGTCAGCACTACTCCTCATCAGTGCACATCTTACATTCTTGACTGCTGCAACGTTTTTGTTTCCTTTGTTCCTTTTTCCCCTTCCCCGATTGTGGTGTTATCTGTTGAGTGTTCTAATACTCACAGGTAGTTCCATATAGGGGAAAAGGCAAGTTAGCCTCGCACATCGCTCCCGCTGTATACGGCTGATCAGGTTAGTGTTAACCAGCTCTGCGACAGAGTGACAAGCCCACGGATACTTACAGCCTGAGCGATGGACACCAACATGGTTCTTACCTCAGTATTGGAAACGTTGACAGCTTTACGGATGGAAGTGGATGCTTTTAGGGGGGAGAATCAGGAATTAAGGAACGAAATGGGCTCTATATGAAGAGAGGTAGCAGGGTTGTCCCATAGTACCCCTACTGGTACGAGAGGAGCCTCATACATTAGGAATTGGACCGTACCACTCCCAGTCTCCCATGATACAGTACACGATCAGGGGGGAGGAGTAGGACCCGCCACAATCAGTTGCCTTTAGCTCCCCCTGAGAGATATTTTGGGGATCCCAAAAAGTTCAGAACATTTTTGGGTCAATGCAAGTTACAGTTTATGTGTAAACCTTCTTTGTTTCCTGACAACAGGTCCAAAACAGCTTTCGTTATGTCCTATCTGGGTGGGAATGCAGCCAGTTGGTCCTTCCCATTAGTAGAGAGGAATGACCCAATGTTACTTAGTTTCCTTACCTTTTGTGACGAAATGCGCAAACTCTTCGGCAGGAAGGCGCACCAGCTTTCCTTATATAGGGAGCTCATAACAGTGAAGCAGGGTACACAGGATCTGTTGTCATACATCACGACATTTAATAGACTTGTGGTAGAAACAGAGTGGCCTGTTAAAAAACTTTCTTACCTGTGTTACCAAGGGCTACGATCAGAACTGAAAGATGTTTTGGCTCAAGTAGTTCATATCCCATCTACTTGTGATGAGCTAATCGACCTAACCGTGCAGTTGGATCATCGTCTTCAGGAACGGAAGGTGAAAAGCATCGGGCTGAGTCCCGTTACGTATACTCCCGTCCAAAGGCACTGACTGAAGATCCTAAAATGAGTTCTGATGGGACCGAACCAATGCAAATCAGTGGAATAAAACGACCATTGAGTCTGGAAGAACGGAACAGAAGGCGTAACCAGAGGTTATGCATGTATTGTGGAAGCCTGGACACTACATCAAGGACTGTAAGTCAAAAGCCAAGGTATTGTATAAAGACAACAAAGTGCCTAGGAATGTGCCGGTGGTGGATTTTCAGTCAGAAGATTCGGAAAACTAGAATGCTCAAACAAGACTACGACCCCTTGTTTGAGTCCAGAAGGTGAAGAGGTCTTTTCTGCATTGGCTAACACCGTTCAGACGTCTGTGGCCCACATGAATGTGTGTGTCACATTGGAACTGCCTGGAGAGAAGCCCATACTAGTACACGGCCTGTTGGATTCAGGGGCTACAGGCAATTTTATTGATCAGCAGTATGCACAAGAATTGGGTATACCCTGTATCCGTAAGGAGACGCCAGAACCCGTAAGATCAGTGGATGGTACTGTTTTAACATCAGGTCCGGTACGTTTCCACACACACCAGCTACCCATGCAGTTCGGAATTAATCATTTTGAATACATACAATTTGATTTGATTGATGCCCCAAACTTCAAACTAATTTTAGGAATGCCTTGGCTTACGCTGTATGATCCACTAGTGAAATGGGCAGCCCGCACTGTTACCATAAATTCATCATATTGTGCTGAACATTGTTTCTGAAACAGACAACCAGAACCTTCCTCGACTACAAGCGCTGCTGAATTACTAGCCAGCGCGTTCAATAATCAGAGTGTGTCTCGTTTCTACATTACCAATGGAATATTCACAATACAAGGCAGTCTTTGACGAACAAGAAGCAAGCTGCCCCCCCCATAGAGACTACGATTGCGTGATAGACCTGGAACCTGGTGCCAGTATTTCCTGCAATCGGATCTACATGTTAACAGAGGCAGAAACCACCTACTTACAACAATATTTAAAGAAGTTGTTATTGTCTGGATTCATCCGTCCCTCGCCCTCGTTTTAATACCAAAACACGAAGGAGGTTTGAGGGCGTGCATAGATTGTAAGGCGATTAATAGAGTGACAAAGAAGAACCGATATCCTCTTCCCCTGATCCCTGTGTTGTTGGACCAGCTGAAAGGAGCCACAATATTCACCAAATTGGATTTGAGAGGAGCGTACCATTTGGTGCTCATGCGGCGGGGGATGAATGGAAAACGGCCTTTCGTACCAAATTTGGGCTGTATGAATACCAAGTAATGCCCTTTGGTCTCTGTAAAGCCCCCGCCACATTCCAATACTGTATGGATGAAGTATTGAGAGGATTACTGGACGTCTCATGTATCGTATACATATGTGACATTTTAATCTACTCCACTTTCATTGAAGACCACATCCTTCATGTGGCGGCTGTTCTGGAGCGCCTGCAGCAGTATTCTCTTTTTGCTAAACTAGAGAAATGTCTCTTCCACACTAAAGAAGTGGAATTCCTGGGATATGTTATCGGTCCAAGTGGAATTTGTGTGGATACCAAGAAAGCGGACGCAATCACCCTTTGGAAATCTCCTACTAATGTAAAATCCTTACAAAGCTTCCTTGGCTTCACCAATTTCTATAGGAGATTCATCAGAGACTTCTCCAAAACCATACAACCTATGACACACCTTTTAAGAAAAAGGTCCATCTTTCTCTGGAATGAAGAGGCCGAAAAGGCGTTCCAAACATCAAAATCCTGTTTTACCAGTGCCCCTATTCTGAGACATCCCAGTCGACCGTTTGTGGTGGAAACCGACACCTCTTACTACGCTATAGGAGGAATCCTTTCACAAAGACACCCAGAAACTGGACAGCTCCATCCTGTTGCCTTCTTTTGCAGAAAACTGTCCCCATGCAAGGTGAATTATAGCATCACCGACAAAGAGCTCTTGGCCATAAAGATTGTGAAGAGTGCAGACACCATCTGATGGGAGCCCGACATACGGTAGAAATATACACTGACCATCGAAATCTGCTCTTCCTCAAAAGTGCCAAAGCCTTAACACCTCGTCAACTCCGTTGGTCCTTGTTTTTTGCGGACTATGATCTTATAATCAAGTATCGACCAGGACCACAGAATGAGAAAGCGGATGCGCTATCAAGACCCATGTCCCTACCAGAAGCATGTCTAACACCCACAGAAGAACCTCCCCTTATAGTCCAGAAGGCTTTATTTCCAAAGGAAGCAATGGCCTTAACATTAACAACTGACTTTCTGGAGGACTTGAGAAAACAAGTTGAGAATCTAGACGTGCATGAGTGGGTTAGCAAAGATCCTCAACATCATTTCACGAGCAAAGACTTGTTGGTTTTTGATAAAAGGCTGTACGTTCCTGAAGGTCCTCTGCAACAACAGGTTTTGCAATGGACTCGTGATTTGTCTCTAGCTGGTCACTTGGGTAAACAGAAAACCCTACAGACGACTAATAGATGTTTTTGGTGGGATTCTTGGAAGCTGGACACCGAAAAATATGTCTCAGAATGTTCTGTTTGTGCACAGGCCAAGGCTCAACACCAACGTCCTAGTGGATTGCTCAGACCTATACCATTACCTCCAGCTCCATGGCACACCATATCTATGGACTTCATTGTGGAGATGCCTCCTAGTCTGGGATGCAAAACGATTCTAGTGGTCATCGATCATTTGACTAAAATGGGCCACTTCATTGCCTTGACCAAATTACCTACATCAGGAGAATTAGCCATTACCTTTCTGCAAAATATAGTGAGATTGCATGGAATCCCTTCAGTCCTGATAACCAACAGGGGCACCCAGTTCATATCCAAGTTTTGGAAGGCCTTATGTGATGTTATGAAAATTTATGCCAGATTATCTACATGTTATCATCCCCACACAGATGGGAACCAGACTCTTGAACAGTTCCTAAGATGCTTTACGCTGCAACATGGATAAGAATGGAGGACACTCTTATGGACGGCAGAATTTGTGTATAACAACGCCGAACACTCTTCCTTGGGGTACTCTCCCTTCTTTTGCCTTCACGGTTATCATCCTATTATGATGCCATTCGAACATTAGGCTACAACCCAAGTTTATAGGCCCCTATGCCATCCACAGTATAATCAACCCTGTAGCCATGAAGCTTACTTTACCTTCCTCCTGGCACATCCACCCTATGTTTCATGTATCACTATTGAAACCTTGCCTCCCTGGGGCTAGGTTACCTAAGAAGCCATTACCTGTGGAAGTAGAAGGGGATGAGTAGTATGAGGTACAGGACATCCTTGATTCAAAACACATTGGGGATGGCTCCATTATCTAATAGCATAGAAGGGGTATGGATTTGAAGATCGTTCTTGGGAACATAGTGGCAATCTCCATTGCCCTGGGCTCCTAAGGCGTTTCCATTCACTGTTTCCTCTTAAACCTGGTGGACCGCCGAGACGTCGGTTGTTGAGAGGGGGTTCAGTCACGATTAATCATAGATTAAGGACCAGGTAGAAGTGTAAGATGTATGAAAGGGTGCACTACATCTCCCATAATTCTCAGGGATGAAGTAGTCCTGTCTTTATCTCTCTCTTCCTGGCTACATATTCCTTTCAGCCATTGAAGCCAGTGCTTGTCACCTGATTCGTGAGAGCATTCCGACTTCGTCCAGCAAGCAACTCTGATCTATCTTTGGTTGCCTTGTGAAACTGTATTCTTCCAGTATTGTTACGAAGAGCTTCGCACTTTTCTTTCCTTGACCGCCTTTAGAGCATCCTGCACGCGGGAATCCAGAGACGCCCATTCAGCTCGTGAGCTTAAGGACGCCAGCCTCCCGTTTTCCGGGAAATCTGAGAGGCGTTTGCAATTGTCTTTTGTTAACATTATGCTCGGGAGCTGAAAGACGCATTTCCTCCAGCCTGAGTTATTTCGGAGCAATTCCAAAGATTGAATACTCTTCGCGCTGAAGTGCTGAATGACATTTGTGTTAATTAGCGCTTCCTGTGCGATTCATTACGGGAGGCATCTGCTTTTCTTTTTACGGCTGTGATATTTTGATTCTTTCCTGAGAGGTGCACACAGCGTTTGGATGTTAATTATTATTGCGCAGGAGCGCATTAAGAATACTGTGAGTATCGGAGTTAAGCAATACTCAGACAGACATAATTAGCCCTAGAGCTGTTGAGAGGCTCGGATTAGATATATGAGCTGTCTTCATTCCACAACTGAATTTGCGCTACCTAGATACTCAGCCCGAGGAGCTAAGTTCATACCAATGGATGATCTGGTAACAGATAAGTCTCTCATTATCTGATGGCTGACTGGTAAATGAATATGTGGAGTAATAATCTGATATCACTGATAGTTGAAGTGATATCAATCCTTCTTGGTTTCTTTTTTCTTTCTATATTTTTACTTTTTGTGCCTTTTTTTGAGTGAATTACTGCAGCAGCTTGTTAAAGTAAGTGTAGTACAACACATCTCACATTGATTGAATCTGTTGGTAATTGCGTGCATATTTATGTGTGATATGTTTTATCGTTATACAGGAGACACTGAGTTACCACAGGAGAGAGAGGTCAGCACTACTCCTCATCAGTGCACATCTGACATTCTTGACGGCTGCAATGTTTTTGTTTCCTTTGTCCCTTTTTCCCCTTCCCCGATTGTGGTGTTATCTGATGAGTGTTCTAGTACTCACAGGTAGTTCCATATAGGGGAAAAGGAAAGTTAGCCTCGCACATCGCTCCCGCTGTATCCGGCTGATCAGGTTAGTGTTGACCAGCTCTGTGAAAAGTTCTATCCTAGAAAAAGGATGTTTAAATGGGCAATTCTTGATTTCTTGAAACTGAATTTATGCCCTTCAGAGGCGAAGCCCAATATTATGGTGTTCACCCTGTTCAAGTGCCTATCCAAGTCATCGTCTGTTAGATTGATGTCATCGACATGTAGTAACTCTGTTACTCTAGCTGAAAATAACCCTAGACTATTCATGAATCCCTGGGGGAGATGACAGAATTGACGCTGTGTCCCCATAATTGAGAAAGCGGACATATACCTACTTTCATGTGCAATGTTTTGACAGAAGAAACCATTAGAAATATCTAATGTGGTTTTGTATTTTTTACGCACAATGTTATTCTTAGTGCTGCACTGTGTGCATTTTGTTCTGCAAAGGTTTTGCAACAAGAGTTTAAATGTCTGTAATCTAAAATTAGATGATTTGTATTGTCTGGTTTGGAGACAGGAAACAAAGGATTATTCATGAACGAGGTGCATGTTTCAATCACCCCTGGGTATTCAAGTTGATCTAATATCTCCCTGACTTGTTTTTTTTAGCTTCTTGCTTAACTGGACACTGCCTTTGTGCAGTCGGTTGAATTTTTATCTGGATTTTATGGAGAGTAGAATCCTCATTCTATCCTACATGATTTTATATAATGCTAGAGCCTGGGCTACTGCCTATTTTCCTGGCATAGGTATGTTTTAACTGAATTGGAATGTGGTTGGAGAAGGCTGGCATAATGATGTTTTCCCCATGTGGGCACTCCCTGACAAATTCAGGTGGCCAGTCTTGTTCAGCTAAAAGAATGTCATAACCCTGAGAGAGCTTCTCCCAAAAGAGTGCTCTTATTTTTCTAGTTATGTCCCCCTCCATCCGGAGTGTTACTTCATATAACGTATGTGGGACACTAACCCTGGTATCTGCAGTTTCAACTTGAATGTACTCATTCATGTCAACTGTCTCCAGATGATCCTACAAGCTCGTGAGAGCTATGGTGACTTCTGCTGTGCTGTCCAACATTGTTTGAGCCCATTTCCCGTTCTTGAGTTGTGTCCTCGGCATGTCTGATTTTTAGATCTGCTACCTTCTTTTTGGTGAATTTAGTTTTCTTATTTTTTGGAACGTGTTGATCGTCTTTGGACTTCACGCGTTCTTCCTTGTCTTCTGACCGTCCTCTTCTTTCGGATTTCTGTGATGAAGTTATTATTATTATTATTAAAACAGTTTTGTATAGCGCGTGGTTACCCTAGAGCATCCCAGCGCTTAACCAAACAGAGTAACAATTTAAGTGAGTGAGAGGCACAGCGGCTTAACAAAAGAGAAAAGTTTTCAGTTGTTTACGAAAATGCAAAAGGCATGGCTCAGAGCGCAAACCTAGGGGGAGTGAGTTCCAGAGGGTTGCAACCTTTACGGAGAATCTCCTCCCTCCTGAACGGGCCTTTTTGACCCTAGGGATCTTGAGTAGGTGTTGTTGGTCTGAGCGTAGTGTTCTACTTGCCTTATACGGGGTCACCAGTTTTTGAAGGGCGGGAGGGCCTTTACCTTGCAAGATTTTATGTGCGAGGCAGAGAGATTTAAATTTTACTCTTTATCGCACTGGCAGCCAATGCAGCGCCCTCAATGCGGGTTTGGCCGATCGTGACATAGGGATGTTATAGAGCATTCGTGCCGCCGCATTCTGAACTTGCTGCAATTTGTTCAGAGTGATCTCAGGGGCACCCAGATAGATTGCATTACTGAAATATAATCTTGATGTAATCAGGCCCTGGATCAGAAGCTTCCGAGATAGAAATGGAAGCAGAGGCAGCACTTTGCGCACTGATCGGAGAAGGCCGAAACAGACACCAGCCAGTTTGGTAGCCTGGGTCCGGAAGGAAAGATCTTGCTCCAACCAAATACCAAGGCTCTTGATCTCAGCCTTGGGTTTGGGAGGGGATCCCAGACAGCTAGGCCAGGCAGACCAGGGGAGTGAGGGACTTTTCATCCCCATCAGCATTATCTTGGTCTTTGAACCATTCAGCTTTAGTGCTGATTCCCCCATCCAGGTATGGACTTTGGATAGGCAGGAATGTAGCACCTGGGGATTTTCCGTGGCCTGGGAAAGGGCAAACACCAGATGGGTGTCATCAGCATAGCTCACAATTTTGATGTTAAATGGAGCCACCACATCCTCCAAGGGGGCCATGTACACATTGAATAATGTGGGGCTCAAAGAGGAGCCCTGAGGCACTCCACAATGGAGGTGGGTGGATGCCGATCGTGCGCCCCCTTCCCAGACCTGAAAGGTCCGGTCGCTGAGAAATGACCTAAGCCATTTCAGCGCCATCCCCCTCACTCCGGCATCTGACAGCCGTTGAAGTAACACTCGATGGTTAACAGTGTCAAATGCTGCACTAAGGTCCAGGAGGATTACTGCCACTGATCCTCCTGAATCCAAAATGCAACATGCCTCTTCGGCGACTTCCAGCAAGGCGGTGTCAGTGCCTTGACCCGGGCGAAAGCCTGTTTGGGAACTTCTCAGTACACCGTTGGACTCAAGGAAATTGGATAGCTGGAAGTTAACCAATTTTTCCGCGATTTTACTGAGTCCCGGAAGTAACGAGATGGGCCTGTAGTTCGCCATGTCAAGGGGGTCAAGGCTAGGTTTTTTTAGGAGGGCTTTTACTATTGCACCCTTCCAATTGGGTGGCACCACACCGGCATCCAACGAGGCATTGATTACCTCAGTGATAGGTTCCACAATGGAAGGGGCAACCAGTTTGAGAATCCTCATGGGGACTACGTCACGGGGGGAGCCACTCTTAACGGATACCAGTACCTTAAGAACTTCGTCCTCAGAGACTGGTCCAAGAGAATCCAGGGTCTTCAGGGGTCTTCCCCCGTCCTCGAAGGGCTCAGCTACTATGTTAATTTGGGGCAGGGTAGTCAGAATTTTTTCGATTTTAGTGTGGAAGTACTCTGCTAGATCATTGCATTTTTCTTCCAGGTTATCCGTGGAGGCAGAAGGTGTAGGGACCCTCAAAACCTCCTTGACCACTAGAAATGAAGTCTGAAATGTACGAGAGGAACTTGTATCAGTATCTTGATATCTATCAGGTTTTCGGTTTAGCGTTTAGCTGAAGCTACCTCATAGTGGACATAATCAGGGAATTCATCTTCAATATCAATGGACGTAATTTTCGCTACTTCTCTATGAATCATTTGTTCATTTTTCCCAATAATTCGTTTGGACGGGATACAAGCAGAAAGGCACATGGAACATAACATAGGGCCACATTGAATACAGAGACATAGGAAAAATAATATCCCAATTATTACACATAAGTCAAGTCAAGTCAAGTCAAAAACCACTTTATTCGATTTTGTTAAAAATCATAAAAGCATACTACAGCAATTAAAAGTCAATCCAAGTACATTTAAAAAGATTTCATACAGTACAATACAATTAAAAACAATAAAACAATCAGATTAAAAAGGACTCATCATGTGCAAAAAAGCAATATATACCACGTTCATCACTGACCCCACTATTAAGCTTGTAATTTCCTCTTCCTGATCCGCACAGCGGCAACGAGGTCATTTGCCACACTAAACATTACCAAGGGCGAATCAAGCATTTGTAAAAACAGAAGAGCAGGTTTTGCTTGCGTAAATGCTTTCTCTTTCAACAACGGTAACAAATACTTTTGCCTAGGTGCATGATAAAAAGGGCAGAATAACATAAGGTGCATATTGTCTTATATGGTAAAGTTATCGCATTTGCATACAGGCGCGTCCTCAGGCTTAAACCATCCCTGTCTGTCACAAAGTACCAAATAAATCTGGTTGAATCTAAACTTACCCAGGAGCCACCTGTGAAACGGAATGTTGACTAAGACAAGATATGGTTGGATAGCTACACAAGTGATTGTCATATAATGTGCTCTGACCATGGGTTTTGTTAACTGGAGTTGTTCTCTCTCCAAAGACTTAAGTTTATGAAAGTTTTCCTTGACCCAAGCTAGGTCTGCTTTTTTTAGGTCAAGCGGGGAGGAGAAAATCTCCGGGCGTCCAAGTTCTACAGAGCACTTATGAATATACGCAAGCCAAGCAATGTCTTTATATTTGTCGAGTTTTAAACAATCCATCAGAATTTTGTGGTTGAGACCTAAATTTTCATTTATCCAGACTCTTATCCACAAGAGAATGGGTGCCATAGAGAGGATATCGATAATGTATCCTACTCCAAGCTCCTGATGGACAGAGAAAGTGGCTGTTGATGAGGGGCGTCCTAATATAGAACAGTAAAACTTATTGACCTCTGTCAGCAACTTCCAACCCCACGTACTAAGTAACGTCCAAAACCACCCCGAAAATGTCCAAGTACCATTATCAGGATATATCAGGATGTATCTCAGCAGCTATCTTGTGTAATTTAGATATTGCATCATATACAGAAGGTGAATTATCTGGTACGTATACACAACAACTACTTCCGATAATGCGACATGCACCTCCACGGTCAGCTAATACTACATCTAGAACCATGCGATTCTGGAGCGTTACAATTCTGGTAATTTGAAGTTCCTCAGTCAAGTTTCCCAAGGCAAAAACTGTCTCATTAGCGACAGCTTCTACAACACGTGTCAGTCGTCTTATTTTTCGACTATTTAAGGCAGCCCAAACAAATGAAAAGAAGCCTAAATTAAATTAAAATCAACATACTGTTGCAGAGAAGTGTAACTTTGGTCAATGTCATCGAGAGCTAATGTTCTCTTCACTCTATTCAATATAAAGTCATGATACAACACAAAGTCATTATGATACATAGGTGGGGCAATAAACACAGGAGGTAATACAAAGGATATATAGCACATTCCTAACCATCCTATCGGGAGACGGTGATAACCTTTATTCCCACAAATAAAGTACATGTTTCGTGAGGCCACAAAAGTAATACCATTTGGAGTGTCAAAGGTGAGAGTGGTGTTACATTCACTTCTTCCTACTGGGATTGTACCTTTATTACGAACACATAAGTCGGCCTTCGTATCAATAACAGTAATTACGTGCAGATAAGACATATTTACATTTCGTTGGTTACTATAAATTCGTGGCGAGGATACATTGTCA
The DNA here is from genome assembly GCF_964263255.1 of Lissotriton vulgaris. Lineage (NCBI taxonomy): Eukaryota > Metazoa > Chordata > Amphibia > Caudata > Salamandridae > Lissotriton > Lissotriton vulgaris. The sequence goes on from NC_141696.1 coordinate 484,411,774, forward strand.
GGTCGATATTCTTCCCATTCAAACTTAGTTCCTTCAGCTTGTGGATAACCATCTCGATCATTAAAGCAGACCTTGTTAAGTCGGAAAAGTAGTCCACCTTTTGTTGGCCATCGCAAAGTAAACAAAAGTGTATAACAAGCATTGCAAGAACCATTACGAGAAAACGGGAGTGGAATAAGCGGAGTGCCTCCTTTCTTTTGATGCCCAGGCAACATCCCACATACCCAACAGTTCGAAGTATTTGTCATGATGTGAGTATGATGCAGAATCTGGATGAAGCTGTTATTCAAATAAGTCTGTCTGTGTCGTTCTTCATGGTAAGGCAAAGTAAAATGAAAATGATCAGATGGAATAGGGGTAGTTGGCAATAAGTGTTCTCTCGCCGGTACCAGCAACTCTACCACCCAAGCTATAACTGTAATCACCACAATTGTTATAACAAAAAGTACTGCACCAAGAATTCTCTTATTTCGCATTGTAGTAGATGCCATAGTTCAATGTTCAAAATGTCTCAAAAAGCAACTAAAAAATAAAAATATGAGTGCTGAGCTCCGAGGTAGCCGTTGGTTTCTTCTCCGAGATTCAAGACGGGTGTCGCTACACTTGGCAGAACAGATCCCCCCCCTTGATATTCTCGGCTTCCGTTTCACAAACCTGGAGCGGTAACTAAGTATGGGCGAATTTTGCGAATCTTAAGTTCGCGAATTTTGCGGATTTGCGAACTCGCAATCCGCAAAATCCGCGAATTCTAGCGAATTTGCGGATTTTTTTTTTGTGTTCGCAAGGATTTCTGACAGTTCGCGAGGGTTTCGTACCAGTTCGCAATTGCGAACTTACATTTCGGCACGCAACGGTCGCGATTATGTTGTTTCTACGTCTGGTTCATCATCACAGGTTCCCAGCACCCTCTGTTTCACCACTGCAACCCTCTGTTACATCAATGCCACCCTCTGGTTCATCATCACTGTAGATTATGGGGGGGGAAAAGCAAGCACACCAGCCCTGCTTCAACTGACATGAATTAATTTGGGGTTAGTTTATTAATGTGTCACTGTTTTAAAATTCCAGTCTGGCACCTGCTTCCTTATCTGTAATTTGCTTTCTGTTGCAGTGCATTTTTTTTCCCAGGACCTTTGTGGCCTACTTGTAGCTATTCTATGAGCCTGCTGTGAGGGTCAGAGCAGGGTCATACAATGTCAGGATTAGGGTTTCTCAGGCCCCCTTGCGTTTCTCAGGAGCAACATTCACAAACCCACTCAGACACTGAGAACTTTAGATTCTCTAGATTCTCTGGTTGCTAATAATGTAGACTCATCTCTTGATACCTTGGAAAGAAGATTGATTTAGGACTAGTAAAAATGACTCCCAGCTAAAAGCAAACAAGGTTGACTTTTCACCATAAGGTATTTATAATCGTATATACTCAGATAGTAAATAATGACATTATTTATAGATTACGCATATAGATTCATTCAAGTTTCAACACTACAATCATTGTTCTTCTGCGCGCCTTTTACCACTGTTTGTTTCACAGCTTAGTTAAACATAAAACACTCTACGATAGCAATCACAGTTCGAGCCAATCACAGTTCGACTTTACAGCACCAGTAGTAATTATACAGAACGTTGCAAGTTCAATCAACAATCAACCTAAGTGGAAACCAAACGAAAGTGGAAGCTGAATAACTTAAATCTAGACTTTCAGCCAAGAAATACTGATGATAGCGCTCCAAATACAAACTAAGACACATTGGCAAGTCCCAAACTAAAAGCAGAAGTCCAGAAATTCTGTTCGGTAAACAATTGTCCTGATCGTTGCTAGGGAAACGCCCTTCGCGTTTCGCCCTACGAGCGTCTTGAAGTAAACACCAGCCGGCAAACAGAAAAAGGATCAATCCTACCTGCGTTTTCAGCAAGCGGATTTTCGTGGTAGTTTACTACCATTGAACTGCAAACAGAGCTGGAAGCCTCAGCGAAGTCCTCCGTCGTTGAGAGCGAAGACCAGCCAGGAAGCAGGAGACCTCCGATCTCGGGAACCAGGAAGGAATAATCCGCACGGCGTTTTGGGCGTGGCCGCTTATATAGTCCAAAGCCCATAGAAGTACAGAAGCAGCAAAGGGAAAAAAGACCTCGGCAGCAAACTCAAAATGGGAACTCCCGAAGCCTAAGGCAAACAAGCACTGGCAAAAGCGGAAAGTGTCCAATGAGACGCGCACATAATAAGCATTGGCAAGTTCAATACATTGCCATCGCGCAAAAGGCAAAGTGGCATAACAAACACTGGTAAAGCCAAATAACATAATGTACATACATGGTCATAATGAGAAATGTTGGAAACACAGGGAATAGATGCACAACAAACTTAGTAGAGAGGACAAGGATCCTGACAGTGCCCCCCAACAAAAATGGAGACACCCCCCCCCCAAGCTCTAAAACTGAGAGGCTGGGTGTTGAGCATGAAATGAGCGCACCAGGCGGGGAGCATGAACATCCATCCCAGAAACCCAGGAATCCTCCTCGGGACCATAGCCTTTCCAGGAAAGCAGGTACCAAAGCTTCCCCCTGACTCGTTTGCAGTCCTTAATACAACGCACCTCATACTCGTCCTGACCCTTCACACGAAGAGCTGGAGGACGAGGTCTTCGTTTGACAGTCGCTTTCTTTAACAGAGAAACGTGGAACACAGGGTAAATTCTCATGCTTTTGGGAAGGAGCAGCTTGTAGGTCACAGGATTTACACACTGAACAATTTTATATGGACCAATAAATTTAGGGTGGAATTTTTAACGTTTCCTGAACTGAAAGTTCCTGGTAGAAAGCCAAACCACGTCGCCAACATGAAGATCTGGACCCTTTTGTCGCTTTCTGTCCGCAAACCTTTTGTATGTGGCCTTGGCCCTCAGTACATTAGTTCGTAAGACTTTGGTAATGCGTTCCATTTCACTGAAATGCGAATCCAAGGAAGGTATATTGGTCTTTTGATGAGCCAGCAGCAAAGGCGAGAAATGGGGATGTCGGCCATAGATAGCAAAAAAGGGCGATAAGCCTGTAGAGGCATTCTGCAGATTATTGTAAGCGAATTCAGCTTCCCATAGTAAGGTTAACCAGGAACCCTGCTTTTTGAAAAGAAAACATCTTAAGTATTGTTTCAGGACCTGATTGACTCGTTCGGTTTGCCCATCCGACTCAGGGTGGAAGCTAGTGGAGGTGTTAGTAGTAATGTGAAGCGCTTTACACCAGGCCTTCCAGAACTGCGAAACGAACTGAGGACCACGGTCTGAAGTTATGGACCTAGGAAGGCCGTGCAAACGGACCACATGTTCCAGTATTAATTGAACCAGTTGAGCGGAGGTTGGAAGTCTAGGACAAGCAATGAAGTGGGCCATCTTAGATAAACGGTCAACCACCACGAGAATGGTAGTCATCCCCTTGTCTTCTGGTAAATCAGTTATGAAATCCATTGCGATGTCCTCCCAGACCTGAGTTGGAGTGGGAAGAGGAAGTAAGAGTCCTTTCTTTCGACCATGTTCTACTTTAGCTTGAGCACAAACATCGCATCCTTGAACGAAAGATTGAACATCTCTACTCCAGGTTGGCCACCAGAAATTTCTCTGTAAAAGTTCTTTGGTTTTTGCGATTCCAGGATGGCCCGCCAGTTGACTAACATGACACCATTGTAAAACCTGTGTTTGCAGTTCTTTAGTTGGAACAAATAAGAGGTTGGAGAAGAAGGGCAGGTTTTGGTGAATTGTCCTATTAGCCCCTTCTCGCACCCAGGATAGCAATTGAGGTATTGGCATTGCTTGTCTTATTTGCTGGAAGAAAACATCGGACATTGTAGCACCTACTATTCTGTCTTCAGAGAGCATGCTTGTAGGTCGGGGGTGTAGTTGAAGGTCATCTGGCTTAGGATCATACCGTGACAAGGAATCTGCTTTGTTATTTTTCGTTCCGGGTCTGAAAGTTATGATAAAGTTAAATTCTGCAAAAAACAGGGTCCAACGGAGTTGTCTGGGAGTTAAGGCCTTTGCACATCTTAGGAACTGTAGGTTACGATGGTCCGTGTAAACAGTAACAGTATGCCTAGCCCCAAGAAGGTAGTGACGCCATTCTTTGAATGCATGACGAATGGCTAAGAGTTCTTTCTCTGCAATGGTGTATTTGGTTTCTGCAGGCAAAAATTTTCTGGACAAGAAAGCTATGGGATGTAGTTCATTGGTTACTGGATCCTTTTGTGAAAGAATTGCTCCAATGGCGAAGTCAGAAGCATCAGCTTCCACAATAAACGGCAAGTCTGAGTCTGGATGCCGTAAGACAGGTGCTTGTGTAAAGGTTCTCTTGAGAGTTTGAAAGGAAGAATCAGTGTCAGAGGTCCAAGTGAATTTAATATTCTTCCTTAAAAGTTGGGTCAAAGGTGTGGCCAAGGTTGAAAAGTCTTTAATGAAACGGCGGTAGAAGTTAGCAAAGCCTAAAAAGCGTTGAATATCCTTCACCGAGGTTGGAGTAGGCCAATCAAGGATTGCTTGGATTTTTCTTGGAGCCATTGTGATCCCAGATGGAGAAAGGATAAACCCAAGGAATTCGACCTTTGTGGTGTGGAATTCGCATTTAGACAATTTGCAGAACAAGCCATGTGATCTTAGGGTGTTCAAGATGATTTTAACGTGCCGAATGTGTTCCTCAGTAGAAGACGAAAAAATCAAAAGGTCGTCAATATAAGCAATGACGAACCTATCTAAGAAGTCCCGAAAGACATCGTTGATAAAAAATTGAAACGCAGCCGGGGCATTGCATAAGCCAAAGGGCATTACACAATACTCGAACAAGCCAAAGCGAGTTCGAAAGGCTGTCTTCCATTCATCACCTGGTCTAATACGGACCAGGTGGTAGGCGCCTCGTAAGTCTAGTTTGGTAAAGATTGTGGCTGAGCGCACTTGATCAAGAAGTACAGGGATCAATGGTAGAGGATATCTGTTCTTGATGGTGATGTTATTTAGAGCTCTGTAATCAATACAGATGCGCAATTCTCCATTGCTTTTAGGCACAAAAAAGAGCGGAGAGGCGGCTGGAGACTTGGAGGGCCGGATGAAACCATTTTTTAAAAATTTGTCTAAATAATCTCGAAGGTGAGTGTTCTCTAGATCTGTCAAGGCGTATATTCTACTACAGGGTATCTTGGCTCCTGGTACTAAATCAATGGCACAATCGTAGTCCCTGTGTGGGGGTAGAGTTTCTGCCTTTTGTTCACAGAAAACATCTGTGAATTCTTCATAAATGTGTGGTAGTGTTGTGTCTTGCTCGGCCGCTGTGGAGATGTAAAGAGCTGAAACAGTACGCAAAAGGGAACTTGGGGAGACTTGAAGATTCTTTTCTGGTAGCCCGCAACATTCTTGTTTACACCAAGAGGATGTGAAGTCGACTGTACGTTCTGCCCAATTGATACTGGGGTTATGCGTAGTTAGCCAAGGGATGCCCAAGATAACCCCAAATTGGGGTGCATCAATTACATCGAAAGATATGATTTCCTGATGTTGTCTGGAACCTGCATCGCAAACCATAGCTATGGGAGAGGTACAGTGCGTAATCATTCCTGAAGTTAGTTGAGTTCCATCGACTGCATAAACTATTTCAGGTTTTTCTTTTTCAATAATGGGAATATTGGTTTTTGCAATGAACTTGGAATCAATGAAATTCCCGGTGGCACCTGAGTCGATCATTGCTGCTACCAAGATTTGTTTCATGTTGGGTACCCTAAAAGAAACATTCAAAGTGAGATGAGGTACTCTTAACTGCAGAGTGTTAGCGATGGTTTGTTCAGGAGGAGATAACCAACTCGAAAAAGTCTCCTGATCCAAATTCGAGTTCTCTAGTTTTCCGACTTAGTTTCCTTCTTGTCTCGGGGCCAAGAGTTCTTTGGTTTGAGTGAACACTCTCTGACAAAATGTCCCTTTTTACCACAGTAGAGACAAAGACCATTTTTTCGCCGAGTTTCTTTTTCCTCTGGAGTTAACGGTTTCCTCAAACTTCCTATTTCCATGGCCTCAGTTGATTCCTGGGAATTGGGAAGAGATCTTTCTTTGGCTCTAGAAAAGATTCGGACATCTGTTCTTTTCCTATCTCCTTTGCGGTCAGCTACTCGATGGTCCAGACGAAGACTGAGTGCTATGAGGTCTGCACAAGTTCGAGGTTGGGGATCGATAGGCGCAATAAGGTCTTTCAGCTCATCTCTTAGTCCTTGATAATAAAGAGCAGATCTCTTAGCCTCTGGCCAATCTGTTTCTGCTATAAGACGATTGAATTGGGTAAGATAGTGTACCAGTTCCTTATTTCCCTGTTTTAATTCCAATAATTCTCTATCGGCAGATCCTGTTATGGTACGTCTATCAAATGTTCTTTCGAATTCCTGTTTAAACTGCACCCAATTGTATAAAATTGGATCATCAGACTGCACTAGTGGGACTGCCCACATTGCCGCGTCACCACTCAGGAAGGAGATTAAAAAGGCAGTTCGTGATTGAGCATTTGGAAACGAAGCTGGCTTAACCATAAAGTGCAACTGAACCTGCGTTAAGAATGTCTGAAATTTATTGGGTTTCCCAGCAAACCTCTCAGGCTGGGCCAACGGAACAGTTGTAGGAACAGTTACAGACACAGAGGGTGATGAACCAGATACATTTGCTTGGTGTTGACCAGAAGATGGTGTTGAGTCTAGACGTGACTGTAAGTGAATTACTTTATTGGCTAAAGCTGCAGTTTCTGTTCTACTAACCGTTAATTCAGTCTGTAAATTCCCTATCATGGCACATAGATCATCCATGGTGGCATTCATTTGGCTATTGCTCGGGAGAAACAAAATTTGTGGGCGGATTATTCTGTCAGGATTAGGGTTTCTCAGGCCCCCTTGCGTTTCTCAGGAGCAACACTCACAAACCCACTCAGACACTGAGAACTTTAGATTCTCTAGATTCTCTGGTTGCTAATAATGTAGACTCATCTCTTGATACCTTGGAAAGAAGATTGATTTAGGACTAGTAAAAATGACTCCCAGCTAAAAGCAAACAAGGTTGACTTTTCACCATAAGGTATTTATAATCGTATATACTCAGATAGTAAATAATGACATTATTTATAGATTACGCATATAGATTCATTCAAGTTTCAACACTACAATCATTGTTCTTCTGCGCGCCTTTTACCACTGTTTGTTTCACAGCTTAGTTAAACATAAAACACTCTACGATAGCAATCACAGTTCGAGCCAATCACAGTTCGACTTTACAGCACCAGTAGTAATTATACAGAACGTTGCAAGTTCAATCAACAATCAACCTAAGTGGAAACCAAACGAAAGTGGAAGCTGAATAACTTAAATCTAGACTTTCAGCCAAGAAATACTGATGATAGCGCTCCAAATACAAACTAAGACACATTGGCAAGTCCCAAACTAAAAGCAGAAGTCCAGAAATTCTGTTCGGTAAACAATTGTCCTGATCGTTGCTAGGGAAACGCCCTTCGCGTTTCGCCCTACGAGCGTCTTGAAGTAAACACCAGCCGGCAAACAGAAAAAGGATCAATCCTACCTGCGTTTTCAGCAAGCGGATTTTCGTGGTAGTTTACTACCATTGAACTGCAAACAGAGTTGGAAGCCTCAGCGAAGTCCTCCGTCGTTGAGAGCGAAGACCGGCCAGGAAGCAGGAGACCTCCGATCTCGGGAACCAGGAAGGAATAATCCGCACGGCGTTTTGGGCGTGGCCGCTTATATAGTCCAAAGCCCAAAGAAGTACAGAAGCAGCAAAGGGAAAAAAGACCTCGGCAGCAAACTCAAAATGGGAACTCCCGAAGCCTAAGGCAAACAAGCACTGGCAAAAGCGGAAAGTGTCCAATGAGACGCGCACATAATAAGCATTGGCAAGTTCAATACATTGCCATCGCGCAAAAGGCAAAGTGGCATAACAAACACTGGTAAAGCCAAATAACATAATGTACATACATGGTCATAATGAGAAATGTTGGAAACACAGGGAATAGATGCACAACAAACTTAGTAGAGAGGACAAGGATCCAGACATACAATTGTTGCAACTAGCAATTGAATTCTGGAGGGGCCCCAGTCAGGAAGCACTATAGGGAATTGTTACTAATGATGATTTTGAACTCTTGCACCTGCCGAGTGCTTTCAGTTTTGCAAAACACGTTTTACTGCAATTTTGCGGGATTTGCGGGGCGCGAACACTCGCGAGATCGGATTCGGAAGCCGCAAATTCGTGCGAATATGCAATTTGTTTTTTTGCGGCGTGTTAGTTGGCAAGGTTTTGTGCGTTTTTGCGAGCCGCTCGTAGCGCAAGGCGCGAAGTTACCCTCGCGGTCGTTCAAGGGCGCGGCCATCTTGTTTGCCTGGCGTATTTCCGTTTCCGGGCGCGAAGTGTAATCTCGCAAAGTCTGCGGCTTGCCAGTACAGTTTCGCGCGTGTTCGCAAGGAAAATCTCGCGCGAACTTACCCGCGCGGTCGTGAACGGGCGCGGCCATCTTGTTTCTCATTCAATGCTATGGTTCTGGGCATGGTCTTTGTATCCTCTCTAAATATCTGCCATCCTTTGCTTGTTTGAAGTCTTTTTTGATCTATTTTACTTATTATCTATCCCTCTATTTTTCTAGCCTTATATTTTTGTGTTTACTGCTACTTTTGGTTAATTTTAAACTACTTTTTTAAACTCTTTTCTTTTCTTCTCTTCCCTACTCTATTTTCTTTATTCCTTTCCGCCCAGACCATGGTGAAGGGAGCCGGGAAGCATCCCGAGAAGGGGAAGGGTCCCGCACCCCGTGTCCGGCTCCCGTGCGGGCGTTTGAGGGGGTGGAGGTCGTACCCAGGGAGATCTTTACCCCGGAGGAGGTGGGCCAACTCATTTTTTATGTTCAGCGCCACCTCCCCAGGACCATCATGGGAGGTGGCAAGATCAGTGCTGGGTACGGGGTCCGGGAGCGCCGGAAGCGGTGGGAGAAGGTGTGCCAGGCCATTTACCACCACTCTCGGGTCTGGCGCACCTACAACCAGGCCACCCACCGCTGGACGGATGTCCTGACCCGTGAGCGAGATCTGCTCGACCTCCTTGGCCTTGAGATCCCCGGGCTTGGTGAGTAGTAGTAGCTATTTCTTTACTACTATGTTTTCTCCTGCTGTGTTATTATATTGCAAATTTTTGTTTTTTACCAAGAGCAATAATGCTGCTCATTACATTGTAGGTAAATTATATTTCAAAATCTTCTGTGCATTTCAGGTACACTGCTCTCCTTCTTCTCAGTAGTGTTGCTACTATGCTTATTTGTTTTAGATTTTGTGTTCATTTCATTGGCCTGTGAAATTATGTATGAGTGTAGTTTAAAGAACTGCGTAATGCTACACACTAAGGTTCAGATTTTTAATTACCGGCGCATCCCTGCAAAGTAGCAAGGATGCGCCAGTAATTGTGCGTCACGCCACCATCACCCTTGGTGCGTCGTATTTACAATGCGGCGCACCATGGGCCCAAAACGTCACCAAAGCGTTACGCATCTGTGCCGTAAAGGCGGCGCATTGCTGGAGTTGCGTCGCAACGATGGTGCAGCTCCATCAATGCTCTGGGGTGCCCTATCTCCCCAATGCTGCGTCAAGCCGTACGTCTGCTTCAAGCAGGCGCAGGGTTTGAGTCACGCATCATTGTCCTCAAAGTGACTGATTGAAATCTTGTAGATTTCCCTCAGCCACTTTTAGGATGCGTTCCTGCGCAGGAACGCCCTCCTTTGCGCCGGAACGCCCCCTATTGGTGCAGGGCTTTACAACGTGATGCATCTCCCATATGCGTCACGTTGTTAATATACGCCGCACCATTGCGCCTCTTTTGTGCTGTCGCTGCATCACAAAAGTCACGCAACAATGGAGCAAAAGAGCCGCAAGGGGCTTCTAAATCAGCCCCTACAGACTCAAGTCCAGTCCTTCCTTTGTACACATGGCGATAAGAAGAAATAGTGGTGGTGGATTGATAGTTTGAGTATTTTAATGACTGGTTAATGTAGTAGGAAACTTTAGTGTTGTCGCTGATCTTCAATCACGATGGACTTTGGCTGTCACTTTGCGTGCTGCGGACTGCTGCCTGCCAATCCTAGGCAAACCTTTTTAGTACTTTGTTTAGTGAGTTACATAGGGTAGTTTCCAATTCGACGGTCCGCAAATCAAGCAATACTAAAGTAATAACGTAGTCGACCACATGAGATTGGTCAATAATATATCCCGTGGAGTCGTTCCCTGTTTGCTATTTCGCAAAAATATTTTGTTAGTTCTTTTGAAATGTTTGATTTGGTTGAGAAATATCATCCATGTTTTCTGTTTTTCTTTCTTTCATGTTGTACATCAGCTTCCCCCAGGGGCAAGAGGAGGACACAGGAGGAGGAGGAGGAGGGTGCTGTTGACGATGCAGGCCAGGACCGGGCAGGCGAGGGCTCCTTTGCTGGCCCCAGTAAGTTTTAATTTTAATATAGAGTACTTATTTTTTCCTAGCGTTCCTCATTCGATTTTTTCTAAATCGTCTTTGATCTTCTTGTAGACAGGATCTAAATTCTTATCCTGCCTCGACTATGACTCCGTGTGGTATTACTAGATTATTCTTATTAGTCTGTCTGTGTAGCTAACTAAGATTGCACATTTGGCATTTCCATTGGACTCCCATTCTAGTCAGCAATAGCTTTATGCACTGAGTGCAGTCCTCTGGGATTGTCCATAATGTCTTTTCAAGTATTCTAAATGTTTATGCTTTGACCATTGCCAACAATAAAAAGGTGAATGACCACCAAGAAAGAATAAGATACTACTTTACTTTTGGTTTGGATAGGAGGACAATCCATTCTACTACTGTTGCAGGGACAAATCTGCACAAACAGAACTATGGACACTAAATAATGCATTGCTTAGCTTATCAATTATAATAGGTGCTGTTAGACTTTCCACATACCTCAGTGATAACAGACTTTGTAGTTGAACCCCCAATCTCCTTACTGACTAGATAGTGTGGCAGAGTCATTTAGCTCCCAAAGTCACCGATGGCAGAGGCACGGACTCATGCTTGCAAAAATTCCAAGTGCTGAGTCTTTCTTCATTGAAAGCCCTCTGCTTTGATGGAAATAGGAGTCTGGAGGAGGAGGATAGAGGAGCATGTTCTTCTGAACTTGTGAACCTAAGGAATGCAGACTGCGGCACCTTCAAATCAATTAGCAAACCAGTGAAGACAGTTCTGCTGATGGGCTTGTTTTTGTGATTATCTGATTAAAGTTTGAAATATATTAACTGTGCACAACAAAGAAAGACAGACACACAGGAATAAAAGTGAATAAGGACGAAAAAGAAAGTTATTGATTCGTTGTCTCATTTTCAGGGCTCGGTATCACGGTCCAGGAAAAAGAATAAGGCTTCGTCATCATACTCTGCGAATTCAGGCAGGGTGAGCTCAGTGTGACCTGACAGAGAAGAAATTCCCTCATCTATGTTGCTGGCCACCTCGTCTTCATCCGGCGCGCTTTCTCGTACTCTGAAATCTGGTGGTATGAGGTGCTGATTCATCTTGATCATTGTTAACCTCTCCACATTTTTGGGCGAGAGGCGGCTCCGTTTGGAAGTTACAATGCCACCAGCAGCACTGAAAACACATTCAGAAGACACGCTTGCGAGTGGGCAAGACAAGTAGTTTAAAGTCAGGTTGGTGAGCTGTGGCCACAATTCTTTTTTCCCATGCCAATACGCCAATGGGTCAGCATTAACATAGACCTCTGTTGAGTCATTCAGATAGTCCTTCACCATCGACTCAAGGTTCTCCTCCAAGGTTCCTCCACTTTGCTTAGCTGTTGCTGTGACCTTTTGAGAACCAAACCCAAGCCGATCTAGCCAATCCTCTTCAGCCTCCAATGTTACTGTTGTGTCTGGTGGTGCAGATGATCCGGTTGCCGGTCTCTTTAACGGCTGAGAGGTCACTTGTGCTGCAGCCACAGGTGCAGAAGTGGATTGTTGTGACTGTGGATGGCCTGCTGATGCTGATGTACTGCCTTTTCCTTCAATTTGCTGGCGTTCTCTTACAAATCTCTTGGCTGAGAAGACTATTCCCTGTTTGTACTTTGTAACATCTTCATCAGCAAAAGGAAAGAATGCTTGGCCTGCCAGTGCCTTTTTGTAGCGTGGATCCAGAATAGTAGCACAAATGTAATGCTGGTTTGAGTGGATCATTTTAAGACGTTCATCACCTTGTAGGTGCTCTAATAATTTCTCAGCCAGAACAAAAGGGTCTTGGTTTTCTTCATCTTTTTCAAACACAGAACAAACCTCCTTCAGTTGGTGCTCCAGCATGTACAACAATGGGATAGCTTTTCCCAAATTACAGTCCTCCTTGCTGACTGCACGTGTGAAGAACTCAAAAGGACGAAGCATGCGTGTCAGGCTTTTAACTATGTTCCATTGCGCCGCACCCATCCTCAGGTCCTCCTTCTGAGCTGTACCCTGTGTTAAGACATAGTGATTGAGTACCGTATACTGCTCATACAGACGCTCAAGCATATAGAAGGTTGAGTTCCAACGTGTTACCACCTCCTGGATGAGTGCTTTCACTGGCATTTGACGTTCATATAGCTGGCTCCTCAGCTGCTTCCGGGCCTTAAAAGAATGGCTGAAATGGTTGCACATTTTTCGACAGGTGTCCACTACTCTGTACGCTGCACTGTCTTTATTACCCAAGAATTTTTGGACAACCGGGTTTATACAGTGCGCCAAACACGGCACTCTGAAATAGTCACCCAGCTTCATGGCCTTAACTATATTGGCGCCATTGTCCGTGGAAACATAACCAACCTGGCGTTTTTTTGGGGACAGCCAGTTAAGGACCTTTGTGTTAAAGACATCCAAAATGTTTTCTGCTGTGTGACGTTTCTCCAAACCAAACATGGCTAGTGTTGCATGTTTCCGAGCAGCTTTAAAAACAATGTCCGGGTCAACACCTGTGTTTAGCTTTGCTTTAGCCCCTGAAAAAGAGACCCAGTGTGCAGTGATGCACATGTAATCAGCGCCTGCGCCACTGGTCCACATGTCTGTTGTCAGATGTATAGTGTGAACAGCACTCTTCTGCAAAGCTGCCCCAATCACCTCCAGAACATCTTCATGTAGTGCTGGAACCGCAACTCGGGCAAAATAGAACCGGCTAGGAACCTTCCATTTAGGGCAGAGCGCTGCCACTAATTCTAGAAAACCAACCCCTTCTACAAAAGAAAAAGAGAGAAGGTCCAGAGCTAGCATTTTAGCCAGCTTAGTGTTATACAGACGCGTCAGTGGGTGGTTGCGTTCATATTGCGCTTCTGTAAACAACATCTTTTTAATGTTGCCCTGGACCAAGGATTTACGGGATGATGATGATGATATCTTCGACCCAGTTACGCTCGCTGATGAATTTTTTCGCATTGATGTCTCACTCTCTCCCACACTCTTAGTGAGGCTCACATGGGGTGTGCTGCTGACAGGGGTACTGGGTGTAAGTGAAGTGTTTGAATCGTCTTCTTCCTCCTCGTCATCATCAGATGAAAAATCAACGTTTTCATTACGTGCAATTCGGGCTTCCTTGACCGCCTCTAGTTGCGCAAACCATTGGACAGGGTGCGCTCTCCTAAGATGACCTCTCTGGCCTCCGGTACCATAGTTGGTACCAAACTTACCACGACTAACTCGCAGCTTACAAATGCTACAAATGGCTATGTTTTCCTTTTTTGGGCAAACACAAAGAAGTCCCAAACTGGAGACTTGAAATGTCTTTGGGGGCCGGAGGAGGCGGCGATACTGGTGGTGGTGGTCCTGCTGCTAATGCCAGATGAAGTGGAGGATGTGGATTGCCGAACTTCAGTACGTTTTGCACTTTCACCACCACGAATTGAGGTCGAGGTGGATGGAGGTCCCTTCTTGCGAGAAAGAAATATGGAAGCGGTAGGTGTTGATGTACTAGTTAACCCCAAATCTAATGATTGTTGTGTTTCCATTTCCATTGCCTCCTCGTCGACATCATCATCACGCTCAGCAGCTTCTCGGGATAGGGTCAAAATGTCTCTTTGCTGCATGCCCGCTGGGGCTGCAGTGACCTTTATGATGACTGGCTCGTCGTCATCGTGAGAGGCTTTACCAGCAGCAGTATCCGTCACTTCTTGTTGAGCCTCATCACACTCCATAGCTATGAGTTTTTTGACGACCTTCCTTTTACGCTTATGTACCTTTGTCAGATCATGGTGTGCCTCACTCTCAGAGTGCCGTGATGATGGTTCCCAATCTTCATCCAGAATGGGATCATCAGAAGGAGGTGAGCTTGAAGAAGATGTAGACACCAACCTTGATCTTTTCCTTGCTAGGGATGTGGAAGACAATGAATGATCATCAGGAGGAGTGGCTTCCAATGATACCTCGGCTTGATTGTCGATTTCCTGATGTGCCCCTACTTCGGGAGGAACAACTATTGTGGGCACTTGTGACCCTCCATGCACTTCTGCTTGCGCATCTCCTTGCGCTGCCTCTCCTTCCACATGTACTTGGGCTTGTACTTGCACATGGTGTTGTTGTTGCGGCTGTGGTTGTTCAACACTTGTCAGATGACTTACAACAACCTGTGTTGATTCAGGGACATTGCTGCTACTTTCTTGCGATGAGCCAACATCACTGGTCAATGGTGATTGGAGAAGTACACTGACTGCCTCTGAAGCACTCAAGGGCTTTGACTTAAGTTGGCGTGGAGGTGGAGGCACTGAACCCAATGGAGCGGGGGTGCTGCTCCCAGCTTGGTCCCCAGCAGATCCTGCTGCTGCTGCAGGCGTACTTTTTTTTTTGCTCCCAAAAAACGCCGCGGCCGGCACACCAGCCTCCTTGGTAACTTGCTTCTTCTGCTCCTTACTAGCAACTTTCTTGCTAGGGGAGCTACGGAGACCTTTTTTTGGGGCCATCTTCTTGAGAGCAGGTCAGACAGCAGGCCGCAGTTGCACGAATTGTAGAGTTGTCTGAGGCCAGAAGTGACGTCGCGTGACGTTATGCTGCACACACACACCGCTGCAGGACTTCTTCCTGTCACTGGTGGTTCTCTTGAGTCTTGTGCACCTAAAAGCAATGGAAGACAGAGGAACATCAGTTCAGTTATACACCCCAAAAAAATCGGAATAAAAACTGAAAAATCAGCACAATCCCATTCCATCCATGCCCTCCATGATGTTTAAGTTCAAGACACCCCACAGAAAGACTAGGCCCATGCAAGACTCAATATCCCTGGTGAAAAGGTCACAAGTACAGCCCCCAAAAACGAAAATCACTGAAAAATCTGCACTATCCCATTCCATCCATGCCCTCCATGATGTTTAAATTCAAGACACCCCACAGAAAGACTAGGCCCATGCAAGACTCACTACCCCTGGGCATAAAGGTTGAAAAGTAGGCAAAATGGTTGCAGGCCTAACAACAATGCCTGCATTCAAAATGGCCACTTGCCTCCCAGCACATGGCCAGGGCCTGTAGCAGCACTCAAAATGGCCCCCAGCCACATGGCCTGTCCCTCCCCATGAACACCCCCAAAAAACAAAAATCACTGAAAAATCAGCACAATCCCATTCCATCCATGCCCTCCATGATGTTTAAGTTCAAGACACCCCACAGAAAGACTAGGCCCATGCAAGACTCAATACCCCTGGTGAAAAGGCCACAAGTACAGCCCCAAAAAACGAAAATCACTGAAAAATCAGCACAATCCCATTCCATCCATGCCCTCCATTATGTTTAAGTTCAAGACACCCCACAGAAAGACTCAGTCCACCCACCACTGAGTACCCCTGGGCAAAAGGCCCCAAAACAGCCCAAAAATCGAAAATTCCAAAATTGTAGTTGCAGCAACTGTAATGCCCCAAACAAACTTACTTGTGAAATTTCTAATCCAAAAGTGATCCAAAGAAAGTCAAAAAGGCCTCAAATCCAAATATCCAGCAGCATCCACAAAAAGTAATCCTTCCAGCTCCAGATCCAAATGAAAAGTGACCAGGAGATGGACAAAGCCCTGGGAGGAGCCTGCTGGACAGGAACAGGAAGTTGAAGACTGTGGGGCACTTCCTTCCTCCCACCCCCCCCCTCCCCAAAATGGACTCCTCGCAAAAAAAGTGCAGGCAAATGTCAACCTAAGGAGTTACTCAGATAAAAATCATCATTTCAAGAAGGTTTATGCTGCTTGCTGGTGGATTTCTTGTGCAGAATTGCAAATTTTATATTTTCGCGTGTGCAAGATTGTTGCTGCTCGCCGCATCTCAAAGCTCGCAATTGCGAAGTACCGCAATACGTGATCACGGCGTACTCGCGTTGACAAACGCTCGCTGTAAAAGTTGGCAAGCCGCGATTACATAATCGCGCTTGCCAAATTCCCGCGGGATCCCGCAGCAAGATCCAAAATGGCGCAGCACTCACAAAATATAGAGAAAAACAACTTGGCAAACGATGATAAACGCTGCGCGCCGCAAAATTGTATCACCAAGAAAAAAAAATCCGCTGCGTGCGAATTTGCGGATTTTGCGGGAAATTCGCAAATCTCGTGGATTGCGAATTTACCGAAAATCCGCAAAATCCGCGAGCTTAACGGATTTTCCGCCCATACTTAGCGGTAACTCAACCAGTCTCGCACAAAACAACTGCTTTCCTTGGCCGTAGATTATATCTCTCTCTTCCAGAGACAGTGTGGTCCGGGAAGGCTCCCTTCGCTGGGCTCTTCTCCTCGTCCAAGATGTCTCGATAATCAGACAGCACAGTTGGGTTCACCAGATCCGGACAAACTGCTTGTTCTCTCAAAGGACCGGACCATTACATGGTCGCCAGGACGAAGATTGTGAGCCTCTCCAATGGAATTGTCAGGGAGCGCTTCTCGAACCTGTTGATGAATGGAAAGTAAATCATTTGTTAATCGTGCCAAATAATCGTTCATCATTATACAAGGCACATCATATAACAATCGAGGCTTAGGAACTCCCCATATATTCATAGGCCTTCCAAACACCACTTCATAAGGTGTGAGGCCAGTTCGGGAATGGGGCACTGATCTGATAGATAGCAATGCCAGAGGCAGAGCATTCGGCCATTTCAAAGACGTGGATGCCACGATCTTTGCTAGCTTCAATTTCAGATTAGCATTATACCTTTCCACGAGACCTGCTGACTGCGGATGGAATACAGCATGAAATTTCTGCTGAATTCCCAATCCCTTCATTACATATTCCACAATTTTCCCAACAAAATGAGGACCTTTATCGCTCCACAAAAATTTACAAACACCGTAGCGTGGGAAGTACTCCTTGAGCAAAACCTTAGCTGTTGTCAGCGCTGTATTGTCCTTCGTGGGGAAGGCCTCAATCCACTTACTGAAAGCACACACCACCACTAAGACATACTTAAGGTTATTGCAACGCTCAAGCTGGATGTAATCCATTTGTAGTACCTCAAATGGTGCAGTAGGTGGAACAAACCCTCCTTTCGGAGTATGGGTCCCCTTAGCAGGATTGTGCTGTAAGCATATCAAACAAGTCTGCACTACTCTTTTGGCCGTATTGGCAATCTCAGGATGCTCCCAAACTCGCATAAGCAATCGAGTAATTGCGAGCGCTCCAACATGTG
This sequence comes from Lissotriton vulgaris, assembly GCF_964263255.1. Lineage (NCBI taxonomy): Eukaryota > Metazoa > Chordata > Amphibia > Caudata > Salamandridae > Lissotriton > Lissotriton vulgaris. The sequence continues at coordinate 484,429,448 of NC_141696.1, forward strand.
CCAATCCATGTGTCATTTGAACCATCGCTTGCAAGTAAGCTGCAGGCAATTTCCATCTTTCCATATCTTTGCTTCTCCAACAACCCTCATCATCCAGCACTCCTCCGGTGCCCAGGTTGCGAGTTCTGCTTCGGACGCTGATTTCTGAATATCTAGTATCTCCTCTCTAGCATCGTGCCATCGCTCAGCCTGCGATTTCACTACATACATTGGCGAGGCATTTCGTAACATAGCAGTTTCCCTCGCTATGCTATCTGCAAAAGCGTTTCCTTGTCCCACTTTGCCCGTCCCTTTCTTATGGGCACTACATTTGATTATCGCCACTTTCTTTGGACAAAGTAACGCATTCAAGAGATCACACACTAATTCTCCGTGCATGATGTGCACTCCATGCGAGGTCAAAAACCCTCGCTCTCTCCAGAGTAGGCCAAAATCATGCACTACTCCAAAGGCGTACCGGCTATCAGTGTAGATGTTCACACACAAGCCAGCACTCAATTCACATGCTCTTGTTAAGGCTATCAGTTCCGCTGCTTGGGCCGATTTCTGTGGTATTCGTGCTGCTTCTACCACTGTCTTAAGTGTCGTGATCGCATATGCTGCAGAAGTTGTACCATCTGGCAGCCTCAAACACGATCCATCAACCCACAGTTCCCCATCCACATCTGAAAGTGGCGTATCCTGTAAGTCGACACGACCCTTTGTTTGTTCTTCAGTCAGGAAAACACAATCATGGTGTTCTTCCTCCTGGCCCTCAGCGACTGGATACGGCAATAAAGTAGCAGGGTTCAAAGTAGCACATCTCTTTAGTGTGATGTGTGGTGCCAACAGTGTGAGCTCATATCCTGTTAAACGTGCACTCGTGAGATACTGGGTCTTTGTTTGGTTTAACAGAGCATCTACCGCATGGGGAACTAACACCAGCAATTTATGTGACAAAACTGTTCCCTCACTCTGCCATATAGTCACTGCTGTTGCCGCGACTGCTCGAAAGCACCCAGGTAATCCTCGGGCTACAGGGACAAGTATTGCCGAAAAATATGCACAGGGCCTCTGCTTATCCCCGTGTGTCTGCACTAAAACTGACAATGCACACCCATCTTTCTCGTGTACGTACAACGTGAAAATCTTCGTGTAATCTGGTGTACCTAACACTGGTGCAGAACAAAGGGCTTGTCTCAATTGTTCAAAAGCATTCTGGCATTCATCTGTCCATTCAAGGGGCATTGGTGTAGTTTTGGACAATAACGCTAACAAGGGTTTTATAATGTGTGAAAATCCCATTATCCACTGCCTGCAAAAAGACGTTAAACCTATGAAAGCACGCACATCTCTCTGAGTACGGGGGACTGGTGTATCTAAAATTGCTTGGATTCGATCAGATGTTAATGCACGTCCCTCCTTAGACAAAAGATGACCGAGGTAGGTCACCTTTGGTCTACAATATTGAAGTTTTTTCCTAGATACCTTATGATTATTCTGAGCAAGAAAGGAGAGCAAAGCAAGAGTACTTTCCTCACACTGTTCATGCGTATCTGCGGCAAGTAAAATATCGACATACTGGATGAGGGCCACTCCAGACTGCAAATCAAAAGAATCGAGCTGTCTTTTTAAAGCCTGACTATAGATGCTAGGACTTTCTGTATAGCCTTGAGGAACTCGACAAAATCTATACGATTTATTATTTAATGTGAAGCCAAATAGATATCTGCTATCGGGATGGATGGGAATGGAAAAGAAGGCGTTTTTGAGGTCAATCACAGTAAACGTGGTAGCAGTGGGCGGAATCAAAGTAAGTAAGGTGGTAATATCAGACACCACCGGGTACTGGGGCACTACAATCTTATTATTTCCCTCAAATCAATAATAAATCGATAGATTTTGTCATCAGTGTCTTTCTTTAAGATCGGAAGAATCGGGCTGTTACAGACGTTATAGGGAACTTCCTCCACTACTCCTCTCCTGCAATAATCAAGTCGTGTACAATGTGAGTTAAGGCAATTTCACCTTCCCTGGATATTTTATACTGCGGCACACGTGGCAGAGACACGCCCTCCTTAACAGTTATTCGAATAGGAGGAATAAGCATCTGTCCCACATCCGTGTGCGAAGTAGCCCATAAAGTTTGTGGGAGAGAGGCTAGCGCTTCAATTTCTTGCATAGTACACATTCTCCCTACATCTGGGTAATTGTCATTCAAGATAACCCGCACTCCTTCAGGAGCACAGCGTATTGTTGCTCGGAAGTATTTAAGCAAATCTATTCCCATAATATTGTCTGGAGTATTCGGCGACAATAAAAATGGGCACAGACCAAAGAATCTGTCAATGTAAAACGTAAGGGGTTGTGACAATGGGCTAAGAGAGGGTGTTCCATCGAACCCTATAGATGTAATCGTTTCGCCAGACAGGGGAGCCCTTGGAACCAAGTTTTTAGACAGAGCACTACGAGTAGCTCTTGTATCAACCAGGAACTGATCAGTAGAACCCAAAACGCCCGCTGATACTTATGGACCTCTTTGATCTACTGGTACTTCAACCGATTCCACACCCCATCCTACGCAATCCTATGCATGCACATAGTCCTGAGACTCCACATTCTCACCCTCCGATATCTGATACTGATTCCGTCGATCAAAAGTATTATGATCATCCTGACCACGACCCCTTGCCTCAAACCTGCCACGACCACTTGCTCCGCCCCTCGCTCCTGAATAACTATTCCGTGCCCTTCCACCTCCTCGACCACGCTGATTACGTTGTTCACGGAGCACCGGACAATCCGAGGCCCAATGTCCAAACTCTTTACAGTATGCACACTGATCCTCAGTAATGTCGGTTCGACCAGAAGGCGCACCATACGCTCCACGCCTACCTCTATCGTTCCCTCTCGGCTGTGTAGCACGAACCTGAGCCATCATCACTTACGTCTTTAATTCCTTCGCTTTCTTATCAGTACTTTCTTTGGCCTCTAATTCCTGTCGCTCATAATACTGAGCCATAGCCAATAAGGAAGCAGGGGTCGCCGTGGTCCAGGAACTTTCACTAGTCTTTAGACGCTTTGCAATCACCGGCAGGAGATTAGCCACATACTTGTCGACAAACAAGTGCCTACCCGTATCATCTGTTAATAATTGCCCACTGTAATCATGGAATGCTTCTTCAAAACGTGAGAAGAAGTCAGACACCGACTCATCCGCCTTCTGTTTGCAAGAAGCTAACATAGTCCAATCAATCTTTTTAGGAGGGACAAGCGTTTTTAATTTGTTTAAGATAGCCGTCGGAAGATCTAAAATTAATTGACATGGCTAACATGCAGGCTCCCTGTCTAAATCAGCTTGAGCTAAAGCTTTCCAATCCGCTCCCAAGGTCGCTTGATCATTGAACTTACGAATCGCTCTCCACATATCAGGGGGCAATATCAACCCAAAGAAAAGATCAATATCAACTAACGTCATAACTAACTCTCCAGCTGACCCCTGTCCACCTCAGATCTTTAAGCTGGGTTGGCCTGGATTGGAGAACAATGTCCTTAGGCTACTTAACCACTCTATCGAGCAGGGAATGGTGCCCTCTAATTTTAAAGAGGCTAGGGTGGTTCCGTTACTTAAGAAAGCTGGTGCCGACCCAAAAAAACCTACAGAACTGTAGGCCAATTTCCCAGCTTCCTTTTCTTGCGAAGATCCTGGAGCAACATGTTCTACATTCTCTCACCCACTTCCTAGAAAGTAACCATCTTCTTGAGCCTAACCAGGCGGGCTTCGGAGCCCACCACAGCACGGAACTGGTGATGCTATCCGTGCTGGATGACCTGAGACTCAAGGCGGATAATAAGAAACCTTGTGCCCTGATCCTCTTGGACTTATCCGCGGCATTTGATACTGTTAATCATTGCCAACTTCTATCGCGGATACAGGACCTGGGGATTCGGGGTACAGCCTTCGCCTGGTTAACATCTTTCCTGGATGATAGGTCGCAACGAGTGCAGCTTGCTGATCTTGTATCCAAACCAGCAAAACTGACTTGCGGCGTACCCCAGGGCTCGGCCTTGTCACCCCTACTTTTTAAAATATACCTTCAGCCACTGATCGCGTCACTGAACAGGATGGACTGTAGAGTCTGCAATTATGCAGACGACACACAAATCCTGATTCAGATTGAGAACACTGCTCAGGCTCATTTGAGAATGCAGAACACTCTCAAATTTATAATTAGCTGGATGTCGAACAACTCTCTAAAAATAAATCCAGATAAAACCGAAGTCCTGGCAATCACCACAGCTGCCAATCCATGGTGCGACCAGTTCTGGCCGGCTGAATTGGGCCCACTCCCAGCCCCAGCCCCAGCAGTCAAAAGCCTGGGCATCAAAATTGATGCCCGACTATCAATGACTCAGCAGGTATCATCTGTGGTCGGTGTCTGTGTGAGTCTGATCTGCCAGCTGAGGAAACTCTCCTCAGTTCTATCCTTTTCCACCATGAGGCTGGCGGTCTCCGCCTTAGTTCTGGCATGGCTGGACTACGGTAACTCTCTTTACTATGGCCTCCCAAACAACCTTCTGGCCCGACTTCAGGTTGTAATGAATGATGCGGCGAGACTCATTTTTAATAAACCCAGGCACACTCAGACCACGCCCTTACTTCGCAGCTTGCATTGGCTACCCATTGCCCAAAGAACTAAATTTAAAAGTCTCTGCATTGCTCACAAAGCGGTTTACGGCTCAGCCCCCAAATATATTAAAGATCGGCTCCCTAGGTATTTTCCCACTAGGTCTCTCCGGTCAGCTGAGGCATGTAACCTACTTTGCCCTCGGTATAACCTCACATCCAAGGGCGGCAGAGCCTTTTCTAGCACTGTCCCCCTGGCATGGAACCTTCTCCCGGTTGAACTCAGGAAGGAAACAAATCTATTGCTGTTCAGGAAAAAGCTGAAGAGAGTGCTTTTTGCGGAGGCATGGGGACCTCTGTGATCTGCTTTTTCGCCTACTGATGTTGTGTTTCCGCTGATAGCGCTTAGATACCTCTGGGTGATATAGCGCTTTACAAACTCATAATAACATAACATAACATAACATAACATAACATAACATAACATAACATAACATAACATAACATAACATAACATAACATAACATAACATAACATAACACACGAAGAAATAGCCCCTTCCACTCCTTCATAGAAAGCTGCCAGATTCTTACGGGGATCAGGCAAAGCATTTTTCAATGCCATAACTTCTGCTCTGTTCCAAGGTGTATAAACCCACTTATATATAAAATAACCCTTGGCATCCCCGGACAATTTATCGTCACTTGTACCTTGCCCTTTAGGAGGGACATACAAAGGTGCAGCTTCACGCATAGGCATAACATGAACCGTAGAACTCTTATCTGCTCCAAAGATAGAACACTGTTTGGATGTCTCCGTCGACCCCGGCGCAGGCACATCTGATGCTTTTCTTGCTTCCCGTAATCTTGATACCTCATCCCGTAGCTGGGCCAACCGTTGGAAAAACCGATCCGCATCTGCAATAACAAATAAACCTTTACTCATATTCTCACGATTAACTGATATATCCTTAGGCTTTAGATCAGTCAAATTTTTCCTAAATCGTTCTACAACTTCATCTCCAAACTGACTCAAAAAATACAACTGTTCTCGTTCGGACCACTTACTCATTTCATCATTAATCTCTGACATAGTTATTTTGTTCAAATTCAGTTTACGGGCAAAGCTGCGCAATTCCGCAGCTACACTAGCACTTAGCTTGACACGACTACTCCCTTGACCATCTCCGTCTGAGTCCTCGCCTGGGGCCGTAGGCAGAACATACGGAGGCGGGCACCGATCTAATAATGAAAAATCATCAACTTCATTAGTAAGGACAGGATAAAGAGGACGTCGAATAGGGAATTGACCGTTCGTTTGCAAATTACGTTCCCGTGCCTCCCTCTCTTTCTTCTCCTGCAACTCCTTTTTCTCCAGCTGTAAAGCCTTATCCCGAGCAGCCTTCCGCGGATATATGATGTTACAACGCGGACTGTAACAACGCATACCGTTACAACGCAGTTTTTACAACGCGGATACTGTTACAACTCATGTATTTACAACGCATTTTTTTACAACGCAGGTACCTTTACAACGCATACCATTACAACGTAAGTATTGGTAAGTATATATTAATAATAATATTATAATGGTAAATTAATTTTAAAAAATATAACTTAATGTAATTTTATTTCATTTAATTTCAATTAATTAATTTCATTTTAAATTAATATTACTTTATTTTTACCCTGTACCCCTCCACCCCAGAAACTCAAAACTGACCCTCAACCCCAAAAATAAATTAAAGTGATTTAATTTAATTTAATTCCAATTAATTAATTTAATTTAAAATACATTTTACTTTATTTTTACCCTGTACCCCTGTACCCCAAAAACTCAAAACTGACCCACAACCCCAACAATAATGTAATGTAATTTAATGTAATATATTTTCAATTAAATAATTTAATTTAAAATTAATTTTTATATATTTTTACCCTGTACCCCAAAAACTAAAAACTGACCCTGAACCCTAAAAATACCCCTTTACCCCAAAAACTAAAAACTGACCCTGAACCCTAAAAATACCCCTTTACCCAAAAACTGAAAACTGACCCTGAACCCTAAAAATACCCCTTTACCCAAAAACTGAAAACTGACCCTGAACCCTAAAAATACCCCTTTACCCAAAAACTAAAAACTGACCCTGAACCCTAAAAATACCCCTTTACCCAAAAACTGAAAACTGACCCTGAACACTAAAAATACCCCTTTACCCAAAAACTGAAAACTGACCCTGAACCCTAAAAATACCCCTTTACCCAAAAACTAAAAACTGACCCTGAACCCTAAAAATACCCCTTTACCCAAAAACTAAAAACTGACCCTGAACCCTAAAAATACCCCTTTACCCAAAAACTAAAAACTGACCCTGAACCCTAAAAATACCCCTTTACCCTAAAACCCCAAACTGACCCTAAACCCTAAAAATACCCCTTTACCCCAAACATATAACATTTAAAATATAACTATATACTTACCAATACTTACGTTGTAATGGTATGCGTTGTAAAGGTACCTGCGTTGTAAAAAAATGAGTTGTAAAAACATGAGTTGTAACAGTATCTGCGTTGTAATAGATGCGTTGTAACAGTAGTGCGTTGTAAAAAATGCGTTGTAACAGGTGCATACCGCCTTCCGCTGCTCTTTGTCCGCCAAGGCTATTTCACGCTTCATTCGTTCATGCACCACTTTCTCCCACATTCGTACACAATCAAACATATTTTGTCTAGACCTATGCTGAAACAAACATTGCTCCACATACTGAACCTTTCGTAAATCAAACGACCCATGTAGTGGCCATTGCAATTCGGGATCAGTTTTAGTATACTTATGCCACAATGTACTATATAGAATAGGGGGAATGCCAAATTTTATGTACATTTCTCGATTAGGGGTCCCCTCTGGGGGAGCCGGCTGAGATTCATTTAATCCATAATTGGTACCTTTTCCAAGACAGCACATTCCTCGGAGTGTGCTTAAAACAGGCATGTCAAAAATATCACGAAAACGCAATATCACAAAAATGGCACTTAATATACTCCACACAAGTGTGCCGTTCAAACAAAGACAAATTTAGAGAAATATCTCTACATGCCCGCCTATGTGAAGTGCACTGCACATATAATTCAAATCATAGAACCAAGTGTTAGCTAACTCAAAACATATTCAAAGAGCCACAGTAAGCGTCCATAGACTATCTTACCAATCACAAGCTTACCAAATTCTCAGATATCCAGGTTCCAACTGCCAAGTTCTTTAATCGAATCAGCCAAACCGGCACTGTACGACAACTCGAACGAGCAGGATCTCAGTCGAGGACCGGCACCACCTGGAAGGTCAGATCAGAAGGAAAGGAAGAAAACACTGTGGGTGCCAAGACTCGGGTCACTCAGTGGCAGCATACGCATCCATGGCGAGTTTCCAATCCTTCGTCACGACCTCTCCTTCGGGCATCCGAGTCGCCAATGAGGTCCCTTCGTGGTCGCCAATTTGTGGTATTGGGTTCTCCAGGCCTACATACTACGCAAAACCCGCTACACCATATAACAGACGTTGGCACGGAAAATAGAAAATGCAAAAGACAAGTTTATTAAAACCCCATGGGGTGGTGGTACATTCCTACAGCACCCTTCGGTAATGCAAGAAGTATCACACCGAACATCGGTGCGGGACCTCTTTTATACCGTTTTACAGTAATAAAAAGTGTAGGCGGAACACATTTACAGAGTTTAGGTACATAAATGGTCATTTTTGGAACACCGCCAACTCCTGGGAGGAGTTACAACACCACTGGTCAGTTTGGAGGGACATTCCTAAGTGATGACTGTCCACTAGTACGGAGGGTTTAACTGCGCATGTGCAAGCTTGACCAATACTAAAAATAGCCTGTTGCTGGGCAAATTCGAGTGGTCAGTGGTACAGAGAAAGGACAAAAGGGTATGCTGGCCACGAGGCGACGCATTCATATAAAATGGCCGCCGGTGTGTTCAAAATGGCTTCCGAACACCATAGTCAAGTTAAGGGGAAATTCGTGTAGCAAAGCTTAACGCTAAATCGATCACCGTCAAATTACGACAGAGACAGAACACCATGTGTTTTGGTGTAGATTGCAGCAAAGACTGTACCCCAAGTGTCGCAGTCCTCCAGATGTGGTGCGATCCCCATAGGTAAACAGATTGTTAGAATTCTGTGTTTCTCATGAGGGGTAGTATCAGGAAATACTGCCTGGATTTGAGTAATTTTTTGAGCTATCCAGAATGGAATTTGTTCCAGTTTTGCAGGTAATTTACCGACAACTGAATGTAGAGTCTGTGGTGTAATTTTATTTGTGCTACCCTGGTAAGGGGTGTGTAGTGGAATCCTTATTGCCGTTTGGATAGATATTGAATCAATTGTCTGTAAATTTAGTTTAGCTCTTTGAGTTGAACTGATAGTTCCTCATCCGTCATTTCTTCAATGGCAGGATGTGGTGTATAGCTGGCTAATACCGGCCATGCTGCTCCTGGTCTACCTAGTGGACCGAGCCTGGTAATGTGATTTATATGTTTTAGGGCGCCTTTAAACCAGAGCACATGCTCTTTTGTCATGTTAATGGAATGTCAATATCCTCGAAAGTAATGTATTCCTCTGGTGGTTTATCTTCTTTGTAGAAGTGAAACACTTTTGTTCCTGGATTTGCTTCAGGGAAGACTATCCATGAATAGAATACCTCTGTCTGATGATATTCGTGTTCCTCTATCACAAAAACTACCCTACCACCTCCTGCCGTTTCTTATAAGTTTTATAGTGATGGCTTTCCTTAGATTTTCTGGAATGCTTAGAGCATCCTCGTCGGTCTCTTGGAGACCTGTAAAGTTTAAAGTTTGTATGGCGTTGCCACCTGCAAATCCACAGGTTGCGTTGTTGTTGCCGTTAATCGACATTGTTTAATGAAAGTTGCAGAGCAAGTTTCAAGGAAACAAACAAAAGGTGCACAATATTTTGGAACACTGTATCCTTCAACCTTGAACAAACCAAAAACTAATACATAGGATTTTCGTCCTACTCAGTTATGGCGGATATTATCCCTTTACCCACTCCAGACGTCTTTTGGAGTATTAAGGAAAAAGGGGGTCTCTGAGAAAAGCACAACTGAGTTACTTTAGTATCTAGCGTTAAATTAGTGCCTTACCAAACGTTGGGCGCCATGTAGTGTAGTTCCTATATTCCCAATAGGCTCTGCGCAAAATAATAATATTTCCTATAGATTTGGACTTATGTCGTATATGTCCTATGGATAGGACTTATTTTGACTGGGTCTCTATCGAATATACTAAACTTAATTATGTGTGTGCCAACTTACTCAGAGGTCACTAGAAACTTTCTCGAATTCACAAGAAGGGATTAGTTTTCGACAGCCGCATAAACATGACAACTTTGTTTCCCAAGAATGAGAAATGCATCTCTCAGAGTCGAGGAAGCAATAATAAGTATTACACTTAGTCAATCGTGCATGCTTCGTTTCTACAGAGTTGCAGAGAAATAGTGAGACGGGCGTTTTCAATAAAAAGGTTTTATTGAACAGTCTTCTTTCTCATGCAAGAGAGGTGAACTGCTACAATCATTATGCAGACTGCAAAGTATAATGCGTACAGCGTAAACAGTAAATGAAATAATACTATAATAGCATTGTATAGTTTCTAAGCCATATAAAAATACATATATAAATAACATAGACTAAAATACTCAACTGGTGCTTCTAAAATACACCTACCCCAATGTACCTAACCTAAGTCTAGTACGAGGCAAGAAGTAAGTATTGTGTAGCATAGATTTAGTTTTTTTGCCAAGAATCTACCAAAGGTTTCTGTAGGTTCTAATCAGCTCCATACCTTTGTTTAGAATGGAGGAGCTCTGGTATCTCTGTCTCGGGGCTCGATTTCCCAACACTCCGCAAAGGGATCTTGGAAACACTGGAGCTGGATTGTCTGCAGGAGAAGGGCAGCCTCTTAATCAGTGCACCAGCTGGAGAGTCGGCTTCCTTCGGCACTTGCTGTAGCGAGCTGTGTTGGGCAAGTAGATAGTCAAATTGCTCCAAACCACCGTAGTTTGCCATAGCAAGTGAAGGCAAATGTATACCTTGAAGGTGTTTAGGAATGCCATAGCTTGACGTAAAGTTGGGCATATGAACATCAGGAAAGAACCCCTAGGGAACAGTTGTTCTTTGTAAAGTAACTGAGTTCTTGGACAAATCAATATTCAAGCAAGGGGAAGTCCCTGACTACTTAAGCTGGTTTTCCAAGAAGTGGTTGTGACGTTTGGTACGGGTGGAAGTAGCCATGCCTGTATTTGGGTAGCATGAGCTATGCCTAAATAAGGGTTTGATTTATATGCCTATATAAGTGCAATGTGAATTGTACCTATATAAGGGCATGAAACGGGAAAATTCACTCAGAGCTTAAAATGCCACACAACAATCCAACTCCCAGTCCTCTCCGAGGGCGATAAGAGTTTTTTGGACAGTGACATCACCAATGACGAGATCGCGCAGGCAATCAGAAATTCCCGACAGGGAAAGGCGCTAGGTCCCAATAGGCTAAGAGAGTGGGATCGCTATCGCCGGATCAACATCTGGTGTCGATAGTGGTCATCCCTTAAGAGAAAAAGCCTAGAGATAAATGTGCTTCCTTCCTACCCATCTCCTTGCCAAACTTTCGGCCACTCGTCTGTCGCGGGTAATCAGTACCTTGGTACACCCGGACCAGTCAGGCTTTATGCCCCAGCGAAATACGGCCTTGAATCTGCAACAAGTGCATGGAGTACTGGGAAAGGTAGACACCATCCGGGGGGATGCTGTGATCTTGTCTCTGGGTGCCTCCATGGTGTTTGATACCATTGAATGGCCTCATCTCTTCGCTGTCCATTCTAAGCTGGGGTTAAGACTGGATTTTGTATCATGGGTCAGACTCCTCTATTCGAAGCCTCTGGCTCAGGTAATAGTCAACAACAAACAGTCTGAATCCTTAGGTTTAAGTCGGGGTACCAGGCAGGGGTGTCCGCTGTCGCCCTTGGTTTTTGCCCTCTCATTAGAGCATCTCGCGGCCTGGATCGTTGTGGCCTGGTCATACGCAGTCTGTGGTGGTCGGCGGAGTGGGAGGATCGCATTTTGCTTTACACGGATAATATTCTCCTTTACTTGGCCTCCCCATGATGTCTCTTAGATGTGCCCTGGACATCCTTACGACCTTCGGCAGATTTTTTGGTTATTCTATCAATTAGAATACATTTCTCCTCTACACTCTGGGTGGCGATGCCCCGGCTCTCCCCAGAGATTGTCCGGGTCAAGTGGTGAAGGATGGGTTTCGCTACCTAGGGATCTTTGTCACTAGGGACCTCAAGCTCCGTTACAAGAGAAACCTGCTTCCCCCCTTGCAGCGCCTGCGGCGTGATGTTGCTATCTGGAGGGCACTCCCTCGCTCGTTGCTCGGCAGAGTAGCTCTTTTTAAGATGATATCCCTGCCCCGCTTCCTCTACGCTCTACAAAGCTATCCCGCCCAGTCCCCGTGAAATATTTTAAAGACATCGAAGGTTTACAGAGGATGTTGTTATGGGATGGGAGACCCAGAATAGCACTCAACAAATTAGTCCTCAACTGGTACGATGGTGGTATAAGTCGCCCTGATATTAAAAAAATACTATTGGGCAGCCCATCTTGTCGACATCAATCAAGGTACATATCGCGCACCGGGTGACCCGGGATTTGCCATGGACAGGTGGATGCTGCCCGATGGGAAGTACAACCGAGCCCTGAATGCGAATCCCAGGAAACTCCTCTTAACTGGGCCCACCGGGCACTCTGTCCAGATTTGGCATACGGTGAACAGGAGTCTGAGTTGGGACCGAAGGCTGACGCTGGCGACTCCCTTATGGGATTTGGAACAGCTCAGCAGTCTACATTACTTTAAGGGTTTTGATAAGTGGGACCTCTTCGGTATCTCTCGGATAGGTGACCTCTGGGTGAAGGGTAACATGATTAGTTTTGCAAACTACAACAGTAGTTCGAGCTCACGAGCACTGAGTTTTTCCACTACATGCAGGTCCGCCACGTACTGGTCACAACCTTAAAGAGGGGTTCCTCCCTCCCCGAGTCTTCCCCACTAGAGGACAGGTTATTGGATGGGTTGCTTCCACAGAAGGCCATATCAATATTTACAAAAAGCTGATTAATAACACACCAGATCCCCTTGACAAATTCCGTGATTCTTAGGGGAAAGACGGCGAAGAGCTTGATACCAAAGAATGGCGCGAAGCAGTGGCCTCTTCCCGTGAGGTGGCAATCTCCACGCGACTGCGTCTGGTACCTCAGCTGGTCCACATGGGAAGAGGGATGCTTGCAGAAGACAGTGTGGCCAGGTGGGCAAGTTTATGCATATTCTTTGGGAGTGTGAGCGGGTCCAGACGTATTGGAGGGGGATACATGCAGTCATGAGGGAAGTCCTACACAAAGATATCCAACGTTTGGGAACCCACTGACTTGACTGGGGCAGAGAAACTTTGGGCCACCCTTGGAGCGATGGTTGCCAAGAGAGATATAGCTCAGCAATGGGGGGGATGTCGTACCCCCCAGGGCTCGCCACAAGGAAAAGGAATCTTGACTGGTGTATGTTCAGGGAGAAAACGGTTTATGTAGCAAGAGGTTGCCCCCAAAAATGGTCTCTTGTATGGGCTAAGTGGAACGCCTACAGGGGAGATATATGTGTTGCCTATGCAGCCCCCGTTGAAGACAAATCTGTGTCCCCTTGAGGCTCATTCCACTTTCTGTGATGTATCCCTGATATCGCTTATGTTCCCCAAATTTCTGCCATATGTACCAGACTTTTCGTGTCTCATTGTGTGATAAGCCGAGTCTTTTTGTTTATGTTATCAATAAAACAAATAAAAAAAATCTAAAAAAAAACGAATTCGTAAAAATAGGAGGGGGAAGGCAAAAATGTTTGGGAGTGACCTTGCAGAAAGGGCCAGGCCCAACAGTTGGTTATATATATGTTTGTTCAATTTAATTTGATGTTATTCTTAATATTCAAAGTTTATTATAGTTAAAAATAGTTTAGACCACCCATTTAAGTGTATATATTACCCAGTGGCGGTAGTTATAGGTAGGATGGTGTTTCCAAAGGAAATGTCTTTTTTGTGTAGCCAATAAGTTTGGCGCCATTTGACGAATCTCCATGAAACTTCTCAAAAAAGGGCTACTTTTTATCTAGGTTGCGCATGACAATTTTTAAGGTGATCCGTCAAGAGTAAGGGCCCAAAACAGTAGGGTTCCCAAATGGGCTTTCCCCCTTCATTTTTTCCATAAGAACTTTAGACACAGCTGAAGCCCAAACCACTGCACAGATTTACACCAATATTTGGCATAAAGCTTGTTATTGGTCCATAAAGAGTGTTTTTTTTCATTTGGTGTAAATCCATTCACAAAAACGTTTTTATATATCACGTAGGAGAGGTTCTGCAGACTCAAGAGATCTCATGCTGTGTATCCTTTGAAAGAGGAGTGCCTCCCCCCTGCCAATATCAGTTATGCGGATCCCATACCCTGAGGCATGATATTTCAGTGTCCAGGGGAGCCCACCCCATGGATACTGTGGTTCCCTGCACAGAAGAGTGCGGGTATACCCTGCCTGCACTTTACCAGGCAGGGGACTCCACTGTGATCCTGCTTGACTAGAGCAGTTTTTAGAACAGCTGCTCCCACCAAGGCGGGAGCAAAGAAAAGGTGCAGGCACCCACTATTGTACTGGCTGAGGTGCTAGTTTGGGCCGCACGGGCCCTGTTTCTCCCTCTGCAGCCCGCAACTAAGGCAGGAATGTGGGTGCCCCAGTTGGGAAAAATTGCCTAGCTACCGCCGCAATGGTGGCTGGGAGCCAGTTGGGGTGTGTTGGCCTGGGGCTCTCCCTGCGGCCCCAAACATCCCAGTCATTGTGGGTGCCCTGGGTGTGCAACTGGGCACCCACCAGAAAAATAAATTTGGCTTCAGTCAGGGGAGCTGACTGGGGCTGCTGGGGTCCTATGGCTCCTCCTGCTGCCCTCAAACCTAATAAAACATGTGAGTGACCAGGGTGGGCTCTAGGACACCCAGAAGAAACCCAGAAAATAAAACATGCTGGTGCTGCCCCTAAAAGAGGTAGAGGCACCACCACACATTTTTTTATGTTGGGGTGGGGGGGGGGGGGGCTTCAGAAAATGCAGCAGCCTCTGGCAGCATTAAAAAATATACTAAGTCTCCTGGGTCATTAATTTAATGGCCCTAGGAGAGTTTGCCATACTTTTTTAATGCACCAATGTCTAGAGCTCTATGCCCTGTTCATAGATGGGAGCACCAGCTGTGCATGGTTTGGGGTTGGTTGCTTGGTTTGGATGCGTTCAACAAACAATTAGGGAGGGTCTAAGGGCAGGTTTACCGACCGACCAGATATAAGCCCCGGACTCAATGCACAACAACAAAATAATATCTGGGGGTCAGAGAGCAAGTCAGTAAGTCAAGCAAGAAGGACCACTAAACCAAAAGCATGCAAAACAGTATCAGTGAGAAATAATAGTTAGTGAACGGCCAAGTCAAGGCTCAAGAGTATATGGAGAAAAATATTGTTCCCATCAGAAGCCACACTGTACCGCCCTTGTTGTCATCATTTGGGTTCTCCTTACCCAGGAGACACGACGGCCGGTAAGTAGTTACCGTGACCGAGATGTGATGTGAGGGCAGAACAGAAGGGTATGATAGTGGCTAATGAAAAAAAGCAGTGTCTGGTGATTGGAGTGAAAAAGTGAAGGGTAATGATAAAATTAGGTGAGTTGGGTGGAAAAAGAGTTTTATTGATATCCCCCAATCCCTAAGATTAAAAGGCAGGTGTGGGTGCAGGTTTTAAATAATAACCGCACTTATTGGTGGTCGACATGTTTCTGCATTCACAAGAAAGGAGTTTCTAATGCGTACTCAACCGTATACCATGTATGTAGGTTGAGAGGCTTCACCCCACCTGGCTGCAGCGCAGGTAAAAGGAGCACCACTCTTTCCGTCGGTGTCTCCGGGCAGTCTTCAGTACTGCTTGGGGGGGCCTCTCAACCTACATACATGGTATACGGTTGAGTACGCCTGGATTTCCAGGTGATATTTTTTCATTATTTATCTCATTTTTATTAACAAAGCAGTAGTGTATTTCCAAGGTCCTGAAGAATGCATTAACTACTTACCGGCCGTCGTGTCTCCTGGGTAAGGAGAACCCAAATGATGACAACAAGGGCGGTACAGTGTGGCTTCTGATGGGAACAATATTTTTCTCCATATACTCTTGAGCCTTGACTTGGCCGTTCACTAACTATTATTTCTCACTGATACTGTTTTGCATGCTTTTGGTTTAGTGGTCCTTCTTGCTTGACTTACTGACTTGCTCTCTGACCCCCAGATATTATTTTGTTGTTGTGCTTGGTTTGGATGCCAGGCCTGGCTACAAGACATGTATGGAGGCCAACCTGACTCAAAAAATTAACCAAAAAAAGTCAGTGTTTTTTTCCACTTAAAATTTCACCTAGCTATACCATCACTTTAACCTTTGTTTTATTCAGTGATTATCTATATCTATAGCTCTATCTATCTATCTATCTATCTATCTATCTATCTATATATCTATCTATCTATCTATCTATCTATCTATCTATCTATCTATCTATCTATAATTTATTAAAGCTATTTGAAATAATAATATATTTAATAATTTAATTAATATTTTACATAAATTACTTATAATTTGATATATATTAAAAATCAACATTCTTACCTCTTGTGGCAATATTATGTTCCATGATATTTTTGACACAATATTTTTGACACAATATTTCTATAATCCGATCTTGTTGTGATTGACACAGCTGCCTTCTGACGTAGGGAGTTCAGAAGACATAGGTCAAAATGCGTTCCTTTGTTTAGGAATGAGTAGCAATGCAGTCTTCTGTGGATTGAGCATTAGGATATTTTTTGACATTGATGTGAGGAGTGTACCTGGGCATGATGAAAGTTGAGGTTGTCCTGAGGGGTAGACGTTTTTAAGTAGACTCGCATACTGCCTGCATTCTGTGGGGTTGTGGATGAAAAGAATGATTTTATTGGTCATAAATATATTCAGTGTGAGAATGAATATGTAGATACAGCTATGGTTTGTAATTGAATGGGGAGGGGGTAGAATGAATGCTGAGTGATAAACAAGAGTTGGAGGAAGTGTGAAACAGGAAATTAATTGAGATAAATGTTTCTGTACTGCAGGACAGCCGTTAAATGTGAGATCTCATAGCTAGAAGAGCCAAAACAGTGGAGGTGAAGGCAGAAGACAGTAAGTTAGAGCTGGTTGTGTGTAAAGGAGAACTAGTCTGGGCGTAATGTCAATCAGTTACTGTAATAGTAGGAATGATATTTCTGGAGCCCATTGATGATCATCAGTATGTGATGTTTTTAGTGCATCATTAAAGACAATACAGTTCAGGTAGATTTTAGACCTGCATTCGCTTACAGGATTTGGTGGATCTACCAAAAGCAGTAAGTTACAGGAATTAGAGATTAATTAGACTAGTTTAAAGTGCAATATTGAGGACGCAGTTGTGACTTGCATGTTGTTCCCTTGAGGAGATGTTGAGGTCCAGAGTCTTCAGCTAAAACTAGCGTGTTTTTGCTGCCACCAAGGATCACTACAAGATGTTGACAGGTTGGGGAGGGAACTTTGGAACAGCAACTTTCCATGGTTCAGAGATCAGAACAGCACAAGAGTAGGCTGGAGGTGGACTGACAAGTAGCTGGGGAAAATGCAGTCATACAATTCTGTCTGCCACATTCAGTGAGACTGACAGTCAGCTCCCACTGACGATGACCTCCAACCTTGGCCCCAAGACTGGTGATGATGCTCTGATGAGTCATGGGACCCAGCTTCAGAGAGCAGTGGACCTTGGTGATTCCAAAGGAAACAGGAAACACAAATTGCTGTCTGCCAACATAGCTCACACATCGTGGAGTTCCGACAGCAGATCATTCCGTGACCTAAAACTGAAGCCCCAAGGCCATGGGTCTCTTTTCCAGACAACCTCAAGCCTCTCCTCGCCATCTGACAGGCAGTTTTGGTAAAACAACTCTGGATGGTTTTGATCTGAGTGCTGTAGAAAGATAAGTAGAACTGACCTAAAATTCATCAGAATAGCTGCTGCCCAATATAAACCAATGGCCACAGTCCATACATTTAATGAATTAGAATCCCTTAGAAATATGGTTTTTAAAAGGGAGAGTCTGATGCTTTATTGGAAGCAGTTAACAAAATCGTTTCAGTTCTGGGTTGGGTTCTTCTTGAGGACTTCCCATTTTCGGAGTAAGTCATTCATTCATTCAGAAACTTTATTCGATCTTTTTTCGGATAATATCATAAAAGTACATAAAATGAGATTACATAAACAACAACAGTTTACATAAAAAAGCCCAGCTCCTAGTATTAATAGTATTAAGAAAGTGCCCAATCAATTCCATTATAGTCAGTCATCCCCCCCAATTTGTGAGGTAATACGTTTTCAAGGATTAGGGACCGGATTTGAAAACCCAAACTATTGATATGCTCTTTTGCAACACACAATGAGGAGAACACCCTTTTCACACCCACCTCCTGTTTATGATTTTCCCAAAAAGAAATTAGCTAAGCCATACCACGATAGTAAATTAACAGAACTCCTAAACCATCAAAAACCTGGCTCATTGACCGACTCTTTTCTATGTATTAAGGATACTTACAGCTTTGCACCAGTTCTAGATAAACTGTATCCTCCCTTGCTTAGGAAATTGTATTTGCAGTGGAGGCATGGGTCCCTCCCCTTCGAGCTTTCACAAGCAAGTGGAGCGAACAATCAGTCAGCTTGTGTCCAGCCTGCAGAATGCCCGATGAGTCTGAACTCCATATACTCTTTTTTTGCCCGGCCTACAGTAAGATTCGCAAGAAATGGATAGTCCCCCTATGCAGAAACTTGGGATTCGTAAGGTGTTTGGTTGCCTTCAGAGTTCTGAAATCAAATCTGTCGGACCACATTGTTTTTGCAGTGGCCAAATATTTGGGTGCCATTTGGTTTCTGAGAAGAAAATGCCTCAAGGCTGGCCACTGATCCTAACATACCAAGGACAGATATTTTACCAAGAAACTCTGTTTTTATTGACAATGGATGATTTTATAAAGCATATATTCTTACTTTTTATTAATTTTATGAATGTTATAAATGTCTTTTATGGTGAAAAATTTTACCGAAATAAAGATTTATGAAATGAAATGAAATTATGATTTGAAAAGAGTCAGAAAAAACAATTTGATGAGTTGGGAAGACTTTTCTGTCTCATAAAAGAGGTTTTATACATTGTGAAAAACTTTACTACATGAAGCCCAAAGTGTTTTCCCTGCATCCATCAAATTCAGAAGTTATATCTATTTGTTTCTAAAGCTACGAATAGATTTTATTACGGAGACACTGATATACCCAGATAGTGATGGGGCTCTGAATTAGAAAATGTCACAGTTCTTTCTGCTAAAATGTTCTTAAAACGTTAGAAAACACTCACTACCAACCCACTCTACTTCACCTTCCATTCTGTATGCCTACCTGCACTGTTGGAGAAAGCATGAGTGATGAGCTATGTTGTGTAACTATTGGATATGTTCTTGACTCTAACAAGTTTGTTCATTTTACTCAATCTTAGACTTGCTCTTATTCCCGTCCCTGCCAGGGTATGTTATAGACCTGACAAATCACGTGCTGGTACCTTCCAGCTAGGTAGGACTGGAAATTAAATTCAGTTAAAAGTGTCCAGACCAGCCACGCACTCCACTAGGCATGGCTAGAAAGAGCCCAGAAGCGTATGGTTAGGTCACGGCAGTCTGTGGTGTCGGTGGTACACAAAGCCTGGTACTGCAAGCAAAAGAAAACAAGCAGACAGTATTTATTAGTTTGGAAATCCTGCACGTGTCTGACAAGGGTTTGGGATTGGTCAGTTCCTGCATGGCCGGCAACTGTTCCAATCCGATTGAAGGGGAATATGGAATGGTGGTGCTATGATCATGCACAGATCATAATTAAACTAGAACTTCGAAGCGGACGGCAAGTGCGATCCGTCAACCAAGTGTAGACACTGAAGTCACCAGCGGGGATTGGACGGTAGTCCGCTCAACGTTCGGGGTCACATTCAACCGCACAACGGCCACTCCAGAGCACTGCTGCATAATAGAATTCGAAATTAGGGGCAAATATTTGAATGAGTCATAACATCACTTGAGTCTGTGCCCTGGGGTGGCCTCCCTTTGGGGCTCAGGTGTCGGATCAAGGGGGAAGAGGCACGATTTGGGCCAGATCTGAGATGGCCCCCACATCATCCAAGAGGTCCATTAAGGCAGGAATCAAGGCCCAACATGTCAGATATCAATTGACCAGTTCTCACTCTAGCTCCCTTCTATGTACTCTGTTGATGTGGCCTAAGGTCAATCCATTTCAAGTAAAGAGGAATGATGTTGTGGGGGCAGATTCCACAGATAATAATTCTGAGAGTTCAAGAAAGTTATAAAGGTAACGTCTTTAATGGGATTTAAATGAATTAGTTCTGTTAGTTTGACATGAGCGAGGCTATTGGCCTACTTGTCTTTTCAGTTTGCAAATTTTAGATGAGTGCGATTTGCAGAGCTAGTCACCAACTTGTCCTCCCCTCTCCCAATCTGTGTTTCACAGAGACCAAGTGTGTCCTTCATCGCTTGTTAATTACATGAAATTCAGTTAATTCAATGGTCTTCTATGCTCTGTAACATTTAACTTGTCAACTTTCCTTTTCTTGATGTTCCCGGACAGTAGGATTTCCAATTGTATACAAACTATTGAAGGCCACATCCTTCTGCCGAACAGAGGTGCTGATTATATATTCTGAATGTAGTTTTGTTCTATGTGTCAGACTCAATACAACATATCCATTATATTTAGAGCAGAGATGTTATCCAAACCATGTGATGTGCATTCTGTTTTACCATTGGAGCTAGTGATGTAACTTTCTTTGTTGCACTACTAACTGACATTTGGGAGAAAAGCCAAGACTCTTTCTTGCTTTCCTTAGAGGTGGATTTCATGCCAAAGCCTTATTTATTCTGTACTTACAACAATAATTCAAGGGTTTCCGTATCTGGCCTTACTGAGCAGTCCTTATAATAAATGCTCCTCGAATCTCATTTGTTTGTGCTAGACTGTAATTGTTGCTGGCTGTTATTAGAATAGAGCTTAATTTCCACCACCAATTATCATTTATTTTGTATTTATCTGCATTTAGAATGTTTTGATTTGATTTGACTAATCTATTCAATTCAAAAATACTTTTATTTGATTAATTAGAAAATCATAAAAAGACGGAAAACCTTCATAAAACACAGTACTTTAGATGCACATTTAAAAATACATATCAATAAAAAGCTTTGAAGTCGTGACCGCGGACAGTGGGTGGTTAATCAGGTTAAAATATTGACTGGCGTAACAGTACATGTAAGATGTATATGCCAACAAGTTATTATTTGGCTACTTTGGATGGGTCCCTTTTTTCCGGTTCTTTTGCCGCGATTTTCCAGAATTGTATGGCTGTGCAAGACGGGAATCGACAACCCTCCAAGGCACCTAGTAGCGGCTGCTCTACATGTTCTTATTTGTTCCTTCCTTGGAGCCTCTTGATTTGATTTGCTAAATTTCTGAATTGTACCTTTAAAGGCCATAAACCATCACGGGTTGTATTTAGAATCTTAAATCGTGTGGATTTCCTACATGTATTTTTTCCTTTTGGGATTTCCTTATGTTATTCTTATGTTTGTCCTCTGGGTAAGTTCTAAGACTGTGTTTAGGGTGCTCGTCTCTCTGTGAGACTCACACTTGGCCCGAACCACCAATCGGCAGCGGTCACTCCTCCACAAGAGAAAAGGAATGTCATACACGCATAAATAAAATGGCATTATCAAGCCTTTTTAATTTGCCATCAGAGCGTGAGGCAGGGGGAGAGGCTAAATCTTTCTATTGCAGGATTACTGCTGCCCCTTTCAGTGCGCATGTCGGGTTGGCGGCTCGCTACCTAGTGCCAGCCTAAAATGTACAGTGTATCCCAGCCTCTACATGAGCGTTGGGTTACCCTGCTCCCACCAATCCAGGGGCTGCTGTCACGCTGACGAGAGCAGCTCCAGGATTGGTGGGATTCGCGTTTTACTGATCAGAAAGGAAGTAATTTCATTCCTGCTCGTGGAACGCCAGGGAGAAGGCAGCATTTATAGTGAGTTGTGCACCATCACACCCCACCATATTTTTTTTTACTGGGAGCCACCACTGTCAATCGGCACTTTTGATGTAAAAGGCACTTACACTGGCATATATCAATGAGTGTCAAGCACTTGCAACACCACAGCAGTACGTCCAGGGCTAAAAGCATCCCCCAGCCTGCAGACTTTTAGTGCTATGCCAGAGTGACAATCCCAAACTGTGCTGCCACCCCTGTGCTCTCTGCAACTGTCCAAACCAGTGAATGCTTGCAATAAATCTGACCTCTGCAAGAAACGGCTAAGAATGCAAAGATCATCGAGCACAGAATACAGGAGAGGAATATTGTTCAGGACTTAACAAATGACGCCAGGGCGTCTCATTCATCAAGCACAACGTTGCTTAAGACTGTAATGTCAAACTCATTCAAGTTATTGATCGTCTTTTTCGAAATGGAATACATTTACTCAGCACTTAGGTTAAGTGGTTCTGAACTGCCATGCAATTAATATTATGTATTCCCAAAGTAAAAAAAGCAATCATAGTTACCGCGAATCTGCTGGGAAGAGACATAACCATTAAAGGTTAAATTAAAATGAAATATAGACTTGTGTTAAACATAGAAACAGAAACTCGAAGCCAGTCAAATGATGTAGACACTATTTTTAAGTAAGTGAAGTAAGTTCACAGTGGGGGAAAAAAATCTTGTCTGGTTGTCTGGATGTTACCACTGGGAAAAAATATATATAACCTTGAATGCACCTTGGTATGCCTTAAAAATAAGAGATATTCGCAGTACTTGCAATGCAAAGCCTTCCTTGTACGAAAACGACAGCTTCACTTTTCTGCCATGACCTCAATATATGGCATTTTACCCTTTTATGTCTGCTGACGAAATTGTTTTAAAAATTAGGACAGCACAGCATAATCAGGCAGCTGCCTAGATTTTTATAAAAAGGCCAAATGTGGTCTCATTATTGGGAGAGGGTGCAATAAAGGCCATTTTGCAAAATGCACCAAAAATATTTGCAACAGTCAGATATGGGATAGTGACCTTCCATTCATATTCCAGACTGCCACTAGAGACCTCCTAAGTGTGATAGTGTTTGCATTTATCCACACAGCATTTGTTTCTATTTATACCACTCTGATCTATAATGCATTTCGATGTATTATGTAAACCGTTACTGTTTGCATCACACATGCCAAAAGATACGAAAATAGTATTACTCCAACATGAATACCAAAATCCCCCCCCACTCATTTATTGCTCCTAGCCCCTTTTGTGGGTCTATATTTTAATTTTTTGGGGAGCCTGTTCTTCCATGCTAAAGCCACTTTGAACCCCAAATATTTTTTTTATTTACCAAAATGTAGGTGGTGCCTGCCATGTTGCATGGGTAAATTATAGTTTTTTTTTAGATCAGGTCATTCACAGGCTTTCACATGTATGCTGACATATGCATTCACATTTGGCATCACTCATGTCCACACTTAAGAATGGCAGAGATGCTAGCAGTGGCAGCATCACTGTGCCTGTTTTTTCCTTTTTTCCTTTTTTTTTTTTACCTATGTTACACAGCATCGGCAAAATATTGGCAAAGCCAATAGGTCAATAAGGTGCGACCTATTGGCATTGCCAATGCTTGTTTTATTAAAAAGCCTTAAGGGTGTGTTATTTTCATTGGCTTATATCGGATGGTTTATCAAAGACACCTTTAGTGTAGGGTTCTCAAAAAGCAATGTCAGAGTGTCAATGGGTCTCTATGACGATAGTTGACGTGATGTAACATAGCCATGCTCACTGACTCAAAAAAAGGTGCGAGCGCCACTTATGACTATATGGAAAGGCACAGCTGAACCCACACTGGCACCAACAGACCACAGGACATACCCTGGATATCCAAGGTAAGTGTCAAAACTACACTCTCAGATACTTTTTTAAAATCTAAATGCAAGATGTGATTTAGGCGCAGTTTATCAACTAAGACACCACTGTATTAAGGGAAATTGGACCAACCTATAGCTTAAAAAAATGAAGATATAGTGGGAAATTCAGGGCATGTGGAGTTGTGTTGGTCCTGCCAATGGTCCAGTTAATGAATTAGGTCCAAATATATCTAGAGACCCAATCAGCCATCATCAAACAAAGCAACATGCTGGAATGTCGTTGGTGATGGAACAGTAATGCATAACTGGATAAATCGAACTAGGGGGCATATTATTAAGGCGGGCGAAATGAAATTATTGCCGCTTTAGCGGCCGTTTTCGTCCGCTAAGCGGCAATAATTTCATCGCCCTATTAGCAAACTGTCGCTAACATCAGGTAGCGACAGCTTTTAGGTAATAGCAAGAGGTTTGGGGTCCGCTTTTCATGTCAGCGATATTTATCGCTAATGACATGCAACATGGGCGTACCCAACCTGTTAGTGACTAAAACAATCGCTAACATCGTCATCGCCTATTATCAATGCAGGCGTAGCGATGGAAATATTCGCGCTAAGCGCGAATATCTGCAAAAGCTAACTCCTGCTCAGACCAGTCCTTAGCCATTATATCCAATTGGAGGTGGATATTATGGCTAAGACCCTATTGGCGTTAATGCGTGAATATCGCTGTATTCTCAGCGATATTCACGCATTTCGCCGCTATCGCCGGATATTTTATCGCTTTAGAGATAAACGTTGCTAATAGCACGTTATCTCTGCGATAATATCCGGCGATGCTTGGCGATAAAAAAAAACTCGCTGATCCCATTTAGCGATAAATATCGCTAGTTGTGGTAATATGCCCCTAGGTTTTTCTGTGTAGCATCAGATGACCTCATATTTTCCTACCCATATATAAACACGTAGTGATTAATAATTTATTAATCACTATGTGTTTGTGTACACCAGAGTGAAATCTGTCTCCAATAAGGATGTAGGGCTGTTTATTCTCTCTTGACTCTACCAGTAAAACAATACCAGGTCAGCGCATGTCGCTTTGCTGTATTCAATGGGAGTCGGCATGAAGTAATATGTATTCTAAAGTTTGAGAAACAACCAGGCCCCTTATGAAATACATGTCTTCTTAAAGGCCGCAGGGCAGTGCGATAAGCTAGAGTACTGTACGTTTCTGAAAGGGTCTGGGGATATCTTTCCCCATAGACTGAAATAAAGAGATTCACATAAAAAATTCATGTTTGCCATAAGGAAATGTGCTTTTTAGGAACATAGAGATATTTCATTTATTTTGTGGTAATGATTTCTTTCTTAATTAAAATTTCATCCCACATTTCAAATATATTGGTGGATACTCCTTCATACTGTAATTCTTCAGCAGTTCCTTGGATATTAGTTTTGGTGCATTTCGAAGTATAGACACCTTCGTTAAGAAAAGGTCTTTATTGCTTCTCAAATATCATAAGGCTGAACATTAAATACGAATATTTTTCAGTGTATTATCAATTTTAAGTAACCTATCAAAATAACGAACATCTGATTCTTTAATGAGCTTTATTCATCTCCTTAATATGTTACTCCTTTAAATCACTCTTTAGCTTAAATCAAATATTACATAAAATATTACAATACACCATCATAGCCAAAATGTAACCATCGGTTAATGTGTGTAAATCTTCAAAACAATAAATGTAAATGTAAATGCATTTGAGTTAACAACATGTGTTCCGATACTGAAGAAACTGGGGTGCAAAATAGTGTGTAATGACGAAAAATATTTTGCTGACTTCAAAGTCCCCATTTTTCCACGTTCTCCCTTTGACTGACTCTGTGCATTCACTGTGTGAAATTGAGATGTTTGGATCTTTAACAAAAGATAGTGTATATCTTACTAGTATCATTTATATAGTTCTGAGCTGTGTTATATGAAGTTCTACAAAATCATCTACTTACACAGCTTAACAATATTTTAAATAATTAATACTCAAGATGATCCCTTTTACATGTGGAATTCATATATGCTTGTGTATCTTTAGAACTGGATACCCAGCTGGTATCTTCAGAAAATATTAGTATTTGTTGTAATCTATTTTCCGTTATTCTTCATTAAATAAATAATCAATTATGTATGGATAGTCTCTTGATGGCTTGTCGCTTTTGTTGTAGGTCCATTTTTTATCTAATTTACTTTATATGATATTCAGGAGCACTATTGCACCAACCTTATACACTATCTTGATTGTTAAATCATTATGCTCCATTAATTTCTTTTCTTTAATGTGCTCATCTCTTGTTGTGAATTTGTTTTATGGCTACTTCAATTTTATATGACATACTATTTAGGTCTTTTAGTAACAGTAGTTGCATTAAGACTAATGTAGAACAGGTCACTTGGGGGTTAAAACGTGATTTTACCACCAAATTCCTAGGGATCTCTTTCCCTTTGTCTATTGTTGAAGTGTTTTGTGAGAAAAACACCTTGAGTTACAGTTTTCACATTAACCTTAAAATATCTATTTAACTTTTAAAGAAAAATCTTCCTATGGTTGCTATATATGTTACTCCTTTTAATAAACCTGTTTCTTAGAAACTGTTAATGAGTGATCCGCAAGACTGCCTCACCTCAGGGAAGCCGCATGCATGGCGGTTTCGTCGGACTAGATGCACCGTGTTGAGAGGGTCGCAGCATCGAGGTCAGCGATTGGCTGCGGGCGAGGCTGAGACCCTGAAAGTCACAGGTTTTACTTCAGGGGCATACGTCGGATCGGACCACATAGCCCCGCCCTTAAAAAGGGGCATGAGGCGACGGTTGGGTCTTTTCGTTTTGACCGCCACCTTGCAAGAATGCCACCCTCTCTGCTCCCTCCCACCACAATTTCCCAGAGGCGTCTTTGTTGTTTCTCCCTTCTTTTCTTTCAGGCTTTCTTTTGGATTGAGCTGCTGCTTGGCGCCCTGCTCTGCATAGGGGACAAAAAAAAGACAGCAGCACAGCCGCCTAGCACTCGTACTTGGGGGGAGAAGTGACAGGTGTATGGGGTGACCGAGGTAGGGATTCTAGCAGGCAGATGGGCCCCTTGCATACGGGGTGAATTATGAGCTATCAAAACGTTAAAGAGATCAACTGCGATCCATAACCAAGAATTTAAAAAAAGGGATTTCGGACCTATGCCTGTTTATTCTTCTTTTCCACACTATTAAAAAAGAAGTTTTTATTGGACAATATTCATTTTATCAGATGAAATAAAAGATACAAGCGTGAAAGAAGAATTTTTATTGAATACAATAGTTGTGGCTAATTCTGAGGGAGGTTCTTTAACCCCTCTGAATGTGGATATGGAAGTACTTCAGTCCAGAACTCTGGGATTGATTACAGATTCGTATTGTGTTCTGGGAGATATAGTCCTTTGTCCTGAAGAAGGTGGTGTTTAAGCGACAATACCCACCGAAACGTTTCAACACCATTTGATAACAGGCCTACTGTAGACAGTGGATGACATTTGCTAATGGTGTTAAGTTTATTGTATGACAATTAAGTATAATGCACAAAAACCAAATGTCAGAAGAAAGAACATGTTCTGATGTACTGGCCTGTTACATTGATTAGAAACCATTTTTCTTGCAGGTTCTCCCAATACTGTTTTAACTGTGTGCTTTTTAGACAATGTTGTGGGCATCATTTGCTTAATTGTGTTTTTATTTACTCTTTAATGGTTTTTAACATTGAATAAAATATGTGTATATTTACATAAGCAATTGGCCTTTGATGGTGGTGGTGTTATGTTCTGGTGATTTGAGTAAAGGACTGAGTGTATGTGATTTTGTGAGTAATAAAATACAGCCTGGGTTTGCAACCCCTAATCCATGATAATCGTCTAGTTTGTGTTTCCAGAATGGGTGGGCTGGGACGAGTGGACGTGCCTGGTTGTGGTTTTGGAGCTGAAGGCCTCGGCACTGCAAGGCCATGTCTGTTAGCTTTGAGTGTGTTCCAACAGATGTATGTAACAAATCACGTGATAATGCAGCTTTCTGGAGGCTAGCAGCTAATGGGAACCATGTAGGGAGAGTGGTTAAGGATGTCTATTTGGACGAACAAACCTGGATTAACCACTTTACTAATCTTTATAAAAAATATGATGATCCCCATATGGATATGAATGCCCCAAGCTACGAACCTCCAACAGATTATCTGGACTTTACATTAGGGGAAACCGAGCTGGCAATAAGCCAAATAAAATCTGGCAAAGCCCCAGGTCTAGACAAGATTCCGGGGGACTTATTTAAGCACGATTTAAAAGTATGGGCACCATACATTAATTATTTGTGCATTAAGCTATCCCGCACTTTAGACTTCCCCGAAAGTTGGAAGGGAGCCGAAATTGTTTTAATTTTTAAAAAAGGAGATAGGATGGACCCTTCTAATTACCGGCCAATCAGTCTAATGGATATTCTCCAGAAAATGTACTCACGACACATTTTATCTCGTGTGAGTGACTGGTTGGAGGAAAACGTAATTCTAACCAAATACCAAGCTGGGTTTAGATCCAAAGTTAGCACAATAGATCAGATCTTTAGATTTTGCTGCCTTTACTGGAAATATGTAAAGATTACAAGGGGTCATTTATATGTCGCCTTTGTTGATTTAAGGGCAGCATTCAATTTAGTGCCTCTCAATTTCCTATGGAAAACGCTGAGTGTAGTAGGGCTGCCAAACAATCTATTAGTTCAGATTAAAGAGTTACATGAAGGGAATTTCACGAGAATTCGATGGGGCCCAAACGGTAAATTAACCCAAAAAATCCCCATTGAGCGTGGTGTTCGCCAGGGTTGCGTACTGGCCCCCACGCTCTTTTCCCTTTTCGTGAATGACATCCCCTCATACCTGGAGGGATGTAAAAACGACTCCCCAAAACTGAACGGTGAAAGGGTAACATCCTTATTATTTGCTGACGACACTATCCTGATTTCCCAAGCTAAAAAAGCTCTCCAGGCACTATTGAACTCCTTCAGTGAATACTGTAGTAAGAAGGGACTGGAGATAAACGGGAAAAAGACCAAATGTATGGCCCTAAATCCAACCAAATCAGATAAAGGCTGTCTAACTTTGAAAGGAGCAAAACTAGAATCGGTCCCCCATTTTTCATACTTAGGGGTGACATTAGACTCCAATTTTTCTTGGAGAGCCCAAATGGAAAAAAGTAAGCTGACATTTTCCCAGAATGTAAAACCTATCCTTAGGGAACAAAGCCTGAGTACTAGTAAAGCTGTGTCTCCGGCGATTGAACTTTTTAAATTTAAAGTCCAACCAGCAGTGCTATATGGTGCAGAAATTTGGGGCCCTGGGTCCAAGGACACTTTTAGTGTCCTGGACAATAATTTTATGCGAAGTTTGGTAAGGGTCCAGAGAGGCACTCCTTTAGTGCCTCTACAATTTGACCTAAACATCAAAAGAACTGATCACCATATTATAATTTGCCCACTGATGCTATGGGTTAGACTATGGCGGGTCCCCGAATTACAAGATTATAGAGACGGGCTAAAAGAAATTATGGAGCTTGATAATTTAAAAGCTATCCCATGGTTTAAGCATGTTAAAATTTGGCTCAGTAAAATAGGTCTGAAACATTTTTGGGAGAACCCCGACCAACTTCCACCCAACCCGAAATTAATCTTAAAAAGGGCCTTCTGGACCTTTATTGTTAACATGATCATAAGTGCTTCAACTGGCGGGACTTTAGTAACAAACTTCCTTACTTTTAAGGATGTGCCATTATTTGAGACTTTTATGGATGAAATAGAGCCCGCGCTTGCCAAAACTTTATTTCTAAAATTTAGATACGGAAACCTTTTAATAAAGACAACCTTGGCACGTTGGGCTAGGAGCTCAAACACATCATCCATAGCGACTGATGAAATTTGCTCCATGTGCGAATACCACCAGATAGAAAATGAGCAACATATCCTCTTTTTTTACCCTGCGTACGCACAGGCTAGGAAAAGATGGATTAAACCAATATGCCTACTGTTAGGTGTGAGGTCATGTACACAGGCTTTGAGAATTCTTACAACCAACACAACGCAACCAATAATATTTAGTGTAAGTAGATTTTTACATTCTATTTTTTTCCAAAGGAAAAAAATGGGGCATCAACTGTAATTGAGGTCATCCCTAGAAATAGAATTGGTCTACCTTCTAGAAACTAGTGGGGGGTCCATCCTAGAATTTTAATGTCGTTTGTGCTCCGATTGTTTTCCAACATGAAATGTATTTTCTTAGCCAATGGTTTTAAAGTTCTATGTTGTAATGTTTTTTTAATTGTAATGTATATGCATTGTTCTTTTATGGCAACAAAGCCGAAATAAAGAATTTTTGACTTGAAAATACACATATATTCATATACATTAATAAATATAGAAAGCATAAGTACCCCACATTTCTGCATAACCTTGTGTAATATTTTAGCAAGCTAAGAAATCCCCCGCCTACCTTCGCAGCTCATTTTCTCCTTATCCACATTGCTTTATATACACCTTCTAACAGCATCCCTTATCCTTGACAGTTTTCTTGACCTATCTTCTTTTCCTTTATTGTTAATTTCATCATACAGTAATCTACAAAAACCTGCTTTCTTCCAGTGTCTGAAATTGGGAAGATCCTCATTGACCCATGATGATTAATTTGTAACCCATCAAGGTTACCACTTCCTTTCACACCCCTCTCCAAACTTCAATCAGCTTTGCGCATTGGATGTGCTTGAACATGGTATCCACATGTCCATCACAGTGGAGGAAACAAGAATTTAGTCTAAAACCCCAAACAAATAATGTAACTGAGGTGTAGTATAAATGATGCTGTGTTTTCAGATTCAAAGAGTGTTAATAAATGTGGGTCCGGTCACCGAGGTCCCTGATGCCATGTCATATCAGACCTCTAAATTACTTCTAGCTGTCCAGAGAATATAAACTAAAGAGATCCCAAAACTGTATCCTTCTTTTTATAAATCATATTTTACCTAAGTTAATGTCTCCCTCCCTCAGATTACAAATACAATATCTAACTTGTAGATACTTGAAAACCCCTATAATTGGTATATTAATCAGTGTCTCTATTTCGCAATAGGAGTGAAGCACAACATTATTGTACAATAACCCGAATTACTGTAAAGATGATGTGCCTCACTTGGAACAGCCAGAATTGGTAAAGAACCTTGTAAAATGGTTAGAGCAGAGTGGTATATATTTATTAAATCAACACAGTCTCCTCTTTCCAAAGGCAACTTCATATATAGCATTGCCGATATTAGATTCATGTTAGCCCAAACAAAACTGCCTACCCATTGAAAGAAGTGTGAGTAATGGGCAGGGGAATATTCTTAAAAAGATTGAAGACTTTTGGTAAAAATAACACTTTTTATTACAGTGCTCCACTAGAAAGGTCAATTGTGAGGTGATCACAAAATTTCAACTTTTTTCTACAATGATTTGTGGCTGCAGGTAATCTCCTGGCTCACGTCTGTAATAAAGATGGATCACTGACATAATGTCAATCAAAAAAATATTGTGATGCAAAAATGTGTTAAAAAGTATTGATTACAAAAATATTGTTGCTTTATGTTCATAATGGTAAATGCAAAAATATTGAGAACAGTTTTTGTTGCACACTAATATTGTTGGAAAACATACAAAAATATAGATTTTCATTACATATATATATGGTATAAATTAGCAACTCCAATTTTTTTTTACATATAACATTAAAATATTATGAAAGAAATATTTTTTTATATTCAAGAATATATAAATATGTACTCCTATATAAACACACAAACATATATATATATATTTATATATATACACACACAAACATGCTTATATATACATATACATATATAATGTAACACTATTAATAAAAAATGTTTTACATTATATAAAAAATCTATTATTGTTTTCAGTTCTCTATTATAAAAATCATAAACATATTACATATATCTATATTTATATACTTCAATAAAACAAAAAGTAATAAAACATAATTACAAAGCAATAAATTAAATTAATAAACTGATTAAATATAAAAACTATAAAATTAAGAAGGAGTATTAAACACATTCCAAAAAAGTATATATATATAAACAAATGATATAAATTTAAACAAACAAATAATACCAATATATATTTTACAAATTTAAATAAATACACTATTCCCAACCAGTCAATGAAAAAGTAGGCAAAGCATTGGAATTCAAAGGGGTAAAATGAACTATCCCGCCCAAGTCTGTGCAACAGTAGGAAAAGTTTATAATGGCAGTCGGTCAGGCCGCTGTCCCCTTTTGCGGCTCTCCAGAGCTTGCAGGCATCGGTCCAACTTCTGCAATACAATGCGACCACCATATTAGTAGTCTGAAAGTGCTCCTGATTATGGCAGCCAAGGAACAAGGCAGCAGCACAAGCCGCTGTGATTAGGGGCACCTTCTGCACCTCCATGAATAGTGTGCCATGCACCATGTCGTGGCCCACAGTGGACGGGGGGCCTGTTTGGTGCCCCAAATTCCTTTTTTTACAGCCTTTTCATGGCTGTCTTCCCGACATGAAAAGGCTGTTAGAAAGGGATATTTTGATCCCAACGGCGGTGCCTGCCTCGGCACTGCTGTCATTAGAATCCGATTCCGACTGCTGCCCCATCAGGCAGTCTTCCCCCCAACATCTGTGGGTCTGACCACCGGGATTGTAACCGATCGGACTGAAGGGCTGTCAGCGTCTGACTGCCACCAACAGCCTGTTGGTGGCATTCCGACAGCTATTGTAATAAAGCCTATCATTTTTAAACAATGTAGATTATTAATAATACATGAAATAATTAATAATATGTTCATAATTAATTGTTATTGAATTATAACTTAATTAACTTCCACCGTATACCTCTACAAACCCAACAACCTGCACCTAAAAGAAAACTTACAAAATATAATATTTACACAATTTACATAATTAGCAATCAATTAAATAATTAATAATGAATTATTAATAATTAAATAAATTATGTGTTAATTAATGACCCACCCTATACCCTTTCAAATCAAACAACCCACAACTAAAATATAACTTAAAAATATAATTACACAATTTACCTTAAATAATTATCAATAAAATGATTAATACTACATTAAAAATGTTCTAGCAAAGAATCATACTTAATTAGCTTCCCACTCTGTACCCCTGATAATATCACAACCCGCTACGCAACTATAAATTACTAGTAACAATTAAATTAAACATTTTAAATAACTTAACATTATAAACTACATTTAAAATATTGTAAACAATTATACAAACAATATATAACATATGAAATTAATGTATGAACTAAAACATATAGAAATAATTATAAAACGAAATGTTTAACAACTATATTATTGAAAACTATATTAAAACAGATTCTTGTAAACAACATTTCTTACCTAAAAAATCTATATTCCTGTCAACGATTTTCTGCATCACAATACTTATCTGTCACAATATTTAAAATATCTAAATTTGTGTATCTCGATACATAAAATTCTATATTTTGTCCAAATACCATAATGATTACACCAAGACACACTGCTGATTTGCAAATTCTGCCAATATTGCCCCGCCCTACCTTAATAGCAAGGATGTGTGTTTTATTCATAGTAAGTAAGCATCCTGTAATGCTGCCTAACTCACTAGTCACTGAATCTGTGTTTTGATTGCTCTCTGCACATCCTCTATAAAAACGGCACCATTGATCACCTATGGGCCTCCAACACATTCAGGGAGACTAGGATGACAGTCCTAGATTTTGATTATACAGTATTAAAATGTCTTTAGCTAAATGGCATACAATAGACGAGACAGAGAACAACCCCTTTCTGGCAATCCTCGTTATTTGTAAATATTCAGATCACTTACCTTTACTGAGAACAAGAACAACCATACCGAATTTGAAAAATGATCAGACATTTTGATCCAAACCCAAATTTCCTCACTGTAACTTATAAGAATAGGGAAGTGGAAACCCTGTCAAATGCGTCCTCAGCTTTCAACAGGATCGTCCCTGCCTTGTTCTTAGGCCTTTCTGCATCAAAACAGCAATTGCTCCTTTGGTATGTGCAGAAGTATCTTTGTTCAACACAAATCTGTGCTGGAGTGGTGATAAGATCCCTGTTACCATATCATTAACCCCTTCGATGCTGATGACGGCCCCCAGCCGTCATGCATCACGGTGGGCGTGTGCTGATGATGGCTGGGGGCTGTCATGAACCCGCCCACTCGCGATTCTGCCGCACAGGCGCAGAATCGCGGCCGCGCCCAAGGGGTTAATACGCTGAGCAAATATCTTTGAGTATATTTTAGAATAAGAATTGATTAGGAAGATGCACTTAATATATACAGGAAACAGTCATTATGTTAGCACCAAATTTATAGTCAATTTCATTTCTGAATTCTTTTTTTTCGCATTCATAACTTTGGGAGTAGACCGAATTGCTCAGTTGACTGAGCCCATTGCCTGGTCAATAAAATGAGGAACCATTGTGGTGAATAAAGAAACATCTACCATTTGGTTACTAGGAACTTTTCACCTTGTGGTGTTATGCTACATAAACATTAAAATGACTTGTGGAGTCAATTAAGTAAAGGTCAAATCCTAGGAGTTAAGCTCAAACCAGAAAATGGAAACAAGGCATGTAGCGAAGGCTTAAAAAACTTATGATAACCTTGCTAATCCTCCCTAATACCACTAAAATCAATAAAGGCCACACTAATGCTTTTCTGCTCCAAGAAGAAAATCGACAGTTACCTCTGAATAGACATCTGGCTACCTTCATGATGACAAAAAATCTCTGGACTACAATTAAGCAAATGCCAATTATTGGTGATGCCAGTAGCTCCCCATTGATGCTCCACGGGGCTGGAAATCTTATTTTTCAACTGGCGGGGTGGGTGCCAGGTCAGTAGTCTTCTGCTGTTTCATCACTCTGCCTTTGATCACTTTTTATCCATTTTTAAAATGTTGAAACCTTATTCGTTGAATAAAGCTTACTCTTGTTTAAACATTTTACTTAGATTATCATAGTTCACAGCTCTACCTTATCATAGAATGAGTTACCTTTTCTTAAACATTTTTTGTTTAGTTTTTTTAGTTCCGAGTTCTAATTTATTATAGGATGAGTTACCACTTCTGTTTATATTTTTTTTAATATTACATTTTTGTTCTATTTTCCAATGCTGGTTATATCCCATCTGTTTTTATTTGTATGGAGAAATGGGTGAATAAAATTCACTGAACTCAGAAATGGAAAAATGTGGCCTTTTAGTCTAAGTCGCTGACAGAGTGAATTTGAACTAAAAAAAAAACTAGATATACGACAATAGTGAAATACAGAAATAAGTACAATTTCACAATTTCACCTTTTTGTGTTGTTTTTCCTGATGCTAAGTCCTGGTACCAGAGCTCTAAGTGGGACGAATAAACTGGGGGGTCTCGCAAAGGGGCGTGGCAAATGTAATTAAGGGCTTGGCTTAAAAACATGTAAGCTAAAAATCTGTGCTTAGCATAGTGTGATGCCGAACTTGTATTTTGCTGCTTCTGTCCTTGCATCCAGATATATGATGCAACAAGTCAGTGCTATTGGCGTTGTCAATGGTTGTTATCTGCAAGAGATAAATAAGCAGCAACTGTCTTGTATACAATTTTGAAAAAGTTTCCACTTAAAGCCCTGGTGACACCACAATGTTGCTGCTCCTGAGTTTCAAAAAGAGAAGGGGACTCCAGAAAGAAAATTACTCTCTTTAAAGGATTTCCCTTCCCCTGCAACGCTCACCTGGCATGACATCATGCCGTAACTTCACTAGTGAGAAGTGAGCAGTGTGAGCAGGGCACATCATGTGTCTGCTGTCACTGCAGTCCGGGAGAAACGGACCGCCTGTGCCAGGTCACAAAACAGAGCCTGATAGAGACCCGTTTCGAGGTCCCCTTTAAATAACTGCTGGTGCTCACACTGGTGAGACCCGGCCCACTCAAAGCCCTGCCTGGTACATAGAGAACC
This sequence comes from Lissotriton vulgaris, assembly GCF_964263255.1. Taxonomy (NCBI): domain Eukaryota; kingdom Metazoa; phylum Chordata; class Amphibia; order Caudata; family Salamandridae; genus Lissotriton; species Lissotriton vulgaris. The sequence goes on from NC_141696.1 coordinate 484,465,378, forward strand.
CCAAACAGACGAACGGCCTCGAAGCAGGTGCCTTTTAGTTCACAGCCGATACACCACTTGCTTTTAGCCGTGGCCCATCTGTGGCAGGCGAAAACGAGAACATTTTTGCAGATTTGTACTGCGAAAGACTACCACTTAACCCGGAACAGGAAATCAAAATACCTAAGCAGATAAGAAAATGTTATTTGCATACAGCCTCAATACAATTTAGCGTTTGCAGCCCTCCTTAATGAAAAATAATAAATAGATGTATACCTTCTGATTTTGGTACAAGTATACCACACAACAACATGAAGTTGTGCAGTACTCAATTACCTTTCCTTCTTTCTCCACATCTCCACTATCTTGAGATGAGCAGGAATTCGAATAGCTCATTCTGTGATATCCTGAAATGAACTCTGGCGATTCTCTGCCCATTCCACCGGTGCAAACTTACGTCTTTTTAAACTGCTTTTCCTCTGAAGGTGGTTCGAGATGAAAAGAGAAGGGATATATTATATTAGCTGACCGCATTGGAAGCAAACTAGAAGGAAAACAAATGAGTGTTTCTTGCTATAGTCGTCTGATGCTGTGTGGGGGCATTTAGGCTGTCCAGCTGCTGAATTATTGATTTGACTAGTAGGTCTGATTTATGTTCATTCTTCCTATGCACTCAACCTTCTTTTACAGAAACGCCTTTACTTTGGTGCATGTGATTATTTTTCATTCGGATTAGCTTGTGTGATTCTAACATTGTACTGTTGTTTTAAAAAAGAATGTCTTTTTGCAATGAAAAACATTACATTTTATGTGAAAAGATTGAAAGCCCATTTATGTAGCAGCAGGGCCCGCTCTAGGCTCATGGTGGCCCTGTGCAGGGAGCGTAGGTGGGGGCCCCGGAAGAGGGGGTCCGGACGGGGCGGAGCCAAGTCTAAATATGGTTATGATTTCTATGCCTATATACAGTGGCGCCACTAGGGTTGGTGTCACCCGGTGCGGGTAACTCATAGTGTCACTCCCTCACAACTTACCGCATGGACCAAGGATACCAGTAAAAACCTTGGGGCTTATTTTATTTACAAGCCCCTTGCGCCGCCGGTGCGACACTTTTCCCCATATTAAAAGTGACGCACTGGTCGCGCAAGGGGCTTGTAAATACAAAATGACAAGAACCTTAAAGAAAACCAAGACAACATCCGAATAAAGGGCATTGAAAAGACTAGGCGCGCCAAGCTTTCCACATGCATGTATCTACGTGTGTACTATAGATCATATACAATACAATCAGACATGATTACTGTTGTTTCGTTGTCATTTAACCAATGGCATGATCACTGTCCACCTACCATGGATGCAATGCCTAGATAGGGTTGGTGTCACCCGGTGCGGGTAACTCATGGTGTCACCGACCCCCTCACGACTTACCGCATGGACCAAGGATACCAGTAAAAACCCTGGGGCTTATTTTATTTACAAGCCCCTTGCGCGGCCGGTGCGCCACTTTTTCCCATATTAAAAGTGACGCACTGGTCGCGCAAGGGGCTTGTAAATACAAAATGACAAGAACCTTAAAGAAAACCAAGACAACATCCGAATAAAGGGCATTGAAAAGACTAGGCGCGCCAAGTTTTCCTCATGCATGTATCTACGTGTGTACTATAGATCATATACAATACAATCAGACATGATTACTGTTGTTTCGTTGTCATTTAACCCATGGCATGACCACTGTCCACCTACATGGATGCAATGCCTAGCTTACTGTCCTGTAATGTCGTTTACTTCTCTGTAATGACGAACATTGGTAACAGGGGAATTATCACTATATCCCTGAGTTCCATATTTTAGCAGCTGTGAAGGAGAGGATATGGCCACCCACCCATAGGTGATGAAACCTGGGAACAAAAAAGACGAGCTGCTGAAGATCGAAGAGAGCTGGTAGAGCAGTAGTGGTAACATTTCTGCTGGAGCTAGAGAGGACCAAATTGGTGGTAAGCATGAAACATAATTCAGAGAGATTTTAAAATGATCCTATCCACCACTGGTAACCAATTGGATTTTAGCATTTCGGAAGACTATGATGGCATGGGAAGTTTGAGGGCGAGTGTGGTAAGCCTAATGGCATATTTATTTTATTTCCCAGGTGTGTCTTTGTGTCCGTTACTATGCATTTTGGTCACCACATGCCACTGAAACGATCAGCGCTTGAGTTTCCCGGGTTCATTTCTGGTCAGTTGCTGAGAGTGGCTTGCTGTGACCAGTCAGCTCTCCAGCATTGGGCCCTATAGCTTGTAAAATACACTTCCAATTACAACTTACCAGCTTGACTTTGATCCTTGGAATGCTACATATTTTGGAAATGAGGGAGGGAGACATGAAAGATTTTTTGGGCCACCGAGGTTGTGCTGCATGACCTCGAAGGAAGTTTGTGGAGACTTTCTTGCCCCTCTTGTTTGTAAGGAAGGGCGCAATGATGCACTTTCCCATGCGTCGCCTGCAGCAGCTGACCCAGGCGCCGTTGAGGACTGGAGCTGGCGCTGTTTACTTGTCAAGTGTGTGATCTCTGCTGAAGTGATACTCAAGGCCCTTAGGCCTAACAAGTTGCCTGCACGGGTATGTGGACTTTGGCATATATTAATTATGCAGGCATCATTTCACAGCCTACTCTGCAGCGCTTCATTGAGCATACCTGCAGTTGCAGGTGGGGAGATGTCTGTGGGCACAGTGGGGAGCGCAGCGTGGGCACCGACCCCCACCCCCCCAAACAAAAACCAGCTAAGACCATGGGGACACATCGGCGTCCAGAGTGCATTTTTTGCCATAATGTGAAATGTCCGCAAATCATCTGCGCATGGGCACTGAGCCTGTGTTGAACTGCACGCGCCTCCTGTCACATGTTATCAACCAAAACGCATCCCACAATTCCTTGTGGTGTTGCACATCATGCTCTCAGCACATCATTGGGCATATTTTGGGTAACTCATCTGGATTTTAAATATAAAGATTCGTAGCTCTGTTTGCTTCTAATAAAGTTCCCTAATGAGAACTATTACACACCAAAGCAGCATCCGTCAGCCCCATTTCAGCCATTACTGGGCAGGCTTTCATTGTAAGAGTGACTGTTCGAGGTCTGCACCCACATTGCACAACAGTACTGCCTGTAATAAATTCACAGATTGAAATTAATCTATCTTTGTTGTGTCTATACCTGCAAGTCCGCTGTCCGCTGAGAGTGGCTCTCACCGTTCCAAATAGGGTCGGGGAAGAGTCGAGATGCCGGAGTCGGACAGAGGTGTTCTCTGTGATTGTCGGTCGGTGGCGCGTTGGTATAATGGACTTTATTCTCACACGATGATGACGACGCACGATGCACTCTCCCTGGCGCCCAGAGCGTGACCACCACCGTCGTGACGCGTCACAGCGCGGCTTAGCAGCAGGTGCAGTTGTGCACTGTGCACAGCGCGCGGGGGCTGTCCCAGGGCCGTCACGTCATTGGTAGTGCTAAGATTGACAGCCCTGGGACCCAAACTGCTGGCTGACTCTGGGCAAGTGAAACTAAAACAACAACTGCGCTGCCATTGCTAGCCGGGGTCGGAGCCGGAGGCCGCCAAATCCTGCCAGGGGGCCGCCAGGGCCACGAGCGATCCTTCCAATCCGATCCTCGTCGTGGCGGCCCCTGGGGTTTGGTGGCCCTGTGCAGGTGCACACTTTGCACATGCCCAGGGCCGGCCCTGGTAGCAGTCTCCTGTTCAATTCTCAATTTCTCTCTTCCATATCAGGACCAATCCTGGCCATTAGGGGATACTCTTAGGCCGTTTGCACATTCAGAGAACATTGTGAAGAACATTGCGTGATTTTAATTGCTAACCAGATAATGTTTGAGTGTATATGGTAAAGATTGTCACACATTTTATATTTTCCATGATTAAATAGCTCCTAATGCCTTCTTAAAACACTTTTTTTCTGCAGATGAGCTCCTTGGTGATTCGATCTCTGTACCAAGGGGCCACATGTGCGTAGGTTTCAATTTGTGATTTCCAAATAGCAATTTTTTGCGATTCGCTATTCGGTAATTGCAAACACCTATGCACCAATGTCTCTTTGACACATTTAGCAATTACTAAAGGAGTTTGCAATTGACCTACCTCCATATTCATGAGGAAGCTAGCAGTTTGCGACCCATTGGGAACCGCTGAAAACACAGGGATGGGGACAGCCGACCACCATGTCTGTGTTTGTTCTTAAGTAAAACGTCTAAAAAAAAATTACATATTTTATTTTCAGTTTTTAAGAGTAGGCAGTGGTCCGTGGGACCACTGCCTGTTCTCAAAATACGTTTTCCCATTCATTCACAAAAGGGAAGGGGTCCCGCAGGAATCCTTTTCTGTTTGTGAATGCTTTACCATCAACTTGAAGTTGGTGGTAAAATGTGAATGTTTTGCAACTGCATTTTAGTAAGGCTATGATTTATGTTTAGTTTTATGAATTTATGCCCGATATTTATATGATTTTGCACACCTACATTTTACAGTGTTGGGCAGTAAGCATCATGAGTGAGAGCAAAATCGTTTAATTTCATCCTCAGAAAGGAGATTTGTACTCAACAAGTTTCCCCAGTATTGCAGAATTGCTGTGACTAAAGATTTAGTAGTAGGAGAGGTTGAGCAGCATGGACATCAATTCACCCAAATGCCTGGGTAGCAGGAGTGATATCATGTACCTTTGACCACAGATGATGTCACAGGCGTAATCCCTTGTCTCATCTCTGGCTCCTCAGCAACCTCTTTTTATGCTATTGTACTTTTAGGGGAACAGTAAGAAGTGGAAACTACAGAAAGGAAACATGGACGTTTCCGAACCCTAAGACTTTAATGCGCTCCACTCAAAGATTCCCAGAGAGACCTTGCACAAAGAGATGTGCAGGGTCTTCTCTGAACACTCAGCAGAGTGCTTCGAGGCAACACTATTTGTATGAAGCTCTATAAATGTGCTGCAATAAAACAAAAAAGCAATATAGTGTCAGTGCTAGGATTACCAGTGGGCAAGACCACTAATTGATGTCTATGGTTTCTGGGCGCTTGTTGGTGAGGGCATCAGTAAAATCTGGTGAACACCCACAAGCTTGTAATTTTGGGTATTGTATTAGCAATTTGCAGCTAGTTTGCAACCCTGGAAACATTTGCAAATGTATCCCTGGGAGTATCTATAGTTGCAGATTCCCAAATATACTATTTAAGCGTTTTAATCGAGATTTTACAGATTATCACATATTTTCCTTGGTTCATACAAATTCCTTCTACACATTGAACATTTGGAAAAATTTGTATAAATGGGTATAGCAAATATAGTACAACAGATAATGTTTGCAATAAGTATTTGTAAATAGATGCAAAGTTATAACAAAGGAAACTGGAGAAGAAGATGAACTAAAGATGTGTGGTTTATTATGCTGAACGATTTCAATATTTCTGACAACAAGGTACTTTTTTATTAAATCGATACAGCTTGTGAGCAGGTTGCTTTGCAGGTTTACCCTCTCATCACATTTGGTAATGTCCGTATTTCTTTACGTTGTAAGTACTACTACTAAAGTAGACAAAGGGATCAGTGGTACATGCAGCTGCAGGGGCCACTGAGCACTCTGAGGGCCCGATTCCAATGCAGTTTGCAAATCTTCCTGACTGAATCGGTTTACGAATGGTTTCTGACCGACTCGGATTGGAAGAGTCCAACCGATTACGATGCATCCTGATGCTTCCAGTTACAATTTGGTTGGACTCTATTTTCCGACCGAATGCATAGGCTCCCATTCAAGAAAGGGGTGGCCGGGGAAAATCGGGCACCCCCTGGTGCCTGCCACACTGTGGATGGCTGGTAAGGGGTACCCATGGGCACCCCCACAGGCTTGATTGGGAAGGCTCCAGGTGCAGGGGGGCCCGCTAATGGCCCCCAAAGCCTGTTTCAAACTGCTGATTCGAGTCACAATTCAAAAGGTTGTCCAAATTCAGCATCGTAATCGGTAGTTCGGAAACAAGACCAGTAAAGACGTATGATTCTGCTGCCGTACGGCTCAGTCATTCCGAATGCCGTCGGGTTCGAATTGGGATGTTCCTAATGACTAACTCGCATCGTACTCATTTAGTCGGAAACCTTTCCAATTCAATCAGAAAGACACGTTCCCGATCCGATTCGGATGGATGAAGCAAATGCCGTTAGAAGGCCTTCCAACCCGCATCGGAATCATGCCCTAAAAGGGAGAATATTGGAGGTCCCTTGAGACTACTGCTCCTAGCACTAGGCTTTTCAGTGCAGAGGAGGGCTGGGCTCACTAAGGGCCTGATTTAAATGTTGGCAGGCAGCCCATCCTCCACCTTTAGAAATGTCTGTTGGCCTGCCGAACATTTCAAGCATTCCATTGTACATTTGCAAGATGACTCCCTCAAATATGACGGAGCTGTACTGCAAACTTAAAAAACATTGTTTTCAAAAAGAAAATCCTGAAGCAGGATGTTGCTTTTGGAAAAAAAGCAATGCCTCTCCCCTCACCATGAGCGTTTTCTCCCATGGTGAGAGAGGCAATATGCACTTTTCAATGCCACATACCAGCAGTTTTTTCCTGGGGGAGAAGGGATTTGAAAAACGTATATATTTCCGCCCATCTCAGTTAGGTCAGTGGAGATATAGCCAAATCTTAGATGGTTCTTACTTCATTGGGCCTTCAGAGGGGTTAGACCACAGCAGAGACGGAGTAGTCTCTGCGCCGTAAAAACTATGGTCTGCCCAAATCAAAATCAGGTGGGCAGACCATAATGTTGGCAAGGACGCAACTCAGAATCAGTTGCAACACAGTTCTCGCTCCCCCAACATTTAAATTGGGACCTAAGTCTTCTTTTCTCTCTGGGTACAGGAGGACAAGGAATCATGGTCTAGCTGAAAGGAGGAGGTGAAGAGCGAGTTCAAGTACAGTAAAATACTATTATCACAGTTGCAAAAAAACATGAATTATGGATGTCTTGCTTATGGTGTGTGATAAAACTTTTACAAATATATTATTATATACTTGAAGGTATATGTGGGAATATCGTTCACTAAAGTATGGTCCCATTGGATGTACATTTTCTATTATTAACTCACTGGGGCATTATTTCTATCAATGATATCTAGGACACATTATATATACCTGGTGATATTTTGAATATGTTATTCTGGTACCAGACTCAGTTGTAAGTTGCCGATTCCCCTTTCTAATAAGTCTCCCTGAACTACAGGTCTCCTTAATACTCTCCAGCGGAAATCGTTTTCCCTTTGGGTCTGCTTAACAGTGGCGTAGCTAGGGGGGGAGGGGCGGTGCGGGGGTCCACCCCAGGCGGCACTATTTTGGGGGCGGCGGCCTTTGTAGTTTATTTGAGGACCGGGACACTCACTGACACTACTGTCAGTCAGTCTAGCTACGCCCCTTATTCCCCCTCTTTCTGTCTTGCTCCTCACTTACTGAAAACCGTGACGTGAAGAAATAGTTCACAACCTCTCTTTCCTTCTTTCATTTAGTTGCTTCCCTGTGAAATGGATCCAAAAAAGAAAAAACACTCTTGAGGGAAATGCTTTTTTTCTGACTTTTTTTATTCCATAGTGCAGCCTCGGGATGGAGAGAAATAAAAGGATTTAAATATGAAAAATAAATACATAACTAAATAAAGCAAGACAGAGTGGTTGCAAAGTGGCCAGATTGGTTTTATTCACATCCAAACACATCAGCCTACTTTACAGACTTTGCAGTGAAGCGCTACTTTTGTTTTCTCGTCTTTCGTTGAACAGCATTGTTGTCCCCTGATGGGGAGGTGCACCATTCCTGGATGTATTGCAATACCTGGTTGATGGGTGGATTGGAAAACAAAATGTGTACCATGGCTCTGTGTTTATGGATGTGGGCTTTTTAAACCATACTGCTTACGTTTTGTAAGGATATAAGCAATGGACATTGAAACGGTTCCCTTCAGGGCCCTGTAGTCATGTCCTTAACTTTTCAGGTAAAACCACTCGCTGATTTCTGAATAGTGAGTGAGAGATCATTAAGGTAACCATGTTGTTTCTGGTTACATTTCACATGCTTTACTTAATCTTGCATACCCTATGAGTGTTTGCTTTGACTTTTTTTTTTAGGCAGCATATTACTCTTATCAAGTGCATAATTTGAATTGAGCCACATCCAAGTGTTTATAGCGGGCACAATTAGTTTGTAGCTGAAGGTAGTGTGAGTTTCTCTCAGTGGGGCAGTATGGTGTTCAGTGGGGAAGAGGATGTGGCACTATGGCCAGAGCTGTCGAATTGGAACTGGGTTCAGCCTTCATGACCAGTCCACCAGACCACTCTACTGAGGGAGCATATTTCCATGCTAGACCTTAGAAGGCCCCACTAAACTTTAGAAGGCCTGATGTCTTTGCACAAGCAGGTGTTCCGTAGTTGTGTCAATTGTGGGTTAACCATGAATGCCTGTCCACCACAAACCATACTGAAGTTCATGTTCAGCCTTGCGGGCAGGCCTACGAAGCAGCACACCTTAGAGCAACAGTGATCCCGTCACTGTGACTCTGTCACTGAGGTCACATGCATCTTGAGCAGGTTAGGGCGGTGCGAACGGTGTGACCACACTGGGGACCTATTTCGGGTGGGTGCGTAGTGTTTGCAAGTATATTATGGTTTAAACAAAACCTGCTGCCTCCTTCCTGGCCTCCGGCCTCCAGCAATTTTCAGCAACAAGAAAAATGTAATGATAACTTCGGTGATTAATGTTCTTCCTAGAGAGAGATCGGAGTTTTGTCTAGTGGAAGGGTTGACTCCTGGGAAAGTAGCACAGAGGGTTAATGTGCCTGCTGCAAAGAATGTGTACCATGCAGATCACTAAGTGCACATAATGTTAACTAGGTTAGTAGGTTACTGCTTTTGTCAGAGAGATCCTCTTGTTACTTGCTGTTTATAAATTAAAATCCTAACATAGAACAGTGAGCTATTAAACTATACTGCCTACTAGTATGGTTTTCATGTGGCTTTTACACCTTGTAGTCCTTTGTCTTATGTAACATTTCCTATACGGTGATTTACACACATATAAATGATTGTCTCTATGTAGTGTGTGTGATGTAAAGTGCTCTGACACCGTACACTGGTATGAGTGGCGTTGAAAATCAAATTAAATGCATCTGAGAAAGAGTGTGGTTATGTAGACTTGAGCATGGTTGCTGGGCAGGCCTCGGGAGAGCCTGTCGGACACGCGTGCCAATCACAGTCAGGCAGGCTGACGGATATGTTTGGAGGTATTTGGAAGAATCACACCGGTGTGGTGGGGTGAGTATCCCGGGGTACTGTTCACGGCCCTCTGTGGCTGCGAGTTCAGATGGTTGGCACTTGCTTGCACTGGTTGGTGGACCGGTGTGGAGCTGGCATTCCGGTGATACATGTGAGAAATATTTGTGCCCGAGGTTTCACAGTGGGGTGAGATTCGAAATTCGAGTCGAGACTTGGCCTCGCACAGTCATGGGGCTGCGGATGCCATGGGCGGCAGTCTGTGGGATGGCCCGGGGCTCCACGGGCTCTAGCTGCGCCTCTGCTGCTTAAGAATTAGTATAGCAATATGAATCATCAGGATAGATGGCAGGGGACTCACTCTCTCAGTTTTCCACTGATCAGTCTACCTGAGCTCTTTAATGCCTTAAGACTAGTATTGGGGAAAGTATGCCTCGAGTCAACAAATACATATAAAAAAGAAATACTCTTCTTAAGTAAACATCCCAAGCTTTATTTTATCTCAGCTGCTTCCACTCTGTCAATGCTTGAAGTTTGACTAATAGACGATGTTTTCACTAAAATGAACTATTCTTATGAATGCACAACTAGTGTTTTGATTAATAGATTGGATAAGGGGGAATACATACATATAACTGCATTTGTATTTGAACCCTTTAATAACTAATGCATATGTACTCAAGTGTAAGTTAAATTAGCATTTCATTTAAATGTTTCCGTGCAGTTTACAGAAAACATACATAGATCAATACTTTGGTAACTAACATAATTTATAACTGAATACGTATTTGGTATAAATAACTGTGGCTTCTCAAAACACAATACTCCTATGTTGATAAATATACAGAATGTCTGTTTATGCTGCTTGTGGCTTGCTTGAGTGAACTAAGATAGTCACTCAGCAATGAGTTATGAATTCATGGCCTGGTGACTGCCTAATGAATTGGGATTCTTTGAAATATGTTTCTCTGCTTCTGCTGCACAGTGCCATACATTACAATGTCCCGTCACTTGACAAAGCAAGAAGATTCTTAAAATATAATTTTGAGCATTCTGAAAAATAATTTCTAAATTCACAGTTTTAGAGGTATAACATGCACCATTGATCCTTTAGCATTATCTGTATATTCAACCATAAAAATTCAGATGTAAATAGAATATTTATCACTCCTTTAAAATTTTAAATGTGTACGTGCTGCATTTAAAGTGTGTGACAGCATAAACAGAAATTCAAATAGAAATACACATAACAAAATATAAAGCTCAATTGTAACACAAAATGTAATCAAAATAAAAACGAATATGAAAATGAAACCGGTCGTTATACAATGAAGAGGGATATCATACTATACAATAATGAAACCACTTACCCTGGCTACTCACTTGATATAATATTTTTGTTAAGCTTTAATGTTCGTGAAGCAGGGAACACACCTAGGGAGTAGCCTTTTGAGATCAGATCACATCTGTGAATTTGACAAAAACAGAAATTACATGAAGCACCTCCTGAGTCCACGTATGACACAAGGCTGCCAAATAAACATATACAATCAGGACGGCGTAGCACCAAAGTCACAAGAGGACTTTCATCCCACAAATCACATTGAGCAAGGCTTACACCAGGAGGTGGAGGGGGCTAGAAACTTAGGCTGGGATTTACTAACACTTTGCGCCAGGTTGGTGTTAAATTTAGAACACAGACACAGCACAAAGTGCTATGGTGGTATTTACTTTCCAATGCGAATCAGGGTTTGCATCAGAAATGTGCCCAAAGTATAGCAACGTAGCGCTAGGCTCTACTTTGTATCTAGGAGGCATTGCCTGGATGCTATATATATTGGTGTTCCCATGCAGCCACCCGTGGATTTTGAAGCAAATCCCTATTAAAACTGGTAGACAGTGATCTGTTACACAAACTTCTGGCTCCTCATAGCAGGTGTAATTTTAGAGTGATTTTTGAAACACTAACATCTTTCCAACTTTCATGTGTGCTGCACTGTACAGCACACACACAAGATGGGCAAAGTATTAAACCATCGTTTTTGTACCAAAAGTTCCACATTCCAATACATAATCTAAGATTGATAGAAAAGCACACACTTGCACTATGGTGCAAGGGTATGTGCATTGGTGCATGACAGCCTTAAGTGAGTAAGCCCAGGGACAGAGTAAACAAGTGGCATATTTTATCGGATATGGCACTGTTCTGCTCTCTCCCTTTCACTCAGCACTGCTCAGCATCTTTGTCAGCCATGCTGTGTTGTGTGAAACTGTCCCATATAGTCAGTATGACTGTGTAAGTGACACTTGATAACATCAATGACAGTCAGTTACTAGCCCCCAGATTCATCAAGAACACATTTTACGATTCGAAAAATACCGATTCGCTATTAAGGAATAGCAAAATGCTATTCATCAAGAAATCACTTAAAAAATAGCGATTTTTAATAATTCCTAATTCCTTAATTGCGACTCGCAAATTGCGAGTCGCATTTAAGGAATATCTCCCCATTCATTCCTAAGGGCCTAGAGGCCCATAGGAATGAATGGTAAGACCATCAATGCAAAAATAGCGCTCGCAAAGGGCCAGATTCTCGGAATCTGTCCCTTTGCGAGCCGATTTTAGTTTTATGAATCTGGCTGTAGGACTTTACCTGGCTGAGATTCGTCGCAAAACACTTTATCAGCTACTTCTGCTACATGCTAAGAAACAAGTTATTCAAATTGAATTTCAAATATATTTATCTGTTTTCACGAAGAAAAGAAAAAGCAAAGAAACACTTATGCTGTTCCAATGATACTTAGGTGTTACTTAAGAGAAAGCAGGTGAGTACACGATTTTTCTAAAATAGAGCCTATATGAAGCACAAGAAAGGAGGCATTTACATGGAACCAACATAATATGAACAAAGATAGGCTTAGGGCTATTAATTAATTTTGATTCTTGTCTGCCCCAACTGTCTTGCACCCCCCTTCCCAAGGTGGTTTACTCTAGGCCCAGGTGACATTGTATTTATGCCATTGTAATCCTGCATTTCTTCCTTATGTTTATTACACAAAATGGCCGAAATCATGCTATGTTTCCGTCATTTTCTGTCAACTCGGGGAAAAATCCTATGACTGGAGCACGGAAACAGCACAAACAAACAGGAAACAAGCAGCTGCTGTTCCTGCCATGTGCCATTTTTTCAGTAATCTCATGTAATTTCGCAAATCTCATGTAATTTCGCATAATTTTCACGTCATGTAATTACGCTATAGAAATTACGTAAATATTGTGCACCCCTGATTTAAACGATCATCTCCGTTTTTGCCCCCCAAAAATATTTTGGCCTATTTTAAATGATTATCAGTGGTCCAATACTAGTTGGACAAAATCGAAAAAATGCCTTTCTTCTGTTTTTTTAAGTAGCCTTGTGTACAGATATGTATACAAAATCTCTCTTCGCTTCATTTTAATCCGGCTTCTGAGAGAAATGTGCTCACTGTGAGGAATGCAAATTAGGTAAACTCAGATACAAGTAGGCGGCTGCTTGTGGCTGGGACATGTGATTGATGCATGGGGTCTGTTTGTTGCCGCTTTAGGCAGCAGGGAACTAGAAAGGGAAGGTGGTGAGGTGTTTAATAAAACATTTCTCCACCCCACATGTAGCTGGAGGCAATGGGTTAGAATCATTAATTAGGGTATCCTATGATCTGCATGGACTGCAGGCTCTCGGAGTTTTTGAGTATACTGTAATGCTATTAAAAAGGGCCTTGGACCATGCTGGAGCTGATTAAATTCTAAGCAAACAGTAATGTAATCAGGTTGACCAACACAAGTAACCACCTGCAAAACTTAAATCACTGCACATTCCACTTATTCAGTTTGACTTTGCCAAAACGTTAATCTTCTCCATTCATGAAATACTGCGTGCTGTTTTAAGATGAAACGACAAGGCAGGAGGGACAGATTTCCAATATTTTTTCACACAGTTTACTAATAGACCTGTGAGAAGTTTTGGGATCAGAAAACGGATATAAAGGGGCATATTATCAACAAATAGCGATATTTATCGCTAAGTACGGTTATCGGCAATTTTTTTATCGCAGCGCATCACGGGATATTATCGCTGAGATAACGTGCTATTAGCAACGTTTATCTCAAAAGCGATAAAATTCCCAGCGATAGCAGCAAAATCCGTGAATATCGCTGAGAATACAGCGATATTCACGCATTATCGCTAACCTATGTCTTAGCCATTATAGCCACCTCCCATTGGATATAATGGCTAAGAACAGGTCTGAGCAGGTGTTAGTTATTGGAGATATTCGCGCTTAGGGCGAATATTTCAATCGCTAGGCCTGTGTTGCTAATAGGCGATAGCGATGTTAGCGACTGCTTTCAGTCGCTAACAGGTTGGATACGCCCACTTTGCATGTCATTAGCGATAAATATCGCTGACATACAAAGTGGGCCCCAAACTGCTCGCTATCGCCTACAAGCTGTCGCTAACTGCTGTTAGCGACAGCTTGCTAATAGGGCGATAGTATTATCACTGCTTAGCGGCCAAAAACGGCCGCTAAAGCGGCGAAAATTGCCTATCGCCCCCCTTGATAATATGCCCACTGTTTGTAGGATAACTGAGAGAGGTGGGCTGCCCTGGATTTGGGTAGGGGCTAGTCTGGCAGACATTTTGCGACCACAGGCCTCCCCCTTACATGCACTCCACAGGGGGACAGAAAAGAAACCAAGTTAGGACTTGCACAGAAGCAGAGAGTCCAGGATGAGTGGTTTTTGCTGGCTTTATGTGAAAACAGGAAACAGGTCCTTCTTTTAGAATTGATTTTTAAAGCTATGGCAAGGGGAGAAGATGAATGAAAGTCAGTGAGTTTGAAATAGATATATATATGGAAAAGTGCGAATACAAATAACGTGGCGGATTGCAAACAGAGGCAGAATGAAATACAGACGGCAACCTTTTATTTAAGACTCAGGCTCAAATTAATTTTTTTTATTTAGGTTTTAATTGTCACACTTTATAAAATCAACCACATTAGGGCACCTAAATAAGTCCAAATTAATAATTATGCAGTGTTAGCCTGCTTTTATACAGCACTTAATTAATTGTTTATATGATCCTCTGAAGCTGTCTACAATTCATGGGACTGGAATGAATTGATTTAGACCAATTGCACTCCTGTGCAGGTGATGTTTCATGATCCTCAGAGTATGTGCTTTTGTGTTTTGCCTCACCATGAGAGCACTTACCCTTTTTATTCTGGTTTGTATTCCTTATTTCTATTGTGTGAGATTTCCTCGTGGTTGTGTGCCCTCCTCTTGTTTTCCATGTGTTCCCCATGCTCATGACTGCTAGCTAGCTTTTGGTTGTGGCTTATCATCACAGAAGCCTCCAGGGTGGTGCTGGTCTTGTGACTAATTGCCAACTCATGTGAGTATGTGGGGAGGAAGGATGCATGTGGTATGCTGGTGGATTTATTGTTGGGATGTGGTACGCATTTTAGTGTCCCTTGTTTTTTTCATAACACTGTGTTACCCATGCTTGCGATTTCATCTTCTGCAGCTTTGTTCCTGTGCTCAATGAAAACCTTGTGTTCTGACTGGTGTTGAGGTGATGGTGTTGTATAGTGAGTGTTAGACCTAGTGCCAAAGGTCCTGTTCTGTTGTCTACTATCCTGATTTTTACTAGGATAGAAGGCTCCTGGTGGATTAAAATGGTGCAGTATGAGTGAGTTTTTTGCAAGTGTGTTCCTGCCACTTAATATCTTGTGCCCCTCTATCCAACTCTAGTGTATCCAGTGAAATTGCCTTAGCGTCTAAGTGGGGGCCTCTCTGTTCCTGATGCAGGTATTCCAATGTCTTAGTGTCTGTCTATGCTTTGTCCTAGGGTAGGCGTGTTCCCAGAACTATGCCTGGGAAGGATACAGGGACGGATTGGCCCTGCGAGTCTCTCACCATCATGAATATATTTATCTACTCAGAGCAGACTTTCCTAATTTTGCTAAGAGACAGTTTGTGGTGTTCACCTAGCCCACATTGACTTGGAGGAGGTTGGTGACGCTTTATGTCTAATCCTAAACTGCCAGTATGACTTTTACATTGAAGCCAGCTGTTCAGGTACTCAGGTCCAGTGAGGGTTGAGCTGGTAAGTGCTGTGGACAATTTGGGAACACTTTGGGGATGTGATAGAGGACTCAAGTTGCAAAGCTGTGTATGTTACAAGAAATGTTTTCTTTTTTCTTATAGAAAAGAAGGCATTAACACGTTTTCACTTACCAGGTAGGATACACACACACTCACCCTAATGCACACTCACACAACACACTCAAGTACACACTTAATCAGACGCATGTATGTATTTTGCTTCATCTAAATCTCTCTCATCAGTGGCCAAGTTTCTCAAAGACTGGAGTTAAAAGATGTTCACTCCGGTTTTGGATGTACCTGAAAATATAAGCCCCAACTCTACCAAGAGACAAAGTGCCGATGAGAATAAGAGGCTGTTTTCAAAGGAGCAAGAGAGAGAAATTGAGCCAAGCAGGGCTTTATAGAGTTGAATGGAAGTGTATTTCATTTTCATTTATGCAGGTGCACGCCACACACAAGTGGGGGGAATTGGGCTGATTCAGGAGTGATTTACCATGTGTTAGGCCTGTCAGCCCCAAATGTTTTGCCTTTACCCTCCACTTTTTGCTGATATTCATTTTTGTTGGCTCTTGGACTCTGTGCATCTTACCACTGCTAACTAGTGCTAAAATGCTTGTGCGCTCTCATTTAAACATGGTGACATTGTCTTGTACCTGATTGGCATAATTAATTTGGTCATAAATCCCTTGTGGAGTGATATATCATATACCCAGGGCCTGTAAATTAAATGTTACTAGTGGGCCTGCCACACCTTTTGTGCCATCCACTTAAGCAGCCCCTTAAAACATGCCCCAGGTCTGCCATTGAAGCCTAAATGCATTTTTAAACTGCCAATTCGACTTGACAATATAAGTCCCTTGCCAAGCCTTAAACTCCCCTTTTATCGCATTTAAGTTACCTCTGAGGTAGGCCCTCGGTAGCTCATAGGGCAGAGTGCAATGTAATTGAAAGATTGGAAATGTACTTTTAATTTTTACATGTCCTGGTAGTGGAAAATTTCTAAATTCGTTCTTTACTACTGTGAGACCTACCTCTCCCACAGGATAACATTGGGTTGCCTTACTACATTTAATAAGTACTAACTTTTGATCGAGAAAAGGTAAGAATTTCATATTTGGGGTATGAGAATTTGTAATTCAAAACCCTCTTTAATGGTAAAGTTGGAATTTGAGTTATAATATTGAAAATGCCACATTTGTAAGATTGGTATTTTCCTGCCCTAACTATTTGATGCCTGCAGACGTTTCCTGAGTCACATGATTGGGTGTAGTCGGCAGTTGGACTTTGCATATTTCTCTGAGACAGCCACAAAATAGAGGGAGTAGGTGTGCCTGGAAGGGCCGTCATTGGCAAGATGTGGGGGCGAAGTTTGGCACAGCCCCACTTGCAACTGAATAGGCTGTACACTGCCTTCACACAAAGAACTTGTCACCACTGCATTGTTCATGCAGCCAGCTTGGAGCCAGGGAATAGTAATCAGGAAACTTGAAGAACTTCAAAGGGAATTCTGAAGAAATTTCTCCTACTTCAAAGAAGGCCCCAGCTATAAATATAGAACCCTCAGGCCCACTCTTCAGTTCACTTTCTGGACCTGCGAATGACTCTCAGAGGACTACCTGCTGCCTTGGCCTGTTGTGTACTCCACAAGACTTCTTTGTTACTGTCAGGACCGTCACAACTTGAGTCAGGAAGAGGTTGTCAATAAATGCAGTGGTAGCTAAGGCTAGCGTTATGAACAGAAAGATATGCAGGCAAGGCAAACCACTAACACGATCTGACCCTAAGAAGGCTGCCAAAGGTGGTGCGTGGAATCAGCAGGTTAGCGCTCTAGTTCCAGTTCGCAATTACGAAGATACAGGTGAAGCGCCCGTTCTGTGGTGCACTTCACCTGAGTACTGAGGAGAAGAGGTTGTATCTGAGGGAAGCGTTGCAAAGATAGTTTAGGGAAGGAGTCTTCATCGCGCTTCGCATCACAGATTTGGGGCCGAGTTTCAGTAGCAGAGGTGTCAGTTCCGAGAGCAAGTAAGACTGTTCCAGTTATTTCAGTTTTGAGCATGTGCGTGTATTTTTTGCAGGGTACACGCATTTAGTCATGCGCAAGCTGTTTGGTAGTGTAAATAGTTTAAAGCATGCGCTTAATTCGGAATTTAGGTTTTGAGCTCGAGAGGAGTTTTCTAGAATCAGCACAAGTTCCAATAGTTCATTGGACTGCTCAGTGAAGAAACAAAGGCAGTTCATAGAGTTTAAAAGACGGCTGCAATTCCAAGACCTGAGTGGTAGGTCAACTAGGTGTTGAGGCAAAGACATAGTTATTTTTCGAAACGACTGTGTGAACATTTTAGTTTTCTATTCAGAGTGAATGAACTTCAGATATCCATTTAGTCATAAGAGCCAGAATAATCTCTATAAAAACGAGGTGAAGCATAATAAGTTTTATTTAAATACTTACCAATTCAGAAACCCCAATAAGCGGTGCTCCAGTGTTGAAGCAAGGTGAGGAACCTGTAAGAGAGAGGGAGATACATTATTAGATTCAAGATAGAAGATAAGGAATAACCTGTTAAAAACTTTAGTTACAGCACACTGAAGCAAAAGAGAAAACAGAGAAAGAAGAGGAGCATAGGTCACATCAAGGCAGGGTAGGTGTGGAAGGTTATAAGAAAATAAGGAGAAATAGGTTTGAAGAGGAATAAGGTGTTAACAAGTTTCATTATCTGTTACAGTAATATACTTGAAAAAAGCCTAAGAAGAAGACAAGAAGAAAAAGACGTCTGAAGCTGTAGAAGAAAGTCAGACGTGCTGTGACTGTCTCTTCTCTGTCCCATCCCCTTTCCCCCGTGGGGTTCTTTTGGCCCACAGTACTTAAATATGCGTGTGGCTGAGGAATCCTAGAGTGGAATTGGGAACTTGCGACATTCTGCTCCTGTGCGTAGAGATAAGCACGATCTGACAGTTACACCTGGAAGGGCCGCACTGCTGCCTGGGAAGGACGGCACTGCTGCCTGGAGCCTACCTTGAACCATCAGAGGTCTGCCCTGCTGCTTGAGCCCTGTTCCACTGCTTAAGCCCAGGACTAACACAGTGACTCCAAAGGCTAGTTGGCTGACCGTCTGAGCAGAGCCTCAGTGACAGAAAAGGCTCCTACTATCTTGAACCTGCACCTGAATCCAGCCCGAGGGAGTCTTAACCTCCCAAGAGGTAGCCCTCCAGTCCTGGACACTTGGTGATGGTACTAAAGTTGCTCACATAGCCAAATGCCAACATTTGGGATTTAGAAATTTTTTGGCTAAAAACTGCTCTGAGAAATGAGGGAAGACCTGGATTAACCTGCTCAGCTATAAATCCAAAGTTTATTGCTGGTCGCCTGACTTTGCGGCAGCTCACGCTACGTTCTTCTACGGAGCAGCAAGTCCTGTTCAGCGGTCCTTCACCAACAGGGAATCCGGCATCCTTGAACTCTTGTTGGCTACAGCTTCCAGCCCGACCTGCAGGAGACCTGCAGGAGATTTTTGACTTGCATAAAAGAGACTAATTTCGAAATGAAGATTCCTCACCGCAACTTTGTCCAATGGCTCCTCGGCGATGACACCTCCTTCTCAGACACTTCCTGCAGCATTGTCCCACTGAACTTCTACCTTTTCATACATGTTTTGTTATTTCTAGGTCTGAAGGTAAACTTCGATTGGACCCAATCCACTTTTTGTATCTGACTGACGTTCCTTTGTGGTCTGCCAAAATATTCGACTTTGACCCGGCCTCGCACGACTAGATGTCCCTGGTTGACGCTTTAATCTTTTAGTTGTTAGATTTTACCTTAAACTTTAACAATTCATAACTCTGCTGTTATAATCTGCTATGCGTGTAATGCATTCAATGCACACCTCCATTGTTCCCTGCACTGTCCAGCATTGGTGAGTGACTGTAGGTTGCTTGGCAGTTAGAGAGAATGGGCTGAGCAGAGAGGATGCTGCTCCTGGTGGCGTACTTTATTACGAAACCTGTAACCTCTTCAATAAACCTACAACGTTACGTTACGTTAAAAGTATTTATACAGCGCACGTACACCAACGGTTTCATGGCGCTAATTGACGTAACGGCAGCTAGGGAGGAGGAGTTACTCGGGGATTGACTGGAAGAGAAAGGTCTTCAGGAGTTTTCGGAAGTGATCATAAGTGGGACATAGGCGGAGTGTATTAGGGAGAGAATTCCAGGTGGTGGGTGCCATGGCTGAGAAGCTGAGGCCTCCGTGCTTTTTGCGCCTGGTTTTAGGGATTACCAGGAGGTTGTGAGTAGCAGAACGGAGGTCTCTATGAGGGACGTACCGTGTCAGGCAGGACGAGATGAATGCTGGGGCTGAGTCTGAAAGGGCTTTGAAAATGACACAGCCAAGTTTAAAGATGCAGCGTTTAGTGATGGGGAGCCAGTGGAGACTACGCAGAAGAGGAGTGACATGCTGGTATTTTGGCTGGCGAAAAATCAGGCGGGCTGCCTGATTTTGAACAAGTTGTAGCCGGTGAAGATGGATAGATGGTATTCCGACATACAACGTGTTCGCATAATCGAGCCTGGAAGTGATCAGAGCTAGGATGACCAAGATCAGAGCATCTCTAGTGAGGAACCTACTGATCTTACGGATCCACCTAAGGTAGAAAAAGCAGGATGAAGTAACTGCATTAATTTGAGGCCTCATGGAGAGGTCCTCAGAAATGATCACCCCCAAGCTCTTCACCGTGCTGACTGGGTTGGGTGGAGTCCCCAGAGAGGAGGGCCAAAAGGTGGAATTCCACGGGTTGGTGGAGCCTCCAACTAGTACCAGCTCAGTTTTTGTAGGATTCAGTTTTAACTGACTGTGAAGCATCCACTCAGCAATGTGAAGCATAGTGGATTGAAAGTTGGAACGGGAGGAAGGGAAGGGGTCAATGGGAAAAATTAACTGAAGATCATCTGCGTAGTTAAAGATAGTGACCGGAGTATTACGGAGGGAAACAAGAAGGGGCTGAAGGTACAAATTAAACAATAAAGGTGAGAGCGCGGAGCCCTGGGGGACCCCGCAAGTGAGAGGTGAGTAGTGTGCGGAAAAGGTAGATAAGTGAACTGCTTGAGTACGGTGGCTCAGAAAGGATCTGAGCCACTCGAGGGCCACCCCCTGGATGCCGGCATTGTGGACACGGTCGATCAAGATGGTGTGATCGACCGTGTCGAATGCAGCCGACAGGTCCAAGAGGACAAGGGCCTGGGAGATGTTGTTGTCGGCACCTTTCCTCAAGGCATCCATGACGGCTACAATGACCGCCTCGGTAGAGTGGAGGGGTCGGAAGCCAGCTTGTTGGTTATCCAGGAAGGAGGAGTTCTCTATAAAGGTACTCAGGCAGCGAGTGACATAAGACTCAAGGATTTTGCCCAAGAAGGGAAGGAGGGAAATAGGGCGAAAATTACTCAAGACAGTAGGGTCAGCGTTGGTTTTCTTTAGAATAGGAAGAACAGCTGCCTGTTTGAAGGAGCGGGGGACCTCCCCAGTAGCGAGAGAGTTGTTGAGCAAGGCTAATGGGGGGCCAGGGCAAGACAGGAAGGCTTCTTTGAGGATCTGAGGGGGGCAGCAGTCATTAGGAGAGCCTGAGCTAACTTTGCGGAGAAGAACAAAGAATTCATCTTGAGAGATTGGTGGAAGCTGAGTCAGGAGGGTGGAATTCATAGGGGGGAGAGGTAAAGGGAGGGGAGATGAGGGGGGGGGAATGTTATCCTTGATGGCAGAAATTTTGTCTAAAAAATAGGAGTTCAGCGAGTCGCATAAGCTTTGGGTAGGTTGGGGTTGGGGAGTAATCCTATCCGGCAGGGAAAGCTCATTAACGATAGAAAAGATGTCTTTGGCTTTGGTGTTGGAATTAAGAATCTTTTGAGAGAAGTAGGCTGTTTTTGGAGATAGTATCGTTTTTTTATAAGTGTTTAAAGTGTCAACATAGACCAGTTTGAGTAGAGGATCATAGTTGCGTCTCCAGCGGCGCTCTGCCTGCCGCAGCGCAAGTTTATCAGTCTGTTATTCTACATGAATTGGCTACCTGACTCCTACCAAGAAGGAATCTTTAATTACAACACTGGTGATGACTGGAAATCGAACCCACGTGTGAGAGACACTGATGGAAATAAAGAAGCGAAGGTAGATTGCACACAAAGTGAACCCACATGTGAGAGAAACTGATGAACAAAGAAGAAAAGGTAGATTGAAGACATGAGAAAAGAATAGAGATGTCCTGTTTCCCACCAGTGCTGGTTCCAACAGACAGCCTGCGGACAACGAACTCAAAGACTAAAAGCTTGCGTGTAGACTAGTGAACTCTGAAGTACAAATATTGACAATGATGTTTGATGTCTACCAGTGCCACAGGTTTAAACTGGAATCAAATTCTGAATGACTTTGGTTAGACTGAGAATGTTGACCGGCATTAAATGGACATCTGTATTATGCACAGTTTGCACTGTTTGCCCCTGTACCGTGAATAACAAAATGCTAATGCGCACATTTTAGCTTTTTAATTTAAACTGAGTTGTTGTTCTCCCTGTTTTTGATGGCGCTTCATTTGGCAGTTATCAGCCGTGGTGTGCTGCCGCAAGGTATTGAGCCTCAGCCAAGGGCAAGAAAGCTAAAAGTGTCATGCCAAGAACGGGTCACTAAGGGGAGCGTTGCCAAGGCTAACAAGCACGTGCAGATCATAGCAGCACGTGTCATTATAGCCGCGAGCACCTGGCTCATGTGTGAATGTCAGGAAAGGAATCTCCGCGCAGTCAGTGAACTTTGACCTGAGGACTTTAATGAAAAACAGCCACTTGGCATGTGGAGAGCTGTGTGTGACTGAACGGGAGGCGGGTATGACAGGTAGGCACCTACGGGGTACTGATGGTGGGCCTGACTTTAGCAGCAAAGATGTCCTGGGAATAGCTGTACAGCCTGCGGAGAGCCGCACATTGCACAAAGTTACTGTGAAGCTTAAGGCGTATCCTGTCAATTGGACTAATCCAGAAAGTTCTCAGTGTAGAAGGACATAGTGTAAGCTAATTGGGTGACAGCTCAACCAGGAGTGTACATACATGTGAGAGAGGTGCATCCTGGTGTCCTGTAGTTCACACAAATCCGTAGGATCTGCGTGTTTGTGGACATCATAAACTTTGCGTGAGGTGTCTAGACTGTTTCCAGTGTAAAGAAAAGTGGGCAAACTGATTCCAAGCACCTCCATAGTAGATGTTGGCCGAGAGACCAGCTATCTCACACTGCCACCATAAGCCCATCCTAACCCAAACAAGAAGCAAATGGTTTCTGGAAATCATTGAACAGGACAACCCTGACCCCTGAGAGATCATGGTAACAGATCTATAACTTTTCGCTCAGTCCCTCGTGCACTCTTGCTCTCAGAGAAATATACAGAATGGGACGTTTGCAATATATTTATTGAACCAATGCTATTCATGTATAGAAAACATGTGCTGTGATAATCCGTAGACAGAAGCAGATGAAAGTGATTACAAGCACCAAAAGAATGAATAGCAGGTGCAGTTCCACCATGATGCCAAGACAGTGTATATATGCAGGCATATATTACAAGTTAGTAATCAGGCATACTCCTACTATGCAATCCCTACTCTGTGCATGCCAAGAATTCCCCCACTTGATGATACAATCCCATTACCTGGCGGGGAAAAATGTATGACCCCATCTTAGTCACGAATTGGACACCCCTCACAGACATGTCAGGCAGCTACTTGGCAAAGCCTCTGCATGCAGGGCCTTTCGGTGTCAGTGGAGTGTCTCCTCTGTTAACCCCCCAAAATTAAAAGCATCCCTGTGATATATATGAAGATTACCACTGTTACTTAGATAGCCCTGTCGCCCCTTGGATGAAGATAGAACGACATTTGTACATCATGCGTAAAGGCCTCGTACTGAGTGTTTGAGGCATCATGATAATGTTGCGCGAAGCCACATGCATAAGCAAAGCAGTTTCAGAAAAACAAATCTAACATTGTCATGCACACAAATATATGCAAAAGGTTGCAGCAATAGGGTTTCTGTGCAGAAATGAAGACAATGTAAGAAAATGTGCAGCTTTGCTACATGGGTTTAACTTTGGCACATAACACTGGAGCTGGTTTTGAGACGCAAAGCAATGTGCAGTCCCAAAGCAAAACAAACTCCAGTGTTTGAGCACTGTCATTGTTCTGGAAGATTATATTTCTGGATTCCTGCAACAGCTGATCCTCACATGGTGTTATGAGGTATTGTACTGTTTCAAATGGATCTACATTCAGTGTTCTAGGTTGTATGTTCGGGTAAGAAATCGTGCACTGGAGTGGAGTACTTTGAGTCTTCTGCCAGAGTATATTTTTCAATGCCATGCTGAATAAAAAAAAAAGCTTTTTATGACTGTTGTATGCAAAAGCAAGGCAGGCTGTGGGAGAACCCACAGTTGGGGGAATGCACAGCTCAAAGACAATAATGTCTAAATCAAATTTGTCAATGGCAGTTTAGAATTCTTATGAAAAGCTCTGAAGCCAACCATTATATGTTTCATCACATATGTTTTACTGTTATCGCATTTTTCAAATCACAACACAAAAACATTATTAGCATGTATATGTATACAAACTGTTCGTGTCACTTGTCAAAATAATATCAAGTCAACAATGCGTTTGAGCACTTAAGAGATACATAACATTCTTATTTCATCCATCCCAATGCATTTCGGGTTACGTGGAACCCTTCGTCAGGGGAAAGCGTTAGAGGGTGAAGTTTTCTCATTCAATGTCGCCACTGGAAATTAAAAACACAACAACATGCAGTAAAAATACTGCTCGGCTATTAGGATTTGCACCCCAAGTTGTGCATTGAAATAAAGAGTGTTGGAGATAGGCCAGTATAGTAGTTAAATGAAATGAATCCTCCAAGCAAGGAGAGTGAGAAGGGTCCAATCACCATAATATGGAATAAAAATAATAATAAGGAAATAACGTCTAGGTGATACCTTGCAGAAAGTGTTGATCCGAAAAAGAGATCAGGTGCTGAGGGTTTCAGTGCAGAGCACTGCTGTCTGTAATTACAATGATAAAATAGTGTATTATAATGGAGACTGTCCTGTGACAGTGGAGAGACCGTAAATGAAACGAGACGTTATTGTGCTCGCTTACCGTAAATGTAGTTTCTTTCTTTTCTGTATTTTTACTGCATGTTGTTGTGTTTTTAATTTCCAGTGGCGACATTGAATGAGAAAACTTCACCCTCTAACGCTTTCCCCTGACGAAGGGTGGACAGCTGTTAAAATCAGTTGGTTGAAGTTTTCAGAAATGAACACTTCATGATAAATCCCACATGCTTTATTCATAAGGATAGTTTAAAAGTCATACATCTACTCTTTGTAGGTTTCCTCCTTCGAGTTGAATAAATGTATAACTCTAATTCAGAAAACTCTAGAAGCTTACACACCTAAATTAACTGAAACCAGAAATGTATACAGAAACGCCTGACCCAAATCATGGGATTATCAGTTGGTGGAAAATCGGCATGCTTTTGTGTACTTCCAAGGGAAAAATATTTCTTGGCGGAGAATACATTTTCCTAATATCGCCTGAAAATGCTCTTTCTCCAAACTTTTTTGTCGGCATTCCAATATACCAACACATTTTCTGTTGTCATAAATTGCAATTTATGTTAATTAAATTCCACTTATACTGTTTCTGTAAAAATGTCTTTGAATTAGATCTCAAAATACCATAGAGAACACTCTTAATTTGAAAAAATATGATAAAAACTTTACCCATGACTGTCACCTTTGTGATGTGAAAGTGATTAGTCAAAAAACATATTTGACTGGGTGGGCCAATGTTACGTGTCCTCAACCCATTAGAACATCTGGGGGCATACTTTCAAGTCCCGTGCGCCATCGTAGCATCACTTTTTTTGACGCTCCGGTGGCACACAATGCTGAACCATATTTACAAGGCCATGCAAAGCCACCCTGTGTGGGTTTTTATGGCCTTGTAAATATGGCCCCCTTTCACACATTACTTTGTGTCAAAGGGGCGTTCCATGGGTGTTGCTATGCGTGTTCCCACGCAACATCCATGGATTCTGACACATTCCCAGACTGAAATGCACCCACCACATGTAGGAAAGAAGACCCTGATAAAAAGGATTTTTTGATAGTATTCAGCTAGTAGGAAAACTGATATAGTGGTGCAAGTCATTCACCATAGCTTACAAGACTGGTGTCAGAATCCACAAAAGGCAGGCTACAAAACACATAGGGCAATTGCCACAGTATCTTCAAGGGATTCAATTGCACTGAAATGGAGGCTAAACAGACACCTCACTAGAGTGAAACGGTAGTCCAAGTGTTCTTACATGGTAATCGATCAGGGCCAGCATTATATTGATCTTTTTTCTAGTAACGCACTTGTGCATGCACCTGCCAGCAAAGGGGTGGAGGAGGTCTGATGGGGCATGTTATGCTACAGTAGGTCTGGCCTAGGCTACAGGCATATTGACTTTCTCAATGCTTTTCTTTCTTATCATTTCTAAAAGGTAAAATATTTTTGGTGTTACAAAGCACACGTTGCCATAGTAGGAAGTGGCACTAAAGGTAGCCACTCTGTGAAAGGATGTGATCCCTGTGAAAGAGTGGGAAGCTGTCACACAACAGCATTGAGTGAGGTTAACCAATGAATGAAGGGGGCTGACCCATAGGCTAATGCTGTATGCGCCCGTTTGTGTTTCTTCCCCTGAAATGCACTTTCGAGGCAGAAGTGGATGTGGTGGACACTGAAAGGCCAATATTAATATTCTAACTCCAGGCCTAGATTATTTGGGGAAAGAGCAACTTTCTCCGAAATATTCCAGAAGGCTTATTTAGAATTCCATCACCCACCCAAGGGTGACATGCTTCATCATCTGGGATCTCCTCTCAGCTGTAAACCTAGTACACTCGAGGGCTACAACCCCCTCAGATACGGGGGAGGAGCTCAGGGACAGTACCACTGGATACACTAAGATCCATCAGATGAAGAGCTAGCTATCATACACAGAGATGGGTGCAGTGCTAAGTGAAAAAATGTGAAGTGCATTAAAACTGGCTACTATGAGAAAACTACTTTAATATCTATCTCATGTTGTCAGGAATTAAAAACAGTACTCGTGCAGTTTGAAAAAATAACTGCCGTTATCAAGTATGTGAGGATCGGTCTACATGTTTCTGCTTCTGTGACCTACGGAGTATCTAGCATTCCTCAGGACCTATAAATTTAGGCTACTTCAAATAGTGAAAAAGTGTGCAACAAAATAACTACCAAAAAAGTTTTTGTATATATAGTTACTGTTTGATAGAACAGATACAACCTTACACAGCAGATCTATAAATTCTAGACTGTTGTGTTTGTCAGAGTTGTGTGAGAAAAATATAAAGAGAGAGGTACAAACATGGAAATTAAAATTCAGTACCCGTAATTAAATTGTGATAGAAAATGAGTCAAATATACTCAATATGTCAACACACATTGGTGAAAAAACGTTAGTTATAATTTTAATGACTTACCCTTTATGGGATTCCGTCCTTTAAGTAGGGCTTCCCATTGAGAGGTCATGGTTGTGAACATATACTTTATTATTGAGGCTCGTATATATAGGACGCTTAGGCCCCAAGTGATTTCTGAGATCCACAGGTACATTGGTGTATTTTCTAGTTCTATTTGGGGATAATATATGGGCTGGTCGTTAAACTGTCCCTGGACCCTCCTACACCCGGTTTACTTCTTATTTAGAATTCCAACTCCAGTCCTGGATTTTTTGGGGGAAATTTATACATTCCCCAAACATTTTTAGGAATGGTTGAAAATGAGTGATCTTGAATGTCATAAAGTGCTGCCCGGACCGAGTAACAGTTTAATGGAAAGGTCGTCTGGCTTAAATCTTATAAACATAAATATACTGTAAGTTTAGTAAAATCGAAAGATCTTGGCTAAAACCAGACCATAAATCTAGGGCTCTTGCTCCCTCAAGGATGTCAAAAAAATGGCCTGTTTAATCAGATAATACATATGCTAAAGAAGAAAAAGACTGCAAATGGTGGCATTTTGTCTTTTGAAGTCTTACGAGTGAAAAGGATCCTGCTTCCTTGGCATGGAACTTCTGAAACCGAAACATTATTTTCTCCCATTCATTAATTTGCAATTTTACAAACCAAGATACAGCGTATATGACAATAAGGGACAAAAAACAAACTAGTGTCCTGAACTACGAATATTTCACTGTTCCCGGGTAATCACCTCACAGATCCTTACCAATACAAAACAGACCAAAAGAGGGCAAAATTGCCAACCGCAACCTACCGCATAACCAACATTAAAATTTAAATTAACTGGGAGAAAGGCCCATAGCCAGGTTTCTTTAGTTAGATCAAAAACCAATTTAATTTGGGTAGATCAGAGCTTGAGAGTCACAAAGAGCCCTTGGCATTTTTCCATACATAATAATGAAATTACTAAACAGAAAACTAATACATCTAATACACACCCTTCCCATCCTATAACCAATATACCAATAACTTGTCTGACTTTTAAAGCCTTTCCCATCATCCTGATCGCATCATGCCTGTTTACTGCCACCTGGTCATTGTGGTATTTCATTGGCTCCCGTGCTCCAATCCTGCAACCTTAGCGTCCCCTCCCAGTCAGCTTCATGCCCCATCCTGTTGAGGCCAGTGCTGTTGTCAGACTTTACATGAGCCGGTGGTTCCAAAAGGGGCTCTTTTTTGGGGACTGGGGCTTATTTGTAATTGTTAGGCTTTGACCCAAAACGAGAGAGAGAGAGAAAGGCAGCAATGGGGAAAGAAGGAGGACGGTAAAACCGGAGAAACACTGACAAAGAGAGAAAGCAGCGGTGAAAAGTTGCTCTTTCCAAAAGTATTTTAGGACTGGAGTTAGAAGAGTAATTTTGACTTTTCAGTGTCCACCATACCCACATGATGGCCTGATGGTGCATTTCAGGGCAAGAAACAACAATGGGCGCATGCAGCATCAGCCTATGGCTCAGCCCCCTTCAGTCATTGGTTAGCCTCATTGTGAGTGACAGCATTTCACTCTTTCACAGGGATCACATCCTTCACAAAGTACTTACCTTTGGTGCCAGTTACTACTATTGCAGACCTGCCAACCCAAGCCAAAATCTCACCCTGTGAAGAGGGGGTGAGGCCTCATGCCCAGATGTACCTTAGATGCCCTTTTGCCCCCACCCCCCCTCCAAAACAAAAAGAACTGAACTGAACTGAAGAGGCTGGTGCTAATGTCCTGGAGTGTTTTCACACCCCTTAATGGATGTTGGCAATGCAACGCCTCTGAAAATGAGCTGTTAAACCACTATTTACAATGGTTGCCACCCATCTTCCCTGCCAACGTGTGATATCGCCTCCTCACCAGGAGACCGTGTGATGGGAGCCGATATTGTGTGTTACACTCTAGCACCGTGTGAGTTGTCAGATCTGCTATTGTAATGTGTGCTTCGTAAGACCAAAAACCATTTGAGCTTTTACCATTTTTTTAAATTGCCTAGGGCCCATTTAAGTTTCACAAAAACAATGACAAGAAAAAAAAGCATTGACAAAGTCAAAATGCCTGCAGCACATGCTACACCTACTCTAGGATAATATGCCCCATCAGACTTCCTCCACCCCTTTCCTGGCACGTGCATGTACAAGTGTGCACAAACACATGCACGCATATACACAGAGTGATTTTTTTTAGCAGAAGGAACCTACCTTCACTAGCACATTTAAACCATGAACTTTGTTTACTGTCACTGAGAAAATAAAACCTGCTGCTTGTATTTTTTTATCAAAAATGTAATGGTTTTTGTGTTACTAGAAAAAAGATCGATATAATGCTAGCCCTGATTGAGTACCATGTAAGAACACCCGGACTACCGTTTCACTCTAGTGAGGTGTCTGTTTAGCCTCTTTCAGTGCAATTGAATCCTTTGAAGGTACTGTGGTAATTGCCCTATGTGTTTTGTAGCATGCCTTTTGTGAATTCTGAAACCAAGCTTGTAAGCTATGATGAATGACTTGCACCACTATATCAGTTTTCCTGCTAGCTGAATGCTGTCAAGACATCCTTTTTATCAGTATCTTCTTTCCTACATGTGGTGGCTGCAATCAATATAACTCACATACGCATTCCATCTACAAAAGCCAGGGAGAAAATGTGTGAAACAAGAAATGCCATATACTCTCACTGAGCAAATGATTTACAACCCAGATTTAGTCATTACATATTGCTAAGGCAATTTCCCAGGATGCAGCAGTGATTAGCATATTTTGCGCAACAGCAACATACCAGCCTATATGATCACTTACAGTATCAGGCAAATTAGGGACTTGTCGAGTACATTACAATACATTGACACTGCAACACTTTACTGCTTTTGCAAAGGTAGTTTCACTTTTTTGGGTGCTCTTTAGAGATGGTGCATGTGTTTGCATGTTTATGGTATTTTAAAGTCTAGTAATGGGTGTTGAGGTATAGTGGTGTTTAAACTTATTGCAGTCAATGGTGGCAAGATCAGATGTAATTTGTTTTCCCCTACTCTGCTTTTGTATTTAAAGTGAACGTGTATAAAAGGTTGTGTATTGTGATGTGTTACAATTTCTGATTTTTTTGTGGGTGATGGAGTTTATCTGTGTAAGTCTTAGTTTCAGAGACCAATTCTTCACTGACAGAATCATGCCTCGGAGACTTGCAAATGACCACGTCAAAATGCAAAAATACAGTAAAACGGACCTCTGGCTTATTTAACAGCTGTCTGTATGTTTCTGGGGGTGACTCTAGTACTCCCTGCAAAAATCTGTCACATAATCACAATGTGCTATATGTTCCTCATTGAGCCAATGAACTACAAACTGTCCTTCCATGTTTTTTAAGGAGGAGGGACCAAGGGAAGGTTCTAAAATAAGAAGCAATCTCATTCATAACATTTTAGCAATTTCTTCCTTTTTGCATTGTTTACTTTTTTCCGTCCTTTTTTGCCTTTTTTCTTTTTCTTTCTGTCTTGCCTTCTTTTTTCTGCCTTCTTTCCTCGTTTATTACTTTCTTTCTTTCCTACCTTTCATTTTTTCTTTCTTTCATCTTCTTGCCCTCTTCCCTCCTTTATCCCCGTTTGCCTTCCTTCCCTTAATTCCTTTTGCCTTTTTAGCCCTTCTTTCTTCCTTTTTGTCTGTCTTCCTTCCTCCTTTATCTACCTTCCTTCCAGCCTTTTTTTCCTTCTTCCTTCCCTTAATTTCTTCCCCTTTTTCTTGCCTTTTCAAAGGCCACGCTAGCAGCCAATACCAGATGATGTTTTTCTTAGGTCTGTGTTAGCCAAGACCTTTTGATTTTACTAAAAATATGTATTGCATTGTTATTTATAGGGGTTTTCAGACAGTCTGTGTTCATGTCATTTACGTTTTTCTTCCACCCATTCCAGCATGTATGAAGGGGCAGATTTCATTATGAGTTCCGGCATGCTGCCCTTTCACAAGGAGCACAAACATACTCAAGTTAGTTCCCTTTAGTGCTCGGTGTACCATGGTAATGTGAACTGTTTTGAGAACAGAATAACACTTCTGCCTTTAGCCAATGTTTTTTTCAGATTTAATGAGGGTCCAGCAGCTTCCTTAACAATAAGGTTTATTAAAAAACAGTAACATAACAAAAAAAGAATTGCCAAAATGCTGGCAGGCAAGATAGAAACCATTGACTTTGCCAATGTTTGTTTGTACTTCTCACAGCCCTGGAGTATTTAGGTTTCTTCCTATTTTTGTTACCGAATAAGTGCCTCATTCCACTGCTAGTGCCAGAGAAATATTTGTTATTGTTTTGCATGTTCCTAAGACATTTGACTTTTAACACTTAGTGGAAGTGCATGGTCCTTTCTCTTTCCCCTTGTGTGTATGCTTCCTCACACTCCTCACTCTCTTTCTTTCTTCAAGTGCCTGGTTGCCCACCCCCACCCCTCCACCTTGACCCTTACTTCCTGTTCTTTCTCTCTCTCTCTCTCTCTCTCTCTCTCTCTCGGCATGCCGCTGAACCTACTTCTGTCAGTGCTCTGGGACCAGAGGCTACGCTACAGACTTTTGTTTGGATGTGCGAGCCATCACTTCCCTTTTACCTTTTGGAGTAGCATGATGCTCTGCAGGGGCAGTTGTACAACCTGCTGACCCCTCTCTTCATCACTATTAGTGCAGTTCTTTCCTGCTTTTCTTTTTGCCGCACAGAGCTTTGCTGATGATGGTGTTGATGGCATATCTTTGCAGGTGGCTGTATTTTTGGCACTTTTATCTGATGTTTGTGTTGCATGCAGCTTTTGGTCTGTTCTGCACTTCTAATGGCAGGTCTTTGCTTGTTGTTAATCAGAGTTCAGGACTGAGTGAAAGGTTGTATGACGAAATATCGCGGATAAAATATCACTCACTTAAATGTTGGCCAAAAATTATGGTGCACACAAATATCGACTTTATATTCTTTGTATGTGAATTCAAAAATATCAACAACAAAAATATAGAAGACCACAACTTCATCAAAAAATGGGTAAATATATCACATTTTACCTCTCATACATTATATTAACTGTAAAAATATTGCATGTTAAAAAAATAGGTTTGTGATATAAACATTTTTTAAATGTATAACTGACAAACATAAAATAAAAATGCATACTTTAAAATAATTGCAGCAAAAATAAATATAATATTTAACAAATATAAATATTATTTAAACATAAATAATGAAACATTATTAACAAATAATAACACATAGACTAAATATTACGAAATTTAAAATAATTATACAATAGCAACATAACAAAATTAATAAAACTATCACTACAAAAAATTAAATAATCAACATTAAACTGACTTTTAAAATTAGGGGATCAGAATTAGTATTCCCACAAAACCCTGAGAAACAGTGTAGAAAGTGCTGGACTTTGGAGGGGGTCAGACTTACTATGTCCACACTGACATAAGCAACAGTTTTGAAAGTGTTGGAACGGTTCCATGTTGAAATATCGTTAACATAAATATCGTCTGAAATAAATATCGTCACTAAAACATCGCTTACATAAATATCGTCATCCTATACCTAACCTAGATTTCACACAAATATCGATATTTTTTTATCGACAACCCTAATATCGTTCACACTAATATCGACTACTTAAATATCGACTACTACTTTATCGACTTTATTTTAAATAACATTACCTTTGACATATATATCGACTACACTAACATCGACGACCTATGTGCTCTAAATATATACAAAAAATATCGTCTTTTTATGAACAACTCGAAATGCACTATTCTTTGAATTTACTCACTTTTTTTTGCTATTTTATTGACATAACTATTAACACATATTTTTTACTCATTTTCCTATAACTTATTTGTAACATAAATTATTTATGGGGGTAAACATTTTTTACTTTTACTGATACTATATTACACTCCGATGGCCTAATTTTCACAAACATTTCATGATTGTCGAAATAAAAACTATTTAAATATTACACCAAAATGTAACTTATAAAACATTTAATATATACTTTTACAAACAAATAGTGAAGCAACATAGTCTCACGAAAATAACGGTTTTCCCACGCCAAATAACGTTCTCAACCAATGAATTTGAATTTGCACTAATTGAACCAATCCAAAACTACCATTAATTAACTCACTCATATAAATACAATTACACACCTAACGTAATTTACCATTTTTGGCCCAAACTTGGAGAAAAACGGTTACCTTGCTGAGAGAAGAGAATACAAACGAACGACTACAACTACAATACATCACACTACACTTCAAGTAAGTTAAATACCATTTTTCATTCGAAGTTACTATTAGTCCATAAACTCCCTATTTTTAAAACTGTTGTTCTTTAGAGTAACAAGTAAACATGTTGAACTTATCAAGAACGACAATACAGTTAGATGTAAAAACTTTTATAAACTACCTTATCCATGTCTACTTAGATACCTGATAAAAATTATTTAAACTGGCTAAGTAAATGTAATATTTTAAAAAAATGTATCTAACTACTATCATCCAAATACTACAAGTAACACAATGATAATTTTTTCCACAGACTCTACAAAATTATTTGCCTATCTACAACTACACTACCAACATCTTCTACTACATTAAGTAAGTATAGTCACTGTATGTGTAACAATTCAGAAATTAAAATGAAAAACCTATTACACTAAAGTATTTCTTTCTATTATTCTTTAACACTACTACAGAACTTAAACAGGATACAAATCTGAAAAAGAAGTAAGAATAAAAGGTTTACCAGTGAAGCCACATAGTAAGTATACGTTCACACTGTAGCCTAGTATTAGACACATCTCTATAAATTGTGTTCAATGTTCTTAAAAAGACATATATATATATTTCCACAGATCTACCTTAGACATGGCAACTGGAGCTACTTTCATTACTTCGCAAAAAGGGAAACTAATGCTGAGCTACATGGGTTACACCTACACCCAAGAAAGAGTGAAAGCGAATAAGACCCATTGGAAATGTAGTAAATATTACTCAAATGCATGCTATGGTAGAGCAACAACTGTTGATAACAATGTGGTAAATGTACGTGAGCATAACCACCCACCAAATGTAACTGAAGTGGAAGTGAGAGAAGCACTAGAAACATTGAAAGATGCTAGTACAGGATCACAAGAAACAAGCACTAGCATTTTGAAAAATGTATTAAGCAAAGTGCCTGAACATGTGACAGGACAGCTACCTTCTATTCCCAACTTAAAGAGATTAATTGCAAAAACTAAACGTGCTTCTGATCCAACTCCACCAACACCAGAAAGTTTTCAGGATATAAAAATATATCCTGAATATACCATTACACATAATGAGGATAAATTCTTAATGTATGACAACAACAGTCAGGACAAAAGAATTTTACTTTTTGCTACGAATAGTAATTTGCAAAAGCTTAAATCATGTGAAACATGGATGATGGACGGGACTTTTAAAGTTTGTCCCAAACCTTTCTATCAACTTTACACCATTCATGGGGAATACCAAGATACAAATATCCCTCTAATTTATACTCTGCTGCCAAACAAAACAAATGCTACCTACGTTGAAATTTTAACAACGATCAAAGAATTAACAGATAATTACTATCCTCAAAGAATTATCATTGACTTTGAAATGGCCATGATTCAAGCTATCCTTAAAATATATCCCCATTCCTCCATACAAGGTTGTTATTATCACTACAACCAAAGCATATGGAGGCACTTACAAAAATCAACTTTAAGCATAGAATATTCTACAAACAGTAACTTTGCTTATCAAATAAAAAAGTTGATTGCATTAGCATATGTACCAACAACAGAAGTAGCTAACTACTACAATTTATTAATTGACAGCCCTTTCTACCGCACCAATGAAAAAAAACTAACTCCCTTCTTAGACTACTTTGAAGATACCTGGGTTGGAAGATTACATCGTTCAGGCCACCGTAGACAACCTAAATTTCAAATACCATGGTGGAATGTGTATGCTAGTACAATAGCACAGAAAGCTAAAACTAATAACGCAGTTGAAGGATGGCATAATGCCTTCCAAGCCACTTTAGGAAGAAGTCAACCAACACTTCACAAACTGATCCAAAGCATTAAAAAAGAGCAAAGCTACCAAGAACTCAGAATAGAACAATCGCTTTCTAAAATTGGCCCTAAACTAAGTAAACAAACATTAAACATGTACGAATATCTCCAGCAAAAAACTAGAATGTACCCAAGTATAGAAGATCTAGCATACTTAGATCTAATAGCAAAATCAATCCTTTAAAAATAAATTTCCAAAAAGTGAGCAAAGCATAATAAAAGATACTATGTAGTTAAATTTAATAATATTATATCATGTAAAATTATCAATAATATATTTTTACAAGACATAATAATATTACATTTAACTAAATAGTACACTATACCACAATGCAACCCAAAAGTAAATATCACTTTTACTTACGGTTCTGCTGCTGTAGAATATGTTCCATGGTGATGATTTCCACAGAAATAATACCAACAGCTATCCATATCCAATGTGGAAAAATCCCAACAAAATGCAAAAAATACAACTGTTTGATAAAACTCCCGTAGCAATCCTCTCGAAATAGAAACCATGAAAAAAGTGATAAATCTTCACGAGTAAAAAAAGTTGAGACCCCGAAAAAGCAGAACATTTTAAAAAGTATGTACCTGCTTAAAAAAAAAACGTCACAGTCCATCTGCTCACCAAAACGAAAACCTGTAAAGTATCGAAATAAAAAACAACCTCAAAACATAGGAAATACGCATAGCCTACACATAGCATATAAAACATAAAAAAAATCTGAATTCATCCATTAATACAACAGTACACGTTACTTGTGTTCGAACTACCTCACAAAGTACGTTCTCCATAACATCGCTAAATAACACGTAATTCGCACATAATATGTAAAGTACTACACATATCGACACATACACACTACAACTATCACTAAACTTAACTTAAATATCTTTAAAAGTAATGAGAAACAAACTTACCTTCACCAACAAGAAACAGCTCCCAACCGCGAGCTACCGTTTTCTAAAATGACCCAAACAACGATGTTGATAGAAAAAAAAGTGAAGTTCCAAAACTAAGATGGCTGCATAATAAAAACTAAAATAGGACAAAATAGGCTTTAAATAAAAAATACATTGTATAAAATAGCATAATATAACTAATATGTATTAATAAATGTCTTTTTATTGTTAAAAAACATATGAGTATTGTAAAAAATACATTAATATGTTTAAAGGAATTATGTATTAATTGTTTATTATTAGAAAACTGTATTTCATTGTTCAATATTTTTCTCAGATGTTACAAAATGTAAATGTATGTTATGTACATATCATGTTAAAAATAATCACATAATAAATATGTAATATATTAAATTTTAATAAAAATATTAACATTTAATATAATAATTTATGTATAATAAAAACAGTATTTATGTTTAAAAATGCTATATAATTTGTTACCAAAAATTATGTGAAATGTTTTATAAAAATTTGTAAAATCTTTGTAGTACCAAATCAAAATGTCAATAAAATATTTTGTTAAAAATATTGTTTCTTAATTTACACTTGTCATATGAAGATAAAAATTGTATAAAAATGTATTTAATGTATATTTATGAAATGAATATTACTACATTACATATATGATTTTTATGAAAAATATAAAATAGATACTGCTGGATAATAAATAATAATAATGGTGCTGGATAGTAAACCATAATAATTTACTATTCCAACTCCAATCCAACATAAGTCAGGGAAAGTGCTGGATAATAAACCATAATAATTTACTATTCTAACTCCAATCCAACATAAGTCAGAGAAAGTGCTGGATAATAAACCATAATAATTTACTATTCTAACTCCAAACCTAACTTAACTCAGGCAATGTGCTGGATAGTAAACCATAAAAAATTACTATTCTAACTCCAATCCAACATAAGTCAGGGAAAGTGCTGGATAGTAAACCATAATAAATTACTATTCTAACTCCAATCCAACATAAGTCAGGGAAAGTGCTGGATAGTAAACCATAATAAATTACTATTCTAACTCCAATCCAACATAAGTCAGGGAAAGTGCTGGATAGTAAACCATAATAATTTACTATTCTAACTCCAATCCAACATAAGTCAGGGAAAGTGCTGGATAATAAACCATAATAATTTACTATTCTAACTCCAAACATAACTTAACTCAGGGAATGTGCTGGATAGTAATCCATAAAAAATTACTATTCTAACTCCAATCTAACATAAGTCAGGGAAAGTGCTGGATAGTAAACCATAATAAAGTACTATTCTAACTCCAATCCAACATAAGTCAGGGAAAGTGCTGGATAATAAACCAAAATAATTTACTATTCTAACTCCAATCCAACATAAGTCAGGGAAAGTGCTGGATAATAAACCATAATAATTTACTATTCTAACTCCAAACATAACTTAACTCAGGGAATGTGCTGGATAGTAAACCGTAATAAATTACTATTCTAACTCCAATCCAACATAAGTCAGGGAAAGTGCTGGATAGTAAACCATAATAAATTACTATTCTAACTCCAATCCAACATAACTCAGGGAAAGTGTTAGATAATAAACCATTATAATTTACTATTCCAACTCCAATCCAACATAAGTCAGGGAAAGTGCTGGATAATAAACAATACTAATTTACTATTCTAAATCCAAACATAACTTAACTCTGGAAATGTGCTGGATAGTAAACTATAAAAAAATACTATTCTAACTCCAATCCAACAAAAGTCAGAGAAAGTGCTGGATATAAACCATAATAATTTACTATTCTAACTCCAATCCAACATAAGTCAGGGATTGTGCAGGATAGTAAACAATTTACATATAAAAAATAAAATTTCGTTAAAATTTCAAATTTGAAATTTTGCATTTCTAATTCTGATTAGATTTCAATTATGTTATTTTTAGACATTTTTTAAATTACATAATTTTTAATTTACTACCCACCCTTATCCCCTATTATACCTATTACCCACTACTATAATATTATTTTGAAATTTTAAAATATGATTACAAAATAAATTTCGTAAAATATTCTAAATTAGATTACAAAAGTTCTAATTCTGTTTTTTTTATGATTTTATTATTATTTTATTTTTCACAAAAATAAAATATTCAAATTACTACCCACCCTTATCCCCTAAAATACCAATTACCCGCTACTAAAATTTAAATATTACATTTTCATTAAGGATTACAAAAAAAATTTCGTGAAAATTTCAATTTTGAAATTTTAAATTTCGAATTCTGATTAATTTTATAATTTCTTAATTTTTAAGACTTTTATTTTATTAATTTTTAAATTACTACCCACCCTTATCCCCTAAAATACCCATTACCCGCTACTAAATTTAAATATGACTTTTTCATTAATGATTACAAATAAAATTTCGTGTAAAATTCTATTTAATAATTTTAAATTTCGAATTCTGATTAAATTTCTAATTTGTTCTTTTTTTTAACATTTTTTATATTAAATTTTAAATTACTACCCACCCTTATCCCCTATAATACCAATAACCCGCTACTAGAATTTTGACAAATCTTTTGTAAAATATTATTTTTTTAACCTTATTATTACTAATAATATGTTTTCTAATTTTTTACACAACATAATACTAAAATTTTTTTTTTTTCTAACACATTATATTTTTTTGACGATATTATATACAACGACTTTTTAGTCAACGATATTCTATTCATCGATATTTTTGTTTGACGATATTTATGTCAATCTAAAAAAACGATATTTTTTACAACGATATTTACTTAAGCGATATTTTTTAATTTCGATATTCTTACCACGATATTAATGCTAGTCGATATTTTCCCGTCGATATTCTATCTTAATACCGTTGGAACTTGATGAGGGGCCAGATTCACTACTCCAATGCCAACCTGAGCAAAGGTAGGGAAAGTGTTGGACTTTGGAGAGGTCAGCATTACTATTCCCACTCCAACCTAAGCAATAGTAGGGAAAGTGTTGAATTTTAGAGAGCTTTTGATTTACTATTTCCACTGCGATGTGAGAAACAGTAGGAAAAGTGTTGCATTTTGAAGGGTAGGGGTGAGGTGATATGAGATCCACTATTCTAACTCCAGTGTAATCAACAGTAGAACAAATATTAATCTTTAGAAAGCTCAGATCTTCCCTATCCGGAATAAATACAAAATATATTAAAGATATACAATAAATTCCCATACAATATATATTTCTATAAACTAATATTTTTAACACTATATACATTATTTGAAACTAAAAACATGAAATTAACATATAAAATTATACAATTGTATTAAAATTGGAACTTTTAACAAATATTACAAATTGATTTAAAATACTTCCCACCTTATTACCATAAATATCTTACAACCAACCTTAAGTAAATGAATTTAGTACCAGAAATTAAATATATAAGCACATTATTTAAAAATATGTTAACACAGTAAAATTAATTATTAAACAAAAACATGAATATGATATAATTAATTATTTTTCAAATTATGTAAAACAGTTAGATTTTTAACAAAATCATCTAATTCAACAATCAACTAATAAAAACACTTTTAACCAAGTGTTAAAGTTATCAATTAAAAACCTAAAAAAATGAGACAATACTATTTCTTATTAACAAATTAAAACGTATTAAAAACTTTATAATCAACTAGCAGCCTTTCCCGACGTTGTCCGGGTATGAATTGCTGCCGGCCAGTAGTATATTGTTTTGTAGGATTTCGTTTTGATAGCATTTCTTATCTGTGACAGGCCTGTGAAACGCTCCGATTCACAGTGCACTGCTGATGCACTTAAGAGTGCGCGTTCAGTAGTGTGTGAACTCGAGTTTCCCTACTTTATTTTTCCTTGCAATATTATATAGCGCGAACTCGACATCATGTCATGAGCACAATTTACATTACAGAAGAACACATTCATTTGTGGTAGGCATGGGGAAATAACGCGATTTGCCTGGAATCACAGGATGTTGAGTTAATGGGAGATTCGAACGTAGCTCCCCAGCTCTAAAGTTCGCAAGTCTAGAACTTGTGGCAGGAGGTGTGTCTAAAAGTGTATGTCGGTGCTGGCGATCAATGAGAGAGACCTGTGCATTTTTCAAATGGGTGGTGAAAAAATATGAGTATGTTGCTCGAGATGTGGGCCACCGTGCCACCAATGTACTTATCGGGGGAGGGTAAACACCCATTATTCCACAACTTTCTTTCTGCATACCATCACTCCGCATACTTTCATTACGAAAGTACCATGACTCCGCAATGCCATTATAACGCATGGCATTACATTTTATATGCTTTTACCACGCATACATTTACAACGAAATTCGTTGTAAATGCATGAATGGTAAAAACATGTTTTTTTTAATGTTTGGCTAAGGTAAGTATGGGTATAGGGGTATATGTTTTGGGGTACTGAGGTATATGTTTTGGGGTGTTTGGGTATTTTAAGGGTTCAGATATAGTTTTGGGTTATGGGGTACAGGGGTAGTTTTAGGGTTTAGGGATAGGTATGGGTTTTGGGGTACAGGGGTATTTTTAGGGTTCAGGGCTTGGTTTGGGTTTTAGGGGTATTTTTAGGGTTCAGGGGTAGGTTTGGGTTTTGAGGTACAGGGGTATTTTAAGGGTTCAGGGCTAGGTTTGGGTTTTGGGGTACAGGGGTATTTTTAGGGTTCAGGGCTAGGTTTGGGTTTTGGGGTGCAGGGGTACTTTAGGGTTCAGGGGTAGGTTTGGGTTTTGGGGTACAGGGTTATTTTTAGGGTTCAGGGCTAGGTTTGGGTTTTGGGGTACAGGGGTATTTTTAGGTTTCAGGGGTAGGTTTGGGTTTTGGGGTACAGGGGTATTTTAAGGGTTCAGGGCTAGGTTTGGGTTTTGAGGTACATGGGTATTTATAGGGTTCAGGGCTAGGTTTGGGGTACAGGGGTATTTTTAGGGTTGAGGGATAGGTTTGGCTTTTGGGGTACAGGGTATATTTATAGGGTTAAGAAGGGTTAGTGTTTAAGGGTGTTGGGGTATTTTAAGGAGTAAGGGTGGGGTATGATTATGGGGTGCAGGTGTATTTAAAGGGAGCAGGGTGGGATCAGCACACAATATGAGACATGGCATGAAGGGCGGAACATACCACACGCCCCCAGCGTTTGTCACGCCCCCAGCACACACCCACAGCACAACACAGACACGCCCACAAGTGGCTACTTTGCTGGCACGGTTCTTTTACCTTTTTAATGTATATGGTGGGCGTCTGCATAGCCTATGTCCTTCTGCTGCAACTGCCCTTTCCAGCGCTGTATTGGGTGTTGAGATTGGTGCTGTGGTTCCTGAGATTACCCGCCTCAAAGGTTTGGGCTCTCTCTTTATTATATTAGTATGGATGAAAAAATAAATATTTAAAAAACCTTCAACCCTATTTCTCTACAAACTCAACAACCAGCGAAAAAGGCATAACATTAAAAAAATCCTTAAAATGTATTATGAGATAAAAAAATAACACTACACTGAACAATTATTCAACATACTTAACATTATAATATTCACAACTTACAATACAAAACAAAAAAACAAAACCAAATATAAAATTGAGTATATTATGTACAACTATATTTGAAAAGAGATAAAAGGCATAAAAAACAATATTGTTACTTCTTTATTCTATCTCACCATATTTTTGACCGCACACCAGCCGCGGCCGGCAGTGGGATTACCTGCAGGGCGGTGACGTGGGGAGGGGGGGGCAGGGTGGGGGGTAGTAATGTATGGATTAAGGAGTTTTACTGGTAAGTAAACATTTAAATAAATAAAACGAATTTCGTTGAGTGCACTGCATCCCCAAATGCGATGCAGTTCACGCAACAAAATTTGTTTTATTTATTTAAATGTTTACTTATCTGTAAAACTCTGTAATCCATACATTACTTCCCCCCACCCTGCCCCTTCCCCTCCCCACGTCACCACCCTGCAGGTAATCCTGCTGCCAGCCGCGGCTGCCGCACACTATTTGTGTTTTATTATATTTTTTAAAATATATTTTGGCAGATGTGCTTGTGATTGAGACTGACTTACTGGTTTCCATATATTGTTAGACTTTGCCATTCTTAATCATACTGGCATTTTTAACACACCTGCACCCACCGCAATGCTGGTTTCCATCAGCACTTTGGAGCAGGCTGAGCAGCCTCACTAGGCTGTGGAGATTTTCGAGATCATGCTTTTGGCTGAGAATCTGGTCACAGGGATTAACAGTTTCCCAGACTAATGTACTGCATGCGCAATGTGAAGAAGACTTTGCATTAAGCTCTAATTCCAAATGATTTCAGACTGAGGGTGTGATTTCCTTTTGTGAAATGCGACCGTCCCCACCCAGTGCCTGCTCACAACTTTCTAATCCTTATATTCAATTATGCTTTCTCTGTTTGTTGTAGTTTTTCCATCTGCCTCTTCCTTTTCCTCTTCCCTTTGTGTATTTTGCTCTTTCTTGCTCTGGTTCAAAGTCTGATGAGGAAAAATAAGTGCAGGTCCCCAATAATGAGTGCCAGTGCACACACATGCAACTATTGGCTTAAATCAAGCACTACAAAAGGGTTGGTGATGGACGGAGCATCTGAATCAATCAAACACTCACACCCAGTCAAAAGATCTGGGTTTAATCCATCACCGTTCTTTAGCCCAGATCTTTTGACTGGGTGTGAGTGTTTGCTTGATTCAGATGCTCCGTCCATCACCACCCCCTTTTGTACCGCTTTTGGCCGCCATGAGTGTGGCAGGGTATGCTCAGACGTGAGTCCCTTGCTCACTTTGCCACTGGATTCAAGCAAGCCGGGCTGAAGATGGCTGGAATTCCAGAAAATGGTCCTCAGAAGCTTGTTTCCGATCCAGGGAAGACAGGCTTGGCAGTT
Organism: Lissotriton vulgaris; assembly: GCF_964263255.1. Classification (NCBI taxonomy): domain Eukaryota; kingdom Metazoa; phylum Chordata; class Amphibia; order Caudata; family Salamandridae; genus Lissotriton; species Lissotriton vulgaris. The sequence goes on from NC_141696.1 coordinate 484,508,395, forward strand.
CGGGCTGGACTGTTCCCATGAGGCACAGGGTCAGATTGATTTGCATATAGCCATGTCTGAACTGGGGTGGCAGAGTGGGCTAAAGAACGGTGATGGATTAAACCCAGATCTTTTGACTGGGTGTGAGTGTTTGATTGATTCAGATGCTCCGTCCACCACCACCCCCTTTTGTACCGCTTAAATCAAGCACTGTCATTGTTTTTTTAGGAATTCTATTTGCAGTTGAAGATGCAGCTCTTTGCCTGTTGTTAATGAGATTTCTTTGTTGGAGCTGGTCTCAAGTTCTCATTGAGACTGACTGGCTTCCTTACATAATTAGCCCTTGCTGTTTTCAAAGGCACTGGCATCAGTAAGTGTACTCGCACCCACTGAGATGCTGGGGTTTTTAATCACCTGGGCACACTTTACTGTCAAAAGAGCACTCCTACATTATATTAAAAAAAATGTATATACCTTTTCATCAACAGTGCAGTGGGTCCTTAATGTTACAAGTACAGATGTCAAGGCATTGTCATACAAGGTATGTTATTTCTTTTAATGTTTGACATATTAAAGAAGATACCAATGCCTGGCGACATAAATCACACACTATACAAATGTTGGAGAATTTTTTCAAACAAATTGAAATCTAAACAAGAGAAGCAGTGGTCAACCAGAGATCTTAGTAATGTCCTGACCTCTGTGTTTTGCTACAGAAGGTTGTTTGGATGGGAAGGATAAGCATCAGTACTTCTGCATGCCGTTATTTTTTTTGCATTGTTTGCAATTACATTTAGGTGGCATTCTATTCCCTTGACTAAGTGCAGGGATTAGTAGGATGAATGTGGAATTTGATTCTCAGCCTTTCAGTTTCACTTCTTTCAAATTGTACCGCCATAAAGTAGGTGGTTACAACCTCAGCCTGCAGTTGACTCCCCAAAATGATCACCAAACAATTGGCAGTAAACAATTCAGTCTAAGGGGTTTTGGCTTCACACGTGGCCAAGGGTAAGCACACCACTGATTTTTTATGTTTTATTTTAGCAATCCAATTGTTGACTCATTCCTCTATTCTTGCCACAATTACTTGAACACATCCGTTTATGGTAAAACACATCTGTACCAGACTGTAAGTATAGCACATCACTGTTTAATATAGGCAATGCCCTGTGCCTGAATCTTAACCCCTTCCATGCTGATGACGAACCCCAGCCGTCATGCACTACGGTGCTCGTGTGCTGATGACGGCTGGGGTTCGTCACGGCCCGCCCCTGTTCGTGCTGTTTACAGCACACCAGGGGAATCGCGGCCGCATGGAAGGGGTTAAAGATATGTGTGTACTTTTTTGTGGTAAGGCAAATTAATATACAACTCCAAACAGCTGCCACGAAATCATGAGTTCCAATAAGTTCCCCCACGAAGGCTGGGATAGCTCACCAGTGGCGTCTGTTCTTCGGCAGTCTAAGGGCCCAATTTAAAGTTTGGTGGACCGGTTACATCATCAGAAATGTGACAAATATCCTGTACACCCTATTACAAGTGCTTTATATCCAATGGTACTTGTAAAATGGGGAATGGGACATCCGTCACAATATGAGCGTTTTGAGACTGCTAACTGCACTTTTGGTGTCACATCCTTCCACAAAAGGGAAACCTGATTCAATACCATCATCTGCTCCTCAGTGAATGTCCTTGATGTATTTCTTTGTAAAGTGCAACATACCAGAAGGATACGATTAGTTTTACATCATTACCTTTGTAGGAATAGCTATGTCATATATTATCACAAATTTCAAAACAAAACTCTAAGGGCCTTATTATGTCTTTGGCAGTCTTGGAGCGGGGCCGCCATGTTGCCATTCCGCTCCAAGACCGCCAAAGCCAAGATAGACCATCTGCCAGATTACACATTTTTAAGTCCCTGGTGGTCGGTCCTTTGGCTTTCCCATGGTGGGGCCTAATAAAAAAAGCAACGCACTGGGAACGCCAAAGCATGTTCCTGCACAGCATGGACTGAGTCCATGTCGTGCAGGAACTGGGCGTGCATGCAGACAGGGAAGCACACCATGTGCCTCCCTTCATGCATCCCACATCCCAGAGCTGACAGGGGGCCTCATAGGTCCCCCTTTGTTTCCTTTCTTCCACAGTTTTTATGGCAGGCTCACTGCCATGAAAACTTGGTGGAGAGGAAACTCGTAATATGCTTGACGGGGCCGCAGCAGGCCCGCCAAGTATATTGCAGCCTCAAGACCACCTCAACCCCGCCATCTCTGATCCTGTCAGTTGCAGCGGTGCCAGTGCTGCCCGACTGCCTAAGTTGTAATGGGGCGGTTGGACCTCCAATGTGGCTGTGCCCGCACTGCCACCGTGGCTACGGCGGTGCATCAGACCACTGTAGTCATAATAAGACCCTAAGAATTACTAGGCAACTAGAGTAAGTGTATCAATAAGTTTAATCCTTTATCCTGAAAAGAAATGAGAAAGTCTTGAACTTTAGAGACAGCATTCTCACTTGAAGTCTCAGAGATGAGGAGCTCTATACTGATCTTCTCATAAATACCCTTCCCTTCACCTTAACAATGGTAGGAAATTGTGGATACTTTGCAAAACCAGAAAGATCCTTTACAAGAGCTACTTACTAACAGGACAATAATCCTATTTCTCTGTTCTTACTACATATTTTAGCATTATGTTTGCTGGTCTAAACTATGTTGACTTTAGTTACAATTGTTTCGCTCATCACCTTCTAGGCAGGCAGTGGTGTTCAATGGCATTTTGGGTTAAACATGCTTCCAAAGGCTAGATGATTTCCATAAGAATCTCCAATTCTAAGGTTTTACTCTAAAAGAGCAAACAAGAGAAAACCAAAATTACAATACCTCAAAGCATAGTACATAAGAATAAAAGACATTATGAAACAACATGTATGTTCATCAGTGTACATGATATGCCTTATTAATGCAAAACTGTGCTATTCGCTTTTGACTGCTGCGGGCCAATATCTGAAAATACACATTCACAAAATGTCAAGCAAAAGTGTACCAATATGTTTCACAACATTGGAGCAACCAAGAACCACATGAACTCACTTGCCTGGCTATAAAAGGGTGTGCCTCAATTTGCAAACAGTTAATACTCAAAAGAAGTGCACATAAGTATTTACTTCAACACACATCAAAAAACCTGGAAAGCATACTTCACCCTACAGAAAAGAGTTATTATTGAATAATTGACCTCCTTTTTTAAACTAATAGGGCCTTATTATGAGTTTGGTGGTCCTTGATGGTGGTGGCGGTCTGATCACAGTGAGCTCGGTGGCCCGACTTCCGTATTACGTAATGAGTGGATTGCCTTTGCAAAGACCACCTGCGAACCACCGACACTGTCAGCCAACTCCGAACGCAGCGGTCGCAGAATAGGCCAATGAGGCTGTGGAAGACTCGGACCGCCAGTGAAACCGCCAGCCCAATTACAAGTTGATTTACAGCCGGGATGTCCTTGGCGGTTCAACCACCATATTTGAGATGGCGGAAAGGGAGGTATATAAGGAAGGCACTCACCTGTACTCATCTTCTACCATCATGGAGCCCTTTGGACGTGTCCTGCCGCTGCTGTACCTGCTCGACCATGTTCAAATCCAACTCCGTCGTGGACGAAATTGTCAGTAAGCCATACAACTACCAGTTTCCATAGACTCCTCTGCAAAACTATGTCTTGCCATGTACCAGCCAAGGGAGTTGGGGTCCCTAAGCAATTTAACACATATACAGGGACCTGTCTGGGCTTGTTTCATACCAATAATCACAATTGCATCTATAGGATGCCCTCATCCATTCAGTAAAAATGTTCCTACTTTTGAAGACATTGGTCCTGCAGTTGTGTTTGTTTTCATCCCTGACTGCCGATCCAGTTGAGGTAATTAGTATGATGTGACCTTGGAGCCAGTGCTGGAGTTACACAGGACAATGGAGACACTGGTATTGCACAGGCACACTGCAAAAATGGCCATGTGTTTGCAAATTATTTTCAGTAATAGTGATGTTTGCCTTATTTTGTGTTCCACAACTGCACCCCTTCATCAATATGAAACCTATTACTGTCTGTGACACACTTCTTTTGCCCTTTCTCATTTGTCTGCCATATTACTACTGATCTTCACTGTTAATGCAGCATACCATATGTCAAGTGTTAGCAAAGTGAGACTGAAGTGACTACAACTACCATGAGGCCCTGTTCCTCCATCTCTAACAAAGATGCTAGACTGCTTTTGCCCCTTCTCATTTGTCTGCCATGTTACTACTGATCTTCACTGTTCATGCAGCTTACCATATGTCAAGTTTTGGTAAAGTGAGATTGACGTGACTACAACAACGTCACTACATGTCTAACCAAGATGCTATAGTGATTGTAACACACTCACATTACATGCATCCCAGGCCCTGTTTTGACGTCAAAGAAACATCTGTATGTACGTGTCATTAAAGTGAAACAACCTTCTCTGCTACAACTCTGTATTGGACTCTTACACATCACCCACATGAAAAGGCGAAGTCAGTCAATGGAATTAAATAGAATCAGCATGAGAACCATTCTAAGGGCCCAATTGAAACACTCTCTGCAGGATAGTTATGCCTCTATCAGGGGGGAACCCTGAAAGGCTGGGGCCCTGGGCCACAGAACATGTTTTACATGTCAGACACACTCCATGTGCACTGGACCAGGGAATTGAAGTACATCAAGGAAAACCAATAGCATAACCAAGTATCATGCATGTGTAGGCAGTGGGTAAGTGCAACTTATGAAAGCAAACAAAGCATGTGGCACATATCTATATGGAGTAGCTGTAAGATACACACTGCAAATTGAACACATGTCTCTGGAGAAATTCCACAAAGGTATGACAAGTTGACACCCTCCATGTGTGGATGCACAAATATCTAACATCAACACACCTAACACATACCTAACCTACATCATAGGGAGAAGTGCAAGCTAAATGACGTTGACAGTGGCCAGGACAAGCTGAAATATTAACCATATAACATATCACCAAATGCAATGTCTGCCCCATTTGGATGTCATCCCACATAGACATCCATCCAACATTCTCTCTTGTCCTGTGTAACTCCAGCACTGGCTCCACAAGGTCACATCAAGCTAATTACCTCAACTGGATCGGCAGTCAAGGATAAAAACAAACACAACTGCAGGACCAATGTCTTCAAAAGTAGGAAAATTGTAACTGAATGGATGAAAATCATCTGGTACAACAAAGGCCAATGGCCAATGATTATTTGCACCCTGAGCCACAGCACAAGTCTGTGCCACCAAGCTTGCCCTTACTGACACTGGGGGTCGAGGGAGCACACTGCCTCTCATCCCAGCACAGTTCACTCCATTGAATCCTGGTAAATGCAGTACGCTTACTTTCAAAGTTGCTGTAGTCTTTCACCAAAGTTGGTGCAGGTGGTGCTGTTATCTCTAGACACGTGTTTCTGGATTTAACCCGTCATCAGTAGAGAGCAAAGAGTATTAACGAGAAGAGAAAAGTCATCAGGGGTTGCTAAAATGGTGCCCAAGTCTTCACAGGTCACAGTACCTCTCCACAGGCACAGAGGTGCATCCCAGGAGAGTTTGTCAGCTCGTTGGCTCAAGGGAGCCTTTTGAACACAGAGGGGAGGGGGCACACTGCCTATCATCCCAGCACAGTTCACCTCATTGCATTCTGGTAAAATGCAGTACGCTTACTTTCAAGGTTGCTGTAGTGTTTCACCAAAGTTGGTGCAGGTAGTGCTGTTATCTCTAGACACGTGTTTCTGGGTTTAGCTCGTCATTAGTAGAGAGCAAAGAGTAGTAAGGAGCAGAGAAAAGTCATCAGGGTTGTAGCACCTGTAAGTAGTGCAGACGTTTGGATTCTGGGAGGCCGTAATCGGCCCTGAGTTGCGAGAAGGGGATAATGTCACCTGTAGCAAATAAGAGGCCTAAGGCTCGGCATCCAGCCTCTCTCCACAATAGAAAGGACTGTGGGCCCATCCCGGTTCTAAAGTCAGGATTATCAAAAAGCGACGTAAGCAGAAAAGGGAAGGTTGTTAGGTCATGGCGAGTATTGGTCTGATCCCAAACTTTAAGGGTTGTGCGTGTCACCTGTGAAGCGTATAAGTTGGGGGAACGTTGGGATTTCCGGAGAAAGGGAATTTTCATGAGAGACATAGCAGTAACTGCGCGTTCTTGAAAAAGCCAGTGTTTCTCGGATTCAGCCCGGCTCCATTCGACCAAGTGTCGAAGTTGCGCGGCGGTATAATAGAGCGTGAGATCCGGAATCTCAAGGCCCCCTTCGTGAGGTGGGAGGAAGCTGACAAACCATTTCATTCTCGGCTTGTGCCCTTGCCAAATAAAGAGAGTTCCGATTGCATCCTATTCAGCCAACCTGTAGGGGGCTGCAAGGGGAGCACCTGAAAAAGGTACAACATTTTGGGGAGGAGCGTAATTTTAATAGCTGCTATACGCCCCAGCCACAAGATGTGTGTGTGGATTTGGGAGTAATTAGCCGTCCTCATGGCCTGCAAGGTCAGGGCCAATTGTATACCTAAATAAGGGACAACATCATCAGACAACTGTAGGGGGTGTCCAGCCTGAAGATCCGTCTGCACTTGAGACGACAAAGAGAGATTCAACACTGTAGATTTCGTCAGGTTAACCTTAAACCTGGAGGTGCTCGTGAAGTTATCCAATTCCTCCAAAAAGGTCCCCAAGGTAGTCCCAGGGTTTGCTAGGGTGACCACACGTCATCCGCTTATAGACTTATAGTGTGCGTGTCCCCTCCGAGGCGAATGTCAGTGATCTGAATGTGGTCCCTGGCTCTATGCGCCATGGGTTCCATGTAGAGGGCAAAGATCAAGGGCGACAAGGGGCACCCTTTGTAGTAGTTTTTATATCTATCCAATGGTGACGGTCGTGTTTATTGTTTTGCACATACCACAACGGTCAACACCATTAGGTAACCGCCGCTAGGAGACCACCAGTATGACTATGTAGTCATAATATGCTTGGCAGTTGGACCTGATGGTGTTGGTGGACGCAACGCCAACATTGCAGACTGCAGCGGTTCTGGCGGTAAAATCTCTGCGGTCGGCGTTTCAGGTAGCACAACTTTTAATACGGTGGGTGGTAGATCAGCGGCGCAGAGGTGTTGTAGACAATGTGGACGCAGCGTTTGGAAAACAGACCGCCAAACTCATAAGGCCCATAGTAATAAAAACAAAAATATCTATGACAAATACTATTGTACTCCATACTCATTAGGTGCTACTCCAAGTATCAGTCAAAATTACTGCGCAGCACAAGAGCACTTCTACAACTCTGGTACTCATGCATTCCATAGGAACAGACATCTCCCTTCTGTGGTTACAAAATAAATTGTGAACGTTTGCGCATTAGCGTGACAAACTTGAAGAAATGAGAATACAAATTACTACATTTGTCAACAAATAATATATCTACAATAAAAAAAATTCTCCTACAATGAAAATGTTTCGCACATGACACTGGCTCCCAACTGAAAGTGAAAAAATCTGAAACACTTTTGCAATTAAAATAGCGAACAGTGTTGTTATATAGAAAATCGTAGGTTGCTACTATGAAACGAAAATGACAAGAAATGAGGCCAGTCGAATAAAGTTGTGTTGGAAAACACCCCTATAAGAATGGTTTACATCATGTACAAGCAAACAAGGTGGTGCCACATATTCATGGAACTGTAATAGAATGAAGAATATATTAAAAAGTCACTGCTTGCAAATATTTTGAAAGGATAATGTATTTAAGTAAAGAAATGTACAATTGCGTTAACCTACCCCACAGTAATGGCCCTTCTTCATTTTAATATGACGTTTAACTTCCTACATACTTGCCCTTTTTATAAACCTTTTAAACCAGGCCAGTACTTGCATATGCACTTTTCTAAGCATTGTTTACCCTTTAATGTAATTGGAATGTCCGCATTACATACTCAAAATCAAAATACGTGTCAAAAGAAAACAAATTTTCCTAATTTTTAAGCAAAAAAGATCCATAGCATAAACAAGCCCAGAGAGATAGTCAATGTATTGTATTCAAAGCCAAGGATCCTTCTCAATTTTGAAATTGCCAATTGAAAGTTATGAGAATGAATACAGCAATAAAGCGATAAACCTCTAAATAGTGTACAACTGGAGAGTGAGAAAATGCTGTTGTATAGAAGATTTGGGAGTTAGGTGTGTGGATCAGCAACAAATGCTACACACATTTATACAGATAGCCTAGATGTTACTGCTGCATTTAGCAGCTTCTATAACCCTGAGGGGTTAGCCAGGTAGCTAACATTCAAAATTTGATTCTTTCTTTTGAAGCTCCGAAGATGCTTCTAACATCCTGGCCCATCCACTCCTATTTGATCAACAATTATAATTTATACACCTAAATTGTAGCCTCCAGAATATAATTATTGGTCTTTTTTAATTTTGAATCAGATGTCATGATGAAAAAGACAGAATCATTGAATTATCCTTGGTTCTTATGCAAACAAAGTTTTGTGAATTTGCTTACATTTAAGCTATTTTGTGAGATTGGACCTGGCAAGTCAGGTACATCTGTCAACTTTGATTAGGAGGATCCCTTCCTTATATCAGCCTCCTTTGGGAGACTCCGCAGTTAGTAGTAGGGTCCTGATTCTGGATGGGTTGATGTTTTATGGTTTGTGCAAGGGTCAGAATTCTGAGTTGGGTGGTATTTAGCACATTCCGTAATTAATAAGATGCTATTTACAAACTGCATTTTGTAGTACATATTGCAGGACTACAAATGTACCACAAGGATCTCTGTGTGGTAAACTATAGGGAAAATTGTCCTATACCTTACAATAAAAAGATATCCACAGTGGATATACAAATGGTAAAGCATAGGAAAAACTTTAAAAAGCAATTATTAAGATATATTAACTTATGTTAACATTATTTTTTTAAGGTTAAATTAAAAATTATATATTCCCACCTAATGTAAAAAAATCAATTTTTATTATTCATTAATGATTATTAAAAGTAATGTGTATAAATTGGTTTGAAATAATTTACTAATATTTAATAATGTGCATTGTGATATTACTTTCCTATATAAAAACAAAATTATTTAAATTGTTTATAATAAAAACAAAATATGTACTGTTTTTAATAAATTCTTTTTACAGTAATTTAAATATCTTTATATTTTTAACTATTTAAATTAGTTAATTTAAATTAGCATTTTCCTGTATGCTTTACATTCAAGTCCTGTGTTGCACCTGGCAGTCTTAAGGTGGTCCTCCCCAAACTTTCTGCCTGCTTACCTCCTCTTTGTCAGTATTCTTTTTGTTGGCCTTAGGTCTCTGAGCACTCTACCACTGCTAACCACAGCTAAAGTGCATGTGCTTCTTCCTTAAACATAGCTGCATTGGCTTATCCACAATTTATATATTTAATGTATCTGTTATTCCCTAATAGAGTACACTACATGTGCCCAGGGACTGTAAATAAATTGATACTTGTGGGCCTGAAGCACACGCACACAAGTAGCCCTTTAAACATCTCTCAGGCCTGCCACGGCAGAGCCTCTGTGAGCAGGTTACACTCCTATGTTGACTTGCCATTTAACCCATTCCATGCTCATGACGAGCTCAGCTTGTCATGCAGTACACTGGTCGTATGCTTATGACGAGCTGAGCTCGTCATGAACAATGGTATTCATAGGAGGTCAGCACCCAGCGGGAATTGCCTTAGCAGTCAAGGTGTTAATACCCCTGGATAAGCCTAAAACTCACATTTTATTTTTATAACCCACCCCTAAGGTAGGCCTTAGGGAGCCCATAGGGCAGGCTGCTGTGTACTAAAAGGCAGGACGTGCACTTTTAAGTTTTGCAGTGAGGAAAACAGTGAAAAACACCGAAATTCGTTTAGGAATCCCTTATTACACATATTTAAGCTGCAATTCCTGATTGGGAAGGAGTAGTTCTGTAATGTTTAACATAATTGGAATGGTAATGATAAATCAACTGTGTTGACAAAGCTGAATTTAAAATAACTATTTTTGAAAAGCCACTTCTAGAAAGATGGAATTTCTCTGCTCTTAATGTTCTGTGGGCCTGCAGCCTGACTCTAATACACATCTGGGCGACAGCTTGAGTTTGTGTATTCCCTCTTAAAAGATCCACACAAATGATGGTTAGGTGTGTCTGGGGTGACATCTGCATCCAGACAGCTCATCCTGGGCTGGATGGGAGGGAGGAGCTGACACCTACAGCTGAATGGGCAGTGTCCTGCCCCTACACAAAGGGTTGATTACCCCCCTGTAATGGGTCTGGAGCAAGGGCTGGGAAGAGAAGACCTCTGTATACTCCAAAGCTCCTCTTTAAGTCACCTCCACTTCAAAAGCACAATTGGGCATAAGTACTGGCTCTCTAACCTCACCAAATCGGATGTATGACGGTACCACGCGTACTTTTACAACGCGTACCGTTACCACGCTACTTTTACCACGCAAGTCGTTACAACGACTTGCGTGGAGGGGCGCTGGATAGTAAATTATTTAATTTACTATTCCAACTCCAGTCCCCGTGGACTCTAGGGAAAGGAGTTGGATAGTAAATTAAAGTATTTACTATCCTGGAGCGCCCCCCAGCGCATTTCGTTGTAACGACCTGCGTGCTAAAAGTAGCGTGGTAACGGTACCGCGTTGTAAAATATGCGTGGTAACCGTTGTATACCCACCAAATCAGACACTTCTGGACCTTTTAAGAAACTCTGCCAGGAAGAAGGACTGCTGTGCAGGGACTGTTTGACTCTCACCCTGCTGGATGGCTGCTCTTGAAGAACTGCTCTTCTGCTGTGCTGTCCTGCTGGCTGCTACCCTCTGCACCTGCTGAGGAAGAACTGGACTCTTCCTTGACCCAAGAGTGATCTCTAAGGGCATTCTGGCTTGCCTCCTGTTTTGAGACTCAAAGATATCAAAGCCTCACCATCTGCTCCTGTGCCTGGTCCATTGGAAGTGGACTCAGGTGCTTGCTCCAATCAAACCGACTCATCTCCTGTCTGCATGAAGCAGAACCAATGCATTGTTGCTGTTGCGGGAGCTGAATCAGCGCAATGCACCCAGAACCAGTGCATTTCCTCAAAGAACCGAGGCATCAGAACCACTGCATCGCTGCCACTGCAGTGTGGGAGGATCAACACATTCCCTTGACTGCGTGGAAAAACCCATTGCATCGGCTTCGGAACAACGCATCTCGGCCCGGTGCAATGTCTTTAGAACTGGTGCATCACCAACACCGCGTGGAGAAAATTGACGCATCACCCCGACTGCAAGATCGACTACAAAACATCTCTCAGCTCCACCCCATCTCATTGTTGCGACCAGTCTCAAGGTACTTTGTGTGTGGCTCCTGTATCGGGCCTGCACTCCATCATGGTTGACCTGAACTCTTGACTTTGCCTGCCGACCTGATATTCCGCAACCTCACCATATTACTTCTAAGGGCTATTTACACTTTTATTCTTAAAAAAATCACATCTCAACTTGGAATTTTGTTGTTTAGGTCTGTGTTTATTTATAACATCATAATCTATTTTCTAACCTGGTGTGGAGTCTTTTTGTGGTGTTTTCACTGTGTTACTGTTAGTGTTGCACAACTACTTTACACATTGCCTCTTATGTAAAGCCTGACTGCTCTGTGCCAAGCTGCCAGAGGGTGAGCACATGATAATTTAGGGTGTGTTGTGATTTACCCCGACCAGGATTGTGGTTCTTGCTTGGACAGGGTGCATACCTCTGCCAACCAGACACCCAATTTCTAAGATCCCCGCCTCTAGTATTTTCAATGGGAGGGTGTTGCACTACCAGTGATTGGCCTTCTGTGGTGCTAGATCTATTTTTGTTTTGTTTAGTAGTAACCTGCCCTTGTAAGTAAGATCCCACTCCCTTTTTCAGGTGGCGGAGACCTATAACTCTACACTTATGAGTAAGTTTTGCTCTAGAGTTTATGTACAGCTAAAAGTAGTACAGTTTACTTTAAGAGTACATTTAAACCTGTAAACCACTCAGAGGTGTAACCTTCCTATGGGAATGACAATTTGGATGTATTAAAAGCCTCACCCTTCATTACATTTTGGCAAGTCAAGCATGTTGGAATTTAATAGGAGAAAAGGGTACTGTATTTACTGCACCATGCACATTTTGCTGCAGTGAGCACCATAATTTGCATGCTAGTTCCCAAAAAAAGTTGAGTGGGTGCTATTTATATAAGTAATGTACCCTGGGGTATAGTTAGTCATCAGCTGCAATAAATATACCCTGCTACTCTGATAAATGCAGAATCAGGGTCAAATATATTCTCCTCAAGTCTGGTTAGATTTTCCTATGGCTGCTTCTCAAGGAAACATAGTTTATCATCCCTTGAATCTGATCCTTGCCCCTTTATTGGCACACAACTACATGTATAAATTAAGTTTTTGTGAGTGAATCTGATGATGCTCTCAAGACTTCATTGCCAAGAACTGAATATGAATATTGTTAGACCTCACATCCTTGGTCTGGTATTCCTTCAAACATTTTTGCCTTAACTCCCTTCTGTGTTGCAAAATTCTTTTGTGTTGGTTTAAGGACTCTGTGCACTTTACGCTGCTAACCATTGCTATAGTGCTCTCTTCCCCAAACATGGTAGAGTTGGCATCGATCTGATTGGAACATTTAATGTTCTTGTAAGTCTCTAGTAAATGATACTGCATGTGCCCAAGGTCTGTACATTAAATGCTACTAGTGGTCCTGCGGTACAAAAGGGGTTGGTGATGGACGGAGCCTCTGAATCAATCAGACACTCACACCTAGTCAAGAGATCTGGGTTTGATCCATCACCGTTCTTTAGCCCACTCTGCCACCCCAGTTCAGACATGGCTATATGCAAATCAGTCTGACCCTGTGCCTCATGGGAACAGTGCAGCTCGAACTGCCAAGCCATGTCTTCCCTGGACCGGAAACAGGCTTCCGAGGACCGGTTTCTGGCATTCCAGCCTTCTTCAGCCCGGCTTGCTTGAATCCAGTGGCAAAGTGAGCAAGGGACTCACGTCTGAGTATACCCTGCCACACTTATGGCGGCCAAAAGCGGTTAAACCCAGATCTTTTGACTGGGTGTGAGTGTTTGATTGATTCAGATGCTCCGTCCATCACCACCCCCTTTTGTACCGCTTTTGGCCACCATAGGTGTGTCAGGGTATACTCAGACATGAGTCCCTTGCTCACTTTGCCCCTGGATTCAAGCAAGCTGGGCTGAAGACGGCTGGAATGCCAGAAACCGGTCCTCGGAAGCTTGTTTCCGGTCCAGGGAAGACATGGCTTGGCAGTTCGGGCTGCACTGTTCCCATGAGGCACAGGGTCAGACTGATTTGCATATAGCCATGTCTGAACTGGGGTGGCAGAGTGGGCTAAAGAACGGTGATGGATTAAACCCAGATCTTTTGACTGGGTGTGAGTGTTTGATTGATTCAGATGCTCCGTCCATCACCACCCCCTTTTGTACCACTAGTGGTCCTGCGGCACTCATTGTGCCTTCCACTAAAGTAACATCTCCAAAACCTATCTTAGGCCTGCCACTGCAGCCTGTAGTACAGTTTTAAACTGCTATTTCGACCTGGCAAAATAAACCTTTTGCCAGGTCTAAACCATCCTGCTTAATACTTATGTGTCACCCCTAATGCAGCCCCGAAAGGCTAATACGGCTTAGAGCATTGAATTTAAAAAGTAGCACATGTGTACTTAAGGTTTTATATGTTCTGGTAGTAAGAAACTCCTAAAGTTGTTTTTCACTGTTTCACTGTTGTAAGGTCTAGCTTTCCTATTGACTAACATTGGGTATTACATTTAATAAGTATTAACTTGGGATTAGGAGCAGATAGAAAGATGTTGTTTATACTCAAATGATTCGTAATTTAAAATCCTTTCCTTGTAATGTCGGATTTAAGTCACAATTCTAAAAATGCAACTTTTAGAAAGTTGCCACTTTCTTGTCCCAACCATTTTTGCCTTCTGTCAGTGTCCTGGGTCACACGATGGTGAATGACTCTGCTGCTAAGGTTTGTGTATAGGTTCCAGGCAGTAACACAGCAGGGGCTTAGGTGTGGACAGAATGGGCCATCCTGGCATGATGACTGGGGAGGGGCTGCACCCAGCCCCCGTTAAGCTTCAAAAGGCTGTGCCTCATGCACACACAAAGGATTCTGACACCAGGCCTGCCCTACCTTTTGTAACCTGCAGACAGTTTGGAGCCTTGACAGAGGAACCAGATGTAAGGTAGGTCAGGGAGTCCCTCCACGCGAAACCTGCCACCAGGTTTAAATATTGGAGATTCAGAACCACTCAACAGAACATTCCTGGATCTGTGGAAGTTACAGAAGATTGGCTGTCCTAAAGCCAGGGGACAGCCCTGCTGCTTGAAGGCCTATCTTGGTGTCTAAGAAGGAAGACTGGACCTGCTTGCCCTGATCCTAGGCTAACCAGAGTGACTCCAGTAGTCAGTTGGCTGACCTCCTGTTTGAGCTACAGATCCACACCAAGCTTCAGAGGCCTCCCTGCAACTGCCTAGCTGACTTGCTGCAACTATACCTGCCTGGACGAGCAACTGAACCCGCATGAGCGGTGCTGGCCTCTGCTGGGGTGAGTCCCTGATCCCCAGGTCCTGAACCGTTGGCTGGAATCAGAGTGGACTCCTCCTAAAGAAAAGGTTAAAATCCTGAAATTTGGGGTCCTTGCAACGGCGAATGAGCATGTTCGCACCAAGACTCTACCGCCTATGACAAATGCCAGTGCAAAATTCCAGTGAGACCTGCTCTTTGTGCTGACAGGAACTAACAATGACGACTGGCAATGTGAGACCTGTGCTTTAGGCTAGAACAGTGACAGCCGACGTTGAACGCCAATGCAACGCTACAGCACCGACTGCCTACCACGCTTGACCGGCTCTTCGTGTTACAGCGATGACCACCTGTGACACCGGAACTGCTCTTCGTGCTACAGAGACGACTGTCTGCAACACTCAGCCTACTCTTCACAGCTGTCTCCATCATGAACGGAACTCTTCATGCTGGATTTAGAAGGTATCTTTTCAATTTTCCAACTGGATTAACATGATCCCTGTATCTGCCCTGTGTTCCATCGCTGTTGGCCTGCACATGTGACTTTCAACCGGTCTAGCGTGACCAGATGACCGCAAGTGGCACTTTGTACTATTTATAACAAGAAAGGGTTTTGCCCCTAATCAGTAAGGCCGGACCTATATACCATTAGCAATCAAACAAATGCCAATACTAATAACCATTCAGACTCTACAGCTATTCCACAATCCAGATGACCTAAACACTCTGGTTGGAAGAAATTAAGTCTGTTTACATTTCTAAACCAAATAGGTGTACACCAAGATGGATAGACATCATGTTGCTCACTATTGATTAGATGTATTAAAATTCGAAGATATTAAGTGAGCCCAGTGGGTCCACCATTTGGATGTGTCCTCTGAAATATAAATTGAAAATATGTTGTGTATAATCAAAGGAATCAGATGCACTGTTTATTTTGAAACGTGAAGACTAAAACCTGTTTAGAGCAAGAGCTACTTAGATAATTTGTTAATTGTACATAGATTTATATTTTATTCGCATCACATTTGTGTGTCTTTTTGTGTTAATTGTTGTTGTGTACCCAGTGTATTTCCATAATTGTATTTCATTTGTATTGTTGAATTCTAAATGTAATTTTTCATCAACACAAAGATCAAAAATAAGAAAAGAAAATAATATTTGAAAAAGAAAAAGAAAATTACTTTTTTTCCAACCAGAGTGTTTAGGTCATCAGGATTTTGGCATAACTGTAGAGTCTGAATGGTTATCAGTATTGGCATTTTTGGGTTACTAATTTTGTACTATTAGGCACTATTTTCACTTGAAACTTTAAAATTAAATATCTCTTGTTCTATTTATTGGATTTTTGTCATTCAGGTCTCAAATTATTTATGAAAATGCACTCTATTTTTCTCAATTAGTTTAGGAATTTTACTTTATTATTGTTTGTGTGCTGCATACAGAATTTACACATTGCTTCTAACTTGACTGTTTTGAACCAAGCAACCAGAGGGTTAAGCACAGCTTTATTTACTATCTTTTTGCAGTCTACCAGTACAAGAATTATGGTTGTTGCTTAAGTAGAGCTTCCACCCCTCTCAATCAATAAGTCAATTTCTTATATATGTGCTATAGAATCAACTACTAGCTGTAGGCGAGGGATGTGGCCAGGGCACGTGGTATTGTTGGTGCTTCCCAGTATTAGCTAAGGAAAACAACATGTCAGCATGAGAAATATGGGTTTCGCAATGTACCTCTGCTGACAGATTACTTATTTCGACAGGTTACTGTCTGGTTAACCTGCTGACAGGTTCCTTATTTGGATAAATGTATGAATTATATATATTTTCTATCAGTACTTTGGTGCACATCTAAAGAATCAGATAGCAGAGTGTTTTACAACCGTGTGCTTGGAGTGAAAATAGTGTGTCAAAAAGTTTCCAAAGTGAAATGCTACATTGAAGTGTTCTGGTCAGTTACACCGGTGTTACATTAATGGCAAAGTATCGCTTCTCATTATTTGTATGATGATTTTTAGGTTGCATTTCTCACATCTTCTCAAAATTGTTTTCCACGAATCAAGCTAAAGTAGCTTTTGCGGGTACCAATTTAGGGCCTCACACTTTACTATCACAATTATTAGGCTGGTGGGCTCACATGGAACCCTGTGCTAGGGATATGTATCAGACCCTCAATGGCATAATGCAAAATGATGAGCCCCCCTGCAAAATGTGAAGAGGGGTCCTTAGTCTCCCATACATTGCAGATATTCATTAGCTTTGGGTTAAGTGAGGATCCCCTGGCGAGTCGGGGGCCCTTGAACCGCAGGGGTTTGTGTTACACCCCTGCATTCCCTGCTGCACCCAAGGAGGAAATCGGCAGCAGGACAGTAGAACCTTCACAATAGTTTGTACACTACAACCCTCTCACAGCAAAGTTTAAGCTTCGAAGAAAATAAAATTGATTCCCAGGATCATCCATGGTAAAATATAATGGAATGACTACCCGGTATGAACAAGCATTGTTAAAGCGAGTAGAATTGGACTTAGCAAGTGTGCCATTGTTTTTTCTCCCATTTTTTTTTGTAAACATGTGCAATAATCAGAACACATTTTGTTAAATTATAAAAAATAAAGGAGTGGTCAAGCAGCACACGTACACCGGACCTGACATCGAAAGACCCTTCTGTTCAGGCAGCTGTGAACATATGAGCAGGCCAAATGGGGGAACATCCTTTACAACGCAACTTGTACCACACAGTGCCTTTACGACGCAACTATTAGAACGCAAACCATTTCAAACGCATTGCGCTGGGGGGCGCTCTTGGATAGGGAATAGATTTAATTTACTATCCAACACCTTCCCTAATGTCCATGGGGACTGGAGTTGGAATAGTAAATTAAACTATTCACTATCCAGCACCCCAAAGCGCTATAAAGGTTTTCGTTGTAATACTTGCGTTGTAAAAGCATGCGTGGTAAAAGCATGCGTTGTAATGTCATACATCCGGCAAAATGCTGTCTCCCAGAGTACAAGACAGCCAATGGAAGAAGTGAGGTGATACATTGCCCCATTCTGTGATGGACGGAAGGAAAGTGTGACTGACACAAGAACAGACCAATCAATAAAGAGAGCTGACCAAAAATCTGTGTACGTGTATAAGAATGCATTTTTATTAACGTTTTGCAAAGTATGAGGCTGGTGGGGCAGCTAGATCTGTCTCTAGACTAGGTCTAAAAATGAATGGATCACTTGATCAGTGGTGTGTGTCTACTATCTTGGAGGTAGCGGTGTAGCACTGTAAAGGGAAGCGGGCCCTTTTGAAAGTGAGCAGAAGTAGTACTTGTCTGGTGCTAAAAAAGGGAAGGTTTTTGGCATGCAGCAGGAAAACCACCAATGTTTAAACAAAAAATGTGTTTGTATTATGCATGTTATTGACATGCAGCCACAGGCATTACATAGAACAGTGTGCTTTCTCACTGCCAGTATTCTCAAAGGTAACATCAGATAATGTACCCGTGTATGCAGATTACCCAATACCCATGTACCCATCTAAGGGCCTCATTTATGAAAACTGTTGCATTGCTGCGTGAAAACAGTGATTCAACAGTTTTCACTGCGCCCTCCTTGCGACACGATGGATGCGCCATATTTAATGTACGGCGCTCCATGTCGCAAGGAGTTACAGATGTATCTGTAGGCGCAGTAATGATGCATTGCTGGAGTGTGTCGCAAAAGTGATGCAACTCCAGCAATGTGTCATTACACGTGGGCAAGTCCCATGTTAAATGTGACTGCATCAGTCTTACATCTGCTGTGAGGCAGGCATAGGATTTTGACGCAGTGACGTCCTAGAAGTGGCGCAGTGAAATCGGATATATTTCACTTAGCCACTTCTATGAGGCTTTTTACGGGGGAACGTCCAACATGTGTACATTATACCTGATGCTGGAATAATATAGTGCAGGGCTTTACAAAGTAACACATCTGCTTAGATGCGTCACTTTGTAAAAAGGGCGCAACATGGTGCATTTTTTACGCCACCGGTGTGTCACAAAAAGTGATGCAACGGAGGCACAAAAGTGTCGCACGGCCTCATAAATAAGAACCTTAGTGTGTATTTTCTATCCCACCTCATCCTCCCATTTCTCTTTTTTCTTCTGAAAGTCATTCATTTTCTAGATTTCCTTCCTTTGCCTCTTTCTCATTGCTAGTATTTCCTGCATGACTCAGCGTCCTGGGCAGTGTGGGCAGGTCCTTACAAATTCTTCTGAGACCCCTACATCCACAGGTATTCTCACACTGTGCCCTAACATTGTCACTTGCAGACAAGGAATCTGTTTGTGTTCTTTGGATTATGACTGGCACCATGTACATTCCCACCCTTACTTCCCTTCCCTCTGATTTCCTCATTTTTTTCCTCCTCGAATAACTTCTCTAGCCTTCCTGAATTCACCTTCCTTTTTAACTTCCTCTGCTCTATAATCCCCTGCCTGCCGCCTTCCTTCAACACATGATTGTATCCATGTCTTCCTGACCTCTCCATTCCTCTCTCCCCATTTCTTTGAATATGGCCCTCGGTCCATGTTGTCTCTTTGTCCCAGATAATGCTTTCAGTCAATGATTTGGGAGACACAGACAGGTGCCACCATCTGTGAAGACAAATGAATGATGAAAGACATTGACACGGGTGTGAGGCCCACTCACCAAAATGCTCTTCATTGCACCTTGCAGGATTTCAGTAGTGGGCATACATGTCTATAGACCCGAATCAGGCAGGAGACTTCCAATTCTTCAAGCCAAAAATGACTACATTTTGGCTGTCTCTCACCTGAAATTGCTTCTGCTTCAATAGACATCCATGGGGGGAATACATTCTCCTGATTCTTTTTCTTTTTTAATCTTCCACTTTCAGCTTCTAAAATGTTGTCAGGAATGGTAATGAGGTTCCTTCATGCATTGACCAGTTTGAATAGCAAACATAGACCAAACATAGAGAAAGTGCCATTAACATTCTATGGTGACTTCGCTGTCATTCTGTTGGGCCTTTCCACAGCAATAGGACTAATTTCTGGAGTGTTTTTTCATCCCTGCTCCATTGCGTAAATGCTATGTTGCTCTGCAATGTCCATGTGGGACTCAAAGTTTACAGGACACATATGTAAAGGAAGATGTAGGTATTTTGGGAAATATGGTTCACAAAAATTTAGCTCCGTAGGGTGTCGAATTTCAATTATTAACTCCAAAAGGTCCATAGTTTTACAAACAATATTTAGGACACTATATTTATGTCAAACAATATTTTTAAACTTATATTTTGGTCCCAAGCCTTATGATGATGTGCCAATAGCAGAATGGGTGGTACACAATTGCCGATAACATAACGCAACATAACATTGCTTATCCTGCCTAGTGTGAGAGTGGGTGTGTGAAAAATTTAATTTGACAAGGTCAGATTGGATCATTCTCAGGAGGCAGGGATGGCTTTAGGGCGGGAGGTACAACCAGCGCTGACCTGAAGTAGGGGCACTGTGTTTTGCAATAACTTACGATTTAACACCTTTGCTGCGGCGGCTATTCCGCCGCAGCGCTAAGGGGGCGGGGGGTCCGTGCGGCGCGCCCATGCTGGTGACGGAACCGCTCCGTCACCAGCCTCAGTTGAGCTGTGCTCATGACGGAGCGGTTCCGTCATGGCCCCGTCCGCTCAATGGAACGCCCAGCACAGGCGCCGAATCCGCGCTGCGCAGGCGCTGGCGCGGCGAGCGGGCCATGGCGAAACCGCTCCGTCAGCAGCACAGCGCTACCGCGGCTGATGACGGAGCGGTTCCGTCATCAGCATCGAAGGAGTTAGAAGCACCTGCTGATTCTTGTGTGCCCAGCTTTCAGGCAGCAATAAAAATGTTAAGATAACTCTTGTGATTAATGTTCCTGTTGGAGAGAGAGATCAGAGCTTTGTCTAGTGGCAGTTTTGACTCACCATAAGGTAGCGCAGCGGGTTAATCTGCCTGCTGCAAAGAAAAGGTCTGTATTTTATGTGGCTAGCTGAGTGGATTAGTAAAGCCGTCCTTTACCAGCGCTTTAAAACAAATGAAATGTATGTGAGAGAGGGGTTACAGAGAGATGAGTGGCCCTTTTGCTTGTTAGTAGTGAGGGAATCCGTGGGAAAGGTCAGGGGGGGCAAAAAAAAGATTGTTGCATCGGGCACAAGAAGCGCTAAAGCTGGCCCTGTCAGGAGGAGGGGTCGCATGTGGTGGCAAAGTAGCAATGCATGACGGGAGCATTAACTAGTATTTATCTGTAACGGATATCAGCCCCAAGTAAAGCTATGTGCTGTACAAAACAAAAACAAAAACAGACAACACTAAAGACTAGCACACCAAATCCCCTCTGCAGCTAGTGCTTTGACATCAGAAAAGCTCTACTTAACCAGGATCTTGTACTGAGCTTTATTTTATTGACTGAGCCGGTTTCCATTCAAGCAGAAGCATACAGTAGTCAGCCCACAAAATAAATGATTGTCTGTACATGGTTGCGCTGACAGTCCATGACATGAAAAATGGCGTCCCCCGCCACCGCGTGCATGTAGCAGAAGGCATTAATCGGCCCAGCCCACGTCCCTTCTCTATGACAGCCCTCTATTTCTGCTACTGTCCGTGCCCCTGCCCATCATTCATTATATTTGATGGGGCTCCGGGGAGAAAGGTGTCTCAGCGCTTTGCCAAGAGAATTTAATCTCCGCTGTCTCGCGCTCAATCACTCCTAATAGCTCTTCTGGCGCAAGTTCAGAGCGGCCTTTTTGGAAGAGACAGCCAAGGTATTTTACATGCATGCATCATTTTTAAATGCCACATTTTTAAATGAAGGCAGGACGTCGAAGAAGGACACAGAGTACGTGCTGTACGGTTTCCCGCACCGACGCTGACGTGTTCAGTCCAGGAAAAGACTTATTTCCGGTTAAGCAATCGGGAGCCCTGAAATACGCCGTTTGTCATTGAACAAATGCAATGACTGCACTCCACTCTAGAATAAAAGTGTAAAGCTAGACAATTTTACTACCCAACTGACCCGGTTCTTTAAAAGGGAGGAGTATAACTGTACCCAGCAGTTTACAACCCCACATGCTTAAAGTTTTACACATTTTGGGAATTCAAAAACTTTTTCCACCAGGAAAACTGGGACTATTGCAGATTTCAGGCGCACTCATGGAAAACTTTTCCTAAATTTGAAATTGTGACTATTTGGAGATGGCGGCAGATGCATATGTATGCAGCGCCAAGTGTGCTAGCCGAAATGCCATTTGTGCAACTTGATTTTTTTCTTCATTTTTTTCTGCTGGTGGATAATGTTTTTCATTGTGGAGACACTTCTTCGCGTATGCTCCCACCAGTTTTCGGGGTATACCTTTCATCCTCCCATCCTTAAAATGTGCTAAATTAATGGCCACATAAGGTGCTTGGAAATTGCACACTGACTTTCTGCGGTCAATCCTTTTGCAACAAATTTACATCTCTTTGCAAATTCTCAAGTCACAGAGGGGTTGCAGAGTGACCAACTTTATTAATATAATGTTCCTTTAATGCCCCCTCCGAATTACAAATCGTATTTGGTTGCAAAATCTGTTTTTTGAGCCTGCAAGACTTTTCCAACTCTCAAAATTGGTTAAAAAAAGCAATTTTTCTGCCACAAACCCTGTGATCATATTTTTTCTACCACAGGGTTTGTTAGTACAAAATGAATTCGTACATCTGGTTGCTACTGCTCGAAGAGCCAGGTCTTGAGTAATCTCCTGAAGGTTAGTAGGTCTGCGGTCTGCCGTAGGAATATGGCGGGTGTTCCAGGACTTGGTGGCGAGGTAAGAGAAAGATCTGCCGCCGGTGGTCGCTCTTTAGATGCGGGTGATGGTGGCGAGGGCGAGATCGGCGGAGTGGAGCTGGCGGTTCAGGGTGTAGAAGGAGAGTCGTCTGTTGAGGAATGGTGGTCCGTTGTTGTGGAGTGCCTTGTGTGCATGGGTGAGGAGCTTGAAGGTGATCCTCTTATTGACAGGAAGCCAGTGGAGGTCTCTCAGGTGGGGTGTGATTTGGCTGTGGCGGGAGATGTCGAGTATCAGGCGTACAGAGGCGTTCTGTATGCGTTGCATTTTTTTCTGCAGTTTGGCAGGTGCCCTCGCGTAGAAGGCGTTTCCGTAGTCCAGCCTGCTGTTGATGAGGGCCTGGGTGACCGTCGTTCTTCTGGCTGTGGGGATCCACCTGTATATTTTTCGGAGCATGCGGAGGGTGTTGAAACAGGAGGATGAGATGGCATTGACTTGCTTGGTCATGGAGAGAGTTGAGTCAAGGATGAATCCCAGTTGCGTGCGTGGTCGGTGGTTGTCTGTGCGGCACCCAGTGCGGTCAGCTCTGGAACACCCAGTCACTGCACCTCAGGGTAGTAGATGCGCACACACACATTTTTTGTATGAGTAAATCCTTTTCAGAAGTGTAAAAAATACTTTACTGAATTACCAATGTCATTTTACACTTCTGAAAAGGCTATTTGCATGTGTAATCTAAATATACATGTGCAAATCACAATTTATTATAACAATATTTTAGAACGTGCAACTGAGTTTTATTCATTAGATAATGCATCAACCACAACGCATTTTAATGTCACTTTCTGTCAAAAACGATGGAGGTACAGGTCACTCACCTGCAATATTACGAGGGCAAAAGAAGACTGTTTTTCTGCCACCAATTCCACCCTTGGGAAAGTCAAAGGAAAGTTATGCTGCCCTCGTAAATGCAAAATGAAAAATTGATGGACAGAATGTTGAACGATGTCAAACATTCACCCCAGTATAGAGATCTGGGCCTAAATCCATCGTTTTTTGCTCCCTATGCTATTCCAGTTTAAACCCAGCCATATGCAAATCAGTCTTGACCCTGCTCCTCGTAAATTAAGTCAGACAGGCCTGACAAATTTATGCATGCTTGCTAGTCCACCTCACACTTTGGCTGTACTACCTCTGTGCAGAATGCCATGTATAATCATGGCGGCCTTGCAAGGAATCCCACAAAAAGTGGTCCTCGAGTGCTGGTAGAACTTTTCCAGCTTGTTAGAGCCACCTCTATTTTTGGTACTAGGAGTGGTGAATATTCCTACTACCCTTCAATTCCATCATGCTCTACAGTATGATGTTATGTCTGTCAGACTTTCCCCTAAAATACTTCTCGCCCTACTGGTGGGAGACACTCCTGGGGGGTAAAAGTCTTTCCTCTGTGGTGAGGATCTCCAAATGGTGAGGACCTTTCTCTTCCCATGTGTTGGAGGTGTGACCTTCACTGCACTCAGGGACGTCTTAAAGATTTTGAGGGCCCTGGGCCAAACATAATTGAGGGCCCTGTGCTCAGAAATACTCAGAATTTTGCAACCATGTTTAACCCAATCACATCCTTGGAGAAGTTTGTTGAATCAATAACAATTGTCTTCCTTGACCAGCCTACATGTTGGCCCAACCCTGGAGCAAACAGTTTCCGGCCAGCACCAGAGAAATAGAAAGATTATAGGCCTGTAGAATCCTGCTGCATGTGGTGCTGTGGATTGGTGTCCCACATTTTGGGCTTGTGCATATGGAGGGTATTCTTTTTGCTTACTGCACTCTATTCCCTGCTTGGGGTGGAAAAGTGAATCTGTGTCTTGTGGCATTAGCTGTGATCACACCAGCCCAATAGCAGCTCCACATGGGTGTTGCATTCATGGAGTGACCATATAACTCCTCCCCACTGTAAATACATACCTGACCTGCCTGCCATAAAAAGAGAAAGACGGAGGGTCTGACCACGCCTTCTACCTACACTCTATGTTATTACATTGTAGCTAGTCGGTCGGAACCATTTGGGTATATGGTGCTGATGGGTGCTTTTGTTTACTGCACCTCCTGTGCATGGAGTAAAAGGTATTTAGTCAGGAGGTAGCAAGCTCCAAAAGGGCGAAGCAGTCACAGAGGGGCCACACCATGCCAATTATTACTCCACGGTAACATGGCTGCCAAGATTTCAGTTTGCTTATGTGCAACATTTCCAAGTCTTGACAGTACTTATGTGTATTATTTCAAAGCTTTATATGTGACACTATGAGTGACTCTTTAGAGCAAGTAGGAGTTAAATACATATTATAACATACCCCTTATGAGGACTATAATGATCTAGAAGCTGCTTTAAAACAGTTTCAACACTCCTGAAGTGGTTATTTTAGGGCAATAACCTATTCCTTTCTAAACATGATACTGGCCACCTTACATCTATGGTACTTTACCTCAATGTTCTACACTATGTGTGCCTTTCACCCTGTACTAGTAGAAGATTTTAGACCATGTCCGGGAGAACAAGTCATATCAAATGTACAAAAATAAACATGTATATTTGCAGATGTTGACCATCCCCGACAGCAGGGCTTCCCAAGCCTTTTAGAAACTCAACACAATATTTAGAAAGACAAAACGTTCATGAACCACCTTAGTTTGATGACATGACGCGGGGGCTATTTTTTAATTTTATAACAGCAATTGTTCGTAAACGTCATGGCCTTGACCACGACATTCGATATGAGACTGTGGCCAAGACATTAACCTGGCCATAAAAGTGGCAGATGGTGAACTGCACTAGCTGGAACACTTTTCAGTGTCAGGTGCTGGCCTGAGGCATCCGTTCAATAAAATCACAAGGCTTCTGAAAAATCTTAGTGTTGATGTCAGTGATATTAGCAAATTTGAGAAACCACTTCTGCAGCAGGGTATAGGGTAAGTGGGATAAGGCCTCCTATCAATTTTTGTATTAAAGCGAGGCCCAGTGATACATTTTGGACTAAATAACGGCAATCAATATTTATAGCTATGTCTATTTATATATATATAGATAGATATATAGATAGATAGACAGACAGATAGACAGATAGACAGCTAGATAGATAGATAGATAGATAGATAGATAGATAGATAGATAGATAGAGATAGATAGATAGATAGATAGATAGATAGATAGATAGATAGATAGATAGATAGATAGATAGATAGATAGATAGATAGATAGATAGGTAGATATAGCGATAGATTTAGATTTCAGTTTTATATAGGGCGAGCACAGCCCAAGGGCATTGGATTTGGATCCCTTTTCATGAGAATCAGATTACATTACACAATATCATAATCATATTATTATAAGCACAGGAGATTAAGTGATTTGTCCAGGATAAAAAGGATGTTGAGCCAATGCCTTGACTCAAACTTGGTTCCCCAGATTCAAAGTCGGTGGCTCTGGCCAATAGACCACGTCCATATTTCTCAATTTATAGGGAGAAAGTCCTACACGTGGTATGGTTGTGTATGATCATTGATACTGAGCACATTCTATTTGAAATAGCTTTGTGAAGATAATACCCAGCAGCAACAAATACTGGAAGGTTCAAACAGAATCTTGCTTGGGAATACTTGCAAGGGTTTGTTTTAAAAACCAGATTTAGGGGCATTGTTCAACATCTTTGCACATGTGCACTAACAAGGCTACTCATTTTAAATATTATTTAAATATAGACCAGGGCTTTAGCAGCCCACCACAAATCTGCGTGTAACCTACCAGTAAGTCCTGAGATACAGTTTGGGAAAGAATGCCCTACAGACTTTCACTGCTATAGTGTCTTTGTACTGTGAGTACCACGAGCTTTGCACACTTCCAAAGGACAGCCAGGTAAATAAAGGGGCCATGCTTAGCCTCTGGCAGTGATATGTAATACCAGTGGTCCAATCGGAGCAATCCACTAAACGAATAAGGTTTCAATGAATAAACGCATCTTAATTAGTTCGCAATTGCCCCAACCCATATAAATTCAAGATGCGAGGTGGGTACTATTTTTGACATAAGGGAGTTTGTAAAATTGTTATAAACTTAACATCACCCACAAAGAAAACACATTCAAATGTATAAATGTTTCTGTATTTTGAAAAACACCAAATATAAAGACATTATATACATATATGGTTACTCCAAAGAGATACACGAAGGGGTGCTTAGGAAAGAAGTGTTTGTGTGTGAATTGTTTTAGATGAAAAAGGAGAGAGGAATTAAACCTATTACGTATATCATGTGGTTTACACATTAGCCTGTTCGTAATAACTTATTATCCAGTATAAGTACAGTCTCATCTAAAATGAGGCAATCGTATCATTCATAATTGCCCCTTGGTGGAACTAATTTACAATACAGGCTGTAGGAAATGTTGACGTTTTGACCCAGCAAGATGTGGGTGTGGGGCAATCTAAGCCTCAAACGCGGGTCTTCATGAGGACTGGATACCCATATAGAATGGGGAATAACCTAATGAAGAGAAGGGCATTAGCCCCACTTATAAAAAACAAATGCTATTGTGTGTGTCTAATGGTGTTCCTAATGTTCACACATTCTCACCTGAAAAACTCGTCCGATGTCAAGACTGCAGAATGAATCATTGGCTCCTGGGCAATAGTGGATTTAATCTAATCCTGGGGATGCAAGGATATAACCAACCATAATTATGGAGTTCAACATTGGAACATCCCTGTCCATTATTGTCAAGAATTAAATACTGGCTCACCTTGAAGCAAAAAAATTGTGTCAGTCTTGAAGTAAGAGTAACGTGTATCATCTT
Organism: Lissotriton vulgaris; assembly: GCF_964263255.1. Classification (NCBI taxonomy): domain Eukaryota; kingdom Metazoa; phylum Chordata; class Amphibia; order Caudata; family Salamandridae; genus Lissotriton; species Lissotriton vulgaris. The sequence goes on from NC_141696.1 coordinate 484,535,700, forward strand.
GAACCACGAGTCAGTTGATGTCCTTGCAGTAATAAAGACCAAACACGAGGGGGGATTGTTGCAGGGGTTTTGTTTTAAAACCAGATTGAGGGGCATTGTCCAGCATCTTTGCACAGGTACACAAACAAGGCTAATCGTTTTAAATATTGCTTAAATATAGGCCAGGGCTATCGCGGGACACCACAAATGGGTTGAGAGACCTACCAGTGGGTCCTGACCTACTGTTTGGAAAACACTGCCCTACAGACTTTCGCTGCTATAGTGTCTTTGTACTGGGAGTACCGTGAGTTTTGCACACTTCCAAAGGACAGCCATGGAAAAAAAGGGGCCATGCTTGGCCTCTGGCAGTTGGCAGCCCCAGGACCTGATTTAATGCTGAGCATAACAGGAAAAGTCCGGAAGGAAGTGCCGGAATCAAAGGAGGATCAACGTGTGACATCCCTCCCAACCATACTCTGTACTATCCCTGAGGTGAAGGAAATTACATTAACAAAATTGTATTTGTGAACCCTAGCCATCTTTCCTTGTGGTTACATACCAGAAAATCCCTGATAACCCTCTCCCCCTCGTTTACCCTCTCCATTCTTAACTTTGCTATACATGCCTCCCTCTCTTCTTTTGTCATCTCTCTGCTCACCACTTTCCCGTGCAACCTTCCTCCCTTCACTCTCACTCTCCCTCACCCTCTGTCTTTCATTCTCTTCTTCTATCCACTTGGTCCATCTTTCCTGCCACCACCATCTTCACCTTCTATTTTTCCTTTAGCTCGCTACTCTCTCTTCTTTCACTCACCCTCTTTCCTTTACTGTTTCTCTAGCTTCGTTTCTCTCCCTCATCCAAATGTTCTCTCTCATCTACCTTCTATTGTCTTTCCTTCTCCCTTCATCGTTTTGTCTTTCTTCCCATCTTCTGCCTCTCCTTTCTCCTTCTATGTCATTCCATAGTGCCCTTCTCTATGCTTTTATATTTATCTCCCCTCCTCTAATCTCTATTTTTCCATACTCACTTTTTCTCTCACTCTTCTATTTTATCTTCAAACTTTAGTCATCCTGATTTTGACCCTTTGATTCTCCCTGTCCCTTATCTTCTGTCTGAATGTCTGTCTTCTCTTTAGGTTTCTCTCCTCGCTTCTCCTCTCGTCTTCTCTAGTCTCCATTTCACTCTCTCATCTTTTTACTACTCTCTCATCAATTGGTCTCTCCCTCAACCCCTTCTTCTATCTAGTCTTTCTAATTTTCTCTTCCTCCCGTCATTAGGTCTCGCCTACGCAGTGCGCATGCACTGCTTAGGATAAAGACCTTTAGCCATCGGCACAGCTTTGGGGGCAAAAATGTGCATGCGTTGCATTGCTTCCATTGGCAATGCGTGCTCGTCGAGCAATTCCCTTGCAGGAGCGAGCTTTCAAACCATATGTTTGTAATTAACTTGCTCGCTCCCGCAAGGGAAACAGGCCCAGGCTCCCTCCTCTATCCCCTCCCCCTGCTTCTACGTGAGGCGCGCACTTGTGCTTGTTTCCCATTCACACCCGACGGGTTACTCTGCGACAAACGTCCTGATACTGTTTATTACCGAGCACATCAGACACAATAAATATCCAAGATTTTATAGCAAACTTCATACTGAACTTTTATACCACAGAAACAGCCATTTAGCGAAATTCTAAGCGCTACCAACATCGGTACATGAATGAGGTATGGTGCCAAACAGCAAGGTGATATGCCCAGGATCACACACTATGGTCAAGCGAGGTGCCAGGAGCAGAACACAAGCCTTGTTGTTCCATAGTCAGCAATTTACCTAATTTCTTGGAATCTCTTCCCTACGCCGTTCAAAATGTTACAAGAGTTTGTAAATTATGCACAGAGCCAGCTATGTAACCAACGGCGTAACGTTATTTTGCAATAAAGAAACATATTTTTAAAAGCATTACATTTTTAGTAGGAGCCATATTATCGAAAAGCTATATTCCCTTCTAAACTAAACATGGAAAATCTTACATCGTTGTTCCCAGTTGCAGGGCCCAAATACGTCCGAAGCTGTTTAAATAAAACAACAAATACTGCAATAATGGGTATTTATTAAATCGAGCAAATGTCTCAAACAAACTGGTGAGAGCATTGTGTAGATAAGCTACATGTTCAACATGTATGTATCTGTTGTACATACACAGAAGTGCTGCTGTCAGCATCCATTACGGACAAAAAAAGTATGTATGTCTTCTTTAAATCACAAAACGCCCAAGCCTAGAGCGTATTTTTACTCCCAATAAACATGCTAAAAACACGAGACCATCCACTGATTTGAGCTGGCGCAGGGCTGTGCATTTTCAGAGCACACCCAGAAAGCATGGCCATTTAAAAAGTGCAATCCTTTGGTGACAGAACAGCCAGATAGCCCGCAGGGTTAAATCAACAACTCACCTGATCGGGTTTGTGTAAATCCAGTAGGGAGCTCCTGAGTTCCGAGTTTGCTTTCCACGGTCACAAGATTGCACAGTTGGAGGCAGGGAAGCGCTGCTCTTTCCGTGCGGCGCAGGGCCCGTGTGCTCGTCGCAGTAGCAGGATGTTGCAGAACCGGGAGGGCCCTGCAGGGAGCTGCTCGGGGGCCACATGCCCCTCGCACACAGAGCATAACTCAGGGCCCTGCACGGACACCACGGACGGGAGCGAGTGCTGCGCTGAGCTGCTCTCTGGGTTCGCCATGGAAGGTGCAGCCTGGAAGCCACGAGTCAGAATCTGCTGCAGGCTCGGACAGCCCCACGATCTCCACCTCACAATGCTTTTGCAATCGACGAGCAGCACTGCCGGGCAAGAGCGAGGATCCTACCGCTGCAGTAGACGCCCAAGCGCCGAGCACTCCATTTTGCGCAACTCTTCCAGAGCCACCATGTTTATCTTGAGCAACCTCAATCAGACATCTGGGACCAGTGAGTCCTCTCCAGGTATGGGGGTGCAGTAGTGGTGAATCTATTGGGCACTGCCTGCGGTGCGACGCTCCCAGGCTTTTCCATACCATTCTGAGCCTAGGAGGCGCACCCGCCCCCTCCCCCCCAACCTCGCGGCTGCCTCCCTTTTTGCCAAGGCTACTCACTAACTCCCATGCTCACTTCCCCGGACCTTCTCCTTGCAGGTCGTGGATACCGATACCCCTGTGGTCCAGAGGCTGTGCACGCATCTTACAATCTTTCGTTCGCCTTTGGTTTTGTGGCTGCATCCCCCCTCTGACTCTACTCAACGGAATCCTGCTCTCTGAGTTCCTCTTCTGGACTCTTGACTTTGGTGACTTTTCTGCATCCCGCCATTTTTGGAAATGGTCTCCATTTATACCCCCAACCCGGACCCGCAATTTTGTTTGACCTTTATTCCGTTCCTTCTTCCCTTCCCACTCCTCCTGGTGACCCTCAATAGTTTTTCTCTTTTTGCTGGACTGCCTTAAATATATATATATATGTATATATGTATTATATAATTGTCCAAGCCTAATCGCTGTTAAAATGTAATCCTGTGTGAATTTACTACTTGTATATATAGAACTCTAACCACTAGTATATGTAGTAGACCTTTGTACTTACTACCATTCCTATGTGATTTTAGAGATTATCTGTTTGTATCTTTCCTTGAGTGACTTTACAACTTGTACATGTGAAATGTTTTTCTGTTTATATCTCTTCTTTGATTGACTTTAAACCTTGTACGTTTGCATTTTTTTTCTGTTTGTATCTCTTATGTAACTCACGTAATTCAAAGTCCTTATGTATCGCAACTGGTTCTTTTGTAAAGCGCTCTGACACCTTTAGGTAATGTTCGCGCTATATAAATATGCATTAAATAAAATTAAAATAAAATACCTGGCGTAGCCCTTTGGCCCTCCACCTCTCCTGGTTACTCATTAATGGGGCTGTGATGTAACCTCAGCGTGTGGATCCCGCCATCAGCATTCCTCGTCCCTCCGATCCCGGCGCAGCCTGCGCGCGGCACCCACGCCCGGGAGAAGGCACATTTACATTAAGCGTGGCACACGCTGCCAGCAGTCTGCAATTGCATAATCCGCTTCTGTTCGCACGCTAACTTCAGAATTATCATGGGCGTAGAAAAGATGTCAGGGGACCTAGTGCCATAAAAAGAATTGAGCTTCTATGCCCTGGTTTGATAGTATGAAGCAACCAGTAATTGGGTGCAGTGAGCCCTGGTGTCACTGCACCTGCTGCACTATTTCTATCCACGCCCACAGAGACTTCCTTAGGCTTCAACATATGTGATTAAGGTGTTAGTCAGGAAAAGCGACTTTACCCACGCTTTTTTTTTTTAAAGATTATTCTTGGTTTTACAATGATGCTATATAATTTGTGGTTGACGCTATATAAAATGCGAACAACTAGGTTCAATGTCAGACACAACCCGACACATGGCCACAGGTACACATGCACGTCAGAATGAATGTTCTCGCCCTGGGTTGACAATGTGCTTTGTAGTGCTCGCTTACCACTTGCACTGAAGTTTCTCTCAGACAATAAACCAGTGAGAAAATCAGTGATTGCTCCAGTTCCCACAAGAACCTCAGATATTGGTAAATGTTGATGTCTTCACTAGTTAATAATTGTGCGGGTCCTAGTTATATAGGAATGTGGAACAATTGTTGGACTGCTTCCCATGAGTATGGTGATTAACTGGCATGGGTGCAAATACAGAACGGTGAGGGTAAAAAGTCAGGACAAAGGGTCCAAATTCAGGACAAAAATTCAGGACAGGACACATCAAAGGAGGTCGCGTAATAGTATATAAGTAATCCCATCTATATCCAAACATATTTATCCATTCGCAAACCTATCCATCATGTATCCTTCCGTCCATCATTTCACTCATTCATCCCTCCATCCACATTTTCACTCATCCATCCACCCTTTCACCCTATCCATCCGTACACTCATCATCCACTCTTTCACCCAACCATCCACTCATCCATCCATCCAGCCATTTATCCACTCATCCATCAAGCCATTTACCCTTTCACCCATCCAGCCATCCTTCCACTTACTCATCCATCCACCCAGTCACTCATCCTTCCACCCATTCACCTTTTCAGTCATCCATCCAGCCTCCCTTTCTCTCTCCATTGACCCTTTCGCTTAGCCATACTTCCTCCCATCCATCCACCCATCCTTCTACTCATCCACTCATGAACCCATCCATTGGCCCTATCACTCATCCATCATTTCACTCATCCATCCACCCATTCACTCGCCCATCATCCACCCTTTCACTCATCAATCCATCCTTTTGCTTATTATCCATCTATTCACCCTTTCATTCATCCATTCACCCTTCATTAATCCATTCAGCCATCCACCCATCCCTTCACTTACTCACTCGCCCACCTTTTGATATTAATTATGAGCTGAGCCTTTGGCTGCAGAGTTGCAGACAGAAGAGGCCTATCAAGAATTTCACCCTTGCTTTAGTTCAAAAAGCAAGGAGTGGGGTGGGGGAGGGTTCACTATGCCCCTGCATATAGGCAATCTGAATAAGTAGAAGGCATGAGTCATGCATGATGCACAGTGCCATGCCATGAGGTGACTGTGACATGGTGTTGTTTCCAGGGCTTTAAGCAGGATGAAAAAAGGGCGGGGGGCTCCCAAAAGGGGGCGTTTGATGTAATTAAGAATGTGGCTTAAAACACCTACGCTAAAAATCTCTGCTTAGCATAGTGTACCGCCCGACTGGTATTTTGCCTCTTCTGTTATTGTATCCAGATATATCACACAAGTTACGTTACACCTACAACAAGCCAGAACTATTGGCTTTGTCAATGGTTGTTAGATGCATAAAATAAAAATGCACCAACCATGGCTTCGTTGAATAAAACATTGAAACTGCACTTTTCTGAAATGATGAGACAGAAAGAATTCTAGCCCCTTCTTTTAGAGGATTGGGCAAGCAAGAGGAATGCGCAGATTGCACACAGTAAGGTTTCAAAAAGGGGAAGGGACCGTAGACCAATGGTGATCGATAAATATACGCCGGCCAAGAATGGCCAAATATATATGACTTTTATGGATCTCTCGGACGCCTTCGATTGTGTCACCTATGCGAAGTTCTGGACAGTTATATACAGTCTTTATACGTCAGATGTACTCATAGGTCTCAGCTTGAGTTCGGTATGAAAGGGGTGGGGAGTAAGCATGAGCGAATTTTGCGGATCTCGCGTTCGCGAATTTTGCGGATTTGCGGATTCGCAATCCGCAAAATCCGCGAATTCCCGCGAATTTGCGGATTTTTTTTTTTGTGTTCGCCCGTGTTTCTGCCAGTTCGCGAGGGTTTTGTACACTTTCGCAAATTGCGAACTTACCTGTCGGGTCGCAAGTTTCGCGAACTTGTTGTTTGTACGTGTCCAGCCTGTTTGGGACACTCTTCTTCATCACTGCCACTCTCTGTCACCACTGCCACTCTCTGACTACTCATGCCACCCTCTGGCCCACCCATGCCACCCTCTGTTTCATCACCACACCCTCTGGTTGTCCAGTGTACATTATTTTCGGCAAAGCAAAGCACACCTTCCCTGCCTCAAGTGACCTGAATTAATTTGGGGCTGATTCATGCGTCACAGAATATTTTTTTAGCTGGCACCTGCTTCCTTAGTGCGCCCTGATTAGTGATCTTTTGCACTTGCTAAGTGCTTTCATTGTTGCAAAACTAGTTACAACACCTGCCCTGCCCCAACTGACAATAATGAATTAGGGGCTGATTAATGGATTTTAACTTCCAGCCTGGCTCCTGCTTGTCTCCCTTAGCTGTAATTCAGGACCTTTGTGGCATATGTGTAACTATTCTGAGGTTCAGAGCAGGGTCACATAATAGTTTCAACTGGCAACTGAACTCTGGAGGGGCCCCTCAGGAAGCACTCCAGGAAATGGCTACTAATGATGAGCCTGAACTTTTGAACCTGGTAAGTAGTTACTTTCAGTTTTGCTAAGATCGTATTTCTGCAATTTTGCACTTATTCGCGGGGCGCGAACTCACGCGAACAGTGCGAGCAGTGCGAGCAAAATCCGCTGCTCGCGGATTTGCGGATTTTGCGGGAAATTCGCAAATCTCGCGGATTGCGGATTTCCCGAAAATCCGCAAAATCCGCGAGCGGAACGGATTTTCCGCCCATGCCTAGTGGGGAGTGTACAAGGCCCGTTGAGATTCGAAGGGGTGTTAGGCAAGGTTGCATCCTGATGCCCTTTTTGTTTTCAATTTGTACTCAAGGGGTGAAGGCTGCTCTCTCTGGTTCTACTAAAGATGTGCCTCATTTTAACTCAGTCCCCATGCCAAGTCTTCTTAATGCCGGTGACGCTGGGCTAATAGCAAGAACTGGGCAGACGTTTTCAGAAACATATAGAGGTTTACACAAAATGTATGAAAGTTTGGCTCTTCATGCAAATGTAAAATCTTTTGTATTGGCTGTAGGGGTCCGTCCTAGGAAACTCCCAATTTTCCATATTGATACACACAGGTAGGAGGTGGTGGACACATTCTCTTATCAAGGGATTCTGTGTGAAGCAAACACACATGGAAGAATATGATAATTGACAAACCCTTTTTACAACAAAAAAAAATGAGGGCCCTCTTTAGTTTTATCAAGAAACTTGGACATAAAAGAGGTGTACGCGGTGAAAGCTATCTCAATTGCTACTTATGGGGTAGTGGTCCGGGGGAGGGTGGATATAGATTCCTTGCACTGCCTAGAGGATGGCTTTTACAAAAGGCTTCTAGGCTTCCCATGCAGCTGCTATCATTTCAATTGCCACATTGAACTAGACGCCCCTTACCAGTCAGACATAGAGCATTTAGCACCTATCTTATTGTGCATTGGATATGGAGGAGGGGGACCATTAACTTGAATCAGATCATCCTGAGAGATTGTTTAAAACTGGATTTTGCACACACGATTAAATGGTCTTAAATACTTTTTAAGCATTTATGTATTTTTTCACTTTATATGCTGTGGAAATATTGCTAATTAAGAACTTTGACTGACTGAGTGCTTTGAAGAAGCCAATCAATGGCAAGCAATTAGTAAAGTGCACAAAAGACTTACGCCTACCTTAAACAAGCAATGGCATAGCCAATTTGTCTCGCTTTTGGAACTTATAAGTATTTAGTTATGCAGCACAATGTCCTTGGTGCAACAACATTAACGGTTAAGCACTTATAAGGTCCCAAAGGCGAGACCTATTGGCTATGCCAATGCTTGTTTTTACCTAATATCTAGTCCTTCTCTTGCCTCTCTCTCCCTCTTTGTGTGTCCCCATCACTAATTTTTCTTTTTTCTGCTTTGTTAGTGTTGGCATTTCATATAAAAAAGAAATTCATTTTGGCCAAAAGTCACTCATTTGGACAATATTTATTGGTTCATTAAGCTGAAGAATTTAACTAGTTTGGCCCAGAGTGTGGCCTTACTTTCCATTGCGAGAAATGCAAATTTCTCAAAACAGAGATTGCTTTCTTTGGATATTGTTTTACTCAGCACGGAGTGCAACCGGATCCGCCCAAATTCCATGACATCCAAATGACACCTGCCCCAACCACGGCCACTGGTGTAAGGAGCTTCCTGGGCATGGTTACATACTGTGGATGATTCATTCAAGATCTGACAAGCCTTACTGCTCCTTTGAGGGAACTAACAAAAACTAATGTCAGTTGGGTTTGTGGGCCGGCTCAGGGTCAAGCTTTTCAGGACACCAAGCGGGCTCTTCCTGCTGATACCACTCTGGTGTATTTCAACTTAGCCTGTGAATCTGAATTGTCTGTGGACGCAAGCCCTTCTGGCCCTGGTGCTGTACTGTCACAGAAGCAGGAAGATGGAGCATGGGCTCCTTTGGCTCACGCAAGCAGTGCTATGATGGAGACAGAGGAACAATATTCCCACATCGAAAAGGAAGCCATCGCAGTTCACTGGGGCTGTTGTCAGTTCCATCTTTACCTAAACGGTCAGCCGTTTGTGGCTCATACAGAACACAAGGCGTTGATTCAACTTTTTATGGGCCATTCTTTGAAACCACCACCACATATTGAGAAGTGGATTCTGCAATTGTAAGAGTATCAGTTCCGGGTGGTATATCGACCGGGGGCGCAGAACCCTACTGATTTTCTCTCTAGACACGCACGACCAGCTACGGACAAGGAGGTGCGTGCGGCAAGCGAGATGGAAGAAAATATGAGGCTGGTGGTGGAGCACTCATGCCCTCAACCCATTGCATTGGAGGAGATTGTGAGTGCCACGTCTGAGGATGAGTGCTTACAGCTGGCTATTGCCTCTGTGATGTCTGGGAGATGGTACCTGTTACTGGAGAAGCTACCTTATAGAACTGATGAGGCGCGCACGAACTTGAGGGCACTGCATAATGGTCATGTCGAACTGGCAGTGTCTCCAGAGGGTTGCCTGATGAGAGGCTCTCGTCTAGTAAGCCCTAGGACACTACAGCAGTGGGTAGTTGATTTAGCCCACCTTGCTCATCAAGGGATTGTTAAAACTAAGTCCTGTTTGCGCTGTAAGGTGTGGTTTTCCAATCTTGACAACGTTGTGGAGCGGACAGTTCAACAGTACCCTCTGTGTCAAGCAACTGGCCCTGCTGAACCCCCGCTCCAATCATTCCACCTTATCCCTGGCACAGGGCCAGCGCTGATTTTGGAAGCCTACCAGATGGCCGACATATGTTATTCGTCATTGATGACTTTTCGAACAATCCGGAGGGTGAGGTCTTGGATTCCTTAATGGCGTCTAACACCATGCCACGGCTGGAGAAGATAATGGCCACACCTGGGCTTCTTAAGGAATTGCGTCCAGATAACGGCCCGCCTTATACCAGCCATGAGTTTGCAGAATACCTATTGTCTCGGGGTGTTGTGCATTGGAAGATTATCCCTTGTTGTCCTCAAGCGAATGGGGAGGCACAGCATTTTATGCGTTGTCTGTTCACCTGAGACGCACAGTACTAATCCTTTTGGCCTTCTGCAACTGTCACCCACCCGGTGTCGGGTGTCTCGTTTTCAGAAGCTAATGACGGTTGCCATCTTCTGCTGGAGGCCAGTGAGGATAACGGCCGGGAGAGCTGTGACGGCCGACGCAGGATTGGTAGATACCACCTTCAGCCATGCCCTACAGTATCCTCACGGTCAAAGGTCTTTGTGCTGTTCTGAAGTTCAGTTTTTTCTCTGCTTTTCTCAAGCCTAATGGTTTTGTTTTTGTGTTTTGCTTTGAAGTTCTACACTTTTTGTTCTGTGTGTTTTTTCTTTCTGTTTTTCTTTTTCTCATTCTTTATTTTTGTTGTTATTGTGTTTCTTTTTGTTTAAGGTGAAGGAGGAATGTTATGTATGGTCTCGGCCGGAACTGGGAGTGGCCGTCGTGGGTGTGATGTAAATAAATGGGTCTGGAACCCGTAGCACTGGGTTCTGTGACCACGCAAGCAATTCCATGGTGTGTGTGTCAGTTGTGGATTTGCAGTGTACCTGCGCGTTTCGTGTTCCAGGGCACAGTCACCATGCAACACTCTGCAGCAGTAACACCCTTCACTGCCTTTAATGTAACTTCAAAGAGTCTCGCTATTCTTTCACAGTCCCACCATTTCAGAACTGAAGTATTTTCAATATTATACTACGAAGTCATGGTTGTTGCTTATTCATGTTATAACAGTACTTGCTTGTAAGTGTAATGTTACTTGCTGTATTATATATCTGGTTGTAATGGCAGAAGTGGCAAAATACCAGTGAGACAGCACACTATGCTAAGCATGGATTTTCAGAATAGGTACTTTTAAGCCACGCCCTTAATTACAACGGTCATGCCCCTTTGAGAGACCCACCAGTTTTTTCATCCCACTTAAAGCCCTGCTGACAGCGGCCAAAGAGACGTAATTTAGATATTACTGGTGAGTTGTGACGTCAGAATTATGCAAACGGAGCTAATAAAACTTTTTATTGCATCACGTTGAAACTGTTCGATGAAGAAAACGCATTCAGAAAAATTGCAAAGGTTTATCGACAGTTATCAAATATTTCTTGCAGCAGGCCCTCTGTACGAGTCCTGCTGAGCTTGTCAGACACTCGGCACGCTCATTAGGCATGAAGACAGAGTGAAAACAGAAACAGCCATTAACATGACAGCCTTCCTGTGTGGTAGAACTCTATTAGGGAAAGGTGCCATGTAAACAGCTCTGCCTCATACTGTAAAAGCAAGATTGGCGCCAAAGCAATTTCTACCTCTCATTGGTGAGAAAATTAATTTATCGAGTTAACTAGAAATTCAGAGCAGTTTTTGATGGCCAGGCATTTCACCACGAGTCCTGAAACCTATGGACGTTCCAAGTGTTAGAAAGGAAATGCTATAATTAACACATTTCAGCTTTTTTTGTATTATTTAAGAGATAGATGTCTCATGCTTGGTATGGTAATAGTATCACACTGTTAAAATGTAATTAGAAAACATTTTGCAGACTCGCGTCAGTCTCACTTTTTTCAGTCTGACTAGAGACAGCTTTATCTGTTAAAATGTTCAAGTGACCAACCAAAAATATATACAGAGGGCCCATTTCTGGCCTTGCTTGCTAAAAGGTTTGTTAACATTTTATATTAGCTAAATGCGTGTTTATTTTTTACAATTATGCTTTAAGTGACTCTGGAAGCATGACTCTTTCCAGTTCTTACCTCGAAACACAATAATATTGTTGTGATGATGACCTGGGTCAGTGCAGATCAACACTTTACAGCAGCCTTCAAATCTCAACTCTACAGCAGTAGCTATTTCTGTTTCTATCCTTGCTTTAGAGTGCATTCTTTCAGAACAAACCTTAAGGTGTTCATGTTCCTCTGATATAGTGCTTACAGCACTCTAAATTGTATGGGTGCATTATACTCATGGATCAAATGTACTCACATATATTTTATCGTTTGTGGTGTTTCATGACTAGTACGATGCATTTATTCAAGTCATATAAGCATTAAAATGTTGTATGCACATTTCAGTAGGATTTGTATATATTAGTAAAGCCTCTAATTCCTGTAGGCATAATGTGCAGGATTAAATTATACTCATAGAATGTAACTGTGTATCGTTTAAGTTGCCTGCACTGTCCCCTTGGTTGCACAAGAAATGATAAAATGAATCCTTTTTGTATTCGAAGATAGTATGTTCTCATCCTACTGCAGGTGCAGGAATTCGACCTCGTTATTCTTAGATTTAAGGAGATAACCGGAATGTCTTTGAAGAAGACTAGAAGGCGAAAAGGGAGGATGTCTTTTGTGTCTGGCTGATCTGGGAACCAAGGCCACCGGAATGGAGCTGAACAGCACGGCTCCTGTGGAAAAGTACAGAATTGTTGCAATTGAAAAGTTTATTCTGTCACGTATTGGGGGGATGAACATTGGTTTTTTGTATGATATGCAGGGACAGATTCAGGAGACTTCTGCAATTTGGGAGGAGAAGGAGCATCTTAGAGCGAGCTCCATAGCCTTAAGCTATCCAACCTATTTGACGTGAGTACTTCTTAGGAAGACAACACTTGCTTACCCCTTTCGGGTATGATACAAGGGAGATAGGCAGGATCCTCATTGAGGGCAGAGTAGGGAAAGATAACTTCTGTTTTCTTCTCAATGAAAAGAGAATTGGACTCAGCTTTTATTCTGTGTTGCATCTTGATTTTGGAGTTCATCACATTATGCCTTTTATGCCGAATTAATTATATTCGTAGACTCTGCTCTGTATTGATTTTTATGTACCTCTATACTCTGTTATTAAGGTGTGGTCAATTATTTTTGGACTTATAATAAACCCATCAAATGAAGTCCAGAGTCTGTGGTCCTGTAACCCATGATTAATTTGTAAGTATAACCTTGAATTGTTTTGCTCCCCTCTACCACTTTTAGCAGGCAAATAAAAAAGACCATCAGTATTGGATTAGGTGGGTAAGGCAAGGAGCAAATTCACCGTAATCACCTCCTTCTCTGCCCACGTAGCTCCCTACTCAATAGTTCCACTAATTCTTCTTTCATTTCAGCTCGTGATTTAAGCTATATTTAGATCTAGCAGTGTCAAGCCCTCTTGTGTTTTTTTAATGATTTTATAGCCACATACTGCTTGGTATTCCCTCGCCTTTTCTGTCAACTCAAAGTTTCCCTAATAATTTTTCTATTCTAGTGCCACACCCTTCTCCGCCCCTTCACTCCTTTCAATAGTTTCACTACAATTTCTTGCACTTTAATTACTTGCCAGAGCATGATGAACAGTTTTCAACCACTTCATCCATTATAGCGCTACGTGAGGATAGTGTGTTACTAGAAGGCACTTTGCAGCACCACAGACCGTTGCTAGATGGAGTTCTGGCTGGCTGGAAAGATGGCTGAATGTCATGGGTGCAGTTCTAAATGCTATTACTAGGTGACGTTTTGCAGCAAGAATGAGTGAGTGGGTACCCGAGTCTTCTTACTAATTTTGTTAGTAAAAACTTTATTTATTGGAAACGAAAAAGAAAGAGGTGATTACAAGGAAACTAATTTTCAAAAGCTGGTGTACATTATACCTTCATAAACAGTAAGGGGCATATTAACAACAAAATGTTGGAGCACAGAGCTGTGCCAAAATTGGCAGCACTGCGGTCCGGCATTTCCAAAATGCAGGAATGCGCCATATTTACAACAATACGCCCCATCCCAGTGTTTTCCCTAGCCCTGGCGCTAAAATTAGCTGCCTAGCGCCCACACAAGCACCGACTGTTTATGTGCAGAAAGTTGTTCCTTCCTGCACATAAAGAACCCGTAATGGCAATTTGTTACTTCTATGTGTGCGGCAGCACACATAGAAAGAGCAAAATGCCATTAATGCTTGTTTATGTGCAGGAAGGGACATAAATAATCATGAATGGCATTTTATTTCTTTCTATGGGAGCTCTATAATGCAGCACACATAGAAAAAGCAAAAACAAGGAGAAATAAAAGCATTTCTCCTTGTTTTGCCATTCTAACGCCTATGCTGCCTCAGATTTACACATCCGTGTAAATCTGGGGCAGCGTCAAAAAGCAATGGGTGTTGGAGTGGTACGCCCACAGCAATACCTATTGCATGCCCCTTTCATGCTAAGTGATGTGTGTAAAGAGGCAGTATTTACAAGACGGTGTTAAGCCACAAACAGTGGCTTAATGCTACTTTGTAAATATGGAGACAAGCATGGTGCCACCAGGGCATCGCTAAAAGTGACATTCTGGTGGCGCTATTCCCTTGTAAACATACCCACAGTCTCAGATAGCTTTCACGTCTAGATCAAATAAAGGTTAATGTAAAGTTTTTTTTAACATTGTAAAGACCTGAGAAGGACCCATTAAAACCAAAGTAACAGGGTACTACACAACTGTGTCAACAGAAGATTTCCTTTGGATTATGCTCCAGGATTGATAAACTTAACTCTGTGTCTCAATGAACACCACACTCGTTCAACTACACCCCACTCATAGAAGGAAAATATAACTGCATACCCCAAATTTAACACTCTAAATAAAGTTTTTCATGGAAAAAGTTCATATTTATTAAAAGTGGATCAAGTCTTAAAAACGCTTTTTAACAGGAACACAATCCGTGAAAAGACAGGGAGCGTTGAGTGCTAATTGAGTGTACAGTACCAGGTCTCTGTCCTTCAATAAATCAAGTCATCTTGGATGTGTACCAATATAAGACATAGTTTTTGTCTATTTACATGTACCATCCTTCCCCATTTTCCTCTTCCTATTTTGAATTGATTTTTATTATGAAGTTGTAGGTTTTTAATGTATTTGTGAAGTATACAGTGCTCTGAGGAAACAGCACTACTGATTGTTTATGTATTACTTATGTAGGATTGTTTTTAAGACTTAATACACCTACAATAAATGTGTACTTTTTCTATGAAAAACTTTATTTAGAGTGTTACATTTGGCATATGCAGTTATATTTACCTTCTGTGAGTAGGGTGTAGATGAACGAGTGAGAGTATGGCGTTCATTGAGACACAGAGCTAAGCTTATCAATCCTGGAGCATAATCCGAAGGAAAACTTCTGTTGACAAAGTTTTTTGAACAAACAGAAACTGAAAATGAGTGAAAGTATTGAAGAAATGCTACTAGTTGCTACTGGTTGGAGTTTGCACAGCATACTGGTGTAGCTGAATAGATCCATTGCAGATCCTTACTTTCCTGCAGTCTGCTGAACTGCAGTTTCCTTCAAGTGATTTTGTTTTGCACCATAGTTGGGGTAGAAGGTCTTAAGAAGACTACTTGCGGCCATTCTAGGGCCTATGCTTTCACTTGCCCCTAAACATGCCACTCAATATTTTCACTGCTGCCTCTTTCACACTTTGACCACAAGGTACGAGCATGCTGGGCATTATTAAATACATGCAACATGGAATCAAAATATATTACAAAGATATTCCAGTTTACATTTTTGAGACATATGACATTCTCCTCTGCATTTAGTGTTTCAACAATATATTCCTGCCACAATCCATCAGCCTAACAAAAGAAGACCAGTCACCTACTAGACTTCACTGTGCAGTATTTGCATCTTTTCTTTCTGGAACAATTACTGGATAGCAGGGATGCAGTACCATATACCATTATTAAGCGGTGTTTTGCAGCATGCCTCAATTTGTGAATTGCAAGTGTGCACCACAAGAGGTGTCTACTAAGTAGCGTCTGGAGTATAACAGTAACTCGCACCCCCACCATGTACAGTTTTGTCATTAATTATGTAATCTTAGGTATCCTTAGGGATGTTATCAATGCAATAATTGAACATGTGATGAGTGATGTAATATACGAGGGTAGAAGCAGTGCATGGTGAGGGTGTGAGTTATAGTTTCTTTAGGGTACGAGTTATAGTTACCTGAGATAACTGTAACAGGTGAATTTCAGTTGTTTTGTTAGTTTGAAACAGTGTTTTTACTGACATTTCCAAATAATAATAACGCCCCTTTAACTTTGTGTTTCTTTCAGTGAATTTCTATGTTTTTCTAATGTAAAGTGAGATGTCTATTGCTGTGTGTGACGTGTGGCTGTGCTCTCAACACCCTGCTAGGCTCTGATTTGGAGAGGTGTGGGTTTGCGTGCAGGGCCTGGCCAGCATGCCCCCAACCATGGCCTTGCACAGCCTTTGCCCCAACAGGCCCTGAAGCCAACATCCAATGGGTGCCCCACCCCCTTTAAAAAAATGTTTTTGGGGTTCTGTGGATCCACCATGGCACCCAGCATGAATCTGAGGATCCACTCCGAAACCCCAAGGGTGTTGCACTGGTATTGCCCAAGTGCATTGTACTGGCTATCGCCATGGATGCATAGATCCACGGAACCGGAAAATATATATAGATTTTTTTATCATGATCCCCTGGGGGTTACCCCTATCCTGCCCTTTTAAATCTTCTTTTCTTTTTTAGTCATAAGATGGTGGCTGCACCTTTTCCTTCAGGCTGTGGCCAGCCAATCACAACGCATTGGTGAGCTCATGAATCCATGGATCGGTCTATCTTCCTAAATGCAACCTCCTTTTATATCTGATTGATTCCTTAGCATTCTATATATTTATAAGATCTTTGCCCAGAAACTGCAGGAGGAATTTAAAAATCTGAGATTAGGTTTTCCTAAAGTGCTGGAACATATTTAATATTACAACCTGTTATATGGGTTAAGGGCTAAGGTACTAAAATGTCTTTTACATTGCACTGTAATTCTCACAAATTCGTTTTTAGGAGAAAAGGGTTATCATATCCAATTCATAACATATATTCATACAGATGTACTTATATAGACAGGCTATACACACTCATGTCAATACTTTTCAATTACAACCTAAACATAGGACATCGGCACAGGATGAAAAATCTATGTCACTAACCGTTTCAGTCTCAAAGATGCACATGAAATTCCACATCACTATTGTGTCACCATGTATTCTCAGTTCCGAGCAATGATGTCAGTTTAGATTCCCATCTATTCACTTCAGGTTAATCCTTTAAATGCTCTTCAAGTATCAATAAGTGCCAATTCCTACTTAAAATCTGTTGAAATTCTGGTTATATATATATATTTTATTTTAGGGTTGGATTATGTTTGCATTTGGCCTTTCAACCTACATGGGAACATATTAATTGAAGAATACATTAGTTATTGTGAAATGTCTTAGGATAATTTAAGTAAGATAAAGAGGCACAGATGTTTTGTGGCAATTTAAAAACTTTTATTGAAGTCCCTGTCCAATAAGAGGTATCTAACTTTATTTCAGATATTTCCAAGAATTTGGATGCCTCAATGTAAAAAATATTCTTGCTCAGCTAGGGTAGGAAGTACTGGGCTAGGAAACATGAACACATGTGCAGACGTGTGTGTATACATGTGCAGGCAGTGTGTGTGAGATTACAGCTGTGTGTTACTGTTGTGCGCAGCCTGGTATCTCTGCAGAGGTAGCCTATCACAGAAAGGACTATGCAAGGATTGGTCCTGACCTAGGGTTGGCCCTGTAATCAGAGCGGGCACTCATAGACTAAGAATCTGAACTTGTAGTGCTTTCACTGTATTATATATATATATATATATATATATATATATATATATATATATATATATATATATATATATATATATATATATATATATATATATATATATATATATATATATATATATATAAACACCAAGGTTGCCCAAGAGGAGAGCCTCACCCCTGTGGACACACAGCAAACTCACAGGCGGTCCTGCAGTCAGCCAACACCTTGCATTTCCAAATTGCCATACGCGTTTCGAGCGCAAGCTCTTGATCACTGGCATGAGATGGCAGAACACAGGTTTGCGTGGAACACCCATTTATTTGAATATTGAGTCCCGCCCCAGTGGGCGTGTTTGCGGGGCATGCTGGTAAAAGTAGTCCCAAAGAAATGTTAACCCAGACTCATATAGTTCTCTTTCCAAGTGGCTTGTGTAGTTTCTCATAAAATATTGTTCCTTATTAGCAGAACTGCTAAAAGAGTCCTCTGTTCCGCATCACCAATATCTCTGTGAGTGAGGCTCCACAGGTCCTAGAAGTGTCGGTAGTTTCCAGTACTAATGGTACGCCTTCCAGCGTTGGGGATCTCCGTGGCTGAGCGAGCCGCTATACACAAAAAACTTCAAGGTTGCCCAAGAGGAGAGCCTCACCCCTGTCGGCACACAGCAAACTCACAGGCAGTCGTGCAGTCAGCCAACACCTCGCATTTTCAATTTGCCGTACGTGTTTCGAGCGCAAGCTCTTGATCACTGGCATGAGATAGCAGAACACAGGTTTGCGTGAAACACCCATTTATTTGAATATTGAGTGCCGCCCCAGTGGGCGTGTTTGCGGGGCATGCTGGTAAAAGTAGTTCCAAAGAAATGTTACCCCAGACTCATATAGTTCTCTGTCCAAGTGCTTGTGTACTGTTCCTCATAAAATATTGTTCCTTGTTTGGAGGACTGCTAAAAGCGTCCGCTGTTCCGCATCACCAATATCTCTGTGAGTGAGGCTCCACAGGTCCTGGAAGTGCCGGTAGTTTCCAGCACTAATGGTATGCCTTCCAGCATCGGGGCTCTCCGCGGCTGAGCGAGCCGCTATACACAAAAACACCAAGGTTGCCCAAGAGGAGAGCCCCACTACTATGGACACACAGCAAACTCACAGGCGGTCGTGCAGTCAGCCAACACCTCGCATTTCCACATTGCCATACGTGTTTCGAGCGCAAGCTCTTGATCACTGGTATTAGATAGCAGAACACAGGTTTGCGTGGAACACCCATTTATTTGAATATTGAGTACCGACCCAGTGGGCGTGTTTGCGGGGCAGGCTGGTTGGGCAACCTTGGTGTTTTTATATATATATATATATATATATTTTTTTTTTCCCCAAAAAACCAACGCTCCTTCCGATCGCTTGGCCCCCTCGGGAGTTGGCGTACACGCCGGCGGAGCGCGCCGGTAGTTCAAATGTGCAACAAAGTCCAAGTAATGTACGCTCTCGACATACAAATAATCCAAACCAGATAAGATGAAGGAATACGGGGTTTATTCCTCTCATATATATTTAGTTAAACACTGCGCTCGGCAGAGAAGAAGCACTCAGGTAGGTAAACACCATTTATTTGCGTATAAAGGTGGGCTTCGTCCGTTATTCAGTCCCTTCGCCGACACGTTTCAGAGCTGTCAGCTATTTCTTCTTGGGCATAATGCTGTCTGCAGTTTGTGTCAGGCTAATACCGTCCCATGATTCATGTGTCTTTAGTAGTCATGACATCAGGTGTTAGTGCTCAGTAGCTCGCTCTTCTGTTTAGTGCATTGTGGGACACGTAGTTCATTCTGCCAACAGCCGTGGAAAGGAGCACCATTTCTGAAAATGAAAGGCTGTGGAGCTGAACTTTTTAACTCCGTGCAGCACCGTGTCCCAGCTATTAATTGATACAAAAGGGGGTGGTGATGGACGGAGCATCTGAATCAATCAAACACTCACACCCAGTCAAAAGATCTGGGTTTAATCCATCACCGTTCTTTAGCCCACTCTGCCACCCCAGTTCAGACATAGCTATATGCAAATCAGTCTGACCCTGTGCCTCATGGGAACAGTCCAGCAAGAACTGCCAAGCCATGTCTTCCCTGGACCGGAAGCAAGGTTCCGAGGACCAGTTTCTGGCATTCCAGCCATCTTCAGCCCGGCTTGCTTGAATCCAGTGGCAAAGTGAGCAAGGGACTCACGTCTGAGCATACCCTGCCACACTTATGGCGGCCAAAAGCAGTACAAAAGGGGGTGGTGATGGACGGAGCATCTGAATCAATCAAACACTCACGCCCAGTCAAAAGATCTGGGTTTAATCCATCACCGTTCTTTAACCCACTCTGCCACCCCAGTTCAGACATGGCTATATGCAAATCAGTCTGACCCTGTGCCTCATGGGAACAGTCCAGCCCGAACTGCCAAGCCATGTCTTCCCTGGACCGGAAACAAGCTTCCGAGGACCGGTTTCTGGCATTCCAGCCGTTTTTTCCAGCTATTAATTGATCCTGCCTCCAGTGTGCCAAACCTACTAAGGTGAAGAACTAGCTTTTAATTTTTAAACACGACATTGTACCTACTATAGGAATAAAATGTAACTCATCTCAAGGGACTATAACATCCATAATGCACTAATCATTATGCACGAAGCAAAAGCCAATCAGGGCAATTTCCTAATAAAAGGATACCGGAAATGAGATGATGCTCAATGTGTGTTTCGAATGTCTGACAAAATATCGATAACACAAATATCGATATACAAAAATATCGGAACAAAAATATCGAAATCAAAAATATAGGAATCCTATCCCTAACAAGGTAAGTACAAATATATCGAAAAAAAATATAGAATGACAAAAATATAGTTTTTTGTAAAATATCGTTTTTTATTTATTAAATAAAAATCTAATATTAATAAAATAATACTTATAAATGTAATAAACATATTTAAAAATGTACTATAATATTTAAAATTAATACATAATGTAATACAAATTAATATTAATAAATATATAATACATACTATATTTTTTCATTAATAATAACTCTAAATTAATTATTTTCATAACTTATAAACAAATAAAAATATAATAAATTACTAATACATTTATATACATAAAGTAATCACATAAATTACAATTAATAACAACATAATACTAACAAAAAAGCTAAATACATTTTAGATAGCGTATGAGTAAAAATTACTATTCCCACTCCAGAGAGTGCGACAGTAGGGAAAGTGTTGGATAGCGTAGCGGTAACAATTACTATTCCCACTCCAGAGAGTGCAACTCTAGGGAAAGTGTTGGATAGCGTAGGGGTAACAATTACTATTCCAACTCCAGAGAGTGCAACAGTAGGGAAAGTGTTGGATAGTGTAGGATTAAAAATTACTATTCTAACTCCAGAGAGTGCAACAGTAGGGAAAGTGTTGGATAGCGTAGGGGTAACAATTACTATTCCTACTCCAGAGAGTGCAACAGTAGGGTAAGTGTTGGATAGCGTAGGGGTAACAAATACTATTCCAACTCCAGAGAGTGCAACAGTAGGGAAAGTGTTGGATCGCGTAGGGGTAACAATTACTATTCCAACTCTAGAGAGTGCAACAGTAGGGAAAGTGTTGGATAGCGTAGGGGTAACAATTACTATTCCAACTCCAGAGAGTGCAACAGTAGGGAAAGTGTTGGATAGCGTAGGGGTAAAAATTACTATTCCCACTCCAGAGAGTGCAACAGTAGGGAAAGTGTTGGATAGCGTAGGGGTTGAAATAACATACTTATAAAAAATAATTCATTATTACTTAATTACATTAAAATTAGTTCCCACCATATTCCCCTATAAACACACAATTAATGTATGCTTCCTACTAATTAATAATTAATTCTACATAATTAAATTACTTCCCACCCTATTCCCCTATAAACCCATAACCCACTACAGAACATATTTATCAATTAATCAATTAATTAAAATTAATTAAAAATAATTCTCAATTATTAATTAATAATTCCTACTAATTAATATTTAATTTAACATAATTAAATTACTTCCCACCCTATTCCCCTATAAACCCATAACCCGCTACAGAACATATTTATCAATTAAGCAATTAATTGAAATTAATTAAAAATCATTCTCAATTAATTAATTAATAATGCCTACTAATTAATAATTAATTTAACATAATTACTTCCCACCCTATTCCCC
Source organism: Lissotriton vulgaris (assembly GCF_964263255.1). Classification (NCBI taxonomy): domain Eukaryota; kingdom Metazoa; phylum Chordata; class Amphibia; order Caudata; family Salamandridae; genus Lissotriton; species Lissotriton vulgaris. The sequence continues at coordinate 484,557,456 of NC_141696.1, forward strand.
TATAAACCCACAACCCGCTACAGTACTAAAAGACAACATTTAATTAAATTACATTAAAAATAAATTATTATACATAATAAATACAATATAATATACACAAAATGTATTTAAAAATCGATATTAGTAACATCGAAATTATTTACTTCGATATTCCTGACATCGATATTTAAAACTTAGATATTACTATTATCGATATTAAGAGTGTCGATATTACTTACCTTCTATATTATGTCCCTTTGATATTTAAACTTCGATATAATTGTATATTGAAATTAAAAAATCGATATTTTGTCTGTGTACCGTGTGTTTCTGCCCATGAAGAAGAGGCGTTGCCTCGAAACGTGCCGACCATGAGAGAAATGTATGGCATCTCAAGACAAGCTGCTGTGAGGTGATTAATACCGGAAGGTGGGGGCCCGGTCGTGTGACCTTTCAATGCTCAGACCATCTTTGGAAACAAATTACCTACTGGCGATAGCCAGTAGGTATATATAGTTAGGATTTTTTCTCTATGGAACTTTTGAAAATTCTATGTCTAATAACTTTGGCGTTTGTGGACGGAATCGGCTGAAATTTTCAGGAAAATGGCACATTTTGTTTCAGATAAAGAAAACACAGAAAATACAGGCCACAAATAAAAATGTAAGTATATACTAAAGAAATGTTTTTAAATGTAACTTACAATACATACAGCTATATTTTAAATAACTATAAAATATATTTCTTATAAAATAACAAACAACAAAATGACAGAAGGTGCTGAATTTGTTACCAGCCAGAAAGGAAAACTATTACTGTGCTACATGGGTTACACTTATACCCAAGAAAAACAATTTAGGAGGAAAGTTAATTGGAAATGTTGCAAATATTACTCCAACAAATGTTACGGAAGGGCAACAAGTAGGGAAGCAACAATACTTTATACTAGGGAACACAACCACCCACCAAACGTAACAGAAATCGAAGCTAGAACAGCATTAGAAAATATAAAAGAAGCAAGTACAGGTTCCCAAAAACCAACAAGCATCATCTTAAAAGAACAGATTCCCCAAATACCTAAAACAGCCACTACCCAAATGCCAAAAATAGTTTCCCTAAAAAGATCAATATTACGTACCAAAAGAACAACTACCACTACCACTCCACCTCCTAGAACATATAGCGACATAATTTTAAATCCTGACCAAATTATACCTTTAAACAAATGACCATTTGTCATTTATGACAATGAAAACAATGACAAAAGACTGATCATTTTTGCACAGCTTTTAACCTCATAAAACTCCAGCAAAGCCAATATTGGATGATGGATGGGACTTTTAACATCTGTCCCAAACCTTTTTTCCAATTATACACGATACATGGCCTATATCAAAACTGCAACATACCTCTACTTTATGCACTGCTCCCAAATAAAGCTAATTCCACATATATTGAATTATTAAACACTATCAAACAAAAGACTAATGACTATTCCCCTGAAAAAATAATACTTGATTTTGAACAAGCAATGCTTTCAAGTATTTTAAAAATACATCCCCATACCTGTATCCAAGGCTTCTATTATCACTTTAACCAGTGTCTATGGAGACATTTACAAAATACAACCCTAAGCATAGAATATGCAACAAATTCATCTTTTGCATACCAAATAAAAAAATCGAACAGCACTAGCTTACGTTCCAGAAACAGACGTGGCAGAACACTATAGTATTTTAATAGATAGCACCTTTTACAAACAAAATGAAGCTAAATTAAGTCCACTCTTAGACCACTTTGAGGACTCATGGGTAGGTAGACTCCATAGATCTGGCCACAGGAGAAATCCTAAATTCTTAATACCCGGGTCGAACGTTTACTGAAGCACCTTAAATGGGGAATGAAAAACAAACAACGCTGTTGAAGGCTGGCACAATGCCTTCCTCTAATCAACAGGCAGAACTAAACCAAGTTTAGAAACATTTATTAAATGCCTACAAAAGGAACAAAGCTATCAAGAGTCCTGAATGGAGCAATCCATTACTGAACTAACTCCAAAAACATCTAAACAAACCAAGCAAATGCACAAATACCTAGAACAACAAGTAAAGTTTTACCTTAGCACAAAGGCATAGAATACCTCAACATAATAGCCAAAACACTACTCGAAAAACAACAAAGCAGTACTAAAAAATTACAAACAACACAATGTAAATACCAATAATATATTTATCTCAAAAATAATTATTTTGTGTGCAATATATGTAATATTTTATAAAATATATATACACACATTAATAATATTTTAAATTAATCAAACATAACAATAATCATAATAACATTACCCACCCACAATAAATCAAATTAAAAAAACTTACCAAGCATATCCTAAAGGCTGTAGAATCCATTTTCACCGAAACTTGTAACAATTGTAACTGTAACAATATTTATTGAGCGCGGTTGCTGCCCGCAGGCGTCCAAGCGCTGGATTGAGGGAAGGTGACTGAAGGAGCTTAAGGTACATAGGATTGAACAAACAGCAGTGTCTTTAGGTTTTTCCGGAATGCAAGAAGGTCAGGGTGGGAGCGGAGTGTAATGGGAAGAGCATTCCATAGTCTAGCGGTGTTCAAGGAAAACAGCCTGCCTCCAGACCTAGCTCGCTTCACTCTAGGCACAACGGCAAGGAAAGCCTCCGAAGACCGAAGGTTCCTTTTAGGGTGGTAGGGGGTAACCAGGCCAGTGTTTATGGCAGGTCCCGTCTTCCAAAAGGTGCGATGTGCCAAGCATAGCGCTTTGAAGGACACTCTCTGCTTCACTGGCAGCCAGTGGAGACTCTTCAGAGCAGGTCTGGCCGACTGGGTCCGTGGAATTTTCAGCAAAGTGCGTGCTGCACAGTTTTGAACAATTTGCAATTTCCTGAGGGTCATCTCCGGGGCCCCCAAGTATAAAGCATTGTTTGAGTCCAGGCGGGATTGAATCAGACCTTGGACTGCCACCTTTTCGGCCTCTAGGGGAAGTAACGGGAGCACCTTCCTCAGAATTCTGAGTAGGCCAAAGCAGGTGGCGGACAACTTTTTGGCCTGGGTGGAAAAGGAAAGTTTGTTGTCTAGCCATACTCCCAGGCTTTTAACACTTTCTTTGTGAGTGGGCGGGGGACCCAGGGCACTGGGCCACAGGGAGGTGAAAGACACAGGAGAGGTTGGGCCCAGGAGCATGAGCTCCTGGGCCCAATCTAGTGTCCAGTGTAGAAAAAGTTTGCCAGAAAAAATGAAAAAATACAACTGTCCCAAAACTGAATAATCCATTTAACGAAGGTCCTTCAAAAAATCATAAAAAAACTGAAAAATTATAAAATATAGAACAAACGCTCCAGGAAAACCGAAAAATTTAAAGAAGTGTTAAAAATCCATTAGTTAATAAAACTAACAAACACTTCTTTAAAAAAAACGACTCCTTCCGATATCACGAACTTCTGCAATAAAAATACATAAAACATACATTCCCACCCACATAAAACAACACATAAACACCTCCTAACAGTAATACTAACATTAGATTTCACCTAAATATACTTTAAACATCGAAACACTAACTCTACAAACTAGCCTAAACAACGCTAAAAAATACGTACATCCACCACACGTAAATACAACATATCAAAACGCCTAATACAACTAACATACTTCTAACTACACTAAATAGTACCAAACTATTATCAAAATTAATGTAAAACACACTTAAAACATATAAAACAAACCTTACCTTCAGCGACGTGAAGTGTCTCCCAACGCGAGCTGGTCTTCATCCAAATGACACAAAACGACCTAAAGCGGTTACAAAATAAATGACCCAAAACTAAAGAAAAAAAATAACATTACAAACATATAATTTAATCTATTAAAATATTCCTTTACAGAATAAAAAATTAATACTATGTAAAATAAATGTGTTATTTTTTACTTGTATTAAAATACTTAACAAAATCTATATATTTTGTAAAATTATAAAATTAAATATAAAATACATATTATTTATTATTATAATTCATAAAATCTGGAAAAATATACAAAAATCTGTAAAAAAGTTTTTCAAAATGTATATAAATAAACATGTGTTAAAATGTTTTCTTCATTTAAATATATTGTTTAAAAAATTAATATCAATATTGTTAATATTAATATTAATTTTTAAATACTATGTACAACCAACATGTATAACAATATAAAAATTGTATATAATATGTAAAAAAAATACTTTTTTTATAATTTCAAACAATACTTACATCTATATTAAAAATGTACAATTTCAATAAAAATTGAAAAAATATAAAATGACCATAAAATATTTTGCAAAATATATGACTCAATATATTTGTATGACATATCAATGTAATACTGATGTTTTTCGTTTCTTTTTTGTCATGTTAATTAAAAAATAAAATATTCCAACTCTACGAAAATTGTATAAAATGTATTTATTATCATAAATAATGTACTATTCCCACTCCACTCTACATTATTTTGGGGTAGGTGCTGGACACTAATTAAATATAATTTACTATTCTCACTCCAGTCTACATTAATTTGGGGTAGGTGCTGGACACTAATTAAAAATAATGTAATATTCCCACTCCAATCTACAATAATTTGGGGTAGGTGCTGGACACTAATTAAAATTAATTTACTATTCCCACTCCAGTCTACATTAATTTGGGGTAGGTGTTGGACACTAATTAAAATGAATTTACTATTCCCACTGCAGTCTACATTAATTTGGGGTAGGTGCTGAACATTAATTAAATATAATGTACTATCCCACCCCAGTCTACATTAATTTGGGGTAGGTGCTGGACACTAATTAACATTAATTTACTATTCCCACCCCAGTCTACATTAATTTGGGGTAGGTGCTGGACACTAATTGAAATTAATGTACTCTTCCCACTCCAGTCTACATTAATTTGGGGTAGGTGCTGGACACTAATTAAATATAATGTACTATTCCCACTCCAGTCTACATTAATTTGGGCTAGGTGCTGGACACTAATTGAAATTAATTTACTATTCCCACTCCAATCTACATTAATTTGGGGTAGGTGCTGGACAGTCATTAAATATAAATTACTATTCCCACTCCAGTCTACATTAATTTGAGGTAGGTGCTGGAAACCAATTAAAAATAAATTACTATTCCCACTCCAGTCTACATTAATTTGGGGTAGGTGCTGGACACTAATTAAATATAATTTACTATTCCCACTCCAGTCTACATTAATTTGGGGTAGGGGCTGGACAATAATTGAAATTAATTTACTATTCCCACTCCAATGTACATTAATTTGGGGTAGGTGCTGGACAGTAATTAAATATAATTTTAGTATATTCCCACTCCGGTCTACATTAATTTGAGGTAGGTGCTGAACACTAATTAAAAATCAATAATAATTCCAAACCCAATATATACAATACAATTTAATAATATACAAAAATAATATATATAAATATTTTAAAAATCTATTTTAATTTTTTAATTTTTTTAATCAATTTGCAACAAAAAAAATAGTTTGAACATTTTTAAAATTAAAAAAATAATAAATTTTTCCAAAACACATGCCACCATTATCTCCTGTAACTACCACAAATCACCCTAAATTATAATATATATATTTTTTAAATTTACATTTTTTTACAAATTAATTGAAAATTTCAAGTCAAACAGGTCTTTATTCGATTTACATCATAAAAGACAATATGCATAAAAATACAGTTCAAACAGATTAGTATATAAGATAATAAATACTTCACAGTTTAAAACCAAGTAAACAAATTATTACATTTAAACAATGATGTAAGAAGACCCATGATGACCTATAAGCAATACTAAGTTGCAGCTAAAAACACATAAAAGCGAATAACATAGAAACTTCATTTTCCAAGATTGCGACTACAGAGTGACCAGGCCCAGCTCAGGAATTTTGCTACACCAATGACGATAGAGGGAGTAGTATCAGTTTTTAAGATCCTAATAGCTGCAATAGCAGATCTAGTACCCAGTGAGCGGCAAACCGGTGAAAGCCAAATACATGGGGCAGCAGAAGAATATGTGTTCGATGTTCTCTACTGCTGCTACACAGAAAGGACATTTATCACTGCCCCCCGAGGACCAGGAGTGAGTGAGCCCCCGCACAGGTAACAAGCCAACTCGTAATTGGTGGTACAATTTATGATCTTTCGGCTTGGTTATTAAGTCCCAATAGGCCTCGTATCTGGGGGCATCCTTAATAACCAAAAATTCCAAAGACATGATAGGGCCAACGACCAAAGTGGATCTCCTCTCTCCGATCCAGTGCCAGTAGATATCTTTAAGACCCTTTTTTGATGGGAAGGTAGCACTGGCTGGATCAACTCATAACACCTCCAAGCTCAGGTTTTTCAGAAGCTCTTTAAGATGAGAGAACCAGGGTACCTTATGGGCCCCTTCAAGCCCCCTCACTTCAAGGATAGCCTCGGCAAACAAAGATAATTCGGGTGTAGTCCACAGACGACGCCAAAACGCCAGTGGTCTATACCGTGCAACATCCTCAATGGGTTTAACACCTAAGTCGAGCTGTAGGGGTATGGAAGGTGTTGATTGTGAGAGCCCAGTTGCCATTCTGAGGAACCTATTCTGAGCCACCCTCAAAGTGGATAAATCACTATAACCCCACAGTTCTGCACCATAGATAATTGCAGGAATTATCTTGGAGCCATAAATTTTGACCAACGGGGCCAGAGGTTTAGTCGGAGATTTTGCATGCTCCTTCAATAAGGCTCCCCCCAGTTGGACATGTTTCAGAGCCATAAGATTCAATTGGGGTTTCCAGCTCATATTCTCACTTAGTGTGACACCCAAATATGTAAACACCTCCGTTGATCCAAAATAGCTCCACTCATCCACACCTTGGCCTTCACAGCCTTGGGGCCTCGCAGAACCATGAATTTGGTCTTGCTGACATTCACCTCTAACTCATGCTCGCTGCAGCAACACTCAAAGAAAGCCAGCACAGACTGTAGGCCCTGCCTCGTTTTAGAGATGATAAGAGTGTCGTCTGCGAACATGAGGAGGGGAATTTTCCTTCCAGCAAGGGAGGGGGCGTCAGTTGGAAAGTTGGAAAAGTACTTAGTCACCCCATTAATAAACAAAGAGAAGAGGGTGGGGGCCAACACACACCCTTGTCTAACCCCCTTGGCAATTTTAAAGCTATCAGTAGTCTCCCCGGGTGACCCCCATCTCACTTTTGCATAAGTGTTTGAATGCAAATTGATGAGCAGGGCCACCTGCTCTTTGGGTATACTCAGGTCCGTCAAGACTTCCCAGAGCTTATTCCTAGGCACTAAATCAAACGCGGACCTAAGGTCCACAAAAGCCGCGAACAGAAGGCCCCCCCCTAGGAAGACCACCTTCCAATAAAGTAACATAAATCTGAATACTTGCTCCAGGGTCCCCATATGTGGCCGAAAACCTGCCTGGAGAGGACTTAAAACATCATAATCAGAGATCCAGCTCTGGATCCTACCCAAAAGAAGGCGCGCCAAAATCTTTTGTACAGCATCAATTAGGCTAATAGGTCGATAATTAGCTGTTACTGAGCGATCGCCCTTCTTATAAATTGGGAGGATCTCAGCCCCCAACCACAAGTCAGGGACTTTAGCACCCCTTGCCAGTGCATTGGCTAATAGAACAATATAAGGGACCCATAGGTCCTGTTCCTGCTTTAACAAATCCACTGGAATGCAGTCAGGGCCTGGTGCTTTACCTCCCGGGACAGCCCTTAACACCGCCCTCACTTCGGAAGCAGTAAAGACCAGGGCATCATCGAAAGTAATAGGCAGCAGAGTGGCAGGACTAGTGACATTCGCTTTAAATTGGTTTCCATAGTACTCAACCCACTCCCTTGGCTCAACACAGTTTGAGGGGACTGTATGCTGTGGGCAATTGCCCCATTTTAGCTGCCGCCAAAATGTGATCATGTTGTTACTCTGACAGGCCTCCAGCAATTCCCTCCAGCGAGCCTCATCCCAGTTTTTTTTGGCGATGGCCTGCGCATTTTTGTAGATAGCCCTACAGCTGCGGATAGAGCTCTGTACTCTCGTCTTTAAAGCTGCATGCAGCGCCTTTTGTGATTCCCTACATGTTCTGTCGAACCAGGTAAGGGGTTTCAACCTAGTTCTTCTGTGGCCAGTGCACTTAACAAATAGGGTTTTGAGATTTAAGAAAAGATCCCTGTGTGCTGTGGTAATATAGTCCAGAAGGGCCGACTCTTGCCCAGATCCACTGATTTGAGTCATTGTGTCCCTAAGCAAACTTCTAATCCTTGATATGACCTCCTCATCTAGGGCTAGTTTAGGCCAACTAACCCTTCTTTCATTATTAGATAGAGAAACCTGGGGCAGGCAAACCTCTGCCACAGAGAGCTCAGCAAAGGTGCTTTCTTTAATCGATTGAACCAGGGGATTGTGGTCGCTCTCGGGTCTGCTTACTACCACCATATCCAATAAAATGGGCCACATTTCCAGGTTCACCAGCAAATAGTCAATGCGGCAGCCAGATCTACCATTATCGAAAGTCGATGCTCCCATCCTATCAGACTTCAATCTCCCATTGACTGCACGCATTCCTAGGTTCAGACAGAGTCCCTTCAGAAATAGGGCTGATTGTGACCACTTCTTAATGGGTTGCAGTTCTAAACCCGGAATGCCCCATAGACTATCCTCGTCCTCAGTGATTATTCCATCATCCAGCCCCAAGGGTTCGAAACAGGTATTGAAGTCCCCCATTACCACCCTGTTAGTGTTCACCGGCAGTGAGTTTAAAAGGCCCTCCAACACTAATTCAATAGGCGAACATTTTCCACCTTGAATACCCCGCATATAAACATTAACAATCACCACATTCAGCCCCGAAGACGAGGTTACTCGTATTGCCAGCAAATCAGGGTTGTCCATCGGGAGCTCCTCCACTGAAACACCCACATGTTGACGTACCCAGATAACCAAGCCTCCCACTGGTCTGCCCCTGACACCTTTCACAGCTGGTCCAGAAAAGTTTAAAAAGCCAGCGCGAAATAAAGGCCGAATGGCCCAGGTCTTCTGGAAGGACCAAATGTCAGAATGGTCTATAAAGCTACCCCAATCAGGCAAATCGAGCTTCGATTCAAGGCCAGCTATATTCCAGGAAGACATCTTCAGCAAAGGTATACACCGGTCAGAGGCCTCCTTCCCACCTCCAGCCGCACTAATTACGGCAGGGCTAGTTGAACTGGGAGTTGGGCTATTACCAGTGGCAGATAGTAAAGAGCTTACAGGTGAGACTGACAATGGTGAGTCGCCATGGGGGGCTTTATTAGAAGATAAACCAACTGGTAACCCCTGAGCAGGCCCTGCTGGCGCTGCGCAACATTCATCAGAGGGGGGTGCAATTTCAGGCTCAGTGAATTGCACAGATTGTAAGGTTTTAAGTGCGGGATGTAATAAAGAGTTTGGTGCTGGATTCGCTATACCCAATGGGCTATTGTCAGAGTGCCCCAGCTGTCAGTCGCAATCATCGAAACAGGAGAAGATGTTGAATCTGTTAGAAATTTCTAACGGGGTAAATGGAATCAGATGATCCATTCTCCTGTTCCCATGTAAATGGTCCAACCTCCCATGATGCATGCCATAGCCTCTAGCGGGGACCGTATTCCACCTGAGATCGTTCCCAATAGGCAATGGTCTAGAAACATGCCCCGTGTGACTGTTATTGTATTGGAATATACATGTTACACTGCGGAACAGCTAGGGCTCCAGGATAGACGCCTGACGTGAATGATCTTACCATTAATATGATAAGGCAGTGGTCTATTTTGTCCTAGCCAATGCATAATTTTATTTTTTAACTGGGAGTACCCCTCCCTTTTGCCAACCTCTAGGGTGGGGACTCCTGTAAGCACGACCACAAAGGGCACTGCATCAGGTGGTAATTCCACATAAGAGCCCTGTAATATATCATTCGTGGGTGGACTCAGCCTTCCCCTCCCTGCTTGCAGGTTCAGAGAGGAGGGATTAAACCCTCTCTTCTGGGGATCGCTAACAGCTTGAGCAAATGACTTCACCACAGGCGCCTGAGGGACCTGTTGTTGGGCTCGCGGAGGTGCTGGAACTCTCAGTTGGGTGACAACAGGGGGTTTGTTTACTTTATTGTTGCCCTTATTAGAACCCTTGGGGGCAGCTGAGGTAGGGACAGGGGGGATTGGGGGCTGAGCTGTGTCCAACAGTGGAGGGACTGGCTTTACGGAGTTCATTGGAAGCCCAACACCTACATTATTACAAAACGAAGACTCAATATTCCCGAGCTGATGTTCCACCCTCTTCAGGATATCAAGTATTGGGAGCATAAAAGATCTTAGTAGGTGCTCAATGGAATCCCGGGGGTACCAGACAGCGAGGCTTCCTCTAGTGGGGCAGTTGCTAACCTCACTTCTCTTAATAAATCGGAAACCGGGACTATGATACTAGTGTCTGCAACAACAGATGCCAGTGGCGCCATAGCAGATGTTACTGGGGCCTTAATCAAAGAAACAGCTGGAGCGTTAGCTTTAAGGGATTTACCAAACTCAGAATGACTGAGCTTGGGCCTCTGGGGTGCCCCCCTCTTCTCTTTTTTGGTGGTGTAGGGCCAAGAGCTTTGGGTGCATAAAGCGTCTTGCCCTTCCTTTTTTGTAAATCCCTGGCTGCAAGAGAAGGCCCATTCATAACATCAGGTACTGTATTAGAAATACTCGGAGACAGCACATTGGGTGAGGATACAATATTTACAGTTACAGGTGGCGGAGGAATGTCTCTAAGGAGTATAGGGAACAAGTCAAGAGACAAAGGATCTTCACTTATAGTATCCGAGATAGAGTCTGGTAGGACGGGTACAAGCACCGTGTCCAGCAAGGGTCTATTCTTCAAGCATTCAATAGAGCGGCGACGCTCAATCCTACGCTCCACCAGCTCATTTTCCTTGTCCATGTCCAAAGCAGCCCTAGTAAAGTAGTTCTCAAGAGTTCCTTTACTACCCCCCGCAGATGCAGATTTATTGCAGATTGTTGACATGGTGGGGTGGTCCTACCTTACACCAGCCTTGAAAATTTCAAATGTTTATTAAATTACATAAATTTTAAAAATATTGGATAAAAAAATGTAAATTATAAAAAAAATCACCACTCTTATCCACTATGAACAATACAAATCAATACAAAATATTGTTTTTTAAAAATCAAATTTTTTACAAATTATTATTTTTTTTTTTAACGTAAAATATTAAAAATGTACCTATAATATCTACTTTTTACAAAGAAACCCAACCCTTATCCACTATAAACTACAACTCAATCCTAATTATTTTTTTTAATTCCAATTTTTAAATGTAAGTTTTATTTTTATTTTTTATTTTAATAAATTAAAAATGTTACCTATAATATCTACATTTTTAAAAAACTCCCCACCCTTATCCCCTATAAACCCAACATCCCGCTCCTAAACTTATATATGAATTTTAAACAAACATAAAAAATTAGCCTTTATAAACACATTAAATTTACAAATTTTGAATACAAACAAACAACATTCACATAAATAAACAATTATTACTAAAAACTACACTTTAACGATATTTTAACACAACAATATTTTGTCATTCGATATTTTTAACTTCGATATTAAAGTACACATACTAAAAACGATATTTTTGTAGTAGATATTAAATAATTCGATATATATTACCATTGATATTAAAACATCGATATTAAAAATTCGATATTATGTCTACTTACCCTATGTATAACATACTCACATAGATCTCTGTGTACTATATCTTGCCTTCTACTTATGACTTGTAAAGAGCTCTGATACTCGCAAGAGTCTTGTTTGTGCTAAATAAAACCTTCAAAATAAAAAATAAAATAAATAAGAGGAGTGGAGTTAGTTTTTGCACTTCTGGAGGCACCTCTCTGACATAGACCAGCAGTGCAACTATGGAAGTACTATCGAGAGAATATGTCCTGTAATATCTGTGAACATCAGCAACGTGCAGCACACACAGCGTGAATCTGCATTCAAGACCATCCTAAAGAGCTGTTCGGGTGTGGGATAGAGGCGATGGGTGTATTTGAAATGGACAAGATAAAGTCTATAGTTGGGGGAGGGCACACAGATCTGGGCTCAGCAATACCGCCATTGTTCATCTGTGAGAGGGGGCGATATATCAGTGTCCCATGTGTATCTACTACATGGGATTCTGATTGGTGCAGAGTTCGGCATTCCCACGTATATTTGCGATATCAACTTGTGGGGATGGTGTTGCGAGAGCCACTTCTAATACCTGAAACATACGTGGGACATCCAGGAGTGTGACGTGCACAGCGTGGGTCCCAGCTCATAGTTGATAGTATGTGAGCATGTCTAATAGGTTGGAATTCTCACCTTGTGTCGCCTGCTGCAGTGAGACGAATGCCTGTTGAGGTAAATGGAGCCCATGGTTGTGAGGAGCAGTTTGCATATTCTAGAGAGGGTGCCAGAGTCCTGAGTGATTTGGAAGGAAAGGTGTCCAATGAGTTGCACAGTAGGGACGAAGATATACTCAACCTGGGCCCTGCGTCTAAGCGCATTCCACATCAACACCATGCATGCCACAGTGTCGATCTGCGACTACTGTGTTTACCTGGGGGAAAAAACATTGCTGCTGATAAAGTACACGTTGTTGCATGATCAGATTCTGGGGTCTTGTGAGCAAGGAATTGCGTAGGAAAAAAACAGTGATGGACTAATTATGCCTGAGCACTATAGTAGTAAGAGTCAATGTTAGGGGCACCCGAGCCACCCCATTTGAAAGGGAGTGTCAAAATCTCCCAAGAGATTGACTGTCCTCCCTCCCAAGTCAAAGATACCAGACATGACCAAAGCTGCCAGAGGAAGTATAAGGGCAGGGGAAGTGGCAAGTGTGAGAAACTGGCCTGGTGCATGATGTCCACTAATAAGAGTGGGCACCCTGCACCAGTCCAGACAACCCTTATGGTGATTTAAGAGGTTTTAGACAACCACAGAAAGCTCTCTAAGTGGTAGCTGTGGAGAGCAGCCTTCAGGCTTAGGGGTCCATTAGGATGGCGGGCGGGCTTTGCCCGCCCGCCACCCTAACGGAGAAGAGGACCGCCCGCTAACAGTGCGGGGGTCCCGACATATGTATTAGGATGCGCCCGCCACACAGGCGGGTGCATCCTGTATGTCTACCATTGCGGCGGGCGGAGCAGGAATCTCCGCCCGCCGCAATGGTAAAAGTGCACGTTTTGCTTGGCAACGCGCAACACGACAGGCACCGCGCGGTGCCTGCCATGTTGCACTCTGACATGCGGGGGGGTACCCTAGGTACCCCCCATGTGCACCCCCCAAGCCACGGACTCCCAGGGGGCCCGCAAGGGGCCCCCGCAGGGAGTCTCCGCATGCCTTTCCGTGGCGGCATTGCCGCCACGGAAATGCACTGTGTAATGCACATAGTAATATGGCGGGCGGTGTCTACAAGACACCGCCACCATGTTACAGGCTTTCCGCCCCGGCCGCTAGGCGACCGGGGCGGAAAACAGGCGGGCGGTGTTTCCGACCGCTGCGGTCCCCTCCGCCATCGTAATATGGCGGGGGGGAATGCAGGGAAGGATGGCGGGCGGATTGCCTCCGCCAGGGTGGCGGTGGCCACCGCTACCCTGGCGGAGGCAATCCGCCCGCCATCCTAATGGGGCCCTTAGTCTTGAAGGAGTGTAAAACAGCTTGTTGCAGTAGAATGCAATCTTATAGTATAGGTTAAATGAAAGAACACGACACAAGGTATTTATAAAAATATGTATTTATGAATGAATACTCTCTAGTACGTTACAGTATCTCCCACGTGGAGATATACACACAACACACAATACTATAGCAAAGAAATCACAGAAAATAGAACTAATACACAAGGGGTCCCAGGGGGACCAAACCATATACTAAGAAAGTGGTATAAGAACAACAACTCGAGTCAGGACAATGTCGAGAGGCTGTAGAACCACTGGGGAGAGAGAGAGAGAAACTCTGTTTATTTAGACCGTAGTCTTTAAACAATGAGATCCAAAGTAGAGCTGCGTCACATCAATAAACAAACAAAACTGTACACAATTTTAAAAATTATAAAATCGTTAAAAAATTTAAAACACATGCTATACATAATAAAATTGGAGATTGTTACATTTAAAATAGACGATTTTGATATGTTGCTCATTACAGTACTATCTGATGTCTTATGGGCTTGCAATCCCTCATACTTTAGTTTTTAGCTTCCTGCGCTAAGCGATTTATCTCTTTCAGGTAGTTACCAAGAGCAATTGCTATTTCCAGATTTTCCATTCCTATCAACAAGTTTGTTGCTTGTACACGTTGTCTTATGCCATGTTTTATGAATAAAGGACGTAGGAACCGTTGTCTCACTTTTAGACATGTCAAGCAATCAAGAAGTATATGTAACATTTCACACTTGGCTCCCAAGCCACATTTACATATACCATCTGGGTATAACATTTCTGCCTTAACTCTCCCCTCCATTTGCCAAGGGATGATGCCAATTCGAATTTTTAGTATCTCCCACCTAAAAGCGTAATTTGGCAAGGTTTCTAGGTATGGATACCCCGTCTCGTATTCCCATGCTTCTATCATATTTACCACAGATTTTTTGTTTCTTAGATATCTTATATCCTGGCTTCTGGAGTACTCCCTTCCTTGTGCTCTAAGTGCACTCTTCGTGAACTCCACATCTAGGGAATTTTGGTTTACTCCCACTTTTAGGTTCCCAATTATTTCCTTTATTTTTCTTTTAGCATCTAATGCCCATCTAAGGTTACTGTGGCGGATTTCCTCACTACACCAAAGTGAGACCTTTTCCCCTAGCCCCTGTGATTGGCGTTTCCAGAATCTTATCATTGCCATTTTGGCCAAGGTATTCCATCCAATCATATCTGTTTTCAGTCTAACAGCCTGTATCATTGATGACTTTGGCAATGACAATAATGTTTTCAGGGCCCTACCTTCCTCCCGATCCCAGCCTCCCTTTCCGCTTAGAAGGAGCACTTCTGCACCATACAGTACTTGGGGTGGTATCATGGCCTCATATGCTTTTAATAGCGGTTTGTGTGACATGTCCCCATAGTTTTTATTGAATTTTTTCAGGCCACAGATAGAGGAAGATGCTTTTGCGTTTTGGTGTCCCAGATGTACGTCCCATTTTAAGGAGGATTCAAACCAAAGGCCTAGATATTTATATTCTTTTACTGTTTCTAGTTTTGTTCTATCTAGGTACCAACTAAAATTCTTGGTCCTTTTGCCGAAGCACATGATTTTTGTTTTTTCCATGTTCACTGTAAGCAATTTATCCTTACAGTAATCATGGAATGCGTTTAGTTTTCTTTGTAGCCCGAGTTCTGTCAAGTCAGTAATCACAAGGTCGTCTGCGTATAGCAAACATGAGACCTTTCTACTATTTATTCTCGGGCTCGCGCTTCTTTCCACCTCCAGCGCTGCTGGCAGATCCGCTAGAAATATTGAAAAAAGGAGCGGAGCTAGGACGCAGCCCTGTCTCAGCCCGTTCCCTATTCCAATTCTCTTTGTCAGCGCCCCTTGTGTGTCTTTAATGACTTGGGCCCAGTTCCCTTTATGTAATTCCTTCAAGATTTCTAGTAAGCACACCGGGATTTCATATTTGATCAGGCACTCCCATAGTTTTGCCCTGTCCACCAAATCAAAGGCTGCCCGGAAGTCGACGAAACAACAAAACAGGTTTCCCTTTTGTTCTATCGACTTCCGGGCAAGAGCCCACAAGGCATAGCAGTGATCCATGGTGGAGTGCCCTTCTTTAAAGCCCCCCTGTTCCACTGGGATAATTAATTTCTCTTCCACCCAGTCCTTTAGTTTGCCAAGCACTATCTTTGCAAATATTTTCTCCCCGATGTCCAATAGATTGATTAATCTATAGTTTTTTGGGTTGCTCATTTCCCCTTTCTTGTGAATTGGCCTAATTATAGCCCCATTCCAGTTATCAGGGAATTTCCCAGTATCTAAAATGACTTCAAACATATCTGCAAAGAATTCCGCCCACCAATCTACATGGGTTTTAATTATTTGAGCCGGGAGGTTATCTGGGCCTGCCGCTCTTGTGAGGTTCAAACCCTTTATCGTTTTTTTAACCTCTTGAGCGGAAAAAGCGGGTTTTATATCTGCTACCAGACCGCTCCAGTCTGTGTACAGAATTTCTTCCCGGTCTTTCTGAGCACAATACAGGTCCTGTAAATACTCCTCCCATGCAGACTCTTCTACTATGCAGTTCATTTTCCCTGGCTGGTGGTCTGCTGCTGCGTGGACTAACTTCCAAAAATTTCGTATATTCTTAGTTTCGATTGCCTCGAGTAATTTTTGCCAGCATCCCTCTTTAAATTCCCTTTTTGCCCTTCTGATAAGCATGCTATATTCTCTTTTTATGCCCTCTAGAGTGTTTACACTATCTTGGTCTCTCTTTTTCTGAATGCGGCGGGTCATTCTCCTAACTTCCCTTTTTTTCTCCTGGCATTCCCTTGTGAACCAGCCGGTGGGTTTCTCTATCTTCTGGTTTTTTACCTTATTTTTATATTTTCCTCTATTTATATTTTTTAGACCTATACTAAGGGTTAGGACCACCTCTTCTATTTTTTGTACATACCAATCGAGGTTTCGACCCCTTGCTGTCTTTAGGTCTAGGTTCTGCTGTAATTTTATTAATCTGGCAACATATTCTTCCGTAAGCCTAGTTGTCCGGCGTCTAGGGTAATCCACCTCTTGTTCCATAACCTTTTGGCTAGATTCAAAGTGCGTATCCGGGATCTCCATGGTTACCAGGTTATGGTCACTTCCCTCTCTATTCACAATTCTGAATTCTGAGATTAGTCTAAAGTTCCAAGGTGTGGTAAAGGCATAGTCTATGGGACAGAATTGGGAGCCTGGTTTAAATGTTTTTTTGGCGGGGCAGTCTAACTCGCATCTTCCATTCAAACAAAACAGGTTTTTAGTTCCCAAGAGATTTCCCAACTGTATATCTTTAGCACCAAATATACATTCGGGGAAGCTCGCTTGAGGTATTTCATAGGCCTCCAGTATATCTAGAAACCAATAATCGACCTTCTCAGGGTGAAGTTTGTGATTAAAGTCGCCCATGAGAATAAGCATATCCCCACCGTATTTTTCACCAAGGTAGTCTATGTCCTCCTTGAAGAGAGCCATTTCCTTTTCATATTGCTCTAAGGTATCCCATTGCATGTACACATTTATCATTAAAATTGTATCCGTTTTTATACATCCTGAAAGTATTATTCTACATGCCAACAACCATTTGCATTTCACATTTATTTCAGTTACTTTCTTCATGATCTTAGTTGATATCAGAGTCATGATTCCACCAGCAGCGTGCCCGAATCTACATTTCTTTGCAGGTCGGTTTAGCTGGTAGAAGCCATCAAATATCGGGGTCTTGCCACATAGCCAAGTCTCCTGGATACACATAATTTCTGTATTTTCCCCCAGTTCCCTTATATTATTTTGTTTCAGGTTATTTCCTAGGCCATTTATATTCCAGGAGATTATCCTTATGCTATGTGGCCTACCTTTTCCCTATTCGGTATCATCTAACCAGCCTTCCTCCCTGCAATCGTTAGTATGTTTCGATGAGGGTCCTGCATGGTCGGACACCTTACTCCAGTTTCCCCATTCTTGTGCCATCTCCGAGTTGTTTACAACTATTTTTATGTTTCCTAGCGGCATTTCCTCTTCATCCTCCTGATCGCAAATCCTAACCTGTCTCTTTCCTAGCCCTGCATGGCATTTTAGAAAGTTGTTTCCCAGTCGTCCCTTTCCTTCTACCTCTGCTAAGACTTCATTCTCATTTAGTAGGCGGATTCCTTCTTTCTGTAGCTCGTTTACTGCCTTTTCAATCGTGTCTTTTACCAGGTTTGAGTATAGTGTGATTCTAGTGATCTCTTTTCCTTCTCTATTTTGTATAAAGCCCACTCCCCTAATGTCGCTCGTTCCTATCACTTTCAGCTTCTGGCATTTGGAGAAGCCTTGCAGGAGTTGAGACCTATTTAGGGGCCGCCTTTTTCCTACCTTTTTTCCCCCTAGCCTTAGCGGGATCTGTTCAAGGTAAAGATTCATATTTACTTTTTCAACTTTCCTTGCTCTGCTGGGAACAGGGGGTTCATTCGATTCTGCCTTTTCTGGGTGGATTTTGGGTCTGTTCACTCTCACCTCGCGTGTTACCCAAGCTTCTAGATTTCCTCCCAGTTTCTTCTCCCCCCCCTTAGGCTGGCCTATGTGTTTGTTATCAACTGTGTTCTTCTGGGGTTTGGGAGTGTTGTGTGGCCCTACACTTTTCCCCTGGAACTTTGTTCTATTCCATTTTGGGATACTCATCTGCTGGTAGGGACCCTTTATTTCTTTTCCTGTAATCCTTTCTGCCTCTTCCGTCATCACTACTTCCTCCAAGGAGGGACACACCATCCTTGCTGGTTTTGTTCCTGCGCTTCTTACTTTATTTCTTGGCCCACGTCTTGTCTTCTGAGCCCTTCTTATTATCCTCATTGGCCACTTTGAGATATATATCTGGTGGCCCTCATTGGGTTGTATATCAGTTTGGGGTTCCATATCAGTTCGGGGCGGAACCTCATTCCTCGGTACAGGATCATGGTTAGAGATTTTACCTGCCATAGAAGATGTGTGCCCAATTCCCTTGGGATTTTTTATGGTTTCACCCTGTGCCTGTTCTAGGGGTTCCGGATCAGGGGTTTGTCTTATTATGTTTGGCATATGTGATTTAATCCCCCGCAGCTCCCCTTCTATACTAGCAAGATATGTTTTCTGAGTTTTTAGAATAGAGTTATTTGACAAAGTGACCTCTAAGAGGCCTTGCAAGGTTCTTTGTAGCATTAACATTAAGTCCAGCATTGAAGTAGCTGTCAAAGATGACAGATCACGGTTAGGTTCATGGTTTAGTTCAGATGTTTTATCCAATTCGGCACAGTGTCTTGGACTGATATTTTCAGTTTCCACTGGGCATTCATTTTGGCTCCTATTCTGACTTGACTTTTTACTCTGGGGTGTTTTTGTTCCTTTCTCCGTTCCAACCCCAGGGTTTGGACTCTTTGATGGGACCGGGCTGTCCAAAGATCCTCCCTCTACTTCATAGGAGAAGGATAGACGTGGTGATGATGACAGCCGAGGCGAGGTTAGGCCCCCCTGATCTAGTAGAAGCTGTTGCGATTGATTAGCCAAATTAAAAGAGTTGGACACATGTATCTCCAAGGGAAGGGAGGCACCTGCACTCTTCTTACCCTCTAGGCTTCCATTCAGGGAAGCCACTTTACTTGTTGTAGTGTCTTTGTCTTTTACCGGTGTAAACACCTTTTTAAAGTGCTTCCCCATAAACTCCTTTATTGAGTTTGACGCTGCACTGCCCGGGGTTTTGGCCGTCGCCTTTGGTTTTTTGGCTCCTTTCTTTTTAGCTTTCGGAGTTATTTCAACGCACTCACTGCTCTCTTCCAAATAGCCTGGACTAATTGCATTTGTGGTATTTGCAGCATTAAGTCTTGGTCTCAAATTGTGTTCCATCTGTTTTTTCATTTTTTTCGTAGCCATTTTTGTCTTTCTCCCAGCACTATTGTGGTTTGCCGAGGCTAGGTCTCTGATTGGGGTGAAGTCTGCAGGATATTTACAAGTGCCTGCTGGGCCAAAAGATCTGCCCTGTAGAATGTCTTTGCTTGAGGGTTTGCAGCAGTCCTATCACCCTATATTATTCATTTATTCAAACGGCTCACCAGGTCAGGGTAAGCCAAAGTCAGGGTAAACAGGGTACAATGCGGTGTTAAGTTCCACACTTTCACTGCCTCGCCGTTTCCACACTTACCTCTGTGTGCCTGTGGGATTTAAGCTTTAAGCCATGCCGTGCCCTGCGTCCAGTGGTTATATTGGGACCCAGGAGGCCCCCTCCAGGCTGTCAGTAGGCTTCTTTCCTCCTTTCGGTGAGCACAGGGCGTGCTCCTGCTTCTCCTGCTTCCTTCCTGGTGTACTCAGGAGTCTGTTCGCGGCACTTCCCGGTAATTTCGGGTAATTCCCGGTATTTCGCGGCACTTACGGCGGCCACGGCACTCACGGCAGCCACGGCAGCCACGGCAGCCGCAGGGTTCCTTGTTCCCTCTCCCTCACCCTCCGCTCTGCTTCCTGCGTCTGACGTCAGGCGGGGGGAGGGCGGTACTACGGGACGATCGGCTCAACGCAGGCAGGGCAGGCAGGCAGCGTAATCCGTCACTGAGCAAAACAGAGCACACAGAGGCTTGCTGAGGGGGTTGTCAGTCCACTGGGGACCCAAGGAACCACCCAAGGTAAGTAGACAGGGACCCCATGGAGGACACGTGCAGTGTGATAACACAACCGTGGGCTCCGTACAACTCTACGTGTAAGTCACAGTTGGATTTTTAAAGATGAAGGACCCTCCCCAGTGGACCCTGAAGAAACCCAGTGGAAGACATAAGGTTGGGAAGGCACCCCACCCGTGGATACCCTAGTACTCACGTTACCTATACCAGATAAGCCGGGTGCATAGGTGAAGTGGTGTTGGAAACCACCGTCGAATCCAATGGAGAACTTCAGGAAAGTGCCTCTGCTGGAAGAGGAGAAAGTGTTTGTGGGAATTCATATGTGGATTCTTGTTGAAGAGTACCTGACAGCAGAGGGGACAAAGTCTGGGTCACTTAGGAGTGACCAGCCGCTCATCTGATGTTGATGACCTTGATTCTCCAGCTGTGGGAACCAGGCGACACTGAAGACGACCTGGAGTCAGATGCGAGCTGTCCCACGAAGGATGTCGAGTGCTGAGGGATCGGTGTCTGGCCTTGGCAAAAGCAACCCACACAGGAGGTCAAGAAGTTGCAGGAAGTGGTCCAGCAAGGTACAGACATTCACCACAAGTAGGGGGAGTCAGGGCAAGCACAGAAAAATCAGGGGAGCCCAAAGAAGACATAGTTGACCCCCACTGGACTCAAAGGTCGAAGACACAGGAGTCGCAGGGGGATCTCGGGCAGCTTTACATAACAACAGGCCACAGAGCACACCTGTGAGAGGTGGTTGAAGATCTTTGCAGGAGAAGTTGCCAGAGGCTGGGGCTACTTGGAGCCCAATGCACTTGCTGCAGAATTGCCAAAAAGCATTTACACTTGCAAAAGTACTCTGTACTTAGGGGTTCGGGTATTGCAGCCCCTACGGGGGATTCTGGCCTCAATTTCAGTGAGAGGACAGCTCTGGCCTCAAGGAACATAGAAGCCCACCTCCTGTTTTGTGGAACCTGTTGAAACCTTCGGAGTCCGTAGGAGCTCGGGATCAGCAGACCAGTCAGCAGTGTTGCGTTGCCTGCTAATGCAGGGGAGTGACTCCTTGACTCCAAGGGAGTAGTCCTAAATGCTTCACAGGCCTTGGAAGGTTCCTGTATGATGCCTAGGTACAGACGATGCAGCAGACTGAAAGGGAGACAAAGTCAGACCTGAACAAAGTCCAGCAAAGTCCAGAGTGCCCAGACGGTAAAAGTGCAGTGGTATCTGTTCTGAATCTTGTTACCAACGAATCTAGGGACCTACACTCATGTATGCCCTTAAGTACCCTAAGAAAAGTATTGGGATGATTCAGGGGACCCTCCCAGAGGAGGGTCTGGACAGGAGGGGGGGTTTACTCCAATGTCCTCTGTCCAGCTTCATGCCAGAGTGGGAGCCAACAGGTCCCAGGACTGGTTTGAACTGGACTATGCACAGGGACACCAAATGTGACCCTCATGCAGACTTAAAGGTGCTGGCAAGCAAACCTACCCAGCCCCAATACACTAAATCATGTTTGGAAGGTGATCACACCTCCCTGTGACAGAATGCCTATTGCTCAGCCTTTCTCTGCTCGAGTTTGGCTCAGCAGCAGGAGGGTAGAAATGTGACTCTGGTCGGCAGAAACCCTTTTGTGCTGTCCGGGTCAAGAAGGCTGGTACTGGGAACACTGAGAGCCTAACGGAGGGCTTTTCTAGTGCTTGGAATCATATCTTCCTCACTGTTTACGGTGTGGGGGTATGATACCAACATATTTGATATCAAACATGATAGGATTCGTTACAGATAGTTTTGAGATTGTCAGCGCGTAATTATGTGTGCCCTTCTAAATAGTATATGGCTGCTTCACTGAAAAGCCAGGAGAATGGACTCCGTAGGCTGCAGGGGTATCATGCTCATGCAGGGGCACCCTCTCACTTAGAAACAAGAACCCTACCTTCAGGATTCTAAAGGCCTACTATAGGAGTGGCTTACAGGTTTTAAGTGCAGTGACCCTTAGATATAGCACACTTATAACTTTAACAGGTGGTGCAGGCATCGACTTACACAGGCTGCAATGGCAGGCCTGTAGGTCCATTTTGAATAGTTCCTCCTGGGTGACATAAAACATGCTTCAGTCCATGGGGGAACCTCTGGGGTACATATGCCCTGGGTACATGGGTACCATATATTAGGGACTGACCAGGGTACCCTGGTATACAATCTGCGATGTACCTAGGTACTGAACACAACAGTTTAGGGAGAAAGCAGATAGACTGGGGTCCTGATTAGCAGGATCCCAGTCAGACTAGTCAAAAACAGTGTCAAATCAAGCAAAAAAGTGGGAGTAACCATAAGAAGCAGATCCTACTTTACCAGAGCAAGCTAATGAAAAGGTAGTTAAACTTTGGAAGAATGATCATTTTAGCAGTTGCCATATGGCCAGTAAGTGATAGTGAGAGTCAACGCCAGCCGTCTATGCGCTCCTCCTGCCAGGTAAAGAACCGCCTGTAGTTAGATCTCCACATATCACCCACATCTCTACTTAGCCAGACCAGCAGTGGCCTGTGCAGGTAAAAGCGGTGGGGTGGTGGGTCCAGGTGGGGGGATTTCGACAGACGACAAGGGAAAATTAATTATTTATCTAATTTTCCCTTGTGGTCATCTGTCGAAACCCCCCCACCTGCCCCCCCCCCCCCGCCCCCCAAAGTCATTTCTAAAAATTCAACCTGCTATTTTTAGAGATTCCACAGGCAGGCAACCTGGGATCATTAATGGCCAAGTAGAATGTGGTGCATTTCAAGGATATGAGACGTGGGGCCAGATGTACAATGTTTTTAACGGTCGCAAATGGAAATTGGGCCAATTGTGCCAGCTAAAAAGGATTGAAGTATGTACAAACCCTATTTTGCTAGTCTGTAACCTATTACCAACTCAAAAAATAGTGTTTGCAAGTCGCTATTAGGATGGGCATTCCAAGGGCGCCCCTTCCTAATAGTGAGCAGCACTAGTGTGTACGATTGTTTCGCCTACCGCAAATGTGGTCGCAAAACAATCGCAGTTACCACCTACTTCAAGTAGCTGGTAAGCCAGTCGCGAATGTGAAGGGGTCCCAAGGGAACCCCTTCCCCTTTGTGAAATGTATGTGAAAATATTTTTTAATGCAGGAAGTTGTCCCATGGACTACTGCCTGCACTTAAAAAATGAAAAGAGAATTTTTCATTTTTTTTTTCTAATGCGTCCCATTTTCTTTTAAGGAAAAACGGGCTGCATTTGAAAAAAAAAGTTGCTTTATTTAAAAAGCAAACACAGACATGGTGGTCTGCTGTCCCCAGCAGGCCACCATCCCTGTGTTATTGCCCATTCTCAATAGGTCGCAAAGTGCGCCCTCGCTCATGAATATTGATGAGGCAGGCCATTTGCAACCCCATTGGGAATCGCTAAATGTGTCTAAGACACATTAGTACATTCCGTTTTGCAAGTCGCAAATAATCTAAATTTGCGACTCGCAAAACAGAATGGTCCTACATCAGGCCGTCGGTGGCTCTGAAGTGAGTTTATAGGTGTGGAAGGTTGTGTGAGCAGATCTATCTGAATAATGTTGAAGCTGGGAAAGTGTAATCATACAAGTGCAAACAAAGGAGACTTCACACTGCAAGGACTCATACCCGGGAGATGGAACAAAATGGGTGTGAAATGAGAAGGTGTGAGGTCCGCTATTAGTAATAGGATAACAGTCTCAGCAAGCATGAGACGGAGCCATCAACTAATTGCAGCACAAACGTAAATTGTGGGATTTCCAGAGAGCCATATGTAACACCATTCATTGGTATGGTGATGGTAAGAGTAAGTTATGTATGCAGACCACAGATTGCATGAGAGTAACATGAAGCCAATATATGAAGGTAGGTAGACTAGTATGTGGTGTGACCTTGTGTATGGGAGTTGCATGTGTAGGCCTGAGCACATCTACCTTCTACTAATTTAACCCAAAACAAAGACACTGGTGTAATGCATGGCAAGGTCTCCTTGAGATCCCAAAACTAATCCCAGTAACCAACAATAATCACTGTATTTGTACTGGTTCTTATCTGCCCCTGGAAGGGACTGCTGTGTCCCATTAGACGAAAAAAGGGAGCTTCAGGGAAATTGGACACTTTGAATGGTATGACAGAAAATTGTAACCAACCAAAGCCTCTTTAATAAAAAAGCTTCTCTGTCGATAGACATATGTGTGTGACCGTGGAGGTAATTTCCTTATACCAAGCTAGCCAAAGGACACATAGATATTAATATGTTAAGCATCTGTAATTTCTTATGTCCATAAATCAGGCACTTCGGAAAATCGGGGTCAATGGAAGGTGACCTCTGCCTTGCAGTAGCTGTTCTTAAATCGGAAGCATACATTTATTAAAACGGTTTTAAGGGCAGCTCTCTCTCCACGCTGTTTTTCTGAACTCGTTCTAAACCGCGCCACATTTCATTCAGTCAGCAGAGTGTATTTACATTCAGACTATCTTTATACATCACTCAAGGAAAAGTTACGTTTTAGGCTTCAGGTTTGTCAAGGATTTACTACCTTCAGGATCAATATAGAGCATTTATGTCCTTCGCCTGATGGAATTGTCGCCTCCGCCCGTCATAACAAAACAAAATGGAAGACGGATCATCTCGTTACAGGAGAGCTGCTTCAATAGACTGGAAAGCCCAATCCATTTAGTGACGTCAACGTGGAACCTTCACTTATAAGCAATGCATGTATTGGAGCAGTAAAGAAACAATACCTGTTGCTATGAATTAATCACTCGCATAATTAGGGATGCTTTTTAAAGAAGGAAGATGCATAGTTTTAATTAAAATATATGCTAGTGAAGCAAAATCATGTGCAGTTTGAAACTTAAGAAAGGTGCAGATATATGGGGGAAAGCGATCAGGATGAAAAATATTTCGACTTTTGCGTTTTCTGTAAAATGTTAGGTTTTTAGCTGCACCTGACCTCTACATCAATTGCAGCATTGTTAGAGCACTGTCTTTAAACCTGTTTTGATACTTTCGAATTCTTTACTGTCAGATTTCGTTTGGGGGGGGGGGGGGGGGCAGGGCAGACAGAGGGGGGGGGGGGGGCTCTATGCCACCACAGGGGCGTTTGGGGTCGCTGCCTCTGGGTCCATAACATGATATGTGTATTTGTAAAGCGCACGTTCACCCATTTTCATCTTGACGCTGATTAATAGACGTTTATTGTTACCCAACGGTACTCATTTTATCGACCTCGGATGGATGAAAGCATGAATGGACCCAACAAGATTTGAACCTATGACCATGTCCTCGAGCACAGGCCCCTGCAGTGAATACATAGTCCACTGAGTCACCAGACCCGGTTAAGACTGTGAAAGCGAGATCTGTGATCACTGGCCCATTTCAGATTAACAAAGACGAGCAGTCAAAGGCTTCTTGCCGCCCACAGGGCGCTCACAAAGCAAACGCGGGCAGGCACATTTGTGCTTTAAAATACTTAATGCATTTTCTCTTTAGAATTTATCAACGAAATTCTAAATTATCAGTATGATTCTCAGCTTCCCCTGTGCTCCCAAACCTGCACTTTCAAATGGAATGGGAAAAAACACCCAGAGAAGCTTTTCTTAAGCTTGTTTATTTGTTCATATCCCAGTGCTTACTGGCTCTCGGGACACTGACATACATCACAAATTATGAATAGCTGTCAGGCTGAAGCGACATGTAAACACATAAATCTGGTTATGGTGAATCGATTAGATTCTTTTCTGTTGAAGTCCTCGTTCTTCCTGAATTTTACAATTGCTGAAAAATAGATATTCCATTTCGGTCTGCCCATTCAGTGTTCACACTGAAAACAAACGCTGTGGTTCTTACCTCTACACATGTAGCAAATTACATGAGTTCAGAGTGCTACATTTCGTTATAAAACTGCATTGCCGTTTATTAAAGCTCATAATGTATTTTGCCATGAATTAAAAAGTACACATTGAGCAAAGAACATGCTACTATGGATCCGATGTCTCATTGCATTTTGCGGTTGGAAAGTTTGAGATTCGCAAAATCACTGGTTTTGAATTAAATATGCAAGGATTTGTTATCGAAGGCATTTTGTGGGTTGGGAATGCTTTCCTACTTACAAAATGCTTCCTGTCACTACAAATTGAAAATAGGAGGGGGCATGAAACGGGTATCTATCAACGGTTTATGACCACAGTTGTGGTCACCAACCATGGATCAGAACAGGGACATTTTAAGGATTTGGAGGGCCCTGGGCCAGAACAGCTTTAAATATATGATCAAATTTCAGCTCTTTCATGCCCTCTTTGTCCAGGTCACTGACAGTGCACAAGCACACTTGCTCAAATTCTAAAAGTGTTTACATCCAATATTCAGGAATAGTGTTAGGTATTTTCAATATTGTAACACAGCATCAGCTCACTAACATTACCCCCAAATAAATTCAGTGACACCCTCTAATGTCTTATATGTCAGGTCCTGTTTTGATCTAAAATAAACTTTTTAATGAATGTTGCTTGAAACATAAACCCAAAATATTTCTGCAAAATGTCTGTAATAGACTCTCACACATCTGCCACATTAAAAATAAATTAAAGGTAAACGTTTTTAAAACAATCTGTTTAAGAATTATTGAAGGTCATCAGGCAAGACTCTGCAGAACCGAGTGGGCTCTATCTGGGGCCGCCTGAAAGGCTGGGGCCCTGGGCCAGGTCCCACTTTGGCCATGCCTTAAAACGTCTCTGGATCAGAAACCAGCACCTGAGTGGGTATCTGATTTGCAAAGGATATGTTCACATAGTACAGCTCCCCTTTCAGAATCGCATAAGGATGCCTCTGGGGGACCCCTGATGTCTTCCCAAACGTGAAGCTTAAAAAAAAAAAATAGCACCTGTCCCTTTCAGGGACACAGGTTGCTTTTACATTTTTTGACCTATTTCACAATGCAAATGCAGGGGTGGAAGTTTGGTGTCCGCTGCACGTACTCATGCTGGCATTTGCAGCGAATTGCACAGTGTGGCAAATAATGGCCTGCCTAATTATCATTCAGCAGGCTAGTAATGTTTCGACCACCTGCGAGTGGACAGTGTACAATGTAACCTCTTTATGGATAAGTCACATGGTATATTACATCGCTGTTCGCAAACCAGCGATTGTGCAAATTGCACATCTTGATTAACGAACACGGATTATGCAATGGGAGACATAGAGGCTTATTCACACATATAAATTTACATACATCTAAATCTACGACTGCACCTAGTAGCACTTTTTTTTGCTATTCACCATTTCTGAGTGTAATGTTATGTGTAAGTGCAGGCTTATATGTGTCTATCTCCTGGTGGAACCTCCTACACTAGGAGTTACAAGTGTAAAGTTACTACTCATAACTTTTCACTTGTAGGTTGAGATCACCACCACCATGACAGAGAGATCCCTATCGAATGTAAAGGGAAAATTATTAAAGATCGTTAATCTTTTAAAAAAAAGTTATTACATTATTTCATAGAAAATATTAATGTAAAATAATTTTTTGCATTTATTTAAAATTTGTTACAGTACATGTTTCTTATTTTTTTTGTAAATCCCACCTACAGTAACATTTTTAGTGTAGTTTAATATGAATTAGAACATTGGAATGTTGGGAGCTACATTGAAAACAATGGAGTGCTCTGGGCTTATAATGGGCTATACCGCTATTAAAGTCCCTCTCCCTTGTTAAAGGCCCTCGCCTTCGGCTCGGGGCCTTTAACGCTGTAGAGGGCCTTTAATAGCCGGTATAGCCCTTACGGCGGGCTATAAGGCTATATTAAAATGTAGTAACAGTTATGTATAGAATTAATATAAAGCATTTTTAATTTTAAGAAAGGTTTAAATAACACATTTCATTTTAATATTCAGATAAGCTTAATATTAAATGTTCTAATGAAATAATAATTATTTGTTATTTATAAGTATATTTTTGATGTTAAATAAAATACGCTTATTTTAACTTTCAAAATCATTTATTTATTAAACAACTTTTCCTATGGGATCATCATCATCATTAAAAAACTTTATTCGATATTTTTTGTTTAGATCATAAAAGTACATAAAAAGTAGATGAAAGCAGGTATATAAAATCACAACCAATCACAGTTCTTTTCATAAAAGAGCCCCCCTTAATCAAATGTACGAAGCATATCCATATAAAACACACTTAAAATCATAGAACATACATTTCTTTCCAAACATCCTACAGAAAAATACCAAGTGAAAATAGTTTTATGGGGAGATCACGTAGGCACAAGGATAAATCAGAGTGCCTGAATCTTCTACCCAGATACCCCAACATCAACAGGATCAGATTTAGGCGAAATCTCAGGAGGATAAACTTGTGGTGTGAGAGTGGGACCTATGCTAGATAAGAAAACTCTCCCTTGGCTAATGAGGTTGTTAGTTGGTATATCCAAACCATGGTGCTCACTGTGGTTCTTCTCTCTACGGTTGTATGGAGCCCTCAGCTTAAAAATCTTGGCTAACCTCAGTTTAGGAAAATGTTTGCATGTCATTGGATCCTTAAAAAGGTTCGACAAACCTAAGTCACTAATTTCCTGCTCAACATAATTTAACCATCCACTCTTGTTGTGGTTTTCCATTTATAGTATGTCTGTAATAATCCTTTGGTTAAGGGGTACAGTGTCCCTACGCCAAATCAACAACCACAACATAAATGGAACCAAGCGAATTGAGTCAGTAATGTGGGGAAGACCCAATTCTATATGGGAAATATAATTGGAATAGGACTGTGGAAGGGAGGTTAGCGATTTGAAAAATGTTTTTTCAATAATCTGGAGTGGTTTGATGGGGGCTATGCCCCATACGCTTGCCCCATATGCCGCAGCTGGTACTGTCTTGGCATGATAGATCTTTTTTATAGGGCCTAGAGGTCTAGCACCCAACCTCCTAGTAAAGGTTTTTAGTGCCGCTAAGCTCCTATCCATGACCGTAGCCCTTCCTTCCACCAACTGTGCCCAAGATTGATTCTTATTAAAAAGGACTCCTAAATATGAAAAGGAATTAACTTCTCGATTTTTATTGAATCCATGTGGAAGTGTGGATTTTTTTATTTTTTCCCTTCCCCTGCAATTAGTATAAATGACTTTGCCTGATTGACTTTTAGGTCCAACATAATCATAAAAGCCACATATGCTGTTATCAGATGCTGGAGACCCATGCCAGTTCTAGAAAGCAGTACGACATCATCAGCATATGCCAAGATAGGGAGCCGATGGGGTTAAAATTTGGGAACATCAAGGGATGCACCCTGCAGCGCATCCTCCACACCATTTGTATAGATTGAAAATAGAAATGGTGGAGGACGTAGACTTGTCTTACCCCTCTTAAGATCTTAAAGGGGGGTGCGCTCCCCATTCCTCCCTTACCGAACTGATGCAGAGGCATAAGAATGCAAGTGACGAATGAAGTCGATTAAGGGCTGGTCAGTTCTATCTCTGCCATAATGTTCCAGAGCTTTGGGTGGGAGATGCAGTCAAACGCTGCAGTTAGATCTATAAAAGCTAGATAAAGTTTCCCAACCTTAGCACTCACATATTTATCCATGAGAAGAGATAGGTTCAGCCATTCAGGCACTGATCAACAGTGCCCTTCCCCTGTTGCAATACATACTGGGTCTGCATGAACCTCTTCCATGGTCACAACGGCTCCCGGCCGTCATGAGTCACGGTGCGCGTGTGCTCATGATGGCCGGGAGCCGTTTCGACCACGCCCACGATTGGAATGTCTAGCACTGCGGCGGAATAACCGCCACAGTGAAGAGGTTAAAAGATTCCTGCAGCGCGTCCATGAGTAGAGCCTAGACAAGAGGAGATGACTCATTAGTTTGTCAGTTGTGTCAATAAGGGAGATGGGTCTATAGCTTTTAGGATTACCCATATCTCCCTTTTAAAAAATTGGGACAATTAAACTCGTCTTCCACAATGGCGGGGGCCCAATAGCGCTATCTTACTGAAAACATTTGTCAACAGGGGGAGCCAAAGATCTTGATCCTCCTGGAAAAGAGTATTTGGACCCCATCCGGGCCCGGCGCTTTCCCTGTGCTACAGACCTCTAGACCGCACTTTACCTCTAGAAGAAAGAACAGTAGGTTTTCTTGGGGATTAGTGCCTATTAAATTGGGAGGACTGGGGAGAGGAGAAGTGAGGGAGAAAATGCCTGAGTAGTGTGCCACCCAATCATCTTTACCTATATACGCGTCTAAACCAGGGTCTCCTTGGGTCTTAAAATAAGGAGCATTAATTATATCTCAAAACTCTTTACTGTTTCCTGTTTCTGAGGCTCCCTCTAAACTGGCCCAGATTTCCCCCCTCATTTCCCTCTCCCTAGACTTTCTTGCCAGTTTATAATCCCTACGCAAAGAGGCAATTAATATTGCATCCCTGGGTTGTGTCCTTAGTGCTGTTACCAGGGCCTTTCTGGATTTTGAACAGGGGGAGTCGAACCAGCCATTGGCCTTTTTGGAACTTTCATACATATACAGTGTTAATGCGCTTTTTAGGTTTCGACCTGGCGAGGGGCAGTGCCCCTCCCAGTTCGAAAACTTTTGTCTTCAGTAGGGATGTTCGACGGCCTCTGTTTCCAATTGGCTAGCTCCATAAATGGACGCTAGCCATTGGGAGACAGAGGCTGTCAATCACGCTTTCTTGCGAAAACGCGATTCGGGGGCGTTTCTCGGGCTTTTTTTAAGCCCCGCCCCTTTTTCCTGGGCCGCGCTGTCATTGGCTGCCGGCCCGGGACACCCCTGTGACGTCATTCCCGGGCCGCGCTGTGATTGGCTGCCGGCCCGGGACACCCCCGTGGCGTCAGCCAATCACAGCACGGCCCGGGACCTGACTTGTTTAATATTGTGCCATTTTATTTTTACAACTAAAAGATATTGACGAAAAGCAAAATTTAGCATTGTTCAAATTCCAAAAACGGGAGTGTTCTTCAATATTCTGTACAAACAAGTGGAACGCATTCCAGAATATTCTAGAGCCATTGCGGAGGCGGTGTCTTCCAGGAGCTCTGCATTGCTGGCATGACTTGCTTCTTTTTTTTCCCAATAAGCAGTATTGGCAGTTGCAGGTGGGTTGGCACTGCTTTCAGTAGCCCGTATCAGTTTTATTCGGCTGACCACAAGTACTGTAACAGAGTGATGCTAAGAGCTGACCCCTGCACAGCAACCGGAAAGGGAGACTTCTGCTGCCTTGAGCACATAGCCTCGCTCTCGTACCATGTGTTTGTTCTAATTGTCTCTGCCACGAACGTGCTAAAGGAGGTCACTGAAACGTCCGTGTGTTTATCAGCTGCTAACATTTGTTGCAGTCTGGGTTTAGTCCAGAGTGCCGTCCACCTGCTCCCACAGTGCGCTTCTTGGCTGAGTGGAGACGTGTGCCACCGGAAGGTAAGGTGAGAGAGGGGATGCGCAACAAGCTGAGACGAAATGATAAAGGAAAATAGAAATAACATGGATCGGAAAGAATGAGAGAGGCCGGGTAGGCACGAGCGGGAGAGACTAAACAAATCAACTCAAAATAGTAAAAAAGAAAGCAATTTGTGAAACTCATTTCAAGTTTGTTTGTCATGAGCAATCAAGAGCAGGTGTTAGAGAAAGCAGCCAGGGAATCGCTTTCCTGCATAGTAGGTACCAATCACAAACACCAGGGCGGTGCAGCGTCAGAAGGCGTAAAGTACACCGCCGCAATGGGACTGGAAAGGCCGCGGCCTTTATTTCAAGCAGAATGGAAGCAGGAAACATTAGAGTTTGAAAGGCTGGGAAGCACCTGAGCCCAAAAGGGCTCCGAGAATCGCCTCATTCTTTAAACTGCACATTACACCGGCAGTGATGGTAATGAGGTGAAATTAGCGAGGTTGGACGTCAGAGGGTAGCTGGATATTCTGAAGACAAGCATCACGAGGGGCAGGACGTGTTCAAGCACCGCTTGAATCCCAGGGCTTTGTCTCGAAAATAGCCACCCTTTTATCAGAGTTTCGATATCCAGAACACGCTGCATTTAACACTCGAGAAAACCATCTGTGGTTTATTCCGCGGAACAGAAGCCGGATACGAGCCGCGGCGGTGATCATTGGGTCGCGGGGGTGAAAGAGCCCCACCGTGCAGACAGAGGGCGCTTCTGTAGAACCCTTACTTAGCTCGGCCTAGGGACAACTTGCACACATCCAGAGGCTTACATGGACACAAGTCCGCTGCCGTGCAACAGTTTTATATCATATAAAGTGTTGAGTGCACAGTGCTTTAAATAGGCCGTCACTGTCAGGTACTGAGTACATGCACAGCTTCTTTATCTGGGGCCCAATTCACAGAACTAACTTAAGACAAAATACTAAACTTACTACTATTGGTATTCACAGAAGACAAAATCCTAACTTCTGTGAATACCAAAAGTAGTACGTTTAGGATTTTGTCTTAAGTTAGTTCTGTGAATCGGCCCCTTAGAGAGGGAAAGTGCCTGCACTTCTCAGCAGGTGTGCAATACCTTTAATTAGACAGAACCAGAACTTCTTAGAGGGAGACAGGCACTCTGGCATAGGGTACCTGTCCCTCTACTTTTACATTTCAAGCACTGTTATTATGAGAAAATCAACAGATGTGTAGTGCAGCTCCGTGAAGAAATCAGCTCAAGGTTTTTTGTCCACAGACCGTTTGACCCAGTTAACAAAAAATATTTCCCTAAAGTTGTAGTTATTGATCTTGGTGTGGGAGTTAATGGAGAACACTTTTGATATGAGCTTATGTGGCCAAGAATCTAATTCTATTTCCCCTGCAGCACGTTCGAGGGACTTCAGCAAGGTTTTAGTTTAAGAGCTCAGACTCCAATCAGAGAACTAGGGGCAGATTTATCAACATGTGCACCAGTGCAGAGTCAATAATGAAGCAAACTAATGCAAAGTGAAGGCAAACTATTTGTTTTCCAAGGCAAAACTTTATTTGTGCTTGAAAGTGGCCTGCAAAGTAACACAATTCTTGTTTTGTGCTACTTTGTTTCGAGGAAGTGTTTCATGGGTGGTACCTGGGCAATCCCACACTACCACCCATCCAATGATAGATAAACCTTGCGCCAAACAACTAATGCCCCCTCAAAGCAGGTATTAAGTTAGAGAAATCTTTACATTTCTGCTAACGTTTTAAATATTACATGTGTGCTGCTCTGTACAGCACATACCCTGTGTGTGAAAAGTTTAAAACTTTGTTTAGGTATAGTATTATATACTAGAAGGGTATCCTTCCAGTACAAAATCTATGCAGAACATTACATAGACACATTTGCACTATGGTTTATAGCAATTTTATATTTGCATATTTTTATTTTATTTTTAGTTTATACTGCAATGGATGGGGTACTTAATGATGACTTTGAAGCTGGGTGCTGTGGTTTGCTGATTGCACTGTCTGCAGTGCTCTACACAAGAGGATTCCTGAAATGAGGTGATGCAGAACAGCAGCTTCTTTTTTAAAAATCATCCTTACCTCTCCGTTCATGGAACTAATTACAGAAAGACTGGCCCATTTGAAGAATTTGCATGCTCCTCCGACCCTTTGTCTCAAAACTGGGACATGTATTTTATTAAAAGAAAAGGGTTTGATTGCCAGAGCAAGCATACATTTTCTTTTTTAAAAATAGGACAGTCCCTGCAAACCGGTTATATCTGGCCATCTAACACTGCACTGTGAGCCAAAGGTGTCTACCTAACACCTCTAGGGAAGGGATTTTTCAGGTCACCGTGGCCTTGACTGGGAATTAGTGTGGTGACTTCAGGGTCACAGAAGATCTCATTACAATGCTAATAGTAGAACTAGTGCTGCATAGACATACTGGAGTTACAATTTTCTTACTAAGGCCTATCTTAAAAGGAACCTCGGAGTTTGGATTAGTCGATGTTCCCTTCCTTCTTATGCTGGTGTACCTGACTCATGACAGACCTACCCTCTCCCTCTGGATATTCCCAAAGATATCATGTACTCATCTAGATCTCTGGGGTAGTTATTGAAATTTAGGGGATTTTGTGAATGAACATAGAGAAAGAAAAAAAGTACGCAATATTTCATTGTGATTGGCGAAGCGGGAGTGAAGTTTGAGACAATCACATGAACTGTTGGCGGAGTTTTCCAGGCAAATCTTGATGGAAAATACAAACTGCTACACAAATAAACACAGCAGATACTTGGTGTTACCTTTTTAGGTTTCGCCTACTATCATTCGCTTGCGAATGTAATAGGTGAAAATTCAAGGGCTCGATCGACTCGTCAAACCACTGCGGTTTTCTCACAGTGCATGTGAGTCACGTGACCACAAAAGCGGGTCACGTGACCACACAAGCACGCGCATCTCCCTAATCCGCCTGCCACCGCTCGCAGTCCCGCCCCCCCACTAGGCTCTCCCGCCCCCATCCGGCTTCCCTCCGGCCATTTGCCAGCATACACTCTCCAAGCGCATCGCGCACGGCCATCTGTTCCCCAGCTCCAGCACCTCCCCTCTCTTTCCCGGCACACAGCCTTACTTGAAGGGGCTTTGGTTACTCCCCTGCTTCGTACCATCCCCTCTGTCTCCAAATGCACCTCTTTCACCGACTCCTTTCTCTCCTCCTCTCTCCACCCGCCCCCCTCCCCCCATCCCACCCCTTCAAACCACCTCACCCTCCTCTAATTCCATTACCCGACTGGCCTCTGTCACCGCTCCCCCTTGCCTTCTCTCTCTTTGTTCTCTAATCACTCTCCCTTAACCACTCCCTTCTTTCATCCATCCTTCTTGCCTCTCGCCCCCTCCCCCCCGCCAGCCTCCTTCCGCCGCCCTCCCCCCTCCTCGGGGACGCCTTGCTCTTGGAATCACAGTTTCAAAGACGCATCCGTGAATTTTAGCTCCGAACCCGGTGGTGGAAAAACATAATCCAGGGTGGAGTCTGCATGCTGATACATACACCTAGTTTCAAATACGTAATAATAAATCATTCCCAAAACCAAAACTTACAACTTTTCACGCGAACAACTTGTAATATTTTAAAAATAACACTCGATGGGAGGACAGTGCACAGCAAGTTGTGAAGTAACAGCGCGTGCTGTAAGCATACGGCACCATAAACCCTTTACCTCTCTGGTCCTCGTTACTGCTATGACCAATGAGACCAGCAGTAACAAAGACCGCGCCAGGGGTGCCAAAAGGACAAGCTGGGGAGCAGCCGCCATCTCTCATCCACAACCCTCAAGCATGCACAGCGTGTATGCGACTCGAGAGAATCACGGTTCTGCTGTCTGTACTTTTTTTTATCAGGTTCCCGCCTGCTTTGTCAATAAAACCAATGCCTTTGATTGATATCATAAATTATAGCAGCTGCAGTTCCCCTGCATTGACGACTCATGAAAACAGGCACCAGCAGTAATGTTACTTTGCAGCTGCAATTTCGATGTTATTTTTGAATGATTAATGTTCAGCCACTGCAGGTTGACTTCCCGCATTCTGCTGCCTATCGTCAGCGTCTACGTTGTCAGAGAGTCCTTTCTTGCACACAGAAAGAAACAATATACTTAAGTCATGCGACTTAAACGTGCATTTCTTTTTTTAACTAACACTATGTGCTAAAAATCTGACTGAAATTTGAACACAGGGGTTTATTCTATTTTGAAAAAACGTTCAATAGCAACAAATAAAACAAGCACTGGCGTTGCCAATAGGTTTCGCATTTGGAAAGTTGGAGCTATTGGTTTTGTAAATGACACTTTATATTTATATATTGTTATTGACAATGCCAATAATGATATATAAATATAAAATGTCATTTACAAAACCAATAGCTCTAACTTTCCAAATGCGAAACCTATTGGCAACGCCAGTGCTTGTTATATTTTCCAGTAAGTTTGTGAAACCTAGCAATGTTACACGGGGGAGCTATTTAGATCCAAACATGTTTCCATGCTAGCTAGAGAGTTACTGACCATTTCAGAAAGAGTTTTAGCACTGTCAATTTGGGCCCACTTTAATTGATATCCATTTCTCCTTGCAATTGATGGTGGGGCTATTTCCTGTTGACTAGGCACTTCTCTGGAGGCAGAACGGATCTCACAGGTTAAAATAGCGTGATCACTAAAATATGTAAATTGGGCATCAACATGGGTACAGCTCTCATTGAGGGAGTTTGCCACCAGGAAAAAGTCTATGGTTGTTTCATGTTCAAAACGTCGGAAGGTATTTGGTAGGGAGTCAGAAGTGGAGAACTACTTGTTCACAATCACTATATCCCCAACCAAGAGTGTCTGATTAAGACTATTACCATATAACGGGTTACCCATAAGGTCTGTCAAACCGCATACTATCTCTAGGTTATGTTTGCAGTGTAGATGTTAAAATCTCCGAGCCAGATGACATGTATGGGTTCTTTAATCTTTTGTGATTTTAAAATAGCATTCAGTTCCTTATTTAACTCATCTACGGCCATGTGCATATTAGGCCCAAAATTGTTGTTGAAAAAGTTTATTAAGAGCCAAGAGCCTTGTTTGGCCAACTCAAGGATGTTTGGAAGATCTAGAGGACTCAATGGTTTAGAACAGTGCGACTTCAGATAAGGAGGGGCCCTCGACTGGGCGTAGGGATAGTCAACCACAAAGGTCCATACCAGAAAGAGGAGCAAATCTGTTTGTAAGGGGTAAACCCGGATATCCCAGAGGAATAGAATTTGCATAATCCTCCCTATGGTGTAGAGGTGGTTCCAGGCCCAATCAATCCAACCGGGGGGAAGGGGAACAGAAGTGGCCAAGCGTCAGTCCAAGGATCCGTGTACCCTTAGGTGGAACTCTGTGTAATTGGAACAGAAGGGATTTCAATGGTGATGGATACTTGAAATTGAGTACCACCTAGTTGCCCTCCAGGGTTTTTTAGAGATGGTCCCACCCACCCTACTCTTCATGCCATAATGATATGCTTGGCTAGCCAAGACCCCCCCCGTCAAGCCTGTTGTTGGGCGGTCAGCCAGTGAAGATATTTATCAATTAGCTGAGTAGTAGTTTCAGTCTGGCCCACCCTCATGGTGGGGACATTTCCAAGAACCAATACGATTCCTCTGCTTTGCGATGTCAACATTTCCACCCTCTGTACTAGCTGCCTGTGAGTTACTCAGTGGCCTGCCCAGTACAAATCTGGAGGGAATAAATGACGTGCGTATAAATTCACTTGAGTTCGAGGGATTAACATTACTCTGCATTGTGATGCTTTGCCCATATGGGTAAGGAGCGGGGGGAAAGAGTACTCAAGTTCTTATTGTAATGAAGTTCTTGTTGAGGTGGGTGAGATGATGGGTGAGATGGATAATATCCAGCAGTTGTTAGAGCTAGTGAGTCCCCCTCCATCTCACGTAGTGTGTTTGGTCGAGCTAATAAACCCAAACCCTCTAACTTGGATAGTCTCTCTTCAATTTCTGAGCTGGAGGGGGCTTAAAAGGGCTGTGACCATAGTCTCCATCCTTTTCCAGAACTTCCCTCCGCCCGTCAGGGAGGGCAATGTTGCCTGATCAGAACCAGGTGAGGCCGGAGTAATCCCCTGTTCAGGTTCACTATTCCCCTTAGGTTTACCAAGTCGAGACCCTTTTAATTGTTTTTGTTTTTGAGGGCCTGCACCCCTCCTTCTCTTTACCAGTGATTCTCTCATGATGTCGTCAATATGAGACTTAGAAGGCAGGCCCCTCATACCTGTGCTAGGCCCATTTGGGATATCAGTGGTCGGAGCATCCAGATCTGGTACAGGAGGGGGCTGAGAGGGACTTTGTGCAGGAACTGGTGCTGGAGCAGGCAGGGAGGTTTGCTGGAAACTACCTAAGTTGAAAGGGCCTAGCGAAGAGCGTCTCTACAAGATAAATGGGTCTAATAAGAGTCGCCGCTCCGTCAGCTTGATCTCATGGCTGAGTATTGATTCTGCCCTGGTGATGAAGGCACCCAGGGTTCCCACTACTTCCATGCGCTCGGGCCGGCCCTTGTGCTTGCTCATTGTGTATGCAGATATCAAGCTGGAAGACACCTAGTTAAGCACCTCTGGATAATAATAATAGTTTGTAGGAATAAGAACAGTGCGGTACCTGAAGGCTGAAGAATCTCTTTTCATTGACCAGCTGTTATAGGGGGGCCCAGCCACCTTCGGGCTTCGATGGGCGTGGACGGGCCTGCCCTTGCTCCGGGCTTCTTCCAGGCGCGTCCCGCGGCATGGGCTGGCGCCTCAGTTTTGAGCGCGTTTGCGAGCGCTCGGAGTGCCCGGAGTTGTGGTTTCTCCCATGCGTGTGGGCCTTGGTCTCCTCTGTCTTCCCGCTGGGCCGCAAAGTGGAAGAGTGAAGTGGCTACACTCGACGAGGGCTGGCACTTCAGTGACTTTAGAAGTAGAGTTTGTGAATAGTAATGGTCTTACTCGTTTGTGGGTGGGTGTTTGTATCTGCATGTCCATTTCTAAATCTTTCTGTACCCTTCCCTAAACCTCTCCCTTTTAGATGTAAGCATTCCTCATTTTACAGCCACTCCCTTGTTCCTTCCACATTTAATACTAAAATGTAGATCTACATGTGCAGAGATACGGGCACAAGTGGTGGAGTTCCCAGCACTGAAAAGTTAGGAGTAGCGGAGGTGCAAGTCTTCACACAAAGGTTAGTGAACAGCATTTTCTAGTACTTCTTGTACTACTAGATGCAGCTTGTGAATACCGCTTATAATATCACCACTCGTAAGGTCAATATATTTACTAATAAAAAATCGACATTAGTCTTTCCATGTAGGTCACAGAATACCTATCTAACACAATGAACACCCCTCTGTGGAATTAAGGAAGTATTATTTCACTCTCCAAATTGCATCAACAGTGTTTTTCATCCTCTGTTGTGGTTATTGATCACTGTCAATTACCTCTGCCACAGTTATGGGCCATAGGCAAGGGTGTCATTTGCCTCAGGGCCTGCTTAGTGTTTGACGGACAGGTTAATCCATCCAACACTCTTGATGGATATCCATTCTGTCTTATTGGAAGTGTATTATATCATATGGCACTTGTAATAAGGTGTATGGAATATCCCTCCACGTTTTGATGGAGTATTCAGCTGACCTAACTGTACATCAGGGACTTACGCTTATAAAGCATTGAATTAAGATACTTGACTTTTTGGCATATGATAAGGCTAGAAAAGCATTTTTAAGATCAGATCATGAGAGGACCTCTTCACATAAAACTTTTGGTATTCTCGGAGGAAAAATTAGAGATAAAATGAAAACTATTTTGAACAATCTGTAAGAAGAAATGAACCATTCACAAGTAAAATGTATATGAGTTTGCTGGTAGCATATTGGAACACACAGGATGACTGCCTAGGAAATGTTTACAGTCATAAATATTTGCATATTGAGTGTAACATGGTGCTTGGCACAAGATACACTTGCACATGCCACCTCTCATGTTCCAACACATGCTTAGATATGCCCTATGTGGAAGACATAATACAGAAATTTACTGACAAACTGCAGGGACGCCAGTGGAGCCCAGTAAGAGAATAATATGCAGAATGCACCACTCTTTCTGAGATGCCTAACTCATGCCTATGGCAGTCCCATAGCTTTTGAAATGATTAAAGCATAGAGCTACGTGAATACCATTTTTTTGTGTGCAAACTGATTCAATATTACAATGAGCACATGCAAACTGCCAACTAACACTGGTAACTCCAAACCCTACTAAGATTATCCATCGAGTAATATTTTTAAAAAGAAAAATGAACGCGTGCTCGAATTTATTTGTTGTTCATTTTGAGGTCTCGCACCCTCGCACACACTCACACATACACAAACACACGCGCACACGCACACACCCACACACACACACATAAATCTGCACTTGTAAAGTTAAGTGACAAAGGGTCACATTTATCATGGTTTTGAGTTAAGTTTGCGTCACGCAAGGACGCAAAACCAAAATGATATTTATCAAACCACGCAAGGCCACCTTGCGTGGCCCTGCATCGCTTGCAAGGCAACGCAAATGGCTGCCTGCCTTGTTTTACTCTGTGGCAGGGAGGTGTGCCATGGGTTGAGTGTGGGTGTTACCACGCATCCACCCATGCATTCTGCCAGTTTCCCAGATTTACCGACACTGGTAAACCTTGAGATGCGTCAGAATTGTACGCCTCCCCATCAGAGGTGCAACAAGAAGAAATATCTTCATCTTTGTTGTTTAGTCTTTCTAAGTGTGCTGCATTCTGCAGCACACTTAGGAAAAGAAAAATGCCTCTGAGGATTGTTTTGTGCAAGAAGGTGCCCCTTCCGCCACAAAAACATAATGTGAAATACAGTGCATTCCTGCCCTCTCACTCTCACGCAGCACAGCCCAGCAAGGTGGCTTGCTGAATGAAATATTGATAAATATGGGTGTTAATCTGCAGACTTAGCAAGCACATATCTCAGATCTGCGCCATGTGAATTGTGGATGAGTGAAAATGTAACACAAACACAAGTCTCCCACTGTATCAGCAAATGTGTCTGGCTGTTTTTAAAGACAGCCTACAACTTAAAACCTGAGACAATACGACAGAGTCTCAGTTTCTCAACAGCCACAACACTCAGTCAAGTGAGAATCTTACACCTGTTGCAAGGCGCGTGATGACCTTCGAGTTTACCAGGGTTTTACCAGGACCACTTATTTTGTCTAGGTTTTTAGCAAATTATTTTTTTCTTCATCTTGGATTTCATTGCATTTTAAGTAGTGACTTGTGTAATGTGTATTGATGTTATCTTCAAGAGTCGGGGGGATTTAATAGACAGAAATTTGAGTCCCATGATAATGAATGATGGAGGAGCTCAAGGGACATTTAACGGAAGGGAGGTAGCTCACTGTGCGGAACTTCGGGGCATATTACCAAGCAATAGAGACAATTATCGCTATTGCTTGGTTAGAGACAAAAATTTACCGCTGCGCTGCGGCGATTTTTACCGCAAATAAACCTTGGTATTACCATTGTTTATCGCAAATGCGATAAAAATCGCCGCAATGCATGAATATCGCTGAAAAGTCCGCGATATTCATGCATTACCGAGCTAATGCTCTTAGCCATGTTATCCACTTCCCATTGGATAACATGGCTAAGAACATCTCAGTGCAGGTGTTAGCTTTTGGAGATATTCGCGCTTAGCGCGAATATCTCCAAAAGTTGGTAATAGGAGATAGCGATGTTAGCGACTGTTTTCAGTCGCTAACATCTTGGCATGCCCACTTTGCATGTCATTAGTGATAAATATCACTGACATGCAAAGTGGGGCCCAGAATGGTCGCTATCTCCTACTAGCTGTCGCTAACTGGTGTTAGCGACAGCTATGTAATAGGGAGATAATTTTATCTCTGCATTCTTGGCTTTTAAGGCCAAAAAAGCGGAGATAAACCCCCTTGATAATATGCCCCTTCAAGCGCTAAATACACTGACCAACTTGGATGACCCATCATGCACTCTGTTATAAAATAGTTGACCGCTGAGAACATTGGATGCACTTCCAAACAAGGACAAAACTAAGACCTTCAAGCTTTAAATAGTTTATGCTGGTCATTTTCCATTTAGTATTCCTCACTTAGCACTGTAATTCAATTACCAATGAGGCTCGCGGGGGCTTTTAAAGGAATTATGCAGCATGACTCACTTGGGCATTATCTGAAAAAATCTTTCATCTCTAAATGGCTTCATTTCTGAGATTGCCATCTGGCAGCATTCCTAGATAGCCAGAGCTAGAAGACAACGCTTAATTCAATTTAAGAGTTTTGTAAATGTATGACAAAAATATCATTTTGGGTACAAAAATGATATCAGGCAGTGGTTATTGGTTTTTCGTATGCAGATATTGAGTTTTAGTAGCCGTTTGAATGAGTCGGAAGAAGAAACAGAAGTGAAGAAATCTTATCCAGTCCTCACCAAGTCCAAACATGCAATGTCCAGGGGGTTTAATAACGTCCTGAGTATGCTTGACAAAACACTTCCTTAAAAAGGTAGCCAGAATTTACTATATGCGCAGGAAAATCAACAGTGCTGCATTGCA
The DNA here is from genome assembly GCF_964263255.1 of Lissotriton vulgaris. Classification (NCBI taxonomy): domain Eukaryota; kingdom Metazoa; phylum Chordata; class Amphibia; order Caudata; family Salamandridae; genus Lissotriton; species Lissotriton vulgaris. The sequence continues at coordinate 484,599,992 of NC_141696.1, forward strand.
CAAATGATAAACAAAATTGTTCAATGCTACGTTTATTAAGAGTTGCACGCCGATGATGTCATTGACTGCACTTAAACTAAAAAATATAAAATCTGCGCTACACCAAGCGTTGCATTGTGCTGCAAAGGTGAAACCCTGCTGTGTTGCACGAAATTTGCACTCAAGGTGGCCTATCCAGCTTAAATTGCAATCTTAAGACAAGCATTCAAGATGAGGCAGGTAAAATGGGAAATTTAAGTAATTACACATCTTGCATTATATGTGCCTGGTCTCATTTGGCAACCCTTGAAGGGTTGGGGGCACTCCTGAGCCACAGGGGCTGCAGGGGCCTGCGTTATGCCGCTGGTAGCTGGTATGGTTAAATTGCAGCAGCATTGGGGCCATCCTGATGGATATAGGGATGCTATTGCAGATCCTGAGAGCGTAGATGGAAAAGGCCTGCTGCCTTGCTTCTTCTTTATTACTTTTCTTATTCTGCAATCGGTTGGTTTCCCAGTTGCAGATTTGCGGAAAGCAACAGAGATGGTGAACCTGTCTGCAAGATAAGTGGGGGTGCTGCTTGTGCTGGCTTTCTAAATGTGCGTCTTGTTTTGAAGATGGTGCTGGCCAGCAAGTAGAGCCAATGAGTTCATCAAGATTGGGGTGAAGTTATCGTATTTCTCCAGGCCCTGGATTAGATGTGCTGTGCTGTATCCTGTAGGATGGCCTTAAGGGGTGCCAGACTGAAAGGCCATGGATGGATTATTACCACCATGCAGATGTGAGATACCAAGGGCTATGTGTTTTTGACTAAGTCAGTGCCTTCTGCCCCCTCGGTACGTGAAACATCCATTACAACGCAGGCACTACATTGTAATGCCTTTTACAACACAACTTTTACAATGCAGGTTATATTACATTGCATGCCATTACCCCCAGGTCCCTTATGTCCTCGGCCCATTCAGAACTTATGGAGATAACCATCTCCCGACAGAAATTAAAACAAGAGGAATGCTGGGATATCCCTACTGCCCCTCCCCCCGGGAGTACAAAGGTAGGATCTACCCAGCAGCCCCCCTGTTCTTTTTTTCTGTCTTCGACAGAATGGTTGATGGATGCTGTTGGTGATGATGGGCTGCACCTGCTCCTGCTGGGCTTGGGTGGCGTGCAGGCTCTTCTGCCTCCTCATGCCCGGTTGCCTGGCTTCGCGGGCAGGGGTGGGATTTCCTGATATGTATGCCCCCCGGCCTGCCGGGCTTGCTGGGGGGTATTGCTTCTTCGCGGCCGTGGTTCCGGTTTTCCGGCCCTTTGCGGCTGGTGCGCCGCCTCCCAGTTGCTTCCGGGTCGCTGTGCGCGTCTCCCCGAGCCTGGCCGGGTGGGAGACGCGCTGCGCTGGGTGGTCGATCCCGGATCCGGCTGTTGGTGTGTGGGGGCCTTGCTGGTGCTGCTCAGGCCCCCGCTCCGGGTGAGTCCCGCTTTTGCAGTGTTTTTGCTCCCCCTGTCTGTGAGTGTTGTGCTGTTTGTTACGGCTGTCACTTTGCATATTCTGCTGTCTTTTAATACTGCGTACCAGAAAAGCTTGTTTTTGCTCTCCTGCCTTGGATGTCTCGAGGCTGCCGCTGCTGCTGAGGCCTGCTTCGGAGCGTGGTGCTCGGTCTCTGGCTGCTTTTCACTAGCTTTCCCCCGGAGGGTGCTCAGATGCGGCATGTCTTGTTCGGAGTGTTCGATGTGTCCTTGCATTGCCTTTCTGGTTCTGCCCTCTTGGCTGCAGGCCCTGGTCCCGGAGCTGCCTGTGTGTGTGGGTGCTACGCTGCATGCTGCCCTATGCCCCCTCTGCTCGCCTCATTTTGGTAGGTCTTGGATGGGGGTGTGCGACGGAGGTTTGTTTTGGCCTCTGCTGTTTGATGGTTGAGTGACAGCTGGGCCGCTACTCTGTCCCTTGCTCTCGTGGGCCTAGGTCTGGGGGGGGGGGGGGGTGCTCCCTGCCGCTGTGGTGGGGCTGCTCTGTCCCTGACACTCTGCCAGTCATGCCCTTTCGACTTGGACGGGCGACATAGCGGTGGGTGGTCCAGGTTCTGGTCTCGGCGGGGGCGCTCTTCCTCCTGTGTTTCTCGGCGGATCTCGTTTTTCTCGCGGTTCCTTCCGACATGGCAGGGTTCCTCGGAGTCGGGGAGGGGTTGTGTTCTGTCGGCTACCTCTGCCGTCTTTGGTGCTGCCACCCTTGGTTCGTGCCTCCTATCGACTCGCCACGCTTCCGAGGGCGGCGCGGGGCTTTGGGTCTCAGTTTCTGGGGTGCTTTCCTGGGCCCAGGTCTGGATGGGTGTGTGCGCTGCTGCCTGCCATGGTGGCTAGTTTGGCTGTTCTTCGGCCTCTGTTTTGTTCTGGGTCTGGTGGCTCTGTGGTCCTCTTCCCTTCTGGGTGTGCGGTTTCCTTTGGCCTTACTGTGCGCTTGTTGTGCAGGGGTCTGTGTGAGCAGCTGTGCGGAGTGCTTTCCTTGTTCTCGTTTCCTGCCTGTTTCGCTGCGGCTGGATGTGGGTGCCTTTCTCCTTGATGTGGGCTCCTCGCTGCCGTGCTGCTGCTCGTCCGCCTCCTGGGTTGCCTTGGCTGGCACTTCCTTTTGCTGTGTTGGTTGGCGCTTTGCCCTCTGTCGGTCCTCCGGTCCCCTGTGCGGTGTTTGGTTGGCCTCCGCTCTGGCAGTTTTCCGCCTCTGTTTGGTGTCGGGGCTTGCTTGTGGGCTCTGTGCTGCCTTCCCTTTTGGGGTTTCCTGTTGCTGCTGTTTCAGGGGTCCGCGCTGCCTTCGGTTGGCCCCGGTTCTCCGGTGGTGGACGTTCCGTGGGTCTGTTCCCTTGGTTCTCTTCTTCGGGGGTTCCCCTGCTCTTGGCGCCTCTGGGGGGGTTTGCCCTTTCTGTTTCTGGCCTGCCTCGGGCTGGCTTGGGTTTGGGTCGCCTCTGTGGTGGCTGGTTCTTTTCGCTGCTCCTGCCTTTGCTTGCTCGTGGGTTCCCTGTGTAGTTGGGGTTTCCCTGCCTGCTTGATTGCGCCTTGCCCTCTGGTGCTCTGGTGTCGGTGTTGCTTCTTTTTCTGCTTCAGCGGCCTGTTTGGGTTGCCTTCTGCTTCCGGCTCTCTGCCCCGTCTGGTGGTGGGTCATTGTTCCTGCTTCTTGGGCCACTGCGCAGTGGGTCCTGTGGGCTCCCCTCGTTCAGGTTGGCCTGCCGTGCTGTTCTTCCTCGGTGGTCTTGCCTCCTCTGCGGGCTGGCTGTTGTGGCCTCTGCCCTGCTTGGGGCTCCTGGTTCTTCCCTTCCTGGTTCCTGGTCCTGTTCCTCCTTTTCCTTGGCTGCGCCTGGTTCCTCTCGTAGGTGCCGATGGTTCTTTGGGGTGCTCTCTCCCCTCTGCCTCTGCTTGGGTGGCTTGTGCTGCCTTGGGTCCGGCTGTTCTGTTCCTCCCGGCCTGCGCCTGTTGTCGGGCGTGGTGCGTGGTGGGGGCCTGCTTGAGTCCTTCTGGTGCTGTGGCCTTCCCTTTGCTAGGTTCTGCTGTTTCCTGGCTTCCCCTCATGTGTCTGCTGTGTTGCCTGACTGTGGCCTCCAGGCGGCTGCCGGGTCCTGTTATGCCTCCTGTTCTCGGGGTTGGTGTGTTATTCCCACGCTCCGCTGTCTGCTCGGTAGCTTGGTCTGGCCTGGTTGGTTTCTGCCTGGCCGCCTGGAGCTGCGGGGTGCGATTGGCTTCTTCCTTCGGTTTTCTTCCCTGCCTCTTCTGGTTTTGGTGGTGGTGCTGGGTGGCCGTTTTTGTTGCCTCTCCTGGGCCTGTGGGTTTTTCTCTCCCCGGGTGTCTGCTGGGTCTGCCTCCCGGCCTGCCGGGCTTGCTGGGGGGCATGGCTTCCTCCTGGCCGGTGTTCCGGTTTCTCAGCCCTTGTGGCGGGTGCGCCGCCTCCCCGTTTCTTCCAGGTCGCTGTGCGCGTCTCCCCGTTGCTTGGCCGTGTGGGAGGCGCGCTGCGCTGGTTGCTGTGGCCTGCGTTTGCTTCTGCTTGTCCTTCTGCAGTGGCTTTCTGTGGTGGCCTGTTGCCTTGGGCTTCCTCCCTGTTGGCTCCTGTTCTGGGCTGGTCTGCTTTTCTGTCTGTGCGTCCTGCTCTGGGTTGCCTGGTTGTGATCTTTCTGCGGTCCTGGGCTGCCTGGTTGAGTCTCTTCTGGGAGTTTCTTGGGTGGCTTGGCACTTCTTTGCGGGTGCCCTGTCTGCCTGTGGGGTGGCTGGTCCCTGTGTCGTGGGGTTCCGGTTCTTGTGGGTGTGGTGTGTTCCGGTCTGCTTCTTGTTTCTGGCCGCCACGCTGTTGCCTTCTTGTTTTCCCTTCTTGCCTCTTCTAGGGTTCGTTGGGGCGTCGACGGGGCTGTTGGCTCTCGAGCCTGTGCTCTGTTGGGGTCTTTCCTTCTTTGTCCTTCCCTTGTTTTGGGTTGGTTCTGCGGGTTGCCTTTGGCTTCGGCTTTGGCTTCCTGTCTGTGTCCTCGGTTGCGGCTTTTCGCCGTGTGGGGTTCGTCCCCTGTGCGTGCCCTGCCTTGGGTCTTGCCGGGCTGTGGGGTGTGGTTTGCTTGTGCTTTCCTCCCTGGCTGCGGTTGCTTCTGTGAGGTCCTCTGGGGTGGTTTTGCCTCGGTCTCTCTGGCCTCTGGGTTTCTGCCCCTGTCCTTTGCTTGGGCTGTTTGGGGTCTTTGTGCCTGGCCTGTCTCTGGTTTGGCTTGGATGTGGTTGTTGTGTCCTTCGTGGTTCCCTTGCTGTTGTCTTGGGTCCTCCGGGTCCTTGGCCCGTCCGGTTGCTCTCTTGCTTTGGTGTTCAGGTTTGCCTTCTTCGGGCTGTTGCTTCCTGCTCCCGTTTCCTCCGCTTTGGCTGGAGTTCTGTTTTGGGGTTCCTTCGGTTCCCTTTCCTCTTTTTCCGGGTCTCTTTGTCCTGGTTGGTTGCCCTTGTTGGTTCTTCCTGCTCGGGTTTCCTGGAGGTGCTGGCTCCCTTTGCCTTGTGTCCTCGTCTTGCGGGGCCTGGTGGCTTGGCTTTCTGGGGTTTGCTCTTCGTTCCCTGGTGCCTGGGTTTTCTCTCTTTCCCTGTCCGTGGGCTCAGTCTTGCGTTCCGGGTTGGGTTCTGGTGGGCTTCCGCTGTTCTTCCCGGGGTTGGTGTTGTTGGTCCTTTGGTTCCTCTGGTCCGCTTGTCGCCTGCCTGTTCTTGCCTGGGTTGTCTTCTTCTGCCCGTTTCTGGCTTGTTGGCCTGGTGGCTTTTGGCCTTTCTCTTTGTTTGGCCTCTCTTCTGCTGTTGTCCTCTTGCCTATGGTGGCTTGGGTGTCTGTGCTCTCCCTGTCGCTGGATGGCTGTGGGGTGTTCCTGCGGTGGGCTGATTGGCCTCTGTGGTGGCCGGTCTGGTCATCTGGCTGTGCGCCCTTGCTCTTGTTGGGTGTCTGCTGGTCTGGTGGGGGTCCCTCTTGTCGGGGGCTCTGCCTGGGGTTTCCCCGGTTCTTCCTTTTTCCTTCTGCGGTTGCTGCCTTGGTGTGGTTTCCTGGGTTGGCTTTTGTTTGGGTTGGGAAGGCCGGCTTTTTCTGCTTTGGTATTTCTCCATAAGTTCTGAATGGGCCGAGGACATAAGGGACCTGGGGGTAATGCTCTATTACTTACCGGTAATCTTCATTTTTCCTGGTCCCGTTGTCCTCGGCCCATTCATACGCCCCTCCCTCCCTCCCGGGCGGCCGGCCTTCCTGTCTGGGCTTGTTTGTACAGGAGGGCTGCTGGGTAGATCCTACCTTTGTACTCCCGGGGGGAGGGGCAGTAGGGATATCCCAGCATTCCTCTTGTTTTAATTTCTGTCGGGAGATGGTTATCTCCATAAGTTCTGAATGGGCCGAGGACAACGGGACCAGGAGTAATGAAGATTACCGGTAAGTAATAGAGCATTACATCGCATGTGCCATTACAACGCATGCCATTAAAACGAATTACAATGCAGGTAAGTGTGGTAAGTTTTTATTTTTGATTATTTTTTATATTTTGGTATTTTAGGTAAGTAATAGAGGAGAGTGAGTTAAGTTTTTATTTTGATTATTATTATAATTAAAAAAAAAATATATATATATATTATATCAAAAACGTAAATAAATATGGGCATGGCAAACATCCCCAGCTTTTAGGTTTAAAGTATTTTATTTGGCATAACATGTTGGGACAAACACACATCTTCAAAAAGCGATACGACAGGGCAGAAACAACCCACAAAGCTCAGGTGCACCATCAGCCAAGATTATCATGACGGGTTACGCCCCCACAGAAATACATGATATGTTCTGTCACAGCATGAACTGACTTTCCCTGCGCAACCCCACCCCAAACCCCAACTACCCAACTCCCTTCCCCCAACCCCCCTTCCCCTCCATCCCCACCCCCCGTCCAGTGCACAGTCCCCAACCAGAAAGAAAATACATCAAGGCTATGTCTCTCTTGGAGAAGAAGTCCAATAACAAATCATTGGGCAGGCTCTATCGGGCTTGGAAGCCGCAGAAGGCGGAGGTACCTAGGGCAAGTGAGTACTCTAAATTCCTTGAGCAATAGGGAATGAAACGGTTGCCAGAGCTCCCTGAATTGCTCCACATCTCCCGCTACTGTGAGGGACATGTTAATGTTAATGTTAATATTCAGTTATTAAGCGCTCGTACGCCCAAGGGCTTCATGGCGCTGTAGAAGGGAGCACAGCACAGCAGTTAAAAATAGAAATAAAGAGATGAAGCAGCTCAGCAATAAGCTTGGGAGAATAGCCAAGTTTTGAGAGAGTGTCTAAAGCTCAGAATGTTACCGCTCAATTTCAATTGAAGAAGAAGGGAATTCCAGAAGGTGGCTGCAAGATGATCAAAGCAGCAACCGCCTAGACGCTTCCTCCTATAAGAAGGGACACTCAGAAGGGATTTGTGAGCGGACCGAAGATTGCGAGAAGGATCATATCTGATATTCTCTCCATCCCCAACACATGCCACAGCCTATTTAGCCAACCTGTGATGGAGGGTATCGTAGCAGTGTACCAGTGTATTAAAATGTTTTGGACTGCAGAGCCTAGAGCTATCGCTATCTGTCTGCCCCTACAGGATCTAAGGGGGTACATCAGTCCGTTCGGAAGCCCCAACAAGGTATAAGCAGGGAAGCGTGGCAATTCAATGTTGAAGTGTGCGTCAATATCATCCAACACTTCCTTCCAGTAAGGCTCCAGTAACGGGCAGTCCCATAGAATGTGCGTGAGTGTCCCCCGGTGCCCGCACCCCCTCCAACATGTGTCCTCCTTGCTATGATCAAATTCGTGGACTCGATCAGGTGTGTAATACCAGTAGGTGGAGACCTTGGTCAGAGTATCAGTGAGCCCCATGTGGTATGCCGAGTGCCTTGCCCTATAAGATATGTGCTCCCATTCCCTAGGGCTCAGTGTCCTCCCCAGTTCCCTTTCCCAGCGCTCCCTCCCGGGATGATAACTGTGTGTTGCAGGTGGTTGCAGCAGCTTGTAGAGATCTGTAATCAGTTTGGCATCCGATGTGCGCGATAAGAGCCACTTTTCGTAAGGAAGAAAAAGCCTATCGGCTGACTCCCTCACTTGCGGCTGGAGGGCCCAGTGGTGAGCCTGCATATAGCGGTGTCGGTTGCTCTCCGGGAGTGAAAATTCCTGACGGAGTTGGGAGAAGGGGACAACCTTCCTCGAGAAGATGGCCGCCTTCCTCGAGACGAACGGATCCCTCGACCCCTCACAGTCCGGCTTCCGAGCCAATCACAGCACCGAGACCGCCCTCATCGCCGCCACCGATGACATCCGAGCCCTGATGGACAATGGAGAAACAGCGGCCCTCATCCTCCTAGACCTCTCCGCGGCATTCGACACGGTCTGCCACCGCACCCTAGTACGGCGCCTCAGCAACATCGGAATCCAGGACAAGGCACTGGAATGGATCATCTCCTTCCTCGACGGAAGAACACAGAGAGTCCGCCTACCACCGTACAAGTCAGAGGCCTCCGAAGTCATCTGCGGCGTCCCTCGAGGATCATCTCTGAGCCCCACCCTCTCCAACGTCTACATGAGCCCCCTCGCGTCCATCGTACGCAAACACAACCTCAGCATAATCTCCTACGCCGACGACACCCAGCTGATCCTCTCCCTGACCAACAACCCCGCCGCCGCCAGAGCCAACCTGCACGAAGGGATGAAAGAGGTAGCCGAGTGGATGATGACCAGCCGCCTGAAACTGAACTCGGACAAGACGGAGGTCCTCATCCTGGGCTCCTCTCCCTCCGCCTGGGACGACTCCTGGTGGCCTCCCGCCCTGGGCACCGCACCCAAACCGACAGACCATGCACGCAACCTGGGCTTCATCCTGGACTCCTCCCTCTCCATGACCAGGCAAGTCAACAACGTCTCCTCGGCGTGCTTCAACATCCTACGCATGCTACGGAAGATCTTCTGGTGGATCCCCACCGAGACCAGGAAGACCGTCACCCAGGCCCTCGTCACCAGCCGACTGGACTACGGCAACGCCCTCTACGCCGGTACCACCGCCAAGCTCCAGAAGAGACTCCAGCGGATCCAGAACGCCTCAGCCAGACTCATCCTCGACATCCCACGAACCAGCCACATCTCCGGACATCTGAGAGACCTTCACTGGCTCCCCGTCAACAAAAGAATCACCTTCCGCCTCCTCACCCACGCACACAAAGCCCTACACGACCAAGGCCCGAGCTACCTCAACAGCCGAGTCAACTTCTACGCTCCCAAACGCCACCTCCGATCAGCCAACCACGCCCTCGCCGCCGTCCCCCGCATCCGAAGAGCGACTACAGGAGGAAGGTCCTTCTCCTACCTGGCCGCCAAGACCTGGAACTCCCTCCCGACCGACCTGCGCCTGACCCAAGACCACCTCTCCTTCAGGAAGAAGCTGAAGACCTGGCTGTTCGAGCAGTAGCGCCCCCCCCCCAGCGCCTTGAGACCCTACGGGTATGTAGCGCGCTTTATAAATGTCACTGATTGATTGACCCCTTCAGGGCTATACAAATGGCACAGGGCTCGGCACCCCGCCTGCCTCCAATGCGTGAACGCTCCTCTCTCCAGTCCTGGTGTAAAGTCTGGGTTGTCCACCAGCGGTGTGAGCGGGGACGGGAACGTGGTGAGACCGTGTGGAAGGTTAGTAGCGTCCCATACCCGCAGGGGGACCCTCGTAATAAAGGAAGCGTAGAGGTTTTTGGGCCTATGTGGACGACGCAGGAAAGGACTCTCCTGCAAAGGTCTCCCCGCCACCGCCTGGTCTTGGAAGAGCCAATGTTTATCGGACTCCCATCTACTCCATTCCACTAGGTAACGGAGCTGCGCAGCCTGGAAGTATTTGCGGAAATCTGGTATCCCCAAACCGCCCGCTTCAGGGGCCAGCAGCGAGAGGGCTCTGCGCATTCTAGGCTTCTTACCCTGCCAGACAAAGCGTGAAACATCCGCTTGTAGTTGCGGTATCCACCCAACCGGCGGTTGGAGCGGCAAGGGCCGGAAAAGATAAAGTACTTGGGGCAAAACTGTCATTTTGACAGCAGCTATCCTGCCCAGCCAAGAGAGAGTTCTGCGATTCCATCGCCCTAGTTCCTCCCTAATCTTTGCTCCTAGGGCTTGATAGTTGGCCGACACCATGGCTGACAAAGTGGGAGCAATCTGAATCCCCAGATAAGGTACTGCACCCGAAGACCAAAGCATGGGAAACCTGTGTTGCAAATAGGCTCTAGTAGCTGGCTTGAGGGAGATGTCTAAAGCCACCGACTTCCCCATATTCATTTTAAACCCCGCTACCGTGCCGAAGGAGTCCAATTCCTCTATACACGCCGGGAGGGCCGTCCGGGGTCCGTCAATGGACAGGATGACATCATCTGCATAGAGGCTGATAGCGTGCGTGAAACCCCCCATCCGGATGCCGGTCACCGCAGGATTATCACGCACCCGTTGAGCGAACGGCTCCATATAAAGAGCAAAGAGTAAGGGCGAGAGCGGGCAGCCCTGCCGGGTGCCACGTTCAATGTCAAAGGTCGCAGATGTAAACCCGTTAACCCGGACTACTGCTGATGGTTGTTTGTAACAGTTAAGAATCATGGATCGGAACTTGTCCCCTATCCCCGCTTTCACTAGAACTCGCTCCAGATAAGGCCAGTGGACTCGGTCAAAGGCCTTCTCGGCGTCTACGCCAGCATCATTCGTTCTCCCGGAATCCGGGAAGCCTTCTCCAGAAGGTGGACAATCCGTTTTGTATTGTCCACTGTCTGTCTCCCAGGGACAAAACCTGCTTGGTCAGGGTCGATGAGACCGGGCAAGTGAAGAGCTAGGCGCACGGCTAAAATCCCCGTATACAGCTTCAAATCAATATTTAAAAGAGAGATCGGTCGATAAGACCCACAGTGTTTCGGATCCTTCCCAGGCTTGGGGATAACCGTAACAGAGGCCCGGAGAAGATAAGGTGTGATAGCTCCGGGATCAGCAAAGGAATTGAAGAGGTGCGTAAGCACGGGGGCTAAAGATGTGCAGAAAGTTTTATAATAGAGGTCCGTGAATCCATCCGGCCCAGGCGCCTTGCCATGTTTAAGTCTGGCAATAGCAGAGATCACTTCCTCTATCCGGATGTCTCTATCCAAATATTCCGCCTGCAAAGGATCCAGGGACGGCAACGTAACCGAATCCAAGTAAGCAGTCATAGCTATCTCGTCCGGGGGCTCTCCCGTGTAGAGGTCTTTGTAGAAGTCGCGTAAAACGGCCGCGATCCGAGCGTCCTCCGTCTCTACGTTCCCTGCCTGATCAGAAATGTCCTTAACCAGTTGGTTCTGACGTGTCACCTGGAGCTTGTGGGCCAGCAGTTTACCACAGCGGTCTCCTCCAGTATAAAAAGTGTGACGCAGCCGGAGTGCCGCATACTCTGCCCGGTCGAGATCCAGGGCTGCCAGGAGCTTCCTCGCTTCCTTGAGCTGCCTCCAGATCCTGGGAGCCCTAGTCCTACGATGTATCTGCTCAAGTTCTCTAACCCGACCCGTGAGTTCATCTCTCTTGGCCTGCCGTTCTTTGTTGTCAGCTGAGGAAATCGCCAAAAATTCCCCTCGAATCAACGCCTTTAGCGCCGCCCATTGCGTGGCCCGGCTAGTGTCAGCGTTGTCATTATGGGATTGATAGTCCCGGATCGCCTCCTCAATGCGGACCACCACCTCCTTCCTATGTAACAGCGTGTCACGTAGACGCCACGTCCTGGGCCGAGAAACAGCCGGTGGCAAACACAACGTAGCCTCAACTGGGGCATGGTCCGAAAGGGAAATCACACCTATCTCTGACCCCGAGGTTAGCGCCCGCACCGGGGAGGTAACTAAAAGGTGGTCCAACCTCGCGTACGTCTTGTGCGCATGGGAATAGCACGAGTAGTCCCTGTCCGCGGGGTGTATGTGTCGCCACAGATCAAGGAGGTCAACCTCCTCCAACTGAGCCTTACGGTCCGCGGAGAATTCCCCTACCTGCGGGGAGCGTTGCGCCGATCTATCCATTGCAGAGTTAAAGACCATGTTGAAGTCACCACCGAGTATGATATGACGGTCCTGCGAAGAAGTGATGTCCTCGATCGCGGTCTGCAGGAAACGATCCTGCCTTTCATTAGGACTATATAGGGACCCGATCGTAAACAGAAGGCCCCCTATCTTAAACCGATATGCGAGGAGCCTGCCCTCTTGTTCGGCGAACTTGTGGAGGACCTCTCCCCTAAAGTGTCGTGCTACTAGTATCGCCACCCCAGCCGTTTTAGTAGTACAAGAGGAGAAGAACTGTGATGGGAACTTATGAGAACGGAGTCTGTGCGTGTCTTGGGATAGGAGGTGCGTCTCCTGGAGAAGACAAATGTCTGCCTTGGTATTCTCCAAAAGTGAGAGCACAGCCCTTCTCTTGACTGGATTATTCAGCCCCCGGACATTCAGGGTCACTACCTTGCAAGTGTCAGGAGGCATGCGAAGGGATGTAACAGGAAGCAATGGGGCCCCATAGCAACAGGGCAACAAGGGCACAAATGCTGCTGTGTTGTAGAGGTGACACAATAAGGAACAAAACGCTATCATGTGTGGGGCAAAAATGACCGATCAAAGCCAGAGGCCTAGTCAATGTCCGGACAGCTATAGACCACAACAAGTACTGGACAGCCCACCCCGTCCCTCCCCCACTCTCCAGCAAATCAAAAAGAAAGTCAAAGCTGTAATTGCAGCAGTCAATTCTGAGCAAACCAAGAAGCATATGCATTGCCTGAATAACAAGGAACCCCATTGTGCACTGGACGACCCTCCCCCTTCCCCGCCAACACCCGGATCCCACCCCTTGCCTGTCCCACCCCCTTCCAAATCCCCCAAAAACTGCTCCCCCCCTTCCAACTGCCCAACTGACCCCAGTCCCCACCCGCAACTGGGACTGTCCCAACAACCCCGACCCCACCCCCCGATCCCCCAACAACCCACCAAAAACCATTGTCCAAGTCCGGTCCGTAGCGGACAAGCCTGTGGAGAGTCAAAAAAGTGGACGTCCAGCCACTACGCACTTCCCCGCCCCCCTGCCCCCCTGAACCCCCAAACCTGCATTACAGTCATGGCGATGTCGATCTCCCCCCGGAGTTCATTCAAGCTGTTGTCAACGCGACTTCACTTGTCGCCGTGACGGTGGCTACATCTCGTGGTGTATCGTCCAGGTACGCAGCTGCAGCAGGCGAACCCGGTCTCGCTGAGGAGGCCGAGGACCGCCGGCCAGGGATCGTCTGCCAGCCATCCCTGGTGATACGGCGCTGGCGAGGTGTGAATGTTCCGTCGTCCGTAGCAGTGATACCCAGCACCCCACATGTATCCTGAAGGGAACGCAGCTGGTGTAGAGTCCCATTCCAGCGGAAAATAAGTCGGAAAGGGTGCCCCCAGGAGTATTGAGTGCCATGCTCCCGAAGAAAATCAGTCGCAATTTTGAAGGCCTTGCGTTTCTGCAGGGTGGATGCTGCTAGATCCTGGTAGAGTGCCACACGGTGACCCCTAAATTCCAAGGACGATCTTTTCCGTGCCTCGCGAAGTATTCGTTCTTTCAGGGGATAATCAGGCAGGAAGGCCAAAATGTCAGGGGGGGGTGCTGAGGCCCGGCGCTGTAAGCCCACTCTGTGCGCCCTATCGATCCGAATGGGGAAATCGGCCGATTCACCCAGCACCTCTCTGAATAGGTCCCGTAGGTACGCAGCCACATCCTCCCCCTCTTCTCGGGAAGGAACTCCCGGACTCGGATGTTGTTCCTCCGGGAACGGTTTTCAAGGTCTTCGGTATGTGACTGAAGATCAAGATGTTGGTCCCGGAGCCGTATAACCTCCTGCTGCAACTGCGTAATCTCCTCGTCCCTGGCATGGCCAGCGCTTTCCACCGTTGCCACCCTCTCTCCCAGGCCATCCACCTCTCGTCGTATCTCCCGGACCTCACCCGCCACTTCCTGCTTGAGAGTTTGGAAGTCGTCCCGCAATGTGCCGAAGAGGGACTCAAGGAAGGATCTCGTGACCGGGGGCTCCCCTCCACTCGCTCCCTGGGAGCCCCCCGAGAGACTCGGAGATGGCTGTCCCCTATCCTGTCTCGCGGCGTTCCTGCCTAACATGTCCGGCAGGGTGCGATCCCCTTTCTTGGACCCTTTGTTGTTCGCCATTGAGTCTACTAGGGCATCTTCCGTAACGTTCGGCGGAGCCTCGTCAAAGCCACTGGTCGATTCTCGGGCCAGGCCGCTACTGCTCTGTACCCCACCACCAACAACCAAGGGGGTCTGTCCGCACTGCCAGCAGGTCTCGTCCGATGAGCAATGGAGCGACCCGCGATCCGTTCAACCCGGGGACTGGCGTCCCACCCGAGTCTCCAGGCCCGACCAGCCCAGTCCTGTTCCCTCGTCCACCACTGCCGACACCACAGGCGCAATTCCCGACTCCTCCTCAGATGGCCCCCATCGAACCGGTCCGGTAAATTCTTCTCAGGCACCTCAGCAGGGGGGGCCGTGCCAACTTTCAGCGTGCTACCGCTTTAGCGCCAAGTCTGTGCGGGACATATCACACCAAACGCCCCCTTTTCCAGCCCCTCAAAGGCGATGAGTCGGCGTCGGGTGAGGCGTCGCCTCCGGGGGGGATACAGGCATCCAAGCTCCACTAGAACACCCACAAATGCACCTCCGGAGCTCCCGGAGAGGTAGGCTGCAGTCTCGGCGCCACGTGCGGGGTCTTCCTTGGCAGCAATACCAAGTCTCTCGACCCCATTCTCAGCACTTGCGAATCCGGGAATGCAGTCCTGCACCCAGGGGGTCCTTCCGATGGGTTGTTGGGTGAGCGCCACGCCTCGCGACCTCTAGTGCCTCCGCCGTCAGGGGGTATAGGCCAAAGCCACGGCCTCGCGTAGTGCCCGGCCCCGCGGCTCCCTCCTCCGACGCCCCGCCTCCGGGCGCCAAGCTGCGCAACTCCTCGGGGTTCGGCACAGGGTAGGTTGCTGTGGTGATGGTCGTGGTCAGGTGAGAAGCAACGGTGGCCCCTCTGCAGTTACCAAGGTAGACGGCCACCAAAACCAAGCTCCGGCTCCACCTCCGCTCCGGGCCTAGGGCCCTCCTCGTTCCCGGCGGGGACTCCGGGACCGTTCAACCTCCGATCCCGGCGATTTCTGCCCTCACAGCCGCCACTCCGATGTCCGGCGCATATATCTCGCCAAGTGCAGCGTCCCGGGGGGAGATCAGCGCTAGATTAGTAGGTTAAAGGCCCAGGGCCGGCGGAGCTCACAGCGAGTGCGACCACTCAGCCCGCCATCTTGGCCACGCCCCATCCCCAGCTTTTAAATACATTTTATTTGTTAATTGTGATATTTCGTGTACAAGTTTTTGTTTAAAAAGATATATATCATAAGAATTAATTAAAAAGGATATGTCTTAGGTAGGGTAGTGTATTAATAATCTGGTAATGTTTTTAAAACTTGAGTATTATTAAAAACTAGATTAGTTGCAATTATTTAAAAGAAACATATATATATATATATATATATATATATATATATATATATATATATATATATATATATATATATATATATATATATATATATATATATAATACAATATATTTATTTAAAATATATTAAAGGTGCTTTGCACTTATTCTCTGAGACGGGATGTATAGGAAACATGGATTTTGGGTGAGGGAGTGTATTAATACTCAGGTATTAATTTTAATACTTGAAAATGAATTGTTATTTATTTATAGTGATAGAAAAGTTCTATGATATATATTTTTTAATTACTAAAAATGGTTAGGCATCTATCCTCTGGTACGGAATGCATGGGAAACAGGAGTTTTGGGTGGGGGAGTGTACTGATACTCAGGTATTAATTTTAATACTTGAGAATTAATAGATATTTAGTTTTACTGTTCGATAATTTTCAAAATAATGTATATGTAAATTAATAAAAAAGGTTTTTGCACCAATCCCCCGGGACAGGATGCATAGAAAACAGGGGTTCTGGGTGGGGGAGTCTATTAATACTCAGGTGTTCATTTTAATACTTGCAAATTAATTGACATTTAGAATTACTAATAGATAATTATAAAAATATTTTTTAACTAAAAGTATGAAAAAAGGCTTTTGCACCTATCCTATGGGACGGGATGCATTGGAAACACAGGTTTTGGGTTGGGGAGTGTGTTAATAGACAGGTATTATTTTTAAAACTTGAGTATTATTTATTACTTAATTTATAGTTTATAAGTTATTTTATTATAAAATTGTTACATTATTTTAATTATTAAAATTTATAAAAGTGATCTGCAGAGAAACTCAGGGTGTTTTTGGGTAGGGGGTGATTTGATATCAAGGTATGATGGAGATTTTCCTAATAGTCTATGACGGAAAGTCTTAATTTTATTAAAGACACAGAGGCAAGTATTAGGCTTTCTTATTTTGCTTTAATCACAATAGCAGCCAAGATAAGTTAGAATCTACAGTTCCCAGATGGCCCAGCGGAACAACTGGCCAATGGAAACACAATAAAACAAAACCTTACATCCAATCAGTGCATATCAGCATGAATAACGTCACTTCTGTCTGCGAACATTCCTCTTTTCGCTGGCAAGCAGATCAGATAAAGTCACTAAACAGTGGCACAATCGCTAAAACAATAGAAAAGGCTAGAGTCCAGGAACAAAACTCTTGACCCAAATCCAACCAGGATCGTTGAGCTGCAGGAAACACCGTAGAAGACTCCGAACAGGAAGGAGCGGTGACCAGACATGGTGGAAGACGTTCTTGTCTATTGATAGCGTCATCACGAAGATGCAGGCTGGAGTCGCTGAAGGGAGGGAGAACACAGATTAGAAGTGTTGAGGTGGGATAATACTCGCCTCCGTGTCTTTAATAAAGTTAAGACTTTCCGTCACAGACTATTAAGAAAATCTACATTTTATGGCAAGACCGGAGGCTCCTATTATGCTTGTGTAAAGCAAATGAACTACCACAGAAGCAACGGTATAAACAGGCTTGCAATAAAACATTCAAAAAACATCGTCATTAGACCAATCTGCTGATCTCAGAATGTCCTCCAAACGGGAGCCAGCCCAAAAGGCCTTAGAAGCCATGACTCCTCCGGTGGAATGAGCTCTGAAAACAGAGGTACGTTTGGTACGTTGGTACGTTCTTTGCTGACCTTGATTCGGTGCTGGTGGGTCTAGCCCTGAGAGCAGAACACTGCTTAGTGGCGGGGGACTTTAACATCCGGATGGATGATCCGTCGGACCCCGCTGCTATTAAGCTTTTGGAGGCCATGACTCCACTGGGTCTTACCCCGCATTTGCAGGGTCCGACCCATTATAAGGGGCATACTCTTGACCTGGTCTTTTCGACCTCTCCTTTGGTGGTGAAAGAGATTCTCCCGGTCTTGTGGTCGGATCACTGGCTTGCCAAATTTGTAATCAGCGGCAATGTCAGGGCGCCTATCCCTGTCCCACAGCAACGGGGACGAGCCTTTAGAGCATTTAGCAGGGTGACCCCTGAGATGCTGGCTCAGGCTGCTGCGACTCACCCTTGCCCTCTGTCTGGCGAGTTAGAGAGAGACTTGGAGTCCTTGCAAGAATGGCTGACGGAGAGGCTTAATGACCTGGCCCCAATTTTGCCCCCCCGCCTGACATCTAAGCGGGTTTCGGCCCCTTGGTTTACCACTGCACTGTGGGCTACGCGGCAGCAGTGCAAGGTAGCCGAAAGGGCCTGGCGGGCACATTATGACAGCAAGGACAGGTCTGCCTACAAGGCCGTGGTTAAAGCTTACCACCGAGACATCCGCCTCGAAAAGAAAGCTTATCTTGCGGGGAGAATTGAAGCAGCTTCGAACTCCAGTAAGGAGATCTTTACCATTGTCCGAGAATTCATCTCACCTCGGACTACCGCTTCGGAAGAGGGGCCCGTAGAATCCTGGGCGGCTGATCTTGCTTGTTTTTTTACAGGCAAGATCAAACTCATCCAGGACTCCTTTCTATCTGGTGGACCGGTTACATTGCCAATGCCCGAGGCGGGTACGCCTCCCCCAGTTATGCAGGGCGCCATATTGGCGGAGTTTCCATCTCTGCCAGCCTCCGCTTCCCTAGCGCTTATGGGCAATTCTAAATCTGGGTCTCCGCTTGACCCCTGCCCTGCCAAGCTCCTGGGTAAATTGGCGGAGGTGGTTAATCCACTGGCGCACCCTCTTCTCAACCTTTCGTTGAGTCTGGGAGTGGTGCCGCCAGTATGGAAGCAGGCAATGGTCACCCCGTTGCTTAAAAAGCCGGGACTTGACCCAAAAGCTCCAGCCAATTATAGGCCAATTTCGCTGCTGCCGGCTCTTGTAAAAATTCTGGAGAAGCACGTTCAGTCGGTGCTCTCCAATTTTCTGGAGTCCCATGAGATCTTACATGACTCCCAGTCGGGCTTCCGTTCAAATCGTAGCACCGAGACCGCGCTCCTTGAGGTTTCTGAAACCATTAAAGGGGTGTTGGATGCCGGGGCCAAAGTCATGCTGGTGTTGTTGGATTTGTCGGCGGCTTTTGACACCGTCCCCCATGAGGGCCTGCTCGCAAGACTCTTTGAGATTGGTCTGCGGGGGACGGTGCTCAGATGGTTTTCATCTTTTTTAGCCGGCCGCCGGCAAACGATCTGGACATCATCTGACACCGCTGTGATGCCGCCTTTGGGAGTCGGGGTCCCTCAGGGCTCTATACTGAGCCCGACCCTTTTTAACATCTTTATGACCCCTTTGGCGGCGGTGGCGGAGTCATTTGGCGCCCGGATCGTGTCGTATGCCGACGACACCCAGCTCCTCTTCTCTTGCGAGAGAGGGGCTGACTTTGACGGGGAGAGTATCCAGAATTGCCTTGGGGCTGTGTTCTCATGGTTCCAACTGAACAGCCTCAAGTGCAATTCCGACAAATCTGAGGTACTCTTCTTCGGGTTCGATACGGAGCCTAGCTGGCAGGCCTGGTGGCCCATCGACATGTTCCCTCCGTCCGGCTCTTCTCCCATGGCTAAAAACTTGGGGGTTAAGATGGACAAGGGGCTGACGATGAAAGCCCAGATCCTGGGGGTGACCGGTACCTGCTTCGGCCTTTTAAAAATGTTGCGGAGGTTTCTGCCTCTCTTGTCCGAGGAGCACAGGAGGATGACTGTGCAGGCTCTGATAGGCTCCAGGTTGGATTGTGCCAACATTCTTTACCTGGGCCTGCCAGAGTATCTGCTGCAGAGGCTTCAAGTTGCACAGAACGCGGCGGCCAGGGCCATCTTTGGCCTAAGTAGACGCACCAGCGTCTCTGGGTTGTTGGTGACGCTACACTGGCTTCCCATCCGCAAACGGATCGCCTTTAAGGCTTTGACTTTGGCCTACAAGGCGCTCCATGCTGTGGGAGCAAAACATCTCCAAAAGAGACTGACCTTTTACCACCCGGCTCGCTCGCTGAGGTCGGAATCTCTACTTTTGGCGGCTGTTCC
This sequence comes from Lissotriton vulgaris, assembly GCF_964263255.1. Taxonomy (NCBI): domain Eukaryota; kingdom Metazoa; phylum Chordata; class Amphibia; order Caudata; family Salamandridae; genus Lissotriton; species Lissotriton vulgaris. Next base: position 484,618,984 of record NC_141696.1, read on the forward strand.
GCGTGTGAAGAGGGCTCGCCTCGGGGGCCGCTCTTTCAGTCTGTTGGCTCCACAGATGTGGAATTCATTACCGCTCCCATTGCGGGGGGCGACTACTCTCCTGGATTTTAGAAGAGGTCTCAAAACCTGGCTGTTTTCCCAATAGGTTTGCTAGTAGTTCCTCTTTTTTGTTCTGTTTGCCTTTTAACCTCTTTTAACTGTGTTGTGTTAGTCTGAAATCTGTTCTCCTTACCTAAAGCGCCGGGACACTCTTTTTGAGTAACCGTTGCGCTATACAAAAGAATAAATAACATAACATAACATAACATAACAGATGTCAATGCCCGCAAGGGACATAACGGGTTAGGGTTGCGGAAGAAACAGGAAGATGGGGTTTACGAAAAGAAATGAGAAGTTGGGAGTGAGAGGACGCTCTGAGATCAGAAGTTCTTTCTTCATACACCTTGAGACATTGACCTACACATAATTTAGGATGGGAAGGAAAATAAGGATAAAAAACAGAGTTCAAATTTGTCGTTGTCCGTCTATTAACTTGAAGTAAAACACCTGTAGGAGAAAACTGGCGGGAAGAAATATCTAAAGCCTTAACATCTGAGACAAGATTGATAGAAACCAGACACAGCAACATGGTAAGTTTAGCAGAGAATATTTTCAGAGAAAGAGCAGAATTATCTGGCCTGTCAGAAAACAACTTGAGTACCACATTAACATCCCATAAACTTGAATGCTTAGCCAACAGAGGTTTGGAGAATCGAACTCCTCTTAGAAGACAGCAGATTAAAGGATGAACACCCACTGGTTTGCCGTCAATCGGGGAATGGTTAAGAGAGATGGCAGATCTATACAAGTTTACTGTTCTATAGGACTTACCTGCACTGGCTTCAGAAGCCAAAAAATTGAAACAAAATTTAGAGGGGCTGAAAAGGGATCGATATGTCTTTCCAGACACCAGCTTGCCCATAAAGACCATGCAGATTTGTAAGCTTTGGAGGTCCCAGGGGCCCAGGCTTTGCTGATAAAGAGAGAAGCCTCTTGTGAAATGAGGATGTCAGGAGGGACAGGCCGGAAACTTTCCAGGCCGACAGAACCAACGAGTTGTCCAGGATGAGATTGTGAGGAAGACCCAAGGTCTTTGCGAACAGGGAGGAGGACTGGGAAATCCATTGCTATCTCCAGAAGGGAAGACAACCAAATCTGTGACTGCCAGAAAGGCACCACTATGACTAAGGTTGTCGATTGGCGACGAACTTGGGAAAGTACCCTGTTGATCTTGAAGAAAGGAGGAAAGGCGTAGTTGAGGTGAAGGGACCAATCCTGAAGAAAAGCATCCGTAGCTAGAGCCGAAGGATGTGGGCGCCAACTGAAGAACCAAGGCAATTGGGTGTTGAGGCGAGAAGCAAACAGATCGATATAAAATGGGCCCCATTTTTTAGAGAGAGATTGGAAGACAGATGGAAGAAGCATCCAATCGCTGAAGTCCCGAAGGTAGCAAGAATGCCAGTCTGCTATAGAATTGAGATCTCCAGGGATATACTCTGCTGTCTGCAAAAGCTTATTTGGCAGGCAATACTCCCAAAGTCTCTTCGCAATCTCAGCCACGGGTTTGGACTTGGTGCCACCTAGATGGTTGATGTAGGGAACCGCAGAAACATTGTCCATACGCAGATAAATCGAACACCGAACCCTGTTCTTTGTGAGGCTTTGGATCGCAAAAGAACCTGCAAGCATCTCTAAACAATTGATGTGCAATTTCAACTCCTCTCGAGGCCATGTACAGCCAGTCGATATTGGGCCACAGCGGGTCCCCCAAAACAGACAGGCTTGCATCTGATTCTAATACAAGATCTGGGGCCGAAGCAAAGATAGTTCTCCCGTTCCAAGCATCTAAATGGCCAATCCACCATTGAAGTTTGACGCAAGATTCCTGATCTAAAGCAATCAGATCGGCGTAGGCTAGCCCCTGACGTAGATTTCTGATTTTTAGATGTTGAAGGTCCCGATGATGAAGGGGACCCGGAAAAATCGCTTGAATTGAATTGAATTGAGAGAAGGCCTACGATTCCTGCGAGAGATCTAAGATAAATGAGGGAGGTCCGAAGAACCTGAGCAATCTCTGACGTGATGGTTGAGACCTTTGACTGTGGTAGAAGGAGAGATTCCTTGGAAGAGTCCACGAGGAAGCCCAAGAACTCGATGCGCTGGGAAGGAAGGAGCATGGACTTTTCGTGATTGAGGAGGAAACCCAGGTCGTGGAGAAGAGATTGAGTAGCACTGAGATTGGACAGAAGAAGCTGTTTGTCTGTGTTTATGATCAGAATGTAGTCTTGATAAATTATGAGTCTGATCCACAGGGACCGAAGGAAAGCCACCACTGGTTTCATGACTTTTGTAAAGCACCATGGTGCCAATGACAGACCGAAAGGAAGAGAGCTGAATCAATAGGTTACGCCTCGCCATTGGAATTGAAGAAACTTGGAGTGAGATGGATGAATCAGAATGGTGAGGTAGACTTCTTGCAAATCCAGTCTGATCATCCAATCGTTTGGACGGAGGGTGTCTTGTCAATGAATTATAGTCTCCATTTTGAAGTGTCAATATACCATGAATTGGTTGAACCATTTTAAATTTATAACTGGACGCATCTTTTTGTTCTTTTTCGGCACCAGGAAGATAGAACTGAGAAACCCTGTATGATCGAAGGGGACGATTTGAATTGCTTGCTTTTGGAGGAGGCTTTGGACCTCAAATGAAAATGAGTTGTGACATTTCCTCTGAGAACACCAGTTTGGGAAAGCAGCACATAAAGCTCTACAAGATAACCTTGAACTGTATTGAGGACCCAAGGATCTGAAGTGAGAGTCAGCCACTTTTGAAGAAAAAATTTTAAACGACCTCCCACTGGAAAAAGGACCTTCCTTGTTGGTTAATGTTTCTGAAGTTCTTTTGTCCTCAACCCCTGAATCCACAGCCTCTTTGCGGGTAGAATCGGGGTTTGTAGTCTTGGGAACTGGCGTTGAAAGAACGTCTGGAGCCTTGGTTAGAATAGGAACGGCCGGTAGAGCGACCCCTACCTCTGCCAGCCCCTCCAAAAACCTTAGGTGAAAATACTTTTTTAATTGATTGTTGCGCCTTATCCAAGGAGGCAAAGGTATAAATGAACCTGCTGAAGTCCTTAATCAAAGAATCAACAAAGAGAAGACCATTTGCCTTAATACCAGGATCCTGGGAAGCTAAATTGGCCAATTTGGGGTCAAGTTTAATGAACAGACCTTTGGGGTGTTTGTGTGTGATCGCAGCATTAGTGTTTCCCCAAAAGACAAAAGGCTCGCTGGACCCACAGGGAGATGACATCTGCAGACAACTCCATACCTTCCAGCCGAGCAGATTTGGCCAAGTCAAAAATGCGCACCAAAGGAACCACCACATCAAGCAATTTATCCTGGCTGGTAGACCAGGTCTTGTCTACACCTTTGCGCGGGTCTTTACCAAATTTTGAAAAGAATGTGAGTAAGGGTTGGTCAATAGAAGGGACAATATCAATTTTCTCAGCCTGGATCTATTAGCAGCTTCCAAAGGAACGCGAAGCCTGGCGGAGATGTAATCACCCACGTGTGAGGCAGGAAACCACTCAGTGGAGTACGGGTGTCGAATGGAAAAAGGGCCAAATATGGGAACCCCTTCCGAGTCAAAGACAGGCTCAAAATTAAATAATCCAATTTGGATTTCTTAGCAGAAGGGAGGGTCATACACATCAAAAAGATCAAACAAGTCATCTGTGTCATCCAATCATCGTCTGTATACAAAATGGTGGAAATAACCAACTTTTTGGGTACCTCTGAATGCTTTGATTTATTCTTGCGTTTACCCTCTGAGCTTAATAACCCCTCCTTGAAGGAGGCCTGGGAGGAACATTGTCCTCATTCACGTGCTAGGAAACCTCGCTGCTCAAGCGTGACGCAGTATTGGAAACAGTAACAGAAGCAGAGGGAACCACCTTTCTTTTTCTGCTACCTCCCGCAGAATGGGTCAGTGCTTTGAACAACAAACTCAACATGGAATTCTCCATCCCCTTTGAAAAACGTGTCATAGACGTTTCCACAGCAGATCCCACAGAATTATTGATAAATGTATTCAAGTCATTTTTGAAGGTCTTGCCTTCTACCTGTTGCTGGTCTGAACCAGAAAAAGCTGTCAACTTCCATGCCTCACAGGGGAAGGGAAAACAGAGTAAAGAAAGGGTTAAACTGAAAGGGAGGCCAAAACAACAACCGGGAAACCCCCCCACAGGGCGTGACCACCGCACTCGAAGCAGGAGCTCCGGCGAAGCCGAATGAGCTAGCAGAAGCTCCAGAAACGGCCGCTGAACGGAAGGAAAGCACGCTGCCTGAAGGGAAACAGCGGGAACAGCCACTGCGTAGCGGTAAATACCAAGGCAACCCGCGCGCATGGGGTGGAAAACAATGAAGCGTAAAGAGGAAACGTCCGCGAAAAGTGCTAATGAAACAGCGGAGAGCTCCGCATGAACACAATAAGTAAATACACATAAAAACTTCAGCAAGTAACATAAAACCAAGCAAATATACAAATAAATGCAGAGCAACGAAGATAAGATACTTATCTGACTGCTAGCAGCAAGAAAAGAGGAATGTTCGTAGTCAGAAGTGACGTTATTCGTGCTGATATGCTCTGATTGGATGTAAGGTTTTATTTTATTGTGTTCGCATTGGCCAGTTGTTCCGCTGAGCCCTCTGGGAACTGTAGTTTCCAACTTATCTCGGCTGCTATTGTGATTAAAGCAAGAAAAGAAAGCATAATAGGAGCCTCCGGTCTTGCCATAAAATTATAAACTATCATTAATAAAGTATAATAAATGTTTAATTTAATTTATAAAATGAGTAATCTTTTAAAAGTATAATAATAAATTTAAAAAATGTAAAAAAGCATATATGTACAACATGAGTTTGCATAAATAGACTTATAAAATGTTTAAAAACATAAATGGAAGTAATAAAAAATGTAATAGTTGACAAACAATTACATGACACTTTAATAGTATTTTAAGTAATGTTATTACATTTAAACAAAAAATAATACAAAAATGTTTTAAAAAACTTTATTAGTTGTATTATTTATAAAAAAGAAACATACATTTTTAAATATATTGTAACATACAATTTTTATTTTCTTGTAGGGTTTCCCATTGAAGTGAATGAGAGAAATTGTTCTTTTTTTCCTTTTTACTGAAAGAGATGACATTGCCGCTTGCACCTAAGTTTCGTCATTGAGAGCATCTACGGAGGCAAGGAAGAGCTGCGTACAGGAAAGGCAAATTGAAATTATTAAAAATAATTTACGGGTGGCATAGTTTATTGTAAGGAGAGACGAGGGAGGTAGTAAGAGGTAGTAAGAACTAGGGAAGATGTATTTTGATATTTTTGTATGTTTTAACTTAAAAATGTTTTCCTAAACAGGCAGCAGTTGTAGTCCCTCATCGGGTTGATTGCTTTCGTAACATTTTTTGTTTAATAGAATTATTTTAAAAGAATGATTACTTTTTCTACTAAACAAAAGTGTTATGAAAGCAATATTTTTTTTGATGCGACAGGTTTCTGGAAATTAAGTTATTGCGTCATCGCGGTTTTCCGAATAGGGTGAAGAAACATGGACAAAGACTTCATGGATTGCAGAAATACTTTTTGGGAAATTTTAAAAACATGGATATATGGTTTTTGGGACTTGTGCTGAATTTTAGACGAGAGAGGATTTCAATGATGGATTTTTTGTTGTGATTTTTAGAAAAGTTTTTACTTTTTCAAGGTTCTTTTAACTTGAATTTGTTCGAGACAGGATTGCTATGGATTTGTTGCATTTCTTGCCAAATAAGTACTCTTTTTCTGGATTTTTTTTGGGGGATGCGCTTTTTGTAGGCGAGCACAGTACAGTTTGCAGCAGAATTTTGCTGTAAAAAAATGGCTTTGCAAAACTGTGTCCATTTTGGTTAGTTTAACTCGGGACATGGCTTACATCACGGATTATGGGTTATTTCCTATGGATTAAAGGACTGCTCAAGACTCTTGGTGAAATGTGGGATTGTACACAAGTCGAAGAGTTGAAAAAAGAAGGCAACTGAAGGTAGGAAACCCGACTTTTAATTTATAATATAAATTTTAATAAATGGCAATTGAATTAGGGAAATGTATTGTGAAAACAGGCACGTAAGGTGGTTTAAGAGTTAGTGTGGATTAGAAATGTAGGATGTGTGCAATATTATCTATTTAGTCTGAAGCCACCATCAACGAAAATTATTGAATTGGACCCAATAGTCGCTTGGACATTTCTTTTGTTCTTTTAGAAATTCGTGGGTTCAGACTACCAGTTAATGATTACGCAATTCTAATTTCTTGGAAACTTTGCTCCTTCTCCAAAATTTTCCAAAAATGATAGAAGTTAGAATGTGGTTGACCTATAGATTTGTTGCAGGAGCTGTGCCATCCCTCTATGGCATTATTTGTTTTTGCTCCTCCCTCTAAAAGGTTGAGTAGCAGACCACTTCAGATGGAAATGTGGCTTTCTCTTGTGACCTGACCTGACCTGACCTGCTTAGATGGCCAATCCATATGTCTTCAAAGTAATTTAGAAGGGGTGCCAATTAGTCTTTGTTTGCAGTAAAATAGTCAGATTCAGTATTAGATGTGTAGTATTCATCTACACTGTCAGGAATAACAATGTAAAGTGCTGTTAGTTTCTTCAATTCAAATGGCAGTTTAATTTCTGATATGTATTCCTCAACTAATTATGTTTTTTAAAATTTTTGCTAATAAGTCTGAAAAGTGAAAAACAATCTTTGAATTTGGGTATCCATGTACATTTTGGTAACTGTGTTAATTATAGGTAATTCAAAGTCAATTAGTACTTTTCTAGGACTTTTGTTCATGGTTTTAGCTCTTATCACTGACAACAATTCAGTGTATGTTGAGGGTTGTTTATCAGGGAGTAAACTGTACACTAAGGGCACTTCCGTATGATTAACCTCTTGGCTGCTAGGCGTTTTCCCCCTCCTGTGCTGGATTTTGCCATTTTGCTGTTCCCATGACGAGCTCAGCTCGTCATCAGCACACGACACCCGTGGGTGATGACGAGCTGAGCTCGTTATCAGCATCGAAAGGGTTAATGAAGGCATGAATGGTGTATATTTGGGTGAATGGATGGGGTGTGGATTTAAACGTCCCATCCATCATCCAAATATCCCTACTCTCTAACTTAACAAGTTCATGGGGTGTGCTAAAGATTAGAGGGGCATATTACCAACGTTTAGCAATTTTTACCGCTAACGATGCTTAGCAACAAATTTTTTAACGCTAAGCATCGCCGTAAATTATCGCAGAGATAACTTGCTATTAGCAAGGTTTATCTCAGAAGTGATAAAAATCCTCGCGCTAACTGCCAATTGAGAGATTATCGCTGGAAAACCAACGATAATCTCTCGAAGTTTGGCGTTAGCTTGATGATAGGGGCTCACAAACTTAGCCATGATAACCACCTTCCATAGGATATCATGGCTAAGTCAGGAAAATATCAGGTGTAAAAAAAGCAGTGCTAACCGCGGTTAACGCTGCTTTTTTTATCACTAACAGGGTTAGCAAAATCCTTGATAATAGGAGAAATGTCGCTTAACAATATTTCTCCTATTATTTTTCTCTGGAACGCCCCTTTTGCATCTCATTAGAGATGCAAGGGGAAGCGCAGAGAAAAAGGGTGCTAACATGCGAATTTGCGTGTTAGCACCCTGTTGCTGATAGGGAGATAATGTTATCTCCGCTTTCTTGGCTTTTAAAGCCAAAAAGGCGGAGATAAATCCCTTAATAATATGCCCCAGAATTCTTTTAAGAGGGTATTTGTTGTCATGCAAAAGAAAGGTTTCATTAGTAACTGTTACACTAAGTTGAGGAGGAATGTTAATATCAGAGAAGATTTGGGGTGTGAAACGTAGGGGGTTACTTGCCTGTTTTTTACGTTGAATAATTCTGCGTAGGTTGGGAATTGTGGGCGTAGAACTTACTATATGTGTAGGACTGTTTTGTTATATCTCCCTGAAAACTGAGCCACAGGGTTCATTGGAGGTAGATGCAAGGGCATTCATTTCATTTATATTTTCTCTTACCTCTATCTCCATTGCAGAGGCAGAATGGTTATACTCGGTGGTCCTTTCAACAGTGTCACCAAGAGTAACCGCTCTGCCTGTGCAATGGGATGAGTAATAATGCACACACCTCAAATGACACCTCGGCTCAGTTAATCTCTCCTTACAAAAAACATAGCCACTGTAACTTACAAGTCTATTTCCCCTGCTTGATTGAAAATAGATGGCTTGCTTTCTTGCTGCCATTCTCTTTAGAAAGAAGAAAAAGAGAAAAAAATGTTTTAGTGATTTTGTGTGTGGTTGCAGTTAATTTTTTTGCCTGCAAGTGAAAAGTTAGTGTACATTAATTATTTTTGAGTTTTTTTAAACAAAATTGTACTAGGTTTTAATTGCATTGGCTTGCTAATGTTGGTTTGGAATTGTTTGCTGTTTTGATACCTTTGATTAAATAAAAGGTTAATTTTGGATAGACTTGACAAAATGAAAAAGGTTACTGTTTTTGGGTTTCTCTGTTGTGTGGTTGGATAGTTCTTTTGTACATTTTGTTCTTTATGTTGTGTTTGGAGCTTTTAATTCTTTGGTTCTGAAAAAAGTGAAGAAATGTTATAACTTTTTTGTTTGGAAAAGTTTTAGTTTTGCAAATTGTCTGCAAAAAAATAGATTAGTGTTTATGTTCTAGAAAAAAAGTAATTTTGCTTTTGCTTTTTTTAATGCAATGATACCGCTTTAAAAAAAAAATCTTTTTATTGTTTTAGGCAGAAAGGAAAAACAAACTTAAACAGTTTGACCAATTTGGCAGATGTTTGACAGATAAGACAAATCAGAAGCAATAAACACAGTGGCGACATTTATCAAAATAATACACATTACATAATTAACAATTGTGTAACCCTGGGCTGTTTCAAGGGGATAGTGACTCTTCCTCAGGGGTGTGTACAGGTGCGATACAGATCCCTCCTCTATAAGCATTCCACCTGGACCACACCGCTGACCACTTTTTGGGGCATCCACGTGCTACGCATGCAGTTTTCTCTCTAAACATGCACCAGTCAAGACTTCTTTCCCAAGCGGCCAGGGTGGGTGGTGCCTCCGCTCCCCATAGACGGGCTATCTCCTGCTTGGCCACCATTGCCCCCAGTGTGGTCGACGACCTCTCCCTGCCTGTCAGATCAGTGGGGCCCCACATGTTCAAGAGGCAACGCTTTGCCTCCGGACGAATGTCTTTGTGCAACACTTCCTGCATTACTTCATGTAGTTCCCGCCAATAACTTTGTATCTAGTCGCATTCCCAAAGTATGTGAATGAAGGTACCCATGTGTCCACAACATTGCCTGCAATTGCCCCATCCCTCTTCCCCATGCCGGGATGGCGACCTCCCTGGGCGAGGCCACCGCCTCCCGTCATTCCTTGTAATCGAATTCTAAACCATCCCTCTCCCAGTCCTCCTGCAGCCGCCTCAACGGATCAGGGGTGTAGTTGAATATTTTCTTGTACGTTAGGGAGATTGCTTTTTGGGGAAGGTATCCATCAAGCAGACGGTCCTCAAGTGGCGAAGACTCTGGGGGGTTCTGCATGTATCAGAACTGTTCCGTGTTAGAGAGTTCATACTGTTGCTGGAGCGTGGCAAAGGGAACCACGGCACCCTTGATCCAGAAGTCACCTAGTCGAGATATGCCGACCAAATCCCACTTGGTGGACCAGATAGTCCCACAACAGCTGAAAAGGGTCTGACCGTTTATTGTTAACTATCACCTGGGCCATTGGTGCCGAATAGAGGAGTATCGCCCATGATATGAAGACTGGCCCAAACCCCAACTTGGCCAGGACCGCAAGAGGTAGGGCCACTCCATGATGTCAAACGCCATGGAAGCCTCAAGGGATACTATCACCACGGGCTCATCCACAGTGGCAGCTCTGCCCAGCACCCCATGGACCCTACGCAGATTAAGGGCATAAAGTCCGACTAGTCCTGGTGGACCAGAGATGTGATCACCCGCGTGAGCCGTGTGGCTAAGATTTTGGCAAGGATCTTGGGTCCCGCGTTCAGGAGGGAGATCGGTCTATAGGAAGTGCATTTATTTCTGGGTTCGCTCTCCTTGGGGATAACGACCAGGGACGCAAGCCTCTGGTCAGGGGGAAGAACGCCAACCCTCCTGTTCTCTTCAAACATGGAGAGGAGAAACAGGGCTAAGCCATCGGGACGTAGTTTGTAAAGATCGATGGGTAGGCCGTTAGGCCCGAGTGCCTTACCCGGTCGAAGACTCTGAATAGCTTGGACTATTCATCATTGGTTATGGCACTGTCGAGGAATTTAGCATATTCCTCAGAGAGTGAGGGCAAGCAGATATCACGAAGGAGGTCCGAAGAGTCCTCCTCGCGAAAATGAGATGAGGACTGGTAAATGTTCCCATAGTGGGATGCAAATTCGCGGACTATGGCCACAGGGTCGGAGTGGACCCCACCCTGATCGTCGACCAGTTCGGGGACCATCTTGTTGGCCCTCTCCTTTCTGTCCAGCCAGGCGAGGAGTTTCCCTGCTTTGTCACCCCACTCGTATACCCTCCCGTCTCTCTCACTCCCCCAATTCTTAGCCTTGTCTGTCGCAATGCTTCTGTATTCGTCCCTCCTAAGCTGCAGGAGGTGGATTGTTTCCAGATCTAGGTCCCTGCATGCACTATTTTCAAGGGATATGATCTCTGCCTCAATGCATTCCAGGTCTTTCTGCTTTTCCTTTTTAACACCAGCAATGAAGGAGAGGGATTGACCCCTGAGTACAGATTTGAACGCCTCCCAAAGAGTCAGAGGGGAGTCAACGGATCACTGATTCTCTAGAAAATAATGGTCAATTGCCGATAGCAGAGCTTTGCGAACTGCGGGATTGCGGAGGTACCGGGGACTGATGAGCTCAAGCACGCCCACTCTAGAGTCCCCAATGACCAAGAAGCATGCCTGGTACCAGCCCAGGGACCAATTACTTGAGACCAAAGAAAAAAACAAGGAAACTAGCTGCATCGTATGCGTCACTACGTTCAACACAAAGAGCAATGGAAAAAAAAAGATTTTACAAAAGTATTGGAACTTGGTGGCAGGAGAACTACAGATGGTTCAACAACCCTTGTTTGCATTCAAAAGGGGGAGAAATATAAATGACACAGTGGTGAAATCTTTTCTGGAACCCCCAAAGCAACCAGACCTCAGAAGTTGCTTGAGCCTCCCGCCTGTGACAGGGCACCACAAGTGTGGTAATTGCAAGGCTTGTGATTACTGCCAGGAAGGTTCACGTTTTACACATAACACCAGAACATACAAACTAACACAGTTCACTAACTGTAACAGTTCACATGTGATTTATGCCATCACTTGCACAAAGATATACATTGGGCAGACAACTCAAAAAGTTAAAATAAGGATCCTACAACATATGAGTAGAATCTGGTGTAGCTCAGTGGGAGCACCATTAGTGGAACATTTCAGCACACACAGTCACAAACCTGAGGACATCAAGTGGAGGGTCATTGAAAAGATAATTCCCAATGCCAGAGGCAAGTCCATCTCTAAGTCACTCAACTACAAGGAGTGCAGATGGATACATTCTCTGAACGCAGTTCAGGATGGGCTCAATGAGAAACAGGAGACGGCTAAACAGATGGGAGAGCTGTGAAACCACATTGTACCCCCTGCATAACTGTAATTCTCATGGATTAGATCTCAAATACCCTGATCCCGGTAACATATAAGCCCTTTGCAATAGATCTTTTATGTTGTAAATAACTGAGGTTTAAACTGAAATGCAACGAGTACAGAATTTTGTTATACAGTGATCTGAACTTGTGCAATATTTTATGTTCATTTGTAATGCTTAATATTTCCAGTTGGCATGAATCACTTGCATTGACAGTTCTAGTAAGAATAATGTAAGACATTTAAGCTCGTTAGAAACAAAAAAAAAAATTGTATCCTGTAATTTTCTGAATTTTAAACTAAAACGCAATGAGTACATCATTTGTTTATACAGTGAACTCAACTGGTGCAAAACTCTATGTCAAATTGAATTTGTACTACCTGATGCTCAATATGTCCGGCCGGCATGAATCACTGTCACTGACAGTTCTGGATAGGATAATGCACGTCTACCTTTTCTAATGATTATCAAAAATGAAAGAAAGTCTTTTCACAAATTTGTTGGTCGCAAAAAAAACCTTAATTGACTCAATTCAGTGCGTTGGACTATTCCCCATTGCTTGACCTATATTGCAGCACAATCCAATATGGTGCTCACTGAAGTATAGGCTGATCACACCGGCCCGACTTATAATTAATTTCTGTGATTCCTCCACCCATTGGTCGCAGCATTATGTGTATGAGTTTAAACGGGTTGCCAGCCAATGTTCCACCAAGCTGACAGTCACTATTTGAAGCCCCAATGGTTGTAACAGTCATTTTGATAAACGTATACTTGGTTGAAAGAGAAAACACAGTTAATCACAAAGACGACACTGTCGATCTAATATCCATTTCCAGGCATCGTGGAAAGGATGCATCCCGGGGTTGCTAGGCAAGGGGAGATGCGCGGCGTCTGGCTCTCTCCGACGCCAGCAGGGAAAGCAATTGTGTGCACGCGCACAGCACGTTGCTTAGTTACGAGTTGACGCTCTGACGGCGGAACGTCCTCATGGCGTGGAAACTGGTTTATACAGGCACCGATCACACTCGGCTTCCCTGAATGACAATCGGACGGCGCGTGGACAGCGATAAGGAAACAGATCACGTTTGCTGTCTTGCTACGGCAAATCACATTAATTCCCAGGTGAGCAAGTCCCCGTAGGCTCTGCATCATGTTAGGGAACTCTCTGATTCCCTTGTGCTCTAGCGTAATACGTTGCTGGTGCTCAAATTGTGCTAGAGAATACTAGTATGGACGCGTCCAACAGCTGTCCTCCGTTTCTGTTACAGATCGCTTCTGTGTAGCGGCTGGAACTACCATCGCCTAAAGTCACTAAAGGGACACCAGGACTGACGAGGTCCCTAGACTTGATGAGTGAACCTGTACACTAGAGAGTCTGAATGGGCCACCAATTAGCTCACCCATCTGTCTCAGTACATTCAGGTGTCTTTTGAACACACGAAATGCGTATGTGGCATTGATTACCATACCCCTTTGTCTTATTAGAATCTACCCTCAAGAGAGCCAGACTTCTTGCCATTTAATACAACCTGTGATTATCTCACAAGCTAAGCCAGGGTCCTACTCACAAGAGGTCCCATAGGTGAGTCTATAACCAATTGTTGCCGCTTATTGTGTTAATTTAAAGAGTTTCACGCAAATCCTAACCTGACGGTATATTAATTTAACCAACAGGCGACACATCCCCCTCTTCCTGTCCCACAGTCCTGATGAAGACCCGCATTGACCCAAGAATTGGGCTCTCATAGGGTCGAAACGTCAACGGTTAAAAATTCATTGGACCAGCTGAGAGTATTCCACAACACAAGCTAACAGAAGTGGCACACTGGAATAACTGCAATTGAGAGCCAAACTGGCCAAGCAATCCCTTCTGCCTTCCCTTCGCTCACTTGTACATAGAATCACTAATTTATGTCACCATTGCACAACATGTCACTGCGCACCTAAAATCACGTTCACATTATTTGATGCTCCGCTCTGCAAATGTACTTGATTTTTCTTGATTTTTATGAATTGATGAAGGGTACTTATGAATGCAACTAATTCATATAAAAATCTACCTTTACCCTGTCTGGTTTGGATTTACAATATTGTTTTGTGTAAAGTTTTGATTGAAGTAATTAACGACTGATGAAAATCGTGTATGAATAGTTCTTAATTGGAAGCGATCAGGTTGCAAACCCGACAGAACCATTGTTTATACTAATCAATGCATTCCAGGTCTTTCTGCTTTTCCTTTTTAACACCAGCGATGAGGGAGAGGGCTTGACCCCTGAGTATAGATTTGAACGCCTCCCAAAGAGTCAGAGGGGAGTCAACGGATCGCTGATTCTCTAGAAAATAATGGTCAATTGCCGATAGCAGAGCTTTCAGAACTGCGGGATTGCGGAGGTACCAGGGACTGATGGGCACAAGCACGCCCACTCTGGAGTCCCCAATGACCAGTCTGGACCATAGTGGCAAGTGATCCGAGATCCCCCGTGCAAGGGGGTGTGGGCTGCAAGGGTCAGGAGGTAATCAATGCGAGAGAAACTGCGATGGGCTGCTGAAAAGAATGTGTATTCATTGTCGCAAGGGTGATGCGCCCGCCAGACATCTGCCAGACCAAAGGTGTCTAAGAAGTCTGGGAACCAGTTTTGCGCCGGGCCAACATCGCGGGGGCATCGATCAAGTAAACCAGAACCAACTGCATTAAAGTCCCCTCCCAGAAGGAGCAAACGATCAGGCAGGGAAAGCAGGTGGGTCCCTAGGTCAGTAAATGTCTTCGCTTGTAGGCCCAGTGGCACTTATACAGAGGTTAAGGTGAGTGTAACTCCCTCCCACCGACCCGTCACTGTGGCGTATCTGCCGAGTCCATCGGTGTGTGTCACTTGTGTATGGAAGGGGAAAGCGTTTTTGACCAGGGTTCCCACCCCTCTGGATCCAGAGGTGAAACCTGTGTGGGCTATCAGTTTGTACCCCCACCTGTTTAACGCTCTACATGAATTACCCACCAGGTGCGTCTTCTGTAGGAATACTTCATCAGGGGATTGAAGTTTAAGATATTGGAGAACTAAAGTACGCTTCACCCTGTCACCCAGCCCATTGACATTCCAGCTCATCAGGGTAAAACCTTTATCCCACTGCGTAGCCATGTGTGACTTTAAGTGTGTGTCTGTCACCAAGAATTATCTCAGCCAATGTCGTCGAATAAACCCCCCTCCCACACCCAACACCAACCATCCCCCTCCCTGCTCCCCTGCACATTGGGCCTAGAACTACCCATGGGTAACTTGCAGAGTGCCTGTCGCCCAACCCACAAAATTAAGTGACTTAACGGTGGGGAAAAGTGAGAGTGCTCCCTCCCTCCGCCGACCACATGAACAAGTCCAAACAACATAGTCCCCCATGAGGAACGGTGTCCCAAATCTTCAAGGTCAAGTAGAGGCCAGTAGGAAGCAAACCCATCAGTGCATCCCCAATGTACACGTAGTTATTCCCAAGAGTCAGACAGGCCCCCCCGACCCAGAGGTAAAACATTGGAAAGGGGTTACCAAGCCAGAACCAGGTGCGCATCCGTGCCTCTGGTCAAGGCTGGTTCAATGAGCATTGTGTTCCGCAGCATAGCACCAGCCCTCCAGCCAGTCCTCTGCATCCTCTGGACGGCCAAAGAACCAAGGTTTGCCGTGTGCCTCCACTTGCAGCCTGGCCGGAAAGAGCATGGCGTACTTAATACCTTTGTCCATGAGTTTCTTCTTTACTGCCAGGATGGACCTCCTCTGCCCCTGCACAGCCTGGGGGAAGTCCAGAAAGAAGGAAATAACTGCATTTTCAAATTTGAGAGGGGGGCCGCTCTGGCACATTGTAGGATAGTGTCGCGATTGCGGAAATTGAGCAGCCGGGCCAAAAGGGGACACCGGGGAGCCCCCGGTTTCGGAAGCCCCCAGGAACTCTGTGTGCTCTCTCCACTAGAAAGAACTTGGACAGTCCCTTAGGGCATAGGTTGCTTAGGATCAGGTCCACCACAAACAGTTCCAGCGATTGTGCCTCCACCCCCTCCGGCACTCCAATGATGCGGACGTTGTTACGCCTAAAGCACCCTTCATAGTCGTCAATCTTGTCCTCTTGGTATTTGAGCAATGACTGCCGATTTTGAAGCTCTGTATAGATTTGCGAGACGTCCTCGACCAGGTTGGAAGTGGTCACCTGGAGTTGCTGAACCTTCTCCCTCATCTTTACAAAGTTGGCTCTGATGAGTTCCATCGATGCCCAGACCCCAGCTATCGCCGCCATGACATCTTTTAAGGACAGTTTAGAGGGGCTCTCCTCTGCACCCCAGGTTTTGTTGTCCTGGGAGGGTGCCGCAGACCGAGCGGCCCTGGAGTAGGAGTATTTATCCAGTTTTGTCTGCTGCGTATGCTTGGGGCCCCTTCCCCTCATGGTGTCGCCGATCACCCTTGGCGTCTACCAGTGGCGACCACCAATGACCCCGGGTGCCACACAGAGGCCCAAGAGAAGGTGGAGGTGGGGGGGGGGGCAGAGAGGATCAGAGATGGTGAGGTGGAGGCCCCCCGATGTTGACTGCCACATAAAATCCACCAGGCGCCACCAGCGCAAGACACAGGAGGGTACCGGCCACTCCCTATCTCCAGGGGGGCAGCGCAGTAAGTTGTAAGGCCTTCTGGACAGTTCCTTGAAAGCTCATGGTAGGGCGCTGCTCCACTATGAACGTGCGGAGGGGTCCACTCCCCGGTCCGGCCCGCAATGGATCAGGAACCAGTGATGGCGGGGGGTGGTGGGAGGAGGCACAGCACGTGCGGCAGGAGTCCTGGCAAGAGCTTCACACAGGCAGTCAGGAGCGCCGGTGGCCACACAACAGGAAATCCATCCCCCAGATGCCCTGGCAGGCACCTGGTGGCAGATGTGGTAAAGAGGCAGAGGGCACACCGGGCGAGGTGAGAGTGTGGGAGGGAATCACTCCTACCTCCGCCACACCTCCGATGTCATGCAGGTGTGGGCACCGCCTCCGGAATGCTCCCGGTCCGCCTCCGTGAAAAAGGCCGTTCTCACCGGCCTTGCGTGGCGCAACACAGCCGCTCCCATCCGCAGGATACACGGGGACCTGAAAATTCCAGGTCCCTGCTCAACGCCACCTACAGGCTGCGGCGAAGATGAGGCTTGGGGTGCTCCGTCGAGCACATTGGCGCTCAGGTGACCGGCCAGGATAGGACCGGAACACTTCAGGGTACCGTTCCTGCTGCTGGGGCCAGATATTTTTGCCGGATGGTGTGGTCGGGCGTGTTTAGGAGCGGAGCTGCTCTCTCACGCGGCCATCTCGCTCGGGCTCGAAGCCACGCCCCTCAATGATGCAGTTTAAAAAAAATGCTTCTTTACTTGAAACCTGTAAAAAGAAATAATAATTGTGGTTTTGTATCATTTTTACCTTGTATATTTTGGCTTCTTCAGTATTGAAGGGCTTGTTTGAATGAATGTGGTTGTGGATGTTTTCCTCTACTCTTGTTGGGTTTTATGATTTTATCTGTTGAGAATTGTAAAGAAAAAAAACTGTTTGATTGCATGCTTTACAAAGAACTGAAATGAAAATGTGAAATTTACAGTTTTAATATTTCATTTAAGAACAATCAATTTGTCCCCACGTCCATCCAGCACTTTCCCATAGGCAAGCATCTGTCAGAGTTAGAATAGTAAATGTGCCCTCACCACCATCCAACAGTTTCCCTGAGGCAAGCAGCTGTCAGAGTAGGAATAGTAAATTTCCCCCACCACCATCCAGCACTTTCCCTGAGGTAAGCACCTGTTGGAGTAGGAAAAGTAAATTTGCTCCCACCACCATCCAGCACTTTCCCTGAGGCAAGCACCTCTCAGAGTAGGGATAGTAAATTTTCCCCCATTACCATCCAACACTTTTCCTGAAGCAAGCACCCGTCGGAGTAAGAATTATAAATTTGCCTCACCACCATCTAGCCCTTTCCCTGAGGCAAGCACCTGTTGGAGTAGGGATAGTACATTTGCCCCTACCACCATCCAACACTTTCCCTGAGGTAAACACCTGTCGGAGTAGGAATAGTAAATGTGCCCCGACCACCATCCAACACTTTCCCTGAGGCAAGCACCTGTCGGAGTAGGAATAGTAAATTTGCCTCACCTCCATCCAACACTTTCCCTGAGGCAAGCACCAGTCGGAGTAGGAATAATAAATGTACCCCCACCACCAGCCAACACTTTCCCTGAGGCAAGCACCTGTCGGAGTAGGGATAGTAAATTTGCCCACACCACCATCCAGTACTTTACATGAGCATGTTCCCTGAGGCAAAGTCATGAAGGATGAAAAACATATTTTTTAAACATATCACTTATTAGTTCCTGCAAATATATTATTTCGGACATTAATAAAGTTTTTTGTGTTCAGATCATTTTTTACTGTTCACTTACATTTGATTCTGTAAACGTTTGTTTGCTCTTGGTAGGTATTTGGTTTTGCTGTATGTCCAATCTCTGTTAATGTCAAAAGAAACACTTTAATATTCTTTTTTTTTGTTTATGGCTTTTTTACTTTGAAAATCATTAAGTGCTTTTATTCACTTACTTTTTAATGGAAAGTTCTTTTTAAGAATATCTGCTGAATATTTGGGGCTACTTTTCAAATTCAGTAAATGCTGTAAATAAGTTAAGTTAAATATATTACTTGAGAATAAGGTGTAATTGTTTGGAAGCTGTTTGTTTTTAAATGTACACTTCGGTCTGTAGATGGCAGTGTTCAACTGGTAAATCGGCTAAATTCTCCTGCTACTCCTGCTGTGTGTGGTTACTATGGAAGTCAGTTTACCACTGAGTACAGAATGGTGGATGGCTAGTTTTATACATTTTTTGGGGGTAAACGAGAATTTAAAAGTAAATATGTTTTGAGAACAGTTTTTTTCACATGCTTTATAGCATTACTAAATGCATATTTATTTTG
Organism: Lissotriton vulgaris; assembly: GCF_964263255.1. NCBI lineage: Eukaryota > Metazoa > Chordata > Amphibia > Caudata > Salamandridae > Lissotriton > Lissotriton vulgaris. The sequence continues at coordinate 484,637,767 of NC_141696.1, forward strand.
TTTTGTGTAAAAATGTTCGCTAAGACGTTTCTTCTCGGAATGTCAGCCATTTTGAGTAGATGCTGGCTCTGAGGCGGTAATAAAAACAGTCGAAGGACTGTTGTTTTACGTGCTTCCAATTGATTGTATGTATAATCTCTTTTTGCCTCTGTCATTAGTGTGTATTTAAAAAAATGCTGTAAAAACATCTGTAATTTTCGTCATTTTTTCAAACATATTTTTAGATTTTATTATTAATACCCAGGAATTGTAATGAATAGGTACTATAAAAATACCCGAGTATTAAAATTAGTACATGGGTATTAATAATGTCCCCCACCCAAAACCCTTATTTCCCTTGCATCCCTTCCAAGGGGATGGATGCAAAAATATCAAGTTACTGATATTTTAGTAAAAAACAATAAAAACATATTATGCGTTGTAATGGTATGCGTTGTATTAGTATGCATTGTAATGGTATGCATTGTAATGGTAGTTTTAATATATTTCAATGAACATGCGTTGTAATGGTATGCGTTGTAAAAACATGCAACGTAATGGTAATAGCATTGTAAAAACTGTGATGTAAAAGTATGCGTTGTAATGATATGCATTGTAACGTCATATATTCCTCTGTACACTTAAGATTTTTAGATTATTCCTTCTAGATTGGATCTCTAGCCTTTCATATCACCTTTCAATTGCTTAGTCTGCTCTTTCAAGTTAGTAATTTCTAGAGTATTCTTTGCAAGCCCCAAATTTGCCTGTTTCAATGTTTCCTCCAAGAGTCTTGTCATGGCATTTTAGTTTGCCTTATTGTGTGTGTTTTAAGTTGAATTAGTTTTTTTTCTTTTTTTTCTCTGGTAGATTTTTTACACCTAGTAGCTGATCAAAGACTCCTAGCAATTAACGCATTTCATTTATTTATTGATTCATGATGAAAGAAAGCTTCTTTCATCACGTAGCAGCACTGGTTTGCAGGGTAGCCGTATGAGGAGACGCACTATTTTGAAGGTTGCAGCAGTGACTTTTATGAAATAACGACCTTTGAACAGAAAAAGGAATCCATTATGAAATGAAAAAAACATACCTGATTTCATCTCAAATACTTTTTTAGAAAACAAGGATCTATGAGAGCCTCCCATACTTAATCACCATATTCAGTGAGAAGGGATTCACCATACAGGAGTCATCATCTCGTGGCATTATATAGAAATATAGAGGGAATAATTTTTGAGCAAACCTGGATTGATGAAAATCTCAGCACTACTAACTGAACCTCGAAGGAAGATAGCTGTCGTATATATGGTGGGTCAAAAATCCCCTGGCTTCTGGTTTGTAAGGAATGTTTGTATCTGCATAGGTCCTGAGGAAGGTGGTGGACAATCCACGAAACGCGCATCGACCTTGCGTGGGACCAAATTTAACATCTTATGGTTTAAAGTCAGGCAGAATACTTTTCTGCCTTATGAATCAAGATTTGTTCAGATACTGCATTTGTATGGTGTGTGTGGATGGTTATAAGTTGGAATGAATGATATTGAATGAGTGAAATTGTGTTAATATTTGTTGTGTTTTTATAGCCAAGGGGCTAGTTATTATGAAATTGTAATTGTATTTGTTGGAATATGAGTTTTGCACAAAACTATGTATAAAAAAGATAAAAAATACTTTATAAGAAATGAAAATGAAAAACAAAGAATGATGAAACAAAATTCAAAAGAAATGTTATACACTAGTCCTGAGGCTGTTGTTGTGTGTGAACATATCGCAATATGCAAACAATGTTGGTAACTAAAATTATATAGTTCATGAGGGAATTTCTTTAGTATATTTACAGCCTGAGAGTATACACTGGTAAGGGCTCCACTAAAAATCTTGTAGGTTGCTCTTCCATGTTAGGAATTAGTGAGAAGATTGTATGGGAGCTTGTGCAAACACACCTCCATAAAGGTTATAACATGTATATGGACAACTTGTATGCAATCATCCAGAAGGGTCTGTAGTGTGAGTTACTGGAAAGGATTCCCTCAGCAGCTTGTTTGTATGATGCCCAATAAAGGCAACAGCAGTGTGTTGCAACAAACTGGTCACTGTGATATTCTCAGCTAGGAAGCAAGTATATGTGCTCACTGCAATTCATAAGAAGAGCACTTTCCAGTCACACTTTAAAAATATCCAGTTACTTCAACCACATAATGTGAGCTGTAAAATGTGCACATAGTGTTAGGTGATGGCTATGCATCTGATCCAGGTGGTAATACACAATGGATATGCTGTTAATATTCAGACTACCAGGGGACGTCTGATGTCCATCCATTACTTTCAGTTGACCGTTATTGATAGCCTTAGAGCTGTAGAAGTTGCAGCTTCTCTATTTCATCTGTTATATGGAGTTACTGCAGGACTGGTAATGTGTCAACCACATTCCTGCAACAGAGAATAATTATAATCCATACAATGCATGGTCTGCCCTTGGCAAGGAAAGAGGCAAGACAGTCATTATCACTGTCCCAAGGCCTGTGTCAAACAGGGCTATGTCGTCCCTTACCTTGTCCTGTGACTGAAGCCTCTTGGATGACGTAGATGATTTCGCAGAGACGCAAGGGACCAACTTCCCAAATAACTAACTAAAAACTTACTGAACTTTATTCACAGCAAGGTTTAAACTAGTAATAGGGCAGGAGGGCCGGTACTGGACGTTGAATGGTTGATTTGTTCTTGCTGTCGACCTGCGAAACAACAAGTACCAAAGGTATTACTGTAAGGCTGGGCAAAAGATTCTCCTAACTATCCTACAGACATTGACATTGGCTTTCCTAACCTATTCTGTCAGAGTGTGAGTGTGTAGTTGTTTTATTTAAGCACCTACCTGCGATCGGTGTTGTCTTGTCTTTCGTCCAGTATTTCTTTGTCTTGTCTTGATGGTCAAGTCGTCAGATGACTTCTGGTTATTGGTCTAGAGGTGTCCTTTCATGGGTCTTGGCATAGAGAGCTACAAAACAAAGGGGTCAATTTTAGACTGTTCCTTCGATATCTTTCCTCATAAATTACACCTAATCTTTCACTTACTTGTATTTTGCTTCTTAGAATTCTGCAAGGGGTTCCAATTGTCTTTTACTTGAGCGAAGACTAATGAGAACAGGGGCTTTGACCAAAAAACATAACCAAAGTATCTTTTTTGCACATCACAGACCACTATACGATTAAAGGTTAAAACAAATAGCGAAGGTTTGCACAATTACACAAGATTCTTCAAGCGCTAAATTGTTTGTTGAAGTGAGATCCCTTTTTTACACCACAATTACTTCTTGTAATGTAACAATGTCTAAAACACAATTTCTTCAACAAATACTCTTTAGGAACTTGTCTCTCAGTATTAAAGTCTCATCTGTCTTCTTTCCCTTTTTCTTTAAGAAAGAATTGTCCAAAAATTAACCTTGACCTTTCTTGCGAAGGGCGCCTTGTAAAGATTAAAGAATGTACTTAGCTTTCCTTTTTTTGTTTCGCAGGAATCGGAAGTAAAGAGGAATCGCTGAAAAGAATGCTGACTGCCGGATTTCTGTCTGTTCAGGTAAGTTCCATCGAGAGCACCCGGGCGCGATCCTTCTTAGAAGCAAGGCGGAAGGCAAAGCGTCTTCTGGAAGGCTGGGAGCGGTTTAAATATGTGACCGCACCCAGCCGCGCACTAGAAACGTGCATGCGTACAAAGCCGAGTTCTAGAAAAAGGCACTTTTACCTGCATGCAAGCCGGCATCTCCACTCCCAGGCAAAGGTTTCCTTAATGATACAGTCTCTTTGGCCTCACAAGGAAACATGAAAGGAAATACAAATAGTAGCATGAATGAAATGACGAAAGTTACTGAAAAATACACGCATGTCAAATGAATAAAAAGTGAAATCACACAAATCAGACTGATGCTTGATGCGTGCTGGGTGCACGGGAAAGGGGTGGGTTTTTTATGGGATTAAAAAAATGCACATTATTAAGGTGGCTCAGAGGGCTCTTTCTTTAGCGTTTTGTGAGGAAGCTTGGGCGATTCATGACAGTACTCCCTCCTCAAGATCCCCCCAAGGACTGTAGAAATGGGTTTCGGTTTGTCTGGGTGTCGTAAATGAAAAGTCCTTACAATTTTTGGAGCATGTTTTAGGTGTTCTAATGGCTCCCATGATCTTTCATCTGGGCCATAGCCTTTCCAGTCAACTAGATAGAAAAGTTCTCCCCTGACTATTTTGGAATCTAAGATTGTTTTCACTTCAAATTCTGGGTGTCCTTCTATACTAATGGGAGGAGGTGGTTGAAGTATACAGGGTTGAGAATGGAAAGGTTTAATCAATGAAACATGGAAGACTGGATGGATCTGATATTTCTGAGGGAGAACTAATTTTACACAAACAGGATTGATGACTTTTTCAATAGGAAAGGGACCTATAAATCTGGGATTAAATGTTTTGTTCCCTCTTAGTTTTAGATTCTTGGTACTTAACCAAACCTTATCTCCAGGTTTGTATTCTGGTTGCTCAGTTCGATGTTTATCAGTTGCCTTTCTCTGGGTCTCTTTTGCCTTAGCTAGATTGTATTTTGCTTCTTCTTGGACAGTAGATAGTTTAGAAACATAATCAAAAATGGCCGGTACTGACTCTATTTTGTCAGTATGCTTAGGAATGCTTTTGGGATGAAATCCATAGTTACAAAAGAATGGGGACATCTTGATTGAAGCATGTTCTGTGTTGTTATAGGCAAATTCTAAAGGACTTAAAAGACCCAACCATTTCTCAGATACACCAGGTAACATGCAAAGAAGAAATTGTTCTATGGTCTGGTTGATTCGTTCTGTCAAACCATCAGTCTGGGGGTGGTAACTGGACGACAGCCATATTTCCATGTTTAGTAAAGAGCTTAGGTTACGCCAAACTCGAGAAATGAATTGGGAACCCCTGTCCGAAATTACCACAGATGGAATGCCATGTAAACGGATTATATGTATCATAATCAGATGAGCAAGTTCTATGGCTGTGGGAAGTCTTTTTAGGGGAATAAAATGGGCCATGCGAGTGAATTGGTCAACTACAGTTAAAATTATTGTAAATCCCTTCTTGGTTTCAGGTAGTTCAACGATAAAATCTAAGGATATCGTATGCCACGGTTGAGGTGGAATAGGGAGCGGCAATAACAAATCACTTGGAGCTTGATGAGAGGATTTATTTTGAATACAAATGCTACATGTCTCTACAAATAGTTGTACGTCTTTATACATAGAGGGCCACCAAAAGTCTTGTTTAATGAGTTCGTAAGTTTTCATGATACTGGGATGAGCAGATAAAGGAGTGTCATGATGAAGATGAATGATGGTCTTCTGGAGTGTCTCTGTAGGTACAAAAATAAGATCATGAGCCAGCATCAGATTGTCTTTTTCTTGAAGGAAAGTATGATCTTTTTTCCATTGAACTAAGTCTTTTTCTTCCAAAGCTTTCTTTATTTCGCTAATTACATCACAAACTGATAAACTAGCCTGAAAACAAGAAATTGGGATTACTGGATGAATAATTTCCGGCTGGTCTTGACCTTTGTCCCCAATTCTGGATAAAGCGTCAGCCTTTAGGTTCTCTTTTCCAGGTCGATAAGTGATTACAAAATTATAATCATTGAAGAACATTGACTATCGCAACTGTCTAGATGATAAAGCTTTTACCGATCTTAAAACTTGAAGGTTTCTGTGGTCAGTATAAATTGTTACAGGATGACGAGCTTCTAGCAAGTAGTGACGCCATTCTTCAAATACTGCTTTGATAGCCAATAGTTCTTTGTCTGCGATTGCATAATTTTGTTCAGCTTCAGATAATTTTCTGGAATAAAAGGCTATTGGGTGCATTTGACCTGTGTCAAAATTTCTTTGTGACAAAATACCACCCAAGGCAAACTGAGAAGCGTCTGCTTCCACTACAAAAGGTTGGCTGGGATCTGGATGGCACAGAACAGGAGCTGATGTGAATCTTTTCTTTAATTCTTGGAAAGCATTTTCAGCCGGAGCTGACCATAGGAATTTCACGCCTTTTCTTAACAATTTAGTAATGGGAGTAATTATCTGAGAAAAGTTTTGGATACAGCGGCGATAAAAATTTGCAAATCCTAGAAAGCTTTGTATTTGCTTAACTGTAGTGGGACTTGGCCAAGAGCTGACTGCGTCCACTTTCTTTGGATCCATCTCGATTCCCTTGGGACTGATGATATAGCCAAGGAGATCAACCTTAGAGACATGAAACAGACTTTTCTCCAGTTTAACATATAGAGAATTAGAAAGCAATTTTTGGAGAATAGCACGCACTTGCTGTACATGTTCCTCTTCTGAGTTGGAGTAGATGAGGATATCATCAATGTAGACAACACAGCATACATCTATGAATTCGTGCAAAACTTTGTTTATAAAAAATTGGAAAGCTGCTGGAGCGTTGCAGAGACAAAAAGGCATTACTTGGTACTCGAAGAGACCAAACTTAGTGCGAAAGGCCGTCTTCCACTCATCGCCTTTACGCACTCTTACCAGACGGTATGCTCCACGTAGGTCCAGTTTTGTATAAACTGTTGCCTTTTTTATCTCGTCCAGTAGTGTAGGAATAAGAGGTAGGCACCAGATCTATCCTGCAGTCAAAGTCCCTGTGTGGCGGAAGTGTGTTTGCCCTCTTCTTGTCAAAAACGTCCAAAAGATCAGAGTATTCAGAAGGAACTCCATCCAAAACTAAAACATTGGGTGATTCGTCCCTGAAATCAAAACCTTGAATTATATCTTCTGTTCTCTTTAAAAGAAAACAATGATGTGAACAGTGAGATGATTTAAACTTTAGTGTCTTGGAAACCCAATCTATGTGTGGGTTGTGTTGAATCAACCATGGAATTCCTAGTATCAATTTGAATTGAGGGGCATCTATGATGTCAAAATGAATTCTTTCCCTGTGAATAGGTGAACTGTCCATTTCTAATAATTCAGTTTGTCTATTTATTGGACCTGAAGTCAGTTCCTTGCCGTCTACTGCTCTCACTGTTTCGGGGTGACTCTTAAGAAGTGAGTTAAAGCCTAACTGAAGGAAGAAGTGTGTATCGATAACATTTCCTGTAGCTCCAGAATCTATTATAGCTTCTACTTTCTTAGTGTTAGAGGCTGGAAGCAGCCCTCTTAATTCTACTAATATACAAAAATGCTTACACCCAAGGGGTGGAAGAGTAGAGGCCAAACTGGAAAACACACCCGATAAACTGACCTCGTCTTTTACCGAGTTTCCTAGTTTTCCGATCTTTCTTGAGTGATGGCTACCTCTGAGGATTTAGGTTTTATCTTGTTTGGCCGAGTCGGATATTCCTTTACGAAATGTCCGGTTTTACCACAGTAAAGGCATTGGTTTAATCTTCATCTTTTTTCTTTTGCATCCTTTGATAAAGGACCTCGTATAGAACCTATTTGCATTGGTTCTACAGAATCAATTCTGGGACTGACCTCTCGAGAAGTTGTAGTCTTTTCTTTTAAGAAAACCAGTTTGTGATCGGATTTTCCCTTTTCTCCTCTTCCTTTGGTTAAACGGTGGTTTAATTTTACCACCAAATCAATGAACTCACTGATGTCATCAGGGGGTTCCAGAATTTGGGTTATCATGTCTTTCAATTCGTCTTTTAATCCTCTGTAGAAGATTGAGTCTCTTTTATCATATGGCCAGTCTGCTTCTAGAACCAGGCGGTTAAACATAGAGATGTAATGAAGCAGATCTGAGGATCCCTGCCTTAAACTAAGAAGTTCATTGTCTGCGGATTGTACAAAGACATGTTTGGCAAACATCTTTTTTAAAGCACGTTCGAAATTCCTAAAATTACACAGAATTTGGTCATCATTCTCAACTAAAGGGACTGACCAAAGAGCAGCTTCACCGCCTAGGTAAGATAACATAAAGGCTACCTTAGAGGAGTCATCGGGGAAAGCTGATGTTTTGGCTAGGAAGTGTAAATGACACTGCTGTAAAAATACTGAAAACTTATTACAGTCTCCATAAAAACTCTCTGGTTGGGCTAAGGGAGTAGGAACTGGAGTTACCACTTGGATTTGAGTTTGGGGCCCAGAATCCAAGGAGGAACCTTGAAAGGTTGCAGGCTTCATAATTGGCTTATGCTGAGTTGCATCTTGTAAAGTTGACATATCTCTGCGTAAAGCAGCGTTTTCTTGTCTTAAATCATCCAAGATGGCTGCTAAATCCTGTAAGGTCACTTGGTCCATTGCGTCAGGGCGAAAACATTCTCGTAGGCTTTTCCTTCTGTCAAACAGGGCTACGTCGTCCCTTACCTTGTCCTGTGACCGAAGCCTCTTGGATGACGTAGATGATTTCGCAGAGACGCAAGGGTCCAACTTCCCAAATAACTAACTAAAAACTTACTGAACTTTATTCACAGCAAGGTTTAAACTAGTAATAGGGGAGAAGGGTCGGTACGGACGTTGAATGGTTGATTTGTTCTTGCTGTCAACCTGCGAAACAACAAGTACCGAAGGAATTACTGTAAGACTAGCAAAAGTATCTCCTAACTATACTACAGACATTTACATTGGCTTTCCTAACCTATTCTGTCAGAGTGTGAGTGTGTAGTTGTTTTATTTAAGCTCCTACCTGCGATCAGTGTTGTCTTGTCTTTCGTCCAGTATTTCTTTGTCTTGTCTTGATGGTCAAGTCGTCAGATGACTTCTGGTTATTGGTCTAGAGGTGTCCTTTCATGGGTCTGGGCATAGAGAGCTACAAAACAAAGGGGCCAATTATAGACTGTTCCTTCGATATCTTTCCTCATAAATTACACCTAATCTTTCACTTACTTGCATTTTCCTTCTTAGAATTCTGCAAGGGGTTCCGATTGTCTTTTACTTGAGCGAAGACTAATGAGAACAGGTGCTTTGACCAAAAAACATAACCAAAGTATCTTTTTTGCACATCACAGACCACTATGTGATTAAAGGTTAAAACAAATAGCGAAGGTTTGCACAATTACACAAGATTCATCAAGCGCTAAATTGTTTGTTGAAGTGAGATCCTTTTTTTACACCACAATTACTTCTTGTAATGTAACAATGTCTAAAACACGATTTCGTCAACAAATACTCTTTAGGAACTTGTCTCTCAGTATTAAAGTCTCATCTGTCTTCTTTCCCTTTTTCTTTAAGAAAGAATTGTCCAAAAATTAACCTTGACCTTTCTTGCGAAGGGCGCCTGTAAAGATTAAAGAATGTACTTAGCTTTCCTTTTCTTGTTTCGCAGGAATCGGAAGTGAAGAGGAATCGCTGAAAAGAATGCTGAATGCCGGATTTCTTTCTGTTCAGGTAAGTTCCATCGAGAGCACCCGGCCGCAATCCTTCTTAGAAGCAAGGCGGAAGGCAAAGCGTATTCTGGAAGGCTGGGTGCGGTTTAAATAGGTGACCACACCCAGCCGCACCCAGCCGCGCACAAGAAACGTGCGTGCGTTTAAAGCCGAGTTCTAGAAAAAGGCACTTTTACCTGCATGCAAGCCGGCATCTCCACTCCCAGGCAAAGGCTGCCTTAATGATAGAGTCTCTTTGGCCTCACAAGGAAACATGAAAGGAAATACAAATAGTAGCATGAAAGAAATGACGAAAGTTACTGAAAAATACACACATGTCAAATGAATAAAAAGTGAAATCACTCAAATCAGACTGATGCTTGATGCGTGCTGGGTGCACGGGAAAGGGGTGGGTTTTTTATGGGATTAAAAAAACGCACATTATTAAGGTGGCTCAGAGGGCTCTTTCTTTAGGGTTTTGTGTGGAAGCTTGGGCGATTTATGACAGCCTGCCTCCGCCAGGAGTGTTTTCTAACTCAATTCACTTTGTACCATTCAAAAGTGAAGTTCCTGGAAACGGACTAAAGTGGAGCATTCAGATTAACAGTATCTAAATGTAAATGGTTGTGCATTGATATGTAACTTCTCAGTCCAGTTACCTGACTAGCTATGCAGCCTTTGAAAATGTCCCATCTAACTTGGAAAGTCGTTCTAATACTTCTTGTAGGAAAGTGTCATTTTTGTATGGTCACCACCAAATATTTTTCTCCAGGGCTGCGAGTTGTACTCTGAAAGTGCACTGAGCCTGTTAACAGTCCCCAGTGCCACTGCTCTCTCCCTAAAATATGGTGCATGTGAATTGGTAACCTCATTTGGCAAGGACTTTAACCCCCTTATAAGTTGCTGGCAAGTGGTACCAGGAGTACCCAGTGCATGGGAGTTAAAGGGGTCACTAGAACCTGAAGCACTGATTGTGCCACCAAGAGTGACCCAAGTAAAAAGATGACAGCAGTCCTACCACTGCAGACTGCATGAGCAGTGCAAACTGCTCAAACTCGACTTTGCCTTCATCATGAGTGGCAAGGTCACAGCACTATTTTTAATATATGTCAGTCACCCCTATGGTAAGCCTCTTGAGCACAGGAAGCAGGATGCATTATATTAAAAGTGTGGACATATTATTATTATTTTTAGTGGCTACCCATCCAAGGTTTTCCCTGTGCTACATAGCAGAAAAGGAACCCAAAACACAACAGAAGTGACTCCAGAAGTCAAAGTTTAAAACACTCAGGTTTTAAACTTCTTGTGGAAGACTGAAAGCAAGCGGCAGGCTCTCAAGTGAAGAAGAAGAGAATTAAGCTTTGAGATAAGCATGGCCTAGATGAATATTCATTGGGTTGGGGACGAGGGACAGCCTAGAATGTTTTAGAGCCATCTCCAGATCCTGAATCAGGTGGCAGCTACGTTGGTGATTAGGTGAAAAGTATCATGTTTGATATCAAATAATTTGCCTCATCCAACCTGACTTTTTCAAAAAGTCGGATTTAATGTGACATGCACTAAGGTGGCTATCTTAGAGGTTGCCCACCTGGTTGTCCAAGCCTTTGCTGTGTCCTGTAACACAAACCAGAAATCTGATCCCAAGCCAGGAAGTGTGAACTCTCTCAGGAGTCAGAAACAAAGGCCTGCCTTGGGGAAGGTGAGTACCATTGAGTTGGGTAACAATAAACATCTGTTATTCAGTGCCAAGAGACTTATGGGTGAACGTACGCTTTAAAAATACACATGTTATGTTATGTTATGTTATTGCGGGAGGTATCTTCTCTCTCCATGACGGGATGGCTAGGGAAGTGGCACATCAAGACAGTGAGATTCAAAGATTACACCGCCTCTGATATGGAACCAAGCTTCCTACCATAGGGGAAAAAGCCAACCACCTGCCTGAGGCACATTTGCAACTCGGGCAGGTGTGAAAATTAGAAAGTCCGAAGGCGTACACCTCCATGAGGCTAGACACACCCCTAAGATGGGCTACCTGGTCTGTACAGCCAAAGAAGTGTTCTGTCATTTTTAAAAGTGGCAGAATAGAGTCTTCTGGGTAGAAAAGGTGCAACTCTTCCCAGGAAGGGGTCACCTCAGGGGAGGATTAGCTGCTGGGTCTATAAGCCCATTGCCTACAAACTCCCACACCCCTAACACCCATAATCTAGGTTTTAAGGGGCTTTCCTGGCACCAGAACCTAAAATCTGATCCCCTTGCAATCAAATGACAAAGAAGAGACCTGAGTCTGCGACTTTAGGACCTGCACACATAAAATGCACCAAAGACTGCACCTGTTACAACAACCATGCAACAGAACAGCTAGACTTGTCCAGTACCAGAGACTGGTTCAAAACGAAAGAGGAACCCCTCTGCAAGACAAAGGCAACTCCAGAACTCCCTTGGACTAGAGGTGTTATTCCCTGCAGCCTGAAGGCAAGAATCACAACCGGATCCAAAGAATCACTGGTCATCGGGCCCGCCGAGGGAATTGCCAAAAAGTAAATGATCCAGGGCATTGTGGGAAATGCAGTCTTGCCCTCCAGCAAGTTTCAGGCAGCTATCATTTTCCCTTGGACTCCAGGACGTCGAAGTGACCGAAGACTTGTTGGTGGCCAGTCTGCCTACCACTAACTTTGTCTGACACTGTGTCTCTTGGGAACCCTGCAACATCTTCAACCCAATGCTTCTGTGGTCATGTTGTTGAGATTTTACATCCCCTTCCTTACCAGCACTGTTTAAGGGGTAAAACCAGCAAATCCACATCTCCCAGTTAACACCAGGGGCAGAAAGGACAACTCTGTAGCCGGGCCTATGACCCAGGTAAAAATCAATTGACTGTCCAAGCCTGGTCCTGTGACATGCCTCATTTTCACCCTCAGGGGTTTTCACTGAAGTCGATCTGCAAGTTACGATTGTCAGTAGAAAATTTCCCCATTGAATGCAACGTTAAAGTTTTAGAGGAGTGAAATGCACTGATTTATTTTTTGACTAAAATCCACAACCCTGGTTATATTCATCTGATTCTGTTTGCTTTGGTGTCTAAATTTATATAAAAAAATCTGTTTTATGTTTAATAATTCATGTTGGATTTCTTTTGAGTTGTGTCAATTACTTATCGCCCATGTTGGTACTCATGTTCCTCTAGTAAAGTCTGATTGCTCTGTGCCACACTACCAGAACTTAGCTAGGGATTTATGAGTGTGAATTGAAAGGCCTTATTTGGGGTAATGTAAGATGATTGCATAGTGAAGCCAAACCAGCCTCACTGCATATTAATACACTTTCCTTCAGTTCTAATCTAAAAAGCACAATAATGCAAGACTATTTGTCCTCCTAAATTAGAATTGAGCCACTGCGTCACCATTGACTCCAGTAAATAGGTACACATTAGTTATACTTGTGGATTGCTTGCCACCTTCATCTTCCATCAAAATGTGGCCGAAGTTCCATCTGCCTTATTACAAGTGCATTAAAGTCAATACACTGTACAGAGCGATGGACACAATGTCTGCCATGTTTTGACAGAGTACCATGTCCACCAAACCCTAAGATAAGATGGGGTTTTGTTTTTATTGTGAGAAGCGTGGGAACCCTGGGTATTAGGAATGTTGCGAATCCCCACAGGTCCCAGAATTTTCATCACAGAAGTAAGCGTATTGATTTTAGCCAAAATTTGAGGATTTAAAGATGTCCTTAGTAAGAACACTTACTGGGGTCCATGTAAGTCAAAAGATCTTGTAATCCCCTGGATGTCTATGTTTCAGAAATGACTTGGTTTAATAGGTTTTTCTGGGTAGCAGCTAAGCCTAGGCTCTAATACAACAGCTACCCACTTCACCAAATGGATAACACTTTAACCCCTTCCATGCTCATTACGAGCTCAGCTCGTCATGCAGTACACTGCTCGTGTGCTCATGACGAGCTGAGCTCGTCATGAACAATGGGATTCAAGGGAGGTCAGCACTCTGGAGGAATTGCCTCAGCATTGAAGGTGCTAAGAAATGTACTTGATGGGCCTGATTCACAAAGGGCCTCTGCAGTTGTGCCAAGCAAGTAGTCTACCATTTTCATTGTGAAAAGTGTGTGAATAATGTATGCTAGGAATTTTGTGGCTCCCGGCAAGTTCCAGGACTTTCTTTCATAGAAATTTGCCAATAAATGTGTGATTTTAGCCAAAGTAAGATTTGCATGGCATTCTGGTAAGAAAACGTAGTTGGATCTGCACAAATCACACCACCCTTGACTCACGTAAGTTTGTAAGTTTTATGAAATGTCTGTGTATATTAGGTTTCCATGGGTGACGGCTGAGCGCATGCTCAAGTACCACAGCTACCCACATAGCCAAAATGAGAAAATATTCAAGTCAAAAACATGATGTTTCTATGTTGCTTTTTGGAGCCTTTCCTGTCAGAGTCCATAGCTGTTCAGGAGAAGTATGGGATAGACGATAGCTCTTTGGAAGAAGTTCAAAATAGTGGATAATTTTTTAATATCACTTGAATTTATCTCCATTTTTTGCTTCCAGATGTAATCCAGTGTAAGACTAAACTTATTTTGCTAACTGCCTTCTGATTTACATGATAGTATGGGCAACCGCTGTTGGACCTGCCCTTTTTGCAGGGTTATCCCCAAGCTGTTTGCCTTCTTTCTCCTATTTTTTCTAACCTGTATTAGTTGGTTTTAAAACTATGCTAAACCGTGCTAAAGTGCATCTGCTCTCTGCCTAAATTATATTGGGGGTTGGTTTCTCCATAATTGGCATATTTGATTTACTAGTAAGTCCTAAGTACAATTCACCAGGGGTACCCCGGGCCTGCAAATTAAATGCTAATAGTGGGCCTGCAGCACTGATTGTGCCACCCACATGAGTAGCCCTGCAAACATGTCTTAGACCTTCCACTGCAGTGTCTGTGTTTGCAGTTTTATACAGTCATTTCAACCTGGCAAGTGCACCCACTTTCCCACCCATCTCTTTTAGTACATGTAAGGCATCCCTAATGTAGGCCCAAGCTATAGCCATGGGCAGGGTGCAGTGCATTCAGAAGGTAGGACATGTACTGATATGTTTTACAGGTCCTAATAGTAGAATACACGTCCTGTTTGTAGAATACACGTCTGGATTGGCTGACAGTTGGGCTCTCACTCTAGACAGTCACACAGGTGGAGCTGATATGTGCCTTGCATATCCTGATGGGCCATCACCAGGCTGGGGGGCCTTCCTGAGCTGGGGTGGTGGGAGGAGATGTCACTAATCAATCAATCAGGGCGTGCATAGTGCGCTAGTCACCCATTAGGTCTCAAGGCACTGTGGGGTGGGGGGGTATATCAGCTCCATTGGGGTCATTCTAAGAACCAGGTCTTGAGGTCCTTCCTCAATTGATGCAGTGTCGGGCTTCGCCGGAGGTGAAAGAGGAGATCGTTCCAGATCCTGGCAGCGAGGTAGGAGAAGGACCTTCTACCTGCTCTGGTCCTGTATCAGCATGGGACTTTGGCTAGGGAGTGGTCGGCTGAGCAGAGGTTTCTCTCGGGGGCATGGAAGAAGATGCGGTCATTGAGGTATTGGGGTCCGGTGTTGTGGAGGTCCTAGTAGGCGTGCCTGAGCAGCTTGAAAGTTATTCTTCTTTCGACATGAAGCCAGTGGAGGCTGTGAAGGTGTTGGGTGATGTGGTTGTGCCGTGGGATATCGAGGATTAGTCTGGATGCAGGATTCTGGAGTTTGCGGAGGAGTTTTTTGCTGATTCCGGTGTAGAAAGTGTTGCTGTAGTCCAGTCTGCTGGTGACGAGTGCATGAGAGACCGTTTTCCTGGAGTCGGGGGTATCCACTTGAATGTCTTGCATAGTATGCATAGGGTGCTAAAGCATGCGGAGAAGACAGCGCTGATCAGGCGATTCATGGGGAGTGATGAGTCTAGTATGATGCCAAGGTTACGTGCATGGTCCCTTGGAGTGGGTTGGTTTCCGAGGGCGGGGGCACCAGGTGTCGTCCCATGCAGAGGGGTTGGAGCCAACGATGAGGACTTCTGTTTTCTCTGAGTTGAGGCTCAAGCAGCTGTTCCTCATCAAGGTTACAGTAGCTTTCATCCCTTCTTGGAAATTGTGCCTGGTGATGTTGGGTTCCTTGTTGAGGAAGAGGATGAGCTGGGTGTCATCGGCGTAGGAGACGATGTTGAGCCTGTGGTTTTTGATGATGGTTGAGAGGGGGGCCATGTAGACGTTGAAGAGGGTGGGGCTGAGGGAGGACCCTTGGGGTACTCTGCATCTGATCTCTGTTGGTTCTGAGAGGAAGGGTGGGAGTCTTTTTCTCTGTGTTCTGCCTGTGAGGAATGATCGTAACCAGTCTAGGGCCTTTCCTTGGATGCCAGCGTTGTGGAGTCTGGTGGCTAGTGTGCAGTGGGAGATGGTGTTGAAGGCTGCTGATAGGTCCAGGAGGATGAGGGCTGTCATTTGGCCTTGTTCAATGAGTGTGCAGCTGTAATCTGTGGCGGCGAGGATGGTGGTATTTGTGCTGTGGTTTCTGTGGAATCCGGACTGAGAGGTGTCTAGAATGTTGTGGGTTTCGATGAAGTGTGCTAGATGGGTGTTGACTGCATTTTCTGCGACCTGGGCTGTAAAAGGGAGCCGTGAGATGGGGCTGAAGCTCTTGAGGTCCGTCGATGTAGCTTGGGTGCGATGACTGTGGCAGCCCTGTGGAAGATGTGCAGCGGTCAGAAGGTGCTCCAGAGTGGATGCTATTCATGGTCTTTAGGGTGTCTTCAGTCATGAGTAGGGTCCAGGTAAGAAGTGCCTGTTGTTGGCGCCGCTGGGGGTGGAGGTTGTGACGGTGCAGATGTCTTGGTCATCGAAGTTGTGGTAAAGCATCTTGATCTTGAGGTGAAAGAAAGAGCTAAGCCTGTTGCAGAGGGCTTGGGAGGAAGGGATGTCAGTCGTTTTGCTGTTGGGTTTGGCAAATTCATGTATGATGGCAAAGAGTTCTTGGAGTTATGGGCGTTGGAGAGGATTCTGTCTTGTAGGAAATTTTTCTTTGTTGATTTGATGAGTTGGTGGTGTGCTGTGGTGGCTGTTTTGCAGGTGAAGCGTTCTACTGGAATTTTGCTGTTTCTTCACGTCTATTCCAGTGGTCGGCAGGAGTGCTTGGATTCTTGGAGTGCCATGGTGAACCAGTTAGCTTTCTAGTTGTGTCATCTCATGGTTTTCTGGTGGGGGGCGAGTGTGGTGGTGCAGTTGATAATCCATCGGTGGAGTTTGCTTGCAGAGTTGATGGCGTCTGTCATAGTTGGGGGTGGAGTGCTGGTGAGGGCAGAGGTGAGGAGTTCTTCGGAGACTTTGTTCCAGATTCTGCGTGGGAGGTTGCATGCGTACTTGTGTACAGTGGGTTTAGTAAAGGAGAAATGGATACAGTGGTGATCAGTCCAGAGCAGTTCTGTGGTGTGGCTGAAGAAGATGTTGTTTCCTCCTGCGAAGATGGGGTGGAGTGTGTTCTACTGTGTTAGTGGGGGTGGAGACAAGTTGCTTCAGCTCTATGTTGGTGAGGTTCTCTAGCAGGGCAGTGGTGTTGGGTTCGCTGTGGTTGTCCAGGTGGAAGTTCAGGTCTCCGAGTAGTAAATAGTCTGTGGAGGCGGGGCGTGGGGTGCAATGAGGTTGGCAATGACGTTGATGAACAGGTTGAGGGGACCAAGTTGTCTGTAGGCAATTGTTTCAGAGCGCGTTTTTCTGGGGTTGGTCTGGATCTGGAAGTGAATGTGTTCCATGGGGGGCGAGTCAGTGGTTGTCAATCGGAGGGCGCTTTTGTGGGATGGCGGTTGTAATGTCAGGTGCGAAGCTGGCGTTGGTCCAGGGGTCTGGGGGTGGGTGAAGGTGCGGTGGCAGCGGCAGCAGGAGATCGGGCCTTGGATATTGCTTGGTGTCGAGAGCTGGCAGATGTTGTTGTGTCCAGGATTGAGTGCGTGGAGAGAGCTGGGGTCGTAGTGGCGAGAGGTCAGGGGACCTGGGTCCCTGGCACTGGTCGGGCCACAGACGGGCACAGATGGGCTTGCCTTTGGTGTGTCATCAGAGTGCCAGCCGTGCAGCAACCACGATTAAGTTGGAGGAGGGCCTGGAACATCTTCCAGGAAGGAGCTTGGGCTCAAGGCAAGAGCCTTAACTGTGGAGCTGTGCGGGGGAGAGCTGTGACACTGACCAAGAAGGTCAGAGGTTTTGCTCCTCTTGCAGCGCAGTGGCCGCCATTAAGTAGGGGTCGGGGAGGGCAATCAGCTGGAAGGTGGGAGCGACACGCTGGGGAGGAGAGGCCGCGGCAGCAGTAGCGGTGGGGAGTGAGCACGTTAAGAGGGAAATGACGCAAAAAGAGAAACGACAAAGAGAAAAAAAGGCAAAGAGAAAGAGGCAAAGAGAAAAAGGCAAAGAGAAAGAGGCAAAAGAGAGACGAAGGCAAAAAAGGACACAGAACAAAGCAGAATGGTAGAAGAGCAGGGTGCTCTTCCACTAGACCACCAGGATGAGGCGCAGGCAGGAGCCTGAGGGTGGAAGAGTGCCTCAACACCTTCTTAGAAGGAGCTCGAGCTCAAGTTCAGAGCCTTAATGGTGGAGCAGTGACATTGACCAATCAGAGGTCTTGCTCTTTGTGCGGCGCAGTGGCCGCCATTGAGTAGGGGTCGGAGGAGGGTGATCAGCTGGGAGGCTGGAGCGCCACACTGGGGGGGGTCTTGGGGTCAGCAGTGGCAGGACGCATGGGAAAAGGGAGAAAGGAGGGCAAGAAGGAAAAGAGGCAAAAAGAGAAAAGGCAAATAGGAAAAAGGCAAGGAGAAAATGGCAAAGAGAAAAAGGCAGAGAGAAAAAAGCAAAGACAAAGAGAAAAAGGCAGAGAGAAACAGGCAAAGAGAAAAAGGCAAATAGAAAAAGGCAAATAAGAGAAGACTGTAAAAAGGACACAGAGCAGAGCGGAATAGCAGAAGAGCAAGGCGCTCTTCCACTAGACCACTAGAAATGAGGTGCAGGCAGGAGCGACACGCTAGGGAGGAGGGGCCGCGGGGGCAGTAGCGGCGGGGAGCAATGGAAGAAGAGGGAGCGGGAAGGGCAAGAGGGGAAAGAGGCAAAAAGAGAAAAGGCAAAGAGAAAAAGGCAGAGAGAAAAAGGTAAAAAGAAAAAGAGGCAATAAAAGAGAAGAAGGCAAAAAGGACACAGAATAGAGTGGAAGAGCATGGTGCTTTTCCACTAGACCACCAGTGATGAGGCACAGGCAGGAGTCTGCCGGTGGAGGAGGGCCTCAAACACCTACCTTGAACGAGCTTGGGCTCAAGGACAGAGCCTTAACCGTGTAGCTGTGCAGGGGAGAGCAGTGATACTGACCAAGAAGGTAACATAAATAGGGCTGTGCCTGTCCTCACACACAAAGCTGCTTCAAAGCCCTTGTAGTGTGTCTGGAGCCAGGTCAAGGAGAGGCAGGCTCTTGTGCACTACAAAGACTTCACTTTGAAGTTTGCCAACGGGAAACGGGGTATAAGTATTGACTTCTGACACCCCAAAATCAGAATACTTCTGGACTGAGGACATTCTTCCAGGAAGAAGAGCTAGATGCTGTAGGTGGGACTTCCACTCTGCCTGTTGCTTTGTTGCGCTGGCCTGCTGCTTGCTACTTCTGTCCGGGGAGTGAAAGGAATGGACTTTGCGTTCTACATCCTGCTCCAAAGGTTCTGTAAGGGCTTGTGTGTGCTTGCCTCCTGTTAAGAATTCTCAGGCCCATCAAAGACTTCACCTGCCAGTGCCTGGGCTCTCTCTTCTGCTGAGAGTCCTGACTTGCCAAGTGGTGCCAAATCCAGTTCCTGGGTCCATGGAAGTGCAACCTGGGGATCTGAAGGAGAAAATTAACGCATTGACTCCCAGCGAATGTTTTATCGACGCATTACTGAAAAAAGAGAAATCGATGCAGCACCGTCTTCACTGCTATTACATCACTGCACTAAGTCTGCCTTTTTAACTCATCGTCCCTCGACCCCGATTCTTCATCAACACTGTACCGCAGGAAGGAACCGAGGCCTCATGTACAGAATTCGATGCACCATATCCCCTGCCAATTAGAAATCAACATATCACCTTCCTGGCTAGTAAGGACCCTGCGCATCACCTCCCCTTCCAGTAAGTAACCGACACATCATCTCCCCTGTGTAGTAAGGAACAAACGCGTTGCTTTGCATTTCCGGCGCCTCACCTCACCTGCGCCTTGCATCGTCTTCGATTTTTTTACGCATCTATGGTACTTTGTGCTAAAACAAACGCATTAATTGATTTCTAAGGACTAAACTTGCTTACACTTTTAAAAGTGATATTTTGACTTGTGTATGTTGAATTTTTGTTGGTTTGGTCTTGTTTTATTGAGATAAATGTTGGCTATTTTTCGTGTGTGGACTCCATTTGTAGTGTGTAACTGTGTGTGTGTGTATATGTCTGTACACCTACTTTATACATTTCCTCTGAGATAAGCCTGACTGTTCTTGTCTACCTACCAAGGGGGTTGAGCAAGGATTATTTTAGCTGTATGACTCCCTTACACTGATTAGAGTGAGGGTCCCTACTTGGATAGGGTGCAAACCACTGCCAACTAGAGACCCCATTTCTACCAACCCCAAATTCAGAATCGTACAAATAACCAGTATTTCTAAACTTAGTAACTACGGCAAATTAAAAAAAAATCTAGATTTCCCTCATATCCATTCTTCATTTATTTCATTTTATCTTGTTAATTCCTGATTGGTCGGTACACGATGAAAAACATTCTCATCTGCAACTCAGTTGTTGGGTCTAGGTATCCGTAGCTTTTGAAAAAACATTACATGCTCCTGCAACCAGAAGAGTATGCTGGAATAATAGTATATTACTTATGTAAATACGCCATCGGGGCACAATATCACAGATGAAAACTTCGACAGCTATTGATATTCAAGGAGATAGAAAGCACAAAAATAAGAAAAATCAACTACCAATTAGAAAAATTCAAAAACTGGTAAAATAACAGATTTTTTTTTTAAACTCTGCTTGTTCCTGAAAGCTTTGAAGAAGATGTTAGCACAGCAAACGTTTTCTTGATGCCATTTTAAAGAAAACATCTGCTTTCTTGCACAACACTTTCTTACCAACTTTAAAAATAAAAAAATCTATCTTTGAGCTATTTGGCAATTCTCTCAGGGGAATCTGCATACCCTTAGTACACACATATTTGCACTGGATATATTCATGGAAACAAAGCCTCAGGACTAGGGGAGTTGTGGGTGGAGTGAGGTTGAAAAGCCTCAGCAGTTAAGGAGTAACTATTATTTACATTTTGATATAGCTGTAAATAAAACCTGTCATGCGCTATATTATGTGTCTTTTTTTCTTTTTTAAAGCAGATATATAATGCAAATACTCATGTGATTTGTTATGAGGGGAAGACAGCAGCCACTGTTAAAAGTCACCGAAATACTTTTCCAAGGAACCCATTAGACTTTCATAAATGTCTGCCCCGCGGTCAGGAGAAAGCTCTTTAATAGACTCAGCTGAAGGATACCAGATATTTGATGAGTAGCGTGATGTCATTTCCATCAGCTGCTGCAGGGTAACAGTACAGAACAATGTAAAGCAGCAAGGAGGAAGAAGGAAGGGGAGGAGGGGGTCTCATACTACATGGAGATATTAACTACATAAGCTTTAAGGCTCGATGTAAAGATGCCATCTGGTGGTTTTTAAACCTGTTGTGTACCACGGTACAGGAAACACGTGCTGGGTGAGAACCTGGGGCCTCATTTATGAGGCCATGCGTCACTTTTACGCCGCCGGTGCGTCACTTTTTTTTGCGTAAAAAATGTGCCTTGTTGCACCAAATTTACAAAGTGACGCATCTAGGTAGATGCGTCACTTTGTAAACCCCTGCACCACATTATACCTGCGCCAGGTATAATGTATGCAAGGGAGGCGTATTGACGCAAGGAAGGGTCGTAGAAGTGACGCAGTGAAATCTATGAGATTTCACTGCGTAACTTTTAGGACGACGTTGCATCAAAATCTTGCGCCTGCCTCACAGCAGGCGTAAGACTTACGCAGGCCCTTTTACATGGGGCTTGCCCCATGTGAAAGGACGCATTGCTGGAGTTGCGTCACTTTTGTGACACACTCCAGCAATGCGTCACTTTTGCGCCTACAGATACGTCAGAAATACTGATGTATCTGTAACTCCTTGCGACATGATGCGTCATACTGTAATTATGACGCATCATTGGTGTCGCAAGGAGGACACAGTGAAAAGTGACGCATTGCTGTTTTCACGCAGCGATGCGCCACTTTTCATAAATGAGGCCCCTGGTAGTTGGGAGCGGGCATTTATATAAACTATCGTAGGATGACAATGCCAGCAATAAAATATCGAAACTAACGAGGCTTCTTGACTTTTGAATTTATTCAACCTGTCAATAAGTGAGAATACGCGAGAAAAACTCATTTGAATGAGTATACAGCACTGATGAAAATACTGAAACAATGGCAATCTCACACACCCGAAAAAAGTGACCACGCTGCTTATGGAAGGAGTGAAGGATGAAAACTACAAAATGCAGCAAATCTATACAGAACTACTTCTTCATGTAACATAAGAGTGTGGACTCTACTCCAAAAGATGTGTTAATGTAAACTTGGCAGGAAGGCCACACCCATGGACAAGTCGGCCTCTGGACCAACAGTACACTGAAGGGAACCCATACTGGCACTATCTATGAACTCAAACCCTACACCTTATTATAGATAGCTGTTCATTCCGATCAAAAGCAGCTAAAGATTCCATTAGTACATGGGTACTCACAAACATTTGCTCTAGGGCCACAAAGTACTGTCTGTGTCGTGATGCCAGCAGGGTGGCTGTCGGGGTCAATGTGGGTCAGGAATTGTGTAAGGAGGTCTAAAACATGTTATATAAAGGGCCAAACAT
Source organism: Lissotriton vulgaris (assembly GCF_964263255.1). Classification (NCBI taxonomy): domain Eukaryota; kingdom Metazoa; phylum Chordata; class Amphibia; order Caudata; family Salamandridae; genus Lissotriton; species Lissotriton vulgaris. Next base: position 484,660,056 of record NC_141696.1, read on the forward strand.
TTATTTGCAAGATAGTACATGCTTGCCCGTTTATTTAACATTTGTTTCTGAATATTAGTGCCCAGCAACTAAACGGGGGGGGGAGGGTGCATGCAAAGGTCAAGAGGGCCGCAAGTGGCCCCCGGGCCGTACTTTGAGTATCACTTGAGTATCACTGCCCTAGGACAAGCTGCACACATTACTTTAAATTCTGATTCGGTCATTGTACTTTTCCAATGGGCACTATTCCAAATGAATGAAAACATACTCTGTATTAATTTCAGCCAGTACACGTGATTGAGGTCATTTCTTAACAAACACCGAAAAAGCCTGCAGAGATGTGCAGTGGGAATTTTACAAGGACGTGTTCTACTTCAAGTTTTGTAAGGTTGTTTTCCTGACGAGGGTAAATTATCTTGTTGGTAGTTTCAATAGTGAAGGAACAGAAATGAACTCTAGGGTCTGAGCTCCAATTCGCCCATTGGAGCGGGCATAGTAAAAACTGTTAATAAGTGTGAGAAATCACCCCATCTTCTCAGAAGGGCTAATGTATTTTGAATGGAGTCATTACAATCCTACTCAGCCTGGCTGTTGTGCTTTGAAAGGGGCAGAGCCATGATGTATCACCTTATGTGGTATGACTTCAACTGGAAAGTACAGTCCCTTGATAGCAGGACTACTTTACTCGTAATAGAACAGTATGGACTGACATCTTCTGAAACAGACAAACTACCAACAGATGCACTAGCTGCATGTCTATGCAAGGCTGTCATGCTTTAACTGAGACTGTGTAGAAAAATGTCAGCACGGCCACTATGTGTATAATAAGGGATCTCCCATTCTTCACACAATACCTTTAGAGGACACCGGGCCATATGTATCAAGCCTTTTGCGATTTGTTAAGGCCGAAATTCGCAGAATTCCGGCCTTAGCGAATCGCAAACGGCCTTTTTACCGATTTTGAAATGTAAGAAACATTAGCAAAATAAGGAATCGCAAAAAATGACGTTTCCTTATTTTGCTTAAGCATTTAAGTAATCGCAATTTTGCGATTCCTTAAATGCTATGTATGAAGCTTTTTAGACTTGCGATTTCAGGTTTAGAAATCGCAAATTACCACCAACTTGTAGTTGGTGGTAATTTGCGATTTCTTGTAAATATGCACAATTGTGCATTTGTGAGGGTGGCATATGACGCACATACATGCCCATTGGGCATGTATGTGCGCCATATGCACACACATGTAATTTACAGGGGTGCAGCAGGGTGTCCTTGAGAAACCCCTGCACCCTTGCAATAATTCTCAAATTGCGATTAGCAAATTGCGAATTCGCAATTTGAGAATTATTTCGCAATCATTCCTATGGGCCTCCTAAATAGCGATTCCTTAAAAATCGCTATTTAGGAATCGCAAAACGGAACTATGATACATATCTCCCAAGATCCAGCTCTTCCAAGCAGGAATTTCAATGTAATAAGGCAGTTTGAGAACATTTCAGAAGGGTTGTTATTCTTTTCACTTAGCAGGAACTTTATATTTAAGGAGGGCTGCTATTATTTTTAAAGGATTCACAGCCTTGACAAAGAGAACAACATTTGAATTGGAATGTAGGGCCAGATATACTAAGCACTGGTCGTAAAATACTGGTTGCAAATTACCGCCATTGTCTTTGCTACCAGTGTGGTGTTTTGCAGGCCAACCTATGTACTAATAGAGCAGTTCGCAAAAACAAATTGTAGTGGATCGGCATACCGCATGAATGTTAATGAGGCAGGCTGAAAATCGCAACCCACAATCATTCACTGCTTTCACACGGATGGTGGCCTCCTGGAGTCAGCAAATTGTCGTATCAGTTTTTTCTTTTTAATAAAGCCAGGTAACTTTTTTTAATGCAGCCTGTTTTCCTTAACGGAAACAGGACTGCATTTAAGCAGAGGAAATGGTCAAGTGGAAAACTGCTCCTCTTAAAGAAAAAAATGTTTTACATTCACAAAGGACGAAGGGTAGCAAGGGGCCCCCCTTTCCTTTTGCGAATGGGTTACCACCTCCTTTGAGGTATTGGCAAAATATCAATGCTTTGTAACCTGCTTTCGGGAAAAGTGTTTTAGCATTCTCAAACACACTGATTTACTGATGTGGAGGGTTTACAAATGGTAAAACACTGTGCACATCTGGCCAAAAGATTTTTTATTTTACAATTCTGTATTTGTGAATCGCTGCTATTTACAAATACAGAATAGCAAAACAAAATATTAATACATGTGGCCCAAAATCTCTACAGCCATACTGGTCATCAATTTTCTGAATTTCATCATAAAAATCTCTTTCAAAGCTGTTTGCTTCACTCAAAAAAAATTCCACAAACATGGACCAGAACATCTACTTATAAAAAACGAATTGTGCCATGAAGATGCAGATCAAATATCCACCTAGTGCAACGGAGTCACAGGAGGAAGACCCTTCCTATTTTTTGCCACCTTCCTGAGAAATTCCCTACAAGGCATGATTCAGAAGATCACTTAAGACCCCATCTTCAAGAAACTTCTAAAAGGAAACCTGTAGGTTAGATGTCCTGAATCTACTCACACTTTGGGGTCGATTACGATGGTGTTCGTATAGGCTCCGAATGGCATTAGGTTAGTCCGAATCCGATTCGGAACCTGCCTTTCCGATCGACTCTGACACTTTTCTGAACGACCTATTACGTTGGTTTCAAACCGTTCGGACTTTCCAACTTGGGTCCGAACACCATTCGAAGTAAATGAGTCGCTCGAAGCTGAATCATAGAGGTCTACCGACTGTGTTTCCGACCTAGCTATTAAGATTCAGACAGCCTTTCCGAATCAGTGGTTCAAACATGGATCGGCTGTTGGAATCTGACTTCCGGGGCCCATAGCAGGCCCCCCTTTACCCAGGGCCCACTGAATGGTGCCCATGGGGTACCCATGGGACCCCTCTTTCCAACCATGCACAGTGTGACAGGCACCGCCACAGGGTGCGCAATTTTCCTCAACCACCCCTTTTTTTAATGGGAGCCTGTGTAGTTGGTCGGAACACAGGCTCCCGTTGAAGTCGATGCGAGTCCAACCGAATGATGTTCGGAAGCATCGTAATTGGTCGATCAGACTCATAGAACCCGATTCGGTCGGAAACAATTTCGAAACCGATTCAGTTGGAAGAGTTTCCAAACTACATCGTAATCGACCCCTTTTTAATAATACTATGAGGTTTCTTCCCTTTTGCCTGCCTAATTGTAAATTCAAGAATTCAGCAAATTGTTAAATTGTAGTCCTCTTATTTTCCTGATTGTCTCTGCAGCTGTTCATGGACTATTTGAAAGTGGTACATGTGGACAGGGCAGCCAAAACAGTTATGACATGAGATTCTTGATGTGGCCAGAGAAGAGGTTCAACATATACCACATCCTGCCTTAATTGAAGCTGCAGGGACCCGTGCTTTCCCCCTCACCACAGAGGCACTCTGTGACACCTGCAATGGCACTCATACTAAAGTTGGTCCTACACCCATTTTATCACCCACATGGGGTTTACTTTGACACAAACACCCCCATGCAAATGAATAAATATAAAAATAGACCAATAAGGGACATATATAGTGAGACAGGCTGATATGAGTACAAGAGGCACATGAAACCTAGGAAACAGATAAAGCCAGGGGCACTGACACAGGGACACAGATATGCCTAAATTGAGACAGGGAGAAAATGGCACGAGAACATGGATACTGGATTAGGATAAAGGCATGCTGGTAGGAAAAGGAGACAAAGTGAGTGGAAAAGGAAGTCATTGACAGTATGCTACATTGATACAATTATACATGAGACATGGTCACATGGTCATGGGGAAACAGGCAGTGGGGGAGGAAGACATGAGACACAGACGCTGGGGCACAGAGGCCTCTACACTAGGATGGGGTACATGGAGAAACATTGAGTTAAGTTCTATAAGATCTAGATACTTGGAAAGGGAGAGATGGATAAAGAGACTGAGAAAGACAGAAGGGCATAGACATGCACCTGGGAGACATGGTAACTGGCATAGTGATAGGATGATGTGGACAGGAACAAAGTGACGTTGGAATGGTTAGTCACATTCGCTAGGCAAGGACACAGTCATGAGGCAAAGGCACAAAGGGCAGAAGACATGGACCTCTGGACTGGAACACAAGAACACTGGTCAGTGAGATAGAGACATTAGCAGAGGAAAAACAGAAATTGAGACACCAAGACAGATGATAACTCTGAGATGCTCTCAGTGGGATGGGATATATGAGGTGGAACTTACACAACCACTGGGAAATAGATACATTGATACTAAGAACGAAAGGAATGCATGATGTTACAACGCAAAATATTACAACTCATGCTTTTACAATGTGGTTTTTACAATGCAAGCTCCATTACAACACATGCTATTACAACACAAGCCATTACAATTCATGCACCATTACAAGGTAATTTACTATTCTAACACCACCTGGTGCTTACCTCAGGGAAGGTGCTGGCTCGCGGTATAATTAAATGTATAGAGGGGTCCCCGTGGGAGGGGAATGGTTTCAGCACAAACAATAAAGAATGATTTGGAAAAAACTCAAATATTACTCAAAAATCATGGATGTTGTCATTTATTCAACAACCACACTTTATACAATTCAGAGCAAAATTTATGATCATTTATGAATAGAGACGTGAATTGGGAAATTCGAAAAGGGCCCCAAAGGGGGGGAGGGGGGAAGGGGGGGTGTGCTCAAAGGGTATGTGAAAGATTATAAAGATAGTACATAGATTTATACATACAGTGTCAATACACAATCAACAAAGGTTTCACAAAATATTTCAAAGAACCAAAACGACGTTTCGACCCCTATTTCTAGGATCAGTTTATTCCTTTGCTGGGGTCTTCATCAGGACCGTGATAGTGGGGAAGGGGACGAGGGGGGGCCGTCCTATTTAGAAAGAGAAACTTCGGTCAGATGATGGAGTATTAATTAATAATAACCAAAACAGTGATAGTACTGTACACCAAAGGTGGCATTCATTAAAAACAATTGGAGGCCATGGAGTTTGGGTCGAGAGACCTCAAGACTGAGGGATCAAAACAGCGGAATATGCAACTAATTCATAACCACGCTGGCGAAATTAATTGATACATTACATCAGGGGCAAATTAGCCAAAACTGAAACTAAAATAGTATCCACAGTGCATCTAATGATGCAAAAGGGCACTTAATCACAAAAGGGCAGTTCAACAAGCATTATAATTGCATCCTGTGGGGACAGATGAACGCAATATACCTGTGTCAGAATGTAACAGGGCTCACTCTCTGGTATTCAATGGTGTAGGTTGCCTGTGTGAAGCAGTTAACCTGCTGGGCACGTCTAGCTACAACCAAAGGAGTCGTATTAGTCACACTAACCACCACTGAACTCTGTGTTAAAACAATTTACAGCAAAAACGGGTTGGTTTGATTAGGGTGTTTACCTCGATATATCGACCCGCACTACTGCAGAAATGCTTAGGCGTTGTGTAGCGCAGGGTTCGGTGAACTGTAAAATAAAATAAATAACCAGGTACATATTGAATAAGACATAACCGCGGTGCGGATGTCTAGAAGATATACTCTGTAATAACGTGCCTCCATACCTTAAAATGGTCCGACAGACTGGGGACCAAGACGGTGGGTTCGTACTATTATCGGCTCCGTATGGTCACGTAATGAACCTAAAAGCAATAGTGGGAGCGCGTCAGTGACTTCGTATGCTAGCCAAAGGCAGCTAAGGGGAACACGACTCTGTCGATTTCTACTTACTTTAGACAAAGGAGAGTGAGGCAACAGAGCGTCTTGCTACACTCGGGTCCGGGTCTGCTGTATACGGCTACTTTAAACAAAGGAAAGCGAGGCAACAGAGCGTCTTGCTGCGCTCGGGTCCGCTGTGTACCGCTACGCGAAGCAGCTGGGCATATCGCGTTAAAACACAAAATCCGCAAAGCACTACGCGGAGTTTGGGGGCGGGGCCAGGTTGAGTGACACGGGTCGAAGAAATCTTTGGTAAGTTGGCATATATTAGCCAACTTACCAAAGATTTATCCACCACCTTTCTATCCACCACTGCACCCATCGTTGATGTCACCCTAAACGATAAAATCTCTCGTCTAGAAAGACTGGAGAAGAAGCTCATACGTACAAGATTACACGGCCACCTTTTCACCAAGTGTTTGCAGGAGAACATCATACCAGTAGGGTTACAAATTAAGATTGAACCTGCTATCTTCATAGACATCCCTAAATTTAAAGAAGGGTTCAGTTACGTGGCCAACAACTGCTCCCGGCACTGGATGGTGCTGGGAGTGGAGACAGCCGCCGAACAAGTAGTGTCACTCAGTAAAGAGATAGCGGATTTAAAGGCTGAGATACTTGGAGACAGTACCTTGACCAAAAGCAAGGAAGCCCTTGAGAGCCTAGCAGTAACCATTAAGGAATTTGACATCACCGCTCAGACTAAAAAACTGGAGAAATTGGCAAGAGATTTAAGAAATTTTGACAAGAAATCTGTGTATCCATATCTGCAGCCTGATTACTACAAACAGGACACCCAAGGTCGTTTCTCCAATCGAGGCAGAGGGGGTTACAGAGGAAGACGGAATTTTACCACCTTTTCGGATTCCTCCTACAGCTCCGGCAGTGACAGTGAGGCCGGACCAAGCACTTCTTATAACTATCCATCTGGTGATTCCAACTACCAACAATATCCCCCACAACCCCATTTTTTAGAGCAGGGCCGTGGACAATGGCGTCCTCCTCGAGGGAGAGGTACCAACTGGAACCGGGGCCAAGGGAGAGGCCAGAACCAAGGTTGGGACGGGAACAGAGGCAAATCTCAGAAACAGGTGACATTCCGCACAGAACCACATGGCGAGATTTCGACCCGGAGGAACACCTACCGGTGGTGATAGCAACAACCACGAACACTCCTCCGCAATCCCGGACCAGAGATAACCCTGTGATTAATATCTCATCTTACCAGCTTAAAGAAGATGAAGTCAAGGTATTAAGTAAAGGGCTCTCTTACGTACCCACAGCTACGGCCAACAAATTCCAATTGAAGATTGAACTCTGTAGATTCTTCAGGAAGATTCGCTTGCGATATTTCTTTCGGAATCAGACAACTACGCGGCAAGGATCAATCACTGGCCTTAGGGAGCCATCAACTTTCTTCCCACCAACCTATGCCATGAGCCCGAGAATTCTTGCTTTTGAGGATATAGTCACACAGGCTGCTGAACAAACACTAAACACCAAAAAGTTTGTCAGATTCAATCTTAGTCAAAAAGAAAAACAAGCTCTCACAGATCTGTCCTCCAACAAACAAGTCATTATTAAACCCGCCGACAAAGGCGGAGCAATTGTCGTCCAGGACCTGTCAGAGTACAAAAATGAAATCCATAGACAACTACAAGACGGAGTCAGCTACCAACAGATACCCAATGATCCAACTAAGGAGATAGCTAATATGATTCTTTCCATTACACAACAAGGTTTGGAATCTGGCTTCTTGAGTGACCAAGAGTTTAAATTCTTGAATCAGCATTCACCGAGACTGGCAACTATTTACACTTTGCCTAAGGTGCATAAAAACCTAGATCACCCCCCCGGGCGACCAATTGTATCCGGGTGTGGCTCTATACTAGAGCCATTATGCAAATACATAGATTTTTTCCTAAAGCCACTTGCCTTAAATACAAGAACCTACTTACGTGACACCACCCAAGTAATCCAACTAATTGATGAGAGGCCTTTTGATCCGAATACTATGCTGTTGGTCACCTGTGATATCATATCACTTTACACTAGCATCCCTCAACAAGAGGCTCTAGACGTCATGGAGGTTGCATTAAACCGCAGACCGGCTCCCTTCCAGGTTCCCACTGAATTTATTATCGACCTGCTGAATATAGCCATGATGAAAATTTTTTTTATTTTTCAAGAGAAATTCTACGTACAATCAAAAGGTGTAGCCATGGGCGCTACATTTGCTCCCAATTTGGCCATAATTTATATGGATCATTTCGAGCAGGAGTACGTTTTCTCACCGAACAACCCCTTTTCATCGATGCTGTCCCTTTGGGTCAGATACATCGATGATGTTTTGTGCATATGGCAAGGAAATAGTGAACAACTGAACGAGTATCATATGTGGCTGAACCAAAGGAACACCAATATCCAGTTCACCCTTGAATCGAGCAATCAGGTTATACCCTTCTTGGATATCTCCATCTATGTGGCAAATGGACAGCTCCTCACAACTCTGTATAGGAAACCGACTGAAAGAAATTCTCTACTACAATATGGTAGCCACCACCCCAGAGGCCTCAGAGACAACCTTCCGGTGGGACAATTTTTGAGAATTAGAAGGAATTGCTCAACTCGTACGGATTATCTCAAGGAATCAGAGATCCTCAAAGATCGCCTGGTGTCACGGGGGTATCCATCACAAATGATCAAACGTGCCAGAAAACGAGCCTGGTATAACCCGCGGGAAAGTCTGTTGAACCCTGAGAATCGTACAGATTCCGAGATGAATAGGATGATCTGCGTTACCACCTACACTACAAGGAGCAATGATGTCAAAAAAGTGATTAACAAGAATTGGCCTTTGATAGCTCAAGAAATTGGCCAACCGCAGCTTCCTCTCCACTCCTTTAAAAGATCCAGAAACATTCGGGATATGGTGGTTCACTCGTATCTGGAACCAGAGAGTTCTCCCACACTTACCAGCCTATGGAACTTACCACCTGTGACAGGTCACTTTAGGTGCGGGACCTGTACCGCCTGTGAGACAACCATTCAAACGAAAACCTTTACCCACGGACAAAAGACCTTCAGACTCAAACATCACACCAACTGTAACACCGATGGTGTGATCTATATAATAATGTGCCCATGCGGCAAAATATATGTGGGGCAAACACAGCAAAAAATCAAGACCAGGATCTCTGCACACTGTAGTAGATTGCGTTGTAAGGTCCTAGGTGCCCCCCTGGTAGACCACTGGCAGACCGCTGGACACATGGTAAAAGATCTACGGTGGCTTGTAATTGAGAAAGTTTCCCTAGGAAGACGAGGTGGAAACCTAGCTGTGGTGTTAAATGTACGAGAATGTAAATGGATGTCCTTGCTTGACTCAATTAAAAATGGCCTAAATGAACAAGATGGCAGCTTTGCACAGCTGGCAGCCCTGAGATGAATAACACACTGATTGCCTTAATCCACACTGATACTCTCCTGGTACCCTATGAGCTTTCTCCGCCCTTCCTATACATGCTTGAAACTCATTTACACTACCCTGCTGGACAGGTGCATGAGTTTCTTCTCATAAAGCAAGTAAGTATTTGCAATGTTTACACATAGTTTTCCGAAATAATATGACCCTGTTGACCACTTGCCCTAATCACTGTTTGCATGTAGGCAACTCGTTTACACTATCCTGCGAAGACATGTGCACGAGTATTCTCTCCATAAGGGCAGACAGTATACCTAAGGTTGACATAAGAGTGCCTGTACAATGACCACTCGCCTTCACTCCCTTGCACGGGTTGTGCGCGAGTCCTTTACACATTTTAACTCACACATGTTACTTGCATTTTATTCTTTGTTTTTTGAAGTAACTCCTCATTGAATTCCATGTTTATGTTAAATCTTTGATCAATAAGCCACCACCTTCATAATTTACCGAGGTTCCCAATAGACCAAAGTCTTTCTTCCATTACCTCTTCGACCCGTGTCACTCAACCTGGCCCCGCCCCCAAACTCCGCGTAGTGCTTTGCGGATTTTGTGTTTTAACGCGATATGCCCAGCTGCTTCGCGTAGCGGTACACAGCGGACCCGAGCGCAGCAAGACGCTCTGTTGCCTCGCTTTCCTTTGTTTAAAGTAGCCGTATACAGCAGACCCGGACCCGAGTGTAGCAAGACGCTCTGTTGCCTCACTCTCCTTTGTCTAAAGTAAGTAGAAATCGACAGAGTCGTGTTCCCCTTAGCTGCCTTTGGCTAGCATACGAAGTCACTGACGCGCTCCCACTATTGCTTTTAGGTTCATTACGTGACCATACGGAGCCGATAATAGTACGAACCCACCGTCTTGGTCCCCAGTCTGTCGGACCATTTTAAGGTATGGAGGCACGTTATTACAGAGTATATCTTCTAGACATCCGCACCGCGGTTATGTCTTATTCAATATGTACCTGGTTATTTATTTTATTTTACAGTTCACCGAACCCTGCGCTACACAACGCCTAAGCATTTCTGCAGTAGTGCGGGTCGATATATCGAGGTAAACACCCTAATCAAACCAACCCGTTTTTGCTGTAAATTGTTTTAACACAGAGTTCAGTGGTGGTTAGTGTGACTAATACGACTCCTTTGGTTGTAGCTAGACGTGCCCAGCAGGTTAACTGCTTCACACAGGCAACCTACACCATTGAATACCAGAGAGTGAGCCCTGTTACATTCTGACACAGGTATATTGCGTTCATCTGTCCCCACAGGATGCAATTATAATGCTTGTTGAACTGCCCTTTTGTGATTAAGTGCCCTTTTGCATCATTAGATGCACTGTGGATACTATTTTAGTTTCAGTTTTGGCTAATTTGCCCCTGATGTAATGTATCAATTAATTTCGCCAGCGTGGTTATGAATTAGTTGCATATTCCGCTGTTTTGATCCCTCAGTCTTGAGGTCTCTCGACCCAAACTCCATGGCCTCCAATTGTTTTTAATGAATGCCACCTTTGGTGTACAGTACTATCACTGTTTTGGTTATTATTAATTAATACTCCATCATCTGACCGAAGTTTCTCTTTCTAAATAGGACGGCCCCCCCTCGTCCCCTTCCCCACTATCACGGTCCTGATGAAGACCCCAGCAAAGGAATAAACTGATCCTAGAAATAGGGGTCGAAACGTCGTTTTGGTTCTTTGAAATATTTTGTGAAACCTTTGTTGATTGTGTATTGACACTGTATGTATAAATCTATGTACTATCTTTATAATCTTTCACATACCCTTTGAGCACACCCCCCCTTCCCCCCTCCCCCCCTTTGGGGCCCTTTTCGAATTTCCCAATTCACGTCTCTATTCATAAATGATCATAAATTTTGCTCTGAATTGTATAAAGTGTGGTTGTTGAATAAATGACAACATCCATGATTTTTGAGTAATATTTGAGTTTTTTCCAAATCATTCTTTATTGTTTGTGCTGAAACCATTCCCCTCCCACGGGGACCCCTCTATACATTTACTTATTGACGCCCAGGTCCCCGTGACTGCTTGGGTCAAAACCCCCCCCTTTATAATGGCTCGCGGTATAATGGCATGCACTGTAATGGAACTTGCATTGTATTGGGTGCGTTGTAAAGGCATTGCGTTGCAATGCCTGTGTTGTAATGTATGTTTCCAGAACTAAATACATGGAACAGCGAGACAAGGACAATGTGACAGCGAGACACAGACACTTTGACAGGAAGTTAAACTGAATGCCACAGGGAAACAAGGACATTGTTAAATGCTGGCATGGCTGGAGAGGCAGATACTGGATTTGGGAAGCACATGTAGAGAGTCAGGCCCTGTACAACACAGACTACTATGAACAGGGAGCCCCGAAACAGCGGAAGGGAACATGTACAACGTAGACAGTGTCAACACAATTACACTCAGAAAGGCACACATGAGCACTGGGACATTGAGCTACATACCCTGCAAAAGTGAGTCCAGGCAGGGTGATTGATAGCAACACCAGTCAAATATTGACACAGTAACACTGAGGTAAGCACACTGGAACTGAGAGAGACAGATACTGTGACAGGGCACACTGATACATTAGTATAGGGAGAGCTATGGTAAATGAGATCATGTGCATCACCACCAGACAAGCACCGCAGATCTGCTCACTCCCCCCCACTCGATATGGCTGCCATCACCATGAACGCACACTAGAGCTCCACAGCTCTCTATTTGGGGAGAGACGAAATTGAAGTATAGCCTTTTATGTCGCCTGAAGCGACTTGCGGATCTCCTAAGAGTGCAGAAGGTTAATCCAACTGGGAGGCACAAGCAAAGGAAACTGGCTGGGAACCTCAGTTGCCAGCAAAACCTACATAATGCCTACTTGAGATGTTCACAAGAAGCTTGCAATCCATTTTGTGCTCTGCCTGGAGGAACTCAGCCTGTGATGCCCAGAGAGCTGGGAAACCATCCGAATAGTATTCCAGGCACGTCAAGGTGGTACTAGTTGGTCTTCCCATTCACTGTTACAACAAGGCACAGTGAACATTGGGGGCTGCATATTGCCAGAAAAACTCAACCATACCTACTGAACCTACTATAGCCTTGAATCTACATCACCAATTCACACTTGCTCATGGATAAATATATCACATTGTAGCTGACAAAGGGCCCTGGTTACTGGCAGAAAAATCAAAATCAAAAAGTGCTGAGCTAGAAAAGAGACTATCACTACCTTAGAAAAAACAAAAGCATTTCTTGCATTGAGGGGTGGGGGGTTTGGAGATGGAGAATTATGGTGTCTTGTGAGGCCCGCAGATTGGGCATCCTGCAAAAAGAGACGATCTTTCACCTCCCCTACGGCACCTTGAATCCAAAGGTGCTGCAGCCCAAATAGACAGCAAGGGGGTAAATATAGATAAGACTTACCAAGATGTTGATCTCTTAGTCACTCAGCTCCCAGAGCCAATGTTAAAGTGTCATGCATTGGATGCCCTAAAAAACTGCAACAAAGCAAAAGAAGGCAGGTATGTAAAGGTTCAGCTTTAGACCCTAAGCAGATGGTTATATACTTTAGCAGCCCACCTACGGCAGTGGTTGAAGCACCCAACAGTGGAACACCTGAACCTACTGGGTCTCAGAATACAGTAGTAAAACATACTCTATGTTCCTCAATAAGGGGTATAGAGCCCCATGGACACAACAGTTGATAACCATATGCAGTCCAAGAGAGAAAGAGGGGACATCTCTCACTTGCAGTCAGGCTTTCAGGAACAGAAAGATCCCCCACTCGCAAATTCGTTGAGCATCTCAAATGCAAATGGGGGAGAGATCATGCAGAGAAATTCCAAAGGGGCATCACTCATTGGGAAACCCCATGCCATAGTGCAGACACCACCTAGTTCTGTAGTACAAATCCCCACCAAAACAGTTGAGACACTGTTGACTACTACCTATTTAGAAATACAAAGGTTGGAAACCAGCCAGACCTCAACATGATGCTTAAAATAGAAAGAATGACTCTTATTCAGATCAGCTTGAAGATTTCCAAGCTAGGGTTTCTGGTCTCGAAGATACTTGAGGATAGCTGTTAAAAGCAACTTTCACCCACTCAAAAGAACTGAGTAGTATAAGCATGCAACTCAAGAACCAGGAGAATTGACTTAGAGAACAAACTTAAGGTTCATTGGAAAACTCAAAAGAAGTGCAAGCAGAGTTAAAAGAGGATTTAATTAGAACTCAAACCCTGCCTGGGACTAAAAAAGAAGTTCTAACTACAATGAAAGCACATTGACTACTCTTCACAGAATACCCTAACAATGCATGCCCACAAACAATGCTTGTGAATTTCGGGGACGATAGAATATGAGAGTGAGCCCTTTCTAAAGCGATAAAACAGAAATCATTTACATTCTCTAATGAATTCAGCTTCCAAGTTTTCCTTGACATGACGTTTGAAATAACAAACTGATGAAAGGAGCTATGCTGTTAATACCACCTTTCCAAGCTGAAGAGATTCAGGCTAATTCATCCCAGGCAGCAAGATTTTCAGTCCTTGCAAATGGCGCCTCAAATGTTTTTCATGAGATAGAACCAGAACAGAAATACTTGCAACAAATCCAGCAAAGAGAGGCAAGGTGACTAAATGGAAAATCAATTAATTGTAAGAACATGCATCAGTTTTGTCAGTTTGAATATCATGTCAGTCTCTTAGTTTTCAACAAACATATTGAGTGCTTGATTAACATACTGGATCTTGGTTAAGTTGATTTAGGTAGATTGAAGTTAAAAAGTGCATGGGAATAAAGATTTTGTCCATGGTGCGGGTAGGATAGGGATGGGAGTAGTAAAGTCTGTCTACCAGTATATCAGATGTGCACATGCAATACAATATCCACTAGTGTTATTGAAAAATAGCAACTGGTGATTTAGGGGGGTGGGGTATTGTGTAAATAAAATTTAATCAATTTTATTTTACTATAGTCCAATTCTGAACAATCCGAAATCTACTTATGATCTAATGTATCACTTAGTGGATTTTCCTAAGAATATATTAATTGGAAGCAATTTTAATCTCCTCCAGTTGGCAGAACTGGGTCTGGTAAGTCCAGAGCTGTACAAAGAAAGCCCAAAATGGCTAGATCTATTGCTAGGCTTAAGAAAGAGCTTGGTCTAATGGATGCCTGGTGAGCAGTGAATTGCCATGAAAAACGATACCCAATTTATATGTCTTGCTTTCAATCCACCTCTTGAATCAACTCTTTTCTTTAATGTTATAACCTCATTTATTCCAAATTGCTTTTCAGAACACAGCTAATTGTTTAGAGAGAGTCCTTACATCAAAGACTGGACCTTCATATGGACGATTAGAAAAAGCTTTAGTTTCCAATAATTGCTCTTGGAAGAGATGGACAACAGAACTCAGTCAGTGTTTAATGAGAATAATGGATTCACCTAAATAGAAAACGACTGGGAAGCCTATAAAGCAACTATGAGGGGAGAGATAACTGCCTTCTTGCCAATATAAAAAAATGAGAGTAAATTAAGCATAAAGAACTATTAGATGCTTTCTATTCAACTGAGGTTAAACTCCATCAATTTGACCATAGGAAGAATTATTTTAATAGGGAGACCACAAAACTAGAGCTGCATAACTTTTGTCACTCACAACGGAAGTTCTCAATGTCAAAACTGTGGCTAACTTTTGTACGAAAATTGGGAAACCAGAGTCCTCAAAACCCCAAACCACCCTGACCAAGATTAGAGACCAGATCTATGGTTAGAGGAAGTCATCAAATTGAAAATAAAATCTTGAGCATGTTTGTTAAATTCATCAAGAGCATTTAAATCCTGCAGATAGCCATATAACAACCTTATTGGATAAAGACCTAATTCCTTTACTTACGGTCAAGGCAGCAAATGATCCTGATCACCCCATAGAACAAGAGCAACTAGAGAAAGTAGTGGTGTCACTCCCTAATTGCAAAGACGTTGGGGAAGACAGAATGGTACCAGTATCAAATCAAACAGTTACAAATTCCCTTAACAAGTTAATTAACGATCTACTGACAGGGGGTAGTATTCTGCGCTCTTTTAGAAAATGAATATTGATGAGTTTTCCTATAAAAGATAAACACTTAGAAGATTTCGATTTCTTCTGACCAACAGCCCAGCTAAATGCATATTATAAAATCTTTGGAAAATTCTAACACTAAGAATAGCAGTGGTAATTCAGAAATTGGTTAATAGGGATGAAAATAGATTTATCCTACCCCATCAGCTGAACAACAATGCACATTTTTTAGCAGATGCTATTGATAAGTTCACAACAAATAAGATCCCAGCAACAGTGCCATTCATAGACGTCGAGAAGGGGTTTAACTTGATGAGCTGTTAATATCTGTTTACAGGTTTGAAAACCACGAGCTTCCAAGCCAGCTCATCAAGCTGGCTTGGAAGTGTGGCTCACTGGTTAGAAGCAGCAGACCCTGAAGCAGAGATCAGGCCCGGGACCAGGGTTCAATTCCCAACGCGCCAGGGTCTTGGGCTCAATGTCCGCGGACTCGATAATTCTCGCCTCGGTGCCTACTCTAATCATGGGTCCCATGCTGCAACTCTGGGCAATAGCTTGCTTAACCCTTTCGATGCTCATGACGAGCTCAGCTCGTCATGATGCACAGTTGAGCTGTGCTGATGACGAGCTGAGCTCGTCATGACACCAGCAAAATGGTAATTCTCAGCACAGGAGGGGGAAAACGCCTAGCAGCCAAGGTGTTAATCTCCACAACGGCCCCAACAGCGCTGGGATGCCTGGCTTCACCTTGGGGGTGCCCAGGAGGGGCATCTCACAGGGAGAGCCAGGACGGGTTCCACAGCGGAATACAGCACCGGGACGCCCCGTTGCTGGGGCAGCTGTGCGCTTTACAAGTATACTACACACACACATACACACACAAGCCAATTGACTGCATAGGGGAGTCTTTTGCTGAACGCTTACCGTGCCACAGCGGGTTGCACCGCATTGCTAGTGGAGAAGGAGGAGAGGAGCTCCAGTCCTGCTGGTTGCTCTACCAGGCTGAGGGGGTCAAGAACTACATCCCCCAACAGCCCCAGCGATGCGTTCGCCGCCTATGTGCAGGAGAGCACCAGGAGGCGCCTAAATTGCGGCCAAGGCTCCCGCAGTGTTGCTGGGCCATGCCCGGGCAAAGCCGAGGCCAAGGGTGGGCCCATCTGCGCCCATCCACGGCTGGACAAGGCAGGGCCACCCCCTTTGGATGAAGACAAACAGCAATTCGTGAAACCTGGTAAGATAAAATTATTTGTTTCCCTGTTATCGCAAACTATTACACTGACTAACGATGGGCAAAAGGAAATTATCACTAAAGGGGAAACTGCCCTCAAAGAGTGCGCCAAGCACCAAATACTTGAAATAGGTTGTGGGGCTTATCAATAGTGAAATTGTCCATGTCGAGGAGCAATTGGCAGCTACACAAACAGCACTTGATGCTGCCTTAAAAGAATCTGCACTTGAAGGCGGGAAGGCCCCCGCTATAAATGTGTCTAATTTGGCAAACACAGGGGAGGAAATTGAGCTGTTTGTAGAAAATATCTCTGCAAAAGAAAATGTCTAATCCATGCATGTTAAATACATCTCTGGAGATTTCTTTTCCAACGGATGACACGCTCCCAATATCTCCCCCAGCCAAAAAAAACAAGAAATAAGCCCTGCAAATCACAAACAACGCTGCTGAGAAGTCCAAAATTAAATCTAAATCTAAGCATAAAAAGGGCATTACCAAACCAGGGATGATAAGGAGGGAAAATAACACCACTAGCCCAAAGTCACAAGACCTTGAGACATTATTTAAAAGACTTCATGTCAAATTGGACAGTATAGAAAAACGTCTAATGTCAGAAATAAAACTGATACAGAAAGACATGGCCTTTCTAACGGAAATGGTTATTGACATTTTACCCTCCAAATCTATGAACAAGGTTACAAGTATCACCAAACTAATCTATCCCTAAGCCAATGGAAAACGTCAGAGAAAACAGGGGCCAAACTATCAACTGCCCTATTAATCAAAGAGAGAACATTTTTGCTGTAAAGGACCCCTTGACACTACAAACTTCACCCGGTCAAATTCCACATAAAGCTGATATCCCACCCCATACAAAGGAACAGCAAAATATACAATTACCCAGGACAATCAGAACCAAAGAAGATTATAATAACACCCCCCACAGGAAACTCCATACTTTTATTTTAAATAATGTCCCAAAAACAGTGATAAATCAGAAGGAAACATATGAGTCCCTGAAAAATAAAGTAGTTCATTGGTTTTCTGTTAATGTAATGTTGGAGTGAATATATTGCAAGAAGCGATCATTATGATAAGGAGAGTGATTAGGGTGGGCAAATCCAGAAAAACATGTTGGGGGGATTGTATTGTTGTAAACTTTTTAAGTCATGAACTGGTGGGTGATTTGTTGAATGTTTTATCGAACACTGGGTATTGCCCTGAAAATGTTAATCATATAATGGCTGTCCCACTGGGCTACGTTTATAGGCCTAGTCATAGCAATGCTTACGGAAACATGAGTCAACGCTCATCACATTCTATACCACTGCACAATAGATATGCAAAATTAAGAAGATGCAGTGAAATAGAATGGCTTAGAAAGGATTTGGCTAAGCTATCTGACATGAAAATGGATTACACCATTATTAAGAGTGTGGTAGCCATAGATGTTAACACAATCGCACAAAAGGAGGTAAATTGACTAGATGGCACCTTGCATAGTAATGAGGGCGATGATGATACATGTAATCTGGTAATGACTTTAGAGCCTGATGATTTAGCAGCACCATCACAAAAAGGTGATTTGGATAAACACATGAACAGCAATATTGATTATATTCCTACTTGTAAAACGAGGAAAGCAGGTCCTGGTATACACCAAAGTGAATCCCTAAACCTCATGGCATGGAATGTCACAGGGATCAAAAATAAAATTAACAATGTGGTTTGGCTTAAAACGCTAGATGGGTGCGCAATAGTTCTACTCCAAGAAACATGGTGCACAGAACCTTTTTTTTTTTTTGGTTACCAAACTGTTCAAATGCTAGTCCATCTAGGATGGGATGAGCTAAAGGAGGTCTAGCTACTTTAATCGCTACCACGTCACCCCTGATTTTAAAGAAAACACTTATTTCATCAGAATATTATCAGTTTTTGCTTCTGCACTCAGAAGGAAAGCAGGTTATCATTGAAATAAACTTGTATAATAATGTATTTGATAACTCAAATAGTAAAGTATTTGGGCTACTTGAAAAAGATCTGGATCACTTCCTGGAGGTGGTAGGTGGTGACTGTGTATTAATATGGGTAGGGGACTTTAATTGTGTTAAATGTATTTATGAAGTAGGAGAGCCCTGCGGATATATTGATCATCTAGGAGACAGGATACCCCACTTCTCCCACAACCTATATGGGGAATCCATTAACAATGCGTTGCATAAATATGATTTGGTGATCTTGGAACCCACTTCGGGGGGAGGAGAAACTAACATATAAACATTTGTAGGAGGAAGGTCATCTTCAAATATAGACCACCTTACTGTTTTAGCAAACTGCAGCGAATTGGTAGAAAAAGTGCTGATTAACATCAGCCTATTCAGTGATCATTATCACTTAACAGTATCATTAAGACTAAATCTGACCCAAAAGGAACAGGGCAAGAGATTGGAAAATGATATTGATACGCAGGGGAATAATGGAGTGTCAATAAAATGGTCAGGAGTAAACACGGTTGTAATTATGACAAAGCTTAAAGAAAAAATACAAGGGGATCTAGAAATCTGCCTGGATAGTTCTGCCCCGATTAGGCGATTATAACTCCTTTCAATAAAATCATAACTGAAGTTGCCGGTGATTTAACTAGCAAAAGACAGAACAAGGTGCGTGACTCTAATCCTAGATGGTTTAATCACGAATGCTCTAAGCTGAATGGGGATTTGAAATTGGCTTTTAAGCAAACACCTAGAGATAGCGCAAGGATCTTCAATTTGAGGAAATCCTACAAAAATACCCTGAAAGAAAGAAAAAGGGAGATCCGTGAAGGGGCAAAGGAGAAACTAATCCAGGCTGCAGAGATGAAAGACTCAGCACTCTTTTGGAAAACAATTCATCATCCCTTTTTCAAAGATAACACAACAGTAAATATTGATACCCGCCAAGAAAGACCCCAACCACCTCCGATGCATACTACTGAACACCCGCTCCGCACGCAAGCATGCCGTCGAGCTCTGGGATCTGCTCGACACAACATCCCCAGACGTTGCCTTCCTGACAGAGACCTGGTTTAAAGACTCCTCGGCACCCGACATCGCCATAACCATCCCAGATGGCTTCAAGATCACCCGCAGAGACCGCACCAATGGAGTCAGAGGAGGAATCGCCATCGTCCACAAGAACAGCATCAGGGTCTCGACTAGCACCGAAGATGCGCTCAGCACCGCTGAACACATGCATTTCCAGATCCACACAGACCCTAAGTCCACCCTCAGAGGCACCCTTGTCTACCGACCCCCCGGACCCCGCCCCTTGTTCAGGGACTCCATCGCTGACTTGATCAGCACGCACTCCCTGACCTCCACCGACTACATCTTCCTCGGAGATCTGAACTTTCACCTTGAGAACAACAACAACAACAACTCCACAACCCTGATCGATAACCTGGCCAACCTCGGACTGAAGCAACTCATCACAATGCCCACCCACTCCGCCGGCCACACGCTCGACCCCGTGTTCCCCTTAAGCCTGCACGTCTCCATCAGTCACACCATCGAACTCCTCTGGACTGACCACCGCTGCATCCACTTCACCTTCCAGAAACCCACCACACACCACAGCACCCAACAGATCCCCCACCACTGCTGGAGCAAAATCACTGAAGACCAACTACATGCAAACCTCGCTCTCAGCCCACCCACCGAACCCTCCAACACCGACGACGCTGCCCACAGCCTCAGACGCTGGATCGAGGACTGTGCCAACACCTTCACCCCGCTGAAGAAACCCCCCCACAGAGACACCAGCAAGAGGGCCAGCTGGTTCACCCCAGAACTCCTAGCCTCCAAGCAAGCCTGCTGGAAACTAGAGAAGAAATGGCACAGTGAACAAACTCCGAACAGCCACGCAGCACACAAGGATGCCATCCACAACCACCACCACCTCATCAGGGCGGCTAAGAGGGCCTCCTTCAAAGACCGCCTCAACAACAATGCACACAATAGCAAGGAGCTCTTCAACATCGTGAAGGAACTCTCCAACCCTAGCTCCAACACCAACGACATCCCGCCGTTGCAAGCCCTGTGTGACTCCCTCTCCACCTTCTTCCACCGCAAGATAACAGACTTCCACGACAGTTTCAACACCCAGACAGCCCCAACAGACAGCAACACAACCGACCCCAGCACACCATCAACAACGACCCCCTGCTAGCCCGGGCCAGCGTGAGCATCGATGACACCATCAAGACCATGCGCACAATCCACTCCGGCTCTCCGTCAGACCCATTCCTGCACCATGTCTTTAACAGAGCAAGCAGCTCCATCGCACCCCACCTGCGCAACGTCATCAATCTCTCCCTCGAGACCGCGACCTTCCCAGAGATCTGGAAACACGCCGAGATCAACGCCCTACTCAAAAAAGCTAAGGCAGACCGAGGATACCTCAAGAACCTATCTCTCTTTGCTCCCCTTCCTGGCCAAGGTCATCGAGAAAACCGTCAACAGACAGCTAACCCGATACCTCAAAGAAAACAGAATCCTGGACCCTTCCCATTAAGGGTTCCACAGCAACTACAGCACCGAGACTGCCCTCATCATGGCCACCGATGACATCAGGACTCTGCTGGACAACGGCGAGACCACAGCACTCATCCTCCTAGACCTCTCTGCCTCCTTCGACACCGTCTGCCACCGCACTCTATGCACACGCCTCCACACCGCAGGGATCCGAGACGAGGCTCTGGATTGGACCACCTCCTTCCTCTCTGGCAGAACAAAGAGCGTCCACCTCCCCCATTCCGTTCCAAAGCCTCCGAGATCATCTGCGGCGTACCCCAGGGATCCTCCCTCAGCCCAACGCTGTTCAACATTTACATGGCCCTGCTCGCACATGTAGCCCGACAGCACGACCTCAACATAATCTCCTAGGCTGACAACACTCCGCTGATTCTCTCCCTCACCAAGGACTCCATCACCGCCAAAGTCAACCTCCACGAAGGAATGAAGGCTGTTGCCGACTGGATGAAGAACAGCCGTCTGAAGCTGAACTTAGACAAGATGGTGGCCGACGGCACTTGGGGCAGCCGCAACACCCACCAACCATGTACGCAACCCGGGAATCATCCTTAACTCAACGCTCTCAATGACCAAGCAAGTCAACGCCGTCTCCTCCTCCTGCTTCAACACCCTCCGCATGCTCCACAAGATCTACAGATGGATCCCGATAGATACAAGAAAGACAGTCATCCAGGCCCTCGTCAGCAGCAGACTCGACTACGGGAACGCCCTCTACGCGGGAGCCCCGACCAAGCTCATCATACGACTACAACGCATCCAAAACGCCTCGGCACGACTGATCCTCGACGTACCACCCCACAGCCACATCACCCCCCACCTGAGAAACCTGCACTGGCTCCCCGTCAACAAGAGGATATCCTTCAAGCTCCTCACCCACGCACACAAGGCACTCCACAAGACTGGCCTAGCCTACCTCAACAGACGGCTCTCCTTCTACATCCCCACCCGCCAGCTACGCTCCGCCAACCACTGACTCACCACCGTCCAGCGCATCCGAAGAACAAGTCCCGGTGGGAGATACTTCTCCCACTTCGCCGCCAACACATTGGAACACCCTCCCACTGAACCTACGACAGACCCAAGACCTACTGACCTTCAGGAGAATACTCAAGACCTGGCTGTTCGATCAGTAGCGCCCCCCCCCAGCGCCTTGAGACCCTCGCGGGTATGTAGTGCGCTTTACAAATGATTGATTGATTGATTGATTGATTGATTGATTGATACTGTAGTAGCTCCGGAAGATTGGGTTGCCCATTTTGAAGGCATTTTTAACCCATACGGTGCAAAAATAAGTGAGACTAGAAAAGGAAATGTTATATTGGTAGAACTCGTCAATTCTTTACCAATATCGCCAGAAGAGATTAAATTAGCTTTACAAAAAAGTGCGAATGGTAAAGCTGCAGGCCCGGCTGGGGTACCCATAGATGTTTTTAAGTATAACATGGATTTCTGGATACCTATTCTAATGAATGTTTTTAACGCCACTATTGGGGGCTTTTTACCAGCTACTTGGGTTGAAAGTATCATTGTACCGATCTTCAAAAAAGGAAATAGAGCAAAGGCCAATCACTACCGCCCAATATCTCTTCTTGACTCCATGTCAAAACTGATGGGCCGCATAATGCTAGAAAGACTTAAAAATTTGGCCAACGAGGAAAATAGACTGACTTATGTACAGTATGGATTCAGAAGAGGTATTGGGATGCTAGAACAATGTTTAAATTTAGAGTTAATAATAGGGAAGTATACTATAGCAAAGAAAGGGGTGCTACACCTCTGTTTCGTTGACCTCACTAGTGCCTTCGATTTAGTCAACCACTACCAACTATGGCAAACATTGAAAGGTCTAGGGGCCCCCTCTGATTTAATTGCATACTTATCACAGATCTATACCCATTTAACATCTAAGGTACGGTTCAGAGAGAGGGAGGAATGCTCACCTGATTTCAGGGTAAAGAGTGGCATCAGACAGGGTTGTGTATTAGCACCCCTTCTGTTCTCCCTTTATGTTAACAATGTAGACCCCTTTCTACAAAATCTTAGTGTAGATGCCCCGAAAGTTGGGACTCGCTCAACCCCCATACTGCTCTATGCAGACAAAGCTGTCCTACTATCAAGGACAGCGAATGGCATACAAAATCTCATAGAAAACTTTGCCCTGTACATGACAGATAAAGATTTTAAATTAAACCTAAAGAAAACTTTTTTAATGGCATGCGGGGGCAACAAGCGTAAAAACAAACAACATCATGTAGGTGGAGTTTTAATGAATAGAGTTTCATCTTTTTCTTGTTTGGGGAGGCTTTTAATAAGAATGGTACATGGAATATCCACATCGAATTATGTAATATGAAATTTTTAAGATCAATAGAGAGCATTTTTAGACTTTCGGCAAAAATAGGTAACCCATCCAAAATCTTAGCACTTTACCGGAGCAAATGTATCTCAGGGGTTTGTTATGGAGCTCCAATTTGGGGGTCAGGTATAACATCGTTTCCCTACAGACCCAAGAAATTAAGTTCTTAAAAAGATTATTGGCAGTCCTTAGTGCAAACGGAAATATATAATCCATAAAGAACTAGCAGCTCCGTATATCAGTGATATAATAAATGTTGCTGGTCTCACCTTTTTTGTACGGTGTTTGGTCGAAGAACGAAACGAAATTCACAAAAGAATTAATTATGGACTGTTAAGCACTCAATCAAAGTAAAAAGATACCATGGCTGGAGTACATTCACAATATTCTAAAATACTGCAAAGTTGACATTGATAGGAAAGACCCCACTTTCTATACAGGAGCTTAGTAAACAGGAACTTAAGCTGAAATACTTAAAAAGAGCAAAAAATGAATGGTTTGCTAGTCAAAAACATTGCGTCATACTATTCACCACCGCTCGTGAGGGGCCTACAGCCGTACTTAACATTGGTGAAAAACGTACAACAGAGATTTTACCTTAAAAGGCTAAGGATGGGTACTCTACACTATTTAGTTGCTTCCCTAGAATGGAAAAATTGTGTCACAAACTTCCAAACTGCCCATGTGATGGAAAATCTATGCAATCCACAATACACGTTATTCTTTTTTGTAGTTTTTATAAGGATATCTGGAAATTAGTTTTAAAACCTCTCTTTTTATCTAATATGCTTTTTAACTATAAATACGCTTTTAACTTTGTATGTAGCCTGGAAAATGTGAAAGTTATAAGTCTTGTCACTCGTTTTATACAACTTACAGTTATGAAATGAAAAGATTATTCACATCTAGTACCATCTCTTATAACCATGTATTCCTTGCTAAGATGTTCACTTTGTACTTTAGGTTCTACTGTGCACCTTTTTGCACCTTCACTTTACCTCCCAAGATCGAAAGTAATGTCCCTTGATTAGCCTATAATGCCTTACTTCCTTTAGTCCTTCAAGAGTGCATAATAACTGTTTCAAGGATTTTAAAATATCTTATAATAAATTTTATAAATGTATTTCAAAAAATCTTTTTTCTGTATTTGAATGAACTGGAATGATAATGTAAGTATAGGATTGTTTTTATTTTAGTATGCTTTTATGGTTAGATTTGTTGCACCGAATACAGCTGATTTTGATTTGACTGCATATTTGAGGGATCTACTGCAGCACTGGTGCTGAATGGAAAAGACATTCCACATGTAAACTAGATGCACCTTTACTGTTTGCGATTTTTATACAACCTTTAGCTTGCGCCCTGAGAGAAAATTAGGGAATTAAGGCGGCAACCTCTGGCATTCCTAAACTGAAACTGTATGCCGGTGACCTGGTGCTGTATTTCCAGTCTGACATTAATGGATTTATTAAACTCTTTAACTAACTATCATCCTTTGACCGCTTGCAGGAAATGCGATAAATACCAATGAAATGGAAATTGTACTTTTCAGCACTGATGTTTAATCACTACCCCAATTTATCATGAGAAACCAAACAGGTGCTTAGGATTAGAGTCTCAGCAAACTTTGAAGATTTATATACATTACTTTACACCTCCCCCCCTTATTCACTAGATTACATCTCAGCAGGACAGGTGGGACAAGCTACCAATGTTTATTATAGGCAGAGTTGCTATTGTCATAATGAATAAACTGCCTCTTTTAAATTTTTGAGTTATGGCAATTTCATGATACTTAACTAATACTTTTTTCCAGAAAATCAACTCAGTCATAAATAGCTTCATCTACAATAAACATTTACCTCATCTAAGTATGTCAGTCAGTCAGTCAATAAAACTTTATTTGTTTTTTTACAACCATAAATGTAAACACATACAGCATATCATTCAATAAAAAATATAAGGAAGATGAACAAAAAGTTTGAGGAAGTGGAGGGGAGAGTGGAGCTGGTAGAGGAAAGGACGGGAAGACTGGAGGATGAAGTAACTGACTGGCAAAACTTTAAGAGGGACCAGACAAAGATAGTGGAAGACCTGCAATGGAAAGTGGAAGACTTTGAAAATCGTCAGAGACGGAACAATGCAAGACTTTTGGGTCTGGAGGAAGGAGTGGAAGGGCAAGATGCAAGGGGATACGTGATCAGGCTATTAAAGGAAGCCTTCCCTGAGGCTAGGTGGAAGTGGGAGGATGAGGTACAAAGAGCCCACAGATTTCCTCTGACAATGAAAAAAAAGCAAGGAGGGCCACAAGACAATATGCCTAGAGCAATGTTGTTTTTTTTTGGTAACTTTCTGGCAAGACAGGAGGTGATGGAAAAAGCTAGACCAGATTCAAAAATAAAGGCAGAGGGAGTGACATTCTTTGCAAGACCTGACTTTTGCCATGTCACTGTTGAGAGGCGATGGCGTTTAAGACAGTTAATAACTCCATTTCAGCAACAGGGAGCCGAAGCATATTTGTTTTTTCCGGCAAAACTTAAAGTTATCAATGGTGGTCGCACAAGGATGTTTTTTTCTGAGATAAAAGCAGGGGAGTACCTTGATGAGTTAAAGGAGCAACGCAAGGGGAATTGAGTGGGACCACTGTGCCCTCGGCCTGGTTGCCCCCTCGCTCCCCGCCTGCCTCTTACCTGCTGCCTGCCTGCCTGCTGCCGATCCATCCCGGCGCCCCAGCCGCAGCAGGGCCGCCCGCCTCGATCGCCGATCCAGCCCGGCACCCCAGCCGCCGCCAGGCCGGCCGCCTGGATTTTCGCACCGGTTTTTGACGCGACCCCGCCCCACCGCCTGCCGATAGGCCCACGCGCTCCCCGCCTCCCGCCTGACCCGCCCTCCCGGATCCCTTCTTATGACGACCCTCAGCGACTGCGCAGCGGACGCGCGCAGCGGGAGCGCCGACTGAGCGCCGAAGGTGCGCCAAAGGTAAGCCCGTCTGCGCCCGTCCGTGCCTGGACCGCGCCCAGTGCCAGGACCCCTGGCCCCCGCAGATCCCAGCCCACCCACCGGACGTACGACGCCACCACCCTCATCGCACTCAACGACGGACGAGTCCCGGGATGCTACCGTGCCACCCCGTGGCGCTCCCACGGACCCTTCTGCTGCACCGCCTGCAAGTTCACCTGCATCCGGACCTGCCTCGCACCAGCACCCGCCAAGACGAACACCAGCAGCAACCACCTCAAGTGCATCCTGCTCAACACCCGCTCAGTCCACAGACACGCCATCGAACTCTGGAACCTCATCGACACCACAGCTCCTGACGTTGCCTTCCTCACGGAGACCTGGATGAACGCCTCTTCAGCGCCCGACATCGCCATCGCCATCCCAGAGGGCTACAAGATCACCCGGAGGGACCGCACCGCCAACCAGATGGGAGGAGGCATCGCCATCATCCACAGGGACACCATCTGCATCACGACCTACACCGACGACATCCTGACTACCGCCGAACACCTACACTTCCAGATCCACACCGGCCCGAAGACAACCCTCAGAGGCACCCTGATCTACCGACCCCCGGGACCACGCACACAATTCAGCGAGGACATCGCCGACTTCGTCAGCCCGCATGCCCTCCCCTCCGCTGACTACATCCTCCTGGGGGACCTCAACTTCCACCTGGAGAACAACAACGACCGCAACACCACCACCCTGCTCGACAACCTCGCCAACCTCGGACTCAAGCAGCTGGTGACCAACCCCACCCACCTCGCCGGACACACACTCGACGCCGTCTTCTCATCCAGCAAAGACATCGCCTTCAGCCACGCCACAGGACTCCACTGGACGGACCACAGCTGCGTCCACTTCACCTTCAAAAGAACGACGATCCACCACCACCAGCAACAGGTTGCTCGAAGAAGCTGGAACAAGATCACAGCCGACCAGCTCGCCGCTTCCCTGAGCCAGCACCCTCCCGCCAGCTCAGCGAACCCCAGCCAGGCCGCCGACAACCTCACGAAGTGGATCAGCAACTGCGCGGACGAACTCGCCCCACTGAAGACCCCGCCCAGCAGACCCGGCAGCAAGAAGGCCCCATGGTTCACCGACGAACTCAAGAGCTCCAAGAAGAACTGCCGAGCCCTCGAGAAAGCCTGGAGAAGGGAGCCAACACCGGACAACATGACCACCCTCAAGCTTGCCACCCGGAAGCACCACCAGCTGATCCGCGACACCAAGAAAACTGCATTCAAGGACCGACTGGACAACAACGCACACAACTGCAAGGAACTCTTCAACATCGTGAAAGAGCTCTCCAACCCCAACGCCGGAAACAACGACATCACCCCATCGCAAGAACTCTGCAACTCCCTCGCCTCCTACTTCCACAACAAGATCGCGGACATACACAACAGCTTCAACACCCAACCGACGAATGCCACGTCCGACTCAACCGAACCACCGCCCTCCACCACCACCCTCCGCGCCTGGACTCCTATCAGCACCGAAGACACCATCCGCATGATGAACTCCATCCACTCCGGATCTCCGACCGACCCCTGCCCTCACCACGTCTTCAACAAGGCCGACGCTGTCATCGCACCCCACCTGCGGGACATCATCAACACCTCCTTCGACACCGCCACCTTCCCTGAGAGCTGGAAGCACGCCAAACTCAGCGCTCTACTCAAGAAACCAACAGCGGACCCCACCGAACTCAAGAATTACCGCCCCATCTCGCTCCTCTCGTTTCCAGCCAAAGTCATCGAGAAGACCGTCAACAAGCAACTGGCCGCCTTCCTCGAGACGAACGGATCCCTCGACCCCTCACAGTCTGGCTTCCGAGCCAACCACAGCACCGAGACCGCCCTCATCGCTGCCACCGATGACATCCGAACCCTGATGGATAACGGAGAAACAGCGGCCCTCATCCTCCTAGACCTCTCCGTGGCCTTCGACACCGTCTGCCACCGCACCCTAGTGCAGCGCCTCTACAACGTCGGAATCCAGGAGAAGGCACTGGAATGGATCATCTCCTTCCTCGACGGAAGAACCCAGAGAGTCCGCCTACCACCGTACAAATCAAAGGCCACCGAAGTCATCTGCGGCGTACCCCAAGGATCCTCGCTGAGCCCAACCCTCTTCAACGTCTACATGAGCCCCCTCGCGGCCATCGCACGCCAACACAACCTGAACATCATCTCCTACACCGACGATACCCAGCTGATCCTCTCCCTTACCAACGACCCCGCCGCCGCCAGAGCCAACCTTCACGAAGGAATGAAAGAAGTAGCCGAGTGGATGTCGACCTGCCGCCTGAAGCTGAACTCGGACAAGACGGAAGTCCTCATCCTGGGATCCTCGCCCTCCGCCTGGGATGACTCCTGGTGGCCCCCCGCCCTGGGAACTGCACCCAAACCGACAGACCACGCACGCATCCTGGGCTTCATCCTGGACTCCTCCCTCTTCATGACCAAGCAAGTCAACGCAGTCTCCTCGTCGTGCTTCAACATCCTGCGCATGCTACGGAAAATCTTCCGGTGGATCCCCACCGAGACCAGGAAGACTGTCACCCAGGCCCTCGTCACCAGCCGACTGGACTACGGCAACGCCCTCTACGCCAGAACCACCACCAAGCTCCAGAAGAGACTCCAACGGATCCAGAACGCCTCAGCCAGACTCATCCTCGACATCCCACGTCACAGCCACATCTCCGGACACCTAAGAGACCTGCACTGGCTCCCGGTCAACAAGAGAATCACCTTCCGTCTCCTCACCCACACACACAAAGCCCTACACGATCAAGGCCCGAGCTACCTCAACAACCGCATCAACTTCTACGCTCCCAAACGACACCTCCGATCAGCCAGTCACGCCCTCGCCGCCGTCCCCCGCATCCGAAGAACGACAACAGGAGGAAGGTCCTTCTCCTACCTGGCCGCCAAGACCTGGAACTCCCTCCCGACCGACCTGCGCCTGACCCAAGACCACCTCGCCTTCAGGAAGAAGCTCAAGACCTGGCTGCTCGGGCAGTAGCAGCACCCCCCCCCCCCTAGCGCCTTGAGACCCTCCGGGTAAGTAGAGTGCTCTATAAATGTCTATGATTGATTGATTGATTGAATAAGATTAAGAAGAATCTAGATTTTGGAATATGTTGCAAGATTCATAGACTATGTATATATATATGGACTAACTGGGAGGGAGAGGGAGGGCGACACTACAAAGCAAGCAGCCAACACATAGGTCAGGATTGACCTATTTGCCTGTAGAAGGGGGGGAGGGGCTGCTGTGGGTGGGAAGGGGTGGGGTGGGGGAGGGGGGAGGGTGGAGGAAAGGAAGTAATAAAGATGGAGAAACAACACAAAAAAACAAATTGGTATGAGATAAAAACCGTAACAAGAATGAAAAAGCGGGTAATATTTACAGGAGGAGATTATAATTTAATATGGCATTAAGGATTGCAACGGTGAACATATGCGGTTTAAATGATGGAGGGAAAAGACAGAAGGCGGCGTCACTGTTCAGACAGTTAAAATTAGACATGATCTGTATACAGGAGACACACATATTAGGAAAGGAAAATTTTAGGCTGGAACAGATGGGATATGAGTTGCTAGCTAATACAGGGCAGGACACAAGAACAAAGGGAGTGGCTATACTAGCAAGGAAAGGGATTTTTAAACTTAGAAGAAAAAAAGAAGATACTGAGGGGAGATGGGCTATAGTTGAAGGGGAAATTTCTGCAGGAAATTTAACAATAATATCAGTATATGGCCCAAATAACGATAACCCGGAATTGTTTGAATGGCTAGAGCAAGAGCTCGCAATTTGGACAGAGCCAGTAATTCTGTGTGGCGACCTTAATATAAACGGCTTGCATGGGCTAGGGGGAGTTGGAGGGGGGAGGTATGTAGGTAGGAAAAAGAAAACATGCAATGCCGTAACTAATATGATGCAAAATAATGCTCTATCAGATCTATGGTCTAAATATAATCCATTTGGGTCAGGGGGCACATTTTATTCAGCTCCACATAAAACGATCGCAAGACTAGATTATATCTTAGTGTCTAATGATATTATAAGTGGGGCCCAGATAGAGAGATTGCCGAGAATGATCTCAGATCATAACATACTGGTAATAACTTTGCCCAGGAAAGATAGAGGGAGTATCAAACCCTTTTTATGGACCTTTGAGAGAAGACTATTAAAAGAGGAAGAATATATTAATAGGATGAACGAATGGATCACACAATTCTGGGAAATCAATAGGGGTTCAGCTCCAGTTAAGATTGTCTGGGATACATTTAAGGCGGGGGTAAGGGGGGAAACTCAGAGTTATACTTTGAAAAAGAATAAGATGGGGAGAATAAGGATGGATAGGTGGGTAGAAGAGTTGAATAGACTAGAAGAACAACTAAACAGTGCAGTGCTGAGGCAAAATACAAATGAAATAGAAGGTCTATTACTAGAAATAGAAGTCAAGAAAGCAGAGACGGGAGAAGCACTGATGGAAAAAGCAGCGGGGAACTATCTTGCTAAGAAGGAAAGGTGTTATGAGTACAGTGAGAGAGTAGGACACCTTTTAGCCATTAGAATTAAACAAAATATGGCAGCAGGAAAAATCAAAGAAATTAGAAATAGTGCTGGGGTAATTGTAGATAAAGTAGAAGAGATTCAGGAGGTTTTTAGGGAATTTTATTAGAAATTATATGTTCAGAACTCAGAGGATATAGGAGAAGGGGGTAGGGAATATCTGACAGGGATATCACATGAGAAACTGGACAGAGAAGATAGGGACAAATTAGACCTGCCACTAACACTGCAGGAGATAAAAATGGCAGTGGGCAACTTACCAGGAGGAAAGGCCACAGGGCCAGATCAAATACCCGCAGAATTTTATAAAGTATTTTGGGAAAAACTAGGAGAAAATATGCTGGAGATTTTTAGACAGGCACAGATGCAAAAAACAGTGCCACAGTCCTGGGATGACGCAAATATCATAGTGATATTGAAAAAAGATAAGCCCCCTCTAGACCCAGGGTCATATAGACCTATTACCCTCTTGAATGCGGACGCAAAAATTTATGCCAAAGCATTAGCACAAAGACTGAGTCGAGTTATTGAGAAAATAGTAAGTAAGTCACAACATGGTTTCATCCCTGGTAAAGGTACCACTCAGCATACCAGACAGTTAATTACCATATTAGACGCTGTCGAGGTAGCAGGAGACCCTGTCGCAGCCATATTTCTTGATGCTGAAAAAGCATTTGACAGGGTCTCCTGACGATTCCTGTGGGAAGTAATGGACTGGTTTGGCATAGGTAAAGGGTTCATCAGTGCTATACAGGTACTGTATCTGCAGCCAAAGGTGAGGGTGAAAATAAACAAGTAATATACCAAAACGGTAAAAATTACAAGAGGAACTAGGCAGGGATGCCCGGCATCACCCCTACTTTTTGCCCTATATCTAGACCCGCTACTCAGGAGATTAATAGGTAATATTAACATCATGCCAGTTGTGCTACAGGGGGTAGAGCATAAAGTGTTTGCATACGCAGACGATGTGGCACTAATAACTCCGGAACCAGGAAGGGCGTTAAGGGAGATAGAACAGGAAGCAGCAACTTTTGGGGACATATTAGGATATTCAATTAATAAAGGGAAAACCCAGATCATTATAAACAAACATACATCCTTCGCGGACCCCAGAGTGGTAAAGGAGGCAGTGTATCTCGGAGTAAAAGTGTCAGCTGATTTGGCGGAATTAGTTAAAATAAATATGGAATCACTATTAACTAAGGTAAAAAGTAACACAGAGAGAATTCATAAATTACACTTGACTCTAATGGGACGCATAAACGTAATAAAAATGGTTACATTACCGAAATTTTTATATCTGTTTAGGGCTATACCTCTATTTTTTGAACAGCATTGGTTTAACAAGTTAGAAAAAATATTAAATAGGTTAGTATGGGCGCAAGGGAAAACTAGAAGGGCTTATAGACACTTGACACTTACACGAGAGAGAGGGGGGTGGGGAGCACCGGATTTTAAATTGTATTATTGGGCTGCTGCTCTGCAATATTTCCAAGGATTAATTGGAGGGAAAAGGGAACACACCAATGTGTATAGAACTATATTGGGTGAGGCTGCGGTTGATGGGTTTCTGAATACGTCTAATTATAGACTTCTGAAGAACACGAGGTTTAAAACACTAAAAGCTGCATACATGATATGGAAAGGTGTGGGGAAAAAATTGGGAATTGGCAGATTTAGTAGATACACTAGGATAATAGATAACGAAACTCTCCCGGGGGATATATTTAGGGATGGAACGATGAAGATATGGAATGATAGGGGCATTAGGAAAATAGGAGATCTCCTGGATATAGAAGGGGGGATAGTACAATTTGAAGAATTACAAAATAGATTTGGAATACCCACCAACACTTTCTTTAAATACTTACAGGTGAGGAGCTACCTGAGGAACAAAAAGGGTGGTCGAATAGGCTTTAACCACTGCAGGTTATTGGACTGTATAGAACAGAGCAAACAATGCAAGATACGGCAGTTACATGCAGAACTGTATGCATATAAAATAGATGATAGAGAGAAGTTTTCAAAAAAATGGATAGAAAAAGTGGGGACCTCTCCGGAAGGATTCCAGAAGTCTTTAGAGTTAGGAAGATCGGCTCTATGCTCGGCAACGCTGCAGTCACAGCATTATAAAACATTATACAGTCTCTATCATACGCCGGCAAAAATAGCACAGTGGGGCGGGATAAATGGCATAACATGTCCTAGATGTAATTCTACGGAGGCTGATATAATACACATGTTCGCCCATTGTCCACAATTGTTTACTCTGAAAAAGGCCATAGAAGAATTTTTAGGGAATACACTCGACATCAAGATAACATTAAACAATGAAATATTATTGTTGGGGGTAAAGACCGAGTTTGAAAATGGCCCTACAGAGTTTTTATTTATGGTGGCAGCTGTTTATAGAATTTGCATAGCACGAGCGTGGCTAGATAAGACACCCCCTACATTTCAAACTTGGATTTCTAGAATGTTAGCCTCATATAACTTAGAGAAGGCTATTTATGAGAGGAAAGGAAAAGGGGCAAAAACATTTGGAGAGAAGATCTGGAAACCGATAACAAGATGGAAACATAAGCAAAATAGGGCAGGAGTGGGCTAAACAGCTGTATGTAGGAAAGATTAACTTGCGAGTTGAGATATATAGACTTTCTCTTCTCTGTTATCTTTTCCTTTCATTTGTGTTTCTTTTTCAGTTTTTTATAAAGTTTGTGGAATACCGTTCTAAGAATGCATATGTAATGAATTTATCTCATACTATAATAGGATACATAATATATATGTTTGGTGTTGTAAATCTGATGATGGTAATTTGGGGGGGCAAAAATTGTTTAAAAAAAAAATTACAATAAAAACATTAAAAAAAAATATATATATATAAGCAAGTAAATATCATAAAATATATAATACATGTCTTGCATGCCTAAATAGCACATTTTCTTTAAAATAAAAAGCAATTATTATCTTAAGTTTTATTAGGACCAAGTATTCCATTCTTGGGCACCTAGTCCTTCAGGTATGTCACATACAATTGTGTTATCCTTTAATAACTCATTCACCCATTATCCTAGAGATCTAAATTTCATCATTACTCTTTACATTTGAGGAACACTTTAACTTTATTTATGAATTTCCCCATGGCACAGGAAATATCTAAATTTGTCATTCCCACTAGAAGGTTTACAGCTTGCATCCTATTTTTAATCTCATATTTTTTTTAAATCGGACCTAAAATTTCCCTTCGTATATCTAAAATCTTCATACAGCCTAATAAAATATGTAAAATATCACAGGTGGTACCTAAAGTGCAAGTGCATTTACCATTGCTATCTATCATTGAATTTGTAACCCCTTTATTCGCATAGCAGGGGTTTATCCCAATTCGCAATGTTAGCACTTCACGCCTTAATCGGAAACTAGGTAATCTGTCTACATAAAGGTAATGCAAGTCATTTATTCAGGCCAAGATCATATGGGACACTGAGGTTTTCCGCGAGAGGTACTCCTGGTCATGTGTATGAGACATTTCAGTTCCCAATGACCTAAGTTCTTTCCTATCTATCGTTAAATTAAGTGACTGAGGGCACATCTTTAGTTTAAACACTCCATACGCTTCGCTTACTGAGGCTCTTGTCTCTTTTGCCCAGGTCAACTCACTGTTGGGAATTTCACTTTTACACCACTGTGAGATTTTTTGGGCCTCACCTGACCCTAAACGCTGCCAGAAACGTAATAAAGCCATGCAGGCTGTTATGGCCCATGAGGTGGTTCCCAATTCTAATCTTGCCGCTTGTGCCATAGTCGATCTAGGCAGCGAAAACAGGCTTTTAAGGATATTTCCCTCCTCTTTGTCCCAACCGTTTTTGCCACTTAAATAGAGTACCTCTGCGCCATACAGGAATTGTGGAGGGACCATTGCTATATAGGCCTTTATAACCAGACTATCAGACATATCTCCATATATACTGTTAAATCTTTTTAAGCACTTCACAGAAGCCACTTTCCTCATTTTTAAAGTGTCCAGGTGGGTATACCATTTCAGGTTACTCGCAAACCACATCCCGAAGTATCTATATTCTGTTACTTTCTCCAGCAATTCTGTGCCTAGATACCAGGAAAACTTTATTTTGCTTCTTTCAAAGCATTGGATTTTGGTCTTCTCCATGCTCACCACTAATTTTTTATTTAGACCTAGGGGCATATTATCAAGGGGGTTTATCTCTGCTTTTTTGGCTTTAAAAGCCAAGAAAGCGGAGATAAAATTATCTCCCTATTACCTAGCTGTCGCTAACACCAATTAGCGACAGCTAGTAGGAGATAGCGACCATCTTGGGCCCCACTTTGCATGTCAGTGATATTTATCACTAATGACATGCAAAGTGGGCGTGCCAAGATGTTAGCGACTGGAAACAGTCGCTAACATCGCTATCTCCTATTACCAACTTTTGGAGATATTCGCGCTAAGTGCGAATATCTCCAAAAGCCAACACCTGCCCTGAGCAGTTCTTAGCCATGTTATCCAATGGGAGGTGGATAACATGGCTAAGAGCATTAGCTCGGTAATGCATGAATATTGCTGACTTTTCAGCGATATTCATGCATTGCGGCCGATTTTTATCACAATTGCGATAAACCTTGGTAATACCAAGGTTTATCTGCGATAAAAATCGCCGCAGCTCAGCTGTAAATTTTTCTCTCTAACCATGCAATAGCGATAATTATCGCTATTGCTTGGTAATATGCCCCAATATTCTTTAAACATGTTTAGTTTTCTTTGTAGACCAATCTCCGTCTGGTCCATAATTACCAACTCATCTGCGTATAATAAACAGGAGAAATGGTTTCCTCCTAGTTTCGGGCTAGCCCGTCTAACCTCTCTTAATTTTAAGTGCAGGTCGGCTATAAACAGGGAAAAAAGCAAGGGGGCAAGGTTGCACCCCTGCCTCAGGCCATTACCAATCGGGATCCTGCCAGACAATCCTCCCTCCTCATCCAAGATTATCTGGGCCAAGTTTTCTGTATGTAGGGCTTGGATCAAGGTCAATAAATCACCTTTAATTTTATACCCTACCAGAGTTGACCACTGCTGCTCCCTGCTCACAAGATCAAATGCTGCACGAAAGTCCACAAAACAGAAGAACAAATTGCCCCTCTGTTCGATCGACTTCCGCGCATTGGACCAGAGAGAAAAACAGTGATCAACCATTAAATGTCCCTCTTTAAAACCTCCCTGTTCTGGGGCACTATCTGTTTTTCATTTGCCCAATACTTGAGTAGCCCCAAAATTACTTTGGCGAAAACATTTTCGCCTATGTCCAAGAGATTTATTAAACAATAGTTTTTAGGGGAATTTACATCACCTTTTTTATGTATTGGTCTTACAATAGCCCCTTTCCAACTATCTGGCATAATTCCTGTATTAAATATCCCCTGGAACATATTTGAAAATAACTCCGCCCACCACTCAGGATTCGTTTTTATAATGACAGCCGGCAAGTTATCTGGGCTAAGTATGTGAAAATTAAATGTGCCATAGAAAAAAAGAGGGCTGACTTTCTCGGACTGGAAGAAATATTACTTTTTTAATAATAAATGCTAGATTTTACAACATATGTTTGCCAATCTATTGATGATCATATTATAAGAGAAATTAAAAGTGTGAATTTCCCCTATCCAGATCTTCTCATTCCTGTTTGTGAAACACTAAATTATTTACAATCCGCACTATTTCTATCTTTAAGCAAAACAACAACTTTGCCAGTTCCTGAAGTCCGCATGCTGTAGGCAACATTTCTACTCAAACTGATATGGCCTCAAGATCTTTAAGGAGAAATATAAGATGGGAAAAGCTGATCTTGGGAAATTAGGGAGCTGGTTTTAAAAAAAGCAAACTCATTTCATGGGAAAAAGGTAAAATTAGACTGCCACTTTCGAGAACTGGGAATAAACTCCCTGCTTGCAAATCTGCTGCTCTTTGAGTAAATACAAACCCTTACATATTGAAGTCTTAAAGTAAATTATTTGGATGTGTCTAATCCATCTAATACTTCAAGAAAAGTAGGTCAGTGGGTACAATGTTTGCAGTTTTGACATTTGAAAAGTTGTTTTGCGAATTGTAAAACAAATGGAAAAATGAAACTGGTAGACATTTGATTTACTTGGAAGGTTAGAGGTTCAATCGGACTTTGGAATATCCTCTGTCATACTCCTGATAGAGAGTCATATGTCCAAAGAATGTTGTTGTATTTCAAACACCATGCTTTAATAACAGATAAAAGTTGCTGCAAGTACTTGCACACTGCCCAGACCAGGATCGTGCTTGACTTGAACATTGAACTGCTGGGACCACAGCTCAATATATCACTCATCCGGGACACAGACCACCCGAGTTACAGGTATGACCCTTGTAACCCCAAGCACCTATTCGTTAACATGGACCATCTGCAATTCTAATTTTTCACCTTGAGAAAGCCCAAGGACTGCACGCTGGGAAGGTGTGAAATACATGTTGGCGGAAGTGTTTTCTTTAAAATCTGGTTTACAACGTTTGAAACAGCAATTTATATTTAGTAATAAAGCAGTGTGTTTGAAATACAACAATGTAGTTTGGACAAATGACTCTCTAGCCAGAGTATGAGCAAGGGTATTACAAAGTCCGATTGGACTTCTAACCCTCTTAGGGCCAGATGTAGGAGCCCTAATACCGGTCGGAAATGGACGATTTCAGCCGTTTCCAACCGGTATTAGGGTTTTCAGATGTAGGGGCATGTTATTTTAAGAATCAGTAATTTTACCGATTCGGTAAATATACCGATTCTGTAAAATACTGAATCGGTATATTTACCGAATCGGTAAATCCATATGTAGGTGACACTCCTGAGAGTGCCACAGGCCCTTAAGAGTCGGTATTTTACCACACAATCCTATTGTGTGGTAAAATACCGAATTCAGGTGTGCATGCACATCTGTGCATGCACACCTGTGCAATATGACACACAGACATGCCCTTAGGGCATGTCTGTGTGCCACATGGCACACATGCCTGTATTTGGGGTGCTAGAGGGTGCCAAAGTGACACCCCCTGCACCCTTGCTGGAATCGGTATTTACTGAATCGGTAAATACCGATTCGATAATGCCCATTGATTCCTATGGGCTTCAATGCCCATAGGAATCATTGTTTTGTAAAAAAACAATGTGCCAACCACACACTTAATTTTGATCCTCTTCTTTTGAGGAAGAAACCAGGAGGAAACTTCAAGGTTTATCTGGGTATTCAACTTTTACCCTTTTACTTTTTATTGTTATCAAATTCTCAATTTCATGTATGAGAAAAACACTTTTTCGTTTTGGTTGGTGCCCACTACTTATGAGGAGAGCCGAAGCAAATAAATAAACATAACCAGGTATGCCTCGATGAGCAGTGAGTGCTCTTTCTCTTCTGTCTGTGCAAATACAAAGTTTTACATATTATCCTTTGCCAATTGCAGGCTCTAACCCATAATACCGAAAAGGAACATTGACATATCAGAGGGAATAAAGATTTGATCCCGTAAGGTATGTCAAAAAACTTGTGCCCCGATAAATGATAATAGTGAAGTCAGAAAAGTGATAATACCTTCATTTTGATTGTAGATATACAGCTAAGGATTCCAGTCCAAACTATATTCTTCCTGAGGACCGGAAACAGCTGGTGTACAGGTAAGAGTAGTGACGTTGATACTGCATAGAAGGTAGCAAACTAGCTCTAGATTAAGAAGCTAAAACAAGCTTTGTTTTATACACCTTGCAGATACGTTCTTTAAAGACAGAGCCCTGATGAGAATCCCTTGAGTGAACATACCGGATTCGAAACGCGTTGGCATAAAAAGAGATCAGATAGTAGTCTGTTGATAGACTAAAGAAATTCACATTTGGTCTATGGTTGTAAAATGAACTGTGAACTTGATTTAGTTGTTCCTATTAATTTTTTCTGACTTTCAACAATGGTCTATTGAAAATCTCTGATTTATACCAACCAAAACTCTGGCTTTCTGTAAAATATATGTGGAGAGGCTTACAACGTGGTGACACTGCTGAAGGAGAAACACGCTACCTGCTCACTGGCAAACGAAGGCTCCTGGGTCACCAACGCTGCAGTCTCGCTACGCCGCTTTGCTCCATCACGCAGCCAGCGGCTGGAGACTACAGCTCCCAGGGGGCCTAGCGGCGACTTCCGGTTTTGCCGGTACTTCTGAGGGAGGCTTCCTCCGCGTCGCGGGACGCGCGCGGGCAGCGCCGGGCGGAGCCCGGGCAGAGGGCGGGCCGTCTGTGGCCGTCAGGGGACGACAGAGGACAGGACAGGCCGGTCCTCTAACATCTACAGTCCAGAAATGGGTAAGAGAAAACTCCAGACATCGCTTACAGGGGGAACCAGCAAAGTAAAAATTGCACGCAAAACTAGTGCTCCCGAAAGCATCTTGACATACCTTACATCTGCCGTAGGGAAGCTCAATAAGGAAATCGCCGAGAAAGAACGGGAACTTGGTTTGGAGGGAGCTTCGATTGAACACAATGAGTCAAGGGTACCTTTAGAACCCAATATTGTTATTAATAGTGCCTGTGACAATTTACCTAATGCTCAACAGTCAGCGCACCAGGAGCACTCTACAGGGGTATCTGACCCCCCTGTGCGTGCCCAAGTCCTAGTGGGGGATGCCAAGATATGTAAAACTAGGAAAAGAGCAAGATCTTATAAAACTCTACCCTTACAATACAGAGCCAACACTAAATCACGACAATCCTCAGCTAAATTTGAAGGCTCTATTAAAGATATGATAGAAAGGGTATTAACTGACACCATTGAATCCACACTCATCAAGATCTCAAGTGACATAGTGGAAACCCTTAAAGATTGTGTAGCAGGTATTATAACCCGATGTGAGAGGATGAACTCCCTGTTGCTCCAAAAAGTGGCAGAGCATCTAGCAAATGATCCACTACATGCCACAGGGCATACCAGCCAACCCATGGAGGTGACCAATACTGGAAATACAATGCCCAAAACAGCACATCTGCCACTCATACCGACAGTGATTCCTGCAAATAATCCCAAAGCTGCCGGAAATATTCTGCACCCCAGCAGACAGAACAACTCGGATTCCAATATTAGTGAGGCAAATGACGGGGCTGCAGATAACACATCTCACAAGAGAACGGGGCATGGATTGTATCCCAAGCCTATGGTAAATTTACCCCCTGAGGCAACTCCTTTCGTGGCAGTTCTGGTTAATGTCCCAAGACTTACTCCGGGAGAATCAGAAACTCAACTAACTCTTATGGAAAATGTAAAGAGTTGGTGCGATAAAAACTGCACAGGTCCTAGTGACGTTTCTGCACATGTTAGCTTGGCGAGAAGAGTTACTTGGCTGGGCCCGACGGCCAAACGCTTCCCTGATGATTGTGTCATCATTAACTTCAGGAATCCACATGTCTGCTCAAGACTTTTTTGGGACGCAACTGATATTATCCAAGGGCAAATACGTGCAGTCCCACTGGGCTTTTTCTATCCTCGCCCAACACAACAAACCATCCGGGACTTTGCTCACAGGAAAAATACCCCAAGACAAAAAGTGCAACTAGCCAGCTGGGCCACTCTACCCCTTAGCTCACATCTGTCCCTAGACTGTAATCACCAAGCGGCTCTGACTCCAGGCCTGGAGCTAAGAAACCGTTTTGATGCTCTTACAAACCTGGTACAAACATCTGACTGGGCACCAAAATGGGGCTGCAGGAACCTTTCGGGTCCAAAGGGGCTGTCAGAACTATGAAGCTAATGACTTGGAATATCTCTGGCCTACAAACCAAAAGAGAAGATAAAGAATGGCTTGAAATCATTAAGCAACATGAAGTGATTGCACTCCAAGAAACATGGGACACCGAATGTAACTTTTGGGTAGAAGGATATGTATCCCACTTTAAAGCTGCACAAAAGTCCAATAGAGGCAGAAGTAAGGGAGGCCTTGCACTATTAACCTCAGTAAGTCATATGGGGGCGATGAAAATTATAGATATCAACTCCCCTAACTGTCTCATCTTAGAGGCCTTGATGAATACGGGGAAAAACTCCTATATGTAAATTTTTATAATTCAACAGAAGGGTTACAAGGAGGCGAAAATATCCTAATGTTGACTGATTTTTTAAACAATTATAAGAAGAGTCAAACTACTTTGGTTTATTATATTGTTTTTGGTGATTTTAACACACATCTTTGTCAGCTTAACTGTTATAACGGTAGTTTCTACGATGATGACTATTTGACTCACCCGCACTTTGAACATTCTGCAAAGGGGGGCGCTTTAGAAGAACTGTTGATTGATATGGATATGTCTGAACCCGCTTTTGCGAACCCGAAAGACAGAGTGGTGACATATAGTGCGAGAGGTAGTAACACTATCATTGATTATATCTTTGTGTCACCTAGTATCCTCGTAAATGTTATTTCATATAATGCCATTATAACAGCATTTAGTGACCATAACCCGGTCGTTATGG
The DNA here is from genome assembly GCF_964263255.1 of Lissotriton vulgaris. Taxonomy (NCBI): domain Eukaryota; kingdom Metazoa; phylum Chordata; class Amphibia; order Caudata; family Salamandridae; genus Lissotriton; species Lissotriton vulgaris. The sequence continues at coordinate 484,701,692 of NC_141696.1, forward strand.
AACTGACTAACATAAATCCTACCATAGTAAATTATGACCAACAGTCAACCTATCCTACTGTAGTCCGGGCCCACGACCAAGGTAGACGGGTTAAATGGTCTAAGATTAATGTTGAGGAATTTTTTACTAATTTGTGTGACGAATTAAGTGTTGAACTTAACATATGCAGGGATCCGCTGTCAACAGGAGGAAATGTTACAAAAGCTTTTGGAACCATATGCAAAAATGTTGCTGAGGCACTCACAATCAAATCATCTGATAAACCACGAATGGCACAGGGATGGTTCAATGCCGATTGCTCAAAGGCGCATAAAAAACTTCTAGAAGCCCTAAAACGTAAGCCTCGTAATATAACTGAAGTGTCCCAATTGAGGAAAGATTATAGGAGTACGACCGAGGCTCGTAAAAGAGAACTAAAACACAAGGCCTGGGAAGCACTTTATGACAACCTTACTTTAAGGGATAGTGCAAAATTTTGGAAAATAGTGAACTCTCCTTTGTTTAGTGGTAACGAGAATGAGATATTAGAGGCTAATATCACCGAGAAACAATGGCTAGATCACTTCGAAAACATCTATGGAAGTAAGACCCTTACTACCCCTTTCACTCCTATAGATTCTGTACCTACAGACACGCCATTAAGGGTATCGGTAAAAGAAGTATTAAGTGCAATTGAAAATACTGCCGGCGGGAAAGCCCCAGGCCCGGATGGGGTCCCCGCCGATATGTATAAAGCACATCCCCACATATGGTCTATAGTACTCGCGAATGTTTTTAATTTAGCATGCATGAATTTGACTGACACTTCCACCACTTGGTCACATTCGGTTATTATTCCAATTTTTAAGAAGGGGCAAAGGGGTGACCCCAGGTGTTATAGACCTATATCGCTACTTGATTCTTCATTCAAGATTCTTGGCAAAGTCATTTTAAATAAAATTAACTTGTGGGAAAAGGAAAATGCAATTTTATGTGATACGCAATATGGATTTAGAACAGGGAGGGGTACTGAGGAGCAGTGTCTTAACTTATACATGACTGTTTCTAAATATACTGCTGCTTCCAGCGGGTCAATCCACCTTGCTTTTATGGACCTGTCCACAGCGTTCGACTTAGTAAATAGGTCGAAGCTGTGGACAATTCTCTCTGAGTTGGGTCTAGACCCTGCTCTGATAAATTTCTTAGCTTTCCTGCACAGCGACCTGACGGCATCGGTCCGGATGACTACAGGTGGCAAGTGCACTACTGGGTTTAGATCAGTTAGAGGGGTGAGACAGGGGTGCATTTTGGCCCCCATGTTATTTTCCTTGTATATTAATTCCCTGTATTCCGTTTTAAAAACTGCTACCCCAGATATACCTAATATGGGAGGGTCACCGTTGCCCGTACTGATGTACGCCGACGACACGGTCCTCATCGCCAGAACCCCTAATGGTCTACAGCTGCTCCTTGACTCGTTTGGAGCTTTTATGAAAAAACTAGACCTGGTTGTAAATATGGATAAATCGCACGTTATGTCCATAGGGAAAGGAAAGAACACCACTAAAACCCTGCGATGCAATGGAGTGATTTTAACCACAGTTAAAACATTTACATACCTTGGAGTCATTTTTGATGACATGGGCACATGGACTCCACAGGTTGTCAATAAAGCAATGGCTATTCGGCGGTCATTTGGAGCGATACAGAGCTTCGCTAAAAGACTGGGGGGTAAACCAACGGAAGCCATTCTCAAGCTGTATAGAGCCAAAACCCTGGCTCTGGCTAGATACGGGGCTGGGATTTGGGGATTCAGGGATTTGGCCCTGATACAGAAGGAGGAGAATAGGTCCATGCGTTCACTATTAGGGTTACCACAGTCCACACCCACCTTTTCCGTCCTGATAGAATTAGGGCAAGGATACATTGAAGATACTCTTAACCTGGCCCCACTACTTCTTTGGGTGAAAATGTGGTTGAACCCGAACCTGACGTTAAATCGTCAAATTATTACTGACTGCATGGGGAGAGACAGAGCTAATGATATTAAATGGCTGAGCTATATTAAGTCTGCTGCTACCCTCCTGGGCCGTGTTGACTTGTATAGTAACCCCGAGAGGCTGTGCAAAGAAGATGTTACATGGATCAAAACACAATTTTTAGAGTCTAGGAACATGCGGCGTGAAGCACAAGAAATAGAGAAAACCACTGTTAGGGCTCACTATATTGTTGTATCTACCATGTCCATCCAGCCTTATTTAAGGGTAGTGAATAGGCCTTATCATCGGTGGCTTCTCACAAAATTTTGTTTCAACCAGATGCACCTCCTTCTGGGAGAATACCCGAAATGGAATAAACCAAGGGATAACGTCCCATGTAAATGTGATTCCTTTTCCGACCAAGACCAGACCCATTTTGTATTTTTCTGTCCCTTTTTTGCGGAGGGGAGAAAAAAATATATACTACCACTAATGAGAAACAGGGGATTTATGCAAGTGAAACCCGCATTGTTGTTTTTACAAATTATGGAGACCCCTATTGTGATGTATGGGGTTGCAAGTTTTTTGGTAGCAGCTATGAGAGCTAAACGTCTCAGATCAATGAACTCCTTAACACCTGATTGAATCACGTAAATATAGGTGTAGTATATTACACAACCTATGTCTGTAGATTTGTATAAAACACTTGCACCATATAGTTTTTTAAATGTTTTTTGAACTTGCCAATGAACTACTTATAGAACATAAATGTGATGTTTTATCAAGGGGTTTGATTTATTCTAAAAAGGAAAAGTAAAAAGTAAAAAGTAAAATGTAAAAGTAACACCTGACCCCGATTTTCCCTGCATAAATGTTCTTTTTAATGTCTCTTTTAAAACATTTTTTTATATGTATACCACATCCCTGTACCGTATTTGTTGAAATATGAATGAAATGCCATCCCCATCTTTATATTTCTTTATATGCCTTCATATGCCTTTATATGTTTTCATATGTGTTTGTAGTATACTTTTATGATTTTAACTAATCGAATAAAGTATTTTTGACTCTGACTCTGACTCTATATGTGTATATATACCAAAGCGACCTAGTATGTATATACAATTAGTTGTTTGTATGTCGAAAAATGTTTTGTGTTGTGAATAATTGTCTTTTGATGTGATTTCAAAAAAACGAAAAAGTGTTCTTCTCATACATGAAATTGAGAATTTGATAACAATAAAAAGTAAAAGGGTAAAAGTTGAATACCCAGATAAACCTTGAAGTTTCCTCTTGGTTTCTTCCTCAAAAGAAGAGGATCAAAATTAAGTGTGTGGTTGGCACATTGTTTTTTACAAAATATAACCCATGGTCCAGCCGACCGCACGTCCCAGGACCTAACTCCCTACTTCTTCAAACATAGGAATCAATGGGCATTACCAAATCGGTATTTACAGAATCGGTAAATACCGAATCTTAACGATTCGGTATTTACAGATTCTGTAATACCTACATCCACCCCCTCTATTTTGCCACTTCTTAAATACTGAATCCGTAAAATTTGGTATTTAAGAAGTGGTAAAATAAAATTACCTACATCTAGGCCCAAGTGTCTCTTATTCTCCTGTGCGAAAAGGGGATTCTACCACAGTCAGAAAAGCTAGAATATTAACCCAATCATAAAGCGTTTGTGACACCCAGAACAAAAACTAAAAACCTTAGAGAAATGTAATTCAAGAATGGGAAGAAATTTCCCCTCTCAATTGTATGGGGCTAAGAGAACCCAATTTTAAGCCAATGCAAATCTACTAACAAAGGTGGGTATACTATACTCTGGTAAAACCAAATTTATTGTAATACAAACATCACTAATAATTGTCCTAGATGCCATGAACTTGAACTTGGAACATGGGTTCACATGATTTGAGGTTGTAAGAAGTTACAGGATTTTTGGGAAAAGATTATTTCATTTTCTCAAATTTTGTTTGGAGTTTCTGTATTACTGGATCTATGATTGATTCTTCTGGGTAGCTCAAGACATTTGGGGCTATGATTAAACGGTGTCCGAACCTGGTGGTTCACGTCGATCCTAATAGCTCACTCCCTGATTACATGTTGGAAAGCAGCTGAACTTACAGAGTTTCAAATCTGGCTGAAAACGACTCATATGATATATGCTAAAGAAAATTGATCTGCAAAAATAGAGTGTTGAGGAAAACAATTCCTTAAGACATGAAGGTACTATATGTATTCCATGAATGTTATTGATTTTGGCAACAGCTATACTATGAATCGAACTAGGCCTAAAATGTTATCTTATATGATTTTGAAACCTGTGTAATTTTTCTAATTGGAAATTGGATTTAACTGACCATGTGATTATCAGGAAATCATGGAAATAAATAAAATGATAAAAAGAAAAGATACATTGGTACGAGAGGAGATACATATGCATTCAGCAACATGGACACGGACATGGACACTAAGATAAGGACTCAAACGACACAACGGAGAAAATAAATGGGAGCAAAAAATAGACAGACACTCGGACAGGCATAAGCAGACACTGGACAGGTTAACACAGGTAGCACAGGATTGCTATTGACTCCAGGGCCGGCTTTGGGGCAGTGCGAACAGTGCAGCCTCACTGGTTGCTGACCTGTGGAGGAGTGCAAACCTCGGGGAGAGGGGGAGCTGTGTTTAGCAAACTGATGATTGGAGAGATGAGGGCCATTTTTGCCAGGTGGTAGTGAGATAATCTGAGGAGGCGTTTATGAGATGTGGGAGTGCCAAAAATGATTCTGCACCAGGTGCTACCAGAACTAAAGCTGACCCTAAATAACTCACACTAGGAGAGGGAGATTCATACACTGGAAAAGGAACCTCAGTCACTGTTTCCCGCTGTGCACACAGCCATGATCCGCCTCCACCCAGCCACCACAGGCCCTTCTTCTGCACTCTACCCACTCTACCCCCTGCATAGACCCTCTTGCTGCAAAACTCTCATCCCTCTCCAACTCCTCAAACTGCAGCACACGCCAATGGGACACTGGCAACATTCAAATGTAGGTAAACATGTTTTGTGTGAGTTAATTTAAATCGATTGCAATAATATTTGATTATTCATCTACAAATCATGAATATAAAATAAGTGCAAGATATAATTAATAAATCATCATTGGCATTTAAGAGCTTTTATAATTTCATAGAGTACTTTACTTTTTTTCATTAATTTATATTGCTTTTATAGTATGCCGCTCAACAGTCCTGGTTCTGTAAAAAGCCCAAATATCCCCTTCCCCTTCGAGAGCTCTGCCACCCCTCTGACCAAAATGCTTTATTGTACACAACTGTAACATATTTCGACTGTGATAGCCTAGAAAATGTTGCAAAGCAATATTTTTTGCTGGAATAATGTTTACAGTGTGGCATAATTTCAGCAAAATTAATAAAAGTTAAAGAATTTCAGCAAAATCATATTCTGTTCCCTAGAGAAATAACCTGTGCAGATATTAAAAGAGTAGCAAAACATGCCCACATAGCTAGAAGGATTTCTCCATGTAGTTTAACATGCAGTAGGCAATTAATAAATATTTCATTCATTCTGATGTATCCCTCAAAATAAATATTTTCTAAAATTGACGCTGTATTCTCCACTGCATTTGTGAATCGTCTTGATTCTGCAAATTGCCCTCTTTCTTCACAACTTGGCGGTATGGTGAATAGTGTGGGCCTCAATTACAAGTCCATTGCGCCGTTGGTGCGTCACTTTTTTAGATGCATCCACGGCACAATGGGCTGCCCACATTTACAATTCCAGGTATAGTCGCCCTGTGTCACTTTTACTTGGCCTTGTAAATATGGGCCCCTTTCAAGTATTACTCTGCATGAAAGGGGCATTCCATGGGTGTTGCTGTGGGTGTTCCAACGCAACATCCATGGAACCTGAAACAGTCTCAGATTTACACCGTTTTGTAAAGCTGGGAATGCGTCAAAATCCTATGCCTTCCCTGGAATGACGCAACAAGGAGAAATATTTGTATTTCTTCTCGTTTTTATTTCTGCCATCAATGATTGATTTAGTGCAGAAAGGCTGTTCCCGCTCAAAAACAATCCTCCCTGCAATTTAGGCACCCGTGCACCAGGGCACAAGGGTGTCTGCGTTAGTGCACGGCTGATGTTTCTGCACTGGCGCAGGGAAAAAGGACAGGAATGTGCCGTATCTTGTAGGTACAGCGCCTTTCTGCCCTTTTATTTTGAAGTAGGGCAGCGCAGCAGAAAGGCTTGCTGCGCATCAAAATATAGTAAATGAGGCCTTGTGTATTTTTTTCTTTTACGGAGTTTTATATAGCACGGACTTGACCCAAATCGGGTATCAGAGCGCTTTACATAGCACCAGGTGCATTACATGTGGACACATTCATTTTTTGTTACCCAGAATCACAGGATGTTCAGCATCATTGCCGAGACTCGAACCCAGTTCCCCACATTCGAGGTCGACTGCCCTAGCCATTAGGCCAACTCCTCTCCCCATCGAGTTCCTAGTAATATCACATACCACTTGGTTGTGGTCCTCTCACCTTAGTTAGCCCTGTGTGAAACCTCCTCTATTTCTCAATGAATCTTGGCCTTTCCCTTTAAGCACTTCCTCATCTTCCCTGATATACTAAAAACCTGATGCTGATGAAGAGAGTATGGATTTTTCCCTTTAGTAGTTCCAACCAAATGTAAGTGTATTGGTCAGCTGGGAGCCCTCAACTCACTGGGCGAAATCACTTTAATATCTTTTAACTCTAAAAGTGATGGGGCTTCCTTTGAGAGCTATCTTTTTGCACTTAAATTACACCAGTAAAAGTAGCAAAAAAAAGGGAGGCAAAAAATGTCAAATACGGACGTGAATAACATTTTAACCTGGTACAGAGGAGTTAAATAAACGTTATTACCCTTTAGCAATAGCAGAAAACTATAAACAATGATCTTGGGGGATATCAATGAGTGGCTGCATATTTAATAAAAATAACAAACCCATTAAATATCTTTAATTCAAGAGTAAAAAAAACACTCTTCTAAATGTAACCACCCATGGGAAATGAAAGCAATTTCATGTTTTCTATTTTACTGCTCCTCTCAAACTCCAGCATCTGGATGCTTTAATTACGCCTCCAGATCAGTAAAGCTGGATGGAAAAGAGAGAAAGTCAGTGCTATGATTAACAGCAGCGCCTTTCCTTCTGTTCAACTAGCCCTGGCGTTATTAGGCATATAACATGATGTACTGCACATTAATCACATTCCGCTTATTTAGATTAAGGTGGCATTACTGCATTACTGGCATGTGTAAAATTACATTACATCTCCTAAAAACACTTGCCCTTTCCACCAACACAAACTGGGGATGAATACTGCAATACACAGGCTTTTAGCAAAACTGATGGCCACGTGTAACTTCGCCTACAGCAATGGTTAAATCATGTGTTGTATTAATGACCTTTGATTCCAGATGCAGTAGTGTAAGCACTGCTTGAAAAGTAGAAACTGGATTTATTGTCAGTATAGATGGCCCTGCAAACCTCTACCTGGAAAATGGCCAGAAAACCCCACTGGTCTCACTTTAAACGTGACAATACATTAAGGGCCATATGTATCATCAAACCAATTTGCATTTCCTAAATAGCGAATTTTAAGGAATTGCTATTTAGGAAATGCAAAATGGTATGTATGAACAAAATCGCTTTTTATAGCGATTCCTTACCATTCCTAATTTGCGATTAGCAAATTGCTAATCGCAAATTACCCATTCATTTCTATGGGCCAGGAGGCCCATAGGAATGAAGGGGCAATTTGCGATTAGCAATTTGCAAATCGCAAATTAGGAATTTTTTCAAGGGTGCAGGGGTGTCTCAAGAACACCCTGCTGCACCCCTGAAAAAGACATTTGGGGGCATATGGCGCACATACATGCCCTAAGGGTATGTATGGGCGTCATATGGCACCTTTGGTTTTTTGGAAAAAAGCATTATTAAAAGAATTCGCAACTTACCACCAACTAGAAGTTGGTGGTAATTTGCGATTCCTTAATGGCATTTTTCCATATTTTTTCTTTGATACATTGCATTTAAGGAATCGCAAAATGTGCGATTCCTTAAGTGCAATCGCAAAATAAGGAATAGCAAATTTTGCGATTCCTTATTTTGATGCAAAAATGTTTGACACATACCATTTAGGTAATTAGCATTCGCAAAGAGCGAAATTCACTAATTAGCTTCATACATATGGTCCTAATTTCGATGCTAGCTGCTGGTGCAGCGGAAACCTTGCCCATCCTTTTCACATCACAAGTGACACCGACACTTGAGAAATACATGATATGAAAGTGCACTTAGCACATGATTCGTGTATGGTTAGACAAATTGAAGTACGTGTTTGCCCTTGATATTATTGAAAAGTGTCTTTACTGTAGGCTTTAACCCCTTCGATGCTGATGACGAGCTCAGCTCGTCATCAGCCACGGGTGGCGTGTGCTGATGACGAGCTGAGCTCGTCATGTAACGCGGAAAAGGGAAAACAGCCGCACAGCGCAAAAATCACCGCAGCAGCGATGCGGTTAAGAACTGACTCGCATGAGTGTTTTGCCATAATCAAGTGTGGTTAATGAAGAGTTTTCTATATTTGGCAGAAAATATATTCAACATAGAGATGAAATGTGACTTTCTAAATGTGTGTGCTACTTTATGTGAATAACGTTTAGTGAACTCAAACTGTGATCAGAATATTTTTCATAGAGGTAGGTAGTAACTCTACTAAGTACGATAACAGCATTTTGTGATGTATACATTAATATTTTATATCTTTGATTTAAATGTATTACCCATGATTTTGATGATGGCTTATTGAATATTACATGTAGTAGGGAACCTAATGCATTAGAAATGTATATTGATTTGTGTTTAAATGTGCACACGCATATTAAATGTGCACCATAATGTTATTGCTAAACTTAACAAGAGTACGGCTGTATTTTATCATGCTGCGTCTTATTTTTCTGCTTACTCAACATTTCTTGCAGGTATTCACATGCATTGTTAGTTTAGAACAGATGAATTACTTTTCTAGAGATAGGGGGAACTCAGGAGCCTGAGAAAAAGACCTAGACGAGGATACATGGAGAAACAAAGCGCTAATTGAATGAGCCCTTGTGGAAAAGTTGCCATTTACATGTGTCTGGGAAAAGAATGCTGTTACCATGTCCAGTGTGGGATAAAGTCGTAACGTTGCAGTCGGCAACTGAATCTGTCAAATGAATGCGATGGAGCCCTGATGGTGCGATCAAGGGGTGTCAACAATTGGACTCTGCACTTTATAATATACCGTTCCTTTTGGACTGCTACTCAGATTCTCTCCAGATCCCTTTCTGAGTATTCGCAGGCTCCCTCACAAATCTTTCCTTATGCTGGTCAGATTCCTGTGGCCACCGCTCCTTGATTTCCTACTTCCTTAAGTAATTGCTACCTGAATGCACTTTGAGAGGTTTAATACTTCAATGCTTTCCTCTGATCTTTGCTTAAGTGTGGCTTAGGTTGACACTTATTCCTAACCCACAGAAGATGGATGTATGTCATCACAATGCTTTCTTTTACCCCTCATTCCATTACAACGCAGGGATTACAACGAAAGTCGTTACAACGACTTTCGCTGGAGGGCGCTGGATAGTGGAATAGTTTAATTTTCTATTCCAACTCCAGCCCACGTCGACAGTAGGGAAGGTGTTGGATAGAAAATTAAACTATTCCCTAACCAACAGCGCCCTCCAGCGAAAGTCATTGTAACAACTTTTGTTGTAATCCCTGCGTTGTAATGGCAGTGCGGGGTAATCCCCGCGTTGTCATGGCTGTTCACCCAGAAGATTCTTGACCAAGCTTCCGAGATGCTTACACTTTGCTATTGATTCAATTTTTTGTCTTGTCCTAACTTCCTTTATAGAATTTCTTAAGTTTGTTGAGATCCTGTCTCCTAAACAATCCTCTGGGCTTTGAATTATTAGATTACTAATGTATTAGAGAGAGAATCTTAGATTGTTCTCTGAGCATCACATTTTCATGTTATTGTTTTATATCGCAGTTACCGAACTGCAATCCGTTTCGCTCGCGGATTTTGCGGATTTTCGGTAAATTCCCAATCCGCGAGATTCGCGAATCTCCCGCAAAATCCGCAAATCCGTGAGCAGCGGATTTTATGGCTTGCTCGCACTGTTCGCGTGAGTTCGCGGCTTCCCAGTACAACTTCGCACCCCGCGAATAAGCGCTAAATTGCAGAAATACGATCTTAGCAAAACTGAAACTACTTACCAGGTTCAAAAGTTCAGGCTCATCATTAGTAGCCATTTCCTGTAGTGCTTCCTGAGGGGCCTCTCCAGAGTTCAGTTGCCAGTTGCAACTATTATGTGACCCTGCTCTGAACCTCAGAATAGTTACACATATGCCACAAAGGTCCTGAATTACAGCTAAGGGAGACAAGCAGGAGCCAGGCTGGAAGTCCAAATCCATTAATCAGCCCCATATTCATTATTGTCAGTTGGGGCAGGGCAGGTGTTGTAACTAATTTTGCAACAATGAAAGCACTTAGCAAGTGCAAAAGATCACTAATCAGGAAGCACTAAGGAAGCAGGTGCCAGCTAAAAAAATATTCTGTGACACATTAATCAGCCCCAAATTAATTCAGGTCACTTGAGGCAGGGAAGGTGTGCTTTGCTTTGCCACAATAATGTACACTGACTGGACAACCAGAGGGTGCTGTGATGAAACAGAGGGTGGCATGGGTGGGCCAGAGGGTGGCATGAGTAGTCAGAGAGTGGCAGTGGTGACAGAGAGTGGCAGTGATGAAGAAGAGTGTCCCAAACAGGCTGGACACGTAGAAACAACAAGTTTGCAAAACTTGCGACCCGACAGGTAAGTTCGCGTTTGCGAAATTGTACAAAACCCTCGCGAACTGGCAGAAACCCGCGCGAACACAATAAAAAAAATCCGCAAATTCGCGAGAATTCGTGGATTTTGCGGATTGCGAGTTCGCGAATCCGCAAAATTCACGAACGCGAGATTCGCAAAATTCACCCATGCTTATTGTTTGCTTGATGCTAAATCGCCTTCATTTCTTTCGCAGTCTAGAAGTCACAGTTATTATTCTGTACCACTACAGCATGGTGCTGAGAGTAGTGTAATTGAACTTGATTATTTACTTGTAATAAAACCTTTTGAACTTGGCTACCAATTCCTGGTCCTCATTGGGTAGCCAATTGTGTTGAACTGTTGATTAAAATTTTGATTGATTGTTAATGCTACCTCCCGTCATCTCTCAGACTGATAAAAAGGTCCATCGGAGGGCCAGTGCCTAAGCAAGTGGGCCCTGAAGCTGCTGGATCACTGCTAACATCAAAATTTGAAGCCTGAATCATGTTAAAATGGAATAACTTGATATCTATAATTGTGATATTATGCTACATGTAACTGCATTATGGATTTGTATTCTATCATAAGAAACTATTTTATAAAAACTGTCCTTTTTATTAGATATTTTCCTTTGGTGACTGTGCTGATATGTAGTCTCAGAACACTTCTTATCTGTACCTCTCTGAAATCATGGTAAGTACTATATTAAAGTTGTTTCCTTTAAATTAACATACAACTCTACAGGGTCCATTATGGGTGGGTCTGAAAATTACTTGAAAATCGCTCCACTCCTAAAATTATGAATTCAGTGGGATTTGGTAACTCTAGCCGTGACGGTGGAACTACTCCTTGTTACATGTTTTTAGGGAATAACAGTTAGGGATGTTTTGCCTGGTGTTTAACGTAGACACTTCATCTGCCTTAAAAAGTGGAGTTGGTATATAGAAAAGGGTTAACCCAATTAGTCAAAGGGACCTGGGTAGTTGAGTATTAGAAATAGAGGGATCCCAGACTGGGAATAGATTTAGATTCATAGAAAAATTCACTTACAAAATTAATGAATATACAAGAAATATATCTCAGTGGTAAAGTTGTTTTTATTCACAACATACCCGCAACCTACTATTGGTTATAACAGTATTCAATAAATTACATTCATTGGTTCATTATACTTTGTTTTGTGCCCACGCGCGCAACAGGGAGGGGGAGTGGGGAAGTGCTGGTGTTGTGAAGGAAATCTCTGATTGAGTGCAGAAAAACTTCATTTAATTAAAAACAAGCAGAGATAGAATTGCATTTCATTCTATTATACAGTCATAGAAATTATTTGCAATGGCTCCCTTTCCTGGGGCCACATTAAGCCTCTTCAATAAGTCAGAGAAAATCACATGAGAAACAGTCTTCTAATATGGCTGGATTAATCCTGCTCTGGGCCAGAAGCTGGAATTATGGTCGGTATAGTCTACGTTTCGACCCTTGAGATAGTAGGGACAGTACCCCTTACGGAGAGGGTCTTCATCAGGACGAGGGATGGGGTGGGCAGGGTTCCTTAAAGTTAATTCTCGGATATAACATCAAAGTGTTGAAGCGGAAGGTCCTCGCGCTTAATCGCGGTGCGTCAAAGGGGGTTTCTGTCTTTTATCGAGAGAAACCCACTTTGACGCACCACGATTCGAGCCTAAGCGTCTATCGGAAGACCCGTTTACCTGTGGGTGCTCCCAATTCTCTACCGACACTGTTTTCAATTAAGCGCGAGGACCTTCCGCTTCAACACTTTGATGTTACATCCGAGAATTAACTTTAAGGAACCCTGCCCACCCCATCCCTCATCCTGATGAAGACCCGCTACGTAAGGGGTACTGTCCCTACTATCTCAAGGGTCGAAACGTAGACTATACCGACCATAATATCAGCTTTTGGCCCAGAGCAGGATTAATCCAGCCATATCAGAAGACTGTTTTTCATGGGATTTTCTCTGACTTATTGAAGCAGCTTAATGTGGCCCCTGGAAAGGGAGCCATTGCAAATAATTTTATGACTGTATAATAGAATGAAATGCAATTCTATCTCTGCTTGTTTTTAATGAAATTAAGTTTTTCTGCACTCAATCACAGATTTCCTTCAAATCACCAGCACTTCCCCACTCCCCCTCCCTGTTGCGCGCGTGGGGACAAAACAAAGTATAATGAACCAATGAATGTAATTGATTGAATACTGTTATAACCAATAGTAGGTTGCGGGTATGTTGTGAATAAAAACAACATTACCACTGAGATATATTTCTTGTATATTCATTAATTTTGCAAGTGAATTTTTCTATGAATCTAAATCTATTCCCAGTCTGGGACCCTTCTATTTCTAATAATAAATATTAAAAAGTGGAGTGGCAGATTGAAAAACACTGGATCGTTGGTATTCCTGTGGGACTAGTAGTCCTGATGAGGGCGGTAACTCTTGTTACCTGCCCCATTGGGACTAATGGTCCATGTGAAATGAGGGCCTAAAAGGGTGGCTATGGGCCTGATTTAGAACTTGGCGGATAGGATACTCCGTCACAAACGTGACGGATATCCCGATTGCCATATTACAAATGCATTACGTCATATGGCACTTTTAATACGGTGGATGGGATATCTGTAACGACGGGGTATCTCATCCGCCAAGGTATAAATCAGGCCATTAGTCTTGTCCTTCACTAACACTTCATTTAAATTACAGGCCAGGAGCAGTAACATAAGTGACTTACCACAGGAGCAAACTCCTAACTATTTCACAATTTTCTGGGATGTAGTTTTCTAGACTAATTTTAAAATAAAACACATTGTCCGAATTCTTCCAAGGGTTGGGCGCATGGCAATGCTTCATTTGTGCCGGTGGTTTCCGGTGCTTGGCACTTATTTATCAGTCTAAACTGCCACTGCCAACTCACATCAATGATGCAACTGCACTAATTGCATGTGCAGTCATATTTTAAAGTAAATATAATTGACTGACTAACTGCAGTGTTGTTCAAACACTGTTACAGTCTTCCCAGTCTCCGGGGAAGAAGAGTGTTGCTGTGCTGAGAGAGCCGATAATAAATCCTCCATATCCATGCGAATTTGCCTCTGGTCCATTGCTGCCGGTGGCGGGCCACTGATTGGGCTGTATTTGGTCCTGTTGGGGTAGGGGCTGCAGCAGCCTGGCTAACCTTTTTTTCAAATTAAATTCCATGCCCCAGCAGATGTGCACCGCACAAGTCACTGCCAGTTCAGCGCAACGTTGATGCAGGCACTGTTATTTGAAGCAGCAGCAGTCCTCTTAATTAAGCAGTGCCACCAGTAAAGTAAACCAGTAAGTAAAAAATCAACCAAACGCTGCATTTTCTTGAGCGTGATGACGGTCACTGTGGGGTTGCAAAACAGACTTGTTATGAATCGAGGATCAAGCAATCATACCACCTGCGCCGGGCGGGGCACCATGTGGAGAAACACTAATCAAGTCAGGAGGCTGGAAGAGCAGAGCCTTGCCCTTAACCCCTTTGGGGCCGATTCACAGAACTACTCTGAGACAAAATCCTAAATTTACTACTTTTGGTATCCACAGAAGGCATTTAGTAGGTGTAAAGTTAGCATTTTGTCTTAAGTTAGTATTTTGTTTTAAATTAGTATTTTGTCTTAAATTAGTATTTTGTCTTAAGTTAGGATTTTGTCCTAATTTAACACAAAATACTAACTTAAGACAAAATACTATTTTAAGACAAAATACTAACTTAAGACAAAACTCGAACTTAAGACAAAATCCTATTTTAAGACAAAATCTTAATTTAAGACAAAATCCTAACTTGAGACAAAATACTAACTTAAGCCAAAATACTATTTTAAGACAAAATATTAACTTAAGTCAAAATACTAATTTAAGACAAACTACTAACTTTACTACTACTAAATGCCTTCTGTGAATACCAAAAGTAGTAAGTTTAAGATTTTGTCTCAGATTAGTTCTGTGAATCGCCCCCTATGTGTCTAATAATGTTAGATGTACTTGACTCAAATGAAATGAAATGCTGTTTTCAATTGAAATGAAATGCTGTTTTTCCATGCATTTAATCTGTTTCTGAATACAGATATTTTGATCCTACGTCATCAAGTCTTGTGGCTCAAGTTGTTTGTGCATGCAGTGGTATTTCCTGTTGGGCGAACTTGTGCCAGTCCCCCATTTCTGTCTAAGCCGCTCTGCCTTCATCGCACAATGTAAATGTTCTATTGCGCTTTTCTGCTCAGCCTTTCCATTGCCTTTCAGCTGCCCTTGTCTCCTTGTAGTCTTATGACCTTCGCTGTTGTGGCTCTTGGGAGGCTATATCCCAATCGATCCGATTCTCCTCATTCAATTAGGGCAAAGATTGCCACAGAACTCAAGAAGTCTTCCTTATGTCCTCAAACAAGCAAACCTTGGCCGAACAAGCGCGAGAAACACAAATAAGGGAGCTGGTGAGATTTTAGAAATAACCTGTGGAAAGAACAATAGTTTTTTGGAGGAAGAAAATAAAGCAGCATAGATCTTAAAGGAATGAAAGTAAAATGATGTGCAATGAAGAACAAGTTGTATACGTTCGAGTTGAGAGGCACAGCTCAACATTGTTAACTTGGGTCAAAATGAACTAGGGATATTTTCATCACAGCTATGCAACTCGACAATGTTTCATGATATGGATATCAACTTCCCCAATGCACTGCTAATGTTATCCCATGAGCTTAGTATTTTGTTTACAGCAATAGAGTAAGGTAGATTATTGTTGACTTGGAATACACAACAGCCTGTTTACAAGGTGGGCATTATATTACGATCTCTGTGGAAATGGCTTCCAGCATTGTAATTCCAAGTAACATTCCAAGTAATTACAGGAATTAGCGTAAACCAAATAACTTTCTCATGGAGAATTTTGGAGGATCAAACCAGCTGAAATTTCCAGACCAAAATCTGCAGTAAATGTTATGTGCAGAATTTAGTGAAGAAATATGACTCTGGGACTAATTCCTCATTTTCAAGAGCAAAACCTAGAGTTTGAAACATTTACCGCACCTCGTTAGTCCTACCCCCTGGAAATATCATGTGCTTTACGTTCGTTATCATTTGACCTCACCACTCGATCAGGGTCAAAGTATCTCCCTCTGACTGTATTACTCGTGTTGTTCCCATCTCTCTGACTATGGAGTTCCGTTGGGGTCTCAGTATAACATTTTAAGATTTTATAATTTGATAATTATGTTGATGTCATGCGCTTCAGCTAAATGAGTTACCGGAAATCATACTAGCAAGTATGAACTTCAATAAATGACTGTCACTAGCTGTCAAGTACATTTATATAACCAAACTTACAATGTGTCTGCAAAATAAAGATTATGGGGGTGGTCACATTTAATCTGACTTTCATCAACGGACTTCAGCCCTCCCTCAGTGCATGTTGTTAAGAGAAAGGAGTGTCTTTTGATTGTAATATGAACCTAAAAATCAATTTCTCCATTAATTCATGGTCGTTTTATTTTCATGAATCATGACCTTTCTTGTGATTTGGGGTTCGGGTCTGTTGGAGTTCATCCAGGGCTTGCTTCCTTTACGCAGTGGAGTGAAGACCTCAGCAAAGAAGTTCTGTAGGGTATTCTTTTTTTTAAATGCTCCCATTACCCTGCTGTCACAAAATTCAGAAATCGGGATTGGGCTCCAGAATCCTAGCAGAAGTTGTTGAGTTTTTTGAGATATGTGGAACACAAAAAATGCCAGGTTGGGTGCCCATATATTTTCCAAGAAACCCCACATGTGTTTGTGCTCCTCCTTCTGAATTTGTTTTGTCCACACATAGGGCCCCATTCACAGAACTAACTTAAGACAAAATCCTAAACTTACTACCCTTATGCTATTCACAGAAGGCACTTACTCATTTTGGTATTCACAGAAGGCCCTTACTCATTTTGATATTCACAAAAGGCACTTACTCATCAATGAGTGAATATCAAAATGAGTAAGTGCTTTCTGTGAATACCAAAATGTTAGTAAGTTTAGGATTTTGTCTTAAGTTAGTTCTGTGAATCGGGCCCATAGTCTCCTCAGTAGTGGAGAGCTACATATTTCAGTTTAAAG
Organism: Lissotriton vulgaris; assembly: GCF_964263255.1. NCBI lineage: Eukaryota > Metazoa > Chordata > Amphibia > Caudata > Salamandridae > Lissotriton > Lissotriton vulgaris. The sequence goes on from NC_141696.1 coordinate 484,718,708, forward strand.
CATTGAGGCACATTTTCTGAGTCTTAACATTCCCCTTGAAGATGTGAGTCAAAAAATCCGTAGTCTTACACAATTTCAACCATGCAAATAATTATCATATGTTATATCAAAATATCTATCAGCTGATCTACAGTTGGTGCAGAATGTGGCACATAGACAGTTGATGTCTTGCAAATAAATATACGCATTTCAAAGTATTACATAATTTAGATGCTGATTGCAGAAGTCCTTATAGGGTTAAAATGTGTGTGCCTAATTCACTATATCCACTACATTCATGTTCCACCATTTCCAACAGACAAGCTTTGTCATTATGCCCATCGAAATCCTTGAGGTCTGAAAAAACATTTCAATGAGTTATACCCAGAAACTGCAAGAAATGTATGGCGGCTGGCTTTCTCTCTGGTCAACCCTGAATGTGGAGTCTAAAAAGATGGGCAAGTGAAATGGCCTCATCTTTGAGGCAGGGCCGTATGGGGCACCGGGCATTTTCCCTGTGGGCCAGAGAGGTGGGGGACAGTTTTCTGTCCGTGGGGACGGTTTTGTCACTGTGGGGGCGGATTGGTGCAATATCCACCCCCAGTAACAAAAGCGGAAGCGGATCTTTTACTAGATTCCCCCCCCACCCCGGGTCGATCGAGCAGCAATCTGCCAGGTCGGGTTTCTGTTCCCAGTCCGGCCCTGCTGTGTGGTTTGGCTTGGGCAAGAGATGCTTTCTTGAAGGATGTGCTTTTTTACCATTAGGTCTCTGTGTGGTGTGACGTCCCTGAAATGAGGGACAACATGTGCACAAATACTTACCAACTTGGGAAGTATTGACACACAACAGCCAGGCCTCCTAAGGTCGGTGGAGCACTGATCATGTCTTGGGGAATCTAGCCAAAAGGCTCCAAGACATCATTGAGCTGCATCTGAAATATTCCACTTGTCTGGGAAAGAGGTTGCAAGGCAACATACCAAGATCATATAGCTGACACAGACCTTTACTCATAGGAGCTCACTGTAAGCTGCAGTGCTAAGTCATACACCTCCAAAAACCTGTGATGAAAACCACATGCATGACCCACTAACCCCTTCAACACACCTGTCCCTGTTCACCTGACCCAACAGCCACTGCCTCCTAAACACATCATAGATTACTCCCCATCCTCAAGCATTACATCTCTTCAATGTTTACACCCACCAAAATGTGCATTGCAACCTTAACAGCACTCCCTAACACAATACATCTTGTTTTACTCACTTTAATTTAGTTCATATCATGATACCTGCCCTCTTAGTGTGCCTCCTTTTTTACTTTTTTCTTTTAGTCCTCCCACTTTTAAGTAGATTTTCTCAATTTTCCTCCCACTCCCACATTTACACTTGAGTAATAGATTTATATATACAGAGTTCTCTACACACATGTTGGAAAACTCTCGTATTTGGGGTACAGAATTGCTTAGGCAAAAATCTCAGACTTTGAGAAACACTATTTGACATACCGCAGGATAGGACTATTGGATTAATTTCTTATGGTTGTAATGGGCTTTGTGCGTGAAATGCACTTTTGATTTACTCTTTTTCAAAAAATTTCCAGGGCAGGGAAACCACCTCTCAAAACCTTACTAGAAGGAAGGCTCCCATGCTGAAATTCTGATCGAGTATTACATCTGACTTTCAGCAGTGCCAGTTGAAGATGTGGGTAGAGCCAATAGAGGCAGTGGGTGGAGCTAGTGGAGGAAGTGGGTGGAGCCAAGGGAAGTGGGTGTGGCCTCCGACACACATTAGAGCACCTTGATTTCATATTTTACAAATTAAGCACTGGCGCATGGAGTGCAGTTTTAACCTCTAGGTCCTGGGTCCTTGACTTTAAGACCTACTGCACCAAACAGATGTGGCTGGTATGTGCATCAGACTTTGCACAACGGCTGCATCTCACGGATGCATCTGACAAATTCAGTCTGTTGCATGTGTCCAACCGTGGCCCAGAGCTGGATGATTTTGCTGTAACCTATCCAGTGAAAATGTGTGACTTTAAAAACTGAACGTGGCCGGAAGGTAAAAGACGTTTACCACAAATTCTTCTCCCCACAGGGAATCAAAACATGGTTGTTACAACGACTGCGTTGTGATTCTGCATACCATTACTCCACAAGTCAGAATAACGATTTGCAGAGCGGGGGGAAGGTGTTGGATTTGAAATCCTACACCTTCCCTAGTGTCCGCAAAGACTGGGGTTGGAATAGTAAATTATACTATTCCAACATCCAGCGTTTCCCCTTTGCAAGTCGTTGTTCTGACTTGCTGAGTAATGGTATGCGGAATCACAACGCGGTCATTGTAACGACTGCGTTGTGATTCCCTGCGGGAAGAAATACAGCGGCATAATAACATACATTCTGGCCGGAGATATGAGCTTTGGAGGCAATTTAGTGATTTCTTCTAAAACTGAGAGTTTTTTTTCCAGGAGGCTAGAAGCGGTTTTTCTGACTACCAGAAGAACTGTACAATAACACAGTGGCACTGAACATGTTCAGATGAACATTAAGGGTCATCTTCTCGCACAAGAATAATACAGTCTTCCAAGGTGATAGGAAATTCTGACACTATTGTGAATATCTAACTTCATGGTATAAATATGCAGTCAACATGTTGATGTTCATTTGTACCCTTATGCAGATTCACAGGAACTCAGAAAATCGTATTACATCATGAAAATAGTGAATGATTTCCACCAGCCAAAGGAAGGGGGAGCCAAATGCAAACACATGTGGAATAACACACAATAACATTGTTAACTCTTCAAGGTATGGTCCCTGAATTAGTTTAGGATGCTAAATGAGCCTAAAATGAAGGGACCAGTGGCTACAATGACTGGATGCATTTTGGTACAACGCGACTTTCAGAACCGAAATTTTAGGGAAAGTCAACAGCAAACTTATAAATTATTGTGAATTGTCAACCAGGTAAAAGTGTGTCTATTTTTTTCATCAGGAGTTCATGGACAAACAGAAATGCTTAAGCTTAGTTGACAAGTGTTATTTCTTGCTTGCTTCTTGTCTTGTTGTGCATGTTTATCGTTGAATAACCACCAGGTGTGATAAACTCTGCATCACTTGTAATTCCAATGCTAGAGATTTGAGTAGGGATAAAAACAACTCCAGGCCAATCACAATGAGGCATAAAGGCTACTTACCTTTTCATTTTTTGCAACTTTGATTATTTGCCAATCATCATTTCAAAGACATAGATTATGAGAGGACCAACTGGTAATCACAAGCAGAAGCTGAGAAAGACACCTTTAAAAGATGTTATGCATTTTTCTTTAAAAAAAATACAAATATGGATTTTCAATAACCCCCTATAATTTATTTATAGACAAGAGGGGAGGAAACAAAAGCTAAACCAATGTAGCACAAGTAAACAAAGGTCAAACAGCATCTTCACATATCATACTGGTAAATAAGCATGGATCCTCATTAAAAATCCTGAGTAGGGTCTTACTATCACGATTGGAAGAATGGGCTACAGACAATAATATTCTCGCCCCATCCCAATATGGCTTTAGAAAAGGTCTTGGTACTATAGAACAATGTATTAACCTGAACCTTCTAATTGGAAAATACACCAAGGCCAAACCGGGATCTCTGTACCTGTGTTTTGCAGATCTTTCTAGCGCCTTCGATCTGGTTGACCACACTCTGTTGTGGTCAACCTTATTGGGTATGGGTGCCCCCCCTGCTATTATCCACTTCTTAGCTAGACTTTATTCCAATCTATCAGCCCAAATTCGTTATGGACCAGCGGGGGGGGGTGCACAAGAAAGATCAAGGTAAGATCTGGCATCCGACAGGGATGCGTTTTGGCCCTGTTGCTTTTCTCGCTCTTTATTAATTCAGTCGAGCAAGATTTAAAGAAAATCCAAGCTGATGCCCCTCAAGCAGGAGGTCTTCCTATACCGGTATTACTCTATGCCGACGATACTGTTTTACTCTCCAGGACCCCCATAGGCCTTCAAAAATTGATGAATGGTTTTTACGATTTTATCCAGGGGAAGAAACTTAAAATTAACAATTCTAAAACTTTTGTTATGGTGTGTGGCAAAAAGATAAAACATTTTAAACCCTTTTATTTTAAGGAAAACCGCATTGAGACTGTTGATAATTTTTGTTATCTGGGCGTTACTTTTAATAACAGAGGTTCCTGGGTCCCAGAACAAACTAATGTTAAAGCAAGAATGGGGAAAGCCTCCCTAGGCATCTTTCGCTTTGCTTCAAAAGTGGGAAGCCGCCGTATCATAGATATGTTGAATATATACAAACATAGATGTACATCGGTAGCATTGTACGGTTCCGGGGTTTGGGGACATCGTAATGTAAGGGCCTTGCAAATTGCGGAAAATATGTTCCTCAAACGGTTGCTTTGCCTCCCACCCTCGGCATCCACTGTCTTAACGCACATGGAATTAGATCTGGACTATTTAGCTGACCTAATCGAACTGAGGCCACTGTTGGTCTGGAAATCCATTTTTACCAAGTCTGAAACTGCCTTTACTAAAGACATTATCAAGGACTGTCTACTTCTAAAAAAAAGTCTCTAACATTCCTTGGCTAAAATATGTGATTTCAACTGTTAAGGATCTGTTTGATATGGATGTGAGTAAAGATCCTGTATGTATTAATTCTCTGACCAAACAGGAGGTAAAAAATGAATTTTTGCGGGTCAAAACCGATTTGCGGAAAACTGCAACAAAAGAGTATTCTACTCATGTTTTTTATTATTCCCTTAAAGATGATGTTTCTGGTATACCTATGTATCTTAATGCCATTAGTAGACGGTCTTATCAATTTGTACTTTCAAGACTGAGACTCGGCATTGTACATAATTTGGTTGCTTTTCCTACAATGAAACGCCATTCTGTTACCCCTTGTCCATGTGACGGTTTTACTAAACAAAGCACACTGCACTTTCTCCTACTCTGCCCTTTGTACAAAGCTCAGCGCATTTATTATCTTAAACCTATGTTTCTGAAATATTCTACGTATACCACAGGAAATGCAATGAAGTTATTATTTTTACTTGCAAGCCCAGATTTATGTTTCTTTACTGCTACCTTTATTCTAAAATCTATCACAGCAAGACAAAGTATGGTTTTCCCCTAATTTATGTACAAGAACCTTTACATTTTATGCTAAACCTTCTTGCCCAACCGTATGATATGTACTTCCCCTGGTGTTGTAACTTTGTATGTGCAATGTTTTATTCTGTATACTTTTATGATGTTTTTTAAAACAATCGAATAAAGTTTAAGAAACGAAACGGATCATCGAGTATGGAGCAATGCTTACTTAAAAATAATTCACACAGCCCTCTGCGTTGCTTCATCATGAGTATCTAATATGCTAACAGGTATTATTCATACCTACACACAAAATAGTGCAAATCCACAGTTGCACTCTGGTTGCACTCTAATAGGGTCTTGGGCATGCAGCAGTTGGTTAGCCATCAGTGTGCTTTAAATGTGGTCCTCCAAGAAATCTATAATGGGGTACCACTACATATTTTAGAAGCCCAGCCAGGGGCCAATGGGAATCATTGCGTTATCACACAATACTTGGCTGTGGGGAGTACCAATATGTCTAACAGAGATATTATACAATTAGAAGTGACATTAATGCAATTTATTCAGTCCATCAATAAAATACCAGCAATTATGAAAAATATTATAGCATTCATAGAGCAATTAGATCCCTCATACTTTTCAATTGTATTTCTTTTACATCACTAATTCTAGTTTGCTTTTAGCTGAAAAAAGAAGCTTCTTTAGGTTCCATATTTCAAAAGGGGTTACCCTTCCAATTCATAGTTATTTTTCATGAAGTACATCCTGCTTTTCAAAGAGATATAGCCTGTATTCACAAACCATAGCCAACTCATATTTTGTAGTTGTGGCACCGCTTTTCAGGGCTGTAAAATCAAGTTACAATTAAATCAAACAATATACATACAAATTAATGATTGAAAATTAGCAGAAAATATACAGTTTAAAACCCAATTCATTAATAAAATCTTCCTAGGATGTTTGAGGTCATAGGGTACATATGATCTATCATCTGTAACACCAATGTTTATTGAAACAATTTCAATGATAGCGAGTCTTTCAAGAACTGCAATGAACATGCTGATTGATGAACTTGTTCATACAGTGTCATTGAACCAATTATTTTTTTAATTACATGGAGAGCCTTACCAATGTGTCAATATGGAATTTTATAATCTATTGTGTACTAGTACATTCAACAGTGCACACTTAAGTTTCCTTACATTAAAGTACAACTACTACCTAATATTAATGTTACTTAGCTTCCATTATTACAAGTCCCTCATAACAAAGGCTGTTTGTGCATATCATCATTCAAATTCCACACATCATGGATAATAATCAATAGTATTGTTATGTATAACAGGAGACCTTAAGATTACAGTCCAAAATCTAGAAGAAAAAAAGAAGAAAACATATTTAAATGAAGCTAATATTTTGTAATTATATGGTGCTGAGAAGAGACAGGGTCTATATTCTTCCTTACCTATTGTTTCAACATTTTCATAAGGTTCTGTGATTGTGCCAATGTTCATTGATATCCTCATCTAAAAGTATAATTCAATATTAGTGTGTCTTTACTGTAACTCCAAGGCTTCTGCCAATCTATATCTAACACCTTCTATGATCTAATCCAAGTAAGATCCTAATAGTTTAAACCAAAATCCAAAAGGGTTATCATTTTCACAATTCCGCTAAACTATAACACCATTACATTGATGCAAACTGTGAAGCACCAGGAGCTATACAACAAACTCAATTGAACTCATCCCAAAAAGCCACATAAAAAATTCATACAGAATTCTTTGGATCATTAACATGATTATGTCACCTATCCACAGGCTTATTTTTATCTCCGCTCAATCCATAGATATAGTTTACCTTCCAAATTAATTTGCGATCAGCAAAACTACCATTTCTTATGCAGTCCATTTCTTTCACGTGCAATCACCACTATACTCAAAACATTTTTATACAAACATTTGTCAATCCAAAAAAGAAAGGGGGGGCTACAATATTATCCTCCCCAAATAAAGCCCAGTACACCTTGATTTGTTTTTAGACAGGGAATTACTAACAAATTATTCACTCATGCTGTGAGAGTAGAGCCTACACATGTTCTAACAGTCCTGTATGACATTCCTCAGCCCTTACTTACATCGCTTGCAAATTCCGGTCCATAGATCAACTGATGGAACCTTCTACTAAGCACACACTCTAATCCCTATATATTGCTACTAAACAACAGCATCTGACATCATTTTCTTGTGCTCACAGTAACCAAAATTAAAGAATAAAGTTCATGAGTAGTCAATCAACATTTTAGTCATGCACAGTGTATCCTGTTCACTCAGAATTCAAAGTAAAGGGCATCCTACTTAGCAAGAGTTTAAATTCATTGAATTACCATTACCCAAGTATTTTTGTAAAGTTAAAACACAATTTTAAACTCAAAAAATTACCAAAAATAATTCAGTAGAGGCCTAAGGCAGTATTAAACTCTCTACACCTCACTTTGTGAAGCTTCTGCTCACTCCTTTAATCCATTACAACCACAAATCCATCCCACATTTTTCCTTCCACATTGCGTACCATGTCGTCTCAAATATGAAACCATTGTTCAACTTAGTTATTGTATTAAGTATTAAGGCTGAATACATTAACCACCATAACTAAGAATATTACCTTAAAATCCTATCATAAAAGTATGAAAATAAAATTATATTAAAAACTACACAAATTATAAAAGTATTGAAAGCAGAATTGAACCCTTGCCATATCACTAGATAGAACATTCTCTTAAGTACCTGTTCCATTGAATGAACTCTTGCATCAAATCCAAACATTTCTTATATAACACACAATCTTCCTGAAACAATACACAACCATTTTCCACATAAATAATTAAACAGTCTATGCCGGTAACATCATTATTAGGATTAAATTCTCCAAACTTTAACAATATTTACTAAAGGCTTCACAGGATACCTGAAGCAAAGTCAAACCATCTTGTCTCACTTTATGCATTTATTTTCATTCTGAATCATTCATTATAAACACATTTCCACCTTGCATGATTACCCGCCCCTAATAGTAACTCCTTCCATTCTAATACACAATAATTATTTATCTAAGTATATATATTCCATGTAATTAAACAGGAGCTCAAGCAGTGAGGTATTCTAGTTGAAATCTTACTTAATGTCTTATTAATACCCGGAATTAAAATTGCAGTGTCCCTACTGGGTATGACTACCACTAGACTTACAGCCATCATACTCCTTCAATACCAACAGCGATACCATATCGAACTTGAAACACAGTAAAAAGTACATTGGTAAGACTATGCATGATTCCAAAAGTTCACAAACCCATTCAATTTTAAATGTTAACATATGACAAGTCATGTTCTTTGGCATATGTTAACTTCATACAATTCACCATGGGGAAATCTATAATAAATTACAATTCCAGCCATGAACTTTCAGTAAAAAGTCTATTTGATAATATTACCTACATATCCTCATTGTTCATACAATATGTTCTGAAATTCCTTATCAGTATTAAGTCCATATTTCACGGTTCTCAATGCATCAATCCACACATCTCTTTGAGACAAAATCTATGTTCTCCTTATCCTCTTTTATGAGGTTTAATCAATCCCTGTTAGTGAGATCCCATTAATTTCCATCATCTTATGTTTATCAAAGAAATTGACACTGACTGGGGACCTGAAATTTCTATGAGTCAGATGTTCAATCCTATGCTTCTTTAGTGGCTATATCGAAGATACTACATACTGCAAGGAACTGGGACATTAACAATGTAAATACAAAATGTAGTATTACAATTAATGATTTTGTTTATACTAAAGCTCTTGATTGAATCAAATAAAAGTCAAATCCTTAACATACTAACAACAAACACAGTTATTACATCTGAAACACCCACTCAGATTCTTCCCAAACCAATTTTAATTTGTCTTTAGCGTAAACCTAATGATATAGATCTTGAAGTGTTTTCTTCTTTTCTATAAGTTACTAGAGAATGATCAGGAATGACATTATCCAAATCGTTATCCATCTTCAAAATAGACCAATATTTTCATAATACAATGAACATTTTTTGATTTTCTGCACAGAACTTAGTCACAAATCTTACCTTGTTAACCTTCACATGTTTTCACACTAAAATGACTCTATCCTGTAATAATGTTGGATGATTATTTGTCCGAACCTTAGCAACTGCCTTTTCCAAAATCTTTGCAGGATATCCACATTCGGTAAACCTACATACAGGCCCTGACTCATGTCTTTTGTACTCATCAGCTTCACTACAATTTAATGTATATCATAATATATCTCTGTATGGGATATTAGTCGTTTGTTTATACGGATGTCCAGATTTAAAATGTAATAATTCTCTGTTCCTGGATGTTGGTTTGCTATAAGTTCTACTTTCCTGCATCCTATTTTTCACATAAAGTTCGAAAACCATTAATGTCACAGAAGAAGATTGAATTCCAAAGAGAAATCTACATGAACAGTATTGGAATTCAAAAAGCTATGATAATCCTTCAACGCTTCTTTAGTACAATCCCATATTACCAGGATGTCATCAATATATTAAAACCATGTCACCACAGGATTATATATACAACAAACAAACTTAGGGGTCTAAACTGGAAATCCTGTTGGGATCTCTTACAAGCTATCCTAATGTCTCATTAAGTACAGAAGGAAATGAATATCAAATTAGACTAGCAGACCAAATCAACAAAACATGGGCCACCTGTGAGTGTCAATCAACCTCATTAAGGATTCCCTTCAATGACTTGTATAGATCAATATTCTCATCTGGTAATCCTTCCAGGGTATTGTGTCTCTTGATCATTTAGACATCCAACATACCCCCATGGTCGGCTTGGGGTAACGACCCACAATAACTTTACTGTTCCATATGATGTTGATCTGATGGGAGAGTGCAGTGCAAAAAATTATAAAAGTGGTTATTAAAAAAGGATAGGGAACTTATCAAAGGATTATTTATTAGGCATAAGCCCCTTCCAGTTTAAAAAGAAGAACAGTGCAAAACAGTAATCGCAGTTCAAACAAATAGCTGCGAGAGGGCCAACATGTTTCAGCCTATCATGGAAAAGGACCATAGGCTTTCATCAGGGCCTATGTTCTACGTAAATGCTACTGCCTAATTGTGACTAAATGTGTGAAAAAATAATGCAAAAAACATACACAAGTGAATCGTCAACAGTAAAGGATATAATTCTCCTTCAACTGTCTGAATTCCTCCTTGGCACCTGGTGTATTGGTAACATCTGTTGAAGACAAACAGAAAAGTGGACCCAAATAAGCTAACACGGTCTGTTAGGTACTAAATTCATTACAGTCTTTTTGAATGTTAAGTACTCACCCAGTATGCCCGGGGAAAGGACCTCACCTCTTCCTGGACCTGGGTCAGGATGTGTGAGACCCCGCTCTGCAAGAACAAAACAACCCCGCACTTAACATGGGCAGAGTGAGCTTACTCTGACCTGCTCTGTCCTGTAGTTGTGCCCAGGGTTAAATAGTAATTTGCACGCAGAGCAAACCTGCTAGTATTAACCTATCCCAAAGTAAGGACTTCTCCCCACAACCACACCCAAAACTACTGCTTGCAACAGTATAATTCATTCATTCTATTAAATCCTGTGTGGTACAGCATAACTTATCCCACAGTCATATCTGAGTAAATAGGTTCCCACAGTATACAGTGAATAACTTGTCTTACTTTCCTTAATTGTTATAAAAAGGGGGAACAAAAAAAGCAAAGGAGAAGTAAGATGTTGCCCTCTTGGACTCTGTGCCTACCTGTCCGTCGTTGTCTCGGTCTGTGACTGAGTCAGTGGGAGGCACTGGGCTGCCGTAAGAGCTACAATTTCAATGGTTGTGTCCTATCTGCGACAACCAATCAGTGAGCTGCAAAATCGAGACTACAACTTCCCGATAAAGGGTAGAGGCATGCTGTTGATTTAAAGATAATACCCCGATCAGTGGTTAGGTATTCATATGTAAGGTTAGACAGAGCGCCAAGTCTTGGTCAAAGTACAGACTACCAACAAGCCTTAATCGAGACATGCTCTGACTCGCGAGACAATAGATCGAACTACAGAATGACGTCGATCGCGCAATGCGTGTAGTTCTAGAAGCATTAAACCTGGCTGATCATCGATTACGAATCGCGGTTAACTGTACCAACACGCTATGAGACTGGCGTGATCACGAGAGTCATTGCAAATATTGACATACTTAAGCCCAGAAGTAGCCAGCCACAGTTGTTTATACCAAGATGTTGTTTGACTCGCGTAATCTCGCGAGAGGGTGTGTTGAACTACTAAATGATGTCATACGCCCGATGTATGTAGTTCGAGCATCCATGCACACTATAGATGTTATTACAATGCAAATCTTGCCACACAATTTTTAGTGTTTCATGTACAGGCCCAAGACCGACAAACCACCACAAATTATTAGATTGGGGTGCAGCCAACTGAGATAATTATTGGAACACTGCTAGAGTAGTATAGTCTAGTGCAAGGAAAAATCTGAATTGGTGATTTCATGACAGCATAACGGGATGTATATATACGAACTCTCATTTTGAGATAGTGAAGGCTCAAAAAAGTCAATCGGATCCCTATTGGTACAGTCAACAACAATTGAAGGTATGGTCCCAAATACATTATGCAGTCTTATTCTCAGCCCAATATCTGTTCGAATATTGTCAAGTGAGGCATGCAGTGAGGGAGGGAACGAGGGAGAGCTTGCTTCCTCCACTAATACAACCGCATACTTTAAAGAGTAGTGTGCTTAAATTACAGAACATGAATGGATCTGAAACTTGCATTAAAAACCAAACCAAGAGATCGTGAATTGATAAAAAATCTTCGCATGGCCTACAGGAAAGTAATAGCCATTAGAAAAAAGAAAATTAAGGCAAACGTTATTGAATCCCTTTTAGACCCATCCGTGTTGGGGAATAGCAGTAAGTTTTGGCAAATAATTAACAAACCTATGTTCGAAAACCCAAATGACACAGCTATTGGAACAAACATCCCAGAGGGGGAGTGGGTGTCCCATTTCAGTACAATTTTTAAGAGCAATGAGCAACGGGAAGTCTCCGACCTTTTAATTCCAACTGCGATTCCACTGTGTTTCACAGTACAAGAGACCGTTAGGGGAATACAGGGTCTAACCACCAACAAGGCCCCGGGTCCGGATGGATTGCCGCCGGACCTGTTTAAGTCTAGTATCCCGTTTTGGGCCCCGGTTCTCACGGCTGTAATAAATGCAGCGGTGACAACTGGTTGCCCAAGAACTTGGGGTCTCTCGACTATAGTCCCCATTTTTAAGAAGGGCGACCGCAGTAGCCCGTTATGTTACAGGCCAATTTCTTTACTGAATTCAGTAGTTAAAGTGGTAGGGGGTGTAATTCTTAACAGGTTATCTACCTGGGCTAAAGAAAACAAAATCCTTTCACCCATACAATACGGGTTTAGACCAGATCACTCGACCATCACGCAGTGTCTGAACCTATACCTTATTCTAAGCAAGTATACATTGGCGAGACAAGGCACTGTCTACATGGCCTTCATGGATCTGTCGTCCGCTTTCGACTGCGTAGACAGAAGCCTATTATGGGCCACTTTGCTGAGAATGGGTGTAGAGAGGAACCTTGTTAATTTCCTCGCTGATCTGCATACAGACACAAGGGCGAACGTCCGTTACTCTCAAGACCTTAATGTAACGGATGAATTTAAAATAAATCGGGGTGTCCGACAAGGTTGTATCTTGGCCCCTTTTTTATTTAACCTGTATATTAATGAACTGGAGGAATCTCTCTTATTTGTAGAAGCAGATTACCCCCTAGTCGAGCGCAAACGGGTACCTGTATTACTCTACGCCGATGATGCTGTTCTTATTTCTAGAACAGCAATCGGCCTCCAGAAACTATTAAATTCCTTCCACAAATTTATGGAGTCACGTGGTTTAAGTATAAATAACTCCAAGTCTTTCGTCATGAAAGCAGGTAAGGGCATTCTGAAACCTGGCCATTTCAGTATAAACGGGGAAAAAATTCCATCAACCAACTCCTTCTCTTACCTCGGGGTCCTGATAGACCATAAGTTAACATGGGGCCCAGCAGTCTCCAAAAAGAAGGGAGAAACTACAAGGGTCAATGCGGCCATCCTCGGCTTTGCAAAAAAAATCGGCAATTGCCCGTTGGCCGCATTGCTTAAATTGTACCAGGCAAAAAGCATTGCTATTGCCTGTTATGGGAGCGAGCTCTGGGGCTATCGCAAGGCTAAAGACCTAGAGGTCGCAGAAAATAACTTCCTAAAAAAGATCCTAAGACTGCCTAGGGGTATTGGGAATTACTCAGTACACGAGGAGCTGGGGGTCCCCTATCTAGGTGACAGAATAGCAGTAAGCCCAGTCACATGTTGGCTGAAATGTTGGCTAAACAATGAAATTCCATTAACACATGCCCTACTGAAAGAAGCTTTACAGCTAGATGGGAGATTTAAGGTACCGTGGGTAAAGTACATAAAGGACAGCCTAACGGCAATTGGCTGACATGATCTGTTTTATGCCCCAAATACAATTAGAAAATCTGATGTGAACCTGGTCAAGAATGCCATAGTTTTGTTAAGATGTACCGACAGAGAAGAGGCTGAGATACAGAAGGTCAGTGTTAGGAAACATCTATTGTTAAAAACATGCTTGCAAATAGAACCTTACCTGACATGGCCTATGTCCAGCTATGAACGGTTTCTGCTAACAAGGTTCCGCTTTGACCTCTATCACCTCCTATTGGCATTCCCAAGTGGTGCTCAGCGGGGCGAAGTGTTGCCAGCTTGTGGCTGCGACGGAAAGTCTCCTCAAGATCTGGCACACTTCCTTTTTATTTGCCCTTATTACTCCACTCCACGGAAATTATACCTTAAACCGTGCCTTAAAAAAATGAGCTTCACACAAATTAAACCCGCACTTTATTACTTACAACTACTGAATATTGACTGTACTTTGTTTATTTGTAATTTTTAAAAAAAAGCCATCTGCTTCAGGAAAAGCATGGATGGCTAACCATGCTGTAAAATTGTGCTGGTGCTTTTTAAGTTTACAGTTATTTATATTTTTAACCATATATTGCCCATGCTTTTATTGTCTGATATATTGTACTGTTTACTGTGTCATTATTTGCCTTTTGAAAATGAATTGTGTGTAACCGTTTTTAACTGTGTGTTTTTAAAATGAACTTTTATGATTGTAAAATCTACAATCGAATAAAGATTATGAATTGAATTGAATTGAAGTCAATCGGATCCCTATTGGTACAGTCAACAACAATTGAAGGTATGGTCCCAAATACATTATGCAGTCTTATTCTCAGCCCAATATCTGTTCGAAGATTGTCAAGTGAGGCATGCAGTGAGGGAGGGAACGAGGGAGAGCTTGCTTCCTCCACTAATACAACCGCATACTTTAAAGAGTAGTGTGCTTAAATTACAGAACATGAATGGTCCATTAATGGTATAATCATGATAAATTGAACCAAGGAATGTCGTCATTTAGCCCATGCCTGTCTGTACACAGTTTGAAAACCCATTTTTGTTCTTTTAAAAACAAGAATTTGGATATGTCACTTATGTGTGAGGGAATGAACGGTTTTTCAAGAACAGTCCACTTGAAATCCATTTCACTGTGGTTGTGTTGTATGAAATGTTTTGTCAGTTTTGAAACATCTTTTTTGCACCGAAAGGTGCTCTTGTGTTCTTGCATCCTCACTCGCACCTTCCTGGTGGTCATGCCGATATAACGTTCATTACACGGGCATGTTAATAGGTATATCAATTTGGTGCTATTGCAGTTGGTAAAATACCTCAGCTCCCAAGGGCGATTGGTGTCTATATCTATGCTCGTTGCTTTGGAAGTTTGAGGACAAACAGAGCATACCGCACATGGATGATGACCCATCCCCGGGGGTAAGTCCCACAGGGTGCCCACCTCTCTTTTAGGTGTCTCCTTCGGGCGAGTGTATATTAGACAATCCCTTAGATTGCTGCAGCGCTAAAAGGCAAATAGAGGAAACTCTATCATGTCATTACTGCTGTTTAGTATGCGCCAATGTCGCCTGATGATTTTCTGGATGCAGTTAGATTTGGTGTTGTAAGTACTAACCAATGTCAGGCGATCCAAAGGGGCTTTCTCGGCTCATGGCTCAAGCAGTGCTGCATGATGGTTGTTGGCAGCACATTTCCAGGAGCGCTGAATAAGTCTCCTAGGGTAATATCTGATGGTTAACTGTTTAGACAAATCCTCTGCGTGATGTGCAAAAGTTTCTGGGGTGGAGCAATTCCGTCGAACTCGAAGGAACTGCCCAAAGGGCAGATTGTCACGCAGGGATTTGGGGTGTTGACTTTCATACAGAAGTAGCGAATTTCTTGCCATCGGCTTTCGGTATAATTCGCTTTCTAGGCCCGTCTCCGTGGTGTAAATGGAGAGGTCCGGAAAGGAAACCCTTTCTTTGCTGATTTCTATAGTGAAACGCAAGAAGATATTTTGGTTGGTTAGCCATTGGTGGAAGAGGAGAACAGATTCTTTATCGCCTCTCCAAACCAATAAAATATCGTCTATATATCTTTTCCACCAAAGTATAGATGAAAAGAACGGGTTAGTTGGATTCAACACTGTTGTCTGTTCGAACATGTGGACATACAGGTTAGCTAGGGAAGGGGCAAAAATGCTGCCCATGCTAGTCCCAGAGACCTGATGGTATACCGTATCTTCATACATAAAGAAATTCTCCTTCATGGCTATTGTAGCTAAAGCCATAATGAAGGGCACAGGAGTGATGGAGTCAAGTTCCGTTCCCTCCAGGATGGATCTGATGGTATCTAGAGTCGCATCCTGGGGGATGAAGGTGTACAATGACTCTACATCCAAGGAGACTAGATAATCTGTCTCCCGATTGAAAGCGATATCCGGAATCACTCTCAGGACATCGGTGTTGTCCTTCAGGTAAGTTGGCATAGTGTACGCTAAGGGTTTTAGAAAGTGATCTACAAAGGCCGAAAGGGGCTCTAGAACTGAGCCCTGGCCAGATATATATGGCCTCCCCGGTGGTGGTCTCTGGGGTTTATGCACCTTTGGTAGGGTGTAAAAATAGGGCATGATGGGATGCTGTGCCTGCAGGAATTGTGACTCCAGTGTAGCTATCCAACCCTCTGCTAGGGCCTCATCAACCAAGGCCTTGATCTCATTCATCAGTCTTGGAGTAGGATCTGTAGTAAGTGGTCGATATGCATTAATGTTGTTCAACTGTCGGAGACATTCAATCCTGTATGTCTCCACATCTTGAACTACAATGGAACCCCCTTTGTCAGCAGGCTTAATGACTACTGAGGCATCTTGAGTCAATGTTTTCAGCGCTTGTCTCTCAGGTCCTGACAAGTTATTATGGCCAGTTTTGGGAGAGACCCACATTTGTTCTAGGTTGTCTTTAACCGCCTGCTCAAAGGTGGGTACTTGAGGTGGTATAGCATGTGTGGGAGGTAAAAATGTGGATTTCATCCTCAGACCAGTGTTAGCATCTGTCTCTTTCTCAGACTTCTCATTACTTCTATTCTTAAAAAAGTAATGTAACCTCAGTTTACGGAAAAACTGGGCTAATTCTATTTGGAGTAAAAATGGGTCACCCTCGTCTGTCGTCACAAAACCTAGACCCTTGTTAAGAACCACTTCTTCGATGGTTGATAAAGTTCTTTTGCTCAGATTAACCACCAAACTTTCCTCAGGTCTCACGCTTACTCTGAGCACTCCGTCTCGTGTGGCTTCTAGTTCCCGCATGTGGGCCTGCGGTATCTTCCCACTGGACCTGTGGCTGTCCTAGCGTTGGTCTTTTTTTGCCCCGAGATCCTCGGGGGCCAAACGATAACAAAGGCTGGTTATTATATTGCGGGTAACCAGGAAAAGGGCCCATAGGTGGCTGAAAATTGCCTGGATATCCCCAGGGCGCTGGAGGCCACCATGGTTGCCCTGATGTATTGTATTGTCCTCTGTAGTTCTGGTATCTACCGGCTCTCCCTCGGTTTACTCCTTCATTTGGAGGTGGATTAGTGGCATCTGAGTCGCTGCCTGAATTGGAGCTGGATCCCGAATAGTTAGATCCATACCTCTTCCCATTTCTGTTAAAGACGGGAGCTTTGTAGGTGTCACTAGTGTATGGATATACACGTTCTAATTTGAACTTGGCCAGGTCTTTCTTGAATTTTTCTACCTTGGTCTGAAGTATAGAATCAAAAAAGTCCTTACTGGTTTTATCCGACTCATCTTTCTGTTTTTTTAAAAACAGTAGGGGTAACCGTCGCCTTAATCTGTCCTTCAAGGACTTGTATCTCTACCAAGATACCATCTGCCACCCATTTGGCTGAGCTACTAATTAATATCAGCCAGTCACGGGTGCAGCGCCATGCAATCATTGACCAGTCTTTAAGGAAAGATTATCATTAAGAAAAAGTCGGGGGCATTTGTCACTATGAGCCCTGGAGGGGCACAGCTTGCCCTCATGTACTCTGCCATGGTGATCCCATGTGTCTGTGTACGTGAGTGAGTTTTTTTAAGTGTCAGAACTTTAGTCCAATCATCAGTCGTGTTTATTGTAGGTGCTGGAAGTATTTCAAGAATGCTTGGCATGTTATCTAAAATAGATTGATACATTGAGTCGTCATAAGCTTGGCCATGGCGTTCGGCCATGTTTGCAAGCCAATAAGGAGTGTGAAAGGGGTAAAGTCTAAACAGGGACCAGTGTGATACACGCAAGTGCACAAAACCAAATCTAATCAATAGATGGCAAAGGACCACTTATTTAAATGTGGTCATGACCACATGATTATAGCCATCATGAAGACTCTCAAAAAGGTTATTATTAGAGGTAGCAAACCTGGCTCCCAAGGTAGTTTCACAAATTTGATGAAACCCATCTCCCTAACATAAGAAGTAGTGGTTATGTAATAGAACATTTCAAAATATCTAAAAGCATTTGTACATGTCTTAAAAAAACAGCAGATTTTGATGAAAAGAAATATCTAAATACAGAGATAACATCTTAATGTCTAATGACACCATACAAACTTTTAACATCCATTATAACAAGAAAGTATGATTCCTCCCACAGGATCTCAGACAGTTTCCTCCATAAATCCTTAGTTTCTTTGAAATTGGAGGCCAGCTTGGATATCATAGGTGCTGCACATATGTCAATGTACTCAGAAATTCTTCTAGTTCAAGATCAAGCATCTGGCAATAGAGGTCTGCAATGTGGCAGACATCAACCTTTGTGAATCTTAGACAAGAAATAAGTTATCTGTGTCACTGAATTGTTCACATTCAAATATTTGGATTCTACCTGTTATATATAATAATAAAACCATTTTTTAACAAACCTAGTACATGTTTTTTGTATGTTCACATAAATATTCCGTTTACATTTTTCATAGTTACTAGACACCATGAGATGTCTCATGGCTTCCAAGTTGAGAATTGTCAAAATCAAGAACCACTACATTACCCTTTTACAGCCTGACGTACAATTCATTTAAAGGTTGGCTTTTTTTGATGTTCAAGTTATTTTGACAAATATTTTTTTATCTCAAAATCACAACTAACTATATCCGAGAAACATCAATCACATTTTCTTGTGAAAGATTAGGAATAAACTGTGACTTAGCTATTAGACCACCATTCTATATAACCTGTTCTTCAATATTCAGATCTCAAGCTAGATCCTCTATATCAGAAGCTGAAATGTCCTCAGAACTTAACAAAACTTGTGTGTCATACAAATCTTAATCTCATTTTCTTGAGTTCTTCTAAAAAAGTATTGGGTCTACCCTCTGATGTAGTGGTGGTTTCCATAATCAATGTTCGACAGTCTGTATTAGAGGTGTCTCATTGTGAGATGATATCTTGTGATGGTGCCTCACTAGGTGCTCCCTTCTTAAAGTTCATGTCAAATTTCCTTGCATACAAATGTGCTTGTCCATGTCCCCCCTCCCCTAGCGCCTTGAGACCCTCTGGGTGAGTAGTGCGCTATATAAATGCTTGATTGATTGATTGATTGATTGATGTCTGTAATCCAGTTCGCTGCAGATACTCTTAGATCTCTTTTGATCCTTTATTTCTTCCTGAAATTTGTCTAATACTTCTTGAAAAGTAGCATACTTTTTCATAGCACCTTCTTCCAATTTTAGGTCCTTCATCGCCTATTTTGTTTTCTCAATCTCTTTTCCTAATGTCTCCATTTTACTTTCCGCTTGTTCTATAACCATCAGAAATGGGTCTTTAGAATTCTGAGCCAATTTCCAGGTCTTCCACTGCTGGGAAAATGTTAATCTGGAGGGGAAACTGGCTTAACGGGTGAAGAGCTCATGGCCTTCTTGTTGTGCTGCAACAAATCACACCACTACATTAGTGACATGACAAATCATGGAGACAATAGTCATAAGTTTGTCTCGTGTTACAACATGACAGTCTGTCCATTGACAACTCTTCTTACATATTATTTGGAGTAAAATATCAATGGTATAAGCTTATTAAAAGCAAAAAAACACAATTGCTACAAACTACAGCAGTTCATGTTCTGCCAGATGTAGCAAAATCAGAAATACCAACTCTTAATTACCGAATTTTACCGATTCAGTAATTAAGAGTAGGTATTTCTAATGTAGGTACCAATTCGGTAAATTTTACCGAATCGGTAAAAATCGGTATTTACCGATTCGGTAAATACTGAATCGGTATTTGCTATTGAATCCTATGGGCCTTGAAGCCTGAATTTTGCAAGGGTGCAGGGGGCGTCACTTTGACACCCTCTGGCACCCCTGTTTTAGGCTTGTGTGCCATGTGGCACACATACATGCCCTAAGGGCATGTATGTGTGCTACATGGCACAGGTGTACATGCACAGATGTGCATGTACACCTGAATCAGTATTTTACCATGCAATTGTATTGCATGGTAAAATACCGATTTTCAAAGCCCTGTGTCAATGTTAAAATTGGCACCTACATACCAAACATGCATTTTCGGTAATTTATATACAGAATCGGTAATTTTACCGATTCTGTAATTTTACAGAATCGGTAAAATTACCGATTCGGTAAAATTACCGAAAATGCATGTTTTTTATCACCCTAGATCTCCATGGCCATTTACCGGTCGGTAACGGCCGAATTCGGCCGTTACCGGCCGGTAAATGGCCTAAATCTCCCACCTACATCTGGCCCTTTGTTCCCTTGCTCCCATGATAGAATTCTGACCCTTGCAAACTGTGAATTATCAAATGTGGCATAATGGGGTAATTTCTGGAATTTCACATAAAAAGCATAAAGCAAAATGTTGGGCCAGCATAGTGAAAATTTCTCCAGGGCCTAAATTAAATTCAGTATCCTGTAATTCGAATAACCTCTAGTAAACGGCATTTAAAGTTAATCTGTTGTATGAAAAGCTAATTTTGCCATTTCACTTTCTTCTATCCTTGAGCTGGAAATATGAGCGATTTGTCCTAGTTCACAAATATGCCCCAACATCCTCAAAAACGTCCATCATGGTCAAATGGGTAATAGCGAGCATATCCTACTTGGGGCTGTCAGAGCTATAACTTCTGTTTTCCTCTGCATATTGAGATAATCTGCATTTACCATTAGATGACCTCAAGCAGATTGAAGCACTGTTGCTGTTCAGTGAGACTCAAAGATTGCCTCTTCAGTACAGCTCAATTTGTCTCGCTCGACTCCCAGTGACTGACTTCAATATGCACAAAATCCAAGATTTATTTTCAGTTCTTTGTCTTCGCATCATGGTGGCTCCTTTAGTACAGTAGTGTGGCTCACTGGTTAGAGGCGGCAGACCCGAGAGCAGAGGACGGCCCGGGACCAGGGTTCGATTCCCGGCGCGGCAGGTTTCTGGACCAGGGTCAGCGGACTCGATAATTCTCTCGCCTCGGTGCCCACTCTGATCAGCGATCACACTCGGCAACTCTGGGCATTAGCTTGCCTCATCTTCACTAACGGCCCCACCAGACCGCCGGGGATGCCTGGTCTCACCCTGGAGATACCCATTAAGGGACCATCTCTCAGGGAAGCCAGGAAGGGTTTCGCAGCGGTCGAAGCGCCTTGGGACCCTACGGGTAAGTAGTGCGCTATATAAATGCCAATACATTTACATTTACACCAGTTTCGAAGTTGTCCTGAAATGAATCCTGAATAGTTTTATGTTTTCAAGATGACTTTATATGTGCCTCAAACCACGTAGGACTTATTAGTCCTTTTACCTATACTCCATCAATTTGGGAGTAAAGGCATGCCCACTCGGTTCAACCCTGTTTTTGAATGCTATAACTCCTAATGACACCACCATCCAAGATTCCAAGTGGTCTGGGTGGTCAGGCCATGCAACATCAGGCCACCTATAGCCATGGGACCTTCCAACCCTTGGGCCTTTTCTGCGACCAGGATCTGCCAGCTAACTGCCACATTTACTGGGACATGAAGCCACACTTCTATTGGCTGTCTGCCTTTGCTACCACCCAAGTACACCACACGATGCTCTGTGACCAGGATGAGGGAGTAGATACTGCACCTCTGCTTTCTCTACCCCCATCTAAGGGCCAATTTTCACTGGTGCATGAGTCAGACCATACTACCCTCATCTGGGTATTTTGGTATTTTTATGAAGTGTGCATAGAATATTTCAGGACTCTTGTGATATTTCCTCAATTGCAGTCACGTTGTTAGGTGCCAAACCACCCCCTCTGGTCCACAGTTTACAGCTTTAACCTAGATTTTGGGGTAAGAACTCAAAATTGTATGTCTTGTATATGTACCATTTTCCTGATAAATTATTTGTTCAGTTAAAAATATTATTTTCCTAACCAACTAAAACCATGGCCAGTCAGTGATATTGGCTTTGTAAAATGAAATATCAATTTTAATCCACCAAACAAAAGTAGTACATTCACAATTAAGACTACATAAGAAAAGCAGACATTCCCATGAGTGTTTAGTTACAAAACAAACAAGAACATCTGCAGCCACCAACTTTTTCTGTGTGCTTGTAAATATAAAAGAGAAATGGTTATCGGTGGTGACTATTTTTCCAGTGTGATGTATTTCGATTTTGCACAGCTTGGTGAATTAAGACAGATATTTTTGCAAGTATTGAATTTGTTATTTTGTCATTTTATTTTTCATGGAAAATGATTTTCCATTAAAAGTCTCTCCACCCACGTCAAGTTTTGTCAAAACCTGGAACATCCTATCCTTTCTCATTCTCAGCATTTTCACTTAAACGGCTACAATAATAAAAACTTTGGGGCCAGATGCATCAACAATCCATTTAGCAAATTTCTAACTGTGATTTATTGCGATTCACAATTAGAAAATAGCAAAATGGAATGCTTGAAAGTGTGTTTCACACTTTCAGCGATTCCTAGGGGATCGCAAATTACCTACGTCATGAATATTAATGAGGTAGGTCGCAATGCAACACCCTAGGAATCGCAAACATCACAGGTATGGTGGCCTTCTCCGGTCAGCAGACCACCATGTCCGTGATTGCTTTTAAATAGAGCAATCGTTTTTTTTGTAAAGTAGCCCATTTTCCTTAAAGGAAAACAGGATGCTTTACAAAAGAGAAAATGAAAACTTTTCCTTTCATTTTCTAAGAGCAGGCAGGGGTCCATGGGCAGCTGTAGACAACACTAATAGTAATTTACCATTTATTGGAATGATGTGAATGATTGCTCCTTACTTCTCATTGTCGACAATCAAAGGTCCATACGACTCTTGATGGGGATTAATAATTATACTCAAAGAGTAAGGTATAGAGTACCCTGCTTCCTCAAAGGATTTGCCCCAGAATGCTTTGCACACAGGCTTGATCAAGCCAACGTGCACTGAAAATAAATGGCCCTTAAGGACGCCACCATTTGTCAAGAGCAGCGCGCCAAGACGCGGCAAGAGCGTACAGCGCAATGATGCTACAGCAGAGGCCAGGCCCGAGCATGGGGAAGAAAATAAGGAAGAAAACCTTACAAATACAGTATTAGTAATAATTATAATATCATAGAAGATGCTACCTATACAAATAACAGTATGTTTCCAAATAAGTTATGAAGTAAAAGCCACAACACTAAGTACCATATGTCTGGATTAGTGGGAAAGATCTCATTAATAAATGGCCGATGGTCTGACATGCAAGCTCCTAAGCCTCATTCAGATTGGTGTATATAGAGAACAGGATCTTGGAGATTAGCTTGATGGATACTTCTGGGTTGTGGGCAGTGCTTTTATGAAAAGTAAATATATAAACGTAGCGCTGGCACCAGGTCAGTTCTTGACAACATCTCCCTCTGCTTGTGTTTCCTGCTGTGCTTCAGGTACTGCCATACACCCCTCTGTTTGTGTGTTGCGTCTTTAAGCAACCTCACTGCACACCAACTTGCTCTTCCGGTGAGCTACCTTATTCTATCTCAACAGCCTCTCCTCAGCTATTCCACTCTACTTAGGACTGTGGCTAGGCAAAGTCTTACCTCACATAGAAAGAGATATTTGAGCCACGGTTCTGAGATGGTCTCCGTTGCTGTGGATGCCTGTCGGAACCTGTGTCTCCGGTGTCAGTTCATGAGTCATTTATCATTCTGTACAAGATGGTTTTTCCTTGTTCAAGGGTGAATGTGATCAATATTAAGCACCCATGTTCTTTTGTGTGCTCAAGTTAAAGTGGCCAACATTTTCCCGATGCTCTTCCACAGCGGCGGTTCCTCCAGTATGGCGGTGCGCCCCCCCCCAAAAAGGTCAGGAAAGGAAAAATAAATTGATAACAAACATGTGTTTTATTTTTCCTTTCCTGATGAGTCTTGGGGCGGGCCCTTGGGGTGATAGGCACTGAGGGGAGTAGTAGGTGCACTCCCTTTACTGAGCATGACGTTTTGGTCGCCCTTCTCAGGCCGGCCAAACAGTCATGCGCAGTGAAATCTCTCTCCAACCCAGCAAAACAGCTGGGTTGGAGAGAGTAGTCACAGACTCCCGGTCTGTCCTAGAGCGCAAATTGAGCAGTAGCGGCCCATGGTAGAGTGCTGCTGGGCGCTGACATGGGGCGGGCAGGGGCAGGGTGGGTTGTAGTAAAGGCCGGAATATGGCAGCACAAAGGTAAGTACACAAACAAATAAATAATACTAACGTTGTTGCTCGCGCTTGCATTGCAAAATGCAATGCATTGGGCGCAACAAAATTCGTTTTTTTTGTGTGTACTTACCTCTGTGTGGCCGTATTCCGGAGTTTACTACCCCCGACTCTGCCCCTCCACCGCCCCACGTCAGCACCCGGCAGCAATCCCACCACGGGCCGCTACTGAAATCGAGGGCACTCAGGTCAATCCTGAAGCTGCTCTCATGCGTGAGAGCAGCTTCAGAATTGGCCACAGGGCATTCTGGGAGCTTGTGCCGCCTGAAGAAGATGAGCAAAAGAGCATGACACAGCCGTCAGCAGGTACATATTTTTTTATTGCTATTTTTATTCCTCCTGTGACCCTTATGCCCCCTACCCCCCTCCCACCCATCCCGCAACTCATCCAACACACCGGCCACTACTGCTCTTCCGAGTTTACAGCTGTATAACCCAGTAGTGTTCCTGTCTTCATCTGCGTGGAGACTCAAGGTGTGGATCCATTATTACTGGATATAGTGCTGGGATGTAGAAGATTAGACTAGGGCTTAGAAGAATGAAAGTGCTGTGGTTGAGATAAAAGTGCTTAGCGGTAAACACATTTTTTTCAGTGCTTCTGCTCTGAAAACATCCTTCTTACATTTTTGGTCATGTAGTTCGACTATAGGTTTTTAATTGCTGCACTCTAAACCAATTCCGTGTGCTAATTCATACATTCTCTTGTTTTAATCATCTGGATCAGCACAATTACAACAACAAAAAAGAAAAAGAAAAACACCAAATATGGAACTGGTAAGGAAGGCATTAGAAAGTTAAGCATTCCAATTACCTAAAAAACAAAACATGACCTGTGGATGAGAAAAACATTACTCTGTTTCGATGTGTGACAATTGGTTCGATTTTGCGAGCACTGGAAATAAAAGCTATATATTTTTTTTTAACTCTTTTGGCATGCCTTCAGTAGTCTTCCAGGATACACTGTACGTGGAATTTCCCATAAATGTCCCCCTTGACAATCTGGCCCCTTGCTGTCAGGGGTATGAATTCATTGTCTGATGGCTGTTCCCAGGGATGAAGTCTGAGGTCTGCTCTTACAGTACCTGCTGCCCTCATAATGCCACTTCACAATGCAAAGCGACAGCGGATTAACATAAATGACAGGCGGACTATCATTGAATTTATCATTGAATTCAGGGGCCTAGGTTCAATACTGCTCAGTCTGCTGTGCTAACATGTGCTTCTTCATTTTTGCATTCATTAACTATTGCAGCTACAGTTGACCAATAGGAATGAATGAGAAATGCATACCTCCAGAAGCTGGGCGCGGAAAGCTATTTACACATAATAAACTGACCTACGTGCTCAAATAATTTTTTTTAAACTGTAAAACGGTGTTTGTATGCAGAGAAGTAAAATTTGTAATTGAAAATAAAATGTACTCTTACAGGGTTTTTGTGTTAGCAAATCTCCTCCTGTAGGTGAGGAGTGAGCGTTCCATTAGAGAAAACCCTGTATGTTTCTAAACACACCGCAGACTTAAACATGTGGGTATTTAAAAATTCTCATTCGACCCTCATGCACCTTGGATCAAATATTTATTCTTGTGAAAGATACTTTGGAAGTTAACTCCTGTAAATGGTAGGAGTAAATCCTTTTTCAGGTTTGGGAGGGGAAGGGACTACCCCTTAAAACTGACAGATCTGAGGGCAAGAGGTTTCGCCACAAGGAAAATATTTTCTTAGTGGAGAAAGAAAATAATAAGTAGGACTCCCGGTTTTATGGTATTTATTTTTTTGTCATTTCCGTCTGTATTTATCCATATTTATTTTTTGTCAACTTTCTCTTTATTTATGCATATTTATTATGGGTTTTGTGAGAAAAGTAAAGCTGAACTGGTAAATTTCCACATGTATTTAACTAATAAATATGCAGTTAAGAGTGAATACCTGTCAGGATTGAGTGATATGAACACCTGCAGAAGATAAACCAGTGCACTCATATGAAAATATGCAAATTTCAGTATCAGCCTTGTGCATATCTACTTCTGTTTAAGCCTCTTTACTAAAATGCCTTTCTTTTTTTAACTCCCTTACCTATCAATTCACACAGTTATTGGCCTGGCAGTCATAGCAAAGTATATTTAGAGTCACTCAAAAAGCACCACATTTCCATTTTTATCCACATTTAAAAATAAATACAGACAAGAAAATAAATGGTTTTCTGTCTGTATTTATCTGTAAAAAGCAGTAAAAACGGAAAACAGGGAGCCTTAAAAATAAATGAGGAAGTGGTTGCTGTATTTTTCAGAAAACATTTGTATATTTACTCTTTGTACCTCACTGAGCAACCACGATTGCTAACTCCTGCCTTGAGTGTGCTGCGTCCTGGGTTACCAGGAGCATGATTGAAAGACTAAAGACATAACTTTATACTGATCTGTTTGGCCTTTAAGGCCCTCATTTAGAAGGGGCAACATTGAAGTCAGAGTAAAGGATTCTATTCAGTATTACCATCTCTGAATCCGGGCATTAGGAGCTGAAGTTCATTATAAGTTGCAATCCCAGGAATGGGGAATAACAGGCAAAACCTGAACACAGGGGGCCATATTTATCATTATTACATGCAACGCAAGGCAGCAAGATGCCTTGCTACGCTGCACTGCATGAAAGGGGGAGAGCAGGGAATACACCATATCTAGCGAGATATAGCGCTTTCCTGCTCTGGTCCACAATCCATGGGTGGATGCATAGGAACATCCACTCTACACCCATGGAATGCTTCCTTGGGGCAGACTAATGGAAGGCAGTGCCTTGTTCTGCCTTGCATTCCTCCAGATTTACCAACTCATGCAGGGCCATGCAAGGTGGCCTTGTGTGGCTTGGTAAATACCATTCTTGGTTTTGCATCGCACATGTGCTACCATGCGTGGTGCAAGGGCGACACAAAACTTTGATAAATAGGCCCCCAGTTGTTTACTGCAATGGAATTACCAATGCTCAGACTTTACTGAGCGCATTTTATACCTGCTCTGAGCAGGTACAAAATGTCAACGGACGCGTGCGTGGTTATACCAAGTGCAGCAATGCACACAGGGCCGGTCCTAGGATTTTCGGGGCCTGGGCTAAAGGGAATGTGGGAGGCCCCTGAAATCTACATAAGTGACACCTTCTGATCTCGGGGAAGCTGCTTTCTGCAGACTCCACTTGGGCCGCAGCTCCTCTTCTCTGCCACCCCAAGCAACTCTTGTACAGCCCATTTCGAACTGAAGGTGTGAGAATTGCTTGGGGGCTGAGTTAAACCTGTGTGGGCTAAAGTGCTGACAATGGGCGCCCTGCTGAGTCTCTGAACTGGCTGCCTGAGAGGTGTACCCTCCCCTAGGCCTTCCCACACCATCCCTTAGAGGCCCCAGGAGGGGGAGCCCCCTCCCATGAGCCCGTTTGTGAAGCATTTTTTCACTCTGATCGGCAGACATACACGAGGACTAGTGGGGTGTTAATTGCCATTGTGGGGGGCCCCATCCTGGCAGGCAGAGTGCCAGGCCCTGTGCAGCTGCCCACACTGCTCGGCCCTGAATGCACCTGTATTCTCGTATCTGGTGCAGAAACACTGCCACTAAGAATAGGCAGGGGGCTGTCTCGCTTCAATGATACCGCTTCAGCTGAATGATACTGAGGGCTTACATGTCTAAATGGATGTGCACCACTCTCACAGCAAGGATTTAGTCCTGTCTCTCTGGCCTACTCTTAAGAAGCCAAGAATTAAATACCTTTCACAACCCCACCCTTTAAATTGGCTTGAAAGAGTTATAGTTTCTCAATTCAGCCACTTGAAGGTTGGCATGCCCTTTCCATTCTAGTCCATAAAGTTCACTTGCTAACTACTTCCAATTCTTTAAAGGTATATCTGCTCTTTACAGCTTTGATAAGACGAGCCACATCAGATCTATCTAAGGTAGTGTGACGTTTGAAATGCAGTGCATATGTCAGGACCTGAGTTCCAGGGACAGTTTGGGACCAAAAATAGCCCTGAGCTGGCAAAAGTAAGTGGTTTGGATTTGCGAATCGTGACCTTTCGTGGCATATCGTTTAATTAGCCCTAGAGGCCTATTTTTGGAAAGCTGGGATAAATGAAGCATTTACATTTATTACATTGTTCAAGTTCCACCAACATGAAAGTATCAAGCCAAGTTGCACCACTTTTTTCATGAATACCCACGTTTTCTCTTCTGTTTTTTTTAATGTCTCTTGTTGCTGCAGTTTTACAAACTCCCATTTACCCTTGAGAATGGATTGTATCCAAGGTGGTAGATGCACATCTCAAGGGTTTTTATCAGCACGAGTTTCAAGCAAACCTTGGTTAAATTATGCAGGCAAATAACACACATTCTGAGTTTGCACACTTCGGAACAGGAGGCAAGATCTTCGTTTCGCGTATTATCCATAGTTCTCAGGTCCAAAGCTTATATCGATGCGCAAATAGGATAACTGGTAGATACCATACACAAATATCATGGCTTTTGGTGTCGGTGTTTAAAACGTGTGCTATTTGCACCCATAACCATGCCTCACTTTCATCACTTCTGCGGTTTACTTTAGTTTAGAAAGCTTTATTGAATCAAGTAAAATCATGTAAAACATCATTGCAAAATCACAGGCAACGAGTAACAGCAAAATGAGATGCATAACTGTATGATGAAATCTTGCATAAATCCCAAAAAAGGGAATAATAAATAGATATACTAAGAGAAAATGCATTTTTAAAAGGTTTGTGAAGAGAGAGAGAGGGGGACAGAAAAGAGGAGAGGGAGAGAGAGAGGGAGGGAAGGAGTAGAAAAGAAAAGTACATACATGTCAAAAAGTATATATGTAATATAGTAATATGTGCGGGTTACTTTATCTACCAAAAAAGAAGGAAAATCAGTTAGCTCAACATGATTCAAACCCGTGGCTTCACGTTATCCTCAGTTCAACAGAGTTGGACCATTGATCACTGAGGTATCTTACAGGCTATACCTGCTGTCCAATTGTGTCAGATGGATAGGGGGTTGAGACACTTGATGTGGAGATATGTGTGTAACTAGCAGCTCAGAGGTCATCATTTAGGGACTGTCGGGCTATTTGAGTTCTCTCAAATGTGTTACCGCACCATTAGTTATGATATTACCTCAGATTCAGAAGTACGGAAAAGCTTGCAAAAACAGTGCTTCAGCCTGTTTTTTCTTGCCTTTATCAGAGCCAAGTTTTCTTCATTTTTTTGCTGGTGCAGATTTGCTTGGATTTCCCGTGCAGTGAAGTTGTATTATTACATTTTTTGATACGGAAATGCTAATTAGGGCTAGGAACAAAGTTATTGTCAAATTCACAGAAAATAACTTTCTGCTCCACCACACATTTCCCACCTCTGGATGATTGTGAGAAATGCGGGTATTGGTTGGGTGGGTGGGAGGAGGTTTGAGTACCCACCTCAAATAATAACCACAATCCTTGTCAAGGTGAACCACTGAAGTCGCTAATTATACCTGGGCTCAACCCCCTATAGCACAGAGCAGATAGGCTTTTTTAAAAAAACTTTTCTTATTTCTTTTTTAAAACATAACACAAGTGATTTCTGTCAGAATAAAGATAGTTTGCAGTAGTCCCATTAAACATAATTGGGCACAATCCCTTTGCACGCAGTAGCCCCACTGGTCTCATAATGTTAACTCCTTTGCCCCCCTCTCCCCCAATCTGCAGGGAGGATCCACCGCTACTATTACTTCCATTAACCAATACACTCAACCCCTGTCTGCTGGGATACTCCTAATCTGGGATCCTGTGTCCTCTGTCCTTCCCAGCTCAATCCGCAGTTCTCCCTCCACCGGACCGGCAGGTCAAGACTACTCTTTCTGCTTCCATGCACAAGTCATTACATGGCATACGACGCTGTTTGGTAGGATGCTGTGGTGAGCCCCACATCTTGGCTATGTCTCTTTTTGCTACAATGAAGCCCAGACTGCAGAACAACAGGTTGGCTCTAGTGAGGTCCACCTTGCAAGGAATTCCCTTTAAGATGTACTCTGGTGTTAGTGAAATAGAAGTCCTTAGCGCTGTTTCCACCTCTCTCACAATTATGGCCCAGTATTTAGCAATGGGGGAATACTCTCAGAAAGTGTCTTCAGCTAACGCGCATTTTAGACATATGGGGTTTTGGGCATGACCCATTTTAAGTAGCCAGCTCCTGTTGTAGTATATTCTGTGGAGGATCTTAAGTTGCACTAGCATCGACTTGAACTTAATGGCCACCTCTCTGGGGTGCATTAACACGGCCTCCTAGTCAATATCTTCCATCAAGCCTACATCCCTTTTCAATGTTGCCTGTAGTTTCTGGAGTCTGTTTGGCTTATTGTTGATAAGCGATTGGTTTATTTGTGAGACTACTTTGGTTTGAAGCTCTTTGTTGAGCAGCTTGCTTTCTACGGGGCTACAGCAGGGTGGGGCAGGGAACCAAAACCGACCCTGGCAAAGTGCTCGGCCGGCCCCCCCTCCCCACTCGGGGGGTTGGCAGTGCCGCCGAGCGCTTTGCTAGGGCCGGTTTTCGGCCGATTTTGTTACAGGGCTGATTTTGCAGCTATGCTGCAAAAACGGCCCTGTAACAAAATCGCCCCCAGGGGCTCAAAACCGGCCCCCACCCTTGCGGCGCACTGGGGGATTGCTCGGTGCCCACTATGGCCAGTCCGGGCCTGGGCTACAGTCTGGTATTTTTGTCCAGCTTATGTCCTTGCTCTAAGGGTATGCTGTAACTGTATGTTTTTGTATCTTTGCGAGGGGTAGAGGTTATATTCTTGTTTTATACTCTCAAAAAATGTAACCCGATCCATGTCCACTAGTTATCTAACCTTCGAAATACCTATAGCATCCCACCTCAGAACCCTGACAGTTTTCTGACGTCTTTCAGTGTCTCTCTTCCACGAGGGTGCCCCTTGGTGACCTTGCCCTCCAGCCCAGATATTAAGTAGCTTTATCTCAGCAGTCCAGAGTGACCCTGGTTGGCCCCAGTAGGGACCTCCTCTGGTGGGTGCTGTATATGTAGTGGACGTATGAATTGTTTTCCATATGTATTCTCTCTAACCTTGTTGCTGGGTCATCTCTTGGGATGAACCCCCATTTGTTCATGGTCTGTTATTTGGACACCCACAATATGTCCAGATGTCTTGTAAGGTCATACCCCCTTTATAGACTGAGCATTATAAGGATTCCGAGTGTATCGCCGTCCCACAGTAAGGTCCTAGTGATCTTGTCGGCCTTGTCAAAGTACGTGTCAGGTATTGTGAACGGGGTGTTTTTCCTCATACAGTATAAATTATTCTGGTTCTCTCGGACATGGGGAAGCCTGTCACATTGGCCAGTTTCTGCACTCATCAGTTCTAGCAATAATGCAAAAAAGAAGGGGGGGGAGCAGTCACCCCCACCTGGTGCCCCTCCCCTGTGAAAAGAAAGTCAAAAAATCTCCTTTGACGCTCACTGCTGATGTCGTAAGCATTTTTGCCAACGACTCCTCAATATTGAGGAGTGAAATTGGCCTCTATGCAGTACACAAGTTCCTTGGCTTACCGGCCTTGGGAATCAACAATATGGTGGCTTGACACAAGTCAGGTGTGGGTGTCGCTCTCTCCTACCTCCTTAAACAATTTTAACAATGGACGTACCACTATAGTGGAAAGCTTCTTGTAGAGCTCCACAGGGAATCGATTGAGTCCCAGGGCCTCATTTATGAGGCCCCTTGCGCCATCGGAACTTCACTTTTCAGGAAGTTCCGTGGCGCAGAAGCCTGCGTGGTATTTATCAGGCAGCAGTACGCCAGTTTTTGTGGCGTACTGCTGCCTGATAAATATCAGTCCCTTTAACGCAGTGTACTGCGTTAAAGGGGCGTGCAATGGGTGTTGCTGGGGGCGTTCCCAGCAACATCCATGGCCTTCTGACACTGCCCCAGATTTACGAGAAATCGTAACTCTGAAGCAGTGCCAAAAGCTTACGCCTCCCCAGGGGAGGCGTAAGGGAGGGGCAACAGGGAGAAATGTCTTTATTTCTCCTCGTTTTTCCTTTTTCTATGTGTGCTGCATTCTACAGCACACATAGAAAGAGGAAAAGCCTCTTGTGATTATTTTTGTACAGAAAGGTTTCCCTTCCTGTACAAAAATAATCTTCCCCGCAACGCATGCACCCTTGCACCATTGTGCAAGGGTGTCTGCGCTGGGGAAAAGGACAGGAATGCTCCGTATCTTATAGATACGGCGCATTTCTGCCCTTTTCTTTTGCCGTAGGGAAGCGCAGCAGGAAGGCCTGCTGCGCCTCCCTACGGCAAAAAGTCATAAATTAGGCCCCCAGTGTTTTGTCATTTTCTCTACCTTTTAGGGCCTCCATGAGCTCTTCCAAGAAAAACTCCTTCTCCAATTAAGTTAGATCCTGCAATCTAATGGACGGTAGTTTAGTTTGTCTAAGAATTCCCTAGTATGTTGTTTGTGGGCTGATTGTCTTTGTGCATCTAGGGTGTGGTAGAAATCCACAAATTCCTGTGCTATAGCTTTGTCAGAAACAATCATCCGTCCATTGTGCAGTAGGATTCCTCCCACACACCTGGCCTTCTCTTTACGTAGCCACGCCAAGTCACCCAAATTTGTCTCATATATTGTACAGTCTTCATAGCAAAGCTAAACATTGACTTTCAGCCGTCCAGTTTGCAGTGTCCTTTTATTCCTCCCTCTTTTCCACCAGCCTTCGCAGTATAGTTAAGGACCCCATTGTCAGTTGGCATGTCTCCTGGTCTCTCATTTCCTTTCCCAAAGTCATCAGCCTTCGTTATCAACGTTGTTTGGCCTGTGCCACCAAGGTTTGCAACCTGTCCATGAGAACAGCTCTGTAAGTTTCCCACAGTGTCTTATGGGAGTCCACCATATCTGTGTTGTCCCTAAAGTATTCGACCAGTAGCCCTCTGAGCCGGATATTCTGCTACCAGTATAACAGTAACCTGAGTGGTTGAGACAAAATTATCCTCCAATCGTTAAAATGAGCAAGAAAAAGGAATTGTGCTTGCCAGAAGGGTGCTGTGTTCTCCGTCAGTCAGTGAGGTCCATTGTGTGTGCAAATTGTGCTAGGTTAGTGGTTGTAGTGGTGGGGCTGCTTTTAGGGGCCCATCCTATTTAAGTTCTTGTCAAGAACATCTTTGAAATCACGCCCTTAAAATGTGTATGTCTGCATTTGACTGTCCAGTAATCGTTGTCGTCTGGGAGGGGCATCATCAGCAAGGATAAATAAGGATCTAGCGACAGCCCTCAACACCTACATAAACTTAAATTAGGTATATCATCCAACCTGAAATCCCATACAATGCCTAAATAGAGTCGTTGATAGCTGCCAAGAGGGAGGAAGGAAGGTGGGTGGGTGGGAAATGTTTATGGTCAATATGTTCACAGGAGTTCATCCTGCGGTTAAGATATATTGAAAGGGTGTTGCAAATACATTGTGATTTGATAGGTCGTAAATAATGTGGCAGGTCATTGTATAATGTGACAATGTAAGGAAATGCTATAAGATGTGATATGAAGCAATGCTATCAATAAAAAACAGTTGCAAGAGAAAAAAAAGGATAAATAAGGACAATCAGCTCTGTTTACCCAGGACTCTCACATAACAACCATATGGATCAGCCAACTTCAGATGAGCAGGACTGGAGTTTTTATTACCAGGATTGCAACCCCTCTAGAGCCAGTGATGAACAGGGTTAGATAAGAGCCACTCTGCAGGAATTTACAGCAAGCGCCTATTTGATGGGTTTCTTGCACTAGCACCAAGTCAGGGGACTACCTACAAATGTATTAAGCAAATACTCCTCTTTTAATCTTGCTGGCCAGGCCACTCACGCTCCAAGAGTGGGTTTTTAGTGTGTTTAGCTCAGGATTTCCACTCGTCATGGCAGGTGCCACCTTTGCCATGTGTCTAACGCGTATTCAGCACTTAAATCATGATTACTCTGCTTGCCCTGGGCCATGTAGAAATCAAGTTGGACACTACAAAATATGAACAAACCCAACCTCCTTAACATTTTCTGTATGTTGGATTCAAAATACCCACTTGCCCAACTTCGGAAAGGTCTGTCACCCACCCATATCCACCTCCCTCCCTTCTTGGTATGTGCAGTGTGTGGCCCACACACTATGTCTCTTCCGTCCACCACCATTGTTGTTTGCATTGCTTTTGACTCTGTGGCACAGACATGTTCCTGAAACAAACAGATGGGATGAAGGGTCTAAGGGATATTTAACAACCAGCCATGGATAACTTCACCAAAACTTTCCACACTATAACAACTAATCCAGGGGCAAAAAGAAAGAAAAAGGGGACCTACACAGAAGTAACAACTGGAGTACTATACGCAATAGCCTGCAAATTACAAAGAATAAAGAGTGAAAGAGTAAAAAGACCCTGAGGGAAAAGTTGGACTCCCATCAATCACCATAATGGTCATTGTCATCATCTGGGTATCCTTCCAACCATCCACTGTACCTCTTGATCATAGAGGTTATCTCCGTGGAATTGATCTCAAATGGGTCATGGAAGAGAACCAGAAAAGAGAGAAATAGAGCTCTCTAATAGAGCGGAAGTTTACTCATACATGGTGTCTGATAGAAGTGCAGTGCAGTGCAAGTGAGTGAAAGTGTGATTAAAACAGAATCTATATAAGAGAAACAATATTTTTATTTTAAATATCTCCTATAATCCTTAATAAAATCAGTGCAAGAAGCAGTTTTCAAAAATAGCTGCTTTCAAGTAAGGTCGACATGTTTCAGCCTTCTGGAAAAGTAAGTCCACAGCTTTCTTCAGGACCTGTTCATATCTGTATTTACTACTACATTATAACAAAGTGACTAAACAGTGCACACTCAAATGAAAAACAAAAGAACGAAACTGAAAAGGTTGAAATAAATACAACCTTGTACAGATCCTCCGCTTCAAGGGATGCAGGTGGCACCTGTAAGACAAACATATAAAAAAAATACTCCAACTATCACAAACGTGCGGAGATCCCACCAGCAATTTTACACATCAGGATGTGTCAGCCTTCAACCCTTGATGTACACTGTGTCCTGAAATGTGACAAAACTAAATATTTATGTAGAATTTCATTGCTCACCCGTCTTGAACGAGGAATGGACCTCACCTCGCCTGGCAACAAACTCCGGTCTAAGAGGCCCCGCTCTACAAAAAAAAAGGGAAAAGAAAGGAAAATAAAAGGGAAAGGTAAACTGGTTCCAGCAACCTGTGTCAGATCCGCCACCCCTGCACCCAACTCCAACCTCCTTTGTTCCTTCATTTAGACAAACTGTTAAAAATGGTCCAACAGAATTCCTGATGTCAAGTTTGTACATAGAACACACACTCTCAACTGCAAAATTCATTAAAAACAATTAATATCATAGATATCAAAAGACTTAGTTGTTGCTCAGCATCTTAAGTGCATATTCAGAGTCTAGTGAGAACCTGCTCGCTCTCATCCCTTGTCCAATCACAGATCCATAGCGCCCTTCGCAGCATTTTCAGTTCAGGGGGCATTTCGGCTTCTCAATATCTCTCCTCAAATACTTGAACTTTAAAACGTTGAAAAATGCATAAGGCTGACAATTTATCATCCTGCTCACTTGCGATAGGAAACAGTGTAAATTACTCTTAATAACCAAAACACATTAGTGCTATAATGTCCAGCTACAAGCAATCTCCAAAAGTAGAAGAATGCACTATCGTGTACACCAAACTCACACCAGGCGAACTCTTACCTGTCTGTCGTTGCCTCTGGCTCAGCCTGAGCTGGAAATGGAGGTAACGGACAGTTCGATCGTCTGTTATTTATATCGTGTGTGTGTTCAGCTGCCTCTAATTGGGGCCTTCAGGCGCTTAATAGATACCTCACATTAAAATACAAAATGACGTAAGGTGAACAGGAACTGGTAGTTTATGGTCTAGTTGGGTCTCTCGTCTCCTTTGAGACATGCGTGCTCAATTGGCACAGCATTCTGAACCACAGAATGACACTGCGAAATTCTGCCGAGGGCAAGGCAGGAGCTAACTCACCATCAGGAGGACTGCTGCTGGGCGCTGGGCTGCTGACGCCGCTGTTTCCTCCCGCCGCAGGTGCCAATTCCCATCTCGGCTGCCGAGGGGAGGAACTACGGTTCCCAGCGTCCCTTGCGGCTACAGACGACCACTTCCTGTCCCGCGCACCAGGAGGTGCATAAAATCACGGAGCTCCCTCGAAGGAGCGGGGACATAGCGAAATTCTGCCGAGGGCAAGGCAGGAGCTAACTCACCATCAGGAGGACTGCTGCTGGGCGCTGGGCTGCTGACGCCGCTGTTTCCTCCCGCTGCCGGTGCCAATTCCCATCTCGGCTGCCGATGGGAGGAACTACGGTTCCCAGCGTCCCTTGCGGCTACAGACGACCACTTCCTGTCCCGCGCACCAGGAGGTGCATAAAATCACGGAGCTCCCTCGAAGGAGCGGGGACATAGCGAAATTCTGCCGAGGGCAAGGCAGGAGCTAACTCACCATCAGGAGGACTGCTGCTGGGCGCTGGGCTGCTGACGCCGCTGTTTCCTCCCGCCGCAGGTGCCAATTCCCATCTCGGCTGCCGAGGGGAGGAACTACGGTTCCCAGCATCCCTTGCAGCTACAGACGACCACTTCCTGTCCCGCGCACCAGGAGGTACATAAAATCACGGAGCTCCCTCGAAGGAGCGGGGACATAGCGAAATTCTGCCGAGGACAAGGCAGGAGCTAACTCACCATCAGGAGGACTGCTGCTGGGCGCTTGGCTGCTGACGCCGCTGTTTCCTCCCGCCGCCGGTGCCAATTCCCATCTCGGCTGCCGAGGGGAGGAACTACAGTTCCCAGCGTCCCTTGCGGCTACAGACGACCACTTCCTGTCCCGTGCACCAGGAGGTGCATAAAATCACTGAGCTTCCTCCGCGTCGTGGACGCGCACGGACGGCGCCGGGCGGAGCCCGGGCAGAGGGCGGGCCGTCTGTGGCCGTCAGTGGTCAGCTGTGGTCGGGCGGGCCACCCCTCTAACATTGCCATCTTGATTGTGGTGAGTTCAATTCATTTACCATGGAGTCTGCTGATAGAGTTGCTACACAGGATGATTTTCCATTCCCCCCTCCCACATTTGAGTCCCTACTTGAAAATGCACTTAACTTGGTCTCTAACGAAATAGCCGATACTGAAAGAAGAATGTCCTTGAGCTGTACCAACAATATTAAACAGCCAACATCATTGTCAACTAGCTCAAGAATCCCATTATCACCAGCTGTTGTAATTACAAAACCGGTATTGGTACCCACACCCCCGTACCCCTGTTGACAGAAGCTGCCTCCACTATTACAATTGCCTCCCAGGAAGATGTTAATATTACTGGAACCATGGAAGCCAACAATAAACAGGGAGGGGAAAAACGCAAAAGAGGTACCGCCAAGCCAAGTGCCAATAAAAGGAAACAACCATTAACTAATAAGAGCCAGCCCACGCCACAGAGCTTGTGGAATAAACAAAAATCTTCTGGGGCACAAATTATTCATGTTGACGATAAAGACTCAGTGGATGCGGATGACACTCCCACCGCAACCACTAGTAACTCAAGTGGGAACTCTAATACGATATGGACACAAACCACACTAATGGGAGATAACTATAGTCTCTCTAAACAAAATGGAAATCTTATAGAAACTATAGTGGACACTATTTTTAATCGACTAGAGAAGCAAATGATCAAACGGTTTAATAACGTTTTTAAAAGACTTGACAGATTAGAAAACCTGGTTAAAAACGAAGAAGTAAAAAGAAAGGGGACTGTTATCCTGGATCAAATTAGAGCTGATCGTCTGCTAAAAGAACTTGAGTCTGTAAGCAACACTCTGTCACAGGAAAAGCAGGAAGCTTCCACTTTACTGGGTGGGGGCCCCAGCAACCCTGGATTATTATTACCGCCTATTGCACCACCTAGAATTTAACCCCGACTTGTCAATGGCGGGAAGAACTTGGCGAAATCCAACTTACCTTCCAAATCTGCACCCACGCCTGCACCCCGTAAAGCAGCCCCCCGTTACTACTAACGCAAATACCATCAACCACAATAACGGTTCCACCCAACCGATAACAGTAGCAAGGTCAACCGCAGATAATAACAAAGGCACTGGGCAATCAGGGAAAGGTAGGCCATTTAGACATCAAGGGCCTGCCTTACATCTGCCACCGGATGCTTGCCCTTTTGTCCTGGTCCTTGCAGGTGTACCACCGCTGAGGGAGGAACAGGGAGAATCGTGGGTACAATTGCAAAATAAATGTATAGACTGGCTAACCAAGCACAAAGGTGTCGGATATGATATTTCGAGAGAGATTCTATTGGCTCGCAGGGTGTCTTGGGTTGGGCCTCTATTCAAAGATAAGGAAGGTGACTGCATAGTTATCAATTTTAAAAATCCTGGTACTGTAAGATACCTACTCAACAGAAATAATAACTGCTCTGCTATTTCCACTGTTGCAACCATGTTACCTCTGAGTTATTTTTACAGACCACCCCCAATGCAATTTCGGTCACCTTCAATGCAATTTCAGCCACCTGCAATGCATTTTCAGCCACCTCCTATGCAATTTCAGCCAGCTCCATTTCCACTTAAGATGTTTAACAGATTTGCACCTTTATCGGATTTGGACATGCTAGACTGACCATCAGTGATCAACCCAGTTGATCTATCTTTGGTACCCATCTCTGAACCTCAGGCAGTTCTACAACTCCCACCGCGGACTGTAGCCAGTCAAAAATCCCCAAACCAAAGAATGACTGTCCAGGATTCCGAACTATCCCTCGTAAGCTGGAACATAGCAGGTCTTAATTCTAAACTGAAAATTAAAGAATGGTCAGATTGGGTTAACGTCAACTGTGACATACTGATGCTACAAGAGACTTGGTGCACAAGTATGCCTACAATGGAGGGATTCAGCTGCTATAATTTAATGGCATCCCCTTCACCCATGGGTCGCCCTAGTGGGGGCCTATCTATCTGGACCAAAATAAAAACCGGGGTACAAACTAAATTGATCCCTACACAGGGTAAATGTTTTATGGCTATGAAGTATACCAACAGGATGAAACTATGTATAATTAATTTTTATAATAATGATTTTGTTACCTGCCCTAATAACAATTTTTTGATATTATTTAATTTTATTGATGAAATTATGGAGGGGCAGAAGCATGGGTCCTTTGATGGCATTTGCATTGGAGGAGATTTTAATGCCCATATGTACCGCAATAGCCCATCGTGTAGAAATGGAGAGGAGTTGAAAGACCATTTAGCCTCCCATGACCTATTGAATGCTATGGAAATTGCAGGAACAAGTGTAAGCAATATATTGACACCTACATATATTGCCCAGGGCTGTGCTTCCACAATAGACTACATGTTTATCTCTCCAACACTAAGCGATATAATTTTAAAAGCAGAAGTCATCTGTTCCGCATATAGTGATCACTATCCACTTAGAATATACTTAAAAAATCTGCAGTTCACGAAGGATGTATCGAGAGTAGAGATTGGGGCACAAAATCTGGCATTATCCACTGATAGTTTAAGATTGATATGGAAAGGGGTGGACAACAAAGATATTTTAGCCAGAGTCATTAATAAACACCCAACGCTAGTTGAGATTTGTCTGTCGCACAACAGTCCAGGCAATGATGTGGTTGTTGCCTTCAGTAATCTCTGCGGGGCTATTAAAAGAGAATCTTCTAAACCAGCCAGGCCAAATAAAGATCATGGCCCCCGCTGGTTTGAATCTTCCTGCTCTAAGGCTAACAGGGACCTGAGGGCGGCCCTAAAAACCAATCCAAGGGACGCCCTACTTGTGAGAGACCTAAGATCAAAATATAAAACCACTTTACGCATCCGATCTGAGGCCCTAGTGATTGATCATTGGGAATCTCTTACCCGTACTGCTGCATTAAAAGATACGACAGAATTTTGGAGAGAGGTTAAGTCCCTCAGATCCTTTGGTTCAAAGATCAAACCAATTAATTGTAATATAACTGGTGAGGCGTGGGTGGAGCATTTCTCCAAAATTTATGCTACATCTGGCCCTTCCCTAGATACTGTCCCCCTACCTAATACTGCCGGATCACTGCCTATTATCCGAGGTCGAAGATGCTATAGTCGAGAGCGCCAGTATTAAAGCCCCCGGCCCAGATGGTCTCTCAATTGATCAGATCAAATCCGAAATTAATTTCTGGGCCCCTTTATTATGAAATGTATTTAATAACTTATCTGACAGTTCATTTCCTGAAACATGGTCGAATAGTGTTATCGTACCGATATTTAAAAAAGGTGATAGGATGGACCCTGCCTGTTACCGCCCAATTTCACTGATCGATAACACGCTAAAGGTCCTTGGAAGGGTAATTTTTAAAAGGATTAGGAACTGGGCTGAGGATAATAATTTTTTACATTGCAGTCAACTAGGATTTAGAAGTCATGTGGGCACCATTGAACAATGTCTTAATTTGAATTTGATCATGGCCAAGTATATTACTGTAAAAAAGTCCCCGCTTTATCTGGGATTCATGGATTTGAGTTCTGCATTTGATTTTGTTAACCGTTCTAGTTTGTGGTCACTTTTGCTTAATTATGGTTTGGATGATTCTCTGGTATATTTTCTTTCTTATTTACATAGGGATTTAAAGGCCAGAGTACGTATTAATAATGAGGGCGAAGTATCCAATGACATTTTTATTAGCAGAGGAGTTAGACAGGGCTGCGTACTCGCCCCACTGCTTTTTATTCTATATATTAACGGGTTGAGCAGCACTTTGAGCAAGATCACCAAGGATGTACCAATCATAAAGGGCTCCCCCATTACTGCCCTGCTTTATGCGGATGACGCAGTATTAATGGGGTGTACACCTAATGCTTTACGTATTTTCATCGCTGGGTTTGTTGCTTTTATGTCTGATTTGGGTTTAAATACTAATTTTAAAAATTCATTTATTATGAACTGTGGACCTAAAAAATATAACATTACCTCAATTAAATCAGGTGACAACACTTTAAAATGCACTAGCACTTTCCCTTATCTAGGGCTGTTATTCTCTAACACAGGCTCATGGCAGCCACATGCTGCCTATGCGAGAAATAAAATTGGCAAGTCAATTAATTCAATTTTATCTCTCCGGCAACCCAAACAGGCTGATGTCACCACCCCTCTGCTAAACATTTATCGTACTCAATGTCAACCAACGGGGACTTATGGAGCAGAAGTGTGGGGTTACTGTAATAGCACACCTATTCAGTTGGAGGAAAATAGATTTTGTAGGAGGGTGCTGGGGGGAGTCCCTTGTGCCTCTACATTTATCTGTCACAATGAGCTTAAGTTGTCAAACATTGAGGATTTTATTAGATCTAGGCCCGCTCTTTTTTGGATAAAAATATGGTTAAACCCAGCGGCATCCTTAACACGCAGCATAATATCTGACTGCTTACTATGCAAAAGATCCCATCATGTACCTTGGTTAAATGCCGTTGAGAATAGCCTGCTGAGCGTGGGACAGGGCTCTTTGTTTAGCTCCCCTAACACCATTGTTCATGCTCACAAGAATATTGTCAAACGGGCATTGCTTGACTTATATAAGGAGGAACGGATGAGATCTGAATTTGCTAAATCTGCTGTTATTAAATATTTGCCCTATGCTGATTCTGGCAATGATAATTTAAACAAGCCCTGTAGATATCTGTCAATTTCGATAGGAAGATGGAACCGGAGCCTTTTGTTCCGATTCCGGGACGGAAGAATTGTCAACCTATTAAGCTTCCCCCTCGGCTATAATAAAAATTTAGAACAGCTGGACTGTCCCTGCTCTGAAGGTGGGAAACAAAGTTTGTTACATTATTTTTTCTTTTGTGGTTATTATAAACTGTATACCCGCCAATATTTAATGCCGATCCTCCGCAAATACGATCAAAGGGATTTTACCCTGGCATTGAGAATTCTACAAATGCTGTCAACAGATGAGGTGATATGTACTGTAAGCTGCTTTCTAAAAGCCTGTGTGAGATCAAGGGCAAGCATGGAACATGCCTGATGGACTACAGTATTTTGTTACCGAACGCACATTGCACTTTATTATTATGATATATTTTGCACATAGACCTTACCGTATGCTTGGCTGGATGTAAATGACTATCTTAGGGAGAATATAAACTGAAACCTGTGATTAAAAACACCAGTACATTAAGACCCTTTTTGTATCATGTATTTTGCACTTTATGCTATATATGCTGCTTTAAACCTTATTGGGAAAGTTTTGTTTTTATCTAACATTTTTAAAACATATGTTTTTATGTGCTTTTTAATGTTTTTCAAACTGTATGTACTTTTATGGATGTACCAAATTCCGAATAAAGATCATTTGACTTGACTTGACACTGCTAGTGCTGGATCATGTTGTTTTTGCACACCTGATATCAAAAAGCCTCTTATTTATCAGTAAAACCCGACCCCTATTCCTGTCATCGAAGTATGACAAAAACAAAGTTTGGCAAAAAAAGTGGGGTATGGCAAAAAAAGGGGGAATGTCTATCCAGTGTACTAGCCCCTTAAAAGAGACTTCTTTCCCACAGATGTAATTAACCTGATATTCCTACCGGCACACCCTTTTGGTATACTGATAGAATCAGAAGCGCCCAGACAAAATGTTTCTAATAAGCCACATTAGAACAAGAGACTAGTTAGTCTGTCTGTCTCATTGCACCCATCTATCCGATTGTATCTCTCCATTACTCTACCTGAACTTCTACTGAGTGCTATTAAATAGTTTACTCTGTGATGATTGGAAATTTACATGGCCACATTGCTAGACAATTGAAAATTCTAGATCTACAGTTATCTTAAAGTCAAAGGAAAGACAACTTAGAGTCAAAAGCGAGAGAACCACAAGAGAGAACCTCATAGCGCAGTCCAGGGTATATCATCATTCAGACCTACTGTATCACTATGTAAACTGAATACCCATTTCAGTTCTCTAATAAAGAGAAACTTGGAAACATCACTGATTATTGCCGGTATAAAGAGTTTCTCCAGAATTGTCCATGAAAAATCTCCTGCTACATGTTTACAATCTACAAAATGTTTGTTTTTCTGCGAGCCCTGACCTTTCGAGTCGTCATTCCTACTTACTGGATATAGCATGGACAAGTGATTAGATAAATCAAGTTATCGCTGTTACAATTTGTAAAATTCACTTGTACTCAGGGTCTGCTAGTCCCTATATCTATGGTCTTAGAATGATGGGTCTGTGGGCAGACCGAGCAGGAATCACAAAGAAAATGTCCTTGTACCGCAGGAAGATCCCAGAGTGTGCCTACAGCTCTTGGGGATCCTGTTTTAGGGCTTGTGTGTATTAGCTTGTCATGCAATTTTGTGGCTCTTTTGAATGAGAAGAGAGGAAGTGGGATTTTGTAATTTCAACTATTCCAAACGCGCCAGTGTTTCCAGACATATTTTTGTATACCATTAGCCAAAATACTATAGGTATTAAAAAAGTGAGTCGTTCTAATGGAGTTTTTGGCAAAGGTGGTTCGAGTAAGGCCTCCTGTTGGTTATTGCTGGCAAATTTTAATGAGCGTTTAACTAATTTGCTAGGTTATTGTCTTGCTTTCAGTTGATTAGAAAGATTTTTCGCATGTGCATTGTACTTGCTTGTAGTGGAAAATTCCTCTGTACCTGGAGGAATTGACCATACGGCAGGTTGTCCCCTAAAGCTTTAGGGTGTTGAGTATCATAGCGCAACAAAGAGTTTTGTGCCATTGGTTTGCGATATAATTCGCTTTCAAGGCCCGTAGCTGTAGAAACAAT
This sequence comes from Lissotriton vulgaris, assembly GCF_964263255.1. Taxonomy (NCBI): domain Eukaryota; kingdom Metazoa; phylum Chordata; class Amphibia; order Caudata; family Salamandridae; genus Lissotriton; species Lissotriton vulgaris. Next base: position 484,762,995 of record NC_141696.1, read on the forward strand.
GGATAGATCTAGAAAAGCTAGTCTCTTTTATATCAAATTCTACTGTGAATTTTAAAAATTCATTTCTGGAATTGAGCCATTGTTGGAACTGTTGGATTAAATCCGAATCCCCTCTCCACACTACCAGCACATCGTCAATATACCGCTTCCATACGCGGATCGATGCAAAGAAGGGATTATCTGTTGTAAGAATGTGTTGCTGTTCAAAAGAGTGTACATACAAATTCCCAAAGCTGGGCTCAAAAACATTCCCCATGCTGGTACCCGAGATTTGTAAATAGATTGTTTCTTCAAATCTGAAATATTTTTCTTTCATGTCCAATTGGGCACATGACGTGATGAAATGGACTGGGGTAATATATCCCAAGTCTGTTTCAGATAAAATAGAAGAAATGGTATCTAAAGTTTTATCTTGGGGAATGGAGGTTTATAGTGACTCGACATCAAAGGAGACCAAATAGTCCTTCCTAGTTCCTCAGACCTTGGTATCTGAGGGACAGTCCTTTGCATCCCTGTCGGAGGATCAGCTAAGGCGGGTATACTGGTTGGGGGGCCCTCTTCCCCCGCCGGGATACATCCCAGCCATTCAGTTAAACAAGATCTCTCTGTCATTACCCTTACCCCCGCTGCCAGTGTCAGGGTCTGAGTCTCCCCTTGCCTCACTTCTATCTCTAGAGTAGGATCTATTCTTCATTATGGCTTCTTCCTCTCGCGTTCTTTTATGATGAGTCCATCACTAGCCTTGCCACCCAACAAGGGAGAGGTGCGGGTACGGCTGCACCGGATAACTCTCCACCTAGTCCCAGACTGCCTCTGGGTATCAAAAAAGTAAGTGTGACACTGAAGGAGCACCTTCCGTCTGGCTGCGAGACAGAGCAGATAGCAAATGTTTAGAGCCTGTAGTTTTCTCTTTACTTCTACAAAGGCTGTGCATTGTTTTTGGATTCATCTATTGTACTCTGGGAAGATCATTATAGTAGAGGATTTGTCTTTTATTTGTCCTTGTTACCTGGTAAAGCAATGGATTTCATCTCTGTCTTCATAGTTAAGAAGCTGTGCGATGATTAAGTCTTTGGGGGGGACCATGGGTGAAGGTTTCTTCTGAAGCACCCAATAGGCATATTCAGTTATAAAGCAGGGTAACTGTCGGTCTGCTGGGATCAAGGCCCGAAGCCAAACTTTCAAGAACTGCGACACCAACCCAACCCAGCACTTTCTGGGAAGCCTACAAGTCTGAGATTGTTTTGCCAGGTTGGCCTTCTGCATCTTTAGCCTTTGCCTCCAGGGACCTGGAGGATGCAGTTAACGTCACAATTTTCTGCTGAATCATTTTGATAGTGCCTTCTACTGTTGATAAACCTTTTTCAGCTTCCACTATTTCATTCATAGCTTGTCACAGCAATGTAACCTCCATCCCTATCATCACTATATCTGCCTCTTTGAGAGATTAATCGCTTGTAGGAAGACAATGTAAGCTCCCCACTATTGGATCCACTGAGGCTCACAGCCTGTGGACCAATTCCCACCCCTGTTGCTATTTGTCAGAGGTCCCTTGTTTGCCGGCATGCTGATGCTTGTCTCTGGCCATCTCTGTCTTTCCCCTTCATAGAGGGGGGTCAAAGGCATTGAGGCACAGACAAAGGGAGGGCGTTAGACCCCACTGCAGGGTGGCACGAGTGGTCAATTGACTTTGTGCTCGGACTCCTTGGGCCATCCAGAGGATTTTCACCCACTGTGTTCTCTCCGGGACCGGATCAAATGATGCTCAGAGGCCTCTAAACCATGGGGGCTGATAGCCCCCCTCTCAGGTGCTCCTCCTGAGGGGGTAGAGGCTAAGGCCAGGGGAAGTCCTCCCAATGCCCAGGCTGCATCGATGGGTACCCTCTGAGAGTGCACCTACAAATTCAGCATCGCCTCCTTCCCTCTTTAGCTTCTATGTGGATGCCCTTTCAGGCCTAGCTGTTTCATGAACAATATGGTTCTATGCATTCTGATTCTGCTTCTTAACCGGCCTACTCCAGAGCTGCTGGGAGCACACCCCTTACTTCTGGGACCTTCTTCCCACCGCTTCTTGGGGCCCTGCACACTCTAGCTGCTTCCCCAAGCCTTGCTGAAGGGCTCAGAGCAAATGTAAATGTAAATGTAAATGTACATGTATTTATATAGCGCAAATCACTGACCGAGGTTGGTATCTAAGCGCTTGCTTAGGGAACCCGTCCTGGTATTCCCCTGTGAGATAACCCCGGCAGGGTATCCACAAGGTGAAAGCCAGGCATCCCGCCACGAGGGGCCGTTGTGGAGATTAAGCAAGCTATTGCCCAGAGTTGCAGAGTGTGAACCAGTGAGTCGAGAAGGCACCGGAGCGAGAATTATCGAGTCCGTGGAATTTTTTAGCCCAAGACCCGCCAAGGCGGGGAATTGAACCCTGCTCCAGGGCCGATCTCAGCTTCCGGGTTCTGCCGCCTCTAACCCCTGAGCCACACTTCTCCACAGTCGGACAAAACGTAGGGATTCAGGCCGCAGCGACTGCTGGCCACAGTAGCGCTTCAAATGGCCCTCCATGTCCCCAGTTCAAAGTTCCAACATTGAGATGTCATGAATGATATCATCAGGGATGTCACTGATCAAGTCATGATTGATATAAAATGTGAGGTCATAAGTGGTGCATTACATGGGCATAAGTTATAGTTAGCTCAGGTAACTACAACTGCCGAATTTCTATGGTTTTGGGCATGTAAAATTTGAGCTCAACTATAATGTCCCTGTAAACTTTGGTTTATACAGTGAATTTCAAAGATTTTTTTAATTGTAATTCCTAACTATAACATCCTTGTAACCTTTGTTTTTATCAGTGAATTCCTAAGGTTTTATCAAATCTATTTCCTAACTATAACGTCCCTGTAACCTTTGTTTTTGTAAACCAAAAGCACCCATTCAATACAAAACAGCACATTTATGATTTGCTTGTATGAGTTTGTAGTGGAAGTATGACTGTGTGTGTGAATATATGAGTGGGTATATGAATGCCTGTGTAGGTCTGGAGGTCTGTCAGTGGATGTGTCAGTGTCTGAGTGGATTGCAGACTATCTCTGTCAGTGGGTGTGAGAGTGTCCACCTGGGTGTGCGAGTATTCATATGTGTGCCAGAGTGGGTTTGAGAGTGTCTGTATAGATGTCAGAGTAGGTATGAGAGTTTCTATGCATGAGTGAGTGGGGGGTGTGTACGGGCATCAGAGTGGGTGTGAGAGTGTCTGTATGAGTGAGTGGGTGTATCAGTGTCTGTATAAGCATAAGAGAGGGTGTGAGAGTGTCTTCTGTGTGTGTGAAAGGGGTGAGAGTGTCTGTATGAACATCAGAGGAGTGGGTCTGAGAGCGTCTGGATGCTTGAGAGGGTATGACATTGTCTGCATGGGCTTTAGAGTGGGTGTGATAGTGCCTGTTTATGTGTGTGACTGGATGTAAAAGTTTCTGTGTGTGTGAGTGGATGTGAGAGTGTCTATATGAGCATCAGAATGGATGTAAGAGTGTGTCTGTGTGTGTGAGTGAGTGATAGTTTCTGTATGGGCATCAGAGTAGGTATGAGAGTGTCTCTGTATGTGAGTGGAAGTGAGAGTGTCTGTATGAGTGTGAGAGTAGGTTTGAGAGTGTCTGAATGTGAGTAGGAGTGATAGTGTCTCTATGAGCACCAGAATGGGTGTGACAGTTTCTGTGTGTGAGTGGGTGTGAGAGTGTTTTTATGAGCATCAAAGTGGGTGTGAGAGTGTCTGTGTGGGTGTGTGAGAGGGTATGAGAATGTCTGCATGAACATCAGAGTGGGTGTGACAGTATTTATCTATGTGTGTGACTGGGTGTGAAAGTGTCACTGTGTGTATTTCAATGGGTGTGATTGTGTGTCAGTAGGTGTGAGAGTGTCTGTATGGGTGTCAGAGTGGGCGTATGAGTATATATATTTTTTTGATTTGCAGCGAGATCTGCGGATCTGTCTTGGATGTACACAGGGCCATGCTGAGCCCCACAAAGGATCAGTGGATCTCGCACGTGGCCAAAAATAATGTTTTCTGGCATTTTGCTTCCCGTTGTACATGTTTTTCCAATATTTATAACCCACACATGGGGTTAGGCAAGTTCTAACCTGGCCCCTTCATTTAGTTCACATGCTACTTTTTAGCCCGCTGGACTGTTTCCTGACCTATAAAATGGCAGCCACAACTTTTTTGTCAAAGTGCGGCCAGCCAATCAAGACCTTGCTTTGGGATGTGGATTCACAGATCATCCGAGGGTGGTTCTGCGAAGGGTCCGCATCCCTAGATTTACAAATTTGTTTTTCTTATAATACCTTGAAAACTACTGAACGGATTTACACCAAATAACAAAAAGCACGATTTCTGGATCAAAAGCTGCCTATCTGTCAAATTCGGTGTAATGCCGTCCAGTGATTTGGGCGGTAGTCATGTTCAAAATCCTTATGGGAAATTGAATGGAGAAAACTTGTTTTGGGACCCCCCATTTAGCCCCCGCTTGACGAATCACCCTGAAACTGTCAAGACAACAGCTAAAGAAATTAGCATATGAGTTTTAAAAATGTTGTGATGATTTGCCAAACAGTGCCAAAGTTATTGGTAAAACAAAAAACACTATTCTTATGGAAACTAGGTCCTAACTATAACTATAACCTACATATATAGCTCCAACACAGCAACTGGATTTATAGAAGGATGGATAGCACACACGAAAATCTTTCAGCTGGATGCTTTTATTGTGCATACCCCCCTGACAGACGCGTCAATGTCAGTTTAAGAAACTCTGTAAGGTTGTTGTACCCTATTGGTTGACCCATCGAGGCGCTTTAAAATAAAATGATGTGTGTAATCTTAGGCCACTTGGCCTGATAAATAGGCTAGATACTCACCCCGGCAGACTTCCCACAGCAGAGGATGTACTTTTCTGAAACAAAGCACAGTGGAACAATTTTTGTGAAAATTTTCTGTATGCAATATTTACTAAACATGTTCACCAATAAAATTGAATTTATGAAAAAATGATAATGCTACGAAGATGAATGTTATAAGTCTAAACTAGGTCAACTTATGAAAGCAGACCATTACCATTTCCAGCCATCACAAAAAGGCACTTTTGAATATCGTTACTGTAAAGACACAGTAACTTCATAATTATTATTCCTCACTTTTGCACATTATTGGCCAGATTCACAAAAGTAAACTGAGACGAACGTCTAACTTTATGACTTTTGGTATTCACAAAGGGCATTAACGAGCAATAAAGTTAAAACTTTTTCCTCAGTTAAATTAAGTTTAACTGAGACCAAAACTGAGACAAAAGTCAACTTTACTACTCGTAAATGCTCTTTGTGAATACCAAAAGTTAGACTTTCATCTCAGTTTACCTTTGTGAATCGGGCCCTATGTTTCCAGACCTTGTGGGGAACTTAGCAAAGGTGAAAAGAAGTTTCTTCAACATGTCAACAGTGTATATGCACAAGTGCTTGTTGCAGTTTATGCTACAGTAGTTCAGGTCTGCAGTGCCACTCCTGAAGCCAATCGTTTGAAGTTGCTGTTGTGATGCCTGACTATTAAGCAACCAGTTCAATTTCTGCATCACTTGTACTATCACCTTTTTAAAAGCCAAATACAGCAATTGTGTAGAAATAAGACTCTGGGACATATGTTATTCAATGTAATACTTTATTGACAATGTTGATGATTGACACTGCAAGGTTGCATATAAAATTAATTGTTCTGTATTTTGGTACTATTCCTATTGATTTCAATGGTTTTGCAATGATGGATTGTAATATGTTTCTGTTTGTACTAATGTGACACCCGGACAAAGCCAGGAGACGTTTTTTTTTTTTAATATTAACACCCCCTAATTGTGTGATATTGTATCTAGTATTAGTGGGGGAATTGTGATTTTGGGCTTAGGGCTTGCTGGGGAGTGTGAACCGTTCTGTGGGTGTTACCAAAGGTATTTCCATTTACCTGATTATATATCTTTGTAATTAATATGTGGTGTTCAATAGTTTGTGAGTGTCCTAATATATTTTTCATCTTCTTTAAAAAGAAAAAGCACTGACTGGTCAATGAGTTAATGAGTGTTGTTGCTGTGTACCAGTGAGTTGTGAATGCTAACCTGCACCCCCGCCCTTAGGCATTATACTGCTCTGCTTCACTACGCCGAAAGAGTCAAGTGCTAGAATGGGCTGAGTGGGTCCCTGTAAAGAGTAAGCTGTGGACTTACAACTTGTGAAGTACACCCATCCTTTGCAACTAATACCCACATTTTTTCCACAAATATAGCAACTTAAGAGGGCTACTCTTAATTCTTCTGGATCTAAAAGTAGCAGTTTGCTCCACAGAACTTCCTTATAACAGAGGGCCTGATTTACAGTTTGGCAGACAGGTACTCTGTCACAAATGTGACAGATAACACGTCCACCTTATTATAAGTGTAAATCCTATGACACTTGTAAGAAGCCAAACATCATATCTGTCACTTTGTGATGGAGTAACCCGCCTGTCAAACTGTAACTTAGGCCCTAATGCTTCTTTAGTAATAATGTCAAGTCCATAAGATCAAAGATTGCATCCCACAAAGCAGCAGTACCAGGTGTATCTTTAAAAAAATCTTCTTGACACACTTGTAATGTTAGAACAACTTATCTAGGTCTCACTGCGCAGTTCTTATTCATTATTAACTTCAACAATATATTCCAGTGAAGTCTCAAACATTGTAAATCATGTTATAGTTACAAAACATTTCAAAGGAAAGTTTTGAAATCTTGCCCAATGAGAGGCCCACCTCAAGTTCTTCCTCCATTGTTAAGACTGGATACTGTGGTATGCATGTCACTGTCAACTTTGAAGCCAACAACCTACTAAGGGACTCGAAGACAGAATTTTGGCCTCAATTTTAACCTGAACTTACACTAGTCAATATTAGAGAAAGGTCTCCTCTCTTGACTAAGGAAAAAACCTACATATTTATCCTTTCAATTCTCAGTGCTGTTTGCCACCGTTGACCACAATGTATGGATCAAGTGGCTGGGATAATTTTCTGGATCCATGGGTCTTTAGTCACATCCATTAGAAATGGCAAGCGAATATGGGATGTGTTTTCTGAACTTAACAAAGTAATTTGTCTGGTTGCTTAAGTTCTCTCCTACATATTCACCTGACTGGTGCCAGTGATGCTCAGCATGTCAGCTGACACGTTTAAGTGGTTGATACCCAGAGCTATTGCAAGTTGGACTAGGGATCCGGAATTCACCATGTAGTGACATATTTCCTGAAATAAGTCCAACATTGGAGCAATGTAAAGGGACTCTGTCGCAAAATACCTTATCTTGGGTCCAAGGGATCTCAAACTACATTAACTGTTCTTTTAAAGCTCATGAGGACCTTAATCTACTTCAGTCACTTATTGAAAGCATTGGAAGGCAACCACTTCTTGATTTTTTAAGTCAATTTTACCACAACACTTTTGACAGGCATGTGGGGTTCTAACGCTCTTAGAATTTCCTCACAAAATTGACTTGGTGCTTGCAATTGTTACTTCCAGGATTCATTGCTGCAAAACCAAACACAGTGTTTTAACAGAAAGGAGCACTCTAAATTTCAAAGAACCCAGAACCATTCATCTCATCTCGTCTTTGGCCAGTAACAATGTGACCACATCTCACCAGCTTTGAGATCCATTGAACAGATGCTAGTGAAACACATAACATGGTTTAACTCTTTGTGCATCTCTCGCAAGGCACTTCCTCCATAGCTCTGCATTGTATACCATGTTCTTGACTGTTTAAAATAAACTTGCAATCAACCTAGGCAGGGTTAAGTTATTTGGAGGCAGATACTGTCTTTTATAGGACTCCTCACTCTGGAAATCCATTCCTAAAGTCTTCTTTAAGTTCAAAAAGGATTTAAAGAGCAACTTCTTCAGATAAGCATGTAACCCTTATAACATTAATTGCTCAGGCCATACTCGTTCTTTCACACAGATCTGCCACAACATTCTCCTCACTGCTACAATGTACTCTTTCAGATGCTCAAGAGAGAGTTTTGTGACTTGGCAAAAAACAGTTGGAGGTGTACTACAATCTCATATCACTTTCACCAGGCCTTTGGCATTGTGGAAGGCTTAGTTAAGGACACCATTCAAATTTAAATGGAGTTATAAGATCCTCTGTCAATCACTCCCAACCTGGTGATTTCCAAAATTAAACAGAACTGCTACACCCATTTCCTAATGGCCGACCAGGAACCGCAACAATTTGACCATTGCTTTTGCACCAGCTGTTTCTCCTAGTATGCCCCCTTAAGAAATCTGAAGCCGTTACCCTGGTGATTAGCAAGCCAAAATTAAAATAAAGAGAATTGTAGGGAAACTAAAAGATATTCAAAAGAATACCAGTGGCCCTGTTACAGACTCACAATCCACAATGGTTGACAGTTCCCTTGTATTCTCAAATGTTCTGTATGACTGTAACAATAAATGTTATGTTTGGCAGAGAGTCATGTGGAAAAATATATGAAGTCCAACGAAACATGTATTAATGCAAAATGTTGATGAAATCCAATAAACTCTGTATCAAAAATATAGCAATAAATGAAAAATGTGATAAAAGGATATAGCAATAAATTAAGAGCGTGTGAAATATACATGTATTTTTCCATATGACGCTCTGGCGAATGTAATATTTAGTGGCTTATTACGAGTTCAGTCGTCCGACCGCCAAAGGACACCGCACGCGACAGCCAGGAGACCGCTGCACCTTTGGCCTTCCGACCGCCGTATTACGAGATTGATAAGAGGCTGGAGGTGTGGCAGCAGTGGTCTTACAGCGTTGGTCAATGTATTTCTCTATATATTGGTGCTTGTGTGTACATTCTGACTACATATGTGTCGAATGCACACATATGAGTGATATATGTAGAAAAATAACACATACCCATTGCCGGAGTCCGACCCATATATGGACAGTCTCAGTAATGGGTATATGGTACCAAAGCACTTACCTGTACTTCACTGCAGACGGGGTCATGTCCCTTTGGGTGAAGATGCTGCTGTGTGTGGCGGGGGGGGACTGAAGAAACGGATCCACATTGAAATCTGCTGCGAAGACCTGGAAAGCGTTGAGTATTCACCCCAAATCCTTTGTCTCCGCTGACCTTTAAGAGGCGGTCCGATTGCCGCGGTCAGCCAATCGTAATACGGACGGTGGTGTTACGCCTCTGTAACGCACTATGGAGGCTGCCTCCCGCTGTCCTGGCCTGACCCCGGCGGTCTGCTGACAGAGATGGCAGTTCGGCAACAGTCTTCGCAAAGCCAATGTGCTCAACTCATAATACAGCGGATGGACCACGGAGCTATTTAATGCACTTGGTAATTTGCAGTAAATACCACTGAGCCATTCTTCCTGTGCACTTATCGTTGAAGAGATGAATGCACAACCACGCAAGCCAGAAATCTAACCCATTCTTAATCAGTGCCAGAATGTTTTCTGTGCTGGGTGCACAAAAAACACACATTTTCATAGTTTGTGAGCGGTGCTGAATTTGGCAGTGTCATGAGCACTGAACTGGGAGCCGAGATTATAATTTTTTAGCTCCACATAATTTGTGAATTTCAGTGGTTTTTGGTATGAACCATAGGTTGTGTTGTTGATCTGAAATGACTAATCATTTTGCTTTATGCACCACTAAGCATGCCGACAATCTTTTTTGTGCCCCCATCACCTCCTCCTTGGATTCCCTCACTACTACCCAGCAAAAGTGGCCCTCATCTCTCCTTAGCCCCTCTCTCACATACATTTCACTTTTTTTAAAGTGCTATTAAAGGCTGGCTTTACTAATCCACTCAGCTAGCCACATAAAATAAAGATCTGTTCTTTGCAACAGGCATATTAGCTTGCTGCACTTCTTTATGGGAGTCAAAACTGCTAGTAGACTAGACAAAACTCTGATCTCTCTCTCGAGCAGGAACATTAATCACAAGATTTATTTTGACATTTTACTGGATGCACAAGGAACTCTGCAGCAGGTGCTTTTAAATTGTAAGTTATTGTTAAACACAGCGCCATCCAACCCCCCCGCCCCTCCCGTGGGTCAGCTTTTAGTACCTTTGCATCGGTTGCACCGCCCTAAAGCCGGCCCTGTTGCCATGCCTTTCATTGTATGCTACTTGGTGGATTTTTAGGTTTCGGCTACCGTCCCACTGCTAAGCAGTGGGCGGAGCCGAAATCTTTTGTTAGTAGTATAGGGGCCTGAACACGCCCCTCTTCTTCATTGGCTGGCCTCGTAAATGCTGGCCAGCCATTGGAGGAGAGGAGCGTCACTGAGTTCAGGGCCCGCCTTGACGCGATTCGGGGGCGTTTCTGGGTCTTTTTTAAGCCCCGCCCCTTTTTGCCTTGTGTCCCGGGCCGCGCTGTGATTGGCTGCCGGCCCGGGACACCCCGTGACGTCATTCCCCGGGCCGCGCTGTGATTGGCTGCCGGCCCGGGACCTGACGTCCTATATTCAATAAATTTGTGCTGCGAAGGCTTGTTATTTCTGTTTGTTTCCTCTTTGTAACGCATGTAATCCTAAGTCCTTATGTTTTTCAACTGGTTCTTACGTAAAGCGCTCTGACACCTTCGGGTAAAGTTCGCGCTATATAAAATCGCATAAATAAATAAAATAAACTTATACCCATCCCAAGATGGACGTGACATCAATACGTTTGCGCGCGCTTCATTCAAAGAGTGGGCATTTTCTCTTGCATGTTCATTTGAGTAGTCTGTCGTTTGTGTTAGTGACCTGCCCTGCACTTTGTCCCGTCTGACCCACCCATCTCAGGCAGTGTGAAGGAGCAACTCCTGGTACAACTACGCTCGGGAAGGCTGCGATACAGGTGAGTATAAGGAGGGCATAGGAGTAGGGGGGCGTGTGCTTTGCGTGCCGGAGGGGGCCACTCCTGCTTGTTATTGGTAACTATGCCAGGGCACCCTGATCTTGAAGTAAGTTACCCGCACACCTGAACTGTATCAACATAGGGCGATTCTTCCTGTTGCTGAGACGCTGCAGCTGAGGACCGTGCAAAGCCATTACTGCTCTTGTGTCTGTACCTCCTGAAGCTTCAGCACCTGACCTTGAAACACGTCAGTCACGCACATTTACTTTATTTGAGCGAAGGCAGTGTGATGACCAAACCGTATTATAAATTGCGTGTTGGTGCTTGGTAGCCGTAAACTCTCTGCTATGGATTCCTTCTCGCTGGCGTTCATATATTCACTGTAGGCCATTGAAGTTGTGTGGACAGACACTTTAAGCTGGTTCAGGACGTGCCTAAGATTTAATCATTCAAAACAAGGATGCTTCCTTAAGTATATCCTAATTTTTCATTTGTTCTCGGAAATACCTATAATCTGGGCGCATTCCGGTTAAGGTTTATCAGGCAGTTCTTAGAAGAAACATCATCAAATGCAGTCCCGATACTGCTGTGCAGTTAACCTTTTAGTTTAGTTGAAATTCAGACTGGGAAATGAATTCTTGCAGCTACCCCGGTTCAGTGCTTTGAAGAAAAGCTTGTCACAATGTGTCTTTATTGTATCACTTATTGCAACCACGTGCATTTAATATACAGCAGGAACGGGTATATTGTTTCACGTTGCATTTTTTTGTACTGGTTAGTGCTTTACTTGCATGTTAATACACCACATTTACCTTATCAGCTCAATAAACAATGTAAAATTATTCCGCCCCAGAATCTCGAGATTGCTTAGCCGGAAGTATTATGTTTTACACATGCTTGGCCTGGTGCCATGATAAGATGTGGTTTCTCTACTCACTCTTGTTGGAGCTTCCCTGCTAGCAATGGCCTAGGTCAGGCTTTAAGTGGGATGAAAAAAACTGGCGGTCTCTGAGGGGCGTGGCCAATATAATTAAGGGCGTGGCTTAAAATACTAAATTAGAAATCTCTACTTAGCGTTATGTGCCCCCGACTGGTATGTTGCTGATTCTGTCTTTGCATCCAGATCTATAACACAAGTAACATGCCACCTGCATCGAGCCAGGGCTACTGGCTTGATCAATGGTTGTTGCATAAGATGATTAAGCAGCAACAATGGCATTTTATATAAAAAGTTAAAATGCTTCAGTTCTGAAATGAGACTGAAATAACTGTAACAAGACCCTTTAAAGATATATGAAAGGTGGTATTGGTGCCAAGTTAAGATTTGTTTTCCCACCCCGAGGGTGAGGTTATAATGGAGAGCCCGAAAGTGACCCGCCTCAGCACCTGCTTCTTAGAACTGCCCGTGTTGAGCACCGGCAGGACTTGGCCCAATAAAAGCCCAGTCTAGGTGTCATGCTGTGACATGGTCCATCTGCTGGGGTGATGCATCAATTGGGTGTCCGCTGGCAGGGTGATCCTACGCCCCAGAGATGGTGCTGGGCAAAGATGTGAGCTGCCGGGCTCTTTAGAACAATTCCTTTTGGCCCTGTGACCGTATGATGCTGGATGTCAAACGGATGCCGGGCTCTGCGCCCCCACATACGAACTGCCCGAAAGTGCGAGCTGGGTGATGGTGATCTGTGTCATTGTTGGCTCAGCACAGGTGCGAGCTTCCTTCCGGATCCTCGCTTCTCTGCTCCGGGGCAGGGCGGGCGGTGTCGGCTCTTCCGTGGGGTGGTCCGAAGGCGCACGCTCTTCGGCTCCGATTTCGGTCCCTCTGCTCCTTGAGGGCAGCACCCTGTTCCCTGTGCGCGATACCGGTTTAAGGGCAGTGCCGAGATTCCGGTAAAACAGGCTTCCCTCAGTGTCGGGTGCGAGGAGAAACCCCTGCACGAACCGATGATTTATAACAATAGTTGGTTTATTGTTGTTGTTTTTTTTTTTTTATAATAGTGCACCTCAGACTTCTGCAGGTGGTGGTTTGAATACATTTTATGTGCATTTATTGCACAATTAAAGAACTCTTTGTCAGGAATTCTGCCAACGATAGGAGCGTTTTACATTGCAGGTAGGTGAGGTTTAAAATTTAAAATGGGGCACAGTTGCAGAGTTTTGGAAACGAAGACCTATATTTGGCTGTCTCTATCTTAATATTTCTCGATACCGCGAGTGCTTGTCATAAGGTGCTCCTTTGGCCTGACTCACAGATTGCATTTTGAAATCCATTGCTTTGATCCAGATTGCGTTATCGGCGGCGTCTACACAGTCGTCCTGTAAAAGGTCACCTGTGGACTCCAAGGCCTTGGATGGCTCGTGCTCTCCTGTTGTGAGCTTGACGTCACGTGCACGTCTGTTGCAATGGGTGCTTGGCACCGTCTCTGTTCTCCATGTACTTGCATGGTTTGACTACCTATTGGCGGAAAGCTGCGCACAACTAGAGGCAGGCGATTGAGGGTTAAAACACGTGGCGATTCTTGGTACCACGCTACCTAGATTTGGTTTACCTAAATAAATATATAATTTTTTTTGAGGCACCACTAGAGAAGCTGTGTTTTATTTTTTCCTTCTAGCTATTTTTATTTTTTAATTGTACCCGCATTCTCTCCTCTGGGTGGTTGAATGGTGTGATGTTGCGTCTCTCTTTCCTTGGTCACAAAAAAAGGCTGCACAGAATCAAGTTGATTCCATTGTTGCATCAGCTTCTGGGAGGCCGGCGGCTGTGGGAGCTCCCCTCCTGGGTGAGTGGGGCAAGGGTACAATGCTCAGATGCTGCACAGGGCTCCTCCACGAGCGTCTCTGCCTTAGCTCGGGCGGCACTTCCCCCTGTGCCGGAAAGTGCCTGCCGGGTGACCTGCAGCAGTGACAGGCCGGCACATTGGCCAGCAAGAGGGGCGCTCTCCTTCCCACGAGGTGCCGGGGGCTCCCGGTGCTGTGGTCTGGCTGCTTCCCACTAAGTGCCCCGCGTGTAGCCGGCAGATGGCTAGCAGGCTCTTGAAATAAATCCAAAATGTATCAAAATTAGTGCCCAGAAGAACGGGAAAATGTAATGCTTGCTAAAATCAGGGCTAATCAGTGAATATTTCTGTCGGCCGTTTCACCTCGCGGACTTCCTGCCTTGAGGGACACCGTGCAGCCAAATGCTCGGAAAACAATAGGGAATCTAAAGGGTGGGGGGCTGGAGTGGGTGCAGAGTGCACAGGCGTAGCTTTCATTGACTCTCACACAACTCAGTTTTATGTTCTTCAAGAACATCCAGCTCCCCTTCCAAGTGCCAAGAAACGTGTTGCCATGTTCCACAGGTGGAAACTTCGCCCAGTAAGTGATCGGCGTGGGGAAGGCAGGGGGCGGGGGTGTGGGTTTGAAGTTGCTGCGAGCTGGGAGGGAACCTCTGCACTCGCAAGAATCAGCATACACAGGAGGAGGGCGGGGGGCAGAGCCGGGGGTTGCACGGACCCTGAAAAGTCTTCGCCAGTAGCAGTCTCCAGGACAAAAGGGGGAAGGGACCGAGGCAGACATACCGAGTGACTTGCCTCCTTATGGGACTGGGGCCTGTGACATGTTGGGTGGGTGTGTGTGGCTCTGGGTGGGTGTGTGTGGCTCTGGGTGGGTGTGTGTGGCTCTGGGTGGGTGGGTGTGGCTCTGGGTGGGTGTGTGTGTGGCTCTGGGTGGGTGTGTGTGTGGCTCTGGGTGTGTGTGGCTCTGTGTGTGTGTGTGTGTGGCTCTGTGTGTGTGTGTGTGGCTCTGTGTGTGTGTGGGGGGGGGGCTCTGTTGGTGTGTGTGGGTCTGTGTGTGTGGGTCTGTGTGTTTTTGTATGGCATTTGACAGAGATTAAACTATTGGCATTGTAAATGACAATTCCATTTATTTATCTGTTTTCAAAACCAACACATAAATACAAACTTTGTCATTTACAATGCCAATAGCTCAAACTTTTCAGAAGGCGAAACCTTTGCATTGTAAATGCTTGTTTTTTTAAGTTAGAAAATGTGTCTTTAACACAACTAAGATGAATATGTTTACACAATCTAACAACCTTATTAGCAGTTGTTTCAAGATCTGTACTAGCGCAGGTTGCCAAAACACGCACATTTCACATGAAGTAATTCTCAACAAGCACAGGCAAAGCAAATAGGTATGGCTTTTTTTGTTTTTAGCTTTAGTGGTTGGTAACAATTGGGTGACTCTGTCTTTTGCCCCCCCCCCGCTCTGACTGAAAGGGAATCCCAGGACTGAGCAATTACTTAGACTACAGCAACATGGAAGCTGTGAGTAGGGATTTCAGTCCCCTTAAAATATCTGAGAGCATAATTTTGCTGAGCAGTCTGGCCATCACAATTTAGGCGTGGAAATGTAAATGTAAGTATTTAAATGTGCGCCTGTTTAAGCAGAAGACCTAACAATGAAGCTTGCTTATATCAACAGACCCACAACACCATGCCCACATGCAGAAAACAACAGCAGCAAACAGATGCCTGCTGCAAATGCAGCTTCTGCACTCACTGCCTAAGCATTCACAATAGACACATGCCCCCTTTATGTGCATCAGGACCCCATGGGCAAAGGATATGTGGCTTCACATTTGTGAATCAGGGCATTTGTGTATGTATGTGAGTCTGGTATTTGCGCAAAATGGCTATTTCTTCTTTCCAGGCTGGAAGGACCACTATTCTGCATGAATGAATGGTCATACACACGTGCCACTAATTGGTGAACCCGCTCGCCTTCATTACCAGTGGCCAGCTCTTTTCCTGTTCCTGTGCATACTGCTGTTTGCACAGAAATCGGAATTACGAATTTTGCAGTACTCACGATATGCCTGGCAATTTTTCACACGTAAATTTAGGCAGGTGAAACCTGCCGAAATTTGACCAGCTGCAAATGCCCGGTAAATACCGGTACATTCAGATTTCGGTGGAAAACTCACCAAAATCAGAATTTTATGCACCATTTTAAAGGGCACAACTTGTAATAGTCGATCCCTGTGGTATCCGATTTTAAAAGGGCCTGGTGATGAGGGCCTCTATGTTTATCACTACAATCACAATTTTCTCAATGTAATGTACACTTTCTATTGGAGATTTGCAAGGTGTTTGACCAATGCCCACAGCGGTCACATACTCGAATTTCCGCTTATTAGAGCTTTGCCCCAAAGCATCTAAAGTATTCTTACAACTGAAATCTGAAAAAAAGTATAATCATTTACATGTTTGTTTTACAGTCTTGGTTTTCACTGAATAGCCAAAATGCAGGAGATTAAACCATTGTTTAAAACTTTAAAGATAACAATCTGATTGTGATAGAATTTTAGAAGATGAGGAAAGAAAAAGTTGGAATTTAAAAAAAACAACGTGATTTTAAAAATAACAATCTGATTGTGATAGCATTTTAGAAGACGAGGAAAGAAAAAGTTGGCATTTAAAAAAAACAACGTGATTTAAAAATATTGAAGATGCGGCTTCATTCCGAATAAATGGCCTTTGACAGTCATGCTCTGAAACTCTCAGCAGGCACCAGCCTTCCCCTTGATGTCTGACTGTAGATGTATTCTCTTTGTGCTGATAAAGGCAACAGAGACCTCAGACCTGACGCTTGGCCATGCTGAGCATCTGCCACTGCGACTCGATCATAGTTATGAAAACAAACGAGAAGGGAACAGTTTCGCTTTTTGACTTTGTGATGTTTGTTGCTGCCAGTGTCTTCCAGCATCAACTTACAAGTGTTCACATGAAAATCAATTTGAAAACAATTTCATGTTGTCACAATTTTATTCTGTGTGGATTTAATCAAGAAAAAGAGAGATGATAATGAGAAAGAATATATTTGTCAGAAGTTAATTCCTACTAAAAATAAAGTAGCCCTATATTGCCTTTCTTCCAACTCAATTCAGTTGAACTGAGTTATTTATTTTGATTATGACAAAAGGATTATATTTTAACTTTATACATATATTTCTCCCAGCGCAATAAAGGGAATATTCACAAGGACTTATCTACGATTTATCTCCACCTTAACGCATCAAAAGTGGAGATAGATTTAACACCCCTTTCACAAGCTGGTGCAAACTGCAGAACGCCAGTATTCCCGCGATAACTGCCCCAAAATTTATCTCCACGGTGGCCACCACCAACTAACCCTAATGAGATGCAGAGTAGGCTTTCCCGTGCAAAAACACATGAAAAAACCACAACACCACTTACACAACGAACTGCCAGATCCTCGTTGCGAGTCGAAACCACGCGATAAGCTGCAGTAGCAGCAGGTTTTTATCACCTGCCTCCTGCAGGTGTAAAACCGGACGACTACCTGCAGTACGCAACGGAGCCCCATACACAACCACATCCAAAGAACAAACAATGCAATGGAGCTACTCATCATGCAGCTTGGAGCACCAACAGTGCCACAACACCCACCGCCACCACACCCAGGACCCTGACCCCCCCCCTCCCGGACCACCACAGAGGCAACGCAGAGTAAGACAGCAGGCCTACCAAAAACACACCAGTCTCACAGACCTAACGCCAGAGGAAGTCATTGGCCACTACAGGCTGAAAAGGACAACCATCATCTGCATCATGACCCACATCGCTCACAGGTTGACGGTCCCAACACAGTGGAGAACCAACATCCCTCCGCAGACAAAGCTGCTGGCTGTGCTGCACCTGTTGGCCTCTAGTACCTTCCAACCAACAACTGCCAGAGTGGGAGGGGTCTCACGGCCAACCCTATCAAAGTTCATCACACCTGTTCTGGATGCCATCCTCAGCTTCACGCCCCAGTACCTTCACTTCCCCCACACTGCGCAGTAACAGCAGGAGACCAAGCAAGGCTTCTACACCATAGCTGGATTCCCGGCCATGTTGGGGGCAATAGACTGCACACATATACCCCTTGTGCCCCCTGCGGATACTGCACACCACTACCACAACAGAAAGGACACGCATTCCATCAATGTGCAAGCAATAATGGGCCACTGGGGAATGTTCACCAATGTCGTCCCAAACTACCCCGGCAGTGTACACGATTCCTACATCTTTCAACAGTCCATCATCAACCAGTGCTTCTAGGATGGCACATATGGAACTGGACTCCTTGTTGGTAAGTACCAAAGCAACACACCACACACCTCAAAGCCACCATCACACAACACACAACTGTGGGAATGAACACATGACCAAACCACATACATGTCAATCAACATGCCCACCTACCAGACACAACAACACTATTCCATGGTGATCCTAGGCTACCCCAGCACACAATACAGCTATATCATTGCACCACAGCCACACAACAGCTGAACGTGTGTAGATGCGGAATGCAGCCATGTGCGAAGGATGCAAGTGACCCGTGAATGCGAATGTACACAACGATAAGTGTGGCGTGGATGTGCCTGACAGACATGGGAATGAAAACCACAGATATGTCCATGCAGACCACAACTGCTGGTGACTGGAGAGGAGTGAACAGTGGATGCAACCATGTCACCCCAGGCTGAGGAACCGGAATCGATTTTCGGTTATACAGTATCTATAATCGATATCTCAGAATTAGCATGATGTATCTAAATGTTTTACTATACGCACGCAAACATTAGCATAAATCCATATTGCAGTATGTTACATTTCTAGCTTGCACCACTTTCCGTCTTTTACACTTACTTGACTCTACCGACGCCATTTTGTGGCCTCGCTCGGAGCATTACATTAACAGACCCCGTTCATTCCTTGCACCAAAGTCGTTCTCCTGAGAAATAACCCAACTGTTGCAGAATGCTGTTTCAGCTCGTTAGGCCTGTCAAGGTTGTAGGTAACAGGAGAAGGCCTGATAAGCACATTCCAGCAGGGGTGCGGGGCGGACTGTCTCGGAGCTGGCAGAGGGGAGTCACCCGTTCGACCTTGCTAATCTAGGATGAGCTAAACCAAGAGCGCTTTGTGTGCCATATATGGATTTTCCTCTCTGTACCAACCTGTACCAACTTGTACTTTTCCATGTTGGGCTATGATTCTGCAAATGCAACTGTACATATATGAGATGTCCTGACAGTGTGCCAGCAGTCTTCTTGGCGGACCTCGTGGGGTTAGGTCGCAAGGAGCTCCTCTGGAAGAGTTTGTTTGTTATAATAAATGCTTGGACCTTCTACACTGCCAACCTACTGATTATTGGTAATGGGAAAGGGATTGGTTGTGAATATAACTATAATTGGGAGGTAGTACATAATTTTCAGTACTTCAGTTGGCGACTCCGCCGGGACTCCACGTTGGGGTCGTCCCTCTGTAGTTCAGACAACGACCGGGACGTTAAAAGGGGTCCTCTCGATCGGGGGGTTGCAGAATAGACCAACGAGAATTCTGGGTTTGCTCCGGTCTCCCAAACCCGAGAACCTCAGCTGTTAGTGGCCCCACGCCAGAGTCCTTCGGGCGTGACCTGAGAACCAGCCACGTTGGCCTTATCAGGAGTTGGCAGTGAAGAATGTGCAATCAGACCTGTGTGCACCAGGTGAGTGTCTTGTCTCGTTTTATGTTGGATAACGTTTGTTGGTGATTTTGAACTTGGCACTTGGCATTTGGTGACTTATGGTCACGGAGAAACTCTGAATAAGGGGGTCTGACGGGGCAACGTTGGAATTGCACGTGCAGATGCCTCTGATTTGATTTGTGTGAAAATACTGGAGATAGAGACTATACGCCTGTTGTGGGAACTGCGGTTCTCACTCGGCCGGATTGTTCTCGGGAACGCCGACAGTTGAGATTGGGTCGCACTCGAACAGATCTGGAGCGGTGCTTGAAAAAGCGGGCTTAGCCAGCATAGTTCGGGAGGTGAACCATGAATACTGCCGGATGGCCTGTAGGTTGGTCTGTGGTTTAAAACCTGTGTAGCTATCTCCAGGCAGTCTAAGGGCAAGACTGTTGACAGAAGATGTTCTTTGCAGCTTTGGATATTTGGATAAAGGGTTCTCCATAGGTGGGAGTCGACGGGCTCCACCTTTTGTTTGCAAAATATTGGGATTTCTTTTGTTTTTTGTCGTTTATGAAAACTCTGTGTTTTGTTTTATGTCCAACTGAAAGTTTGATTTACAAACGTGAATGCGACTTTGAATGAAACATGGCCATGCGTATGAGAGAGTTGCGATTGATGAAGTTTAGTTCTGTTTTTATTGAACAATAATCCTTGATTTTTTTTCAGCTCGAAAACAACTAAGATAGGGATATGCCGTGCCTTAGTAAATTATGTTTCGGCTGCATACACCGAGAGAGCGTGAGGTTAGATGAAAGTCAGCCGGCCCCTCCGGAAGGCACGCCTAGTCATGATATGTATTGCAAGCACGGTATTGGCCCTCTTCTTTTTAATTCCTTATGGCACAAATATACAAAGGATAATGTAGAACTACAGTGGCCAAAAACTGGATCTTTTGATGAGAAAAAGATTCAGTATTTACAAGAACGTCTCTTTGTTAAACGCAGCCGGCAGGCCATGTTTGACACTCTCAACAAACGGCAGAAAGAGGCAAAGAGAAGACGTATCCGGTCAGAGAAACTCCTCAAGATACAGCAAGGGCAAACTATAACACAGAAAGCTATTGCGCATGATAAGAATAGGACAGAAAAGAATATTGAGAATGAGGATAGACGATTTAGGCTGCAAGTGGATAAGAGCTATGTAACGCGAAGTGAAGCTGAAGATGAGATAGAGGATCTGTTAGACAAAAGACCTCCCCCGCCATATGCCCCGCAGTGCATATATCCCGTGGTCCCTGTTCAAACAGCGGCAGCACCGCAAGCATCCGCACCAGAGGAACGGGGCTCTGTCACTCCTAGACGTGATGCCAGCCCTCCACCCCCCTCTTCAGGGGACCTGGCCACTCTTGTCCCTGATTCCAGGCAGACTCTAACATCCCCTAGCGTGCAATTGAGCATCCCGAGTCCCGCATGGGCGTCTCAATCAGCCAGCACTACACCCGGCACATCGGAACAGACTCCGAGAGGAGCATCCGGAGGGTTGGATGGTAAACAACTATTCACTAGATCATCTGTGGCATATGGTGAGAAGGAAGTGTTAGCAGATCAGGCTATCAGATGGATAAGGAGTGACGTGTATACTGTGACTGACATATGGAGTACAGTGAAAGATTTAGAACCAGTTGTGAGAAGTTGGCCCGATATGCAACGTTCGCTATTCTAGCGACCGCTATGTATCGTTCCAATGACCCTTATGGTGTTTGGTTGTAAGTCAACCTATAGACCAGCTATCCTAGTAGCGTGGATACGAGCAGTCTAAGGCTAAAGACTCGAGAGGGCGCGTTAAGCCAGCTGTTTATCACACATGTACCCCTTGAACACCCAGTGAAAGGACACCACACAAGTGTTATGAAAAATAAACAGTATATTTATTAAGAATCACAACAGCCCTGTACTCTTTATGAGGACAGGGTACTAAGCACAAACCAAATCTCTTTAGCAAATACTTCAAGTGCACAGTTTAAAGACAAGTGTCCAAGGACACGGAAAGGTTTAAGGCAAGTCGGAAGCGAGGGACTCGGGACCCTAGAGTAAGGAGGCTATGCAGGCACCGAAATGCCGAGTTACCTAGCCACGAGGGCTGCGGCTGCACAAGTCTTACAGGTGTCGGGGTCTTCGCTGACGAGCCAGGAGCCGGAAGAAAAGGAGTTGCTGGCCGGCGACCAGTGGTGTATAGTTCGTAGAGATTGATGAAACCTGAAAGCAGAGGGGACCAAGTTCGTACTACTAGCCAGTAGTCAGAGGGTACCAGGAAGGCACCAGTTGGCCGTCACCTCGACCAGGTGAGTGGGCGACGCTAGGCTCTGCAGTCTCACGGACCAGGAGGCGTTGTCGGCGACCACGGTGGAGGTGCGAGCTGTCCCACGACGGATGTCGCTGTCGGCGTCTTGGGTGGACCAGGAGGGTCCGGGGTGCTCCTCAAAAGATGGAAGCAGGGGCCAGTCTGGAGCAACCAGACCGGCAGTGTTGATTCTTGGTCGTCGTCACAGAAGGGCACAAGCCAGCGGCAAGTGACCAGACAACGTGCTGAGCAGCGAGCAGAAGGGCCCCACGCAGATCGTGGAGATGCTGGGAGACTGCACTTCGGTGCTGGAGCGGCTCAGGTTCGGGGCTTCTCGGACCCCAGAGCACTCACCAGAGAGTTACCTCGATGGTCGTGCTGGTTTTTAAGAGCGTGCAGGTTCTGATGATGGCCGGTCCCTCGAGGTCTCGTCGCACCCACAGATCACAGCTGAGCTGATGACGTGGGTAGAGGTCAGAGGTGCCAGGGAAGCCGGTTTCTCGTCGAGCTGGGCCGTCGGATTCCTTGAGGAAGGACTTGCAGCAAACCGCAGAGTTCTTAGATGGTGCCCGCTGATGCAGGGTGACTACTCCTTAGTCACAAGGGAGAAATCTTAAGAAGAGTCTTGAAGTCCTTTCGTAGAAAGTATTCTTGATTCAAAGATGATCTAATTTGGAAGGGTCCCCGCTCCGGCCTTTATCCTAAAGAAAGGGGTGGGTACATGACTAGGTCCTGCCCTAAGGGTGGGACCAGGAAGGGGGGTAGTTACACCCCTCTCCCCTGCCGGACTTTCCCCAGGCCAGGGCTGTCGCCCCTGGAACTGGTTCTAACCGGCAGATGCGTAGTGAGCACCGGGGTGCCACTCCGCAGTCACCTTCTCGCAAAAGCCCTACCTACCCAGAATACACAAACCTTGTCTGGGACGGTGCGAACACCGCCCTCGACAGGAAACCCTTTGTCCAAGTGCTCCTCGCTGGAAGGACTCCCAGCAGCAGGAGGTCAGACTTGTGTCTGTGGTGGCAGCATCCATTTTGTGGAGCTGAGGCTTTCGTTAACTTTAACCGGGGTTCACAGTTACGTACATGTCGTGTCCCTCTAGAAGGGCGGAATGCTAACCTCGTCGCCAGAGTTGGTGAGAGGGCAGCATCCCGATTCGTATGACACCTTACTCGACATGTCTTGATAACGCGACACCGAAGTTACCGATATGGTACGCGTTATCATGGAACAGCCATTGGGTCTTGATTCCGCAAGCTGCAACCGGGCTCGGCTCGGGCCAGAGCTTAGTTCACACGAGCCCATGCACTCTGCCTTCAGGATTGTCAAGGCCTGCCATAGGAGTGACTGATAGGAACTCGAGTGTCCATTGGAGGGTTAGATATAGGGCTACTATATCTAAAGCAAAGGGTGATTACACGACTTTGCCCCAGCTGTCATGCAGCCAGTTGTGTCAAATTTAGGAGGCCAGCCAGGGGTGGCATAATACATGCTGCAGCCCCTGGCGGCCCTGGGTACACCTACGCCCTGGGTTACAGGGTCTGATAAGGTGGCCCAGTACCAATTGGTAAATGCACCTAGGGTACATCTCGTAATTTAGAAAGAGAACAGCCAGGCTGTGGGTCTGATTGGCAGGCCCACAGCCAGAGAAAGTCGTAAACCAGTGAAACAAAAGCGAAAAATCTGGGTGATCATAGGATTGCAGACCCTACTCTCCTACATGACCCCCCCCCAAACGTCGGAACAACTAACTAACCTTGACCAGGTAAGTCTTCTTGTTCTAAGTGGAAATATCTGGAGAGCCCATCGGCATTGCCATGATCAGTACCAGGTCTATGTTCCACTGTGAAGTCCATCCCCTGTAGGGAAATGGACCACCTAAGCAGTTTGGGGTTTTCACCCTTCATCTGATTTAGCCACAAGAGGGGCTTATGGTCGGTCTGAATCTTGAAGTGAGTGCCAAACAAGTATGGCCTCAGCTTCTTCAGGGCCCAAACCACAGCAAAGGCCTCCCTCTCAATAGCTGACCAATTCTTCTCTCTAGGGGTCAGCCGTCTGCTTATAAAAGCAATGGGCTGGTCTTGACCATCAAAATTCAGTTGAGAAAGAACAGCTCCCACACCCAACTCAGAAGCATCTGTTTGGACAATGAATGGTTTGGAGTAGTCCGGACTCTTGAGGATAGGTGCCGTGCACATGGCCTGCTTTAGGTCATCGAATGCTTTTTGACAGCTCGCTGTCCACTGAACTTTTTTGGCATTTTCTTACTTGTCAGTTCGTTTAATGGTGTCACGATGGAACCATAGTTCCTGACAAACTTCCTGTAGTAACCAGTCAGGCCCAAGAAAGCTCGAACCTGAGTCTGGGTGGTTGGAGGAGCCCAGTCCCTGATTGACTGTATCTTGCTCTCCAGTGGCTGAACCTGACCTCCACCGACAAGGTGGCCCAGGTATACAACCTGTGTCTGCCCTATCTGGCACTTGGTGGCCTTGATAGTGAGACCTGCTGCTTGCAGTGCCTCTAACGTCTTCCGCAGGTGGACCAGGTGATCCTCCCAGGTGGAGCTAAAGACAGCAATATCGTCAAGATATGCCGCACAGAAGTCATCCAGCCCAGTAAGGACATGATTCACCAACCGTTGGAAGGTGGCAGGTGCATTTTTCAGACCAAAGGGCATCACCACGAACTGATAATGCCCACCAGGGGTTGAAAATGCTGTCTTAGGCTTGGCGTCCTCAGCTAACCTGATTTGCCAATACCCAGCTGTCAGGTCAAACGTACTTAAGTAGTTGGCCGAAGCCAATCTATCGATAAGCTCGTCTGCCCTTGGTATTGGGTGGGCGTCAGTCTTAGTGACTGCATTGAGACCCCTGTAGTCTACGCAAAACCTCATCTCTCTCTTACCACCCTGGGTGTGAGGTTTCGGCACTAGAACTACGGGACTAGCCCAAGGGCTATCCGAGGGTTCAATGACTCCCAGCTCCAACATTTTCTGCACTTCACTTTTGATGCAGTCTCTGACGTGATCAGGCTGCCTGTAGATTTTACTCTTTACGGGCAAGCTGTCACCAGTGTCGACCTCATGGGTGCACCAATCGGTCTGACTGGGTGTCAGAGAAAACAGATGTCGGAACGACTGAAGAACCTGTTTACAGTCGCTCTGTTGATGTTCGGAGAGGCTGCCGCAAAAGACAACACCATCTACCGAGCCATCGTCAGGATTCTGAGAGAGCAGGTCGGGGAGAGGGTCACTCTCCTCCTCCTGTCCCTCATCTAGGGCCATGAGCAAACTCATGTCCTTCCTGTCGACATATGCTTTTAGCCTGTTGACATGAAGCACCCTGTGGGGGCTCCGGGGAGTTCCCAGGTCGACCAGGTAGGTGACCTCTCCCTTTTTCTCCAGGATGGTGTGGGGCCCGGACCATTTGTCCTTGAGTGCTGCTGGGGCCACTGGCTCCAACACCCACACCTTCTGTCCGGGCTGGTAAACAGTCAAGACAGCCTTTTGGTCATGCCAAGCTTTTTGGAGTTCTTGGCTGGCCTTAAGGTTTTCGGATGCCTTTTCCATGTATTCAGCCATCCGCGAGCGGAGACCGAGCACATAGTCCACTATGTTGGTTGCCGGCTTTTTGAGAGGTCTCTCCCATCCTTCCTTCACCAAACACAGGGGTCCTCTTACAGGATGCCCGTACAAAAGTTCAAAAGGGCTGTAGCCAACCCCCTTTTGTGGGACTTCTCTGTAGGCGAACAAGAGGCAGGGGATCAGGACGTCCCATCTACGCCGAAGCTTTTCCGGTAGTCCATGAATCATCCCTTTTAGGGTCCTGTTGAATCTCTCAACAAGCCCATTGCATTGTGGATGATAGGGTGTAGTGAATTTGTAGTTGACACCACATTCCTTCCACATAGCAGTTAAGTAGCTCGACATAAAGTTTGCACCTCTGTCAGAGACGACCTCCTTAGGAAAGCCCACCCTGGAGAACACTCCAACTAGGGCTCTTGCCACAACAGGTGCTGTAGTGGTCCTAAGGGGAATAGCTTCAGGATACCTGGTGGCATGATCCACTACCACCAGTATAAACTTGTGCCCTGATGCTGTCGGTGGTTCCATGGGACCGACGATGTCGATCCCCACCCGTTCAAAGGGCACCCCCACCACAGGCATTGGTATAAGGGGGGCCTTTGTCGTGCCACCTGACTTACCACTGGCTTGGCAAGTGACACAGGAGCGGCAAAACTCCTTGGTATCTTCGTTCATGTGAGGCCAGTGAAAGTGCGAGACAAGCCTGTCCCACGTTTTCGTCTGGCCTAAGTGACCTGCTAAGGGAATCTCGTGGGCCAAGGTAAGTAGGAAACCACGCTGAGACAAGGGGACGACCAGCCTCCTGGTCATGCCAGGCTTGGGGTCTCTTGACTCAGTGTACAGGAGTCCATCTTCCCAGTATACCTTGTGGGTACCTGTGGCGTTCCCAGCAGCCTCAGCAGCAGCCTGCTGTCTGAGGGGTTCAAGAGAAGGGCAGTCTAACTGGTCCTTCCCCAGGTCTTCCCTTGAGGGTCCCCCTGAGCCCAAGAATTCAACTTGATCAAGTTCGAACTCTCTCGGCTCAGTTTCCCTCAATTCCTGTAGGTCAGCCTCCTCTGAGACTTGATCCTCGACCTGGGGCAAGGGGGAAGGCGCAGCCTTAACCCTACTGCTCTTTTTCTTGGGAGGTGTCTGGTCCGTTGTTCCAGGATCCAGCACCTGTTCAGTGGGGCATTTCCTGACCTGTGACCTAGTCACAGCGAACACATGTGCTGGCAAACCTAACATTTCCATGTGAGTCCGGTGCTCCACTTCTGACCATTGTGACGACTCCAAATCATTGCCCAACAAACAATCCACTGGGAGGTCTGGACTAACTACAACCTTCTTTTGGCCAGTTACCCCTCCCCAGGAGAAAGCTACAATTGCCATACTGTGATTGGTAGTGACATTGCTTGCATTGGTCACCAGGAATTCTGTACCTGGCATGATCTGTCCAGGGTCCACAAAGTTAGGCGTCACCATGGTGACGCTGGCACAAGTGTCCCTATAGGCCTGAGCCATCTTTCCATTTATAAAAGGCGTCTGTCTGTATTTGCCCAAAGTATTGGGGCTTACGTCAGGGGACACGTCCACGTCCCCCGTACTGACAAGGACAGCCTGAGTGAGTGTGCCAACTAAGTTGTCACGCCCCTCAGAACCCAGGGTTAACCCTACTAAACCCTTGGGAGGCGCACTACCACTGCTGACTGTACTAGGGGGCACAGGTGCCTTAGGGGCTGCAGTGGCAGGAGTCTGCCCTCCTCCTTTCTTGGTGCACTCACTAAACCAGTGAGATTTACTCTTACAGTACTGGCACCATCGTTTGGATTGGCCTTCTTTCTTCTTTTGGGGAGCCTGACCCCCACCCTCTTTGGGTTGTTGGGGACCTGTCGAAGACTTCTGGTCATTTTGTTCCCCCTTAGAATCTTTACCCTTCTGGTCTGCTTTCTTCTGACCACCTTGATTCTGGCCCTGGTTCTGTTTAACTCTCGTACGAACCCATTTGTCTGCCTTCTGCCCCAATTCTTGAGGAGAGGTCAGATCCGAGTCGACAAGATGCTGATGCAACAACTGGTTCTGACAATTGTTTAAAATTTGTTCTCTCATCATCAAATTATACAATCCTTTGTAATCAGTAACCTTACTGCCCAGCAACCAGCCCTCAAAAGCCTTAGTGGCACAATCGACAAAATCAGACCAATCTTGAGACTGCGTTTTCTGGGTATCCCTGAACAGCACCCTGTACTGCTCAGTGGTTAGGCCGAACCCTTCAACGAGTGTATTCTTCAAGACTTGGTAATTGTTAGCGTCCTCTACCCTTGTGGTGAGGAGCTTGTCTCTTCCTTTACCTTCAAAGGAGAGCCACAAGATAGCTGCCCACTGACTCTGGGGAACGCCTTGCACAGTGCAGGCCCTCTCCAAAGCAGTAATCCATTTGTGGATGTCGTCCCCTTGTTTAAAGGGGGGCACTATCTTCCCAAGGTGCTTCGTATCGAAACTCTTTTCCCTATTACTAGGTACATTGCTGCCACCAGTGGGGACTGTCCCACTTAACTGTTGCTCTCTAGCGAAAGCAAGCTTTTCCTTGGCCAGGGCAAGTTCTTCCCTTTCGATCCTTAGATTAGCTGCCCTTTCTTTCGCTTCGTACACTCTCCTCTGAGGGGACGTCATCCCTCTTTGAGAAGAGTTGTGAGAGCCATTGGTTCGAAGGGATCTGTTAGAGCCTCTTGATAGAGACCTAACTCGTCCATTCCCAATGTTAAGCGCACCTGACAGTAGCGCCGGGGGTCCCCCAGTACCACTATCATGTCTGCTTAAGTTGGACCGTGTCAGTCTGCCGACTTCTACCTGTCCCTTATCTGCCTCGTCCCCAGAGAGATCCTCATCCTCATCCTCCTCCACATCCCCGTTCTCGGTTGCGAGGTGAATGAGGTCAGGATCGTCCCGGGTTCCCTCGAGGGGAGGCATGTCTCCTTCTGGATTAGAAGGGCTAAGAAGCTTCTCAGCCTTCCTGGCATCATAAGTCTCTAGGAGACCAATCAGAAAGGAGGTGGTGGGGTTAGCCCCTTGCTTAATTTTCCTAGAGGTACATACTTGTCGTAACTCATGGAAGTTAAGCGCAGTATATCTTGACGGGATGACCTGTGGAGGGTCAACTGACACCAGGGGAGACTCGATGTTTCCTCCTGTGACCGACATACTGCTTCTAGTGTGGTGTAAGTGATGCACCTACCTACACTATGTGTTTACCTACTTTTCCCTTGCTAAGAGTTGTAGCCAAGGTGTGCTAAGCCTTGAGGAGCTACAACAGCTGGTTCAGTAGAACTCAGAGTATTCTAAGCTTTAGTTATATGTACTAACAGTACTTGTGCGATCTTTCAACAAGATATTCTTAGGATACGTGTGGTAAAACAACAGCAAGCTCAAATCCCAACCGCTGCTCACCAATGTGAGAAGTTGGCCCGATATGCAACGTTCGCTATTCTAGCGACCGCTATGTATCGTTCCAACGACCCTTATGGTGTTTGGTTGTAAGTCAACCTATAGACCAGCTATCCTAGTAGCGTGGATACGAGCAGTCTAAGGCTAAAGACTCGAGAGGGCGCGTTAAGCCAGCTGTTTACCACACATGTACCCCTTGAACACCCAGTGAAAGGACACCACACAAGTGTTATGAAAAATAAACAGTATATTTATTAAGAATCACAACAGCCCTGTACTCTTTATGAGGACAGGGTACTAAGCACAAACCAAATCTCTTTAGCAAATACTTCAAGTGCACAGTTTAAAGACAAGTGTCCGAGGACACGGAAAGGTTTAAGGCAAGTCGGAAGCGAGGGACTCGGGACCCTAGAGTAAGGAGGCTATGCAGGCACCGAAATGCCGAGTTACCTAGCCACGAGGGCTGCGGCTGCACAAGTCTTACAGGCGTCGGGGTCTTCGCTGACGAGCCAGGAGCCGGAAGAAAAGGAGTTGCTGGCCGGCGACCAGTGGTGTATAGTTCGTAGAGATTGATGAAACCTGAAAGCAGAGGGGACCAAGTTCGTACTACTAGCCAGTAGTCAGAGGGTACCAGGAAGGCACCAGTTGGCCGTCACCTCGACCAGGTGAGTGGGCGACGCTAGGCTCTGCAGTCTCACGGACCAGGAGGCGTTGTCGGCGACCACGGTGGAGGTGCGAGCTGTCCCACGACGGATGTCGCTGTCGGCGTCTTGGGTGGACCAGGAGGGTCCGGGGTGCTCCTCAAAAGATGGAAGCAGGGGCCAGTCTGGAGCAACCAGACCGGCAGTGTTGATTCTTGGTCGTCGTCACAGAAGGGCACAAGCCAGCGGCAAGTGACCAGACAACGTGCTGAGCAGCGAGCAGAAGGGCCCCACGCAGATCGTGGAGATGCTGGGAGACTGCACTTCGGTGCTGGAGCGGCTCAGGTTCGGGGCTTCTCGGACCCCAGAGCACTCACCAGAGAGTTACCTCGATGGTCGTGCTGGTTTTTAAGAGCGTGCAGGTTCTGATGATGGCCGGTCCCTCGAGGTCTCGTCGCACCCACAGATCACAGCTGAGCTGATGACGTGGGTAGAGGTCAGAGGTGCCAGGGAAGCCGGTTTCTCGTCGAGCTGGGCCGTCGGATTCCTTGAGGAAGGACTTGCAGCAAACCGCAGAGTTCTTAGATGGTGCCCGCTGATGCAGGGTGACTACTCCTTAGTCACAAGGGAGAAATCTTAAGAAGAGTCTTGAAGTCCTTTCGTAGAAAGTATTCTTGATTCAAAGATGATCTAATTTGGAAGGGTCCCCGCTCCGGCCTTTATCCTAAAGAAAGGGGTGGGTACATGACTAGGTCCTGCCCTAAGGGTGGGACCAGGAAGGGGGGTAGTTACACCCCTCTCCCCTGCCGGACTTTCCCCAGGCCAGGGCTGTCGCCCCTGGAACTGGTTCTAACCGGCAGATGCGTAGTGAGCACCGGGGTGCCACTCCGCAGTCACCTTCTCGCAAAAGCCCTACCTACCCAGAATACACAAACCTTGTCTGGGACGGTGCGAACACCGCCCTCGACAGGAAACCCTTTGTCCAAGTGCTCCTCGCTGGAAGGACTCCCAGCAGCAGGAGGTCAGACTTGTGTCTGTGGTGGCAGCATCCATTTTGTGGAGCTGAGGCTTTCGTTAACTTTAACCGGGGTTCACAGTTACGTACATGTCGTGTCCCTCTAGAAGGGCGGAATGCTAACCTCGTCGCCAGAGTTGGTGAGAGGGCAGCATCCCGATTCGTATGACACCTTACTCGACATGTCTTGATAACGCGACACCGAAGTTACCGATATGGTACGCGTTATCATGGAACAGCCATTGGGTCTTGATTCCGCAAGCTGCAACCGGGCTCGGCTCGGGCCAGAGCTTAGTTCACACGAGCCCATGCACTCTGCCTTCAGGATTGTCAAGGCCTGCCATAGGAGTGACTGATAGGAACTCGAGTGTCCATTGGAGGGTTAGATATAGGGCTACTATATCTAAAGCAAAGGGTGATTACACGACTTTGCCCCAGCTGTCATGCAGCCAGTTGTGTCAAATTTAGGAGGCCAGCCAGGGGTGGCATAATACATGCTGCAGCCCCTGGCGGCCCTGGGTACACCTACGCCCTGGGTTACAGGGTCTGATAAGGTGGCCCAGTACCAATTGGTAAATGCACCTAGGGTACATCTCGTAATTTAGAAAGAGAACAGCCAGGCTGTGGGTCTGATTGGCAGGCCCACAGCCAGAGAAAGTCGTAAACCAGTGAAACAAAAGCGAAAAATCTGGGTGATCATAGGATTGCAGACCCTACTCTCCTACACCAGTGATGCAGCAACATGTGATATTCCAGATGTCCAATTCCCTCATTTGGTCTTGGGAGGTCAGTTTCGATAACGGGAGTGCTCCTCAGATACTGTACGATATTCGAGACTGGACCCATAGATTTAATCCGACCCCAGAGGAAGTATACAAAAACGCAGTCACCCTGGTCCAGTATCGAAGCAGATTGTTCTTAAAGAGCCCTCAGTGGACTTCACAGCATCCCATGCGAGAGGTCCATCCCATTTATCATCCCGAAGTTCCCGAACTACGCGATGATAACCAACAGATCACCCGGGCACGAATAGACGCTCGGTTTCAGGAGCAATGGGTATACACTCCATGGAAAAGAAGTGAGGTCCTTGCTCTGAAATCCCAACTGCCGACCCCCGAAAGAATCCTACCGCCTACTACAAGGAACTGACCGAAGCTGCGGCCTCTGCCGTAATGACATTAGCAGACGTTGAGCTATTCTTTGGGTTACTTGTGCCTGTTGATATATGGCGGCAGGTGCACGACTCTGATCACGCTGAGCTAGGGGGGACAAGGGATGAGTTAAGAGGGTGGGACCGGGATCGCAAACCGGGAGACAAACCAAAAACTGAAATAACGTCTTTGCCAGCAAAAATTATAGCCTTTATGCATACTCTGATACCGCCAAGAAAGGTTGACTGGGATAAACTGACTGCTTGCCGACAGAAAAAGGTTTGAGAGTGTGTCCGACTTCTTCACTAGGTTCGAAGAAGTTTTCATTGATTTTAGCGGACAGGATTTGGCAACAGAAGGTGGAACTAGATTGTTCGTGAACAGATTTGTTACGAACCTGGCTCCAGAAATTTCCGCACGGTTACAGGCGGCAGAAAGTACCTGGACTACTTCTACCCCTTCTGTAATTCTAAGCATGGCCCATTACTATGAGCATAGGGAGAACGAGAGTAAAGAGAAGGTGAGAAGAAGGCCATAGATCTTAAAACACGCGTATTGCTGCAGAAGGTAGTCCGGGGACAAGGAGGGGGGAGAGGAGTCAGAGAAACTACGTCCAGAGGGGCGGGTGCAGGCCGAGGCACGGGCGGGCTCCCGACTGTGGGTTTAAACCAGTGTTCCTATTGTAGAGAGGAGGGGCATTGGAAAGCACAGTGTCCGTGGTTGCTTGCCCAGAACGGAGCAGTCTGAGGGCGAGGACGAGGTGGCCCGATCGAAGTGATATGCGCAGAGAAGAAGGATCAGGCAAGTCAGAGCAAAATCGTTTCGATAACCACCAAGGCAAGCAGTACTGTCATGATGAATACAAATACGAAGATCAGGATGCATACATACCAGCATAGGACAACCAGGGACAGAGTAGGGGCCAAGTGTCGATCCCGGTCAATCAAAAGGGGCCTTATGTAAAAGGGGAAGTGATGGGGACTTCTGAGAATTTCCTAATTGACACGTGAGCAATGAATAGTTCTGTTGCTCGATCATTGGTTCCAGGGGCGGCTCTGTCCGGGCAAAATAATGTTTCAGTGGGGTTCTCGGGAGTCCCAGTTGTCAGTCCCATCTCCAAACCTCTCCCCTTCTCGATCGGTCCCGCCACTATTGACACTCCTCTTTTGCTGACCTCACATAGCTGGGCCTGGATATGTTAAAGAAACTTAATGCGACGATACATTGCTCTGCTGACGGGGTTTATTTAACAATACAGCCTTACGCGAACAACACGAAACAATGTTTTGCTAAAAATGAACCCCTTCCCCCAGAGTTTGATGGCATTCCAGCAACGCTTTGGGCGACAGGGGATGCTGACAGGGGATGCTGACGTGGGTAAGTTGGATATTCCCCCTGTTCACATTACGCTGAAACAAGGTGCGAAAATGCCGTGCATCCCACAGTACAAAATAGCACCTGCGGGAGAACGGGCTTTGCTGTCGATTATCCAAGACCTAATCGACAAAGGGGTGGTGGAAGAAACGGCTGCTAATATTTGCAATAGCCCGATTCTCCCGATTTTGAAAAGGAATTCTGATTCTGGTGAACAGGGCCATGGCGCTGCTTACCGTTTTGTGATTGACCTTAGAGCTGTTAATAAAATTGTGATACCGCAGTATCCCGTGGTGACAGACATCACCACGATACTCACGATGATTCTGCCGACTGCCCAATACTTTTCGGTCATAGACCTGAAAAATGCCTTCTTCAGCATCCCTATCCATCCTGATAGCAGACAGATTTTCGGATTCTCGTTATCTGGACGAAGCTTCTGCTTCTGTCGCGCACCTCAAGGCTATACTGAAAGTCCGAGTATATATAGCCAAGCCCTTAAGGCTTTACTAGACGATCTGGACTTGCCAGAGGGCAATGTCCTTTTGCAGTATGTGGATGACTTACTCATTGCCTCGGATACGGAAGAAGGCTGCAAAACAGCCACTGTTAAATTGTTGCACCACTTGGCTGCTAAAAGGAACAAGGTATCACTGTCTAAATTCCAATACTGTCGACAGGAGGTGACCTACCTTGGTCATCTACTATCGAAGGAGGGTAGACGACTAACACCTGAACGTATTACTACTATTTCTAAAATGTCTGCTCCTTGCACGCAACGTGAAGTTCACGCTTTTCTTGGCATTACCTCTTACTGTCGTCAATGGATACCTAATTTTTCCCTTCTTGCTAAACCTCTGTTGCATCTGACTACTAAGGATGTGCATGAACCCCTCCCCTGGACGGATGAATGTCAGCACTCTTTTGACTCTTTAAAAATTGCTTTATGTTCTGCTCCTGTCTTGGGCACTCCTGACTACCGTAAACCTTTTGTACTATATGTGCATGAGGTCGACAGTTGCTCACTTTCGGTGTTAACGCAGGACTTTGGTGGTAAGCAAAGACCTTGCCCTTATCTGTCAGCCACACTGGATAATGTCACCAGAGCACTTCCTAGCTGTCTGAGGGCCACAGCAGCTGTTGCAGTGGCGATCCGGCAGTTGGAAGGACTCGTTCTAAATTCCAATCTGACAGTGATGGTGCCGCATGCTGTGGACACATTACTAAACAAAACAAAAACACAGCATCTTACAAGTGCAGGCCTCACTGGATATGAACTGACATTGTTTGCACCACATATCACGATCACTCGATGTGCAACACTAAATCCTGCCACATTGTTACCACTCCCTCCGAGTGAACTTACCGATTACACACATGATTGCATTTACGGCACTGAAGAAGAAACTAAGGGCAGGATTGACCTTACTGACACTCCTTTAGCTGACCCTCAGGGAGAGTTATTTGTGGATGGGTCTTGTTTTAAACTAACAGATGGAACAACAACAGCTGCATATGCAATTACGACTCTGAAGACAGTAGTCGAAACATTCTGAGTACCTCACCGGTCAGCCCGGGCTGCTGAACTTATGGCCTTACTGCGAGCCTGTGAGTTGAGTGAGGGACTCGAAGTCAACATTTACACAGACAGCCAATATGCCTTCGGCGTGGCCCATAGCTTTGGGCGGCTGTGGAGGGAGCGGGGTTTTCTTACTTCCCATGGCCAGAAAATACAGAACGGTCCCCTGGTTTTGCGGCTGCTAGATGCCCTCACCTTGCCCTAGAAATTAGCCATCATCAATTGCAGTGCGCACAAAGCAATAGTGGATGAGGTGGGGGAGGGAAATGCTTTCGCAGATCAGGTGGCCAAACAGACAGCACAGTCCCCAATGTCAACCATGTTCATAAACTCCTCCGCGAGATGGGTGGAGGAATCTGAATTGTTTGATAACACTATGGAGAGTGTGAGAGTACTACAGAAGGAAGCTACACCTGTAGAATTAGAGAGATGGGAAAAGGAGGTAGGAAGACTGGATGTAAATAATTGTTGGGTTGATCTGACAGAAAAGCAAAGATGGCTACTGCCCAATGCACTAGTACAGGCCGTTGTGACTATGGCGCACGGCCCTGCACACATAGGAGCAAAAGGTATCTGCGGGCTCCTGGACCCAGTTTGGAACAACCCTAATATCCAAAGGACGGCTGTCCGGTTGGTCCAATATGTTTGCAACACAATCCGGGGAAGGGAGAAAGTGTCCTGAGTGGGAATTTTGCACCCCCAACACTGCCTTTTGAGGTGCTCCAAATGGATTACATTCATATGGAGTGTGTCAACAACTTGACATACGTCCTGGTGGTGGTTTGTGCTTTTAGCAAATGGGTTGAGGCCTACCCCACTAAAGAAAATACTGCCATGGCCACAGCAAAGGCCCTTCTCAAAGAGTTTGTGCCCCGCTTTGGTTTGCCCCGCTTGATCTGGTCGGACAATGGGGGGCACTTCCATGGGGCCCTCGTCAAGCATATCTGTGAGGGCCTACAGATTAAGCAAAAGTTCCATGCTGCCCGGCATCTGCAGTCAGCGGGGCTTGTGGAAAAGTACAATGGTATTCTTAAGCTCAAGATGGCCAAAATACAGGAAAGCACAGGGTTGAAATGGCCTGACACCTTGCCCCTAGCCCTCATGTCACTGCGTGTTACCCCACACTCCCGATCTGGCCTTTCCCCATATGAAATTATCTTTGGCAGGCCCGCGAACGTATGGGGGGTACCCAGGCCACGATCCTTTTTAGTGATGAGAACAATCATAACATTTGATATATATTCTTAACTCCACGAACACGACTCAATCTATGGTTTCAATGACATGGATGATGCTCGCCCACCGCCGACGACATTCCCCTTCGGGAGCCTGTACCTACTGATCCCTGTCCCCAGTCCGCCTTCCATCCCCCTTCTTCCTGGCAATCTTATTGCCAACGGTGCAATTTAAGGACCAAGGAATTGTAGATAGCACTTAGCGAGTAAAAAAGAAGTATTTTTTACAAGCATTATCCAGGACAGGCTCAATGTTCCTTGTATATAAATGACCCACACTGTTTTTTCTGATCTTCTTGATCATTCACTTGAGCACACACTTTATCTTTCTCTGTGCACGTTCTTTCTCCTTTTTAGAAAAAATGTACTTTGCCTTATGATCTGTGTAAATATATGTATATAGAGACATTGATTCTCATCTGTCAATACATGATATATTAAATTAGTTATCCAGTTGAACCCCCCTTTTTTTGGGTTTTATTTGTTTACTGGTACCTATTGTAAATGATTTTTGAGGCGGTGGGCGAGCATCATCCATGTCATTGAAACCATAGATTGAGTTGTGTTCGTGGAGTTAAGAATATATATCAAATGTTATGATTGTTCTCATTAGCGAAAGTATGTCAAGGACCATTTGTTGTCTATACTGCTGAATAGGATAATCAGAGGAGGGACGAGGAAAACGTGTCCATTTTATTTCCCCAAACAATATCAGCGTTAATCAAGTGGAAAAATGGACACTTGTAACAGATCCAGACCATTGGTTGGAAAAACTATGGTACCCTCAAAAAACCCAATGTGAATAGGTGTAGCGGTATATATCGTTCCTCCGCCCCTACATTGTGGTTAGTTGGCAGTTATCATTGGGTACCATAGGTAGTGTAGGTGCCTGCCTCAACCAGAGGCTCCTCTGGTCTGGATTGCAGTGGCCAGAGAGAAAAATATTGTGCAAAAGGAAAATCAAAAAGGATAAAAATAAGATCAGCACTTTAGGAAATTTAATGAAATAGTGTGGATCTTATGTTAAAACCAATGGGTACTTGTCCTGGATCGAATTATGGGATCCAGAAGTAATCAATTTACAAGAGTGTCGACATGTTTCAGCCCCCTCTGGCTCAAAGGAGTCTACGGGGCTTTCGTCAGGACAAAAATGACAAACAAACACAAAAGTTCTACTCACACTTAATATGTGGAGTTCAAAGGAAAACGGCGAGGGTCAAATTAAACCACTCGAGTTTTGAGAGCCTGTAAAAGACAATATAAACAGACATGTTGTGCAAAGCAATGAAACATTCGTATCATGTAGCTTAAATGAGAGCGGCACACTAGTAAGCATTAGTCTTAACTAGCAACACAGAGCTTAATCTAAGCTGAGCGAGTCAAATATCATTTCTAAACATCAGGAGCATTCCCTGGTAGAGTAGAGGAAAGAGGGGAGAGTGGAGAGCGGTTGCATATGCTGTAAAGATGTATGTTACAGCGCCAATCAATGCTATGTTGTGTCGAGGTCTGTGTGATGGAATATACCCATCGTGCGTATTTAAGAGTCTATCACCACTTAAAACTCAAGGGGGACAAATTCAACGAGAAAGTTAGCGTAGTTGAAAAGAGACGCTCTGTTTGAGAAAGCGGTGTTTGCTGACTCTGATGCGATAAAGTAGCGCGCTCAAGCAAGCGTTCTTGGAGAGGCACTTACCCCCTAATGTGGAGATTCTAGCTTGCATCGGGAAGGTTCAGAGCTGTAGGGAACAGGTAAGAATGTTTCAGAGATCTCTTACCTACTCGGAGGAGGAATTGAGAATACCGAGCGAGGTGCGCGTGGCGCCATTACCAGCGTGTCTGCTTTCTTACGCCGCTTGTGCTGGCTCTGCCCCCGGACGTCAGAACAGCGTCCGGGGGAGGGATTAAGACTCCGTTTTTTTCAACAAACTTTATTGAGTAGTTGTGAGAAAAGTCTGTTTGATAGGGTCTGACATGTGAGTGTACACTAACGTAATATGCAGACCTCTAATCTGAGGAAGGTAAAGCAAATACTCAATACGGGGTCTTGTTAATG
This sequence comes from Lissotriton vulgaris, assembly GCF_964263255.1. Classification (NCBI taxonomy): domain Eukaryota; kingdom Metazoa; phylum Chordata; class Amphibia; order Caudata; family Salamandridae; genus Lissotriton; species Lissotriton vulgaris. Next base: position 484,800,795 of record NC_141696.1, read on the forward strand.
AACTGCAAATTGGTGCCAAGGGACATTATCATTCATCCCGGTGATGTTGGTCTTCAACCGGTCCACCCACCGTTGCTCTTTTTCGTACAGGATTCTTTCTGTGTTGTGGGTTTTTTTAGATAACATTTCGATGACAGTCCATCTTATGTCGTCACATGAATGTCCTTTCTCTAGAAAGTGGGCACACAGTTTTGTGGTGTTTTTCTTCAGGCGAATATTACTGCGGTGTTCCCCTATTCTGATTTTGATTTTACGGCACGTCATGCCTATGTAAAGTTTTTTACATGGACACATAACCAAGTAGATGACACAAGAAGAGTTGCAGTTAGTATGTTGTTTTTGAGTCCAGTTTATTGTTTCTGATAATTGAAGCTGTTTTGTATGTGTGGTAAATTGACAGACTGTACAGCTACCGCATGGATAGTGCCCACTCACCGGGGCCATAGCGGCGTTCCTGATGATCTTTTGACTGGCCAAAACCACGTTTCGCCAACAGAAGAGCCAACAATTTACGAGACACGTTGGTCCATACACAACCACGTGTAACACGCAGTCAAGATCCCATCAGGAACGCCGCTATGGCCCCGGTGAGTGGGCACTATCCATGCGGTAGCTGTACAGTCTGTCAATTTACCACACATACAAAACAGCTTCAATTATCAGAAACAATAAACTGGACTCAAAAACAACATACTAACTGCAACTCTTCTTGTGTCATCTACTTGGTTATGTGTCCATGTAAAAAACTTTACATAGGCATGACGTGCCGTAAAATCAAAATCAGAATAGGGGAACACCGCAGTAATATTCGCCTGAAGAAAAACACCACAAAACTGTGTGCCCACTTTCTAGAGAAAGGACATTCATGTGACGACATAAGATGGACTGTCATCGAAATGCTATCTGAAAAAACCCACAACACAGAAAGAATCCTGTACGAAAAAGAGCAACGGTGGGTGGACCGGTTGAAGACCAACATCACCGGGATGAATGATAATGTCCCTTGGCACCAATTTGCAGTTCATTAACAAGACCCCGTATTGAGTATTTGCTTTACCTTCCTCAGATTAGAGGTCTGCATATTACGTTAGTGTACACTCACATGTCAGACCCTATCAAACAGACTTTTCTCACAACTACTCAATAAAGTTTGTTGAAAAAAACGGAGTCTTAATCCCTCCTCCGGACGCTGTTCTGACGTCCGGGGGCAGAGCCAGCACAAGCGGCGTAAGAAAGCAGACACGCTGGTAATGGCGCCACGCGCACCTCGCTCGGTATTCTCAATTCCTCCTCCGAGTAGGTAAGAGATCTCTGAAACATTCTTACCTGTTCCCTACAGCTCTGAACCTTCCCGATGCAAGCTAGAATCTCCACATTAGGGGGTAAGTGCCTCTCCAAGAACGCTTGCTTGAGCGCGCTACTTTATCGCATCAGAGTCAGCAAACACCGCTTTCTCAAACAGAGCGTCTCTTTTCAACTACGCTAACTTTCTCGTTGAATTTGTCCCCCTTGAGTTTTAAGTGGTGATAGACTCTTAAATACGCACGATGGGTATATTCCATCACACAGACCTCGACACAACATAGCATTGATTGGCGCTGTAACATACATCTTTACAGCATATGCAACCGCTCTCCACTCTCCCCTCTTTCCTCTACTCTACCAGGGAATGCTCCTGATGTTTAGAAATGATATTTGACTCGCTCAGCTTAGATTAAGCTCTGTGTTGCTAGTTAAGACTAATGCTTACTAGTGTGCCGCTCTCATTTAAGCTACATGATACGAATGTTTCATTGCTTTGCACAACATGTCTGTTTATATTGTCTTTTACAGGCTCTCAAAACTCGAGTGGTTTAATTTGACCCTCGCCGTTTTCCTTTGAACTCCACATATTAAGTGTGAGTAGAACTTTTGTGTTTGTTTGTCATTTTTGTCCTGACGAAAGCCCCGTAGACTCCTTTGAGCCAGAGGGGGCTGAAACATGTCGACACTCTTGTAAATTGATTACTTCTGGATCCCATAATTCGATCCAGGACAAGTACCCATTGGTTTTAACATAAGATCCACACTATTTCATTAAATTTCCTAAAGTGCTGATCTTATTTTTATCCTTTTTGATTTTCCTTTTGCACAATATTTTTCTCTCTGGCCACTGCAATCCAGACCAGAGGAGCCTCTGGTTGAGGCAGGCACCTACACTACCTATGGTACCCAATGATAACTGCCAACTAACCACAATGTAGGGGCGGAGGAACGATATATACCGCTACACCTATTCACATTGGGTTTTTTGAGGGTACCATAGTTTTTCCAACCAATGGTCTATACTGCTGAATACCCAGGTCCTTTGACTATATTGGGTCTACCCCTGTTTTATAACAGTCACGATCCTTTTCAGACATTGAATATCCTATGTTGATTGATTACCTATATGCTTTGACTAAAGATCTTCGTTCTATTCATCAGCAGGTAGCCTCCGTACTGCAGCCCATGCCAGAGGGTCCTGGACACCGACTGCAACCCGGCCAGTGGGTTCTGGTCAAGAAGTTTGAACGTGACACCAGTTTGGCTCCAAGGTGGTCCGAGCCACGGCAGATTCTGTTCGCCACCCGGACGGCGGTTAAAGTGGATGGGAGAAAACATTGGATTCATGTCTCCCATCTGAAGAGGCTGCCGCTTCCACTTCCCTATGATCAGCAACGCCCAGGGGGAATTCTGACGCAGGAAACTGAGAGAGCTGCTGCATTCGTACCCTTCTCTGACGCCTGTGAGATCGAACCAAGGCTAGAGGAGGGAGTGGCGAGATCAGATGACTTGGTCTCTGCTGAATCTGCAATTGCTTTGAATCCTGTTCTCAGTACCCCGGCAAGCGAAATTTCTCATGTTCGAAAGGTACCTGGTGTACTATTCTCTGATCAGGAAGTTCCGGGTCATGTGCGATACAACCTGCGGCCAAGGAAAAGAAAAAACGGTGCCTCAGACCCCAACACTAGGAGATAAGGAAGACTCGATTGAATAGACAGGGTTTGCTAGTTTGTTGGTCTGAGGTGCTGAGCAAGACACTGGACTGAACACGTTGAGAGCAGGAACTTTGATCACTGTGCTCTGTTCAGACAGAAGACCAGCTATTGTCGACGGCCAGGTTGCACGGCAGAATAAAGTTTGACCTCCACTCTTTTGTTTGCTTGAGATGAACGATAGGAGTCTACCTGTGAGGCTCTGACGGACACAGGGAGAAGAACCCTCTGGCAGGACGGACTCTAGGCCCGAGCTTATTTTTTTTGGACTTTTAGCTAGGAATGTACCCTTTTGGCCGTATCGTTTTAGAAGAAGAATTTCCAATTGCACCACGACACGTGCCATTCTATGAGCCTATGTTTTCCACATGGACCACAAAAGTCAAAGTAGCATTTGTAGTGGTTATAGCTGTTATAATTGTTGTGTTTATGGGCTTGTTTGTGTACTTGGAACATCGATATCCTTTGCAGAATTTTCTACCGACCACTGCTGCCCCATCTGAGCATTTGCTGTATACTTTAGCACCCCACAAAGAACGACATTGCCAGACTTATGCTAAAAATGTATTTGTTGAAATGCTTCATCAGACACACAGTGTTACCAACACTACGGATTGCTGGGTTTGTGGGCTCCTGCCATCCGCAGTGCATTAACATGACCTGTTCCTCTCGTTACCTTTGTCCTATCTAGGAAGCTGCGAGGCCTGGTTCAAACTGTTTTCCGCCATATACCGTCACTGGGGCGATAATCGTAGAGATTATGATATAAATGAACCCAATATGGTTTTAGCATATATTGATAAGCATGGGGGTTTTGACCAAAAGGGAAATGGGGGACGGGGGTCAATAGACCCACAGGCATGTATGAACAGGTATATGATGGCTAGGAACGATACTTGGTTGCAGGAAGAACTACATGATTTTAGCCATTTCAATGCTTCTCAATATTTCCAGATTTTTGTTGAACGAAATGTTACCAGAGACCGTATTGTACCCATTCCTATTTTGAATGTTTTGTCAGCATTTTGTGTGCAAGGAATAGGCCGTGTACACGTTGGAGACAGTATCTAAAATTATACCTATCGTATGAAGAAACGCATCAGCCCCCCATTAATTACGCCACCCAATGTGTATTTCGTCTGTGGATAGAATGCATATACCTGGTTACCACGTAATTGGGCTGGGCACTGTTATTTGTCCTTCCTATACCCACCTGTGTACATAGCACCATTTGATTATCACAAGACACACCAGCTGCACCCTGTACGGCCACACCCTGTAAGCACAGCTCCCACAGCGCTACCCAATAGACAACGAAGGCAACTTGACATGACCGAAGTCGATCAAACTGACACCTCTTTGCAGCAATTCACAGATTTTAGCAAGGGTTTAGTGCCATTCTGGGGACCCATCTTCAATAGCAGAGAGATAAGGAGATTGTCCAGGATTGTGGAAAATGTCATTAACATAACTACTGACATCCTGACCAACCTAACTGTTGAGCTTCAGGCGACCAGGCTTGTTGCGTTACAAAACCGTATGGTTTTGGACGTTATCTTGGCTGATCGAGGCGGAGCATGCCGCGTGATCGGCAGCTCTTGCTGCGTATACATTCCAGACTCCGCCCCCTCTGTTCATCTAGCCATTCAAAAACTACACCGCATTGCCTCTGAAATGCATTCTGATAATGGGTCTTGGTCACTATCGGGTTGGTTCTGGGGGCTCCTGTCCACCTGGGGATGGAAGTTGTTATTGATTTTGGGCGGGGCAGCGGGTATTATCTTCACCTGCTGCATCCTGATACAATGTGGCCCGGTCTGTTGCTCCTATTGTGCCTCCCGGGTCACTACACTTTGTTTACCTACCCCAGTCCCTGCGAAACTTCAGATGCTGCAAACAGAGATTCATGAATTGATGGCCATTAACGAGGAGATCTTTAAAGACTAAACTGCCTGATTTTGTATTTAGCTACACCACGCTAAAAGGAGGGTTTGAGGAACCGGAATCAATTTTCGGTTATACAGTATCTTTAATCGATATCTCAGAATTAGCATGATGTATCTAAATGTTTTAGCATACGCACGCAAACATTAGCATAAATCCATATTGCAGTATGTTAGATTTCTAGCTTGCCCCACTTTCCGTCTATTACACTTACTTGACTCGACCGACGCCATTTTGTGGCCTCGCTCGGAGCCTTACATTAACAGACCCCGTTCATTCCTTGCACCAAAGTCGTTCTCCTGAGAAATAACCCAACTGTTGCAGAATTGCTGTTTCAGCTCGTTAGGCCCGTCAAGGTTGCAGGTAGCAGGAGAAGGCCTGATAAGCACATTCCAGGAGGGGTGCGGGGCGGACTGTCTCGGAGCTGGCAGAGGGGAGTCACCCGTTCGACCGTGCTAATCTAGGATGAGCTAAACCAAGAGAGCTTTGTGTGCCATATATGGCTTTTCCTCTCTGTACCAACCTGTACCAACTTGTACTTTTCCATGTTGGGCTATGATTCTGCAAATGCAACTGTATATATGTGATGTCCTGACAGTGTGCCAGCAGTCTTCTTGGCGGACCTCGTGGGGTTAGGTCCCAAGGAGCTCCTCTGGCAGAGTTTGTTTGTTATAATAAATGCTTGGACCTTCTACACTGCCAACCGACTGATTATTGGTAATGGGAAAGGGATTGGTTGTGAATATAACTATAATTGGGAGGTAGTACATCATTTTAGGTACTTCAGTGCGTGGCTCAGATTGCGGAAATGTCGTTCCCTGTGTCCCGCCCTGTGTGCGTGAGCTTAGTGGGTTGGCCCTGAATACGCCAGGGCTGTGCAGGGGTGTGGAAAAAAACCCTGTGGCGCAAAGTGTTGTTCTCTCCCGGAAAGGCACTGACAGGGTGGCGCCTCGCGGTCCGCCTTGAAGCCGACGCCGTGAACAGCGCGGTCTGCGACCCTGTGCACCTGCTGCACTCCAGGACGCTGGCCCACATTACTCCTTTCTCATTGACAGACTGCACTGGTGTCCTCTTTGTCCCAGTAGGTCCCACATGTGGAACTGTGTCCTGAGTCCTGAATGGCAGTGACCCCAAGTCTGCGGCAGTGGCCACAGCAACAGACTCCCTTCGATCAGTGAGGCATAATTCTATGTTGCAGGCCTGCGACACATGGTGCCACTAACCCTGTTCAATGCAAGCCGGCGACACGTGGTGCCACTAACCCTGTTCAATGCAAGCCGGCAACACGTGGTGCCAATAACTCTGTTCAACGCAAGCCGGAGACACGTGGTGCCACTAGCCCTGTGCACCGTGAGTGACAGTCAGCCTCCGGCAGAACATCATTGGTGTCTGAGCCTGTGGCCTGGGGGTTGTCATCAGCAACGGCCCTTGTTGTTCTGACATTGCATTTCTGAGAGCCTAATGACTGCTGAAGTTTTGCTAGCACCAGCTACTCCCTGAAGGCTGGCTTACACTCTGTCAGAGTCCACTTTCTTACCAACTTTTCCTCTCGAAGACTTGCACAGGAACAGAAGATGCTAGCTTTCTGACTCCCTCTTCCAACCAATCAGAATCAGAATATATCTTGACTCTAACTGATTAGATAGAGGGAAGGGGAAAATTGGATAAAATAACGAAATAAATAAAACAGAGAAGAGACTGGTCCTGATCCTCTGGAGTTCCGTGGAATCTTCAATCAGCTTGCAAATCAGCTTCTCAAAGAACCCTAGGAATACTAAACACATACAAGATAATAAATCACTGTACCTGAGCTACTCTGGTCTTCCTATTACTGTTTCTAAGAACACCTACCCAGGAATCAGTAACGACCTGCCGCTCTTCTATACTGAAGTGTAGCTTGGTGAATGATCTGCCTAATCTGGATTTTCAGATGACAGCTCTTCCTCCTACTTCTGCAAATGACATTAGGGTTATTACTTTCTGCTCACTGCTCTGTGTTTGCTCTATATAATGCTGCTTGTTTTCCCCACCTACCAGTGTTGTCTAAAATGTTGTCCTTATATTGTTTTCTTCTTGTACAGAGACCTTCTCCTGAATAGATGAATTAACTTCATTCAACTCTCCAGGTAAGTTTCCTATTCTTCTGCTTGTAAATTCTTTCACAGTACTCAAACAACCTCTCTAACACTGTCCCTATTCTTTTCTAGATAACGTGAAGTCTTTTGTCTTGCACTGGTTAAAAGGACGAAATTCAGCACTGGTGAGTTTGATTCACTCAGTTAATGTTCATTAATCTTTCCATGCATTGATAAAGTTGAAATACAATATTTACACAGTCTCATGAACTTGCACTGAATACAGGAAACATTCCACTTAGCTCTATGTTTCTCCGCTACTTTGAATGAGTCTCTCTCCTTCAGCTTCCGTGAATAAATGACAGGAATTCTCTGCTTGGAAAGATTCTTCTCTGACACGCTGTTCAAAAGGCTCCGGTTTCTTTTCTGAAAACACGAACTCTGCTTGAACACTCTGTATACTCTGGACTGCGTGAACCCAAGGTCAAGGCAATGAATGTTGAAAAAACTCTTCACTGGCTAAAATCGTTTCTTAGCTTATTTTCCGAAGACACACTCTAACGCGACCACTGTGACTGGATTCCTCGGTGAAGTGCGCAGTTCCAAAGGAACGCGCGCTGCACCTGGACTCTCGATCTCGTGCTGGGAAGGCTAGACTGCTAACCTAGCATTCCGCGCATTCCACAGCTCGGACCAAGTGAAGTCTCGGCTGGCGCGCCATTTTCTTGTCTTTAAGCACATTGAATCTGCATTAGGCTTGCTGAAAGGAGGGATCCTGACAGTACCCCCCACCAAGGAGGGTCCTCCCGGTCTAGGTTTGGTAGGATTTCTTTGGTGAAAGAGGCACACCAACCTAGGAGCATGAACATCCGACTTCAACTCCCAAGACCTTTCCTCTGGCCCATAGCCTTTCCAGTCCACTAGATAGTACAGTCTTCCTCTTACTCGTTTTGAATCCACAATTTCCTTGACCTCAAATTCTAATCCAGTTTCTAACTGAATGGGAGGTGGAATTCCTTCTTTCCGCAACCCCTCAACTGATTTCTTTAATAAGGAGACATGGAAAACTGGATGAATTTTTAGTTTTGTGGGCAAAGTTAGTTTAAAGGTTACTGGATTGATCTGTTCTGCAATAGGATATGGTCCTATGAATCTAGGCTGAAACTTTCTACTGCCTTTTAATCGAAGATTCTTAGTATTTAACCAAACCTCATCACCTACTTTTAAATCTGGGGTATCTCTTCTCTTTTTGTCAGCATACTTCTTGTACCTGCTTTTTGCCTGCTCTAAATTCTTGGATGCCTCTTCATGTATCTGCTGTAAGTGAGTTACTAAATCCTGAACTGCCGGGACAGAGATGTGAACATCTTGCACTGTGGAATTCGGGTGTTTGCCATAATTCAAATAGAATGGTGAATAACCCGTGGACACATTCTTTGCGTTATTATAGGCAAATTCTGCAGTCCATAAATAGTCCAACCATTCCCCACCCTGCTTCAACGTGAATAACCGTAAATACTGCTCCACTTCCTGGTTCACTCGTTCTGTTTGTCCATCAGTCTCTGGGTGGAAACTGGTGGAAAAACGTGTCTCAACCCCAAGTCTCTTCATAAAGGCCTTCCAGAAATGAGACACAAATTGCGTCCCTCGGTCCGATATCATGACCTCAGGAATTCCATGTAATCTCACCACCTGAGCAGTAAATTGAGCTGCTAACTGCCTAGCAGTTGGAGTTCCTTTCAATGCTACAAAATGTGCCATTTTGGTGTATGTATCCACTACCACTAAGATGGTGTTAAACCCTTGACAAGTGGGAAGATCAGTTATCAAATCTAGAGTGACTGTGTGCCAGGGGGAAGGAGGGTTAGGCAAAGGTTGTAATAAACCCTTAGGTGCTTGCCATTCTGATTTTCCCTGCGCACAAATCTCACATGTCTTTACATATTGCTCAATGTCCTTATTCATGTGTGGCCACCAATACTTTCTTTTAACTAAGTCCACAGTCTTCAATTCTCCCTTGTGACCTGCCAACAGATGATCATGGCATTCATTCATCGCTTGTCTCTGTAGTGTAGAAGTGGGTAAGTATAAGGCTTCAGTCTGATAAGGTAAACCATCAATGACTTCTCTCCCATCTCCTTGCTGCACCCACTCCAGCATTTTCACAGGCGACACGACCTGGAGAATTTGTTCCTTAACACTCAAAGAATCTACTGCGCCGATGATTTTTGAATTGGGAATGATTGCTTGTGTCTTAATTTCCTCTTTTCCTTCTCCTGTACCCATTTGGGACAAGGCATCCGCCTTTCCATTCTGAGCTCCAGGTCTGTAGGTAATGACAAAGTCGTAGTCGGCGAAATACAATGACCAGCGAAGTTGCCGAGGCGTCAAGGTCCTGGCTGATTTTAAAAATTTCAAATTACGATGGTCGGTGTAAACTGTAACTACATGATGAGCTCCCATTAAGTAGTGTCTCCACTCCTTGAAGGCGTCTTTTATAGCTAATAGTTCCTTCTCGGTTATTGTATAGTTGATTTCTGCTGGAGTCAATTTCCGTGAACGATAGGCCACGGGGTGTAGTTGACCAGTTTCCTTGTTCCTTTGAGAAAGTACACCTCCTACAGCCAGATCGGAAGCGTCCGTTTCAACATAGAAGGGCTCAGATGGGTCTGCATGAAGAAGGATCGGAGCTGAAGTAAATTCATCCTTTAAGGCCTTGAACGCTAATTCTGCTTCCTCTGACCATTCAAATTGTACCCCTTTCCTCAACAGCCTAGTGAGAGGAAGGATTCGGCGGGAGAACTCACTAATGAACCGACGATAGAAGTTTGCAAAACCAATGAATGCTTGTACTTCTTTTACACTGGTTGGGGACTTCCAATCCAACACTGCCTGAATTTTCCGCTTGTCCATGTGAATTCCCGACTGCGAAATTACAAAACCCAGGAACTCAACTTCCGTGACATTGAAAGCACATTTTTCCAGCTTGACAAATAACCTGTTTTCTCTCAACTTTTGTACAATCTTTTGTACTTGGTTCCGATGTTCTTGTACATCGACAGAGTAAATCAAGATATCGTCAATATAAACTATTGCACATTGATCTATGTATTCACTGAGAACATCGTTGATGAAATGCTGAAAGGCAGCAGGGGCGTTGCACAACCCATAGGGCATCACCTGATACTTGAACAGTCCAAAACGGGTTCTAAATGCCGTTTTCCATTCATCCCCAGCCCTTACTCGGATGAGATGGTATGCCCCTCTTAGATCCAACTTCGTGAATATTCGTGCCCCCTTCACCTGGTCTAACAAGACGGAAATGAGAGGAAGTGGATATCTATTCTTCTTGGTTATTCGGTTGATTGCGCGATAGTCTATGCAAGTCCTCAACTCGCCTTCTTCCTTCTTCGGCACGAAGAATAGAGGCGAGGAGACTGGGGATTGAGAAGGACGAATGAATCCATTTGCTAAATACTTGTTGAGGTACTCTTTTAAATGAGCATGCTCCTTCTCAGTCAGAGAATAAACCCGACTGCACGGCATATTTGCCCCTGGTTCAAGGTCTATTTTACAATCATAGACACAATGCGGTGGTAACTGTTCCGCTTCCTGCTCATCAAACACATCTTTAAAATCTTGATATTCCGGGGGTATCGTCTGGGTATTGATTACGCACACCGTTGCATCAGCTGAACATAAGGCTTGGGCCGGATTCTCCCGATGGTTTTCTATTTGGTTTCCGAAACAGTTGTTCCTACAGTAATCTGAAGTCATTTCTATGGTTCTGGCAGCCCAATCTATCGTTGGATTATGCTCAGTGAGCCAAGGAAGCCCAAGAATCAACTGAAACTGAGGGGCGTCGATCAAATTAAAATGAATGACTTCTTGATGGCCATCCTCTCGAATTAACTGCACCAATTCCGTGTGACTTACTATAGGGCCAGAAGACAAATTCGTCCCATCAATGGCTCTGACTGATTCACTCTTGTCTTTGGCTATGGCTCTCAATCCAATCTTACTTGCGAATTTCAGATCACAAAAGTTTCCAGTTGCCCCTGAATCCACCATAACTGTTATGCCTTCTCGCACTTCTTGACGGAATTTGATGGTCGTTGATAATATGAGATGTGGAGAAGACGACTGTAGGGTTTTAGCCAATTGGTGTTCTTGTGGAGTTGGTTCTTGACTCGCATCCACCTGTACAACTCCTTCTACAGGTGGTGCAGCTAGTTTTCCTTCGGCTTATAAGATCCTTTGGGTTTCTTTGGACAATTCCTCACAAAATGTCCGCTTGAGCCGCAATACATGCATAAATTGCTGGCTCGTCTTTTCTCCTTTTCTTCCTTAGTAAGCGGTCCCCTTATTGTTCCGCTTTGCATGGGTTCTGAGCTGTTACCTCCTTCTGTACCTTTTCCTGGTTCAAACCTTGCTCTATCAAAACGGGGTACTGTGCTTCGAAACTCACGTCGTCTTTCTCCCTTCCGTTCCCCTTGACGGAAATCCAATTCCAATACTAGGTCTATTAGGGCAGATATCTCTGTGGGTCGATTAGGTATTTGTGCCAGCCCATCTTTTAATTCATCTCGTAGGCCACGATAGAATATTGCAGTTCTTTTACTTTCGGGCCAATCAGTCTCCATAATTAACTTGTTAAATTGGGCCAAATACGCTACTAAGTCTCTATTGCCCTGTTTCAAATCCAACAACTCATTGTCCACTGCCTGCGAGATTCTTCTTCGGTCAAATATTCGCAAAAATTCTTTTTTAAACTCGTCATAATTCTGCAGAAGAGGGTCATCTCTTGATACCAAAGGCATAGACCATGCGGCCGCATCCCCACTCAAATATGATAAGATAAATGCCACTTTAGATTGTGCGTCAGGGAAGATAGAAGGGCGACACATAAAGTGCAAGGAACATTGTGTGATGAACACCTGTGCTTTCTGGGGATCCCCATTAAATCTCTCTGGTGCCGCTAGGGGTGTGACTGGGGACAAGGAATGTATGACCTGTGTGGTTGATTTGCTAGTTTCCCCTGTAGATGTTATGGGAGTCTCCCTATTTCTTAAAAGTGATGGCCCAACTTGCTGCGCTAACTCTGCGGTTTCTTTTCTGGAATTAATCACCTCTTGTCTCAACCTTTGGTTTTCTTCTTTTACCGCTACTAACTCCTTTTGTATAGTATCTAAAACCGCCCCCAATGTCTGCAAATTAATTCCCTCAACCATTCTGTTCGGGTGCAAGTTTACAACGTGGGCACTTCACTCTGTCAGAGTCCACTTTCTTACCAACTTTTCCTCTCGAAGACTTGCACAGGAACAGAAGATGCTAGCTTTCCGACTCCCTCTTCCAACCAATCAGAATCAGAATATATCTTGACTCTAACTGATTAGATAGAAGGAAGGGGAAAATTGGATAAAATAACGAAATAAATAAAACAGAGAAGAGACTGGTCCTGATCCTCTGGAGTTCCGTGGAATCTTCAATCAGCTTGCAAATCAGCTTCTCAAAGAACCCTAGGAATACTAAACACATACAAGATAATAATTCACTGTACCTGAGCTACTCTGGTCTTCCTATTACTGTTTCTAAGAACACCTACCCAGGAATCAGTAACGACCTGCCGCTCTTCTATACTGAAGTGTAGCTTGGTGAATGATCTGCCTAATCTGGATTTTCAGATGACAGCTCTTCCTCCTACTTCTGCAAATGACATTAGGGTTATTACTTTCTGCTCACTGCTCTGTGTTTGCTCTATATAATGCTGCTTGTTTTCCCCACCTACCAGTGTTGTCTAAAATGTTGTCCTTATATTGTTTTCTTCTTGTACAGAGACCTTCTCCTGAATAGATGAATTAACTTCATTCAACTCTCCAGGTAAGTTTCCTATTCTTCTGCTTGTAAATTCTTTCACAGTACTCAAACAACCTCTCTAACACTGTCCCTATTCTTTTCTAGATAACGTGAAGTCTTTTGTCTTGCACTGGTTAAAAGGACGAAATTCAGCACTGGTGAGTTTGATTCACTCAGTTTATGTTCATTAATCTTTCCATGCATTGATAAAGTTGAAATACAATATTTACACAGTCTCATGAACTTGCACTGAATACAGGAAACATTCCACTTAGCTCTATGTTTCTCCGCTACTTTGAATGAGTCTCTCTCCTTCAGCTTCCGTGAATAAATGACAGGAATTCTCTGCTTGGAAAGATTCTTCTCTGACACGCTGTTCAAAAGGCTCCGGTTTCTTTTCTGAAAACACGAACTCTGCTTGAACACTCTGTATACTCTGGACTGCGTGAACCCAAGGTCAAGGCAATGAATGTTGAAAAAACTCTTCACTGGCTGAAATCGTTTCTTAGCTTATTTTCCGAAGACACACTCTAACGCGACCACTGTGACTGGATTCCTCGGTGAAGTGCGCAGTTCCAAAGGAACGCGCGCTGCACCTGGACTCTCGATCTCGTGCTGGGAAGGCTAGACTGCTAACCTAGCATTCCGCGCATTCCACAGCTCGGACCAAGTGAAGTCTCGGCTGGCGCGCCATTTTTTTGTCTTTAAGCACATTGAATCTGCATTAGGCTTGCTGAAAGGAGGGATCCTGACACACTCACCACACATAGAGCCAGCACAGGCATCACTAGATTAGTGGGCCGGCCATCACATCCTGCCGAACCTGTATTGACTCTTTTCTCCCTGCAGTGTCACAGGTGATCATGGATATGCACTCTACCCGTGGATGATGACACTCCTCCAACCTCCAAGACCTGAACAAACCTGCCCAGAGGCAGTACAATGCAGCCCACATACACACCAGGGGCATCGTTGAATGCACATTTGGTGTGTTAAAGTCACCTTTCAGGTGCCTGGACAGCACAGGTGGAAAGCACCTGTACAGCCCGGACATCGAGTGCAAGATGATCGTTGCATGTTGCACAACATCTGTGTACGCACCAATGCCCCATGGATCCCTGTTCCAGAAGTACCAAAGGCAACTGACACGTGCTGCATCCCAGACACACACAGCGTTTCCCTTGCGGGAGCGAGCAGGGGCACCATCTGTTTGCAAGATAATTACAAACAGATGTCACAAAAGCTCGCTCCCGCAAGGGAAAGGCCAAACGTGCAAGCGTTGCAATACAAAGCAATGCAAAATGGGCATGTTTTTGCCCAAATAGCTGATCGATTCCTAAAGGTCCCCTCCTATGCAGTACATGCGCACTACGTTGGCAAAACCTAAAAAGTGACAATGAAGTGACTTGTAATTAGATACGGCTTATTTATATGTATACAGATGTCTCTTCCAGCAACCATGCTGGCTTTATTATTATTGATGACACAATATGTAACTCCGGCAGGAACGGGCAGAGTTTTATACAATTTTTGGGTATTGGAAAATAATGACCTTCCAAGGCTATTTTTCAGTATGAAGGCTGCAATATAAAACTTATTCTCATTGTTCTGCTCCTCGTGAATAAAGTATAACTAGAGAGTGGATATATTGTGTCGAGTCAAGTCAAGTCAAGTCAATAGATTTATATAGCGCGCTACATACCCAGAGGGTCTCAAGGCGCTTGAAGAAGGGTGGGGAATTACTTGTCGAATATCCACGTTTTAAGTTGCTTTCTGAATGCTAGGTGGTTCTGAGTAAGGCGAAGGTGAGTGGGAAGTGAGTTCCAGGTTTTAGCTGCCAGGTAGGAGAAGGATCTACCTCCCATGGTGGTTTTGTTGATGCGAGGTACAGTGGAGAGGGCTTGGTTGGAGGATCGTAGCTGGCGGGAGGGGGTGTAGAAGGACAGTCGTGTGTTGAGGCATTCGGGTCCGATTTCGTAGAGTGCTTTGTGTGCGTGGGTTAGGAGGCGGAAAGTAATCCTCTTATTGACGGGGAGCCAGTGGAGGTTTTTCAGGTGACCAGAGATGTGTTCTTTACGCGGGATGTCTAATATGAGCCTGGCTGAAGTGTTCTGGATGCGTTGGAGTTTTTTCTGGAGTTTTGCGGTAGTACCGGCGTAGAGGGTGTTTCCGTAGTCCAGGCGGCTCGTGACCAGTGCGTGGGTGATCGTTTTTCTAGTTTCGGTGGGGATCCAGCGAAATGTTTTTTTGAGCATGCGAAGGATGTTGAAGCAAGATGAAGAAACGGCGTTGACTTGTCTGTTCATCGAGAGTGAGGAATCCAGGATGACGCCCAGGTTACGTGCGTGATCCGTCGGGATGGGTGCAGCGGGCTGACGAGCCTGGGATCCCGCACCTACGCGCCGGAGTGGTACTATACCTGGCAGATATTGGCAGCCATCGGCGACCCCAAAACACTGCCTATCCCTGCTGACGAGGGTTGAAAACCCGAAACACGTGTCCAGGGATGGCGAAGACAGCGAAGATAGCAAGATCGAAAGATGATGCATCGCGAACACTACTACAATTACCAGAGTCCTTAGGGGCAACTTCCGCCAGTGTGTGAGTAGTGTGCGACCCCACCCCCTTTTTGTAACTTAAAGCTCCCTTGAGCAGCGGGCTGACGAGCCTGGGATCCCGCACCTACGTGCCGGAGTGGTACTATACCTGGCAGATATTGGCAGCCATCGGCGACCCCAGAACACTGCCTATCCCTGCTGACGAGGGTTGAAAACCCGAAACACGTGTCCAGGGATGGCGAAGACAGCGAAGATAGCAAGATCGAAAGATGATGCATCGCGAACACTCTACTACAATGACCAGAGTCCTTAGGGGCAACTTCCGCCAGTGTGTGAGTAGTGTGCGACCCCACCCCCTTTTTGTAACTTAAAGCTCCCTTGATCAGCGGGCTGACGAGCCTGGGATCCCGCACCTACGCACCGGAGTGGTACTATACCTGGCAGATATTGGCAGCCATCGGCGACCCCAGAACACTGCCTATCCCTGCTGACGAGGGTTGAAAACCCGAAACACGTGTCCAGGGATGGCGAAGACAGCGAAGATAGCAAGATCGAAAGATGATGCATCGCGAACACTCTACTACAATGACCAGAGTCCTTAGGGGCAACTTCCGCCAGTGTGTGAGTAGTGTGCGACCCCACCCCCTTTTTGTAACTTAAAGCTCCCTTGAGCAGCGGGCTGACGAGCCTGGGATCCCGCACCTACGCGCCGGAGTGGTACTATACCTGGCAGATATTGGCAGCCATCGGCGACCCCAGAACACTGCCTATCCCTGCTGACGAGGGTTGAAAACCCGAAACACGTGTCCAGGGATGGCGAAGACAGCGAAGATAGCAAGATCGAAAGATGATGCATCGCGAACACTCTACTACAATGACCAGAGTCCTTAGGGGCAACTTCCGCCAGTGTGTGAGTAGTGTGCGACCCCACCCCCTATTTGTAACTTAAAGCTCCCTTGAGCAGCGGGCTGACGAGCCTGGGATCCCGCACCCACGCGCCGGAGTGGTACTATACCTGGCAGATATTTGCAGCCATCGGCGACCCCAGAACACTGCCTATCCCTGCTGACGAGGGTTGAAAACCCGAAACACGTGTCCAGGGATGGCGAAGACAGCGAAGATAGCAAGATCGAAAGATGATGCATCGCGAACACTCTACTACAATGACCAGAGTCCTTAGGGGGAACTTCCGCCAGTGTGTGAGTAGTGTGCGACCCCACCCCCTTTTTGTAACTTAAAGCTCCCTTGAGCAGCGGGCTGACGAGCCTGGGATCCCGCACCTACGCGCCGGAGTGGTACTATACCTGGCATATATTGGCAGCCATCGGCGACCCCAGAACACTGCCTATCCCTGCTGACGAGGGTTGAAAACCCGAAACACGTGTCCAGGGATGGCGAAGACAGCGAAGATAGCAAGATCGAAAGATGATGCATCGCGAATACTCTACTACAATGACCAGAGTCCTTAGGGGCAACTTCCGCCAGTGTGTAAGTAGTGTGCGACCCCACCCCCTTTTTGTAACTTAAAGCTCCCTTGAGCAGCGGGCTGACGAGCCTGGGATCCCGCACCTACGCGCCGGAGTGGTACTATACCTGGCAGATATTGGCAGCCATCGGCGACCTCAGAACACTGCCTATCCCTGCTGACGAGGGTTGAAAACCCGAAACACGTGTCCAGGGATGGCGAAGACAGCGAAGATAGCAAGATCGAAAGATGATGCATCGCGAACACTCTACTACAATGACCAGAGTCCTTAGGGGCAACTTCCGCCAGTGTGTGAGTAGTGTGCGACCCCACCCCCTTTTTGTAACTTAAATCTCCCTTGAGCAGCCGGCTGACGAGCCTGGGATCCCGCACCTACGCGCCGGAGTGGTACTATATCTGGCAGATATTGGCAGCCATCGGCGACCCCAGAACACTGCCTATCCCTGCTGACGAGGGTTGAAAACCCGAAACACGTGTCCAGGGATGGCGAAGACAGCGAAGATAGCAAGATCGAAAGATGATGCATCGCGAACACTCTACTACAATGACCAGAGTCCTTAGGGGCAACTTCCGCCAGTGTGTGAGTAGTGTGCGACCCCACCCCCTTTTTGGAACTTAAAGCTCCCTTGAGCAGCGGGCTGATGAGCCTGGGATCCCGCACCTACGCGCCGGAGTGGTACTATACCTGGCAGATATTGGCAGCCATCGGCGACCCCAGAACACTGCCTATCCCTGCTGACGAGGGTTGAAAACCCGAAACACGTGTCCAGGGATGGCGAAGACAGCGAAGATAGCAAGATCGAAAGATGATGCATCGCGAACACTCTACTACAATGACCAGAGTCCTTAGGGGCAACTTCCGCCAGTGTGTGAGTAGTGTGCGACCCCACCCCCTTTTTGTAACTTAAAGCTCCCTTGAGCAGCAGGCTGACGAGCCTGGGATCCCGCACCTACGCGCCGGAGTGGTACTATACCTGGCAGATATTGGCAGCCATCGGCGACCCCAGAACACTGCCTATCCCTGCTGACGAGGGTTGAAAACCCGAAACACGTGTCCAGTGATGGCGAAGACAGCGAAGATAGCAAGATCGAAAGATGATGCATCGCGAACACTCTACTACAATGACCAGAGTCCTTAGGGGCAACTTCCGCCAGTGTGTGAGTAGTGTGCGACCCCACCCCCTTTTTGTAACTTAAAGCTCCCTTGAGCAGCGGGCTGACGAGCCTGGGACCCCGCACCTACGCGCCGGAGTGGTACTATACCTGGCAGATATTGGCAGCCATCGGCGACCCCAGAACACTGCCTATCCCTGCTGACGAGGGTTGAAAACCCGAAACACGTGTCCAGGGATGGCGAAGACAGCGAAGATAGCAAGATCGAAAGATGATGCATCGCGAATACTCTACTACAATGACCAGAGTCCTTAGGGGCAACTTCCGCCAGTGTGTAAGTAGTGTGCGACCCCACCCCCTTTTTGTAACTTAAAGCTCCCTTGAGCAGCGGGCTGACAAGCCTGGGATCCCGCACCTACGCGCCGGAGTGGTACTATACCTGGCAGATATTGGCAGCCATCGGCGACCCCAGAACACTGCCTATCCCTGCTGACGAGGGTTGAAAACCCGAAACACGTGTCCAGGGATGGCGAAGACAGCGAAGATAGCAAGATCGAAAGATGATGCATCGCGAACACTCTACTACAATGACCAGAGTCCTTAGGGGCAACTTCCGCCAGTGTGTGAGTAGTGTGCGACCCCACCCCCTTTTTGTAACTTAAATCTCCCTTGAGCAGCCGGCTGACGAGCCTGGGATCCCGCACCTACGCGCCGGAGTGGTACTATACCTGGCAGATATTGGCAGCCATCGGCGACCCCAGAACACTGCCTATCCCTGCTGACGAGGGTTGAAAACCCGAAACACGTGTCCAGGGATGGCGAAGACAGCGAAGATAGCAAGATCGAAAGATGATGCATCGCGAACACTCTACTACAATGACCAGAGTCCTTAGGGGCAACTTCCGCCAGTGTGTGAGTAGTGTGCGACCCCACCCCCTTTTTGGAACTTAAAGCTCCCTTGAGCAGCGGGCTGACAAGCCTGGGATCCCGCACCTACGCGCCGGAGTGGTACTATACCTGGCAGATATTGGCAGCCATCGGCGACCCCAGAACACTGCCTATCCCTGCTGACGAGGGTTGAAAACCCGAAACACGTGTCCAGGGATGGCGAAGACAGCGAAGATAGCAAGATCGAAAGATGATGCATCGCGAACACTCTACTACAATGACCAGAGTCCTTAGGGGCAACTTCCGCCAGTGTGTGAGTAGTGTGCGACCCCACCCCCTTTTTGTAACTTAAAGCTCACTTGAGCAGCGGGCTGACGAGCCTGGGATCCCGCACCTACGAGCCGGAGTGGTACTATACCTGGCAGATATTGGCAGCCATCGGCGACCCCAGAACACTGCCTATCCCTGCTGACGAGGGTTGAAAACCCGAAACACGTGTCCAGTGATGGCGAAGACAGCGAAGATAGCAAGATCGAAAGATGATGCATCGCGAACACTCTACTACAATGACCAGAGTCCTTAGGGGCAACTTCCGCCAGTGTGTGAGTAGTGTGCGACCCCACCCCCTTTTTGTAACTTAAAGCTCCCTTGAGCAGCGGGCTGACGAGCCTGGGATCCCGCACCTACGCGCCGGAGTGGTACTATACCTGGCAGATATTGGCAGCCATCGGCGACCCCAGAACACTGCCTATCCCTGCTGACGAGGGTTGAAAACCCGAAACACGTGTCCAGGGATGGCGAAGACAGCGAAGATAGCAAGATCGAAAGATGATCCATCGCGAACACTCTACTACAATGACCACAGTCCTTAGGGGCAACTTCCGCCAGTGTGTGAGTAGTGTGCGACCCCACCCCCTTTTTGCTTTTCCAAGGGCCTCTGGCCACCAAGAGTCATCCCAGGCGGAGGGGGAGGTGCCTAGGATGAGGACTTCTGTTTTATCTGAGTTCAGTTTCAGACGGCTGTGCTTCATCCATTCGGCTACTTCTTTCATTCCTTCATGTAGGTTGGTTTTGGCAGTGTTAGGGTCTCTGGTGAGTGATAGGATCAGTTGAGTGTCATCGGCGTAGGAGATGATGTTGAGGTTGTGTTGGCGTGCGATGACCGCGAGGGGGCTCATGTATACGTTGAAGAGGGTGGGGCTGAGTGAAGATCCTTGTGGTACGCCGCAGATGACTTCAGTGGCCTCTGACTTGAATGGTGGAAGGCGGACTCTCTGGGTTCTCCCGGTGAGGAACGAGGTGATCCATTCCAGTGCTTTTCCTTGGATTCCGACGTTTCTGAGGCGCTGTAAAAGGGTGCTGTGACAGACTGTGTCGAAGGCTGCGGAGAGGTCGAGGAGGATGAGGGCGACTGTGTCTCCATTGTCCAGTAGAGTTCGAATGTCGTCTGTTGCTGCGATGAGGGCGGTTTCAGTGCTGTGCTTGGCTCGGAAGCCGGACTGTGAGGAGTCGAGGGATTTGTTGGTTTCGAGGAAGGCGGCGAGCTGGTTGTTGACCGCTTTCTCGATGACTTTGGCCGGGAATGGAAGGAGTGAGATAGGGCGGTAGTTTTTGAGTTCGGTGGGGTCAGCTGTGGGTTTCTTCAGGAGGGCGCTGAGTTCGGCATGTTTCCAGCTTTCCGGGAAGGTTGCGGAGTTGAGGGAGCAGTTGATGACATCTCGGAGGTGTGGTGCTATAATGGAGTCTGCTTTGTTAAAGATGTGGTGAGGGCATGGGTCTGTGGGGGATCCTGAGTGGATAGAGTTCATCAGACGGAGGGTGTCCTCAGTGGAGATTGGGTTCCTTTCATTGAGGATGTTCAAGGGGGGTGGGGGTCCTGCAGAGGGTTGGGTGGGTTGGTCTTCGGGTCGGTTGTCAAAGCTGTTGTGGATGTCTGCAATTTTGTTGTGGAAGAATGAGGCTAGGGAGTCGCAGAGGGCTTGAGAGGGGGTGATGGCTGAGGGGTTGGTAAATTCCTTGACGATGTTGAATAATTCCTTGCTGTTGTGGGCGTTGCTATCTAGACGGTCCTTGAAAGCGGCTTTCTTGGCGTTCCGGATCAGTTGGTGGTGTATGCGGGTGGCGTTTTTGAAGGCGTCCTTGGTGCTGGTGTTTGGGTCTTTTTTCCAGTTCTTCTCAAGGGAGCGAAAGAGTTTCTTGGATTTCTTAAGATCATTGTTGAACCAGGAGGCCTTCTTGCTGCCTAGTTTGATTTGTCATTTTTTCAGTGGTGCTAGGATGTCGGCGCTGTTGGATAACCATTGGGTGAGGTTGGTGGCTGCTTGGTCGGGGTTTGAGGAGTGGGCGGGGGGGTTTTGAAGAAGCGATGAGGAGATCTGGTCGATGGTGATTTTGTTCCAGTTTCTTCGCAGAGTGGGTTGGGGGTGGTTGTTGGATGTGGACTTGTTGTAGGTGAAGTGAACGCAGCTGTGGTCAGTCCAAAGAAGAGCTGTGGTGTGGCTGAAGGAGACATGTTTGCTGGAGGTGAAGATAGGGTCGAGTGTGTGACCTGCGATGTGGGTGGGGGTAGTGACAAGTTGTTTAAGTCCGAGGTTGGCGAGGTTGTCCAAAAGGGTAGTGGTGTTGCGGTCGTTGTTCTTCTCAAGGTGAAAGTTGAGGTCTCCCAAAAGGATGTAATCCTCGGAGGGGAGCACGTGTGGAGTGATGAAGTCCGTGATGTCTTCACTAAATTGTGCGCGGGGTCCTGGTGGCCTGTAAAGGAGGGTGCCTCTGAGTGTGGTCTTGGGGTCGATGTGGATCTGGAAGTGAAGGTGTTCGGTGTTGGCGAGATTGACGTCTGAGCTGGTTGAGATGCGGATGGATTTCTTATGGACGATAGCGATGCCTCCTCCTGTTTGGCCGGTACGGTCCTTGCGAATGATCTTGTAGCCTTCCGAGATGGCAATGGTGATGTCTGGGGCTGATGTGGCGTTCATCCATGTTTCTGTTAGGAAAGCGACGTCCGGAGAGATGGTGTCTAGTAGATTCCAGAGGTCGATGGCGTGCCTGTGGACCGAGCGGGTGTTGAGCAGGATGCATTGTAGGTGGTTGGGGTCGGATATCTGTTGTGTGTTCGTAGATGAGGAGTTGTTCTTGGTGCAGTCGAACTTGCAGGATTTGCAAGAGAAAGGTCCATGGGTGTGTCCAGGAGTGGCTTGGATGCAGTTGGGGGAACGGCCGGGGTTAAGGGCTAGGAGGGTGGTGGCAGCGTAAGTAATGCAGGAGGGGTGGGCATTGCGAGGACCAGGGGGTATGGCGCTGGGCGCGGTCCAGGCGCGGACGGGCGTAGACGGGCTTACCTTTGGCGCACCTTCGGCGCGACTGGGGCGCGATCGCTGCACGTGTACGCTGCGCGTTGGAACATTGGTCATAAATGGATAGTGGAGGGGGCGGAGCGTGGGAGGGGCAGCTGGGAGGCGGTAGCGGGGAGGGTAGGCGGGCCAAGGGAAACGTAATGGCAAGATGGAGGTCGGGATACAAAACCGAAACTGACGCGATGTAAATAAAGTCGAGTAAGCAATAGCAAGCAAAGCAGCAGGCTGATCTAATGCCTTAAAGCAGTCGCCAATCAATCCTGAGGAGCGGCGCTACGGTCAAACACGCAAATATCAGCTTACAGATTAACAGAAATATGCAAATGCAGCCAGTTACGATACCAAGCGCTGGTCACAGGGCAAAGCCCTTCTGGAGTTGCAGGAGTGGAGGGCGGGAAGCGCTTTGAGGAGAATGCACTCTGAGCGGAGTCAGGAGGCGAGGGGAGCGACCGTGTAGGCACAAGACCAGGCGGTCACAGCGGTAACAAGGAGGAGGAGAGCTATATGTTCGTGGGTGGGAGGGGCAGCTGGGAAGCGGTAGCGGGGAGGGTAGGCGGGCCAAGGGAAACGTAATGGCAAGATGGAGGTCGGGATACAAAACCGAAACTGACGCGATGTAAATAAAGTCGAGTAAGCAATAGCAAGCAAAGCAGCAGGCTGATCTAATGCCTTAAAGCAGTCGCCAATCAATCCTGAGGAGCGGCGCTATGGTCAAACACGCAAATATCAGCTTACAGATTGACAGAAATATGCAAATGCAGCCAGTTACGATACCAAGCGCTGGTCACAGGGCAAAGCGCTTCTGGAGTTGCAGGAGTGGAGGGCGGGAAGCGCTTCGAGGAGAATGCACTCTGAGCGGAGTCAGGAGGCGAGGGGAGCGACCGTGTAGGCACAAGACCAGACGGTCACAGCGGTAACAAGGAGGAGGAGAGCTATACGTTCGTGGGTGGGAGGGGCAGCTGGGAGGCGGTAGCGGGGAGGGTAGGCGGGCCAAGGGGAACGTAATGGCAAGATGGAGGTCGGGATACAAAACCGAAACTGACGCGATGTAAATAAAGTCGAGTAAGCAATAGCAAGCAAAGCAGCAGGCTGATCTAATGCCTTAAAGCAGTCGCCAATCAATCCTGAGGAGCGGCGCTACGGTCAAACACGCAAATATCAGCTTACAGATTAACAGAAATATGCAAATGCAGCCAGTTACGATACCAAGCGCTGGTCACAGGGCAAAGCGCTTCTGGAGTTGCAGGAGTGGAGGGCGGGAAGCGCTTCGAGGAGAATGCACTCTGAGCGGAGTCAGGAGGCGAGGGGAGCGACCGTGTAGGCACAAGACCAGACGGTCACAGCGGTAACAAGGAGGAGGAGAGCTATATGGTCATTTCTTATAAAAACCCATTGAAACCACCATGGAGCCAAGTTCTTAGGCCCTCATTCTGGTTAGTGACTTGGGCAAAAACTCCTGCTTGTGCCAGAGCCTCTTGCGCGCTATTAGCATATCTCAGAGCCAGTGATGCTGGAGCTCGGTGTTGGCCAGTAGCATCACCTCACTAAAGACAAATGGAATATGTGACAGCTTGTCTTTGAAAACCACACAAAGGCTGCTAGAGGAAAAAGATGTGACTGGCTAATTTTTTGTTCATTCTCTAGCTAAACTCAGGTTTTATAGGGGTGCTGCAACGCCCCATGCCCCTAGTTCCAGCACCATTGCTCACATCACAATTTGTGCCAGCTAAAGTCTCATGTAAATCTTGCCGGGATTCACCACATATTTGGAGTTTGTGCTCTCGAAACAGAGGAAGCACATGTATTTAGTGCCTTATACCCACTTTGAGGTCCGCAACTCAGAATGATGTGCAAAGTGCATTCCAGATAAATACCACAGTATCTGTAATCTTTGGGTGCAAAATTATCACCCGAGATTGAACACTAAGGTAAGAGATGAAATTAAGTTATTTTATTTTTTTAAATGAAGCAATTTTCGGAGGATTGCTCAAGTCAGTCAAGTAGGGAAGCAAAGATTAGAAGATTTTACAACCAGCAACATTATGACTAGATAACAACTCTTACGTATAGGTTAATATTTTAATAGATGTCTTAAACCCTGTGGCAGAGTGGAACGATAGTGAAATAAAATATTGGATAAGTAACAAAAAAAACAATAATAATAATATTGGGTTTAAAACAATACTTGATTCAACAGTCATGTAATATCTTTATTTATTCTACTGAGCGTAAAGAGGGAACTATTTAGTTCGACTTATCCGATTTCTCATCTTCAGGACAAAATGTTCAAGTAGATGCACACAAGTTTCTCCAAAACTGTGAGTCTTGAACCACTGGTGGGTAGTGAGTTGATTTTGAGTATTGGTGACTGGTTAATGGCCAGGCAAAAAATATAGATGGCTAGGCAATACATTAAGATGCCTTTAAATTCTGTATTTATCATATCACCTTTGCTGCACTTCAAACACATAGGTCAAATATCAGGCTATACCTTCTGCTGCTTATTGTTTACCACAGAGACTGGTGGTTACCAACTCCTCTCACTTTGCAGTCAGAAACAGAAAAATAAAGTGAATTATATGACAATCCTGCAGGGGTCCATGAAGTGTGAAAGGAAGGCTGAGGGATTCCATTTTTTTTCAATGCACACAACAACATGTAAGTACCTGTAAATAATCTGTACATATTCAGCAGTTAGGAATGCAAAATGAAGCACATTTTTTGTAATTCCAAAGTGTGATGGAAACAAGGAATATATTAGGATCAGAACATTTCAAGACACCTTACTTAGGGATGCACCCATAATAAATATTCACTGAAACCTAATTTCCACACATTATCAATTATGTGCTATATAGTTTTAGTGGTCATTTCAAAGGAAAATGTGCTGTCCTCAAATAACAATGCACTACCACATGATGCTTTATTACATTAATAAAGCATCATGAACATTAAACTTAGATCGGTTGCAAAAGCTTGCCATACTTACAAGTGGGTTGTGGTCCTAAAAGGTATGGTAGCAATAACCCATTGTGCTATCAAACATCTGGAAAATACTAATCCATAAATGATCATTAAAGAAAATATGTGTACAGCTGATATCTATTGCTTTTAGCCTTACTATTGTGGTGCTAAATTAGTTAATTGTGGTAGATTAACTTCATGTAAAAGATTCCGCTGAATTATTTTCTTTTAATTGGGCGAGTGATAGAATTGAGTTCAATACGGAAACCTAACTATTGTCTTTGGCAGCGGAATTACGGTTGTATTTTAGCATAGCCCTCCAAGCTTTTTTTCCAGACAAGTAGATACAGGGATTTTATTAGACTCCGACAGACATCTATTGTTTTGTTTTACTCAAGAAACTGAACCATCAATTAGGAGTAGCTTTGCCTTTAAGACACAGGGGTTTTCTGAATAAATGTTTCCTGCATAACTTTGGTTCACCAAAATGCTTAGCTTAGCAGAAGTAACACTGAGAGAGCAGAGTTTTCTATATCTGAATCTTTGGGTACAATCATTAAATAACCCCCACCACTGGTCAAATTGACCTTTGTTGGTCGACAAAGAGAAATGAGGAGCAATCATCTACATAAGAATAAATCATTAAAGAGTGTCAGTTTCGTCAATAAAGAGAATTCGTTTGAATTAAAGGGTTTTATTTTTCAAATCTTTTTAACCTTTCATCTTTTTATTCATAAGTATTAATCTTTAGAATTAGTCTTAGAAGTAAATATAATCCATCAATAAACATTTGATTATAAAATAGGATCATAGTTAATATAGTAATAATACAGCAAGTGTGTTCCGTAAAGGAAACTATCCTAATAAGCTATGATAATGAGAGAAAAGTTGTGAGTTCACATACCCATAAAGAGTACTTATAGAATCAGTGTGCAAGTATAAGGCCTTTGCATTATATGCTGTTACATTTTCTCAGCTCAAGGATATCAGCAGACAATTCAGAAAAATCTATTGCCTGATTTAGATCTTGGCGGATGGGCTACTCTGTCACAATTGTGATGGATATCACATCCGCCGAAATATAAACCCCATAGGATATAATGTGATATATATTTTGGCAGACGCAATGTCTGTCACTGTTGTGACAGAGTAATCCGTCCGCCAAGATCTAAATCAGGCCCTAACTAAGGTAGCCTCTCATGAAGAAAAGCATTAGAAACTCGTAGGCTAGTCTCTAGTCAGAGAGTCAGGTAAGAAATCCGCTAGCTACTCAAGCAACACACACTAATATAAACACACAAATTCTATGTTGCAACATTAATTTATTTTGTCTTCTTCATCCTCCAATAGAATTTCAGCAAACTCCTGGGAATAAGCAAACTCCCCATTTTCTCAGTCTGGTACAATAGGTTTCCAGACTTGAACCTTGAAAAGTTACATAGTTGATGTCTTGCGGTACAGACAATCTTCCATGAATCATTCTTCCGGTCAATTCTTCTCTCGGTGAGAACTCACAATGATTTGTCGAATTCATAACAAATACTTATTCACTAGCTAACATAAAGCTCCTGGAACAGTACAGCATTAGATAGAAAAAACAGTTAACATGGCATCAACAGTTAGGCTAAATTTAAATCTGCACCCTTATTCATTTACAGACCTATAACATTTAAGTATAATTACCTACTACACATTTTAAACATATGTTTTACTTAAAAGTGAGCTTTACACATTATTAATGAAAGAATTTTGCTATTGAATACAATTTGTGTCAGCGCATCTTACCCTCTTTGACTTCAATACCATTACAGGAGGTGACATCATATGAACGTGGATCTCAGGAATCGATGTCACAAGACCTGGATCCTGATGGCATCACAATAATTGATGTCACTCAAGCATAGAGTGTACCGAAAACTGAAAATGTATTGATAAATCACAGGTGCGCAAAAAAAGAGATTAGAAATAATTAGTGGTCAGGCCCTTCGGTACTAATTCAAATGGACCATTTATTGAATAGGGCCTATGTTATTGATTTGATTTACTGCTTATCATTGGTATAATTTATCGTTTTGTATGAAACTATCATACACACAACATATAGATAGAGCTGATAGTTTTGATCAAACAGGTCATTTTACATGCATTCACAATAATTGAATATGGCAACAACTTTAAAAAATGCAAATTATTTTCATCTATTTTATTTTATGATGTAGGCTCAAGAGTTTGCTTAGCTCTTTGAATTTAGTTGTTTCTTAATGGATCTATAAGTGTAGTGTGGTAGTGGGGGCTGCAGAAAGTAAACTATATTAATCAGGACACTGTTTACTTGTTGTCCTTAGCACTGCTTTTGCCAACTCTGAGACCAGGGCCGGAAAAGTCACTGCCAGAGGTTGCAGGGGAAAATACGGAGTAGGAGCAGTGCAGTTAACTGGCCCTTCTGTTCAATAATCCCCCCGCCTATCACCTGGAAGGAAAACCCAAACTACCATTGAAGTGTTACATGTTCCTTCTCTGTCAGGCCAGAGTAGGAAGTACATTTAGAATAAACAATTGATCACTGCGAGGAAAATTTTAAAATAAACATCCATTCTCTTCTCCTCCCTATTCCAATTGTTTAGTACAATTGGGAAGTTTCCCAATTGAATGGGGGTGTGTTCAAAGCAAAGTCAGTTTTTTTGCATAGATTTCCAGGTTACTTTAGTATGTAAAAAGAACAATTGATGGACAGAATGTTGAACAATGTTAAATATTCACCCCAGCACAGAGATATGGCCTTCAATCCATCGTTTTTTTGCTCCCCGTTCCATTCCAGTTTATACCCAGCCATATGCAAATCTGTCTTGACCCTATTCCCCATGGGAACAGTCCAGCCAGAACTTCCAGGCCAGGTCCTCCCTGGACCGGAAACTAGCATCTGGGATCAGTTTCAGGGTTTCACCCCTCATCAGACAGGCTAGCTTGCCTCGAGGGGCATGGAGTGCACAGGACCCACGTCCCATGCGGGGTGACAAATGCAAAAAGAACAATTGATGGACAGAATGTTGAACAATGTCAAATTTTGTGAAGAGAGAGATTGTTATGATTTAGAGCATCTATCAATTAGAACTACATCTTCAAGCTCTATGCACATATTTCTTATTTCAATATTAGCCACTGCTCCCCAATACATCTACCAAGCAGCCCTTACTGTGTCTTTCCTACAGTGGGAAGAACAGACTGGTTAGACCCTGAGTTCAACATAAAATATTGTTCTTTTAGGATAAAAAAGAGCCATAATATTTAAGTGCAAAAAGAAGTTATGTTTATCAATGCTTGCTCAACATTTCTTTTGGCAGTAATTGGCTGGTAGACACAGGTCAGTCATCTTGAACTTTCTGCTTTTTTTGCATGCCACCATTTCCAATAGTTTTAAGAATAATTCAATATTGTCATCACAAGTGTTTGAGGTAGCTGAAAATGGGTAGTAAATTCAAATCTGTTCCGATAAAGGCCATCCAAATATGTTCTGCCGGGATACCAACAATCTTAAAGAAATCACTTGTGAGTCTCGGTGGTCTTCTTTGTGGCACAATTCTAAAATTAAACTTGATATTGACTCTGCAACATTGAGATACTGGGCTAGCAAAGGTATCACATTGGTTAAGCACCTTTATGATTCAAATCATGATCCCTTGCCTTTCTCTTCCCTAGCTCGGCAGTATACTCTCAGTAATTTGGATTTCTATACATTTTTAAAAATAAAGGTTGCCTTAGCTAAGGTCCACTTTTACCCGGATTCACATACTGTTTCCCTTCTGTCTATGTGGTATAAAGCAGGTCATGTTGCCTCTAAAATATATACATTTTTATCCACCACGCTGCCTTTGCAGACTACAGTTACACAACAGAAATGGCTACATCATTTTGAACATGACCTTTTTAAACATATTTCACCAGAAATCTGGCAACCTACTGGGAAATTTTACCTATAAAATAAAATTGCTCCTTCTCTTAGTCAGCCTAAATTTTCCTCTCTCAATCTTTTACATTGGACCCCGGCTTGTTTGTATTCCCTTAAACTCGAGGATAATGATCCCTGTTGGAGTTGTAATTTAGCTGCTGGTACATATCAAAATATGTTCTTTGAATGCTCTTTACTCCAATCCTTTTGGGAGCTGGTTCACAAACATCTCCTACTAATTTTCAATATTCAATTTGAGCTCTCGTTACCTCTAATTTTGTTGGGCCCATGGGCAACAACTTTGCCATTGCCTTTGGATCCTCTTGATATGCAATTACTGGACTTGTTGCTGTCAATTGCGGTCAAGATTATATTAACAGAATGGAAATCCTTTGGGTCCATATATTATCATACATGGTGGGCCTGGGTATCTTTTCTCCAAGGGGCTCATACTTCTGTGGAGGAGAAATACTATACACCCTTTGTTTCTAGTGGGGTCTGGAGAAGTCTTGATAGATATATGAACGTAGCCTTACAAGGCCTGGTGGGGCAATTTCCCTTTGTGTCTTCTCCTTAACTTACCCTCCCTATTGTAGCAGGGGTCTCTATCTCTCTCTCTCTCTTGTTTGCTTTATTTTTGCTTCTCTTTCTCTTCCTCAATACTTACTTCTCTCTTTTTTTCTTCATTTCTCTTGCTGATTGATTTATATAAGTGATACAACTGATTCTCTCGTATTGCTTCTTAGGGCCAGATGTAGGAAGGCTATTACCGGTCGGTAACGGCCGAAATTAACAAATTTAGTCCGTTACCGACCAGTAATAGGCTTTTCTGATGTAGGGTCCAAAATTCACGATTCGGTAATTTACCAAATCAGTAATTTAAGGAATCGGTAAATTACCGATTTCTTAAATGCCGATTCGGTAAATTACCGAATTCCTAATGTAGGGAGCACTTAAATGAGTGCTTATCCCATGTTAGGATTCGTTATTTACCACCAACTACAAGTTGGTGGTAAATAACAAAAACACCCCAAAAAGCAATTTTATGCAAATTGCTTCAGTGCCATGTTGCAGACATACATGCCCTTAGGGCATGTATGTCTGAAACATGTGCACCCATAAACAATTGAGGGGTGCAACAGGGTGTCAAAGTGACACCCTGCCACCCTTCAATGTTTTTCCCCTGTTACCGATTCGGTATTTACCGATTCGGTAATTGACATTCAGGCCCATAGGAATGAATGGCAATTACCGAATCGGTAAATACCAATTCGGTAAATACCGAATCTTAACGATTCGATAATTTTTACCGAATGATTTGCTACATAGCATTTACTGATTCGAAAATACCGAATTGGTAAAATTCGGTATTTTCGAATCGGTAAATGCTATTTACCTACATCTGGCCCTTAATTGCTTTTTCCACCATATTAATTGATATGTCGGTGATATATATGACATTGATTCTATCTATACTGATGAATGCTTATTTATCTATTTATTTATTGTGTAACTCTCCTTTGGTTGTATTGCTTATTATGATATTTTAATTGTTTATATTTCTTCTCTCAAACTAATAAAGATATTAGAACAAAAAAATAAATCACTTGTCAGATTTTTAGTAACCCTGGTCCTTAGTGTCAATAATCTAATGAACATATTTATGTCTGTTTTCGACATGTGCACTGTTCTCTTCTCTTGAACGCTGTTAACTCTCTGACACTCAGAAACAATTTAAATCATTTTCTAAACATTCCAAATTAGTGTATTGCTGTGTGCTTGATATTTTTTTCTGCTCTAGCCGGATGATCACCCGAGAATTTTTCCCAATTTATAAATTAGTTACATATGTTGATTTCCTTGCCTTGTGACGTTTAGCTGGGATTAGTCAGTAGTTTTAAAAATGTCAATAGATACAAATGTATCCCTTGTTCTCAATAGGACATGAACACGGGCACTATTTGAAGGAGATCACAATGTATGAGAGAGTTAATAAAATGCTATTGTGTTGGCTAGGGTTAACAAACCAGCAACTAGGCCGTTCAAGGAGGGTAAGGTATCCAACCATCCCTCCTGAAAAGACTAGAATCTGTCTAATTTAATTCTGCCACAGCAAGTACAGTTTAGAATGAATTTCTGTCGAACATAACACATGCCGACACTGACAGGCACAAGGAGAGAGGTAATGCGCAGGCTGTATTCTTTGGACTCTGTGCATGAAAATTGGTTTATCCCTCCCCAGTCTATAAATCTAATTTACCTCTTTGACTTCCTGTATTGATACAAATTGAGTAAATCAGCGAAGGGCTGCAGCAGCCATGTCTGGGTAAGCATTTTTCATTCCCTTTTCTCAATTAAAGGAGCCGCTATTACATTAGAGAGAAGTCTGTGCCTAAAACCCATACATTTTTCTCATGTTAGCTGTCGAGCTGAACTTTAAGTGATGCACACGTCTGCCCTTTGACCCTTCTCTCCGCTCTTGCATACAAACAGTCTTTTCTTTCAAACGATTGCTGCCTAGGACAGAAGGGAGGGAAGGTGGGCGTGGTCAATCCAAGACTCTGCATGTTCCTTGTGCCTTAGACGCCCACTTGGGTGTGGCACAGAAACAATTTATTTCATTATCGAGAACATTCTATTGTTGAAAGAAAATGAGAGAGGAACAAATTTAGTTTTCTTTTACATCCCTGGCCCGGGCATATGCTTAGTGATTGCGCAAATGAAGGCGCAAATCTTGCTTGCATTGCGAGCATGTCATTCGTAGATCCTTGGTGCCAGATTCATTAACTTTTTATGCAAAGCAGTGCAACAAGACAACTTGCTACGCAAAGGGAGAGAGCAGAAATGCACCATATCTACTAAGATATGGCACACTTGCATCATTGTGCATCACTGTGCAAGGGTGCCTGCATTCCAAGGAGAATTGTCTTTTTTTTTTTTGTCCTCATTTGCCGTATCCTCGTTCCAAGAAGTATTCAACCACCTTATTGTCAATCCAGGAGAGAGCCGTAAAAACATGACCTCTTCCTGTACTCGGACAAATATGTAACGTTGGCGGAAGGCACTTACAGGAAAATCGTACTCCATTGAATTGTCTTTGTGCAGGAAGGGATATCTTCCTGCACAAAAACAATCACTTGAGGCATTTATCTTTTTCTATGTGGGATTCTGCAGCACACACAGAAGGAGGAAATAACAAGGAGAAAGTAAGATATTTCTCCTCGCTACGCCATCCTCTAGGAGGCGTGGCGATTTCATGCCATCCCAGATTTGCAAACCTTTGCAAATCTGAGAATGCATGAAATCCATGGGTGGATCGACGGAAGCGCCCATGCCCCACCCATGGAATGTCTCCCAGAATGAAACAAAACGCAATGCAGCGAAAGCCGCTGTGTTGCAATACATTTCTTTAGAAAGTCACACAAGGTGGTGCAAACAGCCCCTTATGTGGCTTTGTAAATATCTACTAGCATTTTGACTTGTCGTTGCGCAACAAATCACAACGCAAAATGTTAGTAAATCTGGCCCTTGATATGCAGCTACATTTTACAGCGCAATGTAGGCAGTTGTGTGAGGACCTGAACATCGATATACCAGTTAGAGAAAGAAAGAGGATGGTGGCGTCTAAGCTATTGATGGGAGATGTGACGCTCATATTAATGGGTGGGGTTAAGTCGCTTGAAGAGATGCGCCTTCAGCTTTTTTTTCTGGAATACAGAAGGGATGAGGAAAGCTTGGTATTTCATTCCACACTCTGGTTCCTCAACTTTGTTGAGCAGGCTGAGCTTCCACTGCACAAAGGAGATAATGGGCTAGTCATTGTTCAACATCTCCACCGCAGTGGTTTTGGAATGGTGTGTTGGAATGCATTTGCCCCGGCCATCTTTGTGCAGCACAGGAAGAGGTGGGAAAGCAAATGGAAGCTCGAGACTGGCTCAAGCCACGTGCCTTGCTCTATCCCTGCTTAAGTACTCAAGCCCAAAACAAGCTGAGCCTTTATGTGGCTTGTGATTGTTATCGTGCTCTAACCTCATGGTCCAATAACTAAATACAAAGCATTAACCTTTGATATAGAAGGGAAAGACAAATAGTTACCTATCTAGCAGCTGATTTGCACAATGTGAAATAGGAAAACCTGGAATCAATCCTGGGTTCCTCGCTTGACCAAATTGTGTGATCCTAGTGAAATCTTTTAAGTCAGCACTTTTCTTCATTACAGTATATGAGAGAGAGCACATTCAAATATCTGAAGTGAGGAGATGTGCTATACAGTAACCTCTTATTTTCTATTTGTTATGCTGTAATGTGGCTCCATCTTTAATAGGAATCCAGACCACATACAAGGTACACATGACAACTGATTTGACTCTTTGTTCACAATTAGCATTGTCATATGGGCAGGCAGGCTGGAATGTTTCCAGGTACATGGTTAAAACTACTTTTAATAACTTCATCTCTATGCAGGCCCTAAGGTGAAAAGCTTTTGCATGTTGAAGAAATACACTTTTTGATTTTTGTCAAAATTTGATCTATTTTTAAATGTTGTTGCATGATTTATAAGCCCAATAAGTTCATGGCCCAACTTGTATAGGGGCTACTAGAGCCAAATCACACCCCTGGCTTGACTTTGTCTCGGCTTTCCCTGTTTATTTGTTGGCTCCCCCAGGGGAGATGTTTGGGGTGTTACATCCCTCTAATAAATGTATCCTCTAGTAAATAGTTGGGTACAGGTGCTTCCAGTCGATTTGGTGAAGTGGCTGTCAGACTTCACCTGCCATTTTAACATACATCCACAGGCAAAAAACATACACACATACTCTCTCTCTCTCTCTCCTCTCTGTTTTGTAAGCTCTTCAAACTGTTGGTTATTTTACAACATATTATCCTTTAAGTAACCCTAACAATACACACTGCTATCCCTTCCCACAGCCTCTGAAGCCCCCTCATGCTCTGCTTCTCAAATAATGTACTTTACCAGGCTATGACAGCGTGATTATTGGGAAATTTGAAGCCCCCCCCCCGCCCAATCTTACTTATCAAGCTATGCCCCTGTCTCTAAGAACAGAGCTGTATAGGAAATAGGGAATGTTGAGGATGTGCATGTTATTACACCACAGCCCGTACCCCACAGTGCAAACAGGTGGAGCATAAGTATGGTAGTGACTGCTTATAATTAATTCCATGTGCCCCAAAGTTGCATTTGGACATTTTTAATCACATGTGAATTGATAGACTGTCATGTAACACATGTGGCTATCCTTAATAGTGAATGTGATGAATTTAAAGCACATTGGGGACCTCATCGCTGCTGTTTTGCCATTAAAGGCTCGAAAACAATTTTAAGGCAAGCAATATACTTTTAAAACGCACACCCTTAAAATGCTAGTTAAAATAAATGGGACCCATGAAGGTTATACAGCTTTATTTTCTTTCCAGTGATGCATTTTTTTGCAGAGTCTCTCACCGAAATGATGCGCTGTTGGTATTTGGGTGCTGGACTGCACCACGGTGGTTTCAATGTTGACCCCTCCCTCCTTGTACTGGGTTCAGATTTACTTCAGAACACCTTTTATAGTACAACATTTTCCTTGAATGACTTGTGCACGCACAGAAAACACATATGTGCATGAAAATCCCACGAGAGGTGCAGGTGTGTTAGAATTCTGGCACAACGTAAGCACCAAAATTGGGGTTAGGTGAATATTTGGAGAAGGCTTACCTCTGCGCCAACATTTCATTTCTTAATTTTCAAGCTGACAAATATCCTGGTGTTCTGCCTTGCATGTCCCCCTAGAGATGCTAATTTGTTCGGGCAGGTAGGTAGGTAGGGTCAGTGATCATTGCTTGCCAAACCTATCAAAGGTAGTCCAAGAATGTGTGCAGATAATAAACTACTATTGCAATATGTAGATTGCCTTTGCAACAGTTCTACTTATTCTCCTAGTCTTCACCGTTCCTGGTAATCTTAAAATCACATGGCACTTCATCAGGCTGTC
Organism: Lissotriton vulgaris; assembly: GCF_964263255.1. Lineage (NCBI taxonomy): Eukaryota > Metazoa > Chordata > Amphibia > Caudata > Salamandridae > Lissotriton > Lissotriton vulgaris. The sequence continues at coordinate 484,835,991 of NC_141696.1, forward strand.
ACAGATATTCAATGGTCCTAACCAATTTAAGTGCATCTGACATGTTGATTTTAACTGTACAATACATCCTCTTATGATATATGTTTGTCCCTTTATCTCTCCCTACTCTCCTGTTTATTCCCACAGGTGTTTTAAACCACTCAGGCAATAGCACTATAACTAGTCCTGAAGATGATCCCAGTTAATAATTGGAGCTAGGGATCGAAACGTCACGTCGACTGTCTTAACAGTACTGCATTTTTCAATTTTACAAGATGTGTTGCAGTAACTGTTTGTTTGAGCGTACCCAAGATTGTATTATATTGTAAGCCACATTTTGCTCCACTCTGTTTGCCTGTTATTTTTCTTCACTGTATTGTTTTCTTTCCCCTCTACTTGGTACAGGCTTGTACCCAGTTCACAAATTGTTTCGTGTTTCACGTATTCAATAATCCTTGTCAAATTTTGAAAATAAATATTCCCTTGTCCGGCTGGACATTGGAGAAAAAGAGCCATAGATCTTATTTAAGTCTTTGATTGCTATCCATAATTGTAATAAAAAGCTAAGGACCTTTGTTCTTCATAAAATTACTAATTGCCCGAGGTCCACAGCTACTTAAACGGGTTCCCTTGTTGATTATACCGTGTCATCAATTTAGTGGTACTGACTCAGCACTGTTGCTGCGACTTTTAGGTTACACGTAGAGAGTCACGACGAGCGGTTATTAAAATAAACTTTTTACATTGTTTGGACTTTGAATTATTTATGAGCTTTTTCATTCCCACCAACAAATATAAAAGAAACAATGAAAGCATAATAAACCAACTTCTGTTTCCTAGAATAGCTCAACTGATACTGACAATTACTCCTTCAGCGTTACTCCTTTCAACCATCTTGATTCACCCAAAGAACCCTGCGGTAAGCGCGACAGCAAATCTGTATGTCACTGCCTAATTTGTCTATTTGAGACCTGCCTTGTAACCATGGGGATATGTTTTCATAAAATTCACCATCGATCTCTAGAAAGATTTCTTCGCAGTGCCTATTAGTGTCAAAAAGTCTTGTTTGAAGAAATACACTTTTTTGAAATTTGAAGAGTCTTTATCATATTTTCATCAAATAGTATAGAAGTCCATCCTTGGGTGTGTGTGGCCGTTACCAGTGCCGCGTGAAGTAACAGAAGATGTAGGACTTAGGATAATGTGCTGCATGGCTAAATACTTATAAGGTCCTCTTGGCTATGACAATGCTGGTTTACTAGATGTTGTCATCATTTCTTTCCCTGTGTCCTTCACTGAGCTTGGCTCACTTAGCAGCCCTTGACACCCCATCTCTCAGCCCTGCCCTTCTGTTTCCTAATAACGTTGTTATGAGCTTTCCTCTGCAGGCCTGCAGACAGAAAAGATAAATATATAAGGAATCAACATTAGTGACACCCACATTTCGAGGCTATCCAGTGCAATGGCTACTTAAGCTGCTAAAGGGGGGGGGGTCAGTGTGGTTTCATAATGCCTCTGGTTTGTCATTGAAGATGGTCCAGTTCCACTGCAGTGGCAACCACAGGTATCAACCAGTATTACGTTGGAAGTCCTGCTCATGTGTTCTTTCCTCATTTGACGGAGCTGGTAAAGTATTGGAGGCAACTGCTATCACATCTAAAGTAATGGATGGCTGACAATATGATAGAGCTTCCGTCTGAGCTCAGGGGCGGGTTTGTGGACACTCTGTGCTCAGACCACCTACAAAAATATGTGAACACCCACAAACTCAAGGATATGTAGGGCTTCACAATTTTTTTGCAGATAGTTTCCCATTCAGAAAACGTTTGTAGATTTTCTCCTTTCAGGGAAAGGGAAATGTACTTGTGTTTGTGCATAGGTTTATGCAGATGTGGGTGTGCCATGGAATTAGGGTCATGTGAAGTTGCATAGCTTCATAGCAAGCAAGCAAGCATGCATTTTATCACTAATGCTAGGTATGTTTAGCGCATAAACAAAGTAACAGCTTAAACTAGCATGCATTATTTGTTTTTCACAAATGCAATATGCAAAAACTATTTGGCAAACATATGAAAAATATATATAAACGAGTAGGCTCGCAGCTCAGGCACACCAGCCCTGGCACTGAAAAGCATTCCTTTTCTGGCAGCTGTGTTCATGTGACCAGGCAAAATGTTGTCGCCAGGAGCCCTTAGGCTACATCCTACCTGGTTGGAAGCCATTTGACAACTAAACCGAATTGTGCGTCCTAGCTGACTGCTGCTCCCTACCACCCACCCAAAATGGCATCAAGTTGCAAGGCACTCCCTAATTGACATCTTACAAGTACACCCAGTACTGCCCTGGCTTTCCACCTAGGCACCTACAGGTGATAGTGTGATGCAAACCCTGCAGCCTGCCTTTTTCTATTTGATGCTCTTGGTTGTCTTCCCAAGGAAGGAAGACATGAAAAGTATTGTTTGCCATGCATGAATAGGTGAGGAACTGGAGCACACTTCGAGAATACTTGAATATGAAATGTGACACATTATCACCACCTATATAAAAAATGCAAAAACTTGCTCACCCCTACTGTGAATTTGCAACTGTCAGAGCTGATCAGAAGATCTCCTGGTATTCTTGGAGAATTCCTAAAAAGGCAGACATTACTTTAAAAATAGCTATAAATTTGCATGGGTTTTCCAAGGTCATTTTTATGACTAAGCCCATGGTGTACTTAAAACTGCTTCCTGTCGATAAACAGACAAAATATCGACTACAAAATATCGAATGGACATAATATCGAGTACAAAATATAGGCTGAACAGAATATCGAATGGACAGAATATAGACATCAAAAATATCATTTTGAAGGTAAGTAATGTAATATCGGATTTTAAAATATAGATAGTCAAAATATCGAAGTACATAATATAGGTTAGTAAAAATATTGAACATTTAATAATATCGAATTTTTTATAGTGTACTTTATGTGTTAAAAGTGTTTATTTATGTTATAATGTAATTTAATTAATGTATTTAATGTTATTTAAATGTTGCATAATTTAATTCTGTAGCGGGTTGTGGGTTTAGAGGGGAATAGGGTGGGAAGTAATTTAATTATAATTAATTAAATATGTAAATGTATTTATTGGTATTTGTTTATAATTAATTGTTAATTAATTTTTATTTTGCAATTAATTAAATGTTAATTGCCAATTAATTTTATTTAATTGATTAATTGATAATTATGTTAATTTAACTAATTTATTTTCTGTAGTGGGTTGTGGGTTTATAGAGGAATAGGGTGGGAAGTAATTTAATTATAACTAATTACATATGTACATTTTTTGGGGGGATTTATTAGATTTTAATTGTTAAGTAACTTTTTAATTACTAATTAATTAATTGTTAATTTGTAACTAATTAGCATTAATAGATAACTAATTGTAATGATTAATTTAAATTAGTATTTGTAATTAATTAATTATTATATTATATTAAATTGGTAATTACTTTTAATTTTTTTTATAGATATTAATATATATATATTTTTAAATAATATATGAAGTATCTACTTTCCCTACTGTTGCACTCACTGGAGTGGGAATAGTAATGTTTACCCCTACGCTATCCAACGCTTTCCCTACTGTTGCACTCTCTGGAGTGGGAATAGTAATTTTTACCCATACTCTATGCAACGCTCCCCCTACTGCTGCACTCTCTGGAGTGGGAATAGTAATTTTTACCCCTATGCTATCCAACGCTTTCCCTACTGTTGCACTCTATGGAGTGGGAATAGTAATTTTTACCCCTACGCTATCCAACCCTTTCTCTACTGTTGCACTCTCTGGAGTGGGAATAGTAATTTTTACCCCTACGCTATCCAACCCTTTCTCTACTGTTGCACTCTCTGGAGTGGGAATAGTAATTTTTACCCCTACGCTATCCAACGCTTTCCCTACTGTTGCACTCTCTGGAGTGGGAATAGTAATTTTTACCCATACTCTATGCAACGCTCCCCCTACTGCTGCACTCTCTGGAGTGGGAATAGTAATTTTTACCCCTACGCTATCCAACCGGTTCCCCACTGTTGCACTCTCTTGAGTGGGAATAGTAATTTTTACCTCTACACTATCCAACGCATTACCTACTGTTGCACTTTCTGGAGTGGAAATATTAATTTTGACCCCTATGCTATCCAACGTTTTCCTTACTGTTGCTTTCTTTGAAGTGGGAATAGTAATTTTTACCCCTATGCTATCCAACGCTTTCCCTACTGTTGCACTCTAAGGAGTGGGAATAGTAATTTTTACCCCTACGCTATCCAACCCTTTCTCTACTGTTGCACTCTCTGGAGTGGGAATAGTAATTTTTACCCCTACGCTATCCAACCCTTTCTCTACTGTTGCACTCTCTGGAGTGGGAATAGTAATTTGTACCCCTACGCTATCCAACCCTTTCTCTACTGTTGCACTTTCTGGAGTGGGAATAGTAATTTGTACCCCTACGCTATCCAGCGCTTTCCCTACTGTTGCACTCTTTGGAGTGGGAATAGTAATTTTTACCCCTACGCTATCCAACGCTTTCCCTACTTTTGCACTCTCTGGAGTGGGAATAGTAATTTTTACCCCTACGCTATCCAACGCTTTCCCTACTGTTGCACTTTCTGGAGTGGGAATAGTAATTTTTACCCCTACGCTATCCAACGCTTTCCCTACTGTTGCACTCTCTGGAGTGGGAATAGTAATTTTTACCTCTCCGCTATCCAACGCCTTATCTACTGTTATCAAATATGATTTTAAATTCTTTTTTTTTATAACTTTCATTAATTATTTAATTATTATAAGGTAATTTAAATATTTTTGAGTATATTTTAGTAATTAATTTCTAATAATAATTTAATTTAACATTGTTTTTAATAACGTCAATATTTTTATAAACTATATTTTTATAAACGATATTTTTTACTCGATATTTTTGTACTTACCAGTTTGTAGATACAAAGTCGATATTCTGTCTGTCGATATTTTTTTGCCGATATTTTTGCTAGTCGATATTATGTCCCTCAATATTATGTCAGTGATCCCTTTCTGTTACATATCCAGTCATTTGAGAAAAATCTTGACTTCAACAAACCACCCAAGTTTTCAAGATAACCACAATGAACATGTGCATAGTTAATTTAGTTAATTTACATATAATGAGTTAGAATGAAGAATAATCTATTCGATGAATTATAATAGACATATTTCAACATGAACTTTTCCTATTGTATTTATTCTGTCTCCTTCATTAATTTTCATTTCATCCTAGATAGCCCACTGTCTCTCTAAAAATACATCTGTCTAGGTGCCCCATACCACCATGAGTCCCAAGGGCATACCTACTTATAGGGAGCGCGGAAACCGGACACCCCCCCCATCGCTCCTGTATTTTCAATGGAGTCTAATGACCCCTCTTGCAGCTTCAATAGCTTTTCCTGAGCAAGCTGTTCCTATTAGGGAAAGGTCGAGATGATACAATTTATAGATTGTTCTAGAATCAGAGTTCATATTTCTAGACCCTCTGGCACTAAGGACCTAGGACCATATGTATGAAGGTACCCATTTGTGAATCTCAAATAGCGATTTTTAAGAAATCGCTATTTGAAATTCACATATTGGTATGTACGTAGAAAATCGCATTTTTTTTTGCGCTGTCTTAAAATTCCATAATTGCGATTAGCAAATTGCGAATCGCAATTATGGAATACTTTCCCATTCAATTCTATGGGCCAGGAGGCCCATAGGAATGAATGGGAAGTTATTCTCAATTTGCGGTTTGCAATTTGAGAATCGCAATTTGAGAATAATTTCAAGGGTGCAGGGGTGTCCAAAGGACACCCTGTTGCACCCCTGAAATTAACACGGGTGTACATGTGGTGCACATACATGCCCTAAGGGCATGTATGTGCTTCACAGTGCACTTTGAAAAATGCAAAAAAGTGCATTTTTCAAGGAATTCGCATATTACCACCAACTTGAAGTTGGTGGTAATTTGCGATTCCTTAAGGTCAATTTGCAATTTTTTTTTTGCTTAATACATTGCATTTAAGGAATCGCAAAATGTGCGATTCCTTAAATATAATTGCAAAATAAGGAATCGCTAATTTTGCGATTCCTTATTTCGCACCCCAATTCTTTCATACATACCATTTCGCGAAAATGAGTTTGCAAATGCCGAAATTCTGCGAATATCGGTGTTTGCGAACCCATTTGAGGTTCATACATATGGCCCCTAGTCACTGTGCTAACCCGAATCAGAATACCAGTCAGACTGCAGCTACCCCATCGCCAACTGAACAATATATGAGACAGATATGTTTCTCACTCAACCGCAAATAAATCAATAAATAAATAGTTCCAACAGCGCTTTAGGATAGTAGGAAAAGTTTTAGAAACCAACATTTTAGAATTAGCTCCTGTGTATTGCTTCTGATTTTACTTTTTGTTTACTCCATGTCTCTTTGAATTTGTACATATGTTTATTTTTATATTTTTGTGAGTTGTGGTTTTACTTAACATATTTACAATATAATCGCATTTACTGTTCCACTTCCTCTGTGCTCAGTGACTAATTTCATTAGTCATCTTGCTTTCTTGTTTTGATCTTAGTTTTTTTTTGGAGCGATTGTTTGATGATCTGATCTTTAAACCCTTTCCTATAATATGAACATAAAATCTAAAATCTATTTTCAGTTTCAAATAAGATGACAGAGTAAACAGTCCTACATATTCTGTATTGTTTTCAAGCACAAAAATACCTTTTGCACAAAGGCAAGGAGAAGCATTTGCAATGGTAAATATTTTCCTATAGTTTGACTGTTTTTCATAAAATTTCAATCTTGTTGAGACCAATTATCATTTTATTATCAGCGCTACCATGAAATTTCCAGTATAACTCATACTGTCTCTATTCACAATGAAACTTAAGACTGCAATTATACTATCAATGGCTCTTCACTGCTATTGTCAAGTGTGAAAATAGAATATTCTGGCTGGGAGTAGTTTTATAGTATGTTATGGAGGACATCAAAAGTTGATTTTTAAATGGTTTCCATGACTGCAGAGCAATACGACAGACTGATAATGCACAAAAACTTCTCATTCAAAATACGCATTATCAATCTACACTCAAATTCACATGAATAAACTTCCATGAAACAAATGCAGTTGAAGGAAGTTTGCAACAACTTGTTAAAGTGTGTTTTCCAGACTTATGTTAACTAGGCCTCAGTTTGGTCTCAACACCATCTTATCCAAAATGTATGCTATATCCGATTCGTGCTTTTCTTATATTTTTGCTGCGCATAGTCAAGCAAAATGTGGGTTTGTTTATTACTCAAGTCTTTGGTCTACCATAACATATTTCCAAGGACCCTCAGCTTGCATTCATTCACAATGTATCACTGTTGTTTATGTAACTAGTTTGTTCTGACATCTCCAGATGATGTTAAGTCAGTGGAGCTGAATCAATATTCACGTAGTGGGTTAGCACGTAGGTGATGAGGAGATGTGATATTTGTAAACTCTGCAGTTTGATTTGTTGAAAATGGATTTCTTTACTCACACCACTGTGACTTTGCAGTACTAATATTGCACAATTTCAGTGTGGCGTGGCTGTACCTGTCTCCGTCGCTGGAGGTGAAGATGGGGTCAATTGTGTGTCCTGTGATGTGGGTAGGCTGGTGACAAGTTGTCTCCAACCAAATGATGCTCATGTTCTCCAGGAGGTCGGTGGTGTTGGCATCGTTGGAGTAATTGAAGTAGAAGTTGAGGTCCCCCAGGAAGAGGTAGTGCTTGGAGTCAATTGCGATCGGGGCAATGAGGTCCAGGATGACTTTGCAGAAGCAGGGTGTGGTCCTGGTAGTCTGTAGGCAAAGGTGCCTCTGACTGTGCTTTTTCCATCTGTGTGGATTTGAAAGTTGAGGTGTTTCATTATCTGTGTTGGTTCGCCTGAGGATGTCGTACAGAGGATGGCATCCTTGTGGATCATGGCGATTCCACCTCCATCAGGGGCGTAGCTGGGGGGAGGTGGTGGGGGCAGTCCGCCCCAGGCGGCACTATTTTGGGGGCGGTGGCGGGACCCTGGTAGCACATGGCGGCAGTGTTTATGATTTAATCGGGGCCATTGACACCTCCCCAACACATGCGGCAGTGCTGAGGTCGGAGCACTGTCTACACATGTGAAGTGCAGTTAGGTTAGTGAAAGTGCAGCCACCGGCTGCAGTGCACGCACGCACCACGTAGCAAGTGGTGGTGGTGCATTGAGCGGCGTGCCGCGTATGTGGTTCACAGGGCCGTCAATCTTGTAGCACACGAAAGCGCTACGAATGACGGCCCTGGGCATCATTTTTATCCAGCCCTTGCGTAGTGCTGCTGAAATGCAGCAGTGACGCGCGCAACCACCACGCACTCTTTTACAAAGTGGAGTCTTGGCAGGGGCCTGCAGGGCGATTTGAACCCTCAAGACTTCTTATTCCTTTCTCTCTCATTCAAAAACCCTCCTCACTCTGTTCGCCCCCTCATCTGTATTGGTTCTCTTGGAACTTTTATGATGTCTTGGCAAAAATGGTGAGTGCATCTCTTCCTTTTGTTTAAGTGACAGAATGTTTTTTAACCATTGTTACTACAAGTTGTGAGGCATGACTTTGACTTTTGAAATGCCTAGGTCTTTGCTCGCTAGGTCCTCAGAGCTCGCTGTGCGTCAGAAACGTGCAAGGAATGTTCAGCTAGAGTTGGCTCAGTGGGGGCGGAAACAGAGAAAATAAGCTGGAAATGGGAGACCAGTGTATAACAAATGTAAACTTGCAATATATTGGATGATGAACTTGTCTAGTCAATACCAGTAGTCCCTGATTTCAGTCTCGGGCTTTATTAAATGGATTCACTGCATTTGTTTTCACCACTTTTGATTTAAAGATGTTCCATGTAATCTTTACGTTTTGTGTGTAAAATACATGTTGTAATGTTACTCCTCCACTTGAAAGCCTAGGACTTAGTGTCTTCAGAATTGCTTGACTTGTTATGTACATTTATTTCCCTTTGGTCAATAGATCTGGAGACATCCTCTCTTTAGTCTTTCCTCCATGAGGATGTTTTTAGTAAGTGCATTCTGCAGTAGTCATGCTGTTTGTCTGGTGTAGACTCCTAATGACGCAGCAAATTGGTGTCTTCTTTTTGCCTCAACCCAAAAGCCCTGCAGTTGAGAACTACTGGCTGCAGGAAAATTTGATGCCATGATTGTTGCCATTTTGTTCTTGCTTCTGCCCCACTGTGAAGCATCAGCCTCTGTTGCGAGGAAGTACACCAAGTCTGGAAGAGGTCTTTATACGCACTTGAGTTGCAGGTGTTATTTTATCTGTCTTCACTCTCTTCCTGATTTACATCCTAGTCTGAGCCTGCAATGCCTCTTATCTTTTTTGTTGTAGTTTTATATAGCACAAACTATCAGTATCAGAGCGCTTTACATGAGCACGAGTTGCCTTACAGACTGATTTATCTTAACATTTACTGGAAACATGGGTATTTTCTCATTTTACTCGTTACCAAACTGGGATCATAGCAATTATTATGATGGCTGGCGTTTTGACTATGGTACTTTAGAATACTATAGAAGTGGAGTTGAACCGGAAGTGAACAGATTCATCAACAGTGTAGCAACTTTAGTTCTTTAAATAAGATAGGGCAAGAGGGGGAAACTGCTTTTGGCATTTGAGACGTGAAATAGGTGAATAGCTGGGATCTCCACCCAAGGAGGTATACGTTTATGGTGTAATACCATCTATTCAGACCAAAAGATTGCCACTGTATATAGGACTCTGGTCATATTTTTGGTTAAATATGCTAGAGGTTGCGAACAAGTCAACCTTGATATCTCTGTACTTCTATATTATTATTGCAAAAAGAACAATTTATGGACAGACTACAGAACAATGTCATACATTCACCCCAGTACAGAGAGCTGGGCCTAAATCATTCGTTTTTCTGCTCCCTATGCCATTCCAGTTTGAACTCAGCCATATGCAAATCAGTCTTGATTTGCATGTGACCAGTTCTAAACTGGGGTGGCATGGTGAGCAAAAGAATGATGGATTTAACCCAGATCCATGGACTGGGGGTGAATGTTTTAATGTGTTCTGTATTCCGTCCATCAATTGTATGTCTTTGTACTGCCGGTGTATTCAACTGTGTAGCCTTGGCTCTTGTCATGTATGTGCATGTAACTTGCATGATCGAGGTAACTATTAGCGGTTATACCACATGTCTCTTGGACCTCTTTCAAGTGCTTGCCATTCTTTTTACCCAACACCACCCCACCCCCGCTACCTGCCATGGGTGGCAATCTGAGGGATAGCCCCGGGAGCCAGAAGCTTTAGCTACGTCACTGACCTCCGTGTTTGTTGGTTCGTTATCTTGTAGACTTTGGGGATGGAGATATCTGCTGCTAGGCGGGGTTCAGCCAGGTTTCTGTGAGGAAGATGACGTCCGGGGTGAGGTAGGAGGTGGTGTCCCAGATCTCCTTGGTGGGTTTGCTGAGTGATATGCGTTGAGTAGGATGCAATGGAGTTTTTCCTGCTTCTAGCGGTCAGGTAGAGCCCTCCATATATAGTACTGGGAGGTGAGAGGGACTGGCAGGGTGGCGGGAGGGTGGGAAGTGGGAAGAAAAGGTTGGAAAATTAGGGGCAATGGCAACAATGCTAAATGATGAAAAAGAATGAAGTGCAGTGCAAATAAAATAAAACTAACGCAAATGTAAAATAATCAAATAAACCATCTGTAAATGAAAATAATAAAATAAACTAACATGCGAGAGTGATTATGGATGCAGACAAGGTTCCCACAGCAGGACTAAACAGGAGGGCTCCGGAACTGCGGTTGGTCACCTGAACAGAGGAGTCAAGGAAGGTGACAGCTGCAGGGGGGCGTGACGAACAAATCTTCACCTCGAGTCTTAAACATCGACGCTTCACTCCATCCAAGGTACTTTGCCAGTGGGACCTGTCTAAGTCCTGTAGCCCGCCTTCCCTCTATCACAGTTGGCCTGAACTTTGGATTTACCCTGGTCTAGTGCGATCTCCAGTAACCCCTTCGTGGTATTGACTAGGGGACTCGCCTTGCTACTGCCTCGCCTGATGGGATTCGGACCTTTGCTGCTGGCGTAGTGCTCTTGTGCTGTGAAACCCTGTGTGCCTCCAAAAACGCTGCTCCTCTCCAGACCCTCTCCGCGGGTCCCGCTTCGTGGGCTTTGTCTTTTGGGTGCAGGTGACTGAAAGGATTGCTGTGGGCGTAAGTGCTGCAGGGCTGCGAGCGTGTTTGGCAACTGGACTCCAGTTCCCAGGAGTCCCTGCTGTTGCTGACCTGCCCGAGTCACCTGGGCAGCTCTCCCTGTTTGGACACGCCCCCATCAGCCTGCTCAAATTCAGCGGACCTGCTAACCTCGTGGGACTCGCCTTGCTACTGCCTCGCCTGATGGGATTTGGACCTTTGCTGCTGGCGTAGTGCTCTTGTGCTGTGAAACCCTGTGTGCCTCCAAAAACGCTGCTCCTCGCCGGACCCGTTCCGCGGGTCCCGCTTCGTGGGCTTTGACTTTTGGGTGCAGGTGACTGAAAGGATTGCTGTGGGCGTAAGTGCTGCAGGGCTGCGAGCGTGTTTGGCAACTGGACTCCAGTTCCCAGGAGTCCCTGCTGTTGCTGACCTGCCCGAGTCACCTGGGCAGCTCTCCCTGTTTGGACAGGCCCCCATCAGCCTGCTCAAATTCACCGGACCTGCTAACCTCGTGGGACTCGCCTTGCTACTGCCTCGTCTGATGGGATTTGGACCTTTGCTGCTGGCGTAGTGCTCTTGTGCTGTGAAACTCTGTGTGCCTCCAAAAACGCTGCTCCTCGCCGGACCCGCTCCGCGGGCCCCGCTTCGTGGGCTTTGACTTTTGGGTGCAGGTGACTGAAAGGATTGCTGTGGGCGTAAGTGCTGCAGGGCTGCGAGCGTGTTTGGCAACTGGACTCCAGTTCCCAGGAGTCCCTGCTGTTGCTGACCTGCCCGAGTCACCTGGGCAGCTCTCCCTGTTTGGACACGCCCCCTTTCACTCCTCCCCCTATAAATTGTGTTAGTCATCCCCGCTGCGCGGGAGCGTCCCGGGAGAAGCCCGGGACAAGGGCGGGACCGTCTAAGGCCATCATAGGCCGGAGTAGGCTGGGCTGGGCCTACCCTCTTGCTTTAGATATCTGAGTCCTGGTCCTATTAGCCGATATAGCTCCCATTTAATACCATCAAACCTCTGTTGAAATGCCGTCTCCAGCAAGGGAGGGCACCCCCATGAAGCAGGGAGGGGTTAAAAACAGGACCTTAGATAATTACTTTCCTCGGGCTGTGGGTGATGGGGATAAGGAGAGCACCTTAATCCGACTCAGGGCAGAGCGGAGACGTTCTATAGATAATTTGAAACATAGGCCCCTTGGTGAATATTCTACTTCGCTCAGTGAAGAGTTGACTTCTATAGACGATGTCCCCCTCCTGCTGAGGGATTGTACGAATACCCCACTTGTCCCACTTACGAGTCTAACCCCAGCCACCAGCCCAAGCCCAAGCAGGGTGACCATTGACTTAATTTCTCAACCCCCCCCCCCCAGCCCCGAAAGCTAGGAAAGCCAAATCCAAGCCAGCCGCTGTACAAGGAGTATATGGCCCCCCCCCAAACAAACGTAGGAGGAAGTCAAGGGGTGCCCAGGGCAAAAACAAATCTAAAATCCCCCACTCTGAGTTTGGGAGGTCATCAAAACTCCTCACACCGACTGAGAGATTAGCGGATGAATTACGACCCAAACCCACTGTACAGGCTGCTATGGGCCCCGCCCAGACAAAAAACACAGGTAATAACACTGCTAATGTCCCCCTTTCTGTTGCCCCGCTAGGTAACCTGGAATTCCTCGTCAGGTCGCTACTACTACCAATCAGCGAAAGCATTAAAAAGGTCGAGATCAGACTCACCATCCTGGAGGCCACATTAAGTAGCATGAAATCCCCGGCTGGCCTCCAGGGAAGATCTCAGGAGCTCACTTCCACTCCTACGGCTCCCCAGCAGCCCCCAAATAGCGCAATGAGCTCAGCTCCCCCACAGGCTGTGAATGCTGTGGCCCCCCCACAGCCCCTGAGGACTAACCCTGTTCCAACCAAGCCATTTAACTCTAATAGGCCAACTCCTCCTGTAGACCCTGTCCCTCTGGCACAGCCTGCAGACAGTGCTGCAACAACACCTTTAATGAAGCCTCTCCCCAGGCCACGTAGGCCTAATCTACCCCCAGAGGCAAACGATTTTACGGTAGTCATGGCGGGCGTCCCCCCACTCGAAGCGGGTGAAGCTGAGGATTTTTGCTCCTTAAAAAGCAGGGTAATCAAGTGGCTAAACATGAACAGACCGCTCCCGGTACATCTAAATAATGAAATAATAATGGTTAGAAGGGTGCCATGGGTGGGGAGAACACACAAATCCATAATAGGGGACTGCATATTGGTGGCTTCAGGGATGCTGGAACTGTCTCTCACATATGCCAAGGAAAGAATAGATCTCTGGTATCAACTATTCAAACCCTCCAGGTTTCTTTCTTCTTTCCCCCTATCCCTGCCCCTGCACACCCGTTTCAAACCTATGATAACTGGGAGAGGGTTGGTCGGAGGGGAAGACATCATGAATTTAACCCCAGGCCACTATTTAGCCGCCCAGAGCCACCCTTTCACACTTTCAACCGGTTCAATTGTTTGAGTGGCCTTGAGGGGGTTGATTGACAAACAGATACTGCCCCTCCAGGAGATGGGGAAAAGGGGCCTTGGTAGAGGAGCGGGAGCAGCAAAGCCTCCTGGCACAGCAAACTCCATCTAGCAGGGTTGGGAAGTCTGTGGTAGACGGGCCCAGGGTTACAAATATTGAATGTACAGGAGGGGGACATGGGCTGGACATACAAGGGTCTGAGCGGGAGACACAATTGGGGCCCCAAGGGGGAACAGAGCAGAGTGGTGAGGTACTGAGAATGATTTCTTGGAACATTGCAGGTTTGGCAGGCAAATTTAACAACAAAGAGTGGCTTGATTACATTAGAAAATTCCACGTAATCAGCCTGCAGGAGACATGGGCCCTGGAGAACAACTTTCATTTGCAGGGGTATAAGTGTTTCTTTGTACCCGCGCAAAAATCAAGATCAGGGAGAGCCATGGGAGGAATATCCATTTACATAGATTTAGATCTCCCGGGCAGTTGGTCTTCCCCAGGTTGGAATTCCCACGGGATTCAGGCAGTTCGGTTCTCCGGGAAGGGGCTAAGATTCATTATTTTTAATATCTATAACAACGAGTTAGCGGGAGACCATACCTCACTTGTAGCTGAATTGGATCATAGGTTGGGCCAGGAAACAACAGTCCAGAAAAAGGGGCAGTCATATGCGCTGCTGGTCATGAGAGACTTTAATTGCCACCTTTGTCCGGCATTGGTCCCAACAAACACAGACTGGTCCCAATGCCCCAGGGAGAAGGGGCCGCATTTTTCCCATACCCCGATTGGGTTAGCTTTCAGTATGCTCCGGCTCAAGTATGATCTTGAACATACTATTAACATGATAGGCACACAGAAGGATGGTACACTCCCACCCACATTCAAGGGTAGAGGATGCTCATCCGTCATCGACTACATCCTGGTCTCAAGATCCCTGCTAAATAGGACAATTAGTGTAGGGATTGAATGGAGCAGTTTTAGCGACCACAACCCACTTGTTTTGGAGCTGTTGTATAGGGTGGGTTCAAAAAGGAGAGACCATTGCACAATCACGGAGAGGGTAACAGATCAAGGCAGGAGATTAAAGTGGTCCAAAATAGATAGGGAAAAGTTTTATAAGGCCCTGGTGGACGCTGGCAAAACTGCCATTAATGACTGTTTAGACATAGAAGTCCACAGATCAAGGCTACTGGAAGCATTCGATCAGATTGCAAATCTGATTGATGGGCTACTTAAAACTAGTGCGCCCACAAGGAACCACGGTAACCCTTGATGGTTCGATAAAGATTGCTCCAAAGCACTGAGGGAGCTCAAAAGCTGCCTTAAATTTAATCCAAGGGACCCCCAAAAAATCAAGGCATGCAGGGAGAAATATAAGAAAGAGACCAAGAGGAGGAAACTCGCTCTGCAGGCAGAAGCGTGGGCAGACCTAAGAGAAGCAGGAGAAAGAAAGGATTTAGCGGGTTTCTGGAGAATCATCAACAAACCCACTTTCCAGGAAACGATACACCGGAGATAGGGTTTAATATTCTTCCAGAACAGTGGGTCTCTCACTATAGGGGTCTGTATAATCATGAGCCCGGTACTCCCGTAGAGCCACCTGAATTTGCAACCCAGGTTTCAACGGTTGTATTTACTATCAAGGAGATTACTGCTGGGATAGAGGGTCTGACCAAAAACAAAGCCCCGGGACCTGATGGAATCCCCCCCGACCTGTTTCTGAGCAGCATAGAACTCTAGGCCCCTTTAATGTCTAGGGTCATAAACACTGCCATTACCTGTGGTCTGCCACCGTCCTGGTCCAAAGCTATAATTGTGCCGATTTTTAAGAAGGGCAATAGGGACGATCCCAAGTGCTATCGCCCTATCTCCCTGATCGATGTATCGGCTAAACTCCTGGGTAGGGCGATCCTCAATAGACTGTCCGAGTGGACCGAAGAAAACAACATCTTCTCGGACACCCAATATGGATTTAGGACAGGGAGGTCCACTAGTGATCAATGCCTGAACCTTTATATGCTGACTGCCAAATATACCATGGCCAGTGATGAATCGATCTATATGGGATTCATGGATTTGGCAGCGGCATTCGATCACGTCAACAGGGAGAAACTATGGAACATGACGTCCAGTATGGGGATAGAGAGTGGCCTAATTAACATTCTTAGGGAACTGCATAGTGACACCACGGCTAGGGTTCGATTTAACAGGGAGGGGGGTCTGACTGACTCTTTTCCCTGCATGAGTGGAGTCCGGCAAGGCTGCATTCTTGCCCCTTTTTTGTTCTCCCTTTACACTAACAATTTGGAACAGCATCTGTTAGGTTTAAAGGCAGATTGCCCAAGGGTGGGGTCGCGTCATATTCCTGTTCTGCTCTACGCAGATGACGCGGTCCTGATTGCACGCACACCCAGAAGCTTACAAATCTTGATCGACGGATTTGTAAAGTTTATGGGGGCCCTAGATCTCTCTGTCAACCAGGGCAAATCCTATGTGCTCCTGGCTGGTAAAAAAACTTCCTCTAAATTTACTTACACAATAGGAAGCCACATAGTAGAAGAGGTTAAAACGTTCCCTTATCTAGGTGTAACCTTTGATGGGGCCTTACAGTTTAACTCCCTGGTGGAGGAGCGTTGTAGTAAAATGATTGCTTCTAATGGGGCAATAGCAAGCTACGGCAGGAGGTTAGGTAGATGGAGCCCGGAACAGGTGATGAACCTGTACAGCTCCGTATCATGCTCTAAGGTAATCTATGGGGCAGAAGTATGTGGCTTTGTTAATATCACAAGAATCCAACGGGAAGAAAACAAATATCTAAAATCCAACCTGAGGGTACCCCCAAGTACTGCTGGCTCCATAGCACACAGGGAATTAGGGAGGCCACACCTAGATGATTTGGTAAAACTCAGGCCAATTGTGGCCTGGTTAAAAATCTGGGTTAATCCTGATGCGTCTCTAAGCAGAGAGATTTTATCGGACTGTTTAGAGAGGGACAAATGTTTGCGTATTCCTGTCTCAATTATGTAAAGAATGCCCTAGAGGAAATAGGCTTTGGGAATCTCTTCACTAACCCTGCAACAATTGTAGCCCAGCACAAGATGCAAGTAAGGAAAACTTTCCTAGAGTTGAAAAGTCAACGCAGAGCTGAGGCTGAAGGGCTTAAAAAGACAGTGAGGGCCCACAACCTGGTGAAGAGCGTTGAGGGAATGGAGCCATATTTGTACCTTATGCATAACGCACAGGACAGATTCTTGATGTGTCGTTTTAGACTGAACCTACTCCCTTTTATGTTGGCATCACCAGCAGGATTTGCAACATCAATTGAACAGAAGGGATCCTGCGGCTGCGACAATAGGTCTCCGCAGGACTCCCTTCACTTTGTTTTACTCTGTCCTTTTTTTACAATGCCCAGGCGCAGATTTCTTGTAAATGTTTTAAAAAAAGCTAAACTGGAACATGCAAGGGAGGCATTAGTCTTTTTACAAAAAGCATCGGACCCCTTAACACTGTGTTGTATAATGAATTTTATTAAGGTAGCGGTCCGTCTAAGGCTAACTAGGGGAGTTGAATGAAATGTTTCTGATTTTACCTTTTTAAAAAAATTATATATTCTTCTGTCTGTGTTCCATGTTAACACTAATACTTTTGTATAAGGATCTTGAAAATGTTTAATGACTTTTTATTCATGTAAATATGTGTATGCTTTTATGGTGATTTTTAACCACCGAATAAAGATTCTTTGAATTGAATTGACTGCTAAGTACTATTTTTGGTTTATTTTTTAAAAATTCATAACTCCTGTTCTGTTCTACTTATTGGATTTGTGTTGATGTAGTTTTGATTTATCAGATAAATACTCTCTATTTTTCTGAACCTTTGTGGTGTCTTTTTGGGGTGTTTTCCTTGTGTGACTCTGCATGTGTGTTGCACAAATACTTTACACATTGCCTCATTAGATACGCCTGACTGCTCTGTGCCAAGCTATTAGAGGGTGAGTGCAGGCTATCTTTTAGTGTGTACTTAGTTTACCCTGATTTGGATTGTGGTCCCTATTAGGACAGGGTGCATACCTCTGCCAATTTGAGATTCAATTTATAATAATTCCGACATCAAATCGATTCACACCACTTGAGGCATTACAATCAAACAGTTGACATCCAGGCTCTATTACCAGTTCTCCACCTAATTTTATATTAAATCTGGTCAACCAACACACCTCATCTGTATTGTCCTCCAATGGTGCCATAAATCTGGCTGCCTCAGTTAAAGTGAATCATAGTGACCCATTATGTGCTGATGTAGTTCTAAATTTGGGAGAGTCGATTAAAGATAATTTAAATCCCTCATCAAGTGACTCCCCAAGGGTTTTTATTTTATCTCCTGAATATTTCAGGAACTCAAACCAAACTCTTGAATGATGATTTTGCAGAAGCGGAAAGAACAAAAGACCTTAGGAGGCTCTGGGAGGTAGAGAACCGCACATTTGTTTGCAAACTCTGTGCGTCTAAAATGGAGACCCTAATCCCTGCCAATATCTGGGTTCAGCATTATACTAGTGTCTTCCACATTGAAGAGGGAGATCCAGATCTAAAAGTTATGGTGCTATCTTTAATGACAGATATGAGAGCCCTTAGTGACTCAATAAATGTGGAGGAAGTGGCAGAGGCGATAACCAGGAGTACCGCAGTGTAGGCATCAGGGCCCAACGGGGCCCCTCTAGATCTTGATCAATCCAAACTTCCCCTTTAGGCTCCGTTTTTAGCTAATGTATTTAAATCCATTATATTAGACCAACTCCCTGAATCTCAGATTAAAGCTATCATCATACCAATTTTTAAGAAGGGCAAGAGAGTCAGCTCACCAGTTACCACCCAGTTTCTTTAATAAATTCTAGGGTTAAGATCTTTGGGCCGGTTATATTGGTATGGCTGGAAACATGGGCAGAAGAACACAAGATCACATCAGAAGTCCGGTTTGGCTTTCACCACAGGGTTGCTACAATTGAACAATGTTTACATTTGTACCTTGTGGTGGGGAAATATGTGTATGCAAAGAAAGGTGTACTCCACTTAGCATTCATGGACCTTTTGAGCGCCTTTGACCTGGTAAATTGGACTATGCTGTGGGACATATAGGATCATTTAGGGGTAGAAAAAACATCTGTTTCAGTTAGATAGGGCGCTGCAGGAAAGCTAACCTCACCCTTTAGGACCCATAGAGGAGTCCGACAGAGATGTATTATGGCACCTTTCCTTTTCCCGTTACACATAAATAATATAAGCAAATATCTGCTCAAATAGGGCACTGCTATGCTGATGATGGGCAATCGCTTCATCCCAAATTTGTTATACGTTGATGATGTAGTGCACTTCTTGAGAACAGCAAATGGCCTTCAAACGTCATTCGATTCCTTTTTGTCATTTATGAAGGGTTTAGATTTAAAGTTCAACTTCACTAAATCCTTTGTAATGACATGTGGGTCAACTAAAACAAAAATTAGGACTCACTGGTTAGAAGAGATGAGATTAGGCAGAACAAATACTTTTGATTATTTGGGGATTTTATTTAATTCTTCCTTGACTTGATAATGCGAAAAAAAACATTTAATATATTAAATGATGAAGTGTTTATATTTGCTCACAAATTCCGACAGAAAACAGTTAATGAAATAATTACCATTTATAAAAGTACATCTTTAACTGTTGTTGTCATTAGAAAAAGATATGAATCAGGGCTATGTATTTTATCAGATTTTAACTTTTGAGATTCTGAAATAGACATTAATTGTTTTAGTCTGTATGTTAATGGAGTGGTTTTTTTGCTGCTGTCTATGTTCTTTAATGGTTGTTTAAAAACTGAATAAAGATTTATTAACAGACTGACTGACTGAATTAATTTAGCTTGGGTCGACTCCAGAAGTTCTTTCTCATCTGGCGGGGTCTCTGGTCAAATTCTTTTTCCAGTGATATCTCGGATCCCATGGGGCTGTTTTGCACAGCTTGGGCTCATTTCAATCCTGGTGGTGAACCCTAGCCAACAGTAGCCTTTTCCACATGTCTCCAGACCTGCAATGCAGGACACTTTGCAGGGAGGTGGTTCCACTAGCTCCCCTGCCAGCCTTCCTCTTTTTTCTTGTCTTCTAGTGCTTCTCTCCTCCTGTTTGGATGAAGAAACCCAGGGGCATATTACCAAGCCAGGCGATATGTGATTATGGCCGCTTTAGCTGCAGTTTTCGGCCGCTAAGCGGCGATAATTCTATCACGCTATTAGCAAGCTGTCGCTAACAGCAGTTAGCGACAGCTTGTAGGCGATAGCGAGCGGTTTGGGGGCCCGCTTTGCATGTCAGCGATATTTATCGCTAATGACATGCAAAGTGGGTGTACCCAACCTGTTAGCGACTGAAAGCAGTCGCTAACGTCGCTATCGCCTATTAGCAAGGCATGCGTAGCGATGGAAATATTCGCGCTAAGCACGAATATCTCCAAAAACGAACGCCTGCTCAGACCAGTTCTTAGCCATTATATCCAATGGGAGTTCGATATTATGGCTAAGTCCTCATTAGCGATAATGCGTGAATATCGCTGGATTACCAGCGATATTCACACATTTTGCCGCTAACGCCAGATATTTTATCGCTTTAGAGATAAACATTGCTAATAGCACGTTATCTCTGCGATAATATCCGGCGATGCTTGGCGTTAAAAAAATACTCGCTAAGCCCATTTAGCAATAAATATCGCTAGTTGTTGGTAATATGCCCCCCAGTTCTTACCCCAACTGTTTCTTAGGGAGTGTAAGGGAACCAGCTTCCCTGGTCTTTAGACTCCCACTGTTCCTGGAGTCAACTGTAGGCAGAGTTCTTAAACTTTTAGGACATTAGGGGTTTTTCCACAGCGCTGTCACTGTTCAGTTCCAGTGTCCAACTTCAATCTGAAAGCACTCTCCCTACCTTGTGCACAGGTTTCTAAATGGGGGTGGAATGTACTAGAAGCCAGGCATTCCTGTCAAATTCTAGGGCGACACACCCCCCTCAACCCTGTACCAAACCTCCTGGACAGCACACTTGGACCAATTCAAGATGGCACCATCCAGAAGTCACTAGTCACATCTCCTCTGAGGGCATCAGCTCCATTCCTTGCTGACACCAGTGCCTGGGCCTTTCCCACCAACAGTTTAAATAGGAGACTCTTCCTGGGTTGGCTTCAGAGGCCTTGGCTTTCCTTTCTTTAGTGGACTTGGGATGTGACAACCCTTATACAGGGTGACAGCTAATCAATGAATGCAAATGTTCTTCCCCATCCCTTCCTCCTCAGGAGCTGAGTGAAGCACTGTTATATCCCTTTGTGTGAGGAGGCCTTTGTTACTTCTGCTG
Source organism: Lissotriton vulgaris (assembly GCF_964263255.1). NCBI lineage: Eukaryota > Metazoa > Chordata > Amphibia > Caudata > Salamandridae > Lissotriton > Lissotriton vulgaris. Next base: position 484,857,124 of record NC_141696.1, read on the forward strand.
AGAAGCAATGAAATTCACTTGGCCCAGCAGGGTACCAAAGCACCTGGGCTCTGATCTGATCCTGAGTTGAGTCAGAGAAGTATAAACATTCTTGACGACCAAAATGGTGTACATATATCCGCTTGAATCTTGCATAATCAAATTTGGTGCACACTTTTCACTCCAGTTAGTTACCTTGTTGAACTTTGTAGGGCAAAGGGAAGCAACATGTCACTCTAAGGCAGGTTTCCCTCATGTAAATAATGAAGTGATAGTCTCAAGTGGACAGCCCTCACATGTATGCACTTGTATGCACATGCGTTAACATGCAACCAGCCAAGTGCCCCTGACACATTTTGCATCGCAGTAGCCTTATCTTAAAACGTGGGCACTGGCGGTAATCAGGCGCAGTCCATTTATCATGTGATTGCTGTCAGTGATGCACCAGTTGGAAGGCTCACCCACAGAAAAAGTCCAAAACAAGTGATCCAAAAGTGAAGAATCCAGGTGAATTATATGGGCAGAACCCATTTCACTAAAATGAGACTAAGAGATAAAAAGAAAAGAAACTATTGAAGCAGAAAACAATAAACTTGAACAGGTCCTTACACACATCTACCAAAAGTGCTCTCAATTGCTTTCACTACAAGGTTGCCAACTTCTTGTTATCTATCTATTTACTACTGGCAGGAGTTTGAATCCAGGTTCCTCATAGACCTTCGAAATCAACACCCCTGTTCTTTGGCAGAGGGTAGCTGCTGTATTTTTGTAATGCCTCCTTGCTCCTCCAAATGTTATGAAGATACTGTCTTAAGTGAAAAGGCTCTTTACAGCTGGTGTTCATTCTGCCAAGAATATCGAGGACAAAAATATCATGAAGGTAACTTCCCATAGAATGTCCCTTGACAATATATAAATCTTCAAAGTAAGTATATGTGGAGTCAAGAATAGTATATAGATCTTTAATTACCTACTTGCACTTACTGTCTCAATATTCTTCTCCTCAATATTTTTGACAAAATATTCTGTCCACGCAATATTTTTGATTCCAATGTCTGTCAGTATCCGAACAGCAATTGTGAACCCTGAAATATTACTTAGTTTATAATGAAGAAATGAATAAACATGATCTAGTTTGAAGGGTGGTAGTGTTTCTTAAAGAAATGTATCTTCACTTTCTTTCTGAACTACAGAACAGAAGGAGCCATTCTCTTGACTATGGGGATGCGGGTCGAGATTGTGATTACATAAAGGCAGACGCCCTCTGTCTTCCGGTCTTTTTCTTCTGTAATTTCTTTGACTCTAGTCTGGAGCTGCCCTGGGATCTGATATGGTGCTTCTGATTTGAGGATGATATGGTTTCTGATGGCCTTGCAGGTGATTATGTGAGGAGGCAATGTTTCAGAGCAGGGGTAATGTGGTTAAATAAAATCAGCCCTTGATCAGGTGTGCTGCAGCATGAAGGATGCCTTGTAGGGGTGCCTGTGTGGTGTAGAGGAGGCTTTTAAGTTAAACAATGGCTTTGTACAATGGCTTTGTACAAGTAGGAGAGGGCCAGGAATGCACTACTCCTTGGAGTTATCTACAATAGCTAAAACCCTTTTTTACAAAAAGCCACCCAAAGGCTCATACAACCCCAACCCTCTTCGTACCTTCAATATGAACTTGAAGTCTCCCAAATTAGAGTGACAGCCAGGCACTTGTGAAAACTATCTAGTGGATAATCAAAAATGATCAGAGGTTTAGGATGAATGACTATCAGGCAAACACCAAATCTGAAATGATTGTCTATTCTAAGTGTGTGTCACCGATAGATACTTAGAAAGTTGTACCACCTCTCTGGAAAAAAACAATCTTCTACCATCCTCTTATCTCAACAACCAGAATGAAAGCCAGAATTAACCTAACCCCTAGAGTTAGTGGACAGGGAAATGCATTCCCTTTCTTTTGTCAATTTTGGAATGCAAAATTAATAGTTCCTGAACAAGTATGTCACCACAAAAACTGCATCCATTCTACCCCTAAAATTATTCAGCTCCTTTGTGATGAATTGTAAGGGAGGGAATGCATGTAGGAGGCCCTTTTACCAGAGAAGATTGAGACCATCAACACAACATCAATGAGGTCCAGAAACTGGAAACAGAATTTGGTGGCAATATTATCTCCCTGGTGAGCTTCAGGTTCAGGAAAGGAAAACCAAATACATTTTTTTTGGTGACTGTAAACACATGCTGGGAGATTGAGTTTTTCTGAGAGGAGCGTAAAATGTGAACCAGAGATTCTGGCACTTGGTTTTCCACTCCTTTCATGTGAACTGTCATCAACAACAGTCGCATATTAGGGAGCTGATTTTGATTCATTAAAATTGTGTGCCTAATGGTATGAACAATTTAGCACTAAATCAAAAACACTGCACTTTGAAAAAATCATATTTCTCGTATTTGACAAAGCTAAGACCAACCTTAGGGTTATATACCATCTTGAGTCCTAACGCACCCATGATGTGTGTTTTTACTTCCCTTCTCATCTCAAGCAACAAAATTCACTCCAGTATAATGCTCTTTGTAGATATGCTGTCCCCTAAGAACTCCAGATCAAGCCTTTGCAACATTTACGGCTCTTCCTGCCTGGGCTACTGTAGGCCTATTCATTTATGAAACTGTCATTGTTTTGAGTGTAACCTGATTTGTACATATCCAATGATATTAGGTCAAAGGGGTGATGTATATATTCACATTAGGGGATAGATTTGAGATGGTGCTACATGATGCTGTACTACAATTTTGTGTTCTGAATTGTCAATTTCCATAATGATGTATGATCACCCTCTGTTGATAATGCAATTTTCACTGTGTATTCCACTATAAAAGACCATGGAACTGGAGGTGAGCCAGTCTGGTTTTCCCTGGCACTTTGAGAGCAGAATTATGCAAGTCTCTCTCTTGATTTCGACTTAGAATAATTTCAGTCTGAGCCTTGACTTCATACCTGACTCTTTTGTGCGCCTGATTGAGCCTTATGTTAATTCCCTAAATTGATTCGCCATGCATTTTGATTATTAGTTTTGCTTATGTATTGCACTTTGGTTATTTATCGAACCTTCATGGTTTTGCAAAGTTATAAGGCACAAGTATCTTCTAGATTAAAGCTCATTTAATTGAATATGCTTATATAATTTGTTTTTGCCTCATATGTTCTGAGTTTAACTCCATCTCCAGTCCTGTGGAGGTACTTTGTCTAAGAGTATCTTATAAAGTAACGTCAATGCATTGTTTCTGCACAAATTGGGTTTTTGGAATGCAGGCGTGTTCAGGTTTGACAGCACAAACCACTCTATTTGTTCAGATTTGTCATGGTGCATTGTTGTCTGTACAAATCAGAACAAGTGAATTGCAAATTCCAACTGGGCTAATTGCATTGACTCCTGCTCCTTCCATTTCTCACTTCCTTGATGAGTACTATCATTGAGCCGAGAAGGATTCCACAGTTATTCACAGAAACCCTACTTGTTATCTGTAACTAGGACCAGTTTTAATGGTGAAAACAAGTGCAGTCCCTGCTAAAGATTCCTGCATGAGGTCACCACTAAAGGTTACTTCAAACCTCTGGCACCATTACATTGTAATCCTGAAACTCCAAAGTACAGCAGGATTACAATGTCACAAGTGGGTTCCAAACAAGGTAGGGCAGAAGTACAAATACAATGGACGCCATCATGTTTCTATGAAATCTCAAGTTACTTCCCATTTGTCCTTCCTGCAGTCCCATATAATGATACCATGCAATATCTCAGCCTATGGATCCTGTCTGTGGGTAGGAATCCTGCTCTCAGATCCGTCCCCAGTTGATTTTGAGCAAAGTCCAATCTCTGCACAAGAACAAGCAGAAAACTTTTGGAATTGATGAAAATGTGCACAGACCCCAAGAATTATTAAATGATAACCAAACCAATGAAGCCTCAATTAGCCAATAACTGAAATTAGGTTGCACTAAATAACTCTTCCTGCTGCAGCCTAACCAAAGCAGCCTTCACCTTGGCAAATACCTTTGAGTATGTCTTTAAACTGAATGGTAGCATGCAAAATTGCAAATGTAGCTCCTGAATTGAAAATCAGACAAATGACTTGTGACAAATAGTGTATTAAGATAGGCATATATACCCGGCTGTATTAATATTAGAATCAAGTGAAGAATGTCCTTCTTGAAGTGCATTGTTTGGCTCTGTATATCCATCCTCTGCAAGTCCAACATCAGCTTGTTAAATGTTTCTCATACAAATCATTCAAAGATAAATAATTTTACAGAGAAAATAACATGCTTAACCCGTTGGCTGCAGCCGTCGGCCAATGGTCGTCGTGTGCACTACCTTGGAAGTGCTACGCACGTCCGTTGGCCGACACTGCCCTACCCGTTTTTCGAACGTTCAGCACTGGAGCTGAACGTTCGACGCAGCCAACGGGTTAAACATTGTACAGAGCTTAACTTAGTTAAACAAAAAGGCCACACACCAAAAAGCCTAACATTTGTTTAAAACTTCAAATTACTTTTACTCTCTGATAAACTATTAATCACCAAACGTAAAGTAAATAAAACAAGTACACAGTATTTACAAGAGAAATGAAGTGAGAAGGGCAACCACAACCCTTTTCTATTTCCTGTGCACAGGTGAAGGTATGAAGTGGTAGAGATGGGCCAGATAGCAGGAGGGAAGAAGGTACACTAATCAATGCCAAAATACAAGACAGGAGAGTGTGATTGGCAAGACACCACAAAGAAAGGGTTAGCCAAAGAAAAAGATAAGAAGACCAACATGAAGAAGGTGGATCTCAACAATTTGAAGAACAGAAGATAAGATGAGTGGGAGTACAGAAAATGGAAGAACTTGCAGGCAAATGATCACTACGATCTCCATTAATAAAACATGCATTGCTTTATATACTGTTAAGTAGTACCTAACTATCTACAGTATCAAAGGCTGCTAAATGAAATGAGAGGCGTCGGTTGCAATGTACACTTCGGAAGTGATTTATAGAGTGCCTTTAATGGTTTCTGTGCTGCGGCAATGGTAGATGTAGGGATGGAAAGCCTGAAGCAGATTGTTTTAGACTATGTTGTATTAGCGTTTGATTGCCACTGTTTTTGAGGACTTTGCTGAGGAAGGAGAAGTGGGTGAAAAAGAGGTACATGGTGAGGTCATTGAGATCTAGATCATAATCCTTCACCAAGGGGAGTATTTAACCATCGTTTTGGAGAATATGGTAAGTAATGCCGCCATAGGAGGTGTTGATGATGCCGAGGGCAAGAGTGACAGTGAGAGGGAAGAGGGACTAAAGCGTGACATTGAATGGTAAAGAAAATACAGCTTAGGTTTTTAAAAGTGAGGGGTTGGAAAGATTGGAAAGATTGCATTGAGATCATAGCGATGGATATATTTTGATCTAGCATGGAGCTTTGTTCGCCGCTGTCTGTGGCAGTAGAGAGTGAGGGTTTTGAGTTCCTCATTAGAGGGTAGTTGAGTGCTGTAAGCACTTTCTCTGTTTCTACCATGCACCAGTCTGTTATTGAGACTTGCTAAGCTGCTAGCACGTTCTTCTTCTCTGGTCTTTCTAGCAGTCTCTAATGTCTTCCTATTATTTCCCTTAAATCATTTAGCAACTATTTTATTATTTTCAAGGTTGCATTAATTGCCACCCATAGGCACTGTTAGATTTGACAGCCCTAGGGTGGTCTTCTCCCAACTTTTGCCTGCCTCCCTCCATTGTTTTGACCTTGGTTTTGCTGGCTTTAGTACTCTGTGCACTTTATCACTGCTTATCAGTGCTAACGTGCTGTACTCTTGCCCATAAAACATGGTAACATTGGCTTAGCCCCTATTGGCATATTTAGTTTACTTATAAGTCTCTAGTAAAGTGCACTACATGTGCACTTTATCACTGCTTATCAGTGCTAAAGTGCTGTACTCTTGCCCATAAAACATGGTACATTAGCTTAACCCCTACTGGCATATTTACTTTACTTATAAGCCTCTAGTAAAGTGCACTACATGTGCCCAGGCCTGTACATTAAATGCAACCCACTTAAGTAGCCCTCTAACCAAGGCTCAGGCTTACCATTGCGTGGCCTGTATGTGCAGTTTTTCACAGTCACTTCAACATGGCAGGGTAAACCTCCTGCAAGGCCGAAACCTTCCCTTTTTATACATATACATCACCTCTAAGGTAGGCCCTGCCTAACCCACAGTGCATTGTGGAAGGTATTTAAAAGGGATCACTGACAGAATTTCGACCTCAGAAATATCGACCTACAAGAATATCGAGTCAACAATATCGAGGGCAAAAATATCGACATCCTATCTACAACATGGTAAGTACAAAAATATCGAAAAAATAATATCGATGTAAAAAATATCGATGTTAAAAATATCGATTTTTTTTTATATAAATGTTAAAGTAAGTATATAACACTAATAAATAAAATATACATATTTAAAAGTATCTAATAATGTTTAAAATTAATAAAATAATACATATATATTAATAATACATGAATTAAATATATACAGTAAATATATAATATATATGTACTGAACAATAAGTATTAATAATTAATTTACTAATTTATAAATTAATGAAATATATTCTAATTTACTAATACATTTACAAACATAAAACAATAACATAAATAAAATGTAAGTAATATAAAAAATAAAATAAACATGTGATATTTTAACAATTAATTATATAAAACGTTGGATAGCGTAAGGGTAAAAATTACTATTCCTACTCCAGAGAGTGGAACAGTAGGGAAAGCGTTTGATAGCATAGGGATAAAATTACTATTCCCACTCCAGAGAGTGCAACAGTCGAGAAAACTGACCCTGAACCCAAAAAACACCCCTTTACCCAAGAACTGAAAACTGACCCTGAACCCTAAAAATACCCCTTTACCCAAGAACTGAAAACTGACCCTGAACCCTAAAAATACCCCTTTACCCATGAACTAAAAACTGACCCTGAACCCTAAAAATACCCCTTTACCCAAGAACTGAAAACTGACCCTGAACCCTAAAAATACCCCTTTACCCATGAACTTAAAACTGACCCTGAACCCTAAAAATACCCCTTTACCCAAGAACTGAAAACTGACCCTGAACCCTCAAAATACCCCTTTACCCAAAAACCGAAAACTGACCCTGAACCCTAAAAATACCCCTTTACCCAAGAACTGAAAACTGACCCTGAACCCTAAAAATACCCCTTTACCCAAAAACTGAAAACTGACCCTGAACCCTAAAAATACCCCTTTACCCAAAAACTGAAAACTGACCCTGAACTCTAAAAATACCCCTTTACCCAAAAACTGAAAACTGACCCTAAACCCTCAAAATACCCCTTTACCCAAGAACTGAAAACTGACCCTGAACCCTAAAAAAAACCCTTTACCCAAAAACCCAAAACTGACCCTGTACACTAAAAATACCCCTTTACCCAAAAACCCAAAAATGACCCTGAACCCTAAAAATACTCCTTAACCCAAAGTTAAATAATATTATTTAATTAGCAATTAATAATTAATTAAAAATAACAATAAAGTAAATATATTAGCACATAAGCTGCAATTAATATAATTTAATAATTAATATAATTTTTCCCCAATTAATTAATTAACAGTAACTAAAATTTATATATATAAATAAATTACTCTAATTAATGTAATTAACTAATTATATTATTTAATTACCAATTAATTACTAATTTAAAATATATACAAAATTATATTAATTAATTAACTAATTAATATTAATTATTTGCCAATTAATTAGTTATAAATATTTAAAAACATATATTAATTAATTGATTATTATTAAATTACTCCCCACCCTATTCCCCTATAAACCCACATCCCGCTACAGAAAATATATATCAATTAATCAATTAATTATTTCCCAATTAATCAATATTAATTAGCAAATAATTATAATGTATTAATTAATCCTACTAATTATTAATCAACTTACCATAATTAAATTACTTCCCACCCTATTCCCCTATAAACCCACAACCCGCTCCGGTACTAAAACATCAAATTTCCTTATAAATTTATATATTATTATAGAAAATGTATACACATATAATAGTAATTATTTTAAATACTTAAATTAAACATATAACACATACATAATAAAAAACTATAAAATAATACAAATATCGATATTAGTGTCATCGAAATTATTAACATCGATATATATGCTATCGATATTACTAACTTCGATATTACTTACATCGATATTAAGTATTTCGATATTACTTACCTTGGGTCGATATTCTGTCCTACGATATTCTTGCCTTCGATATTATACTCCTTCGATATTTCAGACTCGATATTATGGTAGGTCGATATTTCCAAATCGATATTTTGACTGTCTACCATTTAAAAGGCAGGACATGCCCTCTTAAGTTTTATATGAGTTGGTAATGAAAAACTCCTAATTTTGTTTTTCACTTCTGCAAGGCATATCTCCATCATTGGATACCACTAGGATTACCTTATTGCATCTTTAAGTGCAACTCCCAATTTGTTGTATGGCGTTTTAGATTCAGAATGAATTTTCCCGATTCATGCCCTTATATAGGTACAATTCACGTTGCCCTTATATAGGCATAGAAATCAAGCCATTATTTAGGCATAGCCCATGCTACCCAAATACAGGCATGGCCATTCGTCTACGTCACAACGATTTCTTGGAAAACCAGACTCTTAACACCTTGGCTGCTATGGTTTTTCCCCTCCTGTGCTGCAGATTGATGATCCCCATTATTCATGACAAAGCCAGCTCGTCATAAGCACAGGGCAGGTAACACCCATGACGAGCTGGCTTTGTCATCAGCACAGAAGGGGTTAAGCAGAAGTGACTTCCCCTAGCCTGGATATTGATTTCTCCAAGAAACTCATTATTATGCATGAACAACTATTCCTTAGGGGTTCATCCATGACGTTCATATGCCCGACTTTACGTCAATACTGGGATTCCTAAACGCCTTCAAGGTATAAATATACCTTCACTTGCTATAGCAAAGCACGGTGTGGTCCGGTGCATTTCGACTACCTACTTGCCTGACACAGCTCGCTACAGCTAGGGCCGAAGGAAGCCGACTCTCCAGCGGACACACTAACATAGAAGCTGTCATCCTCCTGCTGAGAATCCAGTTCCAGTGTTTCTGACTCCCCTTGCGGGGCGTTGGGAAATTGAGTCAGAGACAGAGATACCAACCTCCTTCATTCTAAGGTATGGAGCTGATTAGAACCTAGAGAAACCTTTGGCAATTCTTGGCAGAACTAAAACTTATGCTAAGCAGCACCTACTTCTTCCCTGGTACTAGACTTAGGTTAGGTACATTGGGGTAGACGTATTTTAGAAGCACCAGTTGAGTATTTTAGCCTGTGTTATTTATGTATGTATTTTTACATGTCATAGCAACAGACAATGCTATTACAGTATTATTTTATAATACTATTCTCGTTGTAGGCATTATACTTTGCATTCTGTCTAACAATTGTATCAGTTCATCTCTCTTGCATGAGAAAGAAGAATGTTCAATAAATCCTTTTATTGAAAACGCCTGTCTCACCATTTCTCTGCAAACTCTGTAGAATCGAAGCATGCACGATTGACTGACTAAAATAGTTATCTATTGTTTCCACGACTCTGAAGATATTTGTTCCAGTCCTAGGGGAAACAAAGTTGTCATGTTTATGCGGTTGTCAGGAACTAATGCCTTCTTGTGTATTCGAGAAAGTTTCTAGTGGCCTCTGAGCTAGCTGGCACTCACAATCAAGTTCAGTATATTCGATAGAGACATACTGACCTTAGTCCTTTGTCACATCTATAGGATATATTATTCCAATGTGCAGAGCCTATTGGGAATATAGGAACTACACTACATGGCGCCCAACGTTTGGTAAGGCACTAATTTAATGCGAGATACAAAAGTAACTCAGTCGTGCTTTTCTCAGAGACCCCTTTTTCCGTAATACTCCAATAGATGTCTGGAGTAGGTAAAGGGATAATATCCGCCATAGCTGAGTAGGACAAAAAAATCCTATGTATTAGCTTTTTTGTTTGTTCAATGTTGAAAGCTACAGTGTTCCAAAATATTGTGCACCTTATCTTTGTTTCCTTGAAACTTGCTCTGCAATTTTCAATAAACAATGTTGAATAACGGCAACAACACGGAAACCGGTGGAGCTGCGGCTGATCCAGCAGCTTTTAACACAACAGGTTTTTATGAAACCGACGAGGATGCTATATGCATTCCTATGAATTTAAGGAAAGCCATCACTATAAAACTTATAAAAAATGGCCTAACATCGAGAGGTGGTAGGATAGTTTTTGTCATAGAGGCACATGAATATCACCAGACAGAGGTATTCTATTTGTGGATAGTCTTCCCCGAAGCAAATCTAGTAGCACAGATGTTTTACTTCGACAAAGAAGATGAACCCCCAGAGGAATATATTCCTTTCGAGGATATTGAAATTCCACTGACATACCAGGAGCATGAGCTTTGGTTTAAAGGCACCCTAAAACATTTAAATCATATTACCAGGCTCGGACCACTAGGTAGACCAGGAGCTACATGGCCAGTCCTGGCAAGCTATACACCACATCCTGGCAATAATGAAATGTCAGATGTAAACCTACTAGCTCAACTCAAAGAGTTAATCAAAATTTATAGACCATTGGTTCAATATGTCATGCGGACTCTCACAGTCCAACTTGCAATAGTGATTTCACAACATACACCTCACCAGGGGAATACACAAAATTACACCACAGACCTTACAATCAGTCAATGGCAAGTTACCTGCAATAATGGGAACAAATTTCATTCTGGATGGCTCAAAAATTACTCAAATCGAAGCAGTATTTCCTAATACTACCCCTCATGAGAAACACAGAATTTGAACAATCTGTTTACCAATGGAAATCACACCACGTCTGGAGGACTGCAACTCTTGAGGTACAGTCTTCGTTGCTATCTATACCAAAACACACGGTGTTCCATCCATGGCGGTAATACCAGACGTCCTGAAACAGATTCAAAATGAATAAGGGGCAGAGCCTGCTTTAAATTTAGTTATGAACCTACTGAAAGATTTCGAACAGGTCTCAGTAATAATAGTGGCTAATATTAAAGGTGAAACAGCATCAGTGGCGAACCGCCAAAAATTAAGGGAATTTGATGTAACTGAGCAACCACAAGAACTGTCCAGAATAATTGAAAAATCCTATGAAGAATTAGGAAGAGACAGTCTGGGTGGGAAACCAGTAAAACCACAACTGTCTGTAAGTCCTGAAAAGGTCTTCACTAAAAATACTCCTACTCCTTCTAAAAAGAAGTGGGAAAATAGCAAACAAACTTCTAACCTGAAGCATTCTCAATCCAGAGGTAGATCTCCTCAAAAAGAGCCCTCCGAAAGGAGGTATAACCTCAGGAATAGGGATAATTTGTGAAAACCTGATAGATATCAAGACACTGATACACGTTCCTCTCGTACCTTTCGGACTTTGTCACAGAAATCCGAAAGAAGAGGATGGTCAGAAAACAAAGAAGAAAGCGTGCAGTACAAAGACGAACAACACGTTCAGAAAAGCAATAAACCTCAATTCACCAAAAAGAAGGTAGCAGGTCTAAAAATCAGACATGCCGATGATCTTGAGGACACAACTCAAGAACGGAGAATGGACTCAGCCAATGTTGGACAGCGCAGCAGAAGTCACAATTGCTCACCAGAACCTGAAAGGTATTCTGGAGACAGTGGACTTGAATTAATTCATTCAAGTTGAAACTGCAGATACCAGGGTTAGTTCTCCACATAGGTTATATGAAATAACACTCCCGATGGAGGGAGACATACCAGGAAAAGTGAGAGCACTCTTTTGAGAGCAACTTTCTAAGGGTTATGATATTCTTCTAGCTGAAAAAGAATGGTCACCCCAATTTGTCAGGGAGTACCCACATGGCGAAGACATCATTATGCCAGCCTTCTCCAACCACATTCCAGTGTATTTAAAATATACTTATGCCAGGAAATGGGCAGTTGCTCAAGCCCCAGCATTACACAAAAATCATGTAGGATGGGATGAGGACTCGCCTCACCATAAAATCCAACTAAAAAATCAACCAACTGCACAAAGGCAGTACCCGGTTAAGCAAGAAGCTAAAAAAACAGGTCAGGGAGATCTTAGATCAACTTGAATATCAGGGGGTGATTGAAACATGCACCTCGTCAATTAACAATCCTTTGTTTCCTGTCTCCAAACCAGACAATACATATTGTCTAGTATTGGACTACAGACATCTAAACTCTTGTTGCAAAACATTTGCAGTGCAAAATGCACACAGTACAGCATTAATGAATAATATTATGCGTAAAAAATATAAAACCACATTAGATATATCTAACGTTTTGTTCTGTCAAAACATTGCACCAGAAAGTAGGTATTTGACCGCTTTCTCAATTATGGGGACTCAGCGTCACTTCTGTCATCTCCCCCAGGGATTCAAGAATAGTCCTGGGTTATTTTCAGCAAGGGTAACAGAGCTACTACAAATTTATGATGATGAAGCATTATCATATGTGGATGACATCTATCTGACAGATGATGACTTGGATAGGTACTTAAACAGGGTGAACACCATTATACTGGGATTCGCCTCTGAAGGATACAAATTCAATATGAAAAAATCTAGAATTGCCTATCTCAACGTCCTTTTTCTAGGATAAGAATAATCAAGTAAAGGCAAAAGCCTGGCAGCAAACTTTCTAGAGAAATGTGGGCTGCTCCAACCTCCAAAAACACTGAAAAACTTACAGTTGATTCTAGGTTTCCTGAATTTTGGAAGAACTTACGTAATAAATTACGCTGTAAGGGTAAAACCTCTCTACGAATTAATCAAACCTGATTTCAAATCAGTTAATTGGACACAAAGGCACAGAGAAATTATGCGTTCATTGCAAATAGACATGTTAACAACTAACCACTTGCAAACACGCGTAAACGTACGCAACTTAGTGATCGGAATCATTCCAGGACAATGCAGATTCACGTACTTAACTTTTAACGAAGGTGAAAAAGTACCAATAGCTTACAAATCACACTTGTACACACAAGCAGAAATGACATTCACTTCAACAGAAAAAAATCTGACTGAGGTTTAAACTGCAGTAGCAAAAGAAAGAGCCCTATCACAGGGGAAACACATTATGGTCGTAACTCCTGTACCTCCCTTAGAAGCAGTGACAAAAGCGAGCATTCCAAATGCTAAAGCTTTACATCTACAATGAATACAATGGGTTAATTGTCTTGCTGTAACTGATGTTGAATACGTTTTTGATCCATATTTGAAAACACAGCATTTCTACAATACGAACAAGAATGTCCTCTGCCTACTGAAATTCTATCTCTAGAACAGTACAAATGTATAATTTATACTGACGGATCAGCTCAAACCGCTACGGAGGGTAAACAAGCCTATAGTGCGGCGTGCGCGATCGTTAAAGGTTGCTGGCACAATGGCAAATTCCGCCCTATGGTCACAAAAACCCAATCGCTAGGAGATTGTACAGCTCAGCGAGCAGAGCTACAAGCATTCAAGATGGCACTTGAAAATACAGATCGCGAATTCCCCACACTCATAGTGTGCGATTCGTATTATTGTGTTCAATCTTATAATGAATACTTGCAAAACTGGATTCAAAACGGTTACAAAGATGCAAAAGGTGGCACAATCAAGCATAAACTACTTTGGGAACAAGTAGTTCAGTTACGAGAAGGACTACAGAACAGTTACGTGATACATACACTGAGTCATCAACGTGATAGCGTTCACATTGCAGGGAATTCATTGGCTGAGAAGCCGTGAAGGCAGTTGTGCAAACGGCTTCCGTAGCTGCAAACACTACTTCAAAAACGAAAATAGACAGCAAAATAATGCTGGCTGTCAATGCTTCCAGCAAAGACAGCGGAAAAACGTTAAAGGGTTTCCACTCAAATACTCATATATAACTGATGCAAACAATGTTTCATTTGCTCGAATCCCTGGAGTGGGGGATAGGGTAATTCCAAACATGGAACATAGATTATGACTAATCTTAGCAGCACATGAAGGGCTTGCCTCTGCACATGCAGGTGTTTCCGCCACAGTGTCATTATTAAAACAGAGGGGCATATTATCAAGGGGGTTTATCTCAGCTTTTTTGGCTTTAAAAGCCAAGAAAGCGGAGATAAAATTATCTCCCTATTACCTAGCTGTCGCTAACACCAGTTAACGACAGCTAGTAGGAGATAGCGACCATCTTGGGCCCCACTTTGCATGTCAGTGATATTTATCACTAATGACATGCAAAGTGGGCGTGCCAAGATGTTAGCGACTGGAAACAGTGCTAACATCGCTATCTCCTGTTACCAACTATTGTAGATATTCGCGCTAAGCACGAATATCTCCAAACGCTAACACCTGCCCTGAGCAGTTCTTAGCCATGTTATCCAATGGGAGGTGGATAACATGGCTAAGAGCATTAGCTCAGTAATGCATGAATATCGCTGACTTTTCAGCGATATTCATGCATTGCGGCCAACTTTTATCGCATTTGCGATAAACCTTAGTAATACCAAGGTTTATCTGCGATAAAAATTGCCGCAGCTCAGCGGTAAATTTTTGTCTCTAACCAAGCAATTATCGCTATTGCTTGGTAATATGCCCCAGAGATCCTGGTGGCAGCGCATGAGGAAACAAACCAGAAACTATGTTTTGGAATGTGAAATATGCCAAAAGATTGAAGTCTCTTCTGCGAAACGTCCTGCGCAGGTGCCCTTGTTAATTTCAGAAAAACCATTAGCTTGCGTTTACCTGAACCACTGCGGTCCTTTACAGAGGGATGATAATTATTAAAGCATCATGGTCGCAGTGGATTTGTGTTCAAGGTTCATTTGGATGTGGCCTCAGCGCTCGGCTGATGCTCGAACTGTTATAAGATATTAAGATTTGCAAGTCTTTATCGGCATATACGCAGTTGGCACGCTACATTCTGACCAGGGTCCTGCTTTTAGCTCTCGAGCTTACAAGGAGGCCATGGCCAGTTTGGGTGTTGCATTGCGGTACTATAGTCCATTCCATCCTGAGGGAAATTCGGTTGTGGAGAGAAAAAACTGGGACATAAAGCAATCTATACCAGCTAGGGTATTCGGCTCGGATGACGGGTGGGTCAAACATCTAATAAGTGTCCAACGTTGTCTTAACAATCTGTCAAGAAGTTCTCTAGGGAGAATCACTCCATATGAAGTCCTTTTTGGGACCAGAATGTTAGTAGCGGACCTCGATTGTTTAGACTTTAGTGGTAGACCAAAAACCATTTGAAATCAAAGACCATTTGGCTGTTTTACAGGACTTAAATGAAATAAGAACGAAACAATGCAAAGTGTTCCTGAAGCTAATCACCATTGAAGAATGGATCCCAAAGCTTAGTGATCTAGTCAGAGAAAAGATCACGGACAGGAAGGAATTTGGGCCTTCTTACAGACAACCAGTGCCTGTCCTAGCAATCCACTGATCAAGAACAGTTTACTGCCGCCCCTTGCTGGTAAAAAGGAGAACTGGTTTGTGTCCATCAACCTGGTCAAACCACATCATGTGGCTGATACTAAGCAGTAGGCCAAGTGGACTCCGATCAAATAGCAGACGCCCTAATCTGGATACTATCCAAGAGGTTCAAACTGAGAGACTCATCACCTTTGAAGAATCTGCAGTGCGAAAAGAAGGACTATGCAAAAAAGCAATGGAACTTGTACCTCTTGAAACCCAAATAACAGTTGGTCAAGAAGCATCTGTCTACAACGAAGTAACAAGTGATCAAGTGGTTCCAGCGATTTGAACAAATCCTGATGCAATCTCAACAATTGACAGAACTGCCTCTGGCTATTTCATTAGCTTTGATACGTTTTCTGAGGATTCCAGCAAACATGAAACAACGCCAGCAAAAAAAAGTTCAAAGAACAAGCAACAGACCTTTTTCATCACCTTGAAAAGACTTATCTGGTTTTACCATGGATTGAACTTTGGATTGTGTTGGGTGTGCTTTTTCTTCTACTTTGGTTGACTCTGGTAATAACACTTGGAATGTTGATAAATGGAAGATATGTCAAAATGGGCACAGCAAGTAAGAACATCAACTTACCACTCAAGCTTCACGAATCATCTCATCATGAACAATGAGACTTGTCATCAGTGAACATCACAGCCGTTCCTATACCTGGTGGTATAGCTTGGGACAGAACTGACTACGACATTTTTGGCCCGTCGGAGCTGTTGAAGATTCCACACGTATTCAAGATTTCATTAACTGACTTTGTTTCATCTAGTACCTTTTCTGTTGATTGGGACTTCGAGACTGTTAATAATAAGAAGTCAGACTTAGAAATGTCTGCAGTATTCACAAATCATGAATATTTAGAAGGTTCATCAGACTATGAACAAATGTATTCTTCTAATCACTATGGTCATGATTTCTTGCACAAATCTGCAAATCCTAGAAATGTAATATTGTATAACCAATGGGAACATTATCCTACGCCTCCAAAGGGTAGCTCAAAAACATTTGCAAGAAAATATCCGTACTTTTCAGAGTTCAATTTATCCAATGCTGAATCATTTTACTTTAGACATATAAACAAAACAGGCATGTTGACAAATACCAAACAGATTTATTCTGAAGCCTTTTATGCCCAACTGTCTGAGCTAGGTTATGACTTTTGGAAAGACAACATAGAGAAAAAAACTATCTGGGGCACGAAAGATTGGCAAGTGCAGGGGATAGAAGCTATGTTTAGAGCCTGAATCATCCCTGAGCAAATTGTTGATAGGACCAAGAAAACCGCATCATAAACGTTTTATATATGCCGGTATCTATGCTGCTTATAATGAAGCATGGAAGATTACGCAAGCAGAGACTGCAGAACGAATACGAGAAATTGATCGTATTAATTTAGAGAAAATTCTCTCTGTGGTCGACAATGGGTTAACAACTCAGTCATCCAGGATATGTTCATTGGACAGCATAGTGTCTTCTGCCATAGACATCATGGTACAGGACTTGGTCCTGTTGCAACATGGTCAGTCGCAATTACGTTCTATCATGATATTAGGCTGGACGTTGCAAAACCTTTGTTCAGGCTATGTGCCTTGGCGTTTAATCAATACTACGTCACTGTTTTCAGAATTCAATCTCACTGATAAACAGATCATATTGGCACAAAGGGGAGCAAACTATACGGTGCTGAGAATTGAAAAACTGGAAATATTGCCATTTACAGTTGCTGAAAAGCCAGCTACTGCATGGATTATACATGGAACAATCACTCTGCCTGTTACAATTTTCCATTTTCAGTATTGCCTAAAACACATACCAGCAGGCCTATATGAAAGGTTAGGTAAAGAATACATCAAGACATCCTGGGAATTACCATACACACATAGATGTTGTAGTAGGGGACGTGAAGTGTTTCTTATCGGTAAAACTGTGAAAACGCACTAGGCGGTTCTCTCCTTTGTCAGGGGATTAACTTACACAGGACCTCAGATGGTTCCTCTAACAACTTATCCTGCCACCTGCAAGGTTTACCAGCTGCTGTGATTGATCTAATTTTTGGACAACTATCAGATGGAAGTTACCTCATGTTGAACGATCACAGCTGCTGTGGCA
This sequence comes from Lissotriton vulgaris, assembly GCF_964263255.1. Taxonomy (NCBI): domain Eukaryota; kingdom Metazoa; phylum Chordata; class Amphibia; order Caudata; family Salamandridae; genus Lissotriton; species Lissotriton vulgaris. The sequence goes on from NC_141696.1 coordinate 484,874,866, forward strand.
TGTTGCCAGGTATACCATATCTAGCAATTGTGTCAGCCAGAGTCACTTGCTGTATGCAAGTATTGTTTCCAAAAAACAAGACAGACAAGGAGTCGCCTTTATGGCCTTCACTGAACATCTCTTCTACACAAATTGATACTTTAAGCAGAATGAAAGCCATTCTTTTGCAAAAAACTGTGCCACTGACCTCGGCCAAATAAACCTATGATCTGCAAGTCACAAGGACTTCTGCCGAGATACATGCCCTCTTAACTACAAACTGCCCTGTACATTTCTCAGAAATGTGAAGTTGTATCTTAAACATGTCTGATACGAGCGGAGTTGTACATGTATTTAAGACCGTATTTTCTAGACTGTTAGCACCTTTTGAAACAGTCCTAGGAATATTTCCAAACTTCGTGCACTCTGTGTCTGGCGGATTGCCTCTCATTTTGGGACTCGATACAGGGATACTATGTTTGCTCCTTCTGCTACAATATGGCAAACCAAATCACCAGGGCCACTCCAGCATCATAGAGAGAGCTCTATTGGAAATTAAGTGTGAGCGCTTTGTCCAAATTTTGGGATTAACTCGTCTACGAGAATTACATAACACATGGTTTCTGTCATTCAGACCAATCTGGCAAGATTGCATCTTACCTGTTCTACGCTGCCTGCTATGCGGAGAAGAATGCGTGCTAGACATCTGTCTAACACTTCCATCAGTCATGCCAACGGATGTTGATACATTGCTGGACCCGGTAATGGCCCATGTGCAGTGTTGTCCCCAGCGGCTATCAATTCTGATGACGGCATTCATTGAGATCTCACAGACGCAAATTGCTGATGGCGAGGTACAAGAGGAAACTTCAGGCACACAGGTACCATCCAATTTGAACATTGCTAATGCGACCAATGCTGACGGCGATGCTTCACATCTTCTAAATGAGGTAATCCAACTTTCACCTACAATGGTAGACTAATTTTTTACAGACTTAGAGAATTTAATATTTTCTCCAAGCGCTAACACTGACTTTTGAATATGGTACTCAGTGTTCTGAGAGACTTTGAATTTGACCTTCATTTTTACAAAACAAATAACTTTTTCCTATGATAAATTTTTTTTCTCCAAATTTGTACTTTTCATTTTTTGGCACAACGTAATCTGCTTAACGTAGAACTATTCATAGAGAACAAGAATTCTTTGAAAAAACTTCTAGAGACAATATATATTTTTTTCACAACAAATTTTATTGATTGATTAGGCAAAGGCATAAACACAGCTCTCCACAATCAGGAGAGTACTGCCAAGTAGCAAGACATGTCTCAGTATCATTACAAACATAATCAATAAAAAAGGAACAACCCCCCCCTCTCCCCCCCACAAACCCAGCCACCCAACAACCCGGCTACCCACCCCTTATCCCGCCCTAACCCGGTGCACGTGATCACAATAAGCCTTCATCATTTAAGTATATTACATAGGCTTCTAGCGCCTCTTTAGGCCTGAAGGTCCTCCATCGTAGGTAACCCATCGTCTGGGTCTGCTGGAGGCTCTAGAGTCAAACCCCTGTAATCTGCCCACCTTTTCCATATTTTGTAATGTTTTCGGGGGCATCCTCTGGCCTCAAACACAGGTCGCTCCAACCCCATAAAGTAATCTAGACCGGCCTTCCAGGCGCCCAGTGGAGGAGCCCGCTCACCCTTCCATGCTCTTGCCAGATCCCGCTTGGCGACCACCAAACCCAATACCAGAAGATGACGCTTGTATATGTTCCCACCCACGCTCTCTAAGACATGGAGAAGTCCCAAACGGGGAGTGCGGGGGAGATCCCATCCCAGTACCTCTGACAAACAGCTCCAAACACCATTCCAGAACCGAGTCAGACCAACACAAGACCATACCGTATGCAACAGCGTACCCCTCTCAGTCCCACAGTGCAGGCACTCCGGGGACACAATCAGGCCCGCCTTCCACAACCGCTCCCGGGTATAGTAAGCCCTGTGCAGATATTTAAATTGGATCAATCGGAGTTGCACTGCAATAGCAGCCCCACGCGGGGACTCCAAGGCCTCCCTCCAATCATCTTCGTCCATGGGTTCAACGTCCCTTTCCCAGGCCTCTTTTAACGGAAGCAAAGAAGAGGAGCAATGAGTGACTAGTGTTTGGTAGATTCGGGACACCTTCTATCCCCAAGGTCCCCCATGAAACTTGTTGCTTCCACTGGACTGAACTCCGGTAGCAGCTCCAGGCCAACTAGGCTAGGTGCGAGCGCGTGGCGAAACTGCAGGTACTTGAAGAATTGGGTCTTGGGCATATGGAATTCAGTGCTAAGCTCTTGGAAGGACTTGAGAGTTACCCCGGTCAGGACTTGTCCAAGCGAAGAAATCCCGATTGAGTCCCAGCCGCCAAACCCCGTCAGTGCGGGGAGCTGTCCGTTCTTCCACAATGGGGTCTCTGATATTAGTCTACCCCACCAGCCCATACGACGCAGTACTTGCCGCCAAATCACAAAGATCACCTGAGTGGCACATGGCAACTTCCTCCGCTGCCTAGCCGAATACAGGAGGGTGTGCAACGTGGTGTTTCCCATCAACAAGCGCTCAAGGGCGTATGCAGGGTCTCCTCTATTGCCATACCACCATTCGTTTTGTACCAAGAGGTGGGAGGCCTGATAATAGGACAGGAGATCCGATGTGGCCAGACCACCACAATACGTGGGCAGAAAGCATGTCCTTAGCGCCACCCTGGCGGCACCCCCAGCCCACAGGAAGCGACCCAAAACAGAGTTGGCCTGTCGAAACCACCGGGGCGCGATCCGATGTGGGTAATTCTGCAGTTGGTATAACAGGCGCGGAAGTGCGACCATTTTAAAGATCGCGGACCTACCAAATATGGTGAGGGGCATTCGGGACCACGTCTTAATGTCCGTTTGGACCCTCTCCCACACTGGTAACACGTTGCGCTCCCATGCAATGTCTGCGGACTCGGACAGGAAGACTCCCAGGTATTTCAGTCCCCCGGCCGCTACCTGCAAGGCCGACGCCCAAGAGTATGCACTCGCCCCTTCACCTAGTACCCATAGGGTGGACTTACGTGGGTTAAGATAAAGGCCCAACACCTCACCAAATACACGCATAATTTCCAAGATTCGGGGGCCTGATCGATTTAGATCCGTAAGGAAGAAGAGGACATCATCGGCATAGAGTGCGATTCTGTCGGAGAGTCCCTCGCCCCACACGAAGCCGTCCAGCTGCGGGTCAATGCGTACCCAAGAGGCAAGGGGCTACATGGCCAGCGCAAAGAGATAAGGGGACAGTGGGCATCCCTGCCGGGTCCCCCGACCGACTGAAAACCTCTCCGAGACTGCCCCAGATACATGCACAGACGCAGTAATATCAGTGTATAGCAGTTTGACATACAAAATAAACACCGGGCTCAGGTTAAGATAAGGCAGGAGAGCGAACAGATATGTCCAACTGACAGAGTCAAAGGCCCTGTCTATATCTGCTAACAGTAGGGCCTCCCGCTCACCTGTGGCCCCTATGGCGTCGACAGCCACCTGCGCCCGTGTGATGTTGTGCCGCGTTGCCCTACCTGGCATGATGCCCGCCTTGTCCGGGTGGACCAGGTCAGCCACATAAGGGAGAAAGCGATTCGCCAACGCCTTAGCCAGAAATTTAGCCTCGATGTTGAGCAGGGATATGGGGCGATATGATTCATGTCGGTCCGGGGGTCTAACCGGCTTCTGAAAAACTACAACCTCAGCGTGTCGCCAGTCAGCTGGCAGGCTACCCCGATCCCGTGCCGTCTCCAGTGCTGTCCTATAGTGGGACCCCAATTGGAGTTGGAATTTCTTATAAAATTCGCATGGAAAGCCACTCGGCCCGGGTGCCTTCCCTGTGTTGAGCTGCCCTAACGCGTCTCCCAGCTCTTCCGCTATGAGGGGGAGGTCCAGAGATTTTCTTGTCTCATCTGAAACTCCCTTGGAGGCAGGTCCGCAATGAATTTGTCGATCGCATCCGCCGGAAGACAGTCCTGCTGTGCATATTGTTACGCATAATAGCGGGCAAAACTCGCTGCCAGTTCGGCCGGGTCCGTTATAGCTACACCTTCCCCGTCAGTGAGACCTGGCAATGTAATCGGTTGCATGGTGTATTGACATAATCTGTGGAGCATAGTACAGGACTTCTCTCCCCACTGATATACCCTACTCCGCGTGGCCAGCCATGCTTGTCGAGCCTCATCGATTAAGACAGATGCGTAGGACTGCTGCGCCTGCAGGAGCAACTGCACCGCCACATCGCCTCCCCCTCTCTGGCACCGCTGTTCTAGCAGCTCTACCTGCGCCGCGGCCGCAACAATGGCCTCTCGACGTTGACGACGGGCAGCCGTGCACCACGCTATGTCTATGCCCCTCAGCGTAGGCTTCATGGCTTACCAGACCACCACTGCATCCATACTTTCTACCAGGTTTTCCTGCTAGTAGTGGGCGATCGCGCCCCGCATGTGTTGGATATAGTCAGCCTGCTGAAGGTGCCACGAGGACATCCTCCATCGGAACCGTTGACGCTTTCTATGCAACTCAATCCTGACTGCAACAGGGGAGTGGTCGGACAGTCCTCTAGGCAGGATCCCCTCCTCCCTCACCCTATTGAGGAACGCCCCTAGCACAAAAACATAATCCAGTCGCGAAAAGGAGCCATGCACGGCAGAAACATAGGTGTACTCTCGCACTGTGGCATGCATGTGTCTCCAAACATCCACCCAGCCCAACCCTTCCACCATCGCTCTCAGTCGGGTAGGGGCAGCAGCTGCCATCGTCCACTGCAGTCTCCTGCGGTCCATACACACATCCATTACATCATTCCAATCACCTCCCAGCACAGCCAGGGATTCCGGGATGTCCGCCCACACTTCAAATAGCCTCTCAGCCAGGGACCACTGTAATGGGGGAGGAGCATACACACTCCCAAGCACCACCGGTTCAGCACCCACCATTCCCTTGATAAAAACGTAGCGGCCCTGTGGGTCAATCCAATGTCGCTCATGAATGTAGGCCAACCTGCGGTGAACCAAAATGGCCACCCCTCTCGAACCCCTGGAAAACCCCGCATGATAGACGTGTTGGTAACCAAATCTCTGCAGGCTAAGCAGTTTTGTTCCCATCATGTGCGTTTCTTGTAGCAGTAATACATCGTCAGCCTCCCTTTTACCCCAATGCAAGATCGCCCCCTCTTAATTTTGTCCAGCATCCCCCTGACATTCCAACTCAGTACTCACATGGACTCTCTAGGGAGTCCTGGAATTGGTGCATCAGCCATAGTCAAGTTGGACAGGACACAGAGGACCCCAGCGCCGGGCCCAGGCGCACAGCACAATTAGTTGCAAGGCATTAGGAATCACGTGCAAACCCCTCTGACCACCCCTGACCCCCCCTCACCCCCCCAAAACCGTCCCCCCAACTTCCCATTTCCCGTCCCCCACCTCCCACCCCTATATCTCATGGAACTCTGAAGAATCTGTCACGGCATGGGGAACCTCGGGCCCAAAACAGAGCGCCCAAGGCCAACCATGCCAATGGATCCCAACAACTCACTCTAACTAAAGAACCCAGGGCCAACCCCCACCCGTGGGGGAACCAGGCAGCCCCTATGAAACAGCACCCCGAACCCCACTCCACCACCTCCCACCAGCACAAATATGCAAAGTAAGTGGCTACCCTATGTTCCATCACAAGCCTAGGAAAGCACAGCTATAGTGTGTGATGTGCATCGTCGCCTTACGCTCAATGCTCAGCTGTCCAAGCAGTAGCACACCACGCTCCGATGATCCCCCCAGCGGGGCCAGCGGCACCAGCAGATAGTCTCACTCCCAGAGTTTTCAATGGTCTTTTCCGGAATGATCGGATTCGATCGGTGTCTCATCAATCTGGTCACTGCGAGAAGAGGGGCGCCTCCGTGATCTAGATTTCCTGTGTCTCTTACCCCTGGCCACGGGGTCACCCCTCTCCTGCAACGATCCACGTGACGGGCCGGAGCCCAAGCCCGGCTGGGCGTTCGACCGGACCCTGACCGTTTCATCAGTCCATCTGAAGACCTCCTCCGGGTTATCGAAGAAATGGGTCCGCGATTGAAAGACCACACGAAGGCGGGCCGGATAAAGCAAGGAGTACTGTATCTTCAGACCGCGCAGCTTGGCCTTAGCCGCTATGAAGGAGTGGCGTTGTTGCTGCACCAGTTTAGTATAGTCTGGAAAAATCATGATCTTATGATTCTCGAACATGAGTGAATCCTTAGCCCTCGCTTCCCGTAGGATGGTGTCTCTGTCGTGGAAGTTCAGTATTCTAGCTATCACCGGCCGAGGTCGTTCCCCAGCGGGCGGTTTCTGCATCAGGGCTCTGTGAGCGCGCTCTATCACAAAGCATTGTGACAGGGCATCCGGAGGGAGCCAGCTCTCCAGCTATTGAGTCAAAAATCGTTCCATGGACCCTTTCTCGCAGCCCTCCGGAAAGCCCACAAAGCGAAGGTTATTCCTGTGCGCCCGCCCTTCTGCATCCTCCACCCGGATCGCTAGGCCCTTTTGAATTCTTTCCATCGCAGCCACCTTCTGCTTTAATGTCCCCACATCACCTTCCACTCCAGAGATTCTAGATTCTGCCTCCGTGATGCGGGCCACCGCGTTACGAAGATCCTGTCGCAGCAAGGTTACATCAGCCCCCACCGCTCCTATTTTAGCATCCAACATGTCCCTAGATTGGGTGATCACCGCCATCAGCGCCGCATTATCAGGTCTTGCGCCCTGGCCACCTCCTGATGCCCCGGGCCCCCCGCTAGGTCCGGTAAATTTGTCGATGGGCCCCTGTTTGGCGGACCCACTCCCTCCTCCGCCTCTGGTCATGTCGGGTTTGTATAGGGGGGGCAGCCTCCCACAAGTAGACGGCAGGGTTCCTCAGGTCGAGCAGCTGCGCAACCAGGATCTCTTAGGGCTATTTCTCCCCACAGGCTCTTCTGCCCCAAGGTATACGGGTCCGCCACGCGGTCCTCCACTAATGCCAGGGGCGCCTTAGGCCTTCACTCAGCTCCAATCGTGTATCTAGACATGTGGCAAGGTACCCATCCGGCTGTGCCGCCCTGTTAATGCGGTGCCAGTCGCCGACCATCCCCTTCCCAATCACTCGTCTCTGGCCTTTGGGGGTCTCCTACCCCTCTATCCAATGCTCCGGGGCGGTCTGCCGGTACCACTCAGTGGGACTTAGCTCCTCTGCTTCTCTGCTGTGCACCTGGGGCCCCTAGAAACGCTGAGTGTGCTCACCTCGCCTCTGTCACCACAGTTCATGGGCGCGCCAGATCGCAGGCACCGTCTCCGGGGAGATCGCAGGGGGTCCACCGGCCAGGAGTCCAGGCAAGCATGTCCACACCAGGTTCAGGACCCTGAGAGCGAGCAGGATCTTGCCCCGGGGCCACAGCGCCGTCCGTCCCGCTGCAATTCCGCCTGGATCACCGACACTCCCCACCGCTGGCAGCTGGGGACCGCCAAACTCGAGGCCCCGAGTTCTTGGCCTCAGCTCAAAGCCGCAGCCCTCCACAAGAGTTCATGCGGCGTCAGCATGTACTCCCTTACTGTGGGGCTCAGCCGTGTTCTCGCTCACTCCTCTGCTGTTGGTCTGGACCCCAGAGCCCGGACCCCACCGCCGCCACAGCCTGTCAGCTCCGGGAGCTCCCAGCCGGGGACCACCAAAATCGAGGCCCCGGCTGTCCACGCTGGTACTAGGCCCCGGATGTTCCTGCCGGTACCCCCCGCCGGCCGCCACCTCCGTAGCGAGGATAGGCTGGGATACGGGTCCGGGGGCCAGGATAAGTAGTCGGATGAAGGTCGGGCTGGCGGGAGCTCTAGCAAGCTGCGACTGACATCTTCGCCCTCGAAGCCACACCCCTCTAGAGACACTATTTGACCTTGTCCACATACACAAACATTTGTTATGTAATATGACATGAAATGGTTTCGACCTTTTTTCTTCTGTATTTAACGAACCATTTCATAAATGTATGTTTTCATGATTCATTCATTTAGCATTCAAATGTCAACATATATGCTTAGAATGAAACATTGCTTTAAAATGCGTACAGCACCAATGCATCTTTTATGTGTACATCCAGCTCAAATGCATTTTTATGTATTTCGGGTGGGTTTTTCACTCTTCATGTGTAGATATGTTTTAGATATGTTAATCATGTTTAGAATTTTATTAATGTCATACATAAGAAAGTGGAGTGGGTGTAGTATGGTGTTTTAGATTTCGAATGAATTTTCCTGATTCATGCCCTTATATAGGCATAGAAATCAAGGCCTTATTTAGGCATAGCCCATACTACCCAAATACAGGCAAGGCTACTTCCATCCGTTCATCTACGACACAACGATTTCTTGGAAAACCAGACTCCTAAGCAGAAGGGGCTTCCCCTAGCCTGGGTATTGATTTCTCCCAGAAACTCATTATTATGCATGAACAACTATTCCTTAGGGGTTCATCCATGACATTCATATGCCCGACTTTACATCAATACTGGCATTCCTTAACACCTTCAAGGTATAAATATACCTTCACTTGCTATAGCAAAGCACTGTGTGGTTCAGTGCAATTCGACTACCTACTTGCCCGACGCAGCTCGCTACAGCAAGTGCCGAAGGAAGCAGACTCTCCAGCTGATGCACTGACAAAGAACTGTTATCCTCCTGCCGAGAATCCAGCTCCAGTGTTTCTGACTTCCCTTGCGGGGTGTTGGAAAATCGAGTCGGAGACAGAGATACCAACCTCCTTCATTCTAAGGTATGGAGCTGATTAGACCCTAGAGAAACCTTTGGAAATTCTTGGCAGAACTAAAACTTATGCTAAGCAGCACCTACTTCTTCCCTGGTACTAGACTTAGGTTAGGTACATTGGGTAGGCGTATTTTAGAAGCACCAGTTGAGTATTTTAGCTTGTGTTATTTATGTATGTATTTTTACATGTCATAGCAACAGACAATGCTATTACAGTATTATTTTATAATACTATTCTCGCTGTACGCATTATACTTTGCATTCTGTCTAACGATTGTAGCAGTTCATCTTTCTTGCTTGAGAATGAAGACTGTTCAATAAATCCTTTTATTGAAAACACCTGTCTCACTATTTCTCTGCAAACTCTGTAGAAAAGAAGCATGCCTGATTGACTGAGTAAAATAGTTATCTATTGTTTCCACACTCTGAAGATATTTGTTCCAGTCCTAGGGGAAACAAAGTTGTCATGTTTATGCGGTTGTCAGAAACTAATCCCTTCTTGTGTATTCAGAAAAGTTTCTAGTGACCTCTGAGCTAGCTAGCACTCACAATTAAATTTAGTATACTCGATAGAGACATACTGACCTCAGTCCTATGTCACATCTATAGGATATATTATTCCAATGCGCAGAGCCTGTTGGGAATATAGAATCTACACTACACATTGTGAAGAGATAGACTTTTCAAGTTTGGTGTAAACTGACTCACAATAAAAAATCACAACTTATGGTGAAGTTGGATTTTAAATTACAGTTTAGCCAATGCCACTCTTAGAAAGTTGGCCTTTACTTACTTTAGCCATGTGATGCCTGCTGCATGTCTCAGTCAGGAGTCTATGACAGCTGGGCTTTGAGTATTCCCTATTGGCAGCTACACACAAAGGGAGCTGATGTGTGTCTTGATGGGCCTGCCTGAGAGACGGGAGGGAGGAGCTGTGCACAGCCTCACACTTACACCTGAATAGGCTGTGTCCTCTCCACAGACAAAGGTCTGCATACCCCCTGTAGTGAGTCTGGAGCCGGGGCAGGGACGGAGGACCTCTATGCACTTCAAACCTTTCTTTGAAGTCTATCCCACTTCAAAGGCACAACTGGGTTTAAATAGTGGACCTCTGGCAGCATAACTACAGTACACTTCTGGACCTCTGGCCACTCTACTAGGAAGAAGGGGAACTGATGTGCTGCTCAAGGACTGTCACCCTACTTGGCTGCTGTTTGCCAAACTCCTGCCTTGCTGTGATGCCCTACAGCCTGCTGCTCTCTCTGCCTGGGTGAGAAGGGATGGAACTGCATCACTTGAACCCAGAGTGACACCAAGTGCTTTCCGGCTTGTCTCCTGTTTTTAAGACTCAGCGACGCAAAAAACGTACCACCCTCCTGCTTCAATACTTGGACTCTACTGATTGTGAGCCTGTCCTGCCAATTGGTGTAACCACAGTCCCAGACCCTTGGAAGTGGAACTAGGTGTTTGGTCCAGCAGAACCAACGCACCCTCTGCTGCGCGAGCAGAATTAAAGCATCTCCACTGTTGCTGGCACAGGATAGGTGCATCGCTTTTGGAACTGCTTCATTGCCTGTGGAACTTCTACTTCGGAACCAATGCATTGCTTCCAATGTGTGGAGAAGATTGATGCATTGCCTCTATAGCATGGAAAAACCTGTTGCATCTAATTTGGAACTGCTGCACCTCATAACAGGTGTATTTTCACAAGGACAACCCCTTATACGCCCACGGGGACCAGAGTCAATATTAGTACAATGTCAACAAAGTCCAGCGTGGGACTCCTTTGTAAACACTTGGCAACCCTCTTATATCTATTTGGGGAAGCCACCAATCAACGTGTTACTTAGAAGCACCAAGAGGTACATACACAATTTGGTAGTGTTTATATTCAGAACGTAAGGATACTTTTACAAAAATGGCTGACAAAAGATTTCTGTAGTTATTCTTCTAATTGCATTTCCAATACACATACAGGTAATATTTGAAGGGGGTGCAGAAAAGTCCAGCTGTGGCCAAGTGAAAGTAAGAATTTTACTGTACCAAGGAATGATGTAGTATTGACATGGATAGAATTTATCATAGTTTGAACTATTGTGAGGACTCTGATAACTATTAATTTCCTAATGTAAGACCTTTAATCATCAGCTCTTAAATTGTCCTTTAATTGTCGTTTAAGCATTTTTCTGATATATGTGCTTATTTGACCAACAAAATGCATTTTGGAATAATTTGCTGATGTAACTGTATATATATGCCCTGAAGTGAGATTTTCAAGTGCCTGATTTTTATACTGTCTCCCCCTCCACAAAGATCCACCTCTTAGATGCTAAAGCACTACCCCCTAAATACTGTACGTAAAATAATGTGTAACACAAATATAAACCATTGTGACTTCTTCTGATTGTACAGGTGTAATGAATAATTCTGCCCACATAGTGTCTTAACGCAGCTTCAGATTAATCTTAACCCCTCCCATGCTCGTGACGGAACCGTTCCGTCACGAGCCTCGGGTGGGCTGTGCTGGTGACGGAACGGTTCCATCACGACCCGCTCGCCGCACCTGCGCAGCGCAAATTCTGCGCCTGCGCTGGGCGTTCTAAAGAACGGGCGGAGCCGTGACGGAACCGTTCCGTCACAAGCACAGCTCACCCGAGGCTCGTGACGGAGCGGTCCCGTCACAAGCACGGGAGCGTCGCGCGGCACTGCCTCCCCCTTAGCGCTACGGCGGAATAGCTGCCGCAGCGAAGGGGTTAAAGTCACTTTAAACCTCTTCAAAATGTGGCTGACATTAGCCCTCAGAAACCTACACTGTAATTAGTTAAAATGGTCCACAGTAATATGTTAGCATACTACAATGAATTTCTTTCTTCAGGACTATGCCTTTGGCACCATGAAATTCCCCCAGCTGTTTGGTAGGAGCCACATTTGTTAAGGGAGTTTTTGTCTCTGATTACACTCCGGAATGGAGAAGGTACTGGGACAATGAAGACTAGCCTTTGTTTACCTGTTTACCGACTGCATACAGGATAGTCCCCTCCTGGCAGTGAGTCATTACACAGCAAATGACACAATGGCACTGATTACAAGTGCAGGACTAAATTCTGATCCCTGAGCATACATGTGTTTGCACAGGAATCAGAATTACGAGTTGTATGATAATTATCAGATCTTTGCAGTTTTCCTCTGATCAATCCGGGCAGGTCGAATCTGCCAAACTTTAAGGGAGCCCCTTAAAAAGGCAAAACATGCCGAATTCTGTTTGTTATATACTGATTGTACAAGTTACGCTTAATTTGCAAGTTAAAAAGTTTGAATAGGAGGTCTTTACTACATGTGGTAAACATCTTACCCTGGGGTAATATATCAATTTGGGGACTTATTTACAGGCCCCTTGTGCCTCCGGTGCGTCACGTTGTTTGACACACCACCGGCGCAAACTGCTGTGTGATATTTACAAACACACGTAAAGCCACCCTAGTGGCTTTAAGTGTGCTTGTAAATATTGCCTCTTTTCACGTAACACTTTGCGTGTTAGGGGCATGACATGGGTGTTGTTCTGGGTGTTACCGGCAACACCCATATCCACTGATGCATTTCCGGTTGTACAAGCAATCCTAAACCTGGAAATGTTTCAGAATGTATTCTCGCTATTGTATTCTCGCCTCGCTACGCCACCCCAGGGGTGGCGTAGCGATGCACAATGAGAATAAATGTTTTCATTTCTCCTCGTTTTTTCCTCTTTTAAAGCATGCTGCATTTTACAGCACACTTTGGAAGAGGAAATCAGCTCAATTTATGGTTTTTGTGCAGGAAGGTGCCCCTTCCTGCACAAAAACAATCTCCCTACGTTGCAGGCATCCCTGCACCGTGGTGCAAGGGTGCCTACGCCGGCGCATAGCAGAAGTTTGTGCACCAGCACAGGGAAGGGAACAGAGTTGCAACATATTGTTGTAAATATGTTGTGTCCCTGTGCTTCGAAACTAACACAGCGCGGCAAAATGACTTGCCGCACTGCGCTGCGTTCGTTTCTCGTAAATAGGGCCCATCATTTTTAAATATGAGCTTCTGTAATTCACTGAGTTTCGTTAATGAAGACAAGATAGCTTTTCCCCACACGATTCCCTCGGAGGGCCGCATGTCTCTCCGTATTTTAAGAATTATTGCTCATTGCAAATCATCTGACACACTAAAATGCTCCCTAAACATACGTTTAAATATCAGACAGGCTGCTTTGATGCTCTCTTTCGACTTCTTTTCAATCCCCCATTTGATCCATGCCCTGTGAGCAGCATGCCATGGTCAAAATACTCAGTATGACACAGAGTAAATCTAAACATTACCTATTCTGGAGTGTACATTTTCCCTGCCCAAGGTCAATGACGTTCATTCACAGCTGCAAAGCCACAGATGCTTTTAGCCAATTGGGAAAGCAGACCCTAAATCATTCACGGATGTGACAGGCTGCCAGCCCTGATGTTTTTTTATGTCTCCTTCTGCAGGCATGAAGAATCTATAATTTCGAACGGTAATAAAACATTAAACGCACGTAGATTTAGAAAAGCAAATAATATATGCATTTTTAAAAGCAAATAATATATGAATGTTTAAAAGCAAACAATATATAAATTTTTAAAAGCAAATAATATATGAATGCTTAAAAGCAAATAATATATAAATTTTTAAAAGCAAATAATATATGAATGCTTAAAAGCAAATAATATATTAATTTTTAAACGCAAATAATATATACATTTTTGGGATTTATTTTTGGACCATCTCATTCTGTGCACGCCTTATGTGACATCTAGGCAGGTGAGACATTTTGTGAGTAACAAGTTTAAAGTCAGACCCCTTGATCAGTGAAAACGTTTGCCACATCCTAAACCAGCCTTACAAACTCTGTCCAGTATGAGTGAGCTGAAAGCGGTGTTTAAGTTACACGACAGCTCTGTCATTTATGTCATATTTTTAAATCCTGCTTTGCGACCATGGTCGCATATTGTTTTAAAATAATCAAAAGGAGCTCTACCTTGACATTTATGAAAGTCTCTTCTGTGCTGTTCGACGATTTGAGCCTTCGGTTGCTATAAAAAAAAGATGACAGGAAAACACCGCATATTTTTTATTTATTAAATTAGTTTTGTTTTACATACCTTATGAACTTTTTACAATTCAATTGATATATAATATAATTATTACATCTTCACGCATTTATATATAAATGCAAATAAACATGCAACAGTTTCAATGACATTCATATTCGTAATATTCATTCAGGCTTTAACCTATTTTTTTGCATAATATGCTCTATGCAGAAAGACTAGAGAGGCCTAAACACTGGCTAAACTCTGTTTTTTTCTAAATTAAGAGGAGTTATAGATGATTGACTAAGGTTTAGACTTAGGAATATCGAATCCTAAATATCGATGGGACAGAATATTGTTATATCTACAATATAAAAAGGTACGTTTCCATACATTTTCTATGCCTAACTCCACATATATGCGTACTTTGGTGATATCTTCAATGTATGTAGATATGGAGTTAAGAATAGTAAATCCTTACCTCCCTCTGTGCACTTACCTTTCAATATTTTGGGGCACATTTACGGCTGTTTTTAGCAGTCGCAAACAGGAAATCGGCCCGTTTACGACTGCTAAAACGGGTTGTAGCATGTACAAAACCTATTTTGCGAGTCAGTAACCTGTTACTAATTCACAAAATAGGTTTTGCGACTCTTTATTAGGAAGGGGTGTGCCAAGAGCATCCCTTCCTAATAAAGAGTCGCAAAAGGATGTAAGATTGTCTTGCGCCTGTAAATAAGGTTACAAAAAATCGTATTTACCACCAATTTCAAATTGGTGGTAAGCCAGTTACGAATGGGAAGGGGTCACCTGGGGATCTCTTCCCCTATGTGATTGGCAGTGAAAATGTTTTTTAAGAGCAGACAGTGGTCCACTACCTGTTCTTAAAAAATTAAACTGAAACATTTAATTTTTTTTTTTGAAACACATCCTGTTTTTCTTTAACGAAAACGGGTGGCATTTAAACAAAAAGTTGCATTATTTAAAAAGCAAACACTGACACGGGGTCTGCTGTCCTCAGGAGGACATCATCCCTGTGTTATTGCACCATTCCCAATGGGTCAGAAATTGTGACCTACCTTATGAATATTGATGGGGCACATCATTTGCGACCCCATTGGAAATTGCATAATGTGTCTAAGGGGCATATGTATGAAACCCATTTCCCGTTTGCAAACTGGCCGATTCTCAGAATCGGCTGGTTTGCGAACAGGAAAAAGCCTTTTGGGATGTATGGCGATTATTAGGATATACAGACTTACAGCAGCTGTGCGTACCTAAAGAATTCCTACCCCCTGTTGCTTGTAGAAATTGACGCCTTTGACTAAACTAGCTATAACCCCTGGATACCCTAGCCGGAATTGGGCTGGTAGATGATTGAAACTATGCTGCGGTATGTAAGACTCCATGCCCCATTTAATTGTTGCAGTTGGTACCTGGCATTTTTTATTACGACACCTGCGGTGTATGCACGGGATTGAAATAATTGTGTTATTGAATGTGTACATAAATGAATAGAATTTCTTGGTGTTGGTTTGACTAAGAGCACTTTCCCTTTCGGTGTGTAAATATCACATGATACCAGAACCTTGAGGAACTTTCTCTCTTTTTAGTGGTAGTGGCACCCTTGGGTGCCTGTGTCCGTGAAACCCAAGGTCGTGTTATTTACATTACACCTTAAATAGATGTATTTATTGATATTGCTATTTCATTTTTTTGTTTTAGGTTAATTATCATGAGTATTGTTGCCCATTGTCCTGATGAGGCCTGAAACTGCTTGACAGGCCGAAACGCGTCGACAGGTACACCAATTTCGACACCGTTTTTTGATTTTTGAAATTTTTTGGATACAATCCTTAGGAGTATTATTCGTATAGAAGCTACAAAGACATTGATTTTTGCTTCTTATGCTCCTTGATACTTGGGTGTTCAAAAAAAGAAATTAGGCCAGGAGATACATTGCCAGTATTTTCCTTGCAGATAAATAACTGGGCTTCAGATATAACCCATGGATTAAGGGTTAACAAAAGAAATATTTTCGGTTTTTGAATGTTGGAGATTGTTTCATACAAGATTAAAAATTGTTTGACCAGTTGATCTGTATATATTATGTAAAAAAATGAAAAAGGACTTTTAAAAGAAAAGTTACAAATCATAACAATCTTTTGTGTGTTTCCTTTTTTAGTGGGTTTTAATAGCCACCAGATGAACGTTATAACAGTATGTAAGATTGATTCTGTACAATCCATAATGTTTTGAGATAGATAATTAGCAGTATCTGTCTCAATAAATAACCTTTTTGGAAGTATAAGACCGTTGGCATCACTTGTCTTTAGTTAGCGATTTTCAGAATCGGCTGGTTTGCGAACAGGAAAAAGCCTTTTGGGATGTATCATCCCAAAAGGCCCTCGCAAAATAAGGAATTGCAAAATTTGCGATTCCTTATTTTGCAAAAGCATTTAAGGAATTGAAATATGCGATTCCTTAAATGCGATGTAAAAAGCACCCAAGTTGTGCGATTTCTCCTTAAGAAATCGCAAATTACCATCAACTTCAAGGTGGTGGTAATTTGCGATTTATTTGAAAAATGCACTTTTTTGCATTTTTCAAAGTGCCATGTGACGCATATACATTCCCTGAGGGCATATATGTGTGCCACATGTGCACACATGTACATTTCAGAGGTGCAACAGGGTGTCCTTTTGACAACCTTGAAATTGCATTCTCAATTTGCGATTCTCTAATTGAGATTCACAAATTAAGAATGTCTTCCCATTCATACGAATGAATGGGGAGGTATTCCTTAATTGCGAATTGCAATTTGCGATTCGCAATTAAGGAACATGTAGATTTGCTCAATTATTTGCAAATCCTACATACATAGCGTTTGCGATTCTCAAATAGCGATTCTCAAAAAATCGCTATTTGAGAATTGCAAATGTATCCTTTGATACATATGCCCCTTAGACACATCAGTACATTTCCTTTTGCGACTCGCAAACTGTGAGTTGCTAAAATGCACAAATTGCGAGTCTCAAAAGGAAATGGTCGTAAATCTGGCCCTACGTCCCTTAATATTGTTGTAACAGTATTTTGTGTGTCCTGTCGATATTCTAGACTTTATATTTTTAGCCACCCTGGTTAGCCATGGACAGCCAAAGTTCAATTATATGTGTATTTGATCGTAGAGCTCAGCATTACATAAGATTGTGGAGTGGTAACGATACGTTCTAACCTGATTTGACAATATTTCTAGCATTACTGCAGTAACGGTATTACCACAGTAAATCCATTATCAACAACTAGAGCAAAGATTGAGTTGCCTGTGTTACTCAGAACCCTAAGGCGAAAACATCCCTGTAATTCATGGCTACCCACATACAGTTTTATGTTGTATATGGAGTGAATGACCCTCCTCTATCATGAGGATTTTATATCAAAATAACAGTTTTCGGAATTTTCAATATTAAAAATAAAACTCCCAATTTTTATGAATGAAGAAAATTGTGGTTTATTCATAATGTTACTTTTGAACTGGATGCCTTTTTTATGCACACCCACTTCTTTTCCTTGTTTTAGGTTATTTTCTTTTTCTACACAGGGTTTATGTTTCTCTTTCAATATTTTTTTCTCCCTGAAGGCAGCATGTTCACTTTTTATGTTTTTACTTTTAATACTGCTTTTATGAATGGGACACTCTTTTTTAAGCAGCCTGTTGCCTTCAGGACTCAAATGCGTTTTGGCCTCAGAGTGAAATAGTGGTGGTGACATTTGCTGATATTCGGTGGCCCTTTAAAGTGACACCAAAGCGTTAGGCATCAGAGTAAAGGGAGGCAGCTATCATGCACCATGAAAAGATTGGTGGTCTTTTCAAGTGAAGCCACAGGGTCCTGCCTTCATTTGTTCACAGCACCTATGGAAGGTGTAGAGTTACAGCCAGAGTTGCTGATTTTGGAATTTTGGAACCAGGTTGGAGTCCCAGTATTGGCCCAGCACCCTGTCAATCTATGCAAATCTCTTGATCTTCCCATGCCTTAAAGAAAATGTAATCCAACCTAGTGGAATGTAACTGGTGCTCATGTAAAGCACTCCAGTGCCCTTGGGCCGAGTTCGTGCTGTATAAAACTCTGGCTTGCCGTCTCATGATTCCGCATACTGTTTGAAGTTCCCTCTGATGGCACACAGATGTCTACACCTCAGTCTCTTAGTAAAATCATCAAATATAGTTTCTCACTGGTTGTTTAAAGCATTGTTAGTAGACTTGATGCTCTGTCAGGGAGTTAACAACAGAAATACATTTCAAATTCATGAAGCCAATGCGACTCCACAATGAAGACCAAGGATCAATTTATGTTGAATATATGGGTTTATGTTAAACCATTAATCCATCCAGTATACATGCAAAGTAGAAACAAATTTAGAAGATACAACAATATAGTTTGAAGGCCAAAATGTGCCAGTAAGTTAAACTGTAAAAAATGAGTTACAAAATAGTATCAGCAACAATGCAAGGTAACTGATAGATGCAATAAACATAGAAAGTAAGGATGTTCACCCGTTACAACGCATCTTTTACTCCGCACTGCCACTACAACACGGGCATTACAACGCATACCGTTACAACGCATTGCGCTGGGGGGCGCTCTAGGATAAGAGGTAAGTTTAATTTACTATCCAACACCTTCCCTAGGGTCCACGGGGACTGGAGTTAGAATAGTAAATTATACTTACCACTATCCAGCACCCCAAAGCGCTATGCGTTGTAGCGGTATGCGTTGTAAATACCGCGTTGTAATGGTACGCGGAGTAAAAGTATGCGTTGTAACGACATACATCCAAAGTAAGTTTATTTATTAACTTGAGACCATTGAAAAATAGTAAAAACAATCAAAAAAGCTTTAGGTTCATGTAAAATACAGTGATGCAAATATACAACATAAAAAATACCCCTCGTCTCAACATAGGTTGGTACCAAGGTTTCTAAAGGGAATGTCTAACAGGGGAGCATAGAAGGTGTCAGCATAGAGTTGAAATTTTGTAGAAGTTCAGGGAAATAAGAGGAGTGTTCAGCATTTAGCTTTACACTCAGAGAAAGCCCAGCAGAAAGAAATCTGTTCCCTCTTAGAGTCAAGGGAATGTCTGCCTCACTAACTATGGAAACACCAATTAAATATAACAGTAGTTTAAAAACATTCATTTCTCTTTCCCACCACCAAGAGTCAATCCAGTTCCTGCGTCTTTACATAGTCTGTAAATTCTCATCTCCTCAGATTTAGGCATGCAGCTAGCTGGTAGACTGAAACATTTTGTCCTTCTGGTATGCCGTGATCAGAAGGCCTCCTTTCACCATAATTTCTCCAAGTTCATTGCCAACTTCCTCCCCTCAGTCCTCATTATCAGTCGTATAATACAAACAGTAAGCATTTCTCTAACTAACGAGAACCATGATAACGCACCTACAGGACAAAAGATCAACTCACAGGCGGCATTAAATAAGCATTTTAAATTAAGGCCTAATGTCAAGTTAAGCTCTTTCGAAAATCAAAATGGATGCCTGTTGCTATATTATATGCATAATATTAAGCCTGGGTGGTGAACTCCCCTCTGCTTGTGGAGTTTGCAGAGCTTTCCGCACTCCGGGTTATGAGGAACTCTCAGAGTTCCAAAAAACTCTGCACCACTCTGCGTAGTGATTTATTTCCTCACTTGCGCTCGTCAACATCAAGTTGGTGAGCGTGGAAAATCCACCTCCCAGGTAGATTTTTTTCTCATTCTTGCTCGTCAACATCAAGTTGGTGAGTGTGAGCATGGGAACTCAACGTCTTGGCGAGATTTCTCAACGCGGGCGGTCCGATTTCTCAATGCGAGTGGCCGCGCATGCTAGCGACCGCGCACATTGAGACACCGTCCTGTCGCACTCAGAAAGCTGCCGCTCGAGTAGAAATATACAGAAAGGAAATAGTGCCTGCTTGTGCGGTGCATGTTGCCGGTCGCGATCATTTCACAGCGTGGACAAACACCTGGCGCTGAAAATTACAGTGAACTATATTTTTCTAGCACACTCTGCTGCTTGCGGAGCTCTGGGTAGCGCAGCAGAGTTCTTTTTGCACTTCGCGGAATAACTCCTCGAACTGCACCCAGGCTTAATGCATATCTGTATTCGAAACAAAATCCTTGTTAAATATGAATATGCAAACAAGGTTAAATTGATCACCTTAATGTACTTGTGTATAAAGCCTGAATGTTTAAAGTGATCACATACTATTAATTCATTTAAATGTGACACACCTGTTAATGAAGTTAAGTCACACATTTAATAAAAATGTCATAACAATGACATATTCAGGATGGAGTCTAAACTATGTTGCTCTAGCACTTTTGATGGCTCTGTGTGGTAAGAAGAGATAGCACCACTGACTCTGACTGTCGCCCAACAGCTGGGCCAATCACTCCTGCCAGCAGCAGACACCAGCAGGTGGTAGACATCCTAGCTCAGGTACTATGTTTGCAGCCCAGTTCCAGCTCTAAGGCAGCTGAAGTGCCAGTCATGAGCAGGGGGCTGACCCAATGACCACTCTAACTATAAATTATGTATTAGAGACAATAAGTCTGCTAACACACAGCTAAAGCTGTCTGCAGCCAGATCTAAAAAGAACCTGCAAGAGTGAGATAAAGAGTCAGGAAGTGGAAAGTGGAACAAAGGGGCATGAGGTGGAATCAAGACTAGGCAGGTTTGGTATTCAGTAACCTCGCCATTCAGCAACACTGGCAGCAGGCTCATAAGAAAAACTTTGGACCCCTGAGCTATATTTTATTTTCAATTAAGCAATGCTTGTACTGGACAGAAGGGCAGGTCTAGGCAGCTGTTTTAGTTTATGAAAGGATTCAGCAGCCATCTTGGCATCAAGGTCAACTTATCTAAATACAGGAGAAGTACATTTTGGCAACAGATATTTGAAACCAATGTGTGTACTTATGATAAAAGGTGAATTTTTCAACTGAATCGCTATATCAAATGAACCTTTGCTTGGACTCAAATATATATTAGATCCGAAAGAGGGCCATTTAAAAGATACGATTTACACCTGTTAGATTTGTAAGTAATGTGGCCTCAGCTCTACAACCTTTAATTCTGGACAAATCATGTATTTCCCTGTGCCAAAAAAAGGTGTAGCATATTGTGCTGCTCCTGTAAAGCGCTCTAATCAGCAGTGGCTTCTCCGCTATGGCGAAGGAGCATCACCCCCCTCCAGCTAAAAATCAACATATCTGGGTTGAATCCATCATTGTTCTTTAGCTCACTTCGCCACCCCAGTTCAGACGCAGCCATATGCAAATCAGTCTTGACCCTGTGCCTCATGGGTACAGTCCAGCCAGAACTGCCAAGTCTGACTGTTGTGGCTGTGTTCAGTTATTCATTGTGCATCATTTTGTAGTTTTTTTTAGAGAAGGAGAGAGAGAGATATCTAAGTTCATAATATTTGAGGTGGTGAGGGTTGGGCTGGTTTTTCAGGCAGTCTTGCACTTTCAGATGGATCTGCTCGAAAGGATCAGTGTGTGGGCTGTTTTTTGGTCCCGTGTGCCGCGACAACATTTTTTCGCGCACACTGATCCTTTCCTGCTGGCCCCCTTGGAAGTGCAAACTGTCGAAAAGGCAAGTCCAGCACAGAGTCTGTGTAGCAGGCATATATTGGAGAAATACCAAAATGCTTGATGCAAAATGTACGAAAAAATAATGAAATTAGATGTCTGAACGTTGTGCCAAAGAAATAACATCATTATCATAAAGAAATTGCAAGGACACCCAAACAAGGCCCCTAGGTAAAGCAATACAATATGTTTATATCTGAAAAAGTGTCCCAACATTCTTGCATCCACTTTGCCTGATATACCTCCCATTTATATTCCATAGAGTGAACCAAGCGAATTGCCGTGCTCTTGTTTGATTTAATGTATTTATCTGTGTAGCATAACGAGCATCACCTAAGTGGCCTCTAGGTGCTGAAACTAAAACATAAATAACTAGAAAAATAAGCAGGTAATGGCAATTTCCACAAAAGTCAAGCAACCACTTTTATTTAAACAAGAATGATTTCATTGCTTTCTTGAAAGACCTTTAGTTGTAAATTTGGCCCAAGGGTGTGTGGAGGCATTCCACAATTTAGCCGCTTGATAGCTGAAGGATGACCCCCAACCCCACCCCACCCCACTGCCATCTCTGTTTATTCATGGGATGTACAATAAGAAAAGCCCCGATGATCTTAATGATCTTTGAGGGCAGTTGAGGGCAGTTGTGCATCAGCTGACAGACGCCACAGGGGTTGTCTATCTAGTAAAAGTTATGCACCTAGCTCAGTGGTTTAAATTTGATTCTGCGGTCACTAGGCAGGGGCAGCCAGTGCAGACTCCTACTTCTTCATATTTCTTAAAGTTGTGGTCAAATCTTGCAGCCCGGTTTTGAATGTGTTGGAGCCTGATGACCTGATATTGTGCTAAGCTTAGTCCAGTCTGCAGAAACGCATGAAGATACCACTGATCATTTGGAAGGAAAGTGAGACGTTTCCTATGGACCTTTACCAAGTCACGAGGGTACTCATTGTTGAAGAAATATGGTGGTTGAAGTCCAGTTTATCATCAAGAAAGACCCTCAAGGAATTTACCTTGGCCCAGGAACTTGGAAGCTTATCAATCGAGTAAGGCAATAAAAAGTTGTTCCAAAGGAGTCCCTCCCTGGGAGAAGGTCTCCATTACTCTTTAAAAATTAGAATCCATCTACTGTTCTACCACCCCATAAACAGGCATGAAGTTTCTTGCTGAATGAGGAGTTTGAGGATTCAGCTATCGTCCGCATAGGAAATAGCATGACAGCCGAACAAACAGATAATGCCCGATCGAGGTTTCACCGATAGCTTGAAAAGAGTGGGCAACAGTGAGGATCCCTGGGGTGCACTGCGAATTACTGGCTTGCTAGAGGATCGAAAAGTAGATCATCCTAAATATTGATTTCCACAGTGTGTCCTTGACATCCCCCTCAGTGAGTTTAGTCATCAACCCTGGTGATTTATCTTGTCAAGTAAAATAGACTCTCAGAGACTATTGAAGAAAGCCGAGTGCATGCCTGAGGTGTACATAAATGCACCAGTGGTTTGTTTTATAAACGTAAATTCACAATTTGTATTTACAAACCTGTAATCCTAAACAGATTCATGCAAAGAAAAAATTACAACAGCATGGTGTTATTTTATATGTGACTTGGAAAAGGGAGCCAGGCATTCAAGGGTGGGCATGCCTTCAAAAATGGTGATGATCCCCAAACGAATGTTATGGCTATTACAAGCCTTTGCAATGTACACTCCCATCCTGGACACCATCTCGTATCTACTCCTGTCAAGAGCAGGAGTAAGTTCCGATCCAGTTGCGAATGGGGATGAACATGGGTGTTTCTCCAAGGTGTAAAACATTTTTCTCATTGAAAGAAAAAAAAGAAAATAGAAATAAAGTGCAAATACACCTTTGCTAGGCACTTAAATGTTTAGCTTTTACATTTACGCTTAAATTGCTATTCATGTGAGTACTGCTACAGGGTGCAACTTTTGAAGTCTCCTGGATTTTTTGTGAATTCACTAAAACGTTACTTCAAATGTATTAGAGGACAAATGGGAGTCAACTTCCGATTTAATTTTTTAGATGTGGGCCCTCTGGGTGAGTGATGAGTTAAAATCAACAACTGTACTTTTGTGGTTGGTGTAAATTAAAATCATCCCGTTCGGATCAACACGTGTAATAAATTACACTTCTGGTAAGTGAACTGATATTCTTGTTCCTGATTTCTTCGAAATTGAATCTGTTAACAATGACACATGATGTTCAGTATAGAACATTTTTATTTTGCTTTATTGTGGTCAAAAGATTAATACCATAGAAAAGTACTTTGGACAGAAAAGCTTTTACATCTATGGTCCAGAATAATAATTAGCCCACTGTGCACCAACTAGGCAGGATATTCACAAGGACACAACTCCGAATTATCCCCACCATAACGCATCAAAAGTGGAGATAGAAATAACACCCCATTCACAAGCTGGTGCAAACTGCATTTATTGCCTGGATTCCCACGATAACTGCCCCAAAATATATCTCCACGGTGGACACCACCAACTAACCCTAATGAGATGCAGAGTAGGTGTTCCCGTGCAAAAACACACGAAAAAACCACAACACCACGTTCACAACGAATTGCCAGATCTGCGATGCGAAACAAAAACAGGCTATAAGCGGCGGTAGCAGCAGGGAATTAACACCTGCTCATTGCTGGTGTAAAGCAGGACGACAACCTGCAGTATAAAAGGGAGCCCAGCAAAGAGCCCCACCAGAAGAGCCACAAATGCCATGGAGACAATGACCATGCACCGCAGATACCCATGAGGGCCACAACACCCACTGGAACCACCCCAGGCCCGCCACCACCCCCAGGACACCCCGCCCCTCCTCCCCCTGGAAGACCACAGAGGCAGCTTACACAAAGACAGGGGACCCAGCTGAAATGCACCTGCCGCCCACAGTCATGCAACTCACGACACTGCCAATGGGCATGCAGAACAACTACATCCAACATGACACACAAAATGCCAACTGATCAGACACGAAAACACGACTCCATTGGGAATCCGACCTTGCCATGCCCACAACCCAGCCAGGGCATGGCACCACAGACACACAATAACAGGATGTAGGGAGAGGCATGGAACAGGCATGTGCGAGAGCAGCAAGTGACTAAGGAATGTGAACCCACCCAATGCCAAGTGCCGGACAGACCACAGAGTGCAAACCACGGAAATGACCATGTGGAGAACAACTGCTGGTGCAGGAAGTGTAGTGGCCAGTGGACGCTGCCATGTCCCCACAGGCTGAGGGGCAGAACGCAGAAATGTTGCACCTTATGTCCTCCCTGCATGCATGTGTGTAGTGGGTTGGACCTGTGTATACCAGGCATGCATAGGGGTGTGAACGAAAAGCTTGTCGCACTGGACTTGGTTCTCATTCTGAATGGACCACGCATCAGCCAGGATGGCACCTCTCAGCCCGCCATGAGTCCGGCACAGAGCACGGCGGGGCCTGCATCCCG
This sequence comes from Lissotriton vulgaris, assembly GCF_964263255.1. Classification (NCBI taxonomy): domain Eukaryota; kingdom Metazoa; phylum Chordata; class Amphibia; order Caudata; family Salamandridae; genus Lissotriton; species Lissotriton vulgaris. The sequence continues at coordinate 484,899,881 of NC_141696.1, forward strand.
GAGTGCCTGCAGCACGCCAGGCTGCCGGTCCCCAGACCTGTCATGCATGCCCCAACGCACGAATGAGGCTCCGTTCACCTGCCAACATCTGCGTGTGTGAAAGTGGGCCCATCACGTGCCGGTGAAAGCTCCAATCACCAGTCCTGCGACCTCCGCTTCGGCCCAGTGTGTCCTGAGTCCTGAATAGCAGTGACCCCAAGTCCGTGCCAGCACCAGACCCCCTTCGATCAGTGAGGCATAATTCCATATGGCAAGCTGGCTACACGAGGTGCACTAACCCTGTTCATCGCCAGCCAGCCACACAAGGTGCCACCAACCCAGTTCAACACCAGTCGGCCACACGAGGTGCCACTAACTCTGTTCAATGCCAGCCAGTCACAGGTGGATGAGGGCTCAGGCCTACCCTGCAGAGAAGTCGTCCTACATCCAGCATTCAGTCGCGAATCATGAATGGCAGAGTCCACACCAGTGAATGCACGGAGAGGAGTAAGAGGAAGATGCGGCTTAGTCCGGACGGAAGCCGTACCAGAGTCACAGAGGTGTTCGAACACTATCAACGATGGACCTGGTGCCATCAGCCCTGTTCACCTCCAGTCAGCGTCCCGTGGCAGTAGGCCCGTGCACACCGCTGCGCATCTAGGGCCACTAACTCTATGCAGCACAAGTCATTTGGCCTTTAATTGTGAATGGTTGTGTCCTTTGCAATGTACACTGCTGTCAATTTCTGACTGCGGATGTATGACATAATATCGAAAGACAAAATATTGACATACAAAATTATCTAAGCAAAAATATCGACATCAAAAATATCGAAGTTGTATCTACATAAAGGTAAGAACAAAAATATCGAGAGAAAAAATATCGTAGTACAAAAATATCGAAGTAAAAAATATCGTTTTGAAAAATGTATTAATAATAATGTAAAAATAATAAAAAAATACATATAATTAAAAAAATTATAGATGTAAACATTAAAACATATTTAAAAAACAATAACTAATACATATACATTTAAAATAAATTAAAAACTCTACATATAAATTAATATATATACTTACTCCACATATTGCATCAGTAGGGAAAGCGTTGGATAGCGTAGGGGTAAAAATTACTATTCCCTCTCCAATGAGTGCAACAGTGGAGAAAGCGTTGGATAGCGTAGGGGTAAAAATTACTATTCCCACTCCAGTGAGTGCAACAGTGGAGAAAGCGTTGGATAGCGTAGGGGTAAAAATTACTATTCCCACTCCAGTGAGTGCAACAGTAGGGAAAGCGTTAGATAGCGTAGGGGTAAAAATTACTATACCCACTCCAGAGGGTGCAACAGTAGGGAAAGCTTTGGATAGCGTATGGGTAAAAATGACTATTCCCACTCCAGAGTGTGCAACAGTAGGGAAAGCGCTGGATAGCGTAGGGGTAAAAATTACTATTCCCGCTCCAGAGGGTGCCATAGTAGGAAAAACTGCAGGATTGCGTAGGGGTTATATTAACATACTTGTAAATTACACATTTTTTTATACAAAAAAAAGATGTTATATTTTATTTACAAAAATATATTACTAAATACCAAATATTTATAATTAATATTTACTTAAATAACAAAAAATTACTTACCACACTACTTCCCCTTCAACACACAACACACTACACAATTAATCTAAATATCAATTAATCAATTAATAACAATTAAAATTAATAAATTAATGTAATTATGAATTACCTAATTGACAAATATTGATTACCAATTAATAATTATTGACCAATTAATAATTAATTAACAAGAAAATAATTTACAATAAGAATAAACAATATTTATTAATAAATTATTTATACTTAATATGATAAAATAAATGAAAAAACGAATTACCAATTAATTAATAATAAATACCAATAAATAAATACAATCTCTTTAATTAATTTAATTTAATTATTTCACACCCTATTCCCCTATAAACACACAACCCAGTACAAATCAATCAATCAATCAATACATTTATAGAGCGCGCTACTTACCCGTGAGGGTCTCAAGGCGCTGAAGGGAGTGGGGCGGTGTTACTGCTCGAATAGCCAGGTCTTGAGGTGCTTCCTGAAGGCGAGATGGTCCTGGGTCAGTCGTAGGTGTGCGTGGAGGGAGTTCCATGTCTTGGCGGCCAGGTAGGAGAACGATCTTCCTCCGGTTGTGGTTGTGGATCCGTGGGACGATGGCGAGGGCGAGGCTGGCGGAGCGGAGCTGGCGGGTGGGAGTGTAGAACGAGAGGCGGTTGTTCAGGTATTCGGGGCCCATGTCATGGAGCGCTTTGTGTGCGTGGGTGAGGAGCCTGAACATGATCCTCTTGCTGGCGGGGAGCCAGTGCAGGTTTCTCAGGTGGGGTGTTATGTGGCTGCGGCGAGGGATGTCGAGGATGGGTCGTGCGGAGGCGTTCTGTATGCGCTGAAGTCATTTCTGAAGTTTTGCTCTGGTTCCTGCTTACAAGGAGTTCCCGTAGTCCAGTCGGCTGGTGATGAGGGCCTGGGTGACTGTCTTTCTGGTTTCAGTGGGGATCCCCCGAAGATCTTTCGGAGCATGCGCAGGGTGTTGAAGCATGACGATGAGATGGCCTTGACTTGTTTGGTCATCGTGAGGGAGGAGTCCAGGATGAATCCCAGGTTGCGAACGTGGTCCGTGAATGTCGGTGCAGTGCCCAGCGCCGTGGGCCACCAGGAGTCGTCCCAGGCAGATGGGGATTGTCCAAGGATGAGGACCTCCGTCTTGTCTACGTTGAATTTCAGACAGCTGAGCTTCATCCATTCCGCGATGTCTTCCATTCCTTCCTGGAGGTTGGTTTTGGCGGTGGCTGGGTCTTTGGTGAGGGAGAGTATCAGCTGGGTGTTGTCGGCGTAGGAGATGATGTTGAGGTTGTGATTGCGAGCGATGGCGGCGAGGGGGCTCATGTAGATATTGAAGAGGGTTGGGCTGAGCGAGGAGCCTTGGGGTACGCTGCAGATGATCTTGGTGGCCGTGGAGCGTAAGGGAGGGAGGCGGACTCTCTGAGTTCTGTCGGAGAGGAACGAGTTGATCCAGTCCAGGGCTTTTCCTTGGATCCCAGTGTTGTGGAGGCAGGTTATTAGGGTGCGGTGGCAGACTGTATCGAAGGCAGCCGAGAGATCTAGGAGGATGAGAGCAGTTGTATCCCCGTTGTCCATCAGGGTCCAGATGTCGTCGGTGGCTGCGATGAGGGCGGTCTCGGTGTTATGGTTGGCTCGGAATCCGGACTGGGATGGGTCATGCAAGTTGTTCGATTCGAGAAATGCAGTCAGTTGTTTGTTGACGGTCTTCTCGATGACTTTAGCCGGGAAGGGAAGGAAAGAGATGGGGCAAAAGTTCTTGAGGTCTTAAGGATCGGCTGTGGGTTTCTTCAGTAGGGCGTTGATCTCTGCGTGCTTCCAGCTTTCGGGGAAGGTGGCTTACGCAAAGGAGGTGTTTATGATGTTCCGGAGGTGGGGTGCGATGATGGCATCCACTTTGTTGAAGATGTGGTGAGGGCATGGGTCAGAGGGAGAACCGGAGCGGATGGTGTTCATGACGTGGGTGGTGTCTTCAGTGCTGACGGGGGTCCAGGCGATGAGGGTGGTGGGTGTGATTGTTAACTCGTTGGCTGGAGGTGGGGTTTGGGTGCTGAAGCTGTCGTGTATGCCTGCGATATTGCGGTAGAAGAACATGGCGAGGGAGTTGCAGAGGTCTTGCGGTGGTGCGATGTCGTTGTTGCTGGCCCTGGGGTTGGAGAGTTCTTTTACGATCTTGAAGAGTTCCTTGTTGTTGTGGGTGTTGTTGTCCAGCCGGTCTTTGAACAATGTCCTTTTGGTGGTGCGGTTCAGCTGGTGGCGTTCGCGAGTGGCGTTCTTGAGGGCTGTCATGTTTTCTGTTGTCCGTTCGTGGCGCCAGGTTTTTTCGAGAGTTCGGCAGGATTTCTTTGAGGCTTTGAGGGCCTCGGTGAACTACGTGGTTTTCCTTTTGCTGGTCTTGCCTGGGGGGTTCTTGAGAGGAGTGAGGTCATTGGCGCAGTTGGTGATCCATTGAGTGAGGTTCTGGGCTGCATTGTTGGTGTCAGGGGTGTCGACTGGTGGGTTCTGGCTCAGCGATGTGGTTAGCTGGTCTGTAGTGACTTTGCTCCAGCATCTGCGGGGGATCTGTTGCGCATGGTGGTGGGATTTAGTCTTCTTGAAAGTGAAGTGGATGCAGCTGTGGTCTATCCAGTGTAGTCCGGTGGTGTGGTTGAAGGAGACGTGGTTGCTTGCGGAGAAGATGGGGTCGAGCGTGTGGCCGGCGTAGAGGGTGGGGGTGTTCACCAGTTGCTTGAGTCCGAGGTTGGCGAGGTTGTCGAGCACGGTGGTGGTGTTGCTGTCGTTGTTGTTCTCCAGGTGGAAGCTCAGGTCCCCTAGGAGGATGTATTCGGGTGATGCTAGAGCGTGCGGGCTGATGAAGTCGCCGAAGGTTTTGCTGAATTGTGTGCGCTGGCCCGGGGCGATTCCTCCTCCGTTTTGGTTGACGCTTTCCTTCCGGGTGATTTTGTAGCCATCCGGGATGGCTAAGGCGATGTCCGGGGCCGAGGAGGCATTCATCCAGGTTTCCGTGAGGAAGGCAACGTCCGGTTCTGTAGTATCGAGGAGGTCCAAGAGTTCGATGGCGTGTTAGTGGACGGAGCGGGTGTTGAGGAGGATGCACTTGAGGTTGTTGTTGTCGCTCCATGACAGGAGAAACCCTGAGGAGGGGAAAAAATGGTAAGGATTTCCATCAACTGCCCTTTGTGTCCAGTGTCATCATTTGGAACTCCAAAAGTGCCCCTGTCACCTCAGCTCCTCTGGCAGCAAGCCAACAGCTAGTGGACTAGGCGTGATATGAGGCCATTGATACAGAAAGTGACAGGCTAAGTATCTCCAAGGTATACTGACCAAACGAGTAAGGCGACAGCAGATTGCGGGGACAGCGTCACAGGAGGACCGTGCAGCGGCTGGGGGGGCGACCTACCTGAGGACATGGTCAAAGGTCACATAAATAAATCACATAACATTTTTAATTAGCATGTAATCACTTAATAATAATTAATTGCCAATTAATTAACAATAACAAAAAATAAAAAATATTAATACATTAACGCTAATTAATTTAATTAACTAATTAATAATAATTAATTAACAATTAATTATTAATTAACAATTAATTGTTAATCAATAATATTAAAAACATAATAAATAATTAATTATAATTAAATTACTTCCCACCCTATTCCCCTATAAAACCACAACTCGCTCTGATACTAAAACGCAAAATGTAAGCAAAATTACTAATTTCTAAACATACATTAAAATACATGTTTAACAAACATATAAAATACACAATAAAATATGTAACACTAAACAAAATTTCGATATTAGTAACATCAATATATTTGATATCGATATTACTAACTTCGATATTAAAACCATCGATATTACTTACCTTAAAGTCGATGTTCTGTCCATCGATATTATTGCACATCAATATTCTGTACCATCGAAATCAAAACATTTCGACCAGGCAGCCCTTGCCGGCTGGTGTGCACACACCCCACACACATCCAACACAGGTGTCACTCAGTATGTGTCCGTGCTACTAAATGTGGTTGTGCGCATGTGCCCGTAGCCATTTACACCATCTGAGCAGTGTGTTTGTGTGGTCATTATGTCAGCATGATGGGCACGGGCCCTGCAACATCACAGTGTGCTGTCTTCATCGGACATTATTATGTCACCTCAGCTTTGCAGTGACCCTGGACATGTAGCTTCCCACGCACCCCACTGCATGCACAAGCGGCGTGTGCTGGTCCGGCGTACATCAGGTCAGCGCAGGGGTGTGCTGATTTGGCAGGGGGTGCAGGGCGTGACTCGGACCTGGCCCTCGGCTGGAAGTGCAGTAAGTGTGTCTCTGGGTTGGGGTGTAGTCGCCACCAGGGCCAAAGTAGTCGAAGTTGCAATGTAGCATGCACCAGGAGGGCGGGCCCGTATATATGGGCTGCACAATTGTTATGTGTATCACCCCAGCGTATGCATAAGTTGGTTGCCTGTCCTCATTAGCAGCGCGATCACAGCCAGCCATGGGCTGTACACCTGTGTCCGCCCTGTCCGGCCCATTGGCCTACACTCCAGTGGCCGCACACCTTCAAGTGGCAGAACATCCTCCCACTCCTCCAGAGAAACATTTTAGATTGTAAAAGAGCTACTTAAGTTTCCTGACCCCACTCGGCCCCAGACATCTCAGGGGCCAAATGCAATCAGCTTGCAGACTTTTTCAACTCTAAAATTCAAAATATCCTAAAAATATTGCCGCGACCTGGTTGCACATTAGATCTCGGTATCAGGTCCCACGCCCCCGGCCCTCAGCTAAATTCCTTTGCTCTAGTCTCTATGGAAGAATTTCAAAAAGTCCTGGCAGCTATGAAAAGTGGCTCCCCCAGTGACTCTGCACCTATGCACATTCTCAAACGCAATATTTCCACCATTTCCCTCTTGCCACTGACTTAATTAATGCCTCTCTCTGCCAAGGCATTGTCCCTCCAAGTTGGAAGGGGGCCATTGTAAAAGCTCTACTAAAAAAGCCTCAGCTGAACCCCTTGGAGTTGGCCAATTTCAGGCCCATCTCATTGTTACCGGGACTCAGCAATATTGCAAAGAAAATGGTCAATCAACAACTGTCCTCCCAAACAGGCTTTCACCCAGGCCAGGGAACAGAGACTGCCCTTATATCAGTCATCGAAGAGGCGAGGTGCATCTTGGATTCAGGAGGATCAGCAGTAGTGATCCTCCTAGATCTAAGTACAGCCTTCGATACGGTCAACCACCGTATCTTGATTCAGCGCCTATTTAACATTGGAGTCTCAGGCACTGCCCTGGCTTGGTTAACATCTTTTCTCAACAACCGGACTTTTCAAGTTTCGGAAGGCAGCGCATGGCCCAAACTGATCCCCCTCCAGTGTGGTATTCCGCAGGGCTCCTCATTGAGCCCTACTTTGTTCTACGTTTAGATGTCCCCATTGGAAGAGGTGGTTGCTCCATTTGGGGTTAAAATAGTCAGCTACGCGGACGACACACAACTTGTCGTTTTGCTTACTCAACTGGACCAGTGCTCTGAAAACCTTCATTCCAGTCTGTCCGAAATACACGCCTGGATGAGCAAGTCCTCACTTAAACTGAATAGCTCTAAACTGAGCTTATGCTTCTGGGGCACAAGCTGACATCACTACCCGACGCCATCTGGCCTGCCTGTATGGGAGCTCTCCCCTCCCCAAAAAGTGAAATCAAGAGCCTAGGGGTCTGGCTTGAACGGGACCTCTCATTTAGAACTCAAGCCAAAAAAACGGCTGCTATCTGTTTTGGCTTACTTCGTTCATCTCGGAAGGTTCTTCCCCGATCACCCCCCCCCTTCAAAGAAGCTTCTTATCCAAGGGCTGATCTTGTCAAGGCTTGATTACAGTAATGCCCTTTACTTGGGCGCCCCAGAAGTGACAATCAATAAACTACAATTTATTCAAAACTCCGCAGCTAGGCTGCTTACAGACACCTCGGCTAGGTCTTCAGCTAAACCGGCCCTCAGATCTCTCCACTGGCTGCCTATTCGCGAGAGGATAAAGTTTAAATCTCTGTGTATTGTCCATAAATCCCTACAAGGTAAGGGACCTTCTATCTTTAAGAGCTTAGTGTCTCCTTACAAAGCCAACAGGCCCCTTCGCTCTGACTGTGAATGTCTGACCAGAATTCCCATAGTTAGAAGGGCGCGCACAGGAGGTCGTCGATTCTCCGTTAACGCAGCGACTCTGTGGAACTCTTTACCGCTGTATATGCGAGCTGAACCAAGCCATCTAGGGTTCGGAAGCTTCTCAAAACCTTCCTCTTTCCCAAGGGCCCCTAACTTAGCATTTCCTACTCAGTAACCTCTGCTCTACAGCGCTGGGACGCCCCGGGTAACCGCGCACTCTACAAATCCGCTTCCATTCCATTCCATTCCATTCCAAAGGCCAGGGTCACGGTGTTCCCAGAGTCACAGACATTCCACCACACCCACACCAGGCCCTGTGTATCTCCAGTATGCATGCAGATTGTGAGGTTATTGTAGGGATGAAAGGTCCTTTGTGTGTCCTATCAGGCGGTGGCACATCTGCAGCTCTGAGCAGGAGCTGGCATGTAGCCAGCACCCCCTGACAGATACAATAGCATTTGCTTGCGACTCCCACAATACGCACTGCCCGAAGTGAGACCAACGTGTACACATCCCACACGCAGTGGTCCTTGCTCGTAGTGCATGAAATGGCCTTCACAAGTACTCCGACCCCACCCGGGGCCTGCAACCGTTGCACACAGACACTGCTCATTGCACCCAGCTGTGCCATTTCATCCACAGGACTGGTGCAGGGCAAGCCAGTGTAGCTTCTAGCAGAGCCACTGAGGCAATGGCAGACCATCCCAGACACGTGCTCGGATCCAGTCACGTGGACCTGTACCGTGCACGTCTGCAGCATGTACTGGGGGCACTGCTGTTGACAGTCTTGTGGATCAGTTACTGGCTGAGCTTCCGCCTTGCTGATGTCACCTGAGTTCAGCCTGTATTGCATTGTCGCTCGTGCATATTCGAGTGGTCCATGGATGTCTGCTTCTCCAACATAAGGATAGCTGGCCTGAATTACGACGTGTGTGCACGCACCCTGTTGGCCCACGACCAGCAGTGCCACCGTGATGCCTGTTTATGGCATGCATGGATGTTTGGCATGCAGGCTGGATACTGGACCGTGTGTTTGATTGCACAAGTCCTCATGTGCAGTGAGCACATTGAGCCACTACCCGATTGGGCTTTGGTGCACATTGGGGCCAGTGGTTGGAGTCAGCACATCTGTCCGGGTCAGCTGATGAATTACGTTGACGGCATGTCGACATGCTTCAGGTATAATGTATGCAGGGTAAGCGTTCTACCGCAATAAGACCTCATAGAATTGTCGCAGTGAAATCTATGAGATTTCACAGCAACACTTCTAGGATTCCACTGCGTCAAAACCTTACACCTGCCTCGTGGCAGGCATAAGGGTGACACAGTGCCATAGGCACAGGCCTACCCCAAGCATTGCTGGAGTTGCAACATGCTTGCGACACAACTCCAGCAAAGCGCCCCTTTTGCGTCAACAGATACGTCAGGATTCCTGACATATCTGTCATTCCTTTCAACATAGATCATCATACATTAAATACGGAGCATCCACTGTGTTGCAAGGAGGGCACAGTTAAAACTGTTGCATCACTCTTTTATCGCAGCGATGCAACAGTTATCATAAATAAGGCCCTCAGTGTCACTCACTCACCTCCAATGTTCTGTGGTTCACTTCGTTATTCATTTTATGGTAGAAGTCAGCTGCTATAACCAACAGTCCGTTGATATGCAAATATGGATCAGTTACTAAATAGCATCATGATGCCTGTGAGGATAACTTTGGTGCACTTGTTATGCACCTACCTTCCAGCATTCTTTGCAGTCCTCCAAAAAGTAACATATGATTTGCAAAACAAAGTTTTATTTATCGGATGACATGAGTTTTTAAGCTACCCTGAAACCACACTTTTATTCTCAAGAGAAAACCTTTTCGATATACCGACTTTAAGGCATTTTGAAAATGCAGAGTTGATTAATGTAGATCTTTTCCTAACAACATTCATTATCTGATACATTCATTCTGTCCTCTTATGAAAAAGTCTTGCTTCAAGAATATCTTTCAAAAGATTGAAATGAAATTCTCTCTTTGCCCTTGGACACAACTGTAGGTTATTCTAAACCAGTTTTTCAGCCACCAACAGCTTCTGAAAGCATCCAGGATAAACATATTCCAATCGCATACACATTTGAGAATAAATGATTTCCTTATAATGTCCAACTCTACATACAGTTAACCCTAACCTTTCCTTTGTACTTCATCAGGGCAACTTGCCTATATATATATATATATATATATATATATTACTCTCAGATTTTGACAATCCTGTTAGTTCTTTCAATATGTTCCCCCACGACACGTAAAACAATTTGCACTTAGTTTTCCCACTGTTTGACTTTGTATCCAATGATTATATTTCGCTTTGCCAAGATTAGTTTCAATTGTGTCAATTGGCCAAAAGCTTTAAAGGATTATGTCATCAATTGTCAGTTACTAACAGTTTTGGAGAGCAAATAGAAGTTAGAATGTATTTATGGGTATTGCAGTACACAACAAACCAGTAGGTGGCACTGCATTTGTCCCCTATGATGCGAAGATATAATGGTTGGACGAACAGCGCATAACATAAAAAAAACAGAATTATGGTGGTATTGCATTATTGAGATATTGTGCAAGTATATAATAGTGAGTTGAATAACACATAACAAAAGCAGCAGAGGTTTGTTGCAGCTTTATCCAGCTATTGTAAAGGGTATAATGGTGAGTTGAATAGCACATAAAAGATAAGCATTGTCAAAGACAATAGGCCTTGCCTTTATAAGGAGGGCCAAGCTGTTGGCTTTGACAATGCTTGTTTTTAAGACATTATCTAAAAGAAGCAAAAGAAAAAAATCTAGTTACTAACGAAACACAAGCACATACTGTATGGTATATATCGAAACTAAACACGAAATGCAATATTTTATACTTTATAGACTGCATGGTTTATTAGTCAAATACTTTTGACACAGCCACTCTGAACATTTTTGACAATGCCTACTGTGAATGTTCTAGTATAAAACTAACAAAGAGGACTCATTGCAGGTACTTAAGACAACATAACAGCTGTCTGAAGCTGTAAATTAAGAAGTGCCAGAAAAGGCTTTCCAACACTTAATTTACTTTCCACACAACTCTGTATTGAATTAACCATTTGATTCTCTGCAGAAGCCCAGGAAGCAGATTCATGTCCCTCCAGGAGGAGAGACATTTTTCAGAGGTTAGACAGCCATCTAATGGTGAAAATGTCAATGCTGTAATCTGTCCCAGGATTTGCAGTTTAATTTCGATCATACCACTACAATGAAAATCTCTACTTCCACTTGGAGCAAGATTGACAAAATCTCAGTCTTTTTTCATACTGGATCTGTGCTCACTTGTCCACTGGTGCTAAAAAGTATGCGCCTACAGCCCCATCCACTTCGATGAATGTTAGACCTGGCACCATTGGCGTGGGTCTCCCGTCCACTTTTTGCTGTTGCCTCTTATGTTTTTGCTGGTTTTAAATGCTTTTGGGCACTGAGCCACTGCTGTTCAGTGCCATAGTGCAAGTGCTCCCTATGGTAAATTGATGTATGGATTAGTGACTCCATGATTGACTTGATCGGTTTACTTGTCAGACCCTAGTACAGTGCACTGCGTGTGTCCAGGGCTTATAACCAATACTGCTGGTGGGCTTGCAGCCCTGATTGTGCCATCCACCGAAGCAGCTTGTAAAGTGTGTCTCAGGTCTGCCATTGCAGAGCCTGTGTGAAGTCTGGTACTGCCATGTTGACTGGACAAGTGCACCCACTTGCCAGTCCCTAAACCTTCCCTTTTATACATATAGTCACCACTAAGGTAGGCCCAAGGACGGGTTCGTTGTAGGTAAAAGGTGGGACATGCCCTGATGTGTGTGGCATTTCCTAATAGTGAATCACAGCCATTTTCGTTTTTCTCTATTGCAAGGCTACCTATTCCCCATAGGCCATAATGAGCAGTTAGATTATTACATCTTATAATCCTAACTGACTCAGGGAACCAGATGGAAATTCGAGTTTAGTATGCCTGATGCTAAAATACATCTTTTAGTGAAGTTGGTTTTAACATTCTGTGTTTGAAAATACCACTTTTAGAAAGTAGGTATTTTCTTGCCTACCTATCCAAGCCTGCCTCTGCTAGGTTGTATATTCCTTGTCTGGAGTTTGAGTGACAGGGGATTCCAGGAGAGAGGGTGAGTCAGCACAGGGCTGAATAGAGAGATTTGCATGCAGATGGGAGGGAGGAGTTGCACCTGGGACCTGAATAGGGCTGAGCCTTCCCACTACAATGCAGGCCCCACCTCCTGTGGTGTGTCTGATGCCCTTGGCCTACACACTGAAAGGAAAGCAGGAGTCTTGTCAACAAAGTGCTCCAGGACTGACAAGAACTGATTTGGATTGGCAAATGCCTCTCTGCCTTCAGAGAACAAAGAGAAAAGTAGTATAAATATTGGGACCCAGACCCAAGAACTTTAGATCACTTCTAGGAATCAAGATGTACCTTTGCTGAGGAGAAGAACCAGGAAGCTGAATGACGAGACTACCCCTGTGCTGTGTGTTTGGGGGTTGGCATGCAGTGGTTGCTTCATTGCCAAAGAGAGGAGAAAAGGAGTGAGTGTGCTTTCTATTAACTTGAAGAAGAATCACCAAGGGCTTGAACTAAAGCTTGCCTCGTGCCTGAAGTCTCAGGGATACAAGACTTCACCAACCAGCTCCCCCCTGAATTCCCTTTCTGGGAATTGAAGTGCCTGCTGTTGTGCTGGTCCTCCTGAGAGACTGCGTGTCCCTGGGAGCTGGAAGCGTGACGCAACAACGAGAAGCATGTCCCGCTGCAGCTGCTGTCATCATCGCTGAAGAAGCGGGACGCTGCCACAGAGGACATCGTCGCATCACTGGAGAAGCGATTCACAGGGGCTGTCGCGGCTCGAAAGATCATCGAATCGCCGCACGGACCATCGGGCATGCACGCATCACACCAACGTTGTCGCATCGCAACTAAGACACCATGTTGACGCATCGCACCAGAGAAGAGTATCGCATCCAGGTGCCATCTTGTCGCAACGCACCGGAGAGCAGTAAAAAACCGACACATCAACTACCCACACAGTAAGGAAGCGAGCATCAACTCCCCTGCACAGCAGTAAGGAACCAATGCATCCACATCCCTGTGTGTAAGGAACCAACGCATCAACTTCCCTGCGACCCTTTTGTTTTCCTTGCATTGCACATTTAATGTACATTGAGAGTATAGTATCACATTTACAACCTGAGACAACTGAGCTATTTTATAACCTTTTGGAGACTATTTTTGAGTACAGTATTGAGGATTTTTGTCCTTTGGTCTTGTGTTAAGTCTATATATAAATACTTATTTTTATAATACAACCTGTGTGGTGTCCATCTGTATTGTTGTCACTGTATTACTGTATGTGTTCACAAATGCTTTACACACTGCCTCTGAGATAAGCCTGCCTGCTCGTGCCAAGCTACCAAGGGGGTGAACAGGGGTTATTTTAGGAGTGTAGCCCCTTACCCTGACTAGACGCAAGGGTCCCTATTTGTCACAGGTACCTACCTATGCCAACTAGAGACCCCCAAACCTAACAATGAAGAACATGCCTTCACCTGTACTTGCATGGACACTACCCTGATGAGTATGACAAAGTCTCTATTCTTCCGCCCCTCTCTATGGGGTTCTACTGGCCCCAATTCACCTTGCAGATACTGACTGTGGGGTTGCCTGTTGAAATCAAACTGGCAGTATATTTGTGTTGGACAAGATTCTGATCTCAGCCCCTTCTATTTCCAGTTCCTGTCAGGGGTCCTCTATTTTACAGCCAGCAGCAAGTATAACCAGGCATGTATTTTCTAGGTGTTACCTGTGTGTTAAAAGCACTTCATATCAGTAACGGTCGGCATGGCTCACGGGTTGGGTGGTGGGTGCAGGCGTCACACGGGGGGTGTATGGGTGGGTGGTCACGAAGGAAGGGGGGTTAAATAATAATAAAAAATGTAAAAAGGTACCTTTTCCGGGTCTTGCGTCTTCACTGCTGAGTCTGCTCCTGCTTTCCTGCCTCCACAGGAACAGGAAGCAGACAGCCTCCTTCCCCTTCCCCAAGCCAATCACAACGCAGCAATGGCAGCGCTGTGATTGGTTGGGATGCCTACCATACTATCGTCTATGAGGAGGCTATATTCTCCATGTAGGCTGCATGCAGCTTACACAGAGAAAATGGAGAGTGCGTATGACTGGTTTGGTCGGCCCAAAATTGGGATAGCCAATCCTCCCCTGCCCTTGAGAAGGACCATCCACCCGCCCGCCCCCAACAAAACCATTATTCTGCTGTCTCGCAGTGCGAGAAGCATAAACATAAAATGGTATTTATGTTTATATTGCCATTATATGTTTCTGCTTCTTGCACTGCAAGAAAGCAGTGGGGCGACGCTCATCCGCCCAAATTAGCGAGCCGCCCCTGCTTCTTATGCTCTTATGAAGAAAGTCTTGCTTCAACAATATATTTGAGAAGACTGAAATATCATCCTCTCCCTGCCCTTGGACATGATTGAAAGTTATTCAAAAACAGTTTTTCATCCACCCACAGCTTATAAAAGCATCCAGGCTTAATACACCTCAACCACATACACATTTGAGAATTCATGATTTCCTTATAATGCACAACCGTACTTAAGATTTAACCCTAACCTTTCCTTTGTACTCTCATCAAGGCAATTTGTCTATATATGTTACTGTTAGACCCAGGGGTTTCCGGCTGACTGGGACGCATCAAAGCCAGGCAGAATCCAACATTCTAGACCAGATGAGTATGATACACTTGTCTGATAACCCATGCTCACCCTTTTGTAGCTTGGCACGGAGCAGTCAAGCTTATCCTCAGGATCAAAGTGCAAAGTATTGGCACAATTCCCCCCTCACAGCACACTGAGCACACAACACAAATACTCCACATTGTATGTATAAAACACTGGTCTTTGTACTATACACACATTGAAATCAACACAACTTACACATTTGCTATATGCTTTACAGAAATTTGCAATTGTCGAACTCTCCCATTAGCAACAGAACAGCATGAACATATACGTACTAGTCATAGGTATTCATCTGGCCCGTTCAGCCTCCTATGCAACGTAAATCCATGTGCATACTTTCCTGGGTTTGTTCCAGATCAAAGCAAACCTTCCGACATCAAAAGCAACAGAAACATATAATCTGGCTGTTCAGAGGTATTCTACTTTCCTGCTAACACATTAGCATAAAGCACTACATTCCCAATATTGCATACCCTGTACAGTTGTAATGGTCAAGAAATCACAGGTTTTGATTACGCCTGGTGACCCAGCACCTCAAAGTGCAGCAGCCAACGATACACGTTGCACCCGCTGGCAACACGTTGATTGGATAATCGGGTCCATCTAAAGCGGAAAGAAACAGTTACTTGGTTTTGTCACTCCAGATTAGGCTTTTAGGCACCCAGCGGCACCTTCACGAGTGCTGGATCACTATTCCTCGTAGGCAAAAGACTGTGACACCAGAAGCTGGCACACTTTCAAATTGGTGAATGTTTCCCCTCAGGTGGGCATGTGTGTTGCAGTTACTCCAGGCAGCAAGCCATGGGTGCACACAGGCACAATGAGACCCTTCGGGTTTAGTCACGGGATTCTCAACAACAGAGTACCTTGTGGCGTGGGTCCAGGGAGAGGGAACTGGCAACTTGTGGGACACCCCCGCGCCGCACGGCCACCAGCTGCTGCGTGTGCCCCTTGCCTGCCCTGCTGCCTCGTTGAGCCTCGTTTGCCGGCTGCCGCCGCTGCGAGTGCTTTTGCCGCTTTTTTCCTGGTTTTGTCAAGCATTTGTGCTTGTCTTGCCGATCTGTGTTTTTCTCTGTTTTGCCCGTTTTTTGTCGTTTATTTTTGCCTGTTTGTATTTTAAAGTGTTTGGTAAAGTATTTTAAAGTGTGCGCTCTCCTTCCTTGTTGCCCGCCTACCGCGCCACCCCCCGCCCTCCCTTCCCGCCACCGCCGCTTGTCCCCGCCCCTTTTTCTTCTGTAACCCTCCCCGCTCCCGCCTCCCAGCTGCCCCGCCCACCCGCGCACTTGGCCTTATATGGCGACCGTGCGAACGCGCAGCGGTCACGCGCAGCGGGCGCGCCGATTGTGCGCCGAAGGCGCGCCAAAGGTAAGCCCGTCTGCGCCCGTCCGCGACCGGATCGCGACCAGCGCCAGGACCCCTGGCCCCCGAGGAGCCCGACCGACCCGCCTGACGTACTCCGCCGCCACCCTCACCGCTCTCAACACCGGCCGACTCCCAGAATGCCATCAAGCCACACCACGACACACCCACGGACCTTTCAGCTGCCACGCCTGCAAGTTCTCCTGCATCCGGACCAGCCCCGCACCAGCACCCGACAAGTCGAACTCCAGCAGCACCCACCTCAAGTGCATCCTGCTCAACACCCGCTCCGTCCACAGACATGCCATCGAACTCTGGAACCTCCTCGACACCACAGCTCCAGACGTTGCCTTCCTCACGGAGACCTGGATGAACGCCTCTTCAGCTCCCGACATCGCCATCCCAGAGGGCTACAAGATCGTCCGGAGGGACCGAAACGCCAACCAGATGGGAGGAGGCATCGCCATCATCCACAGGAACACCATCCGTCTCACGACCAGCACCGACAACACCCTGACCAGCGCCGAACACCTGCACTTCCAGATCCACACCAACCCGAACACCACCCTCAGAGGCACCCTGATCTACCGACCCCCTGGACCACGCACGCAATTCAGCGAGGACATCGCCGACTTCGTCAGCCCGCATGCCCTCCCCTCCGCCGACTACATCCTCCTGGGGGACCTGAACTTCCACCTGGAGAACAACAACGACCACAACACCAGCACCCTGCTCGACAACCTCGCCAACCTGGGACTCAAGCAACTGGTGTCCACCCCCACCCACCTCGCCGGACACACACTCGACGCCGTCTTCTCATCCAGCACAGACATCAACTTCAGCCATGCCACAGAGCTTCAATGGACGGACCACAGCTGCGTCCACTTCACCTTCAAGAGAACGACGACCCACCAACACCAGCAACACACCGCCCGCAGAAGCTGGAACAAGATCACAGCAGACCAGCTCGCCACCTCCCTGAGCCAACACCCTCCTGCCAGCTCAGCGAACCCCAGCCAGGCCGCCGACAACCTCACGAAGTGGATCACCATCTGCGCGGACGAGCTCGCCCCGCTGAGGACCCCGCCCAGCAGACCCGCCAGCAAGAAGGCCCCATGGTTCACCGACGAACTCAAGAGCTCCAAGAAGAACTGCCGAGCCCTCGAGAAAGTCTGGAAAAGGGACCCGACACCGGACAACAGGACCTCCTACAAACTGGCCACCCGGAAACACCACCAGCTGATCCGCGCCGCCAAGAGAACAGCATTCAAGGACCGGTTGGACAACAACGCACACAACAGCAAGGAACTCTTCAACATCGTGAAAGAGCTTTCCAACCCCAGCGTAGGAAACAACGACATCACCCCATCACAAGACCTCTGCAACTCCCTCGCCTCATACTTCCACAACAAGATCACGGACATACACAGCAGTTTCAACAACCAACCAACGCACACCACGACCGACCTGCCACCCCCCCCCACCACCACCCTCCACGCCTGGACCCCGATCAGCACAGAAGACACCATCCGCACGATGAACTCCATCCACTCCGGATCACCAACCGACCCCTGCCCTCACCACGTCTTCAACAAGGCCGACGCTGTCATCGCACCCCACCTGCGAGACATCATCAACACATCCTTCGACACCACCATCTTCCCCGAAAGCTGGAAACACGCCGAACTCAGCGCTCTACTCAAAAAACCAACAGCGGACCCCACCGACCTCAAGAATTACCGCCCCATCTCGCTTCTACCGTTTCCAGCCAAAGTCATCGAGAAGACCGTCAACAAGCAGATGGCCGCCTTCCTCGAGACGAACGGATCCCTCGACCCCTCACAGTCCGGCTTCCGAGCCAAACACAGCACCGAGACCGCCCTCATCGCCGCCACCGATGACATCCGAGCCCTGATGGACAAGGGAGAAACAGCGGCCCTCATCCTCCTAGACCTCTCCGCGGCATTCGACACGGTCTGCCACCGCACCCTAACACGGCGCCTCAGCAACATCGGTATCCAGGACAAGGCGCTGGAATGGATCATCTCCTTCCTCGACGGAAGAACACAGCGAGTCCGCCTACCACCGTACAAGTCAGAGGCCTCCGAAGTCATCTGCGGCGTCCCCCAAGGATCATCACTGAGCCCCACCCTCTTCAACGTCTACATGAGCCCCCTCGCGGCCATCGTACGCAAACACCACCTCAGCATCATCTCCTACGCCGACGACACCCAGCTGATCCTCTCCCTGACCAACAACCCCGCCGCCGCCAGAGCCAACCTGCACGAAGGGATGAAAGAGGTAGCCGAGTGGATGACGACCAGCCGCCTGAAACTGAACTCGGACAAGACGGAGGTCCTCATCCTGGGCTCTTCACCCTCCGCCTGGGACGACTCCTGGTGGCCTCCCGCCCTGGGTTCCGCACCCAAACCGACAGACCATGCACGAAACCTGGGCTTCATCCTGGACTCCTCCCTCTCCATGACCAGGCAAGTCAACAGCGTCTCCTCGGCGTGCTTCAACATCCTACGCATGCTACGAAAGATCTTTTGGTGGATCCCCGCAGAGACCAGGAAGACCGTCACCCAGGCCCTCGTCACCAGCCGACTGGACTACGGCAACGCCCTCTACGCCGGGACCACCGCCAAGCTCCAGAAGAGACTCCAGCGGATCCAAAACGCCTCAGCCAGACTCATCCTCGACATCCCACGATCCAGCCACATCTCCGGTCATCTGAGAGACCTTCACTGGCTCCCCATCAACAAGAGAATCACCTTCCGCCTCCTCACCCACGCACACAAAGCCCTACACGACCAAGGCCCGAGCTACCTCAACAGCCGAGTCAACTTCTACGCTCCCAAACGCCACCTCCGATCAGCCAACCACGCCCTCGCCGCCGTCCCCCGCATCCGAAGAGCGACTACAGGAGGAAGGTCCTTCTCCTACCTGGCCGCCAAGACCTGGAACTCCCTCCCGTCCGACCTGCGCCTGACCCAAGCCCACCTCTCCTTCAGGAAGAAGCTGAAGACCTGGCTGTTCGAGCAGTAGCGGCACCCCCCCCCCCCCAGCGCCTTGAGACCCTACGGGTATGTAGCGCGCTTTATAAGTGTCACTGATTGAACCTCAGAAGGAGGCCATGATGTTAGACACTGTTGTCCTCCTGATCTGGAGGTCAGAGACAGTCTAGAATTTCAGCTCGAGATCTGCAGACTCGGCAAACGTCCCTTAACACCCCACTGGCATGTCCCGCTACCTGTGCGATCTAGCACAGGTTTCCGGTTGCAAGCATGGGTCCCTCGAACTCAAGAACTTCCCAAGCTCTCCTCAAACTGCCTCACATTCCAGACTCCAGGGGGGCACACTCCTCTGCACAGTGTCATTACAGTGTACGTCAACCAAAGATCACTTCCACCCGTTTCTGCTGCACCCTTACAATCGCATGGAAACTGGGAGATCCTTTCTGTACCTGGTATCTCGTGGACAGAATGCCAGCCAATGGCCCTTGGAGAGTGCTTAGGGAACCAGGACACAACCGTTGGTAATTAGTTGCAGCCCAGCAACATCCAGGAAATTTCCAACAAATGAAAGTCTCCTTTCTCGAGCACAACAAGCCCCAGGCCTCCACAAATTTGAGGATAATATAGTTGCAGTCCCTCCTGCCCCAATGGCTCCTCTTGTCAATGTCCCAGTGTTGAACCAGCATAGTATGGTTCCAATCCTAAAAGAATCTCTAACTCCTGAGGGCAGAACCCCAGTAGTTATACCGACAATGGTCTTAAAAGATGAGATCAGTTCAAAAGGCCATCTTTGGAATGCCTAGGCTCTCTTTAAATTGTGTTCTGTCTGCCTTCCTACCCTGGGAGGCCCTATCAATATCTTTAGTGGGGCTAAGACACTGCCCCTTGGAATGCAGGTGCCAATTCCACTGCCTCATATCTGTCCCAGGATGGCCCCTCAGTTTCCGAGGTCTACAGTTTCCCTTGAGACCCAAGTTTATGGTCTTCTATCAGGAATGCACAGATGTAGCTGGCCACCCAGCACCCAGATGTGGATTGAATAGCATTTGCTGCGACTCCCACAATATGCATTGCCCAAAGAGGGACCAACGTGTACACATCCCACACGCAGTAGTTCTTGGTCGTAGTTGGCGTGCATGAAATGGACTTCACACGTACTGCGACCTCAACCCGGGCCTACACCCGTTGCACACAAACACTGCTCATTGCACCCAGCTGTGCCATTTCATCCACAGGACTGGCGCAGGGCAAGCCATCACCACTTCTTGCAGAGCCACTGAGGCAATGGCAGACCATCCCAGACACATGCTCGGATCCAGTCACGTGGACCTGTACTGTGCACGTTTGCAGCATGTACTGGGGGCACTGCCCTTGGCAGTCTTGCGGATCAGTTACCGGCTGAACTTCCGCCTTGCGGATGTCACCTGCGTTCAGCCTGTATTGCGTTGTCGCTCGTGCATATTTGAGTGGTCCATGAATGTCTGCCTCTCCAACATAAGGGTAGCTGGCCTCGATTACGATGTATGTGTGAGCCCCCTGTTGGCCCACGACCAGCAGTGCCACCGTGATGCCTGTTTATGGCATGCATGGATGTTTGGCATGCAGGCTGGACACTGGACCATGTGTTTGATTGCACAAGTCCTCATGTGCAGTGAGCACATTGAGCCACTACCCGATAGGGCTTTGGTGCACATTGGGGCCAGTGGTTGGAGTCAGCACATCTGTCCGGGTCAGTTGATGAATTACTTTGACGACATTCGACATGCGTCATGTATAATGTATGCAGGGTAAGCGTTCTCCCGCAACAAGACCTCATATATTTGTTGCAGGGAAATCTATGAGATCTTACAGCAACACCTCTAGGACGCCACTGCGTCAAAACCTTACACCTACCTCGTGGCAGGCATAAGGGTGTCGCAGTGCCATAGGCACAGGCCTACTCCAAGCATTGCTGGAGTTGCATCATGCTTGTGACACAACTCCAGCAAAGCGTGCCTTTTGCGCCAACAGATACGTCAGGATTCCTGACATATCTGTCATTCCTTTTGACATGGATCGTCATACATTAAATACGGTGCATCCATTGTGTTGCAAGGAGGGCACAGTGAAAACTGTTGCATCACTCTTTTATGGCAGCGATGCAACAATTATCATAAAGGAGGCCCTCAGTATCACTCACTCACCTCCAATATTGTGTGGTTCACTTCGTTATTCATTTTATGGTAGAAGTCAGCTGGTATAACCAACAGTCCGTTGATATGCAAATATGGATCAGTTACTAAATAGCATCACAATGCATGTGAGGATAACTTTGGTGCACTTGTTATGCACCTACCTTCCAGCATTCTTTGCAGTCCCCCAAAAAGTAACATATGATTTGCAATAAAAAGTTCATTCATTATTTATCGGATGACATGAGTTTTTAAGCTACCCTGAAAACACACTTTTATTCTCAAGAGAAAACCTTTTCTTCTGATCTTGGGGCTTGTTGTCCGTGTCTTTACTGGTGCTGAGTATTTCATTCTTTAAACATGCATGGTCTAGTGGATTCTTGCCCTTTGCCCTTTCTACATTCGAGATTTTCACCTCCGACTATTTTCTTTACTAAAATCAAAGTTTGCGGTAAACTTTCATAGGAATGGTCTGTCTGGCCTCTGTGGAGGATACTCCGTTACATCTCTGGGTCTGTGTCATAAAAAGAACAACATCCTATAGTACGATATACCGACTTTAAGGCATTTTGAAAATGCAGAGTTGATTAATGGAGATCTTTTCCTAACAACATTCTTTCTCTGATACATTCATTCTGTCCTCTTATGTAAAAGTCTTGCTTCAAGAATACATTTCAAAAGATTGAAATGAAATTCTCTCTTTGCCCTTGGACACAACTGTAGGTTATTCTAAACCAGTTTTTCAGCCACCAACAGCTTCTGAAAGCATCCAGGATATACATATTACAATCGCATACACGTTTGAGAATACATGATTTCCTTATAATGTCCAACTCTACATACAGTTAACCCTAACCTTTCCTTTGTACTTCATCAGGGCAACTTGCCTATATGTATATATATTACTCTCAGATTTTGACAGTCCTGTTGGTTTTTTCAATATGTCCCCCACGACACGTAAAACAATGTGCACTTTAGTTTTCCCACAGTTTCACTTTGTATCCAATGATTATATTTAGCTTTGCCAAGATTAGTTTCAACGGTGTCAATTGGCCAAAAGCTTTAAAGGATTATGTCATTAATTGTCAGTTACCAACAGTTTTGGAGAGCAAATAGAAGTTAGAATGTATTTATGGGTATTGCAGTACACAACAAACAAGTAGGTGACACTGCATTTGTCCCCTATGAAGCGAAGATATAATGGTTGGACGAACAGCGCATAACATAAAAAAACAGAATTATGGTGGTATTGCATTATTGAGATATTGTGCAAGGATATAATAGTGAGTTGAATAACACATAACAAAAGCGGCAAAGGTTTGTTGCAGCTTCATCCAGCTATTGTAAATGGTATAATGGTGAGTTAAATAGCACATAAAAGATAAGCATTGTCAAAGCCAATAGGCCTTGCCTTTATAAGGAGGGCCAAGCTGTTGGCTTTGACAATGCTTGTTTTTAAGACATTATCTAAAAGAAGCAAAAGAAAAAAATCTAGTTACTAACGAAAAACAAGCACATACTGTATGGTATATATCAAAACTAAACACGAAATGCAATATTTTATACTTTATAGACTGCATGGTTTATTAGTCAAATACTTTTGACACAGCCACTCTGAACATTTTTTAAAAAGCCTGCTGTGAATGTTCTAGTATAAAACTAACAAAGAGGACTCATTGCAGGTACTTAAAACAACATAACAGCTGTCTGAAGCTGTAAATTAAGAAGTGCCAGAAAAGGCTTTCCAATGCTTAATTTACTTTCCACACAACTCTGTACTGAATTAACCATTTGATTCTCTGCAGAGGCCCAGGAAGCAGATTCATGTCCCTCCAGGAGGAGAGACATTTTTCAGAGGTGAGACAGCCATCTAATGGTGAAAATGTTAATGCTGGAATCTGACCCAGGATTTGTAGTTTAATTTCGATGATGCCACTACAATGAAAATCTCTACTTCCACTTGGAGCAAGATTGACAAAATCTCAATCTTTCTTCATACTGGATCCGTGCTCACTTGTCCACTGGTGCTAAAAAGTATGTGCCCACAGCCCCATCCACTTTGATGAATGTTAGACCTGGCACCATTGGCGTGGGTCTCCCTTCCACTTTTTGCTGTTTCCTCTTATATTTTTGCTGGTTTTAGATGCTTTTGGGCACTGAGCCACTGCTGTTAAGTGCCATAGTGCAAGTGCTCCCTATGGTAAATTGATGTATGGATTAGTGACTCCATGATTGACTTGATCGGTATACTTGTCAGACCCTAGTACAGTGCACTGCGTGTGTCCAGGGCTTGTAACCAATACTGCAGGTGGGCTTGCAGCACTGATTGTGCCATCCACCGAAGCAGCATGTAAAGTGTGCCTCAGGTCTGCCATTGCAGAGGCTGTGTGAAGTCTGGTACTGCCATGTTGACTGGACAAGTGCACCCACTTGCCAGTCCCTAAACCTTCCCTTTTATACATATTAGTCACCACTAAGGTAGGCCCAAGGGCAGGGTTCATTGTAGGTAAAAGGTAGGACATGCCCTGATGTGTGTGGCATGTCCTAATAGTGAATTACAGCCATTTTCGTTTTTCTCTATTGCAAGGCTACCTATTTTCCATAGGCCATAATGAGCAGTTAGATTATTACATCTTATAATCCTAACTGACTCAGGGAACCAGGTAGAAATTCGAATTTAGTATGCCTGAACTCAGAATGCTAAAATACATATTTTAGTGAAGTTGGTTTTAACATTCTGTGTTTGAAAATACCACTTTTAGAAAGTAGGTATTTTCTTGCCTAACTATCCAAGCCTGCCTCTGCTAGGTTGTATATTCCTTGTCTGGAGTTTGAGTGACAGGGGCTGGGGGATTCCAGGAGAGAGGGTGAGTCAGCACAGGGCTGAATAGCGAGATCTGCATGCAGATGGGAGGGAGGAGTTGCACCTGGGACCTGAATAGGGCTGGGCCTTCCCACCACAATGCTGGCTCCACCTCCTGTGGTGTGTCTGATGCCCTTGGCCTACACACTGAAAGGAAAGCAGGAGTCTTGTCAATAAAGTGCTCCAGGACTGACAAGAACTGGTTTGGACTAGGCAAAGGTCTCTCTGCCTTCAGAGAACAAAGAGAAAAGTAGTATAAATATTGGGACCCAGACCCAAGAACTTTAGATCACTTCTGGGAATCAAGATGAACCTTTGCTGAGGAGAAGAACCAGAAAGCTGAAGGACGAGACTACCCCTGAGCTGTGTGTTTGGGGGTTGGCCTGCAGTGGTTGCTTCATTGCCAAAGAGAGGAGAAAAGGACTGAGTGTGCTTTCTATCAACTTGAAGAAGAATCGCCAAGGGCTTGAACTAGAGCTTGCCTCCTGCCTGAAGTCTCAGGGATACAAGACTTCACCAACCAGCTCCTCCCTGAATTCCCTTTCTGGGAATTGAAGGGCCTGCTGTTGTGCTGGGCCTCCTGAGAGACTGCATGTCCCTGGGAGCTGGAAGCGTGATGCAAAGACGAGAAGCATGTCCCGCCGCAGCTGCTGTCATCATCGCATCGCTGAAGCGCTGCGCATCGCTGGAGAAGCGGGACGCTGCCACAGAGGACATCATCCTACCGCTGGAGAAGCGGGTCGCAGGGCCTGTCGTGGCTCGAAAGATCATCGAATCGCCGCACGGCCATCGGGCGTGCACGCATCACACCAACGTTGTCGCATCGCAACTAAGACACCATTTTGACGCATCGCACCAGAGAAGAGTATCGCATCCAGGTGCCATCTTGTCGCATCGCACTGTGGAGAAGAGTAAGAAACCGACAAATCAACTACACACACAGAAAGGAAGCGAGCATCAACTCCCCTGCACAGCAGTAAGGAACCGATGCATCTACATCCCTGTGTGTAAGGAACCAACGCATCAACTTCCCTGCGACCCTTTTGTTTTCCTTGCATTACACATTTATTGTACATTGAGAGTAAAGTATCGCATTTACAGCCTAAGAGAACTGAGCTATTTTATAACCTTTTGGAGACTATTTTTGAGTACAGTATTGTGGATTTTTGTCCTTTGGTCTTGTGTTAAGTCGATATATAAAAATACTTATTTTTATAATGCAACTTGTGTGGTGTCCATCTGTATTGTTGTCACTGTATTACTGTATGTGTTCACAAATGCTTTACACACTGCCTCTGAGATAAGCCTTCCTGCTCGTGCCAAGCTACCAAGGGGGTGAGCAGGGGTTATTTTAGGAGTGTAGCCCCTTACCCTGACTAGACGCAAGGGTCCCTATTTGTCACAGGTACCTACCTATGCCAAATAGAAACCCCCAAATCTAACAATGAAGAACAATGCCTTCACCTGTACTTGCATGGACACTACCCTGATGATTATGACAAAGTCTCTATTCTTCCGCCCCTCTCTATGGGGTTCTACTGGCCCGATTCACCTTGCAGCTACTGACTGTGGGGTGGCCTGTTGAAATCGAACTGGCAGTATATTTGTGTTGGACAAGATTCTGAACTCAGCCCCTTCTATTTCCAGTTGCTGTCAGGGGTCCTCTATTTTACAGCCAGCAGCAAGTATAACCAGGCATGTATTTTCTAGGTGTTACCTGTGTGTGAACAGCACTTCATATCAGTAACGGCCGGCATGGCTCACGGGTGGGGTGGTGGGTGCAGGCGTCACACGGGTGGTGTATGGGTGGGTGGTCACGAAGGATGGGGGGGTTAAATAATAATACAAAATTTAAAAAGGTACCTTTTCCGGGTCTTGCGTCTTCACTGCTGGGTCTGCTCCTGCTTTCCTGCCTCAACAGGAACAGGAAACAGGCAGCCTCCTTCCCCTCCCCCAAGCCAATCACAACGCTGCAATGGCAGTGCTGTGATTGGTTGGGATGCCGACCATTCTAGCGTCTATGAGGAGGCTATTTTCTCCATGAAGGCTGCTTGCAGATTACACGGAGAAAATGGAGAGTGCGTATGACTGGTTTGGTCGGCCCAAACAGTCAGGGCTGGCAAAATTGGGATAGCCACTCCTCCCCTGCCCTCGAGCAGGACCATCCATCCGCCCGCCCCAACCAAACCCTTATTCTGCTGTCTCGCAGTGCGAGATGCAGAAACATAAAATGGTATTTATGTTTATAATACCATTTTATGTTTCTGCTTCTCGCACTGCGAGAAAGCAGTGGGGCGACGCTCATCAGCCCATATGCTCTTATGAAGTCTTGCTTCAACAATATATTTGAGAAGACTGAAATAACATCCTCTCGTTGCCCTTGGACATGATTGGAAGTTATTCAAAAACTGTTTTTCATCCATCCACAGCTTATAAAAGCATCCAGGCTTCGTACACTTCAACCACATACACATTTGAGAATTCATGATTTCCTTATAATGCAAAACTGTACTTAAGATTTAACCCTAACCTTTCCTTTGTACTCTCATCAAGGCAATTTGTCTATATATGTTACTGTTAGACCCAGGGGTTTCTGGCTGGCTGGGACCCATCAACGCCAGGCAGAATCCAACATTCTAGACCAGATGAGTATGATACACTTGTCTGATAACCCATGCTCACCCTTTTGTAGCTTGGCACGGAGCAGTCAGGCTTATCCTCAGGATCAAAGTGCAAAATATTGGCACAATTGCCTCCTCACAGCACACTGAGCACACAACACAAATACTCCACTTTGTATGTATAAAACACTGGTCTTTTTACTATACACACATTGAAATCAAAACAACTTACACATTTGCTATATGCTTTACAAAAATGTGCAATTGTCGAACTCTCCCATTAGCAACAGAACGGCATGAACATATACGTACTAGTCATAGCTATTCATCTGGCCCGTTATGCCCTCAGCCTCCTATGCAACGTAAATCCATGTGCATACTTTCCTGGGTTTGTTCCAGATCAAAGCAAACCCTCCGACATCAAAAGCAACAGAAACATATAATCAGGCTGTTCAGAGGTATTCTACTTTCCTGCTAACACATTAGCATAAAGCACGACATTCCCAATATTGCATACCCTGTACAGTTGTAATGGTCAAGAAATCACAGGTTTTGACTACGCCTAGTGACCCAGAACCTTAAAGTGCAGCAGCCAACGATACACGTTGCACCCGCTGGCAACACATTGATTAGATAATCGGGTCCATCTAAAGCGGAAAGAAACAGTTACTTGGTTTCGTCACTCTAGATTAGGCTTTTAGGCACCCAGAGGCACCTTCACAAGTGCTGGATCACTATTCCCCGTAGGCAAAAGACTGTGACACCAGAAGCTGGTACGCTTTCCAATTGTTGAATGTTTCCCTTCAGGTGGGCATGTGCGTTGCAGTTACTCAAGGCAGCAAGCCATGGGTGCACACAGGCACAATGAGACCCTTCTGGTCTAGTCACTGTATTCTCAACAACAGAGTACCTTGTGGCGTGGGTCCAGGGAGAGGGAACTGGCAACCTCAGAAGGAGGCCATGATGTTAGACACTGTTGTCCTCCTGATCTGGAGGTCGGAGACAGTCTAGGCTTCCAGCTCGAGTCCCGCAGACTTGGCAAACATCCCTTAACACCCCTCGGGCATCTCCCGCTACCTGTGCGATCTAGCCCAGGTTTCCGGTTGCAAGCATGGGCCCCTCGAACTCAGGAACTTCCCAAGCTCTCCTCAAACAGCCTCACATTCCAGACTCCAGGGGGGCCACACTCCTCTGCACAGTGTGATTACAGTGTACGTCAGGACGGTGCTTGTTTCAACCAAAGATCACTTCCACCCGTTTCTGCTGCACCCTTACGATCGCATGGAAACTGGGAGATCCTTTCTCTACCTGGTATCTCGTGGACAGACGGCCAGCCATTGGCCCTTGGAGAGTGCTTAGGGAACCAGGACACAACCGTTGGTAATTAGTTGCAGCCCAGCAACATCCAGGCAAATTCCAACAAGTGAAAGTCCCCTTTCTCGAGCACAACAAGCCCCAGGCCTCCACAAGTTTGTGGATAATCCAGTTGCAGTCCCGCCTGCCCCAAAGGCTCCTCTTGTCAATGTCCCAGTGTTGAACAAGCATAGTATGGTTCCAATCCCAAAAGAATCTCTAACTCCTGAGGGCAGAACCCAGTAGTTATACCCACAATGGTCTTTAAAGAACGAGATCAGTTCAAAAGGCCACCTTTGAAATGCCTAGGCTCTCTCTAAATTGAGTCCTGTCTGCCTTTCTACCCTGGTAAGCCTGATCAATATCTTTAGTGGGGCTAAGACCCTGTCCCTTCGAATGCATGTGCCAATTCCACTGCCTCATATGTGTCCCAGGACGGCCCCTCAGTTTCAGAGGTCTACAGTTTCCCTTGAGACCCAAGTTTTTGGTCTTCTATCAGGAATGCACAGATACAGCTGTCCACCCAGCACCCATATGTGGATTGGAGACAGGCTGACTAGCTCACAGGGCCATGAGCACAGAAAGGCCCACTTTCCCAAAGCATCATTTCCACGTTAGTAATGTCAAATCTACTCACACGACCGGAGAGGATTTGCCATTTCTAACTCATCAATATCAAACACTATACTGCTACTGTTCTACACATAGCAAATACTGCTCAACAGCCTTTCCACTGGTCCCCCATGTTAGTTAATGCAAGGAGCTGGCCCAACTTGCATGTAGTCTTCAAAGAAGAGAGTTTCCCAGGAAACCAGAAAGGACTGGGTATCGAGATAATAACAAAAAGCAAAATTCCTTTGTGTTGTTTAACGCTTTGTGACCTACTGGTCCTCTTATAGTATATTATACTTCTAGCTTGACAGACAAATTGTATAGGTACTTAATATTACACCACACTAGAATAGTTTTCATTCTCTCAACATTTTATTTTCATTTATTAAAAACATTCATATAAAATTCAGAACAGGATATTTCATATCCTACATATACATTTGAGCATTCCCTAGTCTAATACACAATAGATCCTATTCTTATTGTTGCTCAAAACATAAACACAAAATAAAAACCCCCCGAAAATTTATTTTTTGGCATATATTGTAAAAATTCATACAATGTATATTACATCAAGTAGTTCTTATGTCGACGCGTTTCGGTGCGTTGAGATCTTTATAGCACCTTCCTCAGGACAGACTTTTAGGTTTGAAGTATTATGCTTCTTTCTAAAATTAAATAAAAACAATTAATATCTAATTATGTTGAGGATTTTTAACTATCTTCAAAGTGTGGGTCACTCATTGTACCATGTAAACTCTCTATTTGGTTTAAATGACCATCTTACTTTTTTTGCCTGTATTGTGAATAGTCCCTCTTCTTATCTTTGGGGGTTATCCATCTTCTACGTTACAGTTTCATCAATCTCTGTAACATAGAAAAAGCAATGCTCTATCATCTTTTACGCATTTCCCTTTCTTTCATTCAGGAGCTGGCAGGGTTACTAATGTAACTTACTTAAAAAAAGGAGAATAACTGTTTGCGTGTCTTGCTTCTTAAATGCGTCTTTAAATTTGCGCACGGTCTTCTAGTAGAACGTTTTTCTTAGATATCATCTGATGGGTAAATTCCTTAGGTCCCTGTATATTTCGTATTGACCGGTCTTCACTCGAAGTTTATTAGCTGGGCGCCCTCTGTATCAGGCACTTCTTTTAATCCCAGATCCTGTGGATTACCGCTAGAAGCCGTCGACACGTCCTCTCTCCCGCGACACTGAATGTCAGTGTCAAAAGCGCTCAAAGTCCTAAGGCTAGCACATAGATCAGCGGAAAACCAGGAGAGACAACAGCAAAAAGTTGAAGGTATGCACACTAAAAAGGACCATTTCCAATAGTTACTGTTAGATTTTGACAGTCCTGTTGTTTCTGTCAATATCTACCCCCACCACAGGTAAAATAATTTGGACTTTAGTTTTTCCACACTTTGGTTTTGCATCCAATAAATATCTTTTACTTTGCTAAAATTAAGTTCAACTGTGTCAATTAGCCAAGAGCTGAAAGGGGTTGTGTCACCCATTGTCAGTTGCTAACAGTTTTGGAGAGTATTTAGAAGTCAGGATTGTATTGTAGTACACAGCAAACAAACAGGTGCCATAGCATTATTCTTATATAGTTTAACTAGCAGCCCTTCCCGACGTTGTCCGGGTATGAATTGCTGCCGGCCAGTAGTATATTGTTTTGTAGGATTTCGTTTTGATAGCATTTCTTATCTGTGACAGGCCTGTGAAACGCTCCGATTCACAGTGCACTGCTGATGCACTTGTAAATGTAAATGTAAATGTATTTGAGCTTATATAGCGCACAGCTACCCACAGTGGGTGTCCCGGCGCTTGCTTAGGGAACCCGTCCTGGTATTCCCCTGTGAGATAGCCCCGGCAGGGTATCCACAAGGTGAAAGCCAGGCATCCCGCTGCGAGGGGCCGTTGTGGAGATTAAGCAAGCTATTGCCCAGAGTCGCAGAGTGTGAACCCGTGAGTCGAGAAGGCACCGGAGCGAGAATTTTCGAGTCCGTGGAATTTTTAGCCCAAGACCCGCCGAGGCGGGGAATTGAACCCTGGTCCAGGGCCGATCTCAGCTTCCGGGTCTGCCGCCTCTAACCCTGAGCCACACTTCTCCACGTGAGTGCGCGTTCAGTAGTGTGTGAACTCGAGTTTCCCTACTTTATTTTTCCTTGCAATATTATATAATGCGAACTCGACAACATGGCATGAGCACAATTTACATTACAGAAGAACACATTAATTTTTGGTAGGCACAGGGAGACAAAGCGATTTGCCTGGAATCACAGGATGTTGAGCTGATGCCGAGATTCAAACGTAGCTCCCCAGCTCTAAAGTTCGCAATTCTAGAACTTCTGGCGGGTGGTGTGTCTAAAAGTGTATGTCGTGCTGGCCATCAATGAGAGAGACCTGTGCATTTTTCAAATGGGTGGTGAAAAAATATGAGTATGTTGCTGGAGTTGTGGGCCGCCGTGCCACCAATGTACTTACCGGGGGAGGGTAAACACCCATTATTCCGCAACTTTCTTTCCACATACCATCACTCCGCATACTTCATTACAAAAGTACCATGACTCCGCAATGCCATTATAACGCATGGCATTACATTTTATATGCTTTTATCACACATACATTTACAACGAAATTAGTTGTAAATGCATGAATGGTAAAAGCATGTTTTTTTGTAATGTTTGGATAAGGTAAGTATGGGTATAGGGGTATATATTTTGGGGTACTGAGGTATATGTTTTGGGTGTTTGGGTATTTTAAGGGTACAGATATCGTTTTGGGTTATGGGGTACAGGGGTATTTTTAGGGTTTAGGGATAGGTATGGGTTTTGGGGCACAGGGTTATTTTTAGGGTTCAGGGCTAGGTTTGGGTTTTGGGGTATAGGGGTATTTTAAGGGTTCAGGGCTAGGTTTGGGTTTTGGGGTACAGGGGTATTTTTAGGGTTCAGGGCTAGGTTTGGGTTTTGGGGTACATGGGTATTTTAGGGTTCAGGGGTAGGTTTGGGTTTTGGGGTACAGGGGTATTTTTATGGTTCAGGGCTAGGTTTGGGTTTTGGGGTACAGGGGTATTTTAGGGTTCAGGGGTAGGTTTGGGTTTTGGGGTACAGGGGTATTTTTATGGTTCAGGGCTAGGTTTGGGTTTTGGGGTACAGGGGTATTTTAGGGTTCAGGGGTAGGTATGGGGTACAGGGTTATTTTTAGGGTTCAGGGCTAGGTTTGGGTTTTGGGGTACAGGGGTATTTTTAGGGTTTAGGGGTAGGTTTAGGTTTTGGGGTACAGGGGTATTTTAGGGTTCAGGGTTAGGTTTGGGTTTTGGGTACAGGGGTATTTTTAGGGTTCAGGGGTAGGTTTGGGTTTTGAGATACAGGGGTATTTATAGGGTTCAGGGCTAGGTTT
Source organism: Lissotriton vulgaris (assembly GCF_964263255.1). Lineage (NCBI taxonomy): Eukaryota > Metazoa > Chordata > Amphibia > Caudata > Salamandridae > Lissotriton > Lissotriton vulgaris. Next base: position 484,931,876 of record NC_141696.1, read on the forward strand.
GGGTTTTGGGGTACAGGGGTATTTTTAGGGTTTAGGGATAGGTTTGGGTTTTGGGGTACAGGGTATATTTATTGGGTTAAGATGGGTTATTGTTTAAGGGTGTTGGGGTATTTTAAGGAGTACGGGTGGGTTATGATTATGGGGTGCAGGGGTATTTAAAGGGAGCAGGGTGGGATTAGCACACGATATGAGACATGGCATGAAGGGCGGAACGTACCACACGCCCCCAGTGCTTGTCACGCCCCCAGCACACGCCCACAGCACAACGCAGACAAGCCCACAAGGGACTACTTTGCTGGCACGGTTCTTTTACCTTTTAAATGTATATGGTGGGCGTCTGCATAGCCTATGTCCTTCTGCTGCAACTGCCCTTTCCAACGCTGTATTGGGTGTTGTGATAGGAGCTGTGGTTCCTTAGATTACCCGCCTCAAAGGTTTGGGCCCTCTCTTTATTATATTAGTATGGATAACATATTAGTTAGAGGAACAGAGCATAACCAAAAAAACAACATAGTTATGGTGGTGTTGCATTATTGAGATAATGTTCAAGGATATAATGGCGAGTTGAATGACACATAAAAAAGAACTACAGAGTTGTGGTGTAGCATTATATAGATATTGTGCAAGTGCATTATGGTGAGTTGAATAGCACATAAAAAAATGAGAGTTATGGTGAAGTTCCATAATTCAGATATTGGGCAAAGATGCCATGGTGAGTTAGATAGCATATAGCAAAAAATAAGCATTGGAAAAGCCAATAGGTCCTGCCTTTATAATAAAGGCCAACCAATTGCTTGTTTGTAAGGCATTTTCAGAGCAATAAGTTAAAAACAAAACAAATGGATGATTACTTATCACACATTTTACTGCATTCCAAACCTGAACACAGAATTCCATATTTATATTCTTTATAAACTGTCAGGTTTATTAGTCAAATACTATTGACACAGCAAACTGCTGCATGAAATATAGTTTTAAATTAATAAACAGAATTTGTTGCTGGCATGTGAAACAACATAACAGCTGTTTGAAGCCATATATAAAGAAGCTTTCCAGCTTTCCAAGGCTTAATTTTCTTTCCACACAGCTCATAACTGAGACGGCCCATTTGGTTCTCTGCAGCAGCCCGGAGAGCAGATGCATGTCCCTCCTGGGAAAGATTCACTCAGGGGAGTAAGCAACAGAACACAAGTGTAGCATCCCTGCCAGCCCTGGGAATATGCATAGGAATATGCCACACAAGGAGCTCTGGATTGTATGTCTTTGTTCCTCAGCATACCATCACAAGCTGCAATCTCATTACATCATAACCATTAATAACCACACCTTAACACCTCACAGCAAGTTACGCAATTCTTCATTACATCTGCTCAGAACCACAGGGGTCCTAGTGCACATAGTCTCACGACACTACATCTCCCGCTTTGTACAAATAATGGTCACCTCAAATTTCTTCAATAAGGCATTGAGGCGCTCACACTAGTTGGCCAGATGGAATTGGATAAGATGGTTGAGATGCCCTCTGGTTGTGCATCAATGGCACAGGTTCTGATGCTTGATCTGGACTGTCAGGCGGGGTCGCCTCATTCATGAATGCAGGAGCTGATGACCGTCAAGGTAGATGCTTAAAGTGTGACGAGTCCCGTGGGATGGATGTTCCAGGACGATGCGCCATCACCATATGTCCTTTGCACGTCACAACCCTCAAAGGATCGACAGTAAATGGAGTGTCAGTTTTCCACTATTGTTTCTGCTTGACCAAGACCCATTCACCTTCATCGAAGACTGTTTCCTGAGCTCATGGATGACTATCAGCATATGTTTTCATCTGGCACTTCTGAGAAGACACAAACTTTATCTGTATTCATGGATCGGTCTACTATCCACTAGGACAGTTTAGTTTCGATTGCTCTCCCAAATAGCAACATGGCATGACTCTCACCAGTTGTGGAGTGAAACGTTGACCAATAGGCAAGGAGGGCTTAACACAGGGCCTGTTTTTATTTGATTCCCAGCATCTATGCTCATTGAATTTCCCAATTTTGGATGCAATTCCTAGAATAAACACCAGATGGGAACTTTTTATAACATTCCTTTGACTCAAAAACATGACGATCTTGATAAAACTGAAAATAAATGGGCCACAAAATTAAACAATCCTAATATAGATATCGATAGAGTGATAGAGATGAGTCAGAAGCTACTTATGGCAAGCAATCTTAAAGCGCAACTGCATAAAACCATATTTGATCTTTATTTTACCCCTGCTAAATTGTTCTCATGGGGTAAACGTGAAAATGATTTATGCCCTAGATGTAACCAAGGACCGGCAACTCTTACCCACATGTTTTATTATTGTCCTGACTTGATGTTGATCAAAAATATGATATTATCCTTTTGGGAAGAGGTATTTAATCATAAAATACCAGAATCAGAAACCTTATTTTTATTAGGTCATGACTATTCCTTAAATTTACCTAAATCTGAAGAAAGATTAATTTTTATAGGTACAGCAGTATTATGACTAATTTTGTCAGCTCGCTGGAAAGAAGCAGATCCGCCAAGTTTTCAGATGTGGCTAGCGCGCTTCCTAGCGGTCTATAGATATGAAACTGCTATATTTGAAACAAGAGGAGTCAAGTCTAGGACCCGCGGGGAAGCACTCTGGCGTCCAATAACTAGAGGGAAAGCTGGCATTATATCTAGCGGCATTGGCTGATCTTAAAATTTATGTTCTCATCTCATTTGTCTTCATTAATTACTGTTGTACCTATGTGATTCTGTTCAAGCTAATGCTTCTTCTTTTGTTTGATTAACTGTTCAATTTGTATCACCTGCTCTATAGTTTATACTCTATTTATCTATGTTATGCTATGTGTTTTTTTTATCTTTTTGTAAAGTAACTCCTGCTTTTCCTGGTTAAAAAAAAAAAATAAAAAATAAAAGAATTTCCTGTTTGAAGGTGCACATGAATCGTTCCACAACACCATTAGTTTGGGACCACAGAAGTGTGTTTTTTTGATGCTTGACATTTAGTCTGACCAAAATTCCTTGAACTCTTTGCTATTGAATTGCAGTCCACTGTCAGATGTGATAATGGCAGGGATATCCCATGCTGCAAAGATGTCATCCAGCAGCTAGATGATCTTCTCATGGGAAGCTGACGATAAATCCTCTACTAAAGGAAAATATGAATACTCATCAATGACTACCATGAGATGATGTCTGTTTTCTAAAGGTCCAAAGAAATCAGCTTCAGTTCTTTCCTATGTGTGTGCGGGATGGCCAGACATTGTCAATGGGTCCTGCATTACTTTGGGAGACAGGCAGTTGCAAAGATAGCACTCTTTTAGCTCCTTCTCCTCTCGCTCATCTAGGTGCGGGAACCACACTCAGTCTCTTAGAGTCTGAATAGAGTGAAGAAAAGAGGCGGAGGGGTAGCCCTGCTATTTAGGGAATCCCTCACCTGTAGACAAGAACCGATCACACAGTCCAACAGCCATGAAGCAATGGCATTCTCAGTATCCGTAAACACCAACATTTTATTTGGGGGAGTGATAGTTTATAACCCCCCTGCCAGCACTTTAGACTTTAGTGCCCAACTTTTTACCCAAATATTACCGGTCTGTCTTAAGAACAAGAATATTTTAGTGATAGGAGATTTTAACGTACACTTTGATAGCAGCAACAACCCAGTAACCAAACAGCTAGTGGAGGACATGGATATCCTTCAGCTGACACAAATAATTAATCAGCCAACACATAGGGCTGGACATATTTTAGATCTCATCTTTTCCAATATAGGAGCCATTGACATCAATGCGATTAAACCATTGATATGGACTGACCACTCTATGATTGTGTTCACTATTAAAGTACCTACCAAACACTCTAAATCCATGCCCCCAGCAACAGCATCAGCTAGGAGCTGGAAAACATTTTCTGTGGAAAAATTCCAGAATCATTTTACACATGCATCCATAGGAAACACCAATATTAATGATGAAATAGAAGAGCTCCAGAATAATATCAAGAGTGCGCTGGAACACTGCTCAGCTCCACTCTCTAAACATAAACGGAGAGGCACAGTCTCAGAGAAGTGGTATGGACCTGTATTAAAATCTTTAAAAAGGAAATGTACATCTTGCGAACACAATTGGAGGCTCAATAAAACCCTAGAATTGAGAGCCATATACAAAAGGGAACTTGCACTTTACAATAAAGCTATTAGGAAAGCAAAGAAAGACTATTTCTCACGGAGGATAATAGAAAGCAAAAATTCATCAAAAGAACTATTTAAAATAGTCAAAAAGCTATGCAGCCCGGCTAATCTATCAGTGAATCTTACCCCCTCGCAAGAAGGTTGTAATAAAATTAATGAATACTTCTGTGAAAAAATCGATACCATCTATGCCTCTTTTTCCAACATCGAATCAAAGCAACCACAACCTCGTGTAACATCCCCAGTTCTGGCTAGCTGCCCTTTTTCAGAGGAGGAAGTGGCCAAAGCTATGTTGGAAGTAAAATCAGGCTCCCCACTGTACCCATGCCCGCATCATATTTTCTCACGACTAACACCAATAATTTGCCCAGCTGTAAGCAAAGCCTTTAATCATTCATTGAATTCTGCTGAATTCCTGAAGTATTGGAAAAACGCCATAGTTACTCCCTTACTAAAAAAAGTAGGGTCTGATATTCATAACCCGGCAAACTATCAGCCTATTTCCCAACTTCCTTATTTGTCTAAGGTGATGGAGAAATTGGTCAATAGGCAGCTTTGCAAATTCTTAGAGACCAATGATCTATTGGACAGTTCCCAAACAGGGTTCCGGGCCAACAACTGCACCGAGACAACACTCCTGGCAGTGTCAGACAATATCAGAACCAATGTAGATCAGGGAAAGACAGTCGCCTTGATTTTACTAGACCTCTCGGTGGCATTTGATACCGTCCCACACCACAGACTCCTGGAAATCCTTGCAGCCAAGGGTATCCGGGAAAAGGCATTAGGGTGGCTGCAGTCTTTCATGCAAGACAGAACACAGTCCGTACGGATGGGTGATTTCGTTTCCCCTCCCCGGAACATCAAGTATGGGGTCCCACAAGGGGCCTCATTCAGTCCAACCCTATTTAACGTGTTTGTCTCAACACTAGCCGAAATAGGGAGAAAGTGGGGTGTCGGGATCTGCTCTTAAGCAGATGACACCCAACTAATGATTTCATTAGATGAAGAAGACGACCCTAAGGTTAGGCTCCTGAACTGCCTGACTGAACTAGCCAATTGGATGCATAACCATTGTCTCAAACTAAATGCAGACAAGTCTGAGATTTTGCTGTTTGGTAGACATACACACCTATGGGACAGCAGCTGGTGGCCCACCACTCTGGGCACCGCTCCTATCCCAGCATCAACGGCCAAAAATTTAGGTGTGATTCTAGATAATACCTTGAGCATGAAAACCCACGTAGCCACAATTTGTGGCAAAGGCTTCGCACTACTCAAGATGCTCCGGCGAGTTTTTCAATGGATTCCCACTGAGTGTAGGAAGATACTGGTCCAGTCCTTATTAATGAGCAGGCTGGATTACGGAAATTCCCTGTTTGTGGGAATGGCGGACTATCTGTTCGCAAAATTACAAGTCGTACAGAACGCTGCAGCAAAGGCAATTTGCAATAAAAGAAAGTACGACCCAGCCAAAAGCTGCCTGCGTGAGCTTCACTGGCTACCAATGAGACAGAGAGCTATCTTCAAGCTAATGTGCATAACGCATAAAGCATTGCACAACACGGGCCCTCGCATCCTAAAAAATAAAATCAGATTCTATGCTCCTATGAGGAACCTGCGTTCCCGTATGGCTGCTAGAGCAAGTAACACTCGTGTGAAAACAGCTAGGATGGGTGGACGGGCGTTCTCCCACCTGGCGCCAAACAACTGGAACAAGCTGCCGCAGGAACTCAGACTAACAGACTGTTATTTGTCCTTCAGGAAGCAATTAAAAACATTTCTTTTCCCAAAATCTGACTAAACATAATCCTCACTCTGTTATCTGTTAACTACTCACTACTGTCAGGACAGCGCCGTGATATCCCATTGGGGATGATTGTTTGCGCTCTATAAATACCATTGACATTGACATTGACATTAGAGCTCTTTTGGTGACTACAATGCCACTATGTCCTTTGTGAGTTAGTTCAATGACTTCTTGTCTTAGGCTCTCAGGTATGACAATTTGTGAGCCTCTCAATACAACACCTTACATTGCAATGAACAATTCATCCTGTACATTTTTGTATTTCTGAAATGCAATGTCCTCAACAAAAGGTTGAACATGCTTCTTCCACAACTGAAATGTCTTGGAGGATAAGTATATTCTTTTCAGCATTAGAAGTAGCAATGATCTATTCAATAAATGAGGCTGCTGGCGTGCTAAACCTCACAATGTAGTTAATGTACTCCTCAGCTGTTTTGGATGTTGGACTGTGCAGCTGTAACGGTACTCGTGAAAAATAATCAGTAGAGTTATGCTCTTTACCTACCTTGTGCACAATTGCATAGTAATACTATTGCTGTTGCTAACCCCACGTCTTAATGGGAGGGGGCATCTTGACTTCCAGGTTTCCAAAAACAGTGAGCATTGCTTGGTGATCTGTAATGTTAGTGAAACGTTTTCTATATAGAAATACATGAAAATGTCCTCAGGCCCACAGTACAGCCAGACTCTCCGACTTCAGCTGAGAAAAGACATGTTATGTATAAGACAATCTTCGAATGGCATATGCCACAAGACGGCTGTAATGCCAGAAACCGGTCCCCGGGAGCTTGTTTCCTTCCCAGTGTAAGAATTGGCTTTTGTAGTTTGGTTTGCCCTGTTCCCATCATGCACTGGGACAGGAACAGACTAATTTGCATACAGCCAGGTTCTGAAACTGGGATGGTGCAGTGAGCTAAAAAACGGTGTTGGATCTAGCCCTGATCTCTTGACTGGGTGAGAGCTTTCTGCTTAATTCAGAGACTCTGTCCCTCACCACCCCTTGTTGTAAATATTTTTGTCCACCCTAAGCGTGGAAGGGTATTCTCAGATGTGAGACCCTTGCTCATTGCACCATCAGGATTCAAGCAAACCGGGCCGAAGACGGCTGTAATGCCAGAAACCGGTCCCCGGGAGCTTGTTTCCTTCCCAGTGTAAGAATTGGCTTTTGTAGTTTGGTTTGCCCTGTTCCCATCATGCACTGGGACAGGAACAGACTAATTTGCATACAGCCAGGTTCTGAAACTGGGATGGTGCAGTGAGCTAAAAAACGGTGTTGGATCTAGCCCTGATCTCTTGACTGGGTGAGAGCTTTCTGCTTAGTTCAGAGACTCTGTCCCTCACCACCCCTTGTTGTAAATATTTTTGTCCACCCAAGCATGGAAGGGTATTCTCAGATGTGAGACCCTTGCTCATTGCACCATCAGGATTCAAGCAAACCGGGCCGAAGACGGCTGTAATGCCAGAAACCGGTCCCCGGGAGCTTGTTTCCTTCCCAGTGTAAGAATTGGCTTTTGTAGTTTGGTTTGCCCTGTTCCCATCATGCCCTGGGACAGGAACAGACTAATTTGCATACAGCCAGGTTCTGAAACTGGGATGGTGCAGTGAGCTAAAAAACGGTGTTGGATCTAGCCCTGACCTCTTGACTGGGTGAGAGCTTTCTGCTTAATTCAGAGACTCTGTCCCTCACCACCCCTTGTTGTAAATATTTTTGTCCACCCTAAGCGTGGAAGGGTATTCTCAGATGTGAGACCCTTGCTCATTGCACCATCAGGATTCAAGCAAACCGGGCCAAAGACGGCTGTAATGCCAGAAACCGGTCCCCGGGAGCTTGTTTCCTTCCCAGTGTAAGAATTGGCTTTTGTAGTTTGGTTTGCCCTGTTCCCATCATGCACTGGGACAGGAACAGACTAATTTGCATACAGCCAGGTTCTGAAACTGGGATGGTGCAGTGAGCTAAAAAACGGTGTTGGATCTAGCCCTGATCTCTTGACTGGGTGAGAGCTTTCTGCTTAATTCAGAGACTCTGTCCCTCACCACCCCTTGTTGTAAATATTTTTGTCCACCCTAAGCGTGGAAGGGTATTCTCAGATGTGAGACCCTTGCTCATTGCACCATCAGGATTCAAGCAAACCGGGCCGAAGACGGCTGTAATGCCAGAAACCGGTCCCCGGGAGCTTGTTTCCTTCCCAGTGTAAGAATTGGCTTTTGTAGTTTGGTTTGCCCTGTTCCCATCATGCACTGGGACAGGAACAGACTAATTTGCATACAGCCAGGTTCTGAAACTGGGATGGTGCAGTGAGCTAAAAAACGGTGTTGGATCTAGCCCTGATCTCTTGACTGGGTGAGAGCTTTCTGCTTAATTCAGAGACTCTGTCCCTCACCACCCCTTGTTGTAAATATTTTTGTCCACCCTAAGCGTGGAAGGGTATTCTCAGATGTGAGACCCTTGCTCATTGCACCATCAGGATTCAAGCAAACCGGGCCGAAGACGGCTGTAATGCCAGAAACCGGTCCCCGGGAGCTTGTTTCCTTCCCAGTGTAAGAATTGGCTTTTGTAGTTTGGTTTGCTCTGTTCCCATCATGCACTGTGACAGGAACAGACTAATTTGCATACAGCCAGGTTCTGAAACTGGGATGGTGCAGTGAGCTAAAAAACGGTGTTGGATCTAGCCCTGATCTCTTGACTGGGTGAGAGCTTTCTGCTTAATTCAGAGACTCTGTCCCTCACCACCCCTTGTTGTCAATATGTCTCTGAGCATTTGGATGACCATTATACTGAGCAAGGGTTGCTCCTGTTCCCACCGGGCTCGACTGTGAACTCAGTATGTACTTAGGGTCAAAATAGGCCATCTAAGTTGCATTTTCAGCCGCATGTTTTATTCTTTCGAAGCTTTGATCACATTTAGCTGACCACTGGAAAGGAACATTTTGCTTTGTCAGTCTCTCAATGGGGTACCCACAGTAGCATAGGATGTTGCACTTTTTGACAAACTTGATGTTAATCGATGCACCACTGTCTATGATAAGGGTTATGGGGCAGCTGTTGACCTTTATTGTAATCTTGGGGAAATGCCCAAATGAATTCTGTTGTTTTGTGTGATAGTTTGCCTTTGCTTTTTGTTCATCTTTGCAGGCAACCAAACCTACATGTGCGTGTCGTTCCTTGGTTGATATCATCATCGCATATACATCTTCTTCACTGGTGCTCGATAATGACGTTGATGAGCCTTTGTAGAATGAACCTGACGACGATCCACTGTGTGTGGTTTCTACTTGTCAGAACTGATGTTGCTTTTTGGCTGTTTGTGCATGGTGAGAATGCTTCTGGAACTTTCTGACGTCACTTTTCTCGTGCTTTGCAAACTATTATGAAGTGTTTTCCTTTACCGCAACCTTTGCACGTTTGTCCTATGGCTGGTCATTTGCTTTCATGGGGAAATGAAAACCCACATCGAAAACACAAGCTTTTCTTTTTTGTGTAACTCAATTTGCATGCATCTACCTTGTACCTGTGCTTGATTTCCATGACCAACGCTGATTCATTTTTTCAACTTCCATATCAGTGGCTTGTCGATCAGCTCTTTCCTCGGCTCTTGCAGCCATTAGTATCTTCTCTAAGCTGAGGTTCTCTCTCAACATGAGTCTTCTGAGAGAGTCTGGAAGACAGCCATCAATGACTCAGAGACATAGTGAGTCTTCATAATTAAATTCACTAAACTTGCAGTGTTTGATAAGCACATCAAGTCCTTCAATAAACTCATCCATTGTTTCACCTGCTTGCTGTCTCGCTTGATTGAAAACATACCTTTCATAGTCAACATTTGGCATCAGATTAAACTTGGCTTCTAACACTTCCTTGATTTGATGGTACAATACTACATACGTTTTAGATATTTTCTTTATCACCTCTTTTATTCCATCACCAGCAAGATTCTTTAAGTACTTAATTATTATCTCATCCTCTGCTTCATCCATTGCTTCTATGAAATCATTGAACTTCTTGATTCTTGCAGTCCACCTGGCGCCAATATTCTATTCTGCGTCTAGGATGTGTCAAATGGTGGTAGTGGTTTCAGGAATGTGGCTTCACTGTTCTCCCTTCTGTAGCCATTTAAAAAAGAAAAGAAATCACAATTACGAAGGCCTTTCAGTGCACTGGATGCTACTTGCTACTGTGCATGCATCAGCAGCTCAACCGGGCCTGGTTGTCACACCTAATTCAAGTTTGTGTGGCACTCCCCTCGCTCTTGCTGGTAAATATGTTAGCACTTTCCTACCTGACTAACACTGCTTTAGCATTTGCTTTGCATGAATACTGACTCTGTGTTATGGTGTAATGCAATATCTCTTGTTTTTGCCTTACCAGGTGTTTCTAGTAGGCTTTTCGAATGTGTTCCTCCACAGGGCCGTAAAGTTCTTCGATGGCCATATATGGGATGAAACAGGACTTTGACTCCACACACACCAACGTTGATCTGCTTCTCATTGACTTGGGCGCATGTGGCACAGAGAAGCAGTTTGCTGTAGCATTGCAAACTCTCAGGGAAAGCAATCTTATTTCTTCGGGGGACATATACCCTACTTGTCACCAGTTGCAGTGTCCTTCCCAGCCCTGGGAGCATGCATAGGAATACGCAAAACACAGAGCTCTGGACTGTATTCCTCAGCATACAATCACACACTGTACTCTCATTATGTCATAACCATTAATAACCACACCTTAACTCCTTCCAGTAAAGTTACTTCCTTGTTGAGTCCGCCCAGAACCGCAAGGGTGCTAGCGCACATAGGGGGAGATACACTAAGGTTTTACGCTGTGTTTGTGTCACATTTTTTCCAATTTACTTTTCAGCTCTAAACTTGTTTAGCACTGGAAATAAAATGAAAGTAACGCGAAGCAGCGCATAGCGCTGCTTGGCATTACGTAGCACCAAGCGGGTGTACCTTGGTAGTATGTGGGCATTCCTATGAAACCACCCAAGGTTTCTTACATTAAACTCAATTTACTAAACAAAGAGGACAGGGTTTAGCATTAGAAAACTGCGCTCTTTTAAAGTTGGTGCAAGGAAGGAAGGGATCTCTTCTAGTACAAAACCAATGCTAGACTCAAGGAGACAGCCTTGCACCAAGGCACAAAGTTGTCTACATGTTGCACTGCAGCTGATTTCATTGCCTACGCTAGGGAGAGGAGAGGTGAGTGACATATTTCAATACATTTGTTGCTCTTCTTCTCTCTCGTTCTCATGGAGTGCAGCATTTACGGCTGCTGCACTGCGCTGCGTGAGAACTTAGTAAATCTGGCCCACAGTGTCATGACACAACACCAAGCACTACCATGGAGTGCCTAACGAAAAAAATTGCCTCCTAATGCGAGCTGTGGACAAAAGTGGGTAATGTTCAAGATCACTATAAAATCGCAAACAATGGACGGTGTAAATGGAGGATCACAAGGCTACAGTTTTATAGCGATTTTGAACATTACCCACTTGCTAACATTTTTTGAACCACTCAACTTTTGTACTAACTCCGTTAGTAATGAGTGGTGTTTCTCATTTTCAGGAATGTTCCGAAAATCGAATGAATGTCAGAGATGTATGGAATCTATATCCAGTTTGTATGCAGCAGCCCCCCTACCATCACTGCATTTGTTTTTCATTAATATTTTTATTGTGCATTGTGAGTGGTGTACCTTTTGCCATTCAACTAGTTTTTGCTGTACGTATATTTACATATTGAGATACTATACAGGAGAGGTGACAGGGAGTTCAGATGTTGCATGCCGTCCTTTGGAGGCATTGTGGATTTGAATTGCGTCCGTAGTAAGTATCCTACAACATGTCCCTGAGTACTGAACTCCTGCTGTCGCCACCCGTCATTTTCACTAGATTGCCAACCCTCTTATCTTAATGCCATTCCGCTTGAGTCCTTGAGCCCTGTAACGACCGGATTTTCGGACCAGATAGAATCAGCTCACCAAGACACCATCAATCCAGCCGAAACGTAACCACCTCCCTCCTCAGGACCTACTTAGCAAAGGCACCTGGGTACCTACCTGAGGATGGGGAATTAGCAATATACAAGCTCATATCATCAAAAACACCACTAAATCTATTGGATTACTAGGAATACTCACTGATTACTAAGAACTTCCATGCTCTACACCACACTCATACCTTATAGTCTCGCGGCAGCTCAGACCCAGACTATCCTACCCTCCTACTCATAGTGAAGGGGGCAGTTCCGATTACTTACCATTACACACTGATCACAATCAGCGCTCACGCAAGCCACAATCCTGTGGGTATACACATTGACCACAGTCAATGCTCTCATTAACGCCACTTTCCCTAGCGGCGATCTCATTACACACTGATCACAATCAGTGCTCACGCAAGCCACAATCTTGTGGGTATACACATTGATCACAATCAATTCTCTTATTAACGCCGCAACACAACGACGATCACTGTCCTATGAATACCTTCAGCTCTCTCTCTCTCTGTTGGGAAGTTTCTCTATATATCTAATATCTACTGGGGATGTCTCATATACAATTGTTATATTTTATGTGGAATATTAACACTTGCACAGCTGCTCACTAAGATCTGGGGTTCCTTTATTATTATAACATCACAATAACTAGCAATCTAGACATAGCCTAAAAAGTAAAGGGGAATAGACACATACACAGATCTACGGGGTCTCTTTATTATAATGGAAAGCTTTGTTACTAACACATCCACATATAGCTGACAGGAACTGTAGATAGCTAAAAAGGGAAATGGATTATAACAGACTGCACACCGCTGAAAGAAAAAGGATTAATCAGTATAACAATACAGTGGTGAATCTAGCCTAGGAAATAAAAGACAAGATTAATGATTAAGTGTAAAGCAAACTAGTTTAGAATACCTCACCCTATAAGAAAGGAATGTTTGTCTCTCTCTCTGGTGGAATCAGGGCTCTCTCTCTCCCTCTGTCACCATGGCTTCACTCCACTGGCTCAACTGCTCCAGCTGGCCGCTCCAACTCTTCCATCTGACTGGCAACTGCTTCAATACATTCTGATAAACTGGAAGCTCCAGCTGACAGTTCCAACTTCATTCCAAGATTCATATGACTGCTCTCTCCAGCTCCAGCAGCCATCTGAACTCTACCATTCCAAGAACCGACTGAGCTGAACTGTTCCAAAAACCAACTGACTACTCCGCCTCTTCTGCACTTCGCTAATATGGAATGCTCTCCTCTAGTGGAAAGTTCCAGCCAGTAGCCGCCTCCCACCAAATCCATGTACCAGGCCCCCTGCTCCAGAAGCTCTCACAGTGATCAGCTGCTTGTTTCGTCTAGAGACTTGAGCCCAGGGACACTTCTTGATAAGATTCAGCTCAGGCCGGTTCTCTCTAGTTTGCAAAGAGCGAACAACACCTCATAACTAAAACATCACCTTTACCCTGCAAGCTTCTCAGTCAGCAGAGGCAGAAAGCAAAATGGAGTCTCTCTGGTTCTGGGCCTTGTAGGCCCGAAAAGGATGAAATAGACACTCAGCTCAATACACAAACCCTACCAATAGATAATATAAAGTCAGAACTACAGGATCCACCCTCTACTATAGGTAGAATGATGAAAGAACACATAATTATGTCAAAGCCAATAGGCAATAGATGGATTAGAGTCAGGAATAAGGGATCTATCATCATATAAAGCGGCTATCGTCTAGTTTATGCTTCTAGGTCTGAAAAGAGGCCTAAAAGGGCCAAAACAAGCTAAGAATAGGGATCTAGGATGGTAGCAAGCTTAAAGTCACCATCACTCAGAAATAGAGCCAAAAACCAGGTCAGGACAAGCCCCTGGCCAATAGATAAACCAGGGGACTGACACACAACCCAAAGGCTTTTGGGTCTCTGAGGTCTCCCACCTGATAACAGTAATACCTCTGAATGGAAAAAAAAATCACTACAAGCACTGGCGGACTTTGTGACCCAAAGGTGTTTCTTTGCTGGTGCATCCACCTCCAAGAGCCTGTGGCAATTAGTCAACAGTTCTATCACAAATTTCCAGAGGAGTGAAGCAAGCTCAAGACTTGGCTGCTCTGGAGCTTCAGAGAAGGTGACCTAGAAAGTGAGGTCTGAACTAGCTCCTTTGAGCCAAAGCTTCTCTGATTGTACACATCTATCCCAAGAGAGGCAGGTGCCTGAAAAGAACACTTTGCTTAAGGGGTGTCCAACATTTTTCTGTGTGGTCCTGAACCATACAAGATTTTCAGAATATTGACATGAACTGCATTTACACTTGATTAATCTAATTGGAAGATTGTTACATAGTGCTTGTCCTACTATTCTTGCATGGCTCTCTCTTTTGTATACCAATATTTGACATCCTTACACAGTATGAATGGCAGATTGTAAGCAGAAGCCTGGTGGGTGTCTCTCACTGATACCTGAATGGTATCTTTTTGCGGAAGGGTGTCCAACTTAGGTCCAAGAAGCCAGTACCTATGTTATATTTTCATGATATACTCATACAATACATTTACGTAAAACTAATGCGAATGGAAATGATTTAGCTAAACAGCGGGGACTGTTAAAATGTGGTATGGATCCAAACCCAGCTGAACCAATGCTGGACAACCCGGTCTTCTTCAACAATAACTCAGCACTACAGGTTACAATTGGAGGACCCACCGGCCACTGAGGTTGTGCCCAGACTGCTACAGATGGTGTTTTGACAGATAAAGTTAAATCTACTTTCGAGGGTTTCGCTTTGAAATTCTTAAACCCTCTGTTTTAAGAGCTCTCTTTCGGACTTTTGTTGAAATTGTCTTTCAGTGAATATTTGTACCATTTGTGCATCGCCATATAAAGTGTCTCTTTTGTAGGTAGTCAGCCCAGTGGAGTGCAATTTGTTCAGTGGCATCAGTTCAGTGGAGTGAGACAGGCCAGCTACACCTCAAATATGGGTGTGATTTACTGCACAATTAAAGGGCAATGGGGCACTTTCCCTTTCTGTAATTGGTTTCCAGAGGACTCTTGCCAAGTCATTGACCAGCTCCTTTCAAAAAGTCAGTGTATTCATTCAATCAAGTCCTTCCTCTCTCAGGGTTATAGATGTATGACCATTACATTGCACTTTCTTTGGGTACACCAATGAAATACCAGTAATTAATTTGTAAAAGAATAAGTACCAGTGCCCAAGCTCTGCTCACGAGCCCAAAGTCGGAGCAGTTAAATGTCAGTGTGCCGACTACCAAGACTTAAATCCATCTCATTCCTCTTTAATCCACTGCCAGACACTCCCTGTCCTATTATCACACTCTTACAGGCTTTTGCTTTCTCCCATTGGGATGGGTTTTCCATCTTTCTCTTCCTCCATCTTTTGGTTTTGTGTTTTTCCTGCTGTTGCGCTCGGTAAATATCTGATGCAGCAAAGACAAAGTAAGTGCAGGTTCCCAATCACCAGACCAAATAAAGCACTGTTAAAAACCTCGATACAGAATAAAGTAGACCAATACATAAAGACGGTGGTACAGCCCACAGACACTGTGACCCTGAAGGGCTGGACTCAAAGCAATAGTGATTACCAGACAATAAATGACATCCTTATCTCCTTGTTCATCTTCCTTACTTAAGCTCTTTTTTTGTGAGAACATAAAAACATAAAATAAAAAAACATAAAATATAATTACCCATGCTGGAGTTCAGTAGGTGAATGAGCATTTAAGATGGCTTTAAATGTTGTTTTTATCATGTCACATTTGCTGTGCTTTCAAAGTTATGGAGACTAGCATTTACTTTTTTGCCACCTTCCATTTAATCATCTGTTCATAAACTGCTATATCAACCTTCTGGAAGACTTCCAGGTCAATGATCGAGGGGAAAGTGACCACAGGCCTCTATGTGCAAGATTCAACATAGGTATGGAAGCCACAGACCTCCAGAAAATGATGGGAGAAACCACAGGGGCCGAACGCTTCAGAAATATTAAAAATAATAAAATGGTCAACCTCTCTCGAAGGGAAAATGCAGGAGTGGGTATTAATGTGGCAGGCACAGGGTTACAGGAGACTGACTCAGAGGTGATTGGTCGCTGGGAGGAACTGACAGAAGACCTGTGGCGGAAGCTGGGCAAAAATCACCGTAAAAAAAAACCTGTCGTAAGCCTCACTCTTTAAAGAACCAACAGACATCGAAGAGCCTGAGACAATGTAAAGGAGCACTAATGAAGGCATTTAGAAGACGGAAGAAAAGAGGAACATCAGCAGAGGGGGCCTCCGTAGTAGCACTAAGATCCGCCTTCAGGAAGAAAGTAGGTGAGCAGAAGAGGAAAGAGATGGAAAAAATGGATCACTGTATTTGCCCTGCTAAAGGAAAAGAATAATGCTAAATTATGGATGTACATAAATCGACTGAGATCTCAACCTAGGAGCAAGGAGAACAATATTGCAAGCAATGAGTGGGAAGAGTATGTAAGGGGATTATATACCAAAGGTATGCTAGTTACTGAGCAAGACCCTTTGAAGAAGATCCGGGAAACAGGCTCCCACATAGCCACTATTCCCAGGCACACAGAAAACGCAGGACAAAGGATGCATGAGGACGATGGATTCACGGAAGGAGAAATAATGATGGAGATTAGGAAAATGAGGAATGACTGGGCGCCAGGCCCAGACGGCATTCCAGACATGCCTTTTAAAACAGCTCAAGCATTCTTTTCCACAGTCCTCACCCCCTTATACAACTTTCATTTGCTACAGCAACAATTCTACACTCATGGAAAGGATCTATCCTCTTCCCCATTCACAAGAAAGGCAAACACTCCAACCCTGCAAACTACAGGTTAGTGGCCCTGCTGGATGTAGAAGCCAAAGCTTTTGCCAAACGACTACTGAGATATCTAGAGAACTGGGCTAATAACAACAAAATATTTCCATTCTTTCAGACTGGCTTCAGGAAAAACAGTGCAACAATAGATAATATCATGGCCCTGGCCTGCCTCTCAAAAAATGCTATGAGAGCCAGGCACCCTTCACTGTTTTTCTGTTTTATTGACTACAGCACAGCTTTTGACAAAGTCGATAGGGGCAAACTCTGGGTAAAACTGCTATCCTGGGGGGTACCTCCCAAGTCATTGAAATCCATCATATCCCTTCACGAGGGGACCTGGGTACAAGTCAACTTAAGCCCCACAGCTTTATCAGCAAAAGTCGAAACCAACAACAGACTGAGGCAGGGCTGTGTCCTGGACCCCTATTATTTAATCTTTATACTGCAGATATGGGGGGAGCCCTGAAAGAGACAAGTCTAGTTCCACGGAGACTGGGCACAGCAAGAATGGCAATTCTACAATACACAGATTATACCATAGTGATGGACCACACAAGGGTGGGCCTCAAAAGAGCACTTAAAGAGCTGGGGGAGTACAACAAGGAGAATCACCTGACAGTTAATCAAGGCAAAACAACGATAATGATTTTTGGCAGATACCCACACAAAAAACAAGCAGTTTGGAAGTTGGGAGATCACCAAATTGGGACCACTGCAGCCTATAACTATCTTGGTGTTTGGTTAAACGAGAAAGCAACATCGGCAGCTCATTCAAAACATCTAACTGCTAAAATCACAAGTGTAATTTTATCGATGAGGCGCCTGAGTCAACGCTTGACCAGCCCCACAGCAGACCCCATGCTGAAGATAATCAGGGCAAAACTAATCCCTGCCGTTAACTACGCCACTTAGCATTTCCAGGAGCTTTAGATAAACTCATAGCAGCAGCGCAGGTCAAATCCCACAAGATTGTGCTGCACGTACCCAGGAATGCAAGGAACACAAGATTACGGCTGGAATTAGGCCTCGGCAGACCCGAACTGGCCCTGCAGGGAAAACTAATAAATTAGTATATCAGAGTGCTCAAAGCATGGCACAACTCTCGCAAACATCATCTTGTAACAATTTTCCGAGAAGAGGACTCCTCCTGGTTTACCAAGCTGGGTAATGCAATAGAGACTCTAAACATAGATTCCAACAGTCTGTCTCTAACAGACATTCCGCTTAAGGCTTGGTCAAACATTATGAGACGGCGAGTCCGCGCCATTTTGTACGAAAAGGATCTAACTGCACTCCAACAAAACACCTATACAAAGGTGAGAAACTGGTGTGGGAGCACACTGCTTCACCTCCCAGCAGAGTCGCCCCTAGGCATCATGGAAGATGCAGTTCAGTTCGCCAAGCGAGTACACTTGGAAAGTCTCTTGAGTGTTTCACTAGGTGGGTGCAGATTAGTGCTGGCCATCTCTGGACACGTGTTTCTGGATTATTAATAACAGTCATCAGCAGAGATTAGGCAAAATTATTTGGGGTTGCTGAGCAGGCTGCCGTATTCTTGGATTTCATTATATCTCCAGGCGCCAGGTAGCTCTCCACAAGCTCGTCAGCTCAAAGCGGCTCGAGGGAGCCTTTAAACAAGAAACTGGTGTGGGAGCACACTGCTTCACCTCCCAGCAGAGTTGCACCTAGGCATCATGGAAGATGCAGTTCAGTTCGCCCAGCGAGTACACTTGTAAAGTCTCTTGAGTGTTTCACCAAGTGTACTCGCTTGGCGAACTGAACTGCATCTACCATGATGCCTAGGGGCGACTCTGCTGGGAGGTGAAGCAGTGTGCTCCCACACCAGTTTCTTGTTTAGAGGCTCCCTCGAGCCGCTTTGAGCTGACGAGCTCGTGGAGAGGCACCTGGGCACCTGGAGAGATACTGCAATCCAAGAATATGGCAGCCTGCTCAGCAACCCCAAATAATTTTGCCTAATCTCTGCTGATGACGGATAATAATCCAGAAACACATGTCCAGAGATGGCCAGCACTAATCTGCACCCACCTGGTGAAACACTCAAGAGACTTTTCAAGTGTACTCGCTTGGCGAACTGAACTGCATCTACCATGATGCCTAGGGGTGACTCTGCTGGGAGGTGAAGCAGTGTGCTCCCACACCAGTTTCTCACCTATACAAAGGTATTCGACGAATCTTATACCTTGGGGAAAGCCCAAACATACCTAAGAGAAGCACTAGGGGCCCAGGCACGCAAGAAAATCCTTTTTATAAGGCTAATGTCACTTAGAATTGGGGTCTTCAATCCAGCATGGGCATGAACAGATGGAGCCTTTTCATGCCGCCTATGCAATTACCAACGGGAATCCTGGCTCCACTTACTATGCTGTTGCCCCAAACTCACCTGCGAATGACTGGGCTGCTTGGGAAACATCCTTTACAACGTAACTGGTACAACGCGGTAACGTTACGACGCAGCTCTAACAACGAAAGTCGTTACAACCACTTTCGCTGGAGGGCGCTCTAGGATAGGGGATAGTTTAATTTACTATCCAACACCTTCCCTACTATCCATGGGGACTGGTGTTGGAATAGTAAATTAAACTATTCACTATCAGGGCCCCCCCAACGCAAGTCGTTGTAACAACTTGGCGTTGTAAAAACAGCATTGTAAAGGGACGCGTTGTAATGGTACGCGCTGTACCGTCATACATCCGGCTGCTTTGTCCCATTTTCAGAGCCCCTTGGCATCAGAACTTGCAAGGAGGCATCAGACTGGTGCTTTTCAGAAATAAAAACATACCACCTGGCAAGAGCGGCAAAATGTACTTACCAGATTGGTCAGCATTAGACGCTAGAGTATAATTGATTTTCTTCAATCCCATGAAAGTCAGAGCCAGATTAATGCACCAATAAAATGTCACTGTAACATCCATGAGCAAAGAAGACCTTGCCCGCCACCTCAAGTATTTCGACTGGAACATTGCCAAATTAAAATTAAGCTCCGGGACTGAATGCAGATAGTTCCCTGTAACAAAAGTTTGACTGTTGGAATGGGTTTTTAAAATCTCACAGGAGGCCCTGGAAGGGGGGGTTGGGAGGGTAAGGGGAGGTTGGGTTTTAATCTTAGCTTTTACTGTAATGGTTTAAATAATCCAAAGGTCAACAATAAAATCAATCAACAACTTTTCTTTTTCATACTACAAAGTGTGAGTATTTTGTAAAGTGAGCTATGTGACAATCTTGCTAATGTGAAAGGAAAGGCTGTAAGAAGTCTTTTTATCCTAGCACAAAATAACATTGAAATACCTTAAAATTAAATAAACCCTTTTGGCAGTGTTTTAGATCAGGTAGATTGACAGTCCATGAGTAGTCACCATCTAAACCCTTTTGACAACCAGCCAGGCTCATCCGAAACTGGTGAGGGAGTTGTGGCCCATGGTCAGATTTTGACCCTAAATAGTGCATTGGTGTGTGAGAAATCCTCTAAGGGAGTTACTGATGATAGTAGGGAGGCTAAAGTCTGTACAATGCACAGTATGGCAATGAATGGTGGTAGGTTTAAACTTCGGTGGCAGACCAAGACTCAGAGGGAAGCAGTAGATTATTGTGGGACCGTTATGTCTGGGGGGAGTTGTGCGGACAACGGTCTGTCCCTTGGCACTCTACCTATGATAATTCAGGAAGGCGGTGCCCCAGATGCACCATCCCCAGTAGTTAGGGGGGTTCATCGGCAGAGTATTGGCGGTTATAGAGGACAATCAATCCGGACTGTATCCTGATGGATTGCTGGCCAAGGGTGACAGGGGCACCTAGGTGCACTAGATAACTCGAGTGCTGGGCGATAATATTAGAATTTTGTCCTGGAATTTGGCTGGGATTAAGAACAAATTATCCTGTCCAGATTGGGGATCTTTTGTAGTCAATTGTGATGTCTGCCTGTTCCAGGAAACGTGGGCCCGGGAGGAATACCAAAGAGTAGGTTTTGCTCCTTTCAATATATTTACTACCATAAAGGGTAAGGAGAGACCGTCTGGTGGCCTAAGTATTTGGGTGGGCACACACCTTGGCTTTAAAGCTGAGCAGATTCCAGCTAACTCTGATGATGTGCAATGTGTTCTTTTAACACTACCCTCGAATACACAAATAGCCCTACTTAATGTTTACTCCAGATCTGTATATAATGGGCAAGAATATGGAGCTATAGAAGATCTGAGACACTTTGTACCAATTCCCGGATCCAGCAGCTGTACTGATTGTAGGAGGCGATTTCAACTGCCAGTTCGAGCCCCTAAATGATCCAAACCTAGATGGCCCTACTGAGGAGGACCGGTACTGGTTGAGACCCGACCCACAGATTCCACCAGTCAAAGCTTGGTCGCCGCTGATCTTACAACTTAACTCCCTTACTCTGGCATTATCACTGAGGGCATGTAACGGGAGGACAAAATTTGATAGACAAGGCCAGTTCACGTTTAATAGAGAAGGGCAGAACTCGCTGCTTGATTACATCTTGGTTGAAACTAGAGCTTGGGACAGGGTTCTTGACTTTCAGATTCATCAGTGGCAAGACAGTGACCACAATGCTCTAGTAATGGCCCTAAAAGCAGGGAGTCTGGGTTTCTCTAATCCTCCACCAGAATCCAGATCAGTGCAAAATTTATTAACTCTAACGAATACCAGGCGGACAGTGAGGTGGTGTCACATCCAGAAATCTCTAACTAAATTGGCCAATATATACCAACAGGTCCTACCATACTTAACTGAAATGGGTGAGGAAGGTGGGGCGGGCCCACAAACAGGGATTCAGGACAGGCACTTCAAAATCCACAAACAGCTGACACTAAAATTGCTTGATGTGTTTTATCTGATAGAAAAGCAAAGGGTAATACATGGTTCCATTTTCCCTTGGTATAACACAAATTGTTGTGATGCCAAATTAGACCTGCTAACTGCAGTGAAGGCAAAGGACAGGTTAGCAATTAAGCAGTTTAGGACAAGGTACAAGCGGGCTATTAATACAGAAAAGAAAAATTGGGAAGCTGAGAAGTGGGAAGATCTTAGGATTGCCCTGCATGAAAAAGATCTGAAAACATTCTGGCAATAGTCAGCTCTGGGGGAGGGGGGGGGGGGGGGCGACTCGCCCTAGAACCAAATATAGCGCCTGCAGTTTGGGAAGCACACTTTAGGGCATTGTATGATGATCAGAGCAAAGAGGGCACTACCTCTCCCTTTCCGAAGCCCTTCCATGAGTATCGATTGGAAGGGGCTTGGGAGATTACTCTAGGTGAAGTAGAATCCGCCATTGATAAATTACAACCCACAAGGCACCTGGCCTAGATAAGCTACCCAGGGATCTTTTTCAGACTGAACCGAAAATTTGGGGTCCATACCTGTGTGCCCTGTTTAATGCCATCTTAAAGGGTATGGATCCCCCAGATACTTGGCGTGGGGCTGAGATAGTCCCCATACACAAAAAAGGTTGCCCTCTCTTTCCGTCTAACTACAGGCCTATTAGCCTAATAGAGACTACCCAAAAACTTATGGGACGGGTTATTCTAGACAGAATACAGGGCTGGATAGAGGAGATGGAGATCCTAAATCCTTATCAAGAAGGCTTCAGGTCGAGTACTTCAACCATCGACCAGATATTTAGACTTCAGGTCCTTTAATGGAAGACGGTGAGAATAGAGGGTGGTAGCCTCTACCTCATATTCGTCGACCTAAGGTCTGCCTTCGACTTAGTTCCTAGATAAAAACTGTTGAAAGTATTGTGTGACATTGGGATCCCACCGTACCTTTTAGATGTGCAAGTGAGGTTACACAGGGAGACCTACGCTCAAGTTAGGTGAGGGAAACATGGGGAACTGTCAGCACGTTTTCAGGTTAAGCAGGAGGTTTGTCAGGGGTGTGTCCTTGCCCCCACTTTATTTTGCCTTTACATCAATGGGCTTATTGAGCACTTACTTGGTGTCAAAGATAGTGATGCTCCAAGGCTAGTCTTGGGGAGGATGCCTGCACTGATGTTCGCGGATGACACCTTGTTGCTGTCCAAAACATCAACGGGCATACAACGTATTTTGGATGGTTTAGCTGACTTCTGTATCTTGAGGGGCTTGGAGATCAACCTAACTAAAACCAAATGTATGATCTTCAACCCCCCCAGGACCACTCGTCCGAACTCGCCGTTAGACGTGACTCACCTGGAGCGAGTGAAGACTTTTGAGTATCTTGGTATCACTCTATCAGAACAGCTGGAGTGGGATACCCAACTGGCCAAGGCAAGCTTAAAGTTAACCCAAACAGCGGGGGATTAATGAAAATTTACAGACTGGCTACGTTTAAGCCAGCCGCCCCAATCATTGAAATCTATAAAGCACAGGCTAGGGGGGGGCACCCTGTATGGGGCTGAATTATGGGGACACTGTAGGCCCTCTAACCTCATGAAATTAGAGAATTGCTTCATGAGACATTTGCTGGGACTCCCCTCTAGCCCTCCCTTAGTTCCTCTTTGCTTGGACTTAGGGCTGCTACCTATTGATGAAGAGATTGCTTTAAGGCCCCTCACGTACTGGCGTAGGCTATGGGCAACACCAGAGCTGTCTTGCTATAGAGACGAGCTCAGGGAGGTTTTGCCTAACCTAATTAATAAGAAAATCCTGTGGCTTAGCCACATAAGGGCTCTTAGTACCAGGATAGGGAGGCAGGAACTTTGGGAAGCACCTGATACAGGGTGCCCGTTAACAACTAGGGTAGATATTGTGCGGCACTATAGGTATCACTACTTGATAACCCTCCAAGAAAGGTCTACTGGTGGCCGCTTGACAACAGAGTTTTTACAACTGAAGGCCGAATACAAAAAAGAAGAGTTCCTAGATTTGATCTATCCTTCCCAGGCCAGGAAACTATACATTCAATTTATATTAGGGACTCTACCTCTTATGACGTTCACAGGTAAATGGTATATTGCAAAGAATGGAGAATGCCCGGCGTGTAAACATAAAACAGAGTCTGAAATTCACGTCTTTTGTCTATGCCCTGCATATCTTGCATCCCGCAAACGATGGATAGCTCCAATCTGTAGAAACCTAGGGTTTAGACACTGTTTACCAGCCTTTAGGATCCTAAAGCACAATACCCATCCCCTTATTGTTTTTGCTGTTTCTCGCTTCCTGAATGGTATGTGGCACAAGCGCAGGAGTTTTTTTAAATAATTGTGTGCAGAGTCCTACGTCTGCCCTCTTTCTTCAAGAAATTTATGGAGGCTCATACAACGTGGTTATTTGTATTAACCATTAATTCTATTTTCAAAATTGATAACTTTTAATGAATTTTATAGTTGTCTTATCTGATTTCGGGGATGGTTAAACCATATTTTTAAATTGTAAAAAATGTAGAATATATGATTGTACTGTCATATTTAATGTTATTTATTAATTTATTTGTTCTTTTGTTTTATGATTGTATTAATGTTCTTTTACTGCCCGAGTTGGCCGAAATAAAGTTATCGAATGAATGAACTATGAAACTATTTCAAAATAAATAAACAGGAAAGCACAAATCAAGAAGTGAGGTGTGATGGGAAAAAAGATCTTAATCGGATCAAAACAAATATACACTTTACTTGGTGATGCACAAATGGGACAAATATTCACTGAAACACAATTTTCACACATTATCCTGGTGTGCTATATAAGTTTATCAGCAAAACTGTATATCTGCATATTTAGTGGTCATTTCAATGGAAAATGTACTGTCTGTCAATGACACTGGCTACCGCACCATGCTTAGTAATATGAATGTGACAGTGTGTATCTAAATGTACCACCAGCTACATACTACACTCTTACCACTCTTCTGCTGAATGGGCGTGGCTCATTTGCTACACTTTTTTGTGTGATGCTAGTATTTTTCAGAATCCCAATGAGTTCAGTGATGTAACATTGATGGCAGCACGCCCAGTCTGAAAATTGTTCCAGCACCACTGCCCAGGTGCCTTACCTTTGTGGTTTAGCTAGGAAACAAATTGGCTGCCATTCAGTATCTGCATCATTACATTTCTTCTGCTAGAGCAAAATGCAGTATATAGGACAGTTGTGCAACTGTGGGAAGCAACTGGTCAGGGCAAGTCCACTGACCTGAATGACCGGTGGACCACTTATGAAGCTGCACATAGTCCCACACACTTTTGTTGCTCTTTTAAAACTTCTACAGCCTTGCATGCCTTGAAGATGGTAACATTAAAAAAAAAGAAAAGCTGCAAACCAGTAAACTTTGCAACTTCACAAACCTTTAAATTTGTTATGTTTATTTTCATCACTCATGAATTTTCTGCATGGAAGATCTCTGTCCCCTCATACAAATCTCTTCAGCCCCAATAAGTGCATCTTTGTGTGTGTCTCTGCTCCCTTCACACATCTCTCATCAACAACTTTATTGCGAAGCCAGGCACTCTGCTTTCACCTCTGTGCATTATATTGTCACTAAGAACACACATGCTAGACACATTCACTCATAGTGAAAGAAGGGCAACTCCACTGGCTAAGTGAGTGAACCTGGCTTTGCAGCTTCCAGCAATGAATCACTCTGCAGATGTCCACTAGAACTCAGCTGAGATGCCATTACAACCAATTAGCATTTCAGGCACTGCTGGAAGTGATGCTAGCCTTTGTTGATTGTGGCCGTTGAAAACTCTGCTTCATCGCAGAAGTATCACCTCACTTTTCAATGCTTCTGCACGCTTTCTCTGTGCCTGGAAATTCAGGCAGAGTCAAGGAATATGTGAGTGTTGGACTTGGCCCTATATGCGTTTTCACCCCAACTATTTTGCCCTCACCCCTCCTGTTTTCCTAACCCATTTGTGTTGGCTTTAGAACTCTGCCCACTTTACCACTGCTACCCATGCTAAGGTACTTGTGCTCTCTACTGTAAACATGGTGAAATTGGCTTATACCCAATTGGCATATTTACTTGACTTGTAACTCCCTAGTAAAGTGGTAGTACAGGTACAGTGGCCTGTAAATGAAATTCTGCTTGTGGGCCTGAAGCACTAATTGTGCCTGCCATTGCAGCCTGTGTGTACGGTTTTAAACTGTCATTTCGATAAGGTAAAAAAACATTTGCCAGGCCTAAATCTTCCTTTTTAATACATGTAAGCCACCCCTAGAGTAGGCCCTAAACAGCCCACAGTACAGGGAGCATTTATTTAAAAAGTTGGACATGTACTTTTTTAGTTTTACATGTCCAGGTAGTGAAAAACTCTTAAATTCGTTTTTCAGTAGTGCAAGGCCTACCTCTCCCATAGGATAACATTGGGTTACCTTCTTACATTTAGTAAGAGAAAGTTTTTGATTGGGAGCAGGTGGTAAAGTCATATTTGGTGTTTGGGGTACTGTAATTTAAAAAAAACCTTTAAAGGTAAAGGCAGGTTCTATGTCACAATTCGGAAAATGTCCTTTTTAGAAAGTTGGCATTTTCTTGGTTTAACCATTTGGTGGTTACATCATGTTTCTGGGTGACATGACTAGAGGCCTTATTACGACTTTGGCAGTTCTACAGTGGCAGTGCAATGCACCGTCCGCTGTAGGACCACCAAAGCTAAGGTGCTGCAGCATTCCAGATTAGGACTTTAATCCTGGTCTGGTGGGCGGTCAAATGGCGGTTTGACAGCACAGTCTATTAGGCTCATAGAAGAGCCTATCATGCCATTCTCAGAGCGCCGCCCGCACTTTGCTGCACTGTATCACATACATGCCACACTGTGCAGGAACTCGGGCTCCAAATCCAGGGGGGCACTACATGTGCCCCCGCATGCCCCCCAAGGCCCAGAGGTGGCAGGGGGCCTGTTAGGGCCCCCCAGTTGCCTCTCCGTGGTGAAGAGGCAACTCAAAATATGCTTGACTGTGCCGCTGCAGAAGTGCCAGCATATTTCAGCCTCTTACCACTGCGAGACAGCCGCGGCAGACTGGATCCCTGGCGGTCGCATTGGTCCTGTGGCGGTGCGCGCGCCATGCTCAAAATACTGCTGACACGCACGCAGTGTGGTGGTGGTCGGCCCGCCAACACCAGTACAGGGGTCCAATGGACTGCTGTACTTGTGATAAGTGCCATGGTGTAGTTGGGAGTTGGCCTTTGTGCATTCCTCCCAGACAGCATCACAATAGACGGTTTTAGTGTTGGCAGGATGGGCCATCTCTGGCAGGATGAGGAGGCAGAGCTGCCACCAAATCCCATTGCAATTCAAGGGGGCTTCCTCAGCACGCACACAAGGAATTCACACTCTCCTGTTGTGCCCCCAGACAGACTGGGACCAGGGCACGGAGGCAGGAAATTCCAGCAACGACTGCCAAAGCAAGACCTGCACTTAGCGCTACAGCATTGACAGCCCATGGTGAATGCCAATGCGAATCTCCAGCAATAATTGTCCTTGATGCCCAACAGGATCATCATGCTACAGTGACAACCATCCACAATGCCTGGCCGGCTCTTACCTCAATTCTTTAAAACTGTATATCTGTGCTTCTACTGATTGGATTTTTGTTATTTTGCTTTCAAATAACTTATTTTTCTAAATTGATGTGGGATTTTTCTAGTGTTGTGTTTTCACTTTATTCCTGTATGTGTGCAGCAGAAATACTTTACACATTCCCTCTAATTTAAGCCTGACTGCTTTTGTGCCAGGCTACCAGAGGGTGGAGCACAAGTTGATTTAGTGACTGTTTGTTATTCACCCTGACAACAATTGTGGCTGTGTCTGAGTAGGGTTCATCCCACCTCATCCAACAACCACATTTCTGACTGTAAGAATTTCCCGAATTTGCTGGAAATATGCAAAATATAAAAAATTTGAATTTCTTTAGAAACATCTGTCACTCAGATCTATGTGGAGAAAGAGTCACCTCCTCAGTGATTTCTTTGCAATGGCGAATTTCAAAGGAGTAATCACTCTGATAGGTGGACAATGGTCAAACTTGTATTTTCTTATAAGGGTCTCCAGCAAATCCACATGCACCTCATTAAACACTCCATCTCATAGCATTTTAGCAACCTGTGAACTACCCCAAAACATTTTTTTATACGCTTTCATAAAAAAAAACCACAGCAGAGCTACTGGTGGGTGGTTTGCACGCTGCTTTTACGGTTTTCATCAAGAGAAAATTAGGACATATACATTCCTGAATTAGCAATCAGTGCTTAATTTGAGCGGGTGGTTTCTGGTGCTCGGCACCAGAACTCAATTGTCAGCACCGGCGCTTATGATGGTCGGCCACATGGCAGTGCTGTTTCTTTAATTTAGAGACGAGCACCACAACCTTTTTTTGTCAATTCAAAATACCTTAAAAATTAATAATACCTGCCTCAAAACATTCTTATAACTTTAGGGGGCTGGAATAAATGTCATTGGCAGTGCTGACCGGGGCAATAGGTGGTGCAAGCTGCAGTGGCCTCCTGACAAGGGCTCCAGCACTTATCTTTTCACAAATGTAGCACTAATTAGCATCCTATTAAAATCTGCAGTACTTCTAACAGTTTAAACTAACAGAAGTAAAATTTAGCTCACTTCTTCACTTCTTTTCCTATGAAGCGTAGAACATTGTGGCAAAGGTCCCTGGAGTGTGTAAAAACTGCAATCAGCACCCAGCAGCACTGCCTCTGGGAAGCCTCATAGCATTATACATATTTGTGATGTTTGACAGCAAACATGGCAGGGACGATTTGCAATTTGTCACCTTAAATGAGTAAACAGATTGTCCTTTCTCAGTGCACACAGACAAGGCGCATTCCTACCAGGAACTGTCTTCCCGAATGATTCATATAAACTCAGGGATAGAAGGTGATGACATGTGAATCATGTGGTGACTCGGATTTGGGCAAACAAGGTACGGCATCAGCTGTCAGCTACTGTGACCCATGGCCTGGTTCAGAGTACAACAAACCCGTTCACCTGGTTAAGTACCAGACTGTCACTTAGCCACTCTGACTTCTCTCCAGGGCCAGAGAGTCCTTTTATTCCACCAGACTTTTCCCTGGTGGGCTGGAGCCTTTGGAGGCTGGTTTCGAAAGCCCAAACCCCCTACTGGAGTGCCTGTCTCATTCCCCAGTTCCCCGAGGTTAATTGCAGCAGGCCAGTGAGGCTTCAAGAGGGATGGAGAAAAATAGGGAGGTAGGGTGAAGGCAGAGAGAAAGAAGCAGAGACGAAGAAGAGAGAGAGAAAAGGAGGAGAATGAATGGATGGTGGGCGATAGAGAGAGACAGGTAGGAGACCACAGGAGCGGGCTGGTTTGAGCACTGTCCTCTTTCCAGGAAGGTGTGCTCTGCCAAAATGTGCTGCTGCACATGCAACTCACAAAGTAAAAATGGGGATGAGGACGTTTTTACCTCAGTGTAATTATGATTACCAGTCAGTCATTTAAATCTTTATCCTTATGCAACATATTCTGTCCTTTGACTGTACTGTCCTGCAAAAGGCCCCCCTATCTTACAGGTCTCAATATTTTGATTGTACCTTGTCATCATTCTAGGTACCACCTACAGACAGGCCTCTTTCACTCTTGTTGAAAACATGTTTAAACAGGACAATTCATAGAATGAGTCTGTATCCATAATTAAGATGGCTTTCTTGTCCAAATCCCTTCCCTGCTGCTGATTCAATGGTTTGTAAACTCTATTCTTCTGTTGGTCACACCCAAGGAGATTTTGAGTCTCAGTGTTTTGATTGGATGGTAGGTATCCTTCCGCAGCTGACATCAGATTTTGCATAGCAGTGCATATAGGGGCTATTTTCTATTCCGCTCTCTGAATGCTCCATGACGTTCTCCCACCCTCTAAGTATTAAACACCAACCCCCCAATACATGCTTTTCCATACCCACTTGTGCTCCGAGTGCCACCCAGTGCTGCATCCGCAGGTGGAAATCTAGCTTTTTAACCACTCTAATATAGGCACATGAGTGACATATGCACGCACGTCTGCAGAGGCCATCTTTGAATGGAGCATTAAAAAACTTTCAAAGAAGAACACCGTGGATAGACGCACACTCACTGCAGCCATCTATGAATGGTTTTTGTTTCAAATATTCATTCAAAGATGGCTGCCACATATGTCCATGCTTCCACTCTGGCTATGTAGGAATAAAAACATTGGTAGACAAGTTTCCGAGGAAGACCTTTTACCCTGTTAATACGTGTTTGTACTTTTAAATATAACTTGTCTAGCTTGTGCCTTGAGCATATCGTTTGTTTGTACGGTACACATATTTGTAACAGTTAATAAAGAATGACATAGAAATAATGGCATGACATTCATAGAAACAAGCATATTTTTTCCATAAACATATATATATGGAATGAGACCAATTTGGGCAGCTTGCCATCCTTCCAGGTCTGGGGAGCCAATGGTCTCCATTCCCCTGGAAGAGTACTGCCCACCCGATTTAAAGACCCTTACCTCCCTGTCAGGGAAATCTAATTCTACCCTAGAGCAACCACACTGCTGGCGCCACTATAAGCTCAGTGAAATGCTGAGCAGGCACCATGTTGTTTTTCTATTTGATCTACATTTTGTGTTTCTTTTTCAAAAACGAACTCTCAAGCTTGAAGCAATCAATGGCTTTGTGGTGCAGGAGTGTTCTCCTTATGTGATGCGATCAGACTGCCATGCCTCACACAGCAGTTCCAGGAAGAGAATTCTATCGACTGCTGCCCTTTCCTAAAGAGTGCTGGGTGGTTTCCACTATGACCTGGAAACACAGTAGAGGGTGGGCCCACCTCTAAATTGGTGGGGCAGGACAGTGCCGGACTGGGAACCCAAAGAAGCCCTGGCACCTTTGACGGACCAGCCAAACTACCCCCTTCCCCGTGGGGGGCATTTGAAGTGTAAAGCACTGCTGCCTTTGGTACTGGGGGGGTGGCGATATTTCAGCACTTTTGCAAAACTGGCCCCCAGTAACAAAACCGGCCCCCACTGCTGCAAAACCAACCCCCAAGTAAAATATGACACCTCCGTTAAAAATACGAAAGATGCTTTATTGTTGAAACACCAGAGCAGAAGGGACAACATGCCAGGAACATCTTTCAACAGCATCTGCCTTCCCAGAGCTCCAGCAAAGAATATAGAAATTTGCAGTACAAGGCTCGTGGGAGACAGAAGACTTAAAGGAAAACAACCTGGCAACTTCATAGAAACATAACACCCCATCCTTCCAGCCTTCCGGGGAAATGCCCAATTCCTCATACAGACAGTCCTGCCCTGGGGCAGGATTCCCCATAATTTACAGCAGGGCTCTGGCTCAACCAAACTCTAAATGATCTAAAATATCAGCTGGAGGAGGTGATTGAATGACTCGTATTTCTTAAACTTTAAAGTTATTTGTTAGAACTGGGGGGTCTCTAGTTGGCCGAGGTAAGTACCTTTGACCAAGTAGGGACCCTTGCTTCTAGTCAGGGTGAAGGAATACACACTGTAGATAACCCCTGCTCACCCCCTAGGTAGCTTGGCACGAGCAGACAGGCTTATCCCCAAGGCAATGTGTATAATATATGCACTCAACACACACAATGACCCCAGATCCACCACAAACTGAGACCACACAGGTGAGTATATATAAAAAATATAACTTTATCTAGTTGCAGAAGTAAAAATAAACAGTTACACGATGATTGCTCTTCATCAAAGGTTGCACGTAATCTTGAGGTTCTCTCAATAGTTCTCTCGTTTCTAGGAAGGTAAAAGGAATAGTCTCTAATCTCTTAATTGAATCACTAATCACAAGAACAAGCTTGTAGGCTGTAATCACTGGGAAACTGACTCTGTGGTCATTTAAGCAGTACTGCACTGTAGCGCTCTTCTCCGGCTGCCTTACCCGCCCTGATCGGCGAGATTTCACACTAGGCGGCAGTCCCCGGTTCCCCCGCGCTCTCAGCGCTTCCTGCCGCCTCTGCCGTGCTCTCAACAGTGCCCCCACAACAGTCGGGGCTCCTCGGTGAAAGACTCACCACACTCGGGGCAGGCGGCAGACACGCGATGTTCCGGGGCTGGCAGGGCGATTTCCTCTGCAGCGGCGTCTCTCAGCGAGGGACACGGGCGGTGCACCAACCAGTGCACGGCTCCCTCGACGAGCCCCCGATGACGGCGTCAGCAGCTTCCAGGAGTCAGCCACTTGCATGGCGGCTCCTGGACAAGGCCCCTTATGACGTGTAGCTTCTGCGGGGTGCCTCGGCCAATCAGAGCGCGTCTCTCACAGAGGAACGGCAAATCAGGTCGCGGCCCCTTCGTTTCTTCGTTCGGCGGTGTCAGGGCGGGGACAGCAGCTCTTAATCAATTTCAGGCCCGTGGGCTGCGGCGAAGAATTGCAGGCAGGTGAATCTCGTCCGTTGCACGCTTCTGCGCCCCCGGCCTCGGACACACAGCTTGAGGTATGGCTGGGAGCGCTCACGGCAGGATGATGCTGGTGGGCACAGCGTCAGGGCTGAGCACGATCTCGGCCTTCTTGAAGCTCCCGGGCTAGCGGCAATTAGAAGCGCAGCGCTCTCACTCAGATTAGAGAGCAGCCAGCGCCACACGGGCCAATAGGTCGAACCTCCCGCCTTTAGCACACACCAGCCCATGATCTCTTCAGCCCACAGCAGCTTCAGGGGACACAGCAGAGTTTTGTAGTCCTTGGCAACCTTTCTGTCCCTGAGTTGCAAAACAGGAGGACAGCTCTTCTCAGGCCCTTGGAGATTCAGATTGAAGACACAGAACACAGCAAAGTCTTTTTAGGTCAAGTAGCCAGGGTCACATCACACAGCAAAGTCCCTTCTTCTCTTTAGCTTCAGTTGAACAGCAGAACAGGTCAGCCCTTAGAGCACACAGCAAGGCAATCTTCCTTCAGTTCTTCAGCGGTCCTTCTTCCAGCAGAGGTTCCTCTTGATTGTAGAATCTGCTTTTCTGTTGTCAGGGGTCCTTCTCTTATACTCCTAAAAGTCTTTGAAGTCTTTGTGCAAGTGGGCCCTGAGCCCGGTCTAAACCAGTTCTGTGTGTTGCTGGTGCACTTGGGCTTCCTGGCTTCTTCCTTCTTTTCAGTGTGAGGGGCATAGGTGACAGTCGCCCAGCAGGAGGTGGAGCCAGCATTATGGCAGGCAGGCACAGCCCTATTCACTCCCAGGTGCTATCCTCCCACCACTCTAGTTGCAGATGCAGTCATTCAACCACGGGCTGACTCAGACAACCTCCTGGGGGCTCCCCAGCCCCTGTCACCCTCATACCAGACAGTCAATCCACAAGCAGGCCCAGGCACACAGAAAGGTTAGACAAGAGAACAGCCACTTTCTAAAAGTACTGTTCTCAAATACAGGATTTAAAAACAACCTTTCCTAAAAGATGTACTATTAAATTCTGAGTTCAGGGATATCAATCACTTATGTCCCATCTTGTTCCTATGGGAAGATAGGCTGGTATCCATTGGGACCAGCCTCCCCCATGTTAGTCTACAGAGCAAGATAACCTTGCAGCAGTAAGCACACAAAATGGCTGCTGCTCACTACCAGAGCATGTTACCTGCACTAGTACATGCTCTACTTTACCTATACACTGCACCCTGCCCAGGGGGTTACCTTGAGCCTTCCATAGGGGTGACTGATGTGCACAGAAAGGGAAGGGTTAGGCCCAGCCAGTGGGGACACTGGCCAGGAGGACATGGCAGTTCACTGACTGCACACAGGCACTGGGGTGGCAGGCCTTAGACACCATTATAGGGCTACTTATGTGGGTGGCGCAATCAGCGCTGCAGGCCCACTAGTAGCATCTGTCATCACCAGCCCTGGCACACACTGCACTTTACTAGGGACTTCATGGTGATACAAATATGCCAATCAGGTATACCCAATTAATATGATAATTTACATAGGGAGCACTTACACTCTGGCACTGATCAGCAGTGGCAGAGTGTCCAAAGCATCTAAACCAGCAAAAACGAAATCCAGCACAGCATCAAAAATACATGAGGCAGAGGCAAAAAGATAGGGGGAAACCACGGCAAGGGTATCAGGTCTTCTAACACGTGTCCCCTTCAGCTGAAAGTGGGGAGAACTGCCCAACCTCTTGGGAGTCCTCTTCACTAAGGCGGAAGAATCTGGACAGACCATCAGCGTTGGCGTGTTCTGTACCAGGGCGGTGCTCGACCGTTAAGTCCATCCCCTGTAGAAAAATAGACCACCTCAACAGTTTTGGGTTCTCACCCCTCATCTGCATTAACCATCTCAGGGGTCTGTGGTTGGTCTGAACACGGATGTGAGTCATAAACAGGTAGGGCCTCAGCTTCTTCAGAGCCCAGACCACAGCAAAAGCTTCCCTTTCAATTGCACTCCATCTCTGTTCCCTGGGGAGTAGCCTCCTACTAATGAAAGCTACTGGTTGGTCTCCGCCCTCGTCATTGATCTGTGAGAGTACTGCTCCCACGCCTTGCTCTGAAGCGTCTGTCTGCACAATGAACTCACTGGAAAAGTCAGGTACCTTAAGCAACGGTGCTGTGCACATGGCAGTTTTGAGGGCATCAAAAGCAGTTTGACAGGCCTCGGTCCAATTCACTTTCCTGGGCTGATTTCTAGATGTCAGTTCTGTCAAAGGGGCCACAATGGTGCCATATCCTGTGATAAACCGTCTGTAATACCCGGTGAGACCTAGAAAGGCTCTCACCTCTGTCTGGGTCTTGGGGGGTTCCCAAGCCAGAATGGTATCAATCTTTGCCTGTAGGGGCGCCACCTGGCCTCTCCCCACCTGGTGTTCCAAGTACACTACTGATCCCTGCCCTATCTTGCACTTACTGGCCTTGATAGTGAGGCCTGCTTTCTGCAGGGCCTTCAACACTTCACAGAGGTGTTGCAGGTGTTCCTCCCAAGTGGAGCTGAACACAGCAATGTCATCCAGGTATGCAGCGCTGAATTGCTCCAGCCCAGCTAATACCTGGTTGACCAGTCTCTGGAATGTGGCAGGGGCATTTTTCAACCCAAAGGACATGACGCAGAACTGGAAGTGCCCCTCTGGCATTGAAAATGCTGACCTCTCCTTGGCCCCCTCAGTTAAGGCAATCTGCCAGTAACCTGAAGTCAAATCAAAGGTGCTGAGGTACTGGGCAGCTCCCAACCGATCCACAAGCTCATCAGCTCTGGGGATGGGGTGTGCGTCAGTCTTGGTGACCGCATTGAGCCCACGGTAGTCCACGCAGAAACGGAGTTCTCGAGGGCCACCAAGCATAGCAGCTTTATTAGGCACTAAGACAACTGGGCTAGCCCAGGGGCTGCTGGAGGGCTCAATTACCCCTTGCGCCAACATCTTGGAACCTTCTTCCTTGATTCTAGCTCTGACCTTTTCAGCCACCCTGTAAAAATTTTGTTTCACAGGCAGACTATCTCCAGTGTCCACATCGTGGACGCACCAGTTTGTGACACCTGGGGTCAGGGAGAACAGGGGGGCGAACTGACCCAAGACCTGGCGACAGTCCCTCTGTTGCTCTGGGGTCAGGGTGGGCGAGAGGACCACACCATCCACTGACCCGTCTTGCTCCTTGGTTGCCAGGAGGTCAGGGAGAGGATCACTATCCTCTTCCCCTCCAGCATCTGTAGCCATGAGCATAGTCACTTAAGACCTCTCAAAGTGGGCCATCACCCACACTTTCTGACCAGCATGGATCTCAACCAGAGAGGTGTTCTGGTCGTACCATCTTTTCATTTCCTCCTGGCTAGCCTCCAGGTTCTCTTGAGCGAGCTTCCTGAAGCGCTTGGTCTGGTTGCGGATGGCCAGCACATAGCTGAACACATCCTGGGGGTTTTCCCACGGGATTTCCCCCACCCCTCCTTCACCAGAGTGAGAGGTCCTCTGACAGGGTGGCCATACAGCAACTCAAAGGGACTGAACCCTAAGGATTTTTGAGGCACCTCCCTGTAGGCAAACAACAGGCATGGTAACAAGACGTCCCACTTCCGCCTCATGGGTTCTTCTAGGCCCATAATCATGCCTTTTAAGGTACGGTTGAATCTTTAAACCAACCCATTTCCTTGAGGATGGTAAGGAGTGGTGTACTTGTATGTCACCCCACACTCCTCCAACAGAGACTTCATGTACCTAGAGATGAAGTTTGTACCCTGGTCGGAGACCACCTCTCTGGGGAACCCCACTCGGGAAAAGATCCTAATTAAGGCACGGCCCACCACGGGGCTGTGACTGTCCTGAGAGGGACTGCTTCCGGGTACCGGGTGGCATGGTCCACCAAGACCAGGATAAACCTGTTGCCTAAGGCGGTCTTGGGGTCCAGGGGCCCCACGATGTCGATGCCTACCCGCTCAAAAGGGGTGCTCACCACAGGAAAGGGTTGGAGGGGTGCCACGCACTTCCCTCCACTCTTGCCACTGGCCTGACAAGTTTGGCAAGACTTACAAAAGGCACCGACGTGCTTCTTCATCTGGGGCCAGTAAAAGTGGGTGAAAAGCCTGTGATAGGTCTTGTCTTGCCCCAGATGTCCTGCGAGAGGCACGTCATGAGCAAGACCCAGTATGAAGTTCCTGAAGCGCTCGGGTACCACCAGCACACAGGCTGCCCCGTGGTCAGCGAACTTAGGCTCACTATAAAGTAAATCATCCTCCCAGTAAATCAAATGTTCCTTGGACCCTAGGCCTGCTGCCTGGTCTGCAGCCTGTTGCCGCACACCAATGAGGGAAGGGCACTCCTTCTGAGCCTGGCAGAATTCCTCCCTGGAGGGACCACCCTCTTGCTGCCAATGGGTCAGCTCAGGCAATTCCCCCAGTTCGGCCACCTGCTCCCCTGTAAGTTCCAGGGCATCCCCCTCAGGTTCTGATT
Organism: Lissotriton vulgaris; assembly: GCF_964263255.1. Taxonomy (NCBI): domain Eukaryota; kingdom Metazoa; phylum Chordata; class Amphibia; order Caudata; family Salamandridae; genus Lissotriton; species Lissotriton vulgaris. Next base: position 484,968,555 of record NC_141696.1, read on the forward strand.
CCTCCTGGACCGTGGGAATGGCGGGGGCTGGTTTCCCACGCCCTCTGCCCCTTCCTCTCCTGGCAGGTCCCTGGGCCATTGTTCCAGGCTCCAGTTCTGCTGATTCACCCCTACTGGCTGCCATAGCACGTGTGGTCACACAGATCCATGCAGGCAAGCCCAACATTTCCAAATGAGTTCTGTACTCTACATCCTTCCATGGAGAGCTCTCCAGGTCGTTACCTAATAGACAGTCTACAGGCAAGGCATCACTGACAACAACTTCCAAAATACCAGAGACTCCTCCCCATTCAAAGGGAACACATGCCAACTTGCAGAGGCGCACTGAACTGTCAGCTGCCACCACAGGACGGAGTACATTGGGAATGATCTGCTCTTCAGACACCCACTGACACCTTACAGATGTCACGCTGGCCTGTGTGTCTCTCAGAGCCTCTATCTCTTTTCCATTGATGGTCACCTTCTGCCCGTATTTTTTACTGTTAAGGGGCAGCAAGGTTTCCTGGGCCATCTCTTGGTCTCCTAAAGAGACAAGGGTCATCACTGCTAACCCCTCCTCCCCACTGGAAATCAAATCCCCTCCCAAAGCTACACTGGCTAACCCTGGGGTTGGAGCACTGGTGGGAGCTGGAGGTTTGTTGGGACATTTAGGGGCAATGTTCCCCACCTCCCTACATGCATAGCAAGTAGGCGGAGATCTGTTGTCCTGTTTGCCCTTATGGGGCCCGGACTTATTAGGCTTGGGGGGTTGGGACTCCTTTTCCTGGGAACTATTTTGGGGCCCTTTAGAGGACTCCTTTTTATTACCCTTGTCCCCCCCACTCTTCTGCTGGGGACCCTGTCCACCCTTGGCAGGGGATACTTACCACCCCCTTGTGGACCCTGGTGCTAGTCCAGCGGTTCGCCTCCTTAGCAAGCTCACTGGGATCAGTTAACTTGCTGTCTTAAAGATGCTGGCGCAGCTCTGGAACACATAGACTACTCAAGTGCTCCCAACTAATCAAGTGACACAGCCCCACATAATCAGTTACTCTGCTGCCCTTTATCCTACCTTCCAGCGCACGCGTGTACATACTCACACACTCCACCCAAGTACTAGAATCAAGCTTCTTGAAGTTCCTAAACTTCTGGCGGTACTGTTCTGGAGTGAGGCCATACCTGAGGCATAAGGCCTCCTTCATAGTGGGGTAGGTTAAGGTCCCTGCTGCTTCTAAGGGTGCCTAGACATCCCTCCCAGAGGCCTCAAAATGCTTCCACAAACCTGCCCCCCAACTCTTTTCAGGCACTTCATTCATCTTCAGGGCAAGCTCATAGGATCTAAACAACGCATAAATATCCTCACCCCTCTGATAATTCTGTACCAGATCTTTTGGTATGTATACTTTACCCGCCTGTACTGGTTCTGCGCTGCCACCATTAGGACTGGACTCCACCTGTTTGGCTTTAATGTCCAGCTCCCTCATGCTCAACTCATGAGCCAACTGGAGTTTCCTCTCTTCCAAAGCGAGAGCATTCCTCCTCTCCTCCGCCTTTTCACTGTCAAGGCGCAGTCTCCTCTCTTCTGCTTGAGCTTTGAGCTTAAAAAGTTCAATCTCATGGGCCCTAACCCTCTGATTCTCCTCCAGCTCCTCTGGAGAAAGGCCCCTACTGGAATGGATGCTGCACGCCCTAGAAGGCGGCACATTCACTGGCAAATCATTGGATCCAAATCCATTCTCCTGTGCACCATCCTCTCCAGTAACATCTTCTGCTACAACATGTTTGGCCTCCCACCAGGCCCTTAAAGCTTTCTGTAGCTCTTCCTTGTTTGCGCTGCCCTTCACTGGGCATCCAAGCTGCTTGCAGAATTGCTTTAGTTGCTCCTTCTAATATGTGAGCAACTCCTTCACTTCAAATTGCAATTCCACCTCCTCGCTTACTCCATTCAGAGACATGATGCTTCCTAGGCCTTCCAAAAATAGGTTTCACCAGAAAAAAAAAATTGTGCAATCTGTTGCTGCTAAACTAGGCTAGTGATGTACAAGAAATCACTGCAGGTCAAGTGCAAATATTAGTTCAAAATCCACACCGCTGTCCAACAATGTTAGAACTCGGGGTCTCTAGTTGGCAGAGGTAAGTACCTTTGACCAAGTAGGGACCCTTGCTTCTAGTCAGGGTGAAGGAATACACACTGTAGATAACCCCTGCTCACCCCCTAGGTAGCTTGGCATGAGCAGACAGGCTTATCCCCAAGGCAATGTGTATAATATATGCACTCAACACACACAATGACCCCAGATCCACCACAAACTGAGACCACACAGGTGTGTATATATAAAAAATATAACTTTATCTAGTTGCAGCAGTAAAAATAAACAGTTACTCGATGATTGCTCTTCATCAAAGGTTGCACGTAATCTTGAGGTTCTCTCAATAGTTCTCTGGTTTCTAGGAAGGTAAAAGGAATAGTCTCTAATCTCTTAATTGAATCACTAATCACAAGAACAAGCTTGTAGGCTGTAATAACTGGGAAACTGACTCTGTGGTCGTTTTAGCGCTACTGCACTGTAGCGCTCTTCTCCGGCTGCCTTACTCGCCCTGATCGGTGAGATTTCACACTAGGCGGCAGTCCCCAGATCCCCCGCGCTCTCAGCGCTTCCTGCCGCCTCTGCCGTGCTCTCAACAGTGCCCCCACAACAGTCGGGGCTCCTCGGTGAAAGACTCACCACACTCGGGGCAGGCGGCAGACACGCGATGTTCCGGGGCTGGCAGGGCGATTTCCTCTGCAGCGGCGTCTCTCAGCGAGGGACAGGGGCTGTGCACCAATCAGTGCGCGGCTCCCACGACGAGCCCCCAATGACGGCGTCAGCAGCTTCCAGGAGTCAGCCACTTGCAGCGCGGCTCCTGGACAAGGCCGTCTCTCGCCGAGGAACGGCCAATCAGGTCGCGGCCCCTTCGTTTCTTCGTTCGGCGGTGTCAGAGCGGGGACAGCAGCTCTTAATCAATTTCAGGGCCGTGGCGAAGAATTGCAGGCAGGCGAATCTCGTCCGTTGCACACTTCTGCGCCCCCGGCCTCGGACACACAGCTTGAGGTACGGCTGGGAGTGCTCACGGCAGGATGATGCTGGTGGGCACAGCGTCGGGGGCTGAGCACGATCTCGGCCTTCTTGAAGCTCCCGGGCTGGCGGCAATTAGAAGCGCGGCGCTCTCACTCAGATTAGAGAGCAGCCAGCGCCACATGGGCCAATAGGTCGAACCTCCTGCCTTTAGCACACAGCAGCCCACGATCTCTTCAGCCCACAGCAGCTTCAGGGGACACAGCAAAGTTTTGTAGTCCTTGCAAAACAGGAGGCCAGCTCTTCTCAGGCCCTTGGAGATTCAGATTGAAGACACAGCACACAGCAAAGTCTTTTTAGGTCAAGCAGGCAGGGTCACAGCACACAGCAAAGTCCCTTCTTCTCTTTAGCTTCAGTTGAACAGCAGAACAGGTCAGCCCTTAGAGCACACAGCAAGGCAATCTTCCTTCAGTTCTTCAGCACTCCTTCTTCCAGCAGACATTCCTCTTGATTGTAGAATCTGCTTTTCTGTTGTCAGGGGTCCTTCTCTTATACCCCTAAAAGTCTTTGAAGTCTTTGTGCAAGTGGGCCCTGAGCCCGGTCTAAACCTGTTATGGGTGTTGCTGGAGCACTTGGGCTTCCTGGCTTCTTCCTTCTTTTCAGTGTGAGGGGCAGAGGTGACAGTCACCCAGCAGGAGGTGGAGCCAGCATTGTGGCAGGCAGGCACAGCCCTATTCACTCCCAGGTGCTATCTCCTCCCACCACTCTAGTTGCAGATGCAGTCATTCAACCACGGGCTGACTCAGACAACCTCCTGGGGGCTCCCCAGCCCCTGTCACCCTCAAACCAGACAGTCAATCCACAAGCAGGCCCAGGCACACAGAAAGGTTAGACAAGAGAACAGCCATTTTCTAAAAGTACTTTTCTTAAACACAGGATTTAAGAACAACCTTTCCTAAAAGATGTGTTATTAAATTCTGAGTTCAGGGATATCAATCAATTATGTCCCTTCTTGTTCCTATGGGAAGATAGGCTGGTATCCATTGGGACCAGCCTCCCCCATGTTAGTCTATGGAGCAAGATAACCTTGCAGCAGTGAGCACACAAAATGGCTGCTGCTCACTACCAGAGCATGTTACCTGCACTTGTACATGCTTTACCTTACCTATACACTGCACCCTGCCCAGGGCGGTACCTTGAGCCTTCCATAGGGATGACTGATGTGCACAGAAAGGGAAGGGTTAGGCCCAGCCAGTGGGGACACTGGCCAGGAGGACATGGCAGTTCACTGACTGCACACATGCACTGCGGTGGCAGGCCTGAGACATCATTTCAGGGCTACTTATGTGGGTTGCGCAATCAGCGCTGCAGGCCCACTAGTAGCATCTGTCATCACCAGCCCTGGCACACACAGTGCACTTTACTAGGGACTTCATGGTGATACAAATATGCCAATCAGGTATACTCAATCAATATGATAATTTACATAGGGAGCACTTACACTCTGGCACTGATCAGCAGTGGCAGAGTGTCCAAAGCATCTAAACCAGCAAAAACGAAATCCAGCACAGCATCAAAAATACAGGAGGCAGAGGCAAAAAGATAGGAGGAAACCACGCCAATGGTGTCAGATCTAACATTATTGATAAACCAAGTAGCAAGTCTGAGGTTTCAAGATAACTCATTTACTCCCAACAGTCATCTGCATCATCTGCTAAGAATCATATACATAAAATAGTGCATGGTTGTTGTGTTGAAACCACAAACAAGAATATAAATAAGTAGACTATTTTTATAGATGCAGGAAACAGGTCTGTCTTGTCCATCAGCTACAACGGTACTGCTGACTACAACAGAATATATAACATATAGGAAATTCGACATACCTTCAATCTACATTCTATTAGGTAATAGTAAAAACAAAGGAAGGATGATATACAACACATCCCCCTCTTTAGTATTAAATCTGTTTATTGGTGAAAAAGAACAGACACAAGCAATTATACATACAGTATAGGACCATGCAAGTAATATAGCAGAAAGCAACACAAGTGAACGGCTGACCGTAGTGCGAGGAGGACAAAATATCATTGCGAGCCAGCTGCCGTGCTTGCAAGGTCCATTTAGTGCATCATAGCAGTGCCCCTCCCCCCCCCCCAATCCGACCACCCACCACCCCTGTTCAAGGTCCAAATTCCGTCCGCTCGTACCCTATCGTCTAACTGGATGTTTCCGAGTCTTCTCATCGCGATAGTCTCAGAAGGCGTAGGTATCTGGGACAGGTCACTTCCCTAAATTCCGTGGCTAGAAGAGCCAAGAAAGGTTGCCACAACTCTAGGTACTTGTCCCCCCTCCCCTTTTGCAATCAAGGACAGCTTCTCCATTCCCAGAACGTTCCAAAGACGGTGCAGCCAGCCCTGGAAGGTGGGAATGTGTGTGGTGCGCCAGTATGCTAGAACATTCTGCAGCGCGGAGCCCAGTGCTAGGGATTTTAGCCGACCCCGGCGGGTGCGCAGCGGATAGGTAATGAGATTAGGCAAGCCCAGAAACACATAGGCAGGGAATCTCGGGAGTGTTGTGTTAAACTGAGAGTCTATCTTGTCCAGCACATGTGTCCAATATTCCTGTAGGTGAGTACAACCCCACAATATGTGCACCAGCGTACCCCTCTCGCCACACCCCCGCCAGCAGGACACATCACGCGTATGATTCATCTCATGGAGCTTCTCTGGGGTATAGTACCAGTACGTGGTGATTTTGGTGAGGGTGTCGGTCAAGCCCATATGGTAGGCGGAGTGTCGGGCCCGGTAACAGATGTCCCCCCATTCTTTATTGCTGAGTGTGTGCCCCAGGCCCCTCTCCCATCTCACCCTCCCTGAGTTGTGGACATGTGCGTATCGGCCTAACAACATGCGGTAGAGGTCTGATATTAGCTTTCGATCAGACTTCCTAGTGAGCAGCCAGTATTCGTACTCGCTGAGTCTGCGGTCTGCCCCTTCCCAAATCTGTGTGTGGAGTGCCCAGTGACGCACCTGAAGATAGCGGAGGCGCTCTTCCTCGGGCATGTCATATTCTCGCCGGAAGGCATCAAAGGGGATGACTCCCTCCGCCGCGTACATGTGTGAGAGCACCCTGCATCCCGCCGGGCCCCACCGGGCGAAGGCTGAGGCATTCTGACCAGGACCGAAGTCCGGATTGTTCAGTAAGGGCGTCAGCGGAGATGGGAAGGTCGTCAGCTCATGTGTGACATTCACAAGATCCCACACCTCCAGTGGTGTCCTTGTGATATGTGAGGCGTAGAGATTGGGGAGCCGGTGCTGCCGACGCAGGAAAGGAACCTCTTGGAGTGTACGGCCCGCCACTGCTTGGTCCTGAAAGAGCCAGTGCTTCTCAGACTCCCACCTGCTCCACTCCACCAGTGTCCCGAGTTGTGTCGCTTGATAGTATAACAACAAGTCCGGCAGACCAATTCCCCCACTCTCAGGAGGCAGCATCGCCAGACAGAGCTTCATCAGTGGCCGGCGTCCGTTCCAAATGAATTGTGCCAGTTCGGATTGGGTCTGGCGGATCCAGCCCTCCGGGGGTCTCATAGGGATGGCGCGAAACATGTAGAGTATTTGCGGCAGGACCGTCCTTTTAATAGCCGCGACTTTGCCCAGCCAGGAGAGCGGGAGGTGTCTCCATCCGACCAGCTCGGATCGGATCGTCTGCCGGACGCGGGTATAGTTAAGGCGAACCGTGCTCTGTAGGGTGGCCACCAGTTGAATGCCCAGATAAGGTACCGCTTCCAAGGCCCACGGAAAGGGAAAGAGCCCCTGCAAGTAGGCACGCGTGGGTGCCTCTAGGGAGAGGTCCAGGGCCACTGATTTGGTCAGATTGACCTGAAAGCCTGCCACCCCGGCGAAAGTATTGAGGATGTCCACACAAACCGGCAACGATTCTCTGGGCGAGGATAGCGACAGTAGGACATCGTCAGCATATAAACTTATGGTATGCTCGAACGCTCCCATTGATATCCCGCGGACCGCAGGGGCGAGCCTCATGGCCTGCGCCAGTGGCTGCATATAGAGGGCAAAGAGCAGAGGCGACAATGGGCACCCCTGTCTCGTGCCCCGTTCTATGGGAAAGCGGGGTGATGAGCAGTCGTTTACACGGACTGTCGCCCAGGCTTGAGTAGCAATTTAGAATCCAGGTGCGGAATCTGTCTCCCAATCCTGCCCTGATCAGGACTTGCTCCAGATACGGCCAGTGGACACGATCGAACGCCTTCTCCGCGTCAATCACAAGCATCATATACTCCCCTTGTGTACGTGTGGCCTTCTCGATTAAGTGTAATGCCCTCTTGGTATTATCTGTGGTTTGCCGCTCTAAGATGAATCCGGCTTGGTCCGGAACAATCAGCCTCGCCATGAGCGGGGCAAGTCTTGCCGCAAGTATGCCCGTATACAATTTCAAATCGATGTTAAGGAGCAAAATTGGTTGATACGCCGCACATGTTGAGTGGTCCTTCCCCGGTTTGGGGATAACAGAAATGGTGGCATCCAGGAGGTCCCCCGGGATTGCGCCTGGTTCCGATAGGGAGTTAAAGAGAGTAGTAAGCAGAGGCGCTACTTGTGCGCAAAATGTCTTGTAAAAGATGGCTATGAAGCCGTCAGGCCGCTGGGCCTTTCCAAGTTTGAGCTTGGATATGGCCGATATGACCTCCTCGGGTCTGATATTGAGGTCCAAGGCCTCCACTTGATCCGGTGTAAGTACCGGGAGCTGGGAAGATTCCAGGAAAGCCTCTCCTGCCGCCAGGTCTAGTGTGGACCCCGCGTACAGGGAAGTGTAGAAGTCACTGAACGCGGTCGCAATCTCTGCATCCTCTGTTACCGCACCTCCATCCAGTCTCCTGATTTCCTTCACCGCGTGACGCTGGTGCGTTTCCCTGAGTGCCCGGCCCAATAAGCGTCCGCATCTATCCTCCCGGGTGTAGTACATATGACGCAGCCTCAACGCTGCAAATTCTTCCCTATCTTGATCCAACGCACTGAGCTGCTTCCTAGCCACTGTCAATTGCCTCCAGATCCTGGGGGCGCATGTCCCCTGGTGCATGCGTTCCAGCTCCTGAATTTTTTGCGTGAGCTCGTCCCTCTTTTCTGCCCTTGCTCTGTTCTCTGCCGCCGACATGGCTATAAACTCTCCTCGAAGAACTGCCTTCAAGGCCGCCCAATGTGTCGCCAGCGAAGTGTCGGCGATAGTGTTATGAAGCAGATAGTCTTTGATCGTGCCTACTATTTTCTCAATTGTGTCTTTGCGGTGTTGCAGCGTGTCTCGAAGTCGCCAGCAGCGCGTGGGTCGTATCACTGGGGGAAGAAGGCATGTCGCGGAGATTGGGGCATGATCCGAGAGGGATGCAACCCCTATGTCGACAGTAGATGTCAAGGCCTGGAGAGAGGTGGAGGCTAAAAAGTAGTCCAATCTTGCGTATGTGTGGTGTGCGCTCGAGAAGTAGGAGTATGCTCTAGCACCCGGGTGGAAGCTGCGCCAAAGGTCTACCATACCCAGTTCCCCCAGTCTTGTCAGCCCCCCTTCAGAGAGGGTACCTGTCTGTGTGGTGTGCTGCACTGATCTATCCAAGGAGTTATCAAAACCCAGGTTGAGGTCCCCACCTATGAGGATATGTCTGTCTGTGGATGCTGCCACTTCGCTGAGCGCTGCGTGAAATACCTTTTCCTGGCCTTCATTGGGGGCGTACACCGAGCATATCGTGAAATCGGACCCCCCCAAAGAGAAATGGTAGGATAGCAACCTCCCCTTTATCTCCGCTCCCTTCCGCAACACCTGTCCTCTGAATCGCTGCGCAACTAAAATCGCAACCCCAGTCGTTTTACTCGAGCGGAGGAGAAAAATTGCTGTGGGAAGCCATGCGCCCTCATCCTAGAGCAGTCCTTGTGCAGTAAATGCATCTCTTGTATGAGACATATATCGGCCTTCGCATGTTCCAGGCACGAGAAGACTGCCCTCCGCTTGATCGGGTTATTAAGCCCTCTAACATTTAGGGATAGGATGCGTAGTTCAGTGGGGGGCATGATTCATTCCTACCCTTGATCGCTCCATATCCCTAGGACCAACCCTGGATACTGCACCTCTCCTCATGGATGGCTCACCCACTTGTTCACATCGCAACCTGGTGCGGCCTGCCCCAATAATCTGGAAACTCCTAGTGTCTTTCTTCAGCGGACCCCCGAGGACCTGGAACCCCCCCATCCCCTTTTACCAAGTCGTGCAAACGTGTTTCCTCCCCTGCTTCGTCCCCAACACTCCTCCCCTCCCCCTCCCCCCTCCCATCCCCTTACCCACTGTAAAACCAACTTGAAAAGAAAAAGATAGAGAACCAGACAATTGTCCATCATCTCTCACAGATGACTGGTTACAAAGGAACACGGGGTATGTGAAGTCAAAAACTTTCCTCCATCCCCCCCTTCGTTGACCTCCAAAAGAGCACAGTAGACCCCAAACAGTGCGTGTCCTAGGCGAAAATTCAGCCTGGCTGCTGCAAGTTTAAGTCTGTAGCTACTGCCTCCACCGCCGCCCTCCGACCATCCTCTATCTCCGTCTTCGGGGGTTTCTTGACTCGGCGCCGACTCCGTTGTTGGCGCCATTGAGACGAGGATTCTCCCGTGCCCCCCTGGCGCGATGGTTGCTCTTCCTCTTCTTTCGGCGAGTCTATGCCCAGCACCTGACAAGCTTCTTTCAGAGAGCAGAGTTGGTAGACTTTGTTGTTCAGCTTGAACACGATCCTGAACGGGTGCCCCCAACTATAAGGTATGGCTTGCTGCTGGAGATAGCTCGTGGCCGGTTTGAAGCAGCAGCGTTTCTGCAAAGTAAGTGCCGATAGGTCCTGGAAGAGAGACGGTGACTGGCCACGAAAGGAGATAGGGTGCATCTGCCTCGCCTTCTGGAGAATATCTTCCTTAGTGCGGAAGTCCTGGACACACACCAGAATGTCTGCCGGAAAGGTCGATCCGGTCCGTTGGGGCCCTACCCTGTGCGCCCTGTCTATCGTGAGTGCTGTCTCTCCCGGCCGGCCCAGGATATGGTTGAAGAGCTCCCTGGTGAATTTAAAGAGGTCCTTGTCGTCGTCCGAGCGAGCCACTCCCCGAATACGTATGTTGTGTCGCCTGGAGCGATTTTCCAGATCTTCTAGGTGCGCCTGAAGGTCCACCTGTTGGTCGTGTAATCGTATAATCTCCTGTTGGAGTGCCTCCGTTTCGACATTGCGATTGTCCTGCTTCGTTTCAAGCTCCGGCACCCGTTCCCCAACTCCGTCCAAGTCCAATCGCACCGCTCAGATCTCGTCCGAGAATTCTTTTTTAAGGGTGTGGATGTCTTCCCTTAAGGATGTGAAGAAGGACTCAAGGAAGGCCTTCGTGATTTGTTCCGAGCCTGCCATCTCCGGGTTGCCCCGTCGTGCTCCAGTGCTCGAAGTATCCTTAGCCGTCGGGGGCAATTGGGCCTTGGCGAACATCTCCTTCACCGTCTTGTCTTTACGGGCCCTCGATCCCGTCAACATGGCCGCCACGTGGTGACCGGCTCTCTCCCGTGGAGATCACCCGAACAGAGATCGGGCACACGGACTCCCGCAATCTTACGGATGGTCTGCTTTAGCTACGTAGCTGCACACTGTCGGCCGGCATCCGCCGCTTATGAAAGTGGCGCCAAGTGGTTTCTCCCAAACTCAGGAGCTCTGTCTACTCCGGTTGCCGTCCGCGACACCTCCGCCTCTCTCCACGGCCCACTCCTCACCTCGCTCTCGGGGTCGCCCTGACCACGTAGGCTCTGCCCCCGCTTGCTAGTCCACCCTAAGGGCCCCCTCTCGCCTCAAGCACAGCCTTGAATGAGGGCTACAGTGCAATCTGCCGGTAGATATGTCGACTACACCACCGGGGACCCGGCTAGTCGTCTCTGAGTAGTCTCTCCGGCAGGCCCGCAGCAGCAACAGACGCGTTCACTGTCCGTTGCCTCACGCAACACTTGTGCGTGGGCCGGGCCCGCCGTAGCTGCCCAGACCACTCTGAAATGTCTCAGGTCTCGGGCTCCGGTGTCGATGCCACCTAATTGACCCCCAGGATGAAGCCCAGTCCCGGACCGTACCGCGGGGCCCTCAGCCGCAAGTGCAGGCCTCCGTTCTCGGCACGGGTCTCTGTGTGTGGCCGCCGCCCCCTCCTCCTCACCTCTTTGCCCTCGTGGGCCCCGCAACCATCCGCTGCTCTTCCGACTGGGCAGTGGGTCCACAGTAGCAATTGGGCAGGGGGTCTGCCGATGCCTCGCGCCAAGGTATGCGCGGGTCGGACCCGCCGGAGTCGTATCGGGTCTCGCGTAGGGCGGTCCCAAACTTCAGGCCCCTGGCCCGGCCGCTGCTGCACTCGTCGTCCGCTCCTCCCCCTGGGCCGGCCGCGCCTGTAGGCCGCACCACCGATCTGTCGGCAGCGTTCACCGTGGGTGCACCGTGCGCCCAACAGAGGCCCCCATCGGTCACACGAACCACAGGAGGTGCCAGGCAGGCTAATGGGGTCGCTGAAGAGGGGCTCCGTGAAAACAGAGCCCGTGCTGTGGAAGGCCGACGGCGGGAGTTCGGAAAGATGCGTCCGCTCACACCGCCATCTTGGCCACCACACATCCCCCTCTTTACAATAACATAAATACAATGTATGATATAGAACACATCCACTTTTCACAACAACAACAAAAAAATACAACAGTTCCTAAATCTAATACAACTTAAGCATGTATAAGAAATCTAAACATGTAATTAAAATCTACAACCACCACTATCACCTAAAGAGAGAAAAAAATATATATTGTGTTTACCCAACAACGAAATCCTTTAGCCAACCTGGTAAGTGTTTATTCCTTATTCATTTCCTATTTACAGTAGTACATTCATCATTGATGATGTTACTGGTTCCAGACAAGGTCTCAATATTGTGATCATTAACATTACAATCACTTTCCAACTGTGGGACATCAACTGGATCCGCACAAATATCAGTAGGCCACAATGGATTAATGACAACATCAGATTTGGACTTATTTTTAACCTCTTAAGTGCTGTGTCGGGGCGTTGGCTGACGGCAGCACTACCTCCCCAGTGCTGCGCACGACCATTGGACGTCCATTCAGCACTAGTTCCAATGGACAGCGCAGCATTGGGGAGGGATATTTGCGCCGCATCTAAGGTGTTAACATGGCTTTGTTTACATAAAACCACTCTTTTTAAATTCCATACTTTACCATTTTTGAGGCGAATCGCATTCTTCAATACTTTAATTACTTTTTCAGGTTAAAAAAAACAACTAACACTTTTAACAACGTTTGTAGGTTTTTTGATTTTTACCCAATCAACAACTTTGATATAGGCATCCTTCACACAATTGCGATGATCATAATACATTTTGCTTTTAGTCTTATTTTCTTTAATTCTTTCCTTAACTAATTCAGGAGACCACTCCTGAACGGAGGAATCTTTTCACAAAACAGGATTGAATTTACACCTAGGAGATCTACCTCTCATCATGATGAAAGGTGATAAACCTGCTCCTTCGTTCTTTGTTATTCTGTAAGCCCACACAGCTTTCATTACAGCCAGTTTCCAATCTGTTCCATTTGACATAGCCCCTTGAATTGCTCCTTTCAACACACGGTTGAACCTTTCAACATTTCCATTGCCACTGGCATTATACAGTGCTGTTGTTTTATGTTTGAGACCTACTCTCTTAAAGTAAGTTTGTGCTGCTGAGGATGTAAATTGTACTCCATTATCACTCAGAAGCGTGACTGGAATACATTCCGATAAAAGTACCTGATCTAAAAATCCCAAAACAGTATCTGCATCTGCCTTAATCACAATCTCTATAATAGGCCACTTGGTAAATAAATCCATTAAAACAAGAATACATTCATGAGATTCACCAACTGGTCCCATAAAATCAATGGCAACATTTTCCCAAGGCTGGTTAGGAACGTTTGCCTCCAACATCAGTGGTTGTAAGGTGCAAAAGTTTTTATCAGAGGACGAACAAACAGTACAGTCATTGACAAAAGCTTCAATAGTTTTGTCAATAGAAGGCCACCAAAAAGATGCTTTAACAATATTTTCCGTTCTAACAACACCAAAATGTCCTTCATTTTATTTTTATTTTAAATTTTTTATTGAGCGGAAAGAGGTTAAAATACAATTCATGAATGAAGAATTTGAGCAATGGAAATGAAAACAAGGGTAAAAAAGCTTCTTCGTCTAATAGAGTCACGCAAGAGTAAAGCATGATTGAAGAACAAGTTAAAAGGGGGAGAGATTTAAAATACGTAAAACTTGAAAGCAGTCATTAATGTAATCCTTATTACACAAAATATTAATTAATTTTCTAGTACAAGCAATGCGCAACGTCCGCAAACTTTGATCATAAAGTGCATATGCAATACAGTACAATCCAACCTAATACAGACAATGTGCAACATCAGCAAGCTCTGAACGTAAAGTGCAAGTGCAATACAGTGCAATCCAACCTGGAATAAAGTGCTTGTGCTAAGAGATTTGCTTGTTTAATTAAGTCTAGTAACATTTCCTGACTGCTTTTAAAATCATATGGATTTAGTTTTAGTATTCAATCTAGTTTTTATCTTCACCCCCCTTTTATTGCCTCCAGGTTCTCAAAATACTTCCATTTTCTTTCAAAACTTCTGACTGCTCCCACTCTACAAGCATAAGCTTTTTCGAAATTCCGGGACCTCCTCATTTTGTTAAACCATTTTAGATGGGATGGAGGTTCTTTAGATTTCCAATTTTGGAGTATTAGGGAGCGAGCAACTGTAAAAGAAATAAACACAAATATTTCCTCATTATCATTGAGAGTACCTCTATCTTTGGATATACCAAAGAGGGCCAATTCAGCTGAAGATATTAGTGTTTTCCCTATAGCCTCCTCAATGTCTGTGAGTGTGGCCTCCCAAAAAGATTTCAATTGACAAGAAAAAAAGGTATGGAGCCAACCCCTCTGACCGGCGGCTTGGCATCTAAAACATTTATTCTTGACCTCTGGGAACCTTTTCTCGAGTGCTTCCGGAGTCCAGTACGCTAGTCAATGGGACATGGCTGACCTCCTTCCTGGAGGAGCGCTTCTTCCAGGTCTTTGAGGGAGACATTTTTTCCACTAAGCAGCCACTCATGTGCGGGGTGCCTCAGGGCTCTGCCCTGAGCCCCACCCTTTTTAATATTTACATGAGACCTCTGGCGGAGGTGGTCCATCATTTTGGCATCAAAATTGTCACCTATGCAGACGGCACTCAGCTTGCGGTTTCATTAAATCAGGCTGGGGGGTCGTCTAGCACTTTGGGCCCCTGTTTGGAGGTGGTCGCCAAATGGATGGAGCTCTCCTGATCTTAGAACTCACCGGGGAAAAAACCGCTTATGGTGTGTGTGCAGGAGGTGGGTAATCTCTGGTCCTTATGTGGCCGAGAAACTCAGTTAAAGCCTGGGAACTGGCTAGACAGCTCCCTGGATTTATGGTCCAGGCCACTAAGTTTTTATGGTCTAAGACCTCATCCACCTGTTACGGTTTGATGAGGATGCTCCGTAAGATCCTCCCTCTTCTTCCGTTCCAGGCAAGGAGAGTTATGGTTCAGGCCCTAATACTCTCCCACCTGGACTACGGCAATGCTCTCTATCTAGGAGCCCCAAAGGCCACAATTAACAAACTTCAGGTCACACAGAACTGTGCCGCCCGACTGCTCTACCAAATCCCACGGAGGCAATCTGCTAAGCCTGCCCTTAAGAAGTGACACTGGTTGCCCATAACAGCTAGGATTCAGTTTAAAGCTATGTGTATTACGCAGAAAGCAATCTGGAGGACCGGTCCTGCCATAATGCATCCTTTGATTACCCCATACCTCCCCCATAGAGCCTTGCGCTCCAGCTCATTCCATTTGGCTACCTCAAACAAGATAAACAAAGCTCGCTGGGTAGGCCGCTCATTTACATTCAATGCTGTAAAACTGTGGAACGCCCTCCCCTCTCACTTAGAAGGACCAACAACTTGCTGGCATTCAAGAAACTTCTAAAAACCCACCTATTTGGTACATCCTGCTAGCACGAAATTCCTCTACCCTTCCGTTACAGACAAAAGCGCTGCGAGGCCTCAGGGTATTTTATGCGCTATATAAATGCAATTTTCATTTCATTCATTTCATTTCAAGAAGGTGATCCTCTTAAAGTTAGCGGCACGTAGTGATTTATAGCCTAACAAACTTATAGTTTCCCATTCCTTGTGTGTTAAATTACATTGAGTTTGACTAAGTATTTTCTCAAGATAGCTATCCACTGTGTCTAATTGACCGGCATAATGGAGCCTCTTGTACCAATTTCCTATGCCGGTGATTTGGGCCTCATAAAGAAGTGTTACCGGCTCACCCATTGTGGGGAGATGTCCACCAATAGTTCTTCTCAGGAAGTGAACAATTTGTAGATATTCAAATAGCGTTGGTTTCATGGGAGTGGTTATTCTAGCCAGTACTTCTTGCCACAAGATAATTCTATTCTGGACAAAGAAGTGTCTTAACTCCCGAAATCCCAAATTCTCCCAATTTAGTATTCGACTATTGCTAATTTGGAGGCCCAAACAGAAACATTCTCGTAAGCTTAAAAACTGGGAAGCTGAGGAACTCAGATTTTTCTTGAAAAAGGACTGTAATCTTGATAGATGTTCTTTTATGGTCTTATATCTCGTCCTTTTAGGGGATTTTTGCGATCTTTAAAAATACCTGTGTTTGAGAATCGGACTCTTGTAGCATTTTTACTAAGAAGAAGCTAATTTGTTTGTTTTTTGGACCTATCAGACCTGCTCCGAAATCCAAAAAGGCTGCCTCATAATAAGTTTTTATATGTGGAAGAACAAGTCCCCCCTGGTCAACTGGGAGTTGAATCACGGATAGCTTTACCCTAGGGGTTTTTCCACCCCAAACAAAACTTCTGATCATAGATTCGATATCTTTAAAAAAAATTGAATTCAGTTTAATAGGGACATTGCTAAACAAAAATATTAGTAAAGGTAGAATAGACATCTTGATCAGAGATATCCTACCAATCAAGGAGAAAGGGATTAAAAGCAATTGGGAGAGAAGATTCTTGATTTTATTCTTCATTCTCTCATAGTTAAGGAGGTAGAGCTGATGGTAATCACAGGTCACGTATATGCCTAAATATCTAATAGGGTCTCGACTTACGGCCTGGACATGCAAGCACGATGGAAGATGGCTAAGTCTGGTGTTTAAGGCGAGGACCTCCTATTTTTTTTAATTAATTTTGTAACCTCCTATTTGTTCATATGCTTTAAATTCTTTTAATATCCATTCTATATTCTCCTTGTTTGGCTTTGCATAGAGGATAATATCATCTGCAAATAGCTTAAGCTTCGCCATCCCGGAGATAGGGGGGAGGATGTCGGGGTATTTCTAATTTTAATAACCAAGGGTTCAATAAAGAAAGTAAAAAGGAGAGGAGACAAAGGACAGCCATGCCTGGTCCCGCGGTTAACTTGGTTGAGCCAGCTTTTTCTGAGTTTATTATAATCTGTGCTGAGGCACCTTGATAAATATTCTGAAGCATCTTAATCACTTGTTCTGGGA
Organism: Lissotriton vulgaris; assembly: GCF_964263255.1. Classification (NCBI taxonomy): domain Eukaryota; kingdom Metazoa; phylum Chordata; class Amphibia; order Caudata; family Salamandridae; genus Lissotriton; species Lissotriton vulgaris. Next base: position 484,985,252 of record NC_141696.1, read on the forward strand.
ACCCGAATTTGGTAAGAGAATAGAACAGGGTTTCCCAGTTAACTAGGTCGAACGCTTTTTATGGGTCGACCATTAGGATGCAGGCAGGGGTTGAATTAACATTAAAATAGTCTAGTGCCTGAGTTAAGAATTCAGTATTAGAAGCCATAGCACATCCTGCTATGAATCCTGACTGATCATTATGTATGACTTCATGCGCCACATGAATAAAACGATGAGCCCAGATTTTTATTAGGATTTTGTAGTCAGAATTCAGAAGGCATATTGGACTATAAGAATTGATATCTTCTGGACTTTTGTCTTTTTTTACAAAAGATATTATTATTGCTTCTTTAAAGGATGCGGGTACCACTCCTCCTAATTTGATATAATTAAATAAATTCATTAGGGGAGTTACTAGTTCTTTTATGAAGATTTTATAGAATTCAAATGGGAACCGGTCTTGCCCAAAGGCTTTCGCCCCTGATGTTGCCTTTAGAGCATCAACTATTTCCCCTGTATTAATTTCTAACCCTAGCTGTAAAGCCCGATTGGGCGTGATCTTTGGGAGATCTAAGTTCATAAAATAATCCTGAATCTGACCTCCCCCTTCTTGATATTCAGTGGAGTAGATGTGATTAAAAGCCCTTTGGATCGAACTATGGTCTACTATCTCTTGATCATTTAACGGATTTCTGATTTTAACTATCACAGCAGATTCTTGTTTTTTCCTCACAGAGTTCGCCAAGAGCTTTTCTGCCAGTTGGCTATCCTCATATATCCTTGTTGGAAGGTTCTAGAACTGTTGATCTCTTCCAATACAAATAAATCCCTTAATTCTGCCTTTGCTTGCTCCAGGTGATTCGGGCATAGAAGGAACTGTAAAGAATATTCTTTATCTACAGCTTTTTGGAGTGTAGATATCGTTTGTCTCCTCTTTTTGGACTGGGCGGATGTAAAAGATAATATCTGGTCTCGTGCTGCCGCCTTGAATCCCTCCCAGACCGAGAATGGTTCTGCTGAATCATTGTTAATTTTAAAGTAATCTGAGATCCATTCTCCGAAACCAGCCACCCAGTTGTGATTCTGGAGCAGGGTACGATCCAGCTGCCACCTGGACTGGTCCCTGCCCCCACCACCTAAATTAACTTCCAGCTCTATTTTCCCATAAAAGGGATTACAACCAATAGATGAATTTAAAATCTGAATCGATCTTGATATCAATAAGTAATCGATTCTTGATGCCGCCTGGAAGCGGTGTGAATAGCAGGTGAAGGATGCCCCTTCTGGATTTAGAGTGCGCCATGGATCTATAGGCTGATATTCTAAAGTAAAGGCGCTCAGGACTTTTTTAGTATTAGGCTTTAGTTGTTTCTTATTTTTATTAGAGGTGTCTTTTTTTAAGTCTTGTATGTAATTGAAATCTCCTCCCATGATGATCTGTCCAGGGACCCCCCTTAGAAGGTCGTTGATTTCTAAAATACTAGACACCTCGTTGGATATTGGCCCATAATAGTTTACGAAATTCATTACATTCCCTTGGATTTTAGTTGCTACCCATAACCATCTCCCTTTGGGATCCCTTCTTATTTTTAAGATTTCTCTGGATAGTCTCCTTGAAAAATAAATTGCAACGCCACTCTGGGCCTCCCCAGCTGAAGCGAAAAACACATGGGAGAAATATTTTGGGATGAATAAATTGGGGGTGTTGGTTTTTAGATGGGTCTCTTGGAGAAATATCACATGGGGACTTAGAGAGACTGCCCATTTTATAAGAGCACTGTATTTTTGTTTATTTAAAATACCATTGGCATTAACTGATAGGATACTACATTTATTCATTTCCATAGTAAAGTTTTTGCGTCATTAAATCCTTCATTCAAAATTTGGTGCACACCCTGCCTACAACGTCTGCTCTCTTTTACTGCTTTCACCCCGACCCCCCCTCTCCCTCCCCGAGTGGACCCCCATCCTCCCCTGGGAAGTGGCCCCTTCCATTCCCCCCTCGCTGACCATACCCCCCCCCCCTTCGTATGGCCTGGGTGTCTTCTTATTACACCCTTAGTGACCCTTTAAGCCCAGTGCTCCCCTCGACAGTCAAGAAAAAAAAATTCCCTTAAGCTCAACCATTATTGCTCAGCGGGCTGATTTTAATTACTCAAACATTTGTTTCTGGAGTTATCTCTTTTAAGAGAGATTGAGCTTCTTCAAGATTGGAAAACATATAAAACTTTCCCTTTACTAGAACTTTTAACTTAGACTGCTGAGCAATTGAGGCTTGGGCGCCGTTCATTTTAAACAGGTGTAGAATTTTAACAAATTCTTTCCTGCGGCGTGCAGCTGCAGCAGTCATGTCTGAAAAAATTCTGCATTTAATTGTCTCAGTAACGGAAAATTGCCTTTGTTGAAATACTTTGGATAGAATCCCTTCCTTGATCCTGAAGTCAGCGAAGTTCATTAAGATAGTTCTAGGAAAGGTTGAATTGGCAAACCTCTGAGCCGGGACCCGATGTGCTCTCATGATGGACAGATCACCTTCAAACTCTGTTAGTACCTTTTGGTGAATAAAGGAGTTGACCCACTGGAGCATATTTGAACCTTCCAGTCCTTCAGGTACCCCCACTATCCTGAGATTGGATCTTCGGGAATGGTTCTCAAGCTCCTCGAGCTTGTTTTCAAGTTTGCTTTCCAGGAGTCTCTTTTTAGTTGCAGTCTTTTCGGCCTCTATTCTTGCTTGATTGATGTCATCCTCAAGAGCCGATATTCTTTCCTCCGCCTCGTTCGTTCTTGTGGGAAGTCCTTGCATTGATTCTTCAAATTTTTCCAATCTAGAATGTAGAGCGGCTATCTCAACTTGCTGATTTGACTTTATCTCCCGGATCCCATCCAGAATTAGGTTTAACATCTCGCGGATGTCCATTTGATAGCTCACTTCCTTCTTGGGGCTGCCACTTTCCCCCTTTTGAAGCGACTGGGACGCCGAAGTTCAGATTGCAGGTGTTAAACCTTTTAATTTCCCTACTTGATGCACTCCGATATGTGAGCAAGAGGGAGATTGAGGAGCTGCAATGGGTGGTGAATTCTGCTCAAATAGGATCTCTAGATTAGGAGTTTCACTTATCAGGATCGGACTTGTTTCCGTTTCAGATGCTATACTGCTTATTTGAAGCTTTTCTGCCACCACGGAGCCACTTGACCTTGACGGTGAGGGAGCTAGACATAACATTTGTGGGACAATCACGGGCAGTTGTATGAGAGAGTCATTCCCTACCACTGTTACTGATGATGGAGCTGACGTTTCAGTTTCAATTTCCGTTTATGGATTTTTTTCAAGCGGGACAGCTGAAATTTGGGGAGTGTGCACGGTCTTTTTCTCAAATAAAGGAAAGTCTCTTTTCTCCTTCACTCTGTTCATATTTTTCTCACCTGGAGGTGACTCGACCCCCGCTCCATTTTTGATTGATGCTGGAGTATTTTCTGTCGCATCTTCCGTGTGGTTCTCTCCCCCATCTTTTTCTCCTACTTCTCCTAGTTCTCCTACCCTTCCAATAGAGGGAAAAGTTAGAGTGATGTGGAGTTCATCTTCGGAGCTATCAACCGCAGAATCCTTCCCCAAAACGGGCGAGACTGAACTTCCCTCTCCTTTCTTAGCCTTCTCCCTTTCTTTGGCGGCTAACCGTGCAGCTTTTCTGGCCAGGGCTAAGCGTGTTTTACTTTTGAGACGGGCAGTTAACTCCATTTTCAAGGTTTTACTTGTTTCCTCACTGTCTTCGTTGTCTTTCAGTTGCCTCCCCATGCCACCCTGTGAGGTTCAACATTTTATCAGGGCAGATACTGCGAATAGCGATAGCAAACAGCAAACAGTTTTAATATACAACCCTGATGTCTCTTTTTTTTTTTTAGCTCCCCTCACTTAACCTTTAATCTTGCAGAAAGTGTGCAGGATACGATGAAAACGATGAACAAAGATGGAAAACAGCCTGCCTCACTGCTTGTCGCTCCTGAGGCAGGGGCCTTCCTTCCTTCAGACGGCGGCGGTGCAGGAAATAATCTTTAAACCTGTGCAGAAAACAGCCATGAATCCTGGCAGAGTCTCCTCATGAGGCAACCAAGGGCGGGGGGTGGGTGAGGCAAGGGGTGCGCTTGCACAGGAGTCTTCTCTTTGCCACAGATTCTCAGGCACTCCGGGGAGCTTTAAATCAAAAGGACAGTGAGCCGCGGTTTATTTTCCCGCAGCTTCGCTCCTCAAAAGCCAAAAATGCTGAAATGCCATTGCAGCGGCGATTCACTGCCGCGCTGCCGAGGGTGGGCGGGGCCAAGGGTTGTGACGGCTATTTGGAGGCCACCAAAATGTCCTTCATGACATAAACTCAAAATCCAATTCCTCATCCCCACTGGAGGAATCACTTTACAACCCCCGAAAACAATATCATTTTCTAAAGACAGTTCATACCTGACCTCCCAAAAAGCTTTACGCTCCTTAGACAAAACTTCCTTCTTTGGCGAGCCCTCAGACATGTGTTTGACAACTTCCAATAAAACTTTATCTTCCAATTGTTTTTCCATCCAAGTTTTTAGCTCAAAAGCAGATGGATCAGAATCATGCACCAAGGCCACCTTAAAATCATTCCAAGGATCGTCTTCACGGACCTCCAAAGGATTAGGAAGTCTAGACTAAAAATCGGCAATTACATTTTCTTTACCAGGTACGTAAACAATTTTGTAAATATAATCTTTCATCCTCATTGATAACCCTGATAACCTTGCAGAAGAATAAGAAATACCTTCAGTAGAAAGTATTTTCATAAGTGGTTTATGATCACTACGGATAACAATAGGTTCCCCCAAACGAATGCTCTGAAGTGATCTAGGGCCCATGCACAAGCCAGTGCCTCTCGTTCAATTATAGGATATTTCTCTTAAGTTGGGGAAATAGATCTTGATGCAAACAGTATAATTGCCTCTTTCCCGTGAACATCTTTTTGAGAAAGGAAAAACTCCTAAACCCTTATTACTAGCATCCACCGTAATGTAAGTGTCTAGATTAGGATCAAAACTAGATAAAAGAGGGACCTTCTCTAAATATTCTGTAATATACTGAAATTCTTCTTTGCATTGCGAATCCCAGCAAAATTTAGCATGTTTTTTGAGTAGTTGTCTGATATAGAATATTTTCTGTGAAAAATTTGGTATACATTTTGCACAATATTCTGCCACCCCCATAAAACACCTTACCTCATCTTTGTTACTGGGAGATGGTACATTTACAACAGTGCTGATTAAACTCGGCTTAGGCTTTAAACCATCTTCACTGAATATATGACCGAGATAGGATACATTCCTTTCTCTGAATTTACATTTGCTCAACTCAACAGATAACCTCTTGTCATTTAAAATGCTTAAGAATTTATGTAATTTTCATTGTGCTGTTCTTCGTTTCCGCCAAAAACCAAGATATCATCATAAAAAAACGGTATTGCACCGTTACAACGCAATTTTTACAACGCAGGTACCATTACAATGCATGCCATTACAACGCATGTCATTACATAGCAGATACTATTACAACGCATGCTATTACATCGTAAGTATAGGTAAGTATATAATTTTTATTTAATTTTATTTAACATTATTTTATTAATTTAATTATTATTAAAATTAAAATAAAATATTAAAAAATTATTTTAAGTAATTTTGGGGTATTTTAGGTTTTAGGGCTGGGTTTGGTTTTTGGGGTATAGGGGTATTTTTAGGTTTTAGGGCTGGGTTTGGGTTTTGAGGTACAGGGGTATTGTTAGGTTTTAGGGCTGGGTTTGGTTTTTGGGGTACAGGGGTATTTTTAGGTTTTAGGGCTGGGTTTGGTTTTTGGGGTACAGGGGTATTTTTAGGTTTTAGGGCTGGGTTTGGGTTTTGGGGTACAGGGGTATTTTTAGGTTTTAGGGCTGGGTTTGGGTTTTGAGGTACAGGGGTATTTTTAGGTTTTAGGGCTGGGTTTGGGTTTTGGGGTACAGGGGTATTTTTAGGTTTTAGGGCTGGGTTTGGGTTTTGGGGTACAGGGGTATGTTTAGGTTTTAGGGCTGGGTTTGGGTTTTGGGGTACAGGGGTATTTTTAGGTTTTAGGGCTGGGTTTGGGTTTTGGGGTACAGGGGTATTTTTAGGTTTTAGGGCTGGGTTTGGGTTTTGAGGTACAGGGGTATTTTTAGGTTTTAGGGTTGGGTTTGGGTTTTGGGGTACAGGGGTATTTTTAGGTTTTAGGGCTGGGTTTGGGTTTTGGGGTACAGGGGTATTTTTAGGTTTTAGGGCTGGGTTTGGGTTTTGGGGTATAGGGGTATTTTTAAGGTTTAGGGCTGGGTTTGCGTTTTGGGGTACAGGGGTATAACGACTTTAAATAAATTAAATTAATTAAATTAATTTAATTAAATGTAATTAAAATAATTACAATATTTACAATTATAAAATTAATTGAATTACATTACTTATATTAAATAAAATTAATTTCTTTTTTTAATAATTTAATTTATTATAATTAAATTATATTATTCACAATTTTTAAATTAATTAAATTTCTTTAATTATATTAAATTAAATTATATTAAGTATTATTTTAAAATTAATTAAATTATATTTATTGTAATAAATTACATTATATTATTTACTATTTATACATTTATTATATTTCATTAATTATATTAATTAAAATATATTAAATTAATTATAATGTTAATATTAATTAAATTACTATAATTACATTAATCACTGTTTTTAAAATTTTTAAATTATATATATATTTTTTAATTATTTAAATTAACTTTATTATATTTTAAAAAAAAAGATATACTTACCTATACTTACGATGTAATGGCATGCGTTGTAATAGTATCTGCTATGTAATGCCATGCGTTGTAATGGCATGCATTGTAATGGTACCTGCGTTGTAAAAATTGCGTTGTAACGGTCTGCGTTGTAAAATAACGCGTTGTAACGACATAGATCCTGAAAAAACAATACACCCTTTTCCTTCCCAAACAAATTATACATCAGTCTTTGAAATACAGCTGCTGCCAATGCCAGCCCAAAAGGCATCCGCTTATGCTGAAAACAGGTAAAAGGTGTGACAAAGGCTGTAATTTTCCTGAATATTTCTGATTAAAAAATTTGATGGTACACACTTGAAAGATCAATTGTTGAGAACCACGAAGCCCCTTTAATTGAAGACACCATTTCTGAAATTTTTGTTAAAGGAAAGTGGTCAATAAGTCTATTGTTGTTAACATGGCGTAATTCTACACATAGACGAATTTTACCATTATTGCGTCGAGCAACCACAACTGGAGAAATCCAGTCTGATGACTCTAAGGGTTCAATTACATCCAATTCCTTAAGTTTCTCTAGTTCCTTTGCAACTTCTTCACGTAAAACCATAGGTATCATTCTCATTTTATGTATTTTTGGTACTGCATCTTGTTTAAGAATGATCTCATGCTCAAACCCTTTAAGTGTACCTAGTTGTCACTTGATTACTCGTGGAAATGTATTTTCTATTTCTTTGCCAAAGGAAGTACAATCATCTATCACAAAAACTTTTTCTGCACTATTGGGAACCAAAATGATATGCAGATTACCTTGATTGTGCCAACCTAAAACAGACGGCCCCTTTTTGCCACATATAGTTTTCCACATGCATGTCTTCCCTTGAAGGTGAATGACAAGCATCTGTAGCCAATCATGTCAATTTTCTCCCATGTAAAACTTTCAGGGTTTATATCAGAAGGAGACAAATATTCGTCTATTCTGTCTCTTAATTTACTCTTCCAAACATCCTCATTTACTAATGTAGAGGGAGAACAAGAGTTGGCATAAATATTTATTCTCACGCCACCAATGGACATGTTGCATTCTGGTTTCCCTTTGGAGCTATTTTCATTAATATTCAGTACAAGTTTCCTTTCCTGTAAATTAAGTACATTTCCTTTTCTTTCAAAATCTTCTTTACTTTCGCTACTATTTGAACTTTTGTTATCGGGAACGCATTTCACTTTAAAATTCTTTTTATGACAAAATTTGGAAAAATGTCCTATTACACCGCAATATGTACACTTTTGTTTTATAGCTGGACATGACTTACTTACTGTACGCCAAGTGCTCTTTACTGCCACAATGGTAGCATTTCCAGTCTGAGTTAAAACTTGTTATAACATGTTTTGTTCCCTTCCAATTTCCGTGAATTGACTCTACATACACTATTACTACTTTTGTCTGGTTGTTGAAGCTCATTTGCGTATCTACCAGACATTTCAGCTTTGCGTACAATGTTGACTACATCGTCAAGAGGTGAATCTCCATTTATCCACAATCTTTCTTGGATAGTAGTTAGTTAGTTAAGTGATCTTTTATAGCGCTTGACTCACCAGGGGGGCATCTCGGCGCTGCCAAGAACTATTCCTAAGATTGAAAGGAGACAGAAGGAATTAGAAAAGAAAGGCTTTTAGCTGTTTTCTAAATATAGTGTTATTTTTGCAGTGCATAACTAACTAATCTCTAATGAAATCATCATGGTTAGTGCCAAATTTGCAATCAATAGCTAACTTTTTTAGTTCAGCCACAAAATCATCCACAGCTTCATCTTTGAGCTGTTTCCGTTGGAAGAACGTGTATCTTGTAATTCCAATACAAACTTTTGGAGTAAAGTATTTATTGAGGTCTTGTAAGGCAATTAAAAATACATTAGCATCACCAGTAACAGTACTTCTAGGTATTCTATTGTACATTTTTAACCCAACGAGACCTAAAGATAATAAAATAATTATTTTCTTCTGTTCAGGAGACATTTTCTTATTTTCATCAATTGCAGAAATGTAATTATCAAAATATTCTTTCCACTCCACCCACTTCATGGTTGGTTCACGGCCAGATACCCAGAAATTGTGTGAGAGATCTATTGTGAAATTCTGCTGAGTCATAGCTTAATTAATTAAGCGAATTTAATTAATATTATTCAAAGCTGCGTAGTACTATACAATTGTGTATTTATAATAAAATGTCACTTATTCTTGCCTGAAGTTGATATTAAAGAAAATTTCCCACCTGTTTTCTGTTATATTCTTCAAGCGGCGAGCAGGTAGCATAGAATTCCGCAGGCAGTAACTGCTTGAAAGAAAGTGAAAGCCGGAAAAATACAGAGGCACATCATTTAATCAAGCCAGACACAATCAGACATGCTGTACGGAAATGTCTGTGCCAAAAAACTGAGAAAGACTTGATTAATTAGGACAGATTTCAGATTACGTTACAGGGATCTACGAAATCACTCCGGTTTCTGTAATGCAATCCATCCAGTTCTATAGAAAGTGTTCCATGGAAGTCCAGTGTAATCACATTCAAGATGAGTGAACAAATAATGAAGGATACCGAATGGGATCAGAGCACATAAAGACCAACAGTCAGATTCATCAATGCAACATTCTGCCAATTTCAAATTGCGATAATTACTGAATCGCAATTTAGAATTCTCAGAATGGCATTCATGAAGAAATGCGATAAAAAAATGCGAATCGCAATCGACCGCAATTGCCGATTGCGATTTTGCCCCAATAGCATAATAATCGCAGAATCGCCCGATTTTCATGTTGAAATTGCGATCTCGCAATTACCGAAATCGCAATTTGCGATCTCGCTAACTGCCAGATCGCAAAAACGGGAAGTCGCATTTCGAGCCCATTGATGACATCACAACCAGGAAGTAGGCTGTTCCCTCCCTCATTCAGATCACTGAGCTTGAAAGTGGAAGCAGTACTGGGAAGAGCTCCACTACAGTCAACTTGCAGCACCACAGCAGGACATTAACCACCATCAAAATGTCCCAGGAAGCAGCAGGGAGCAGTGCCTCAGGGAGGAAGAGGAAGATAAAGTTTTCGGAGCAAGAACTTGAGTTCCTCCTTGAGGGGGTCTGTAAGGACCATGTACGCCTGTTTGGCAAGGACTCCCGGAGGGTGCCAGAGGCTGACAAGCGCCGCATCTGGCTGCGCATCGGCGCCAAAGTCAATTCTGTCGGGGTGACCCAGCGGTCAATAGACGATTTAAAAAAGAGGTGGTACGACCTCAGAGGGTGTGCCAAAGAGCAAATCGCAGAGAGGCTTGGGGAGCGACTGGCCACCGGTGGAGGGGACCCCACTGCCACACCCAACACTCCATTGGAGGACCTTGTGGAGGACACCCTGACTCCAGAAGCCTGTGTGGGGGTTATCCAGCTTGACTCGTCCCGACCCACCCAACAATCCCAAGGTAAGTGCCATGCGACTGCGACCCCGTCCCCTAACAATGCCCATGACTCCTGAGCTAGCAATATGACAACCCCAGTAATGCAGGGCATGCTCACCTGAAATGCCCTAATGCATTGTGGTAGTTGTGGTGTAATCAAAATTCCCAGATAGCCCAACACAGCCAGACCTTTCAATTCAAAGTAATTCCAAAAGCCAGTCAGGGAAAGCAAGCCTGCATGCATGTAGCAACATCTCATGTGCAAGATACATATAATTAATCATGCACCCATTTACATCACAGGTGCTGCAGAACATCCCAGCACCTACAGTGAGGCCTTACATATTGAGGAGTACCCGGAGGATGCCGAGGGTGAGGGCCAACCTGAACCACAACCAGGACCATCACAGCCACCTGCAGCAGTACCACCACCACCCCCCCATGTGGACAGGGCCACCCCTGCAGCCACAGGTGCCCAGCAACCACCCCAACTGATACCCACGGCAGTGGTACAGGCCACACCACCAGCAGCCAGGAGGCAGACGAAGTGCACAGCCGCAGTAAGATCGCAGTCTAGTGGACTGAGGCGCCAGCAGCGTGACGCCTCAACACGCGGGGGCAGGGCTGTCCATGTACAGGATCCTGACCTGGATATTTAACACTGCATGCTAGCGGTACATCAGACACAGGCGCGTCACCTGGCTGCCATTCAACTGCAGCGGCAGAATACCGCGCAAAATGTTGGACAGATGACTGCAGCTGTTCGAGAGAATAGCCAGATCCTGGTATCCGAGCAGGATATCACCCACCGCCGCCACCGCCAGCTGCTTACCCGCCTGTCAGCCTACACCAGGTCAAATTACATCATTGTCAATGCAACCTCACAACTTTCCCGCCGGTCCTTTGCAATGCAGGTTCAAATGGTCCAGTGTTGCCAGGACCTATCAAGGGCACTGGAACAGGTGACAGCAGCAGTGCATAGTCTGCCGCCGACTGCCCATGGTGAACCGGGGGGGTGGATGATGATGCCAGCGAGGGCACGTCAAGCCACAGCAGCATGTCCTTGCCGCCGGTGACTGTACGCCGCCGCAGCAGCAGGCCCACTGCAGCATCACAGGCCAACACTGTCATTGAGGACTCTGAGAGGCGACTCGGTGCGTCTGGACGGAGGCGCCAGTGACACCTTGCACTCTGTCTGCTGGGCCATGCTGGATCTATGAGCAAGCCTTCTACCCCTGCATGGGGACGTATGACTCAATACCTCATGTGAAATCATGGACAACAAAGGGCACTTTATTGTGATTTAACTATAAAAGTTTATGGTCTCACGTAAATCCAACTCATGTCATTATTACATTTGTCATGCATGAGTGCAGTGTTGTGTGAGGGGAATGGGTGTACTAGAAATAGTTAATAGTGATGCGGTTGCGGCGCCTGTGTCCTTCTGCAGGATTTTCCCCGTGTGCAGGACGCACATGTGCAGGGGGGCGGTTGTCCCCTTCCGACTCACTGCCAGAGATCTCGACAGGTATCCAGCGCTTGGTAGCAATGTTGTGGAGTATTGCACACACGGCCATGATGCGGCAGCAGACTTCAGGCTCGTATTTGAGGGCCCCACCAGTCTTGTGAAGTATGCGGAATCGGCTCTTTAAAAGGCCAAATGTCCTCTCAATGCAATTTCTTCTGCGTATGTGTGCAGCATTGTAACGCCGTTGCTGTGGTGTTGCAGGGTTGAGGTATGGGGTGAGGAGGTACTCACGGAGACCGTAGGCGCTGTCACCTGAATGAAAGAAGCACAGGGTGAGTGCCTGTTCTGCGCAGCTACAGGATCACAGTGTACTCTTTGGGGGCATGTGTACTTACCTAGTAGGTGTCCTTCGCCAAAGTCTCCCCTGGCCAGTCGTGTGTGCATGCCGCTGTGCCGGAATATGAAGGAGTCATGTGTGCTCCCCGGGTATTGTGCCACTATGTCCGTGATGATAGTCTTAGCGTTGCACACCATCTGGATATTGAGGGAGTGGTAGGACTTGCGGTTGCTGTACATGTATTCCGTTTGTGCTGGTGGGCATATGTGGGTGTGGGTACAGTCAATGCATCCTATTACATGTGGGAATTGTGCAATGTTGTAGAATTGAAGCTTGGTCTCATTCAAGTCCTGTTCGGTGGTCGGGAATGAGATGTAGTGGTGTAGCCGGGTCAGCATTGCCTCCAGGAAACTCCTTAGGCAGCGAGACATGGTGCTCTGGGATATCCCCCCTGCAACAGCGACAATCCCCTGGAAGCTTCCGGAGGCCAGTAGGTGCAGGCTGCACAAGACCTGGACATGGGTGGGCACGGCATTGGTCCTCCTTGTTGGGTGCTGCATCAGGGGGTCTAGGTCCCGGATCAGCTTGATGATCATTGCCCCATTCAGGCGGTACTTAGAGTAAATTTGCTCCGCTGTTTGGCCCAGAAGGGTGATCCGCTGGTGGAATATTCGCTCCTGGATCCTGCGTCTGTTCCGTGCTGCAGCCTGGAGCCTTCGCCGCCTGACCACCATGTAGAGTCCTGGCATTCTGAGAGTCCTCATGCTCCTACTGTGTTTCCTTAAGTGTGTTTGATCAGGACAGCACCTGTGGCTAGTTAGCACTTTTTTAGATTTTTTTTTCCTTCATGGTTACCACCTGGTTTTGGTTCTCCTTATATTGCGCGTCGCATATAGCGATTTTCAGCTTTTTCGCAAATAGCGAGTTTTCATGAATTGCGTTTGTGAATATTTAGTGATGTCGCATTATGATTCGCAGAATCCATGGATTCTCGCAATTTCCGATTCGCTATAGGGGTTCCTCCTAGATTCTGTGATTTATTTTGCGAAATCGCTATTTTATTTTTGCGAATACGCAATTTCTGTGTTTTTCACATCATGAATTGCTTTTCTGTTAATTGCAATCGCAATAGCTAATTCGCAGCTATTGGGATCGCAATTTTGCTTGATGAATTTGGCTGCAAGTTCCCCATAAATGTACTCTTTGGAGCAAATTTACAATTTTATTGGAAATCTAAAAAATGATCTTACTCTTAGGAAGTTGCAAAAGAGATATCTGCAGTTAAACTGTCCAGAGTAGTCTAACGCCTTAACCACGGCGGTTTTTCCACTTCGGTGCGGGCTTTCTGAAGAGTGGGCGGGGCTGCGTCGGCCGTTGGCCGAGGGCAGCAATAGAGTAGAGAGGTAGTGCTGCCGTCAGCCAACGGCCGACGACAGCACTCAAAGGGTTAAGTTTCAATGATGATAACTCACCTCCTTGGATTGCAGACACTGTGTGTGACACAAGGTACCCCATCTACTGCCCCAGGCCCTACCTATTCCTTAAGAAAATGGCAATGAGGACCTAGAAAAACTGGACTTGACAGTATTTAAGTTGCTTAGTGCAGCTAAGGAATTGGCATTAGAGGAGTGCAATTTGTTTTTGCTGGTGTAGGTTTGTGGACGTTCCAATTACTGACCATTGCATAAGTTCCAAACGTACCCACTTTCACTTTGCCTTTGGGCAGGCAAACTTTTCCCCATACAAATAGCTTCTGTGCAATATAGATATGAGCAGTGTTAGACATTGCATTATTAGTGGAGGGGGTGGAAACCCCATTCAGGAAACAATCACAATATTTGTCAGGGTGAACCACAAGAGTCATTAATTTAGACTGTGCTTAACCCTCTGGTAGTGTGGGACAAAAGCAGTCAGGTTCAACTTAGAGGCACTGTGTAATATATTTATGCAGCACACAGACAGTAATAAAGTGAAAACACAACACCAGCAAAAATCCACAACAATTAAGAAAAATATATTCAATTTTAATAAATAAAATGACATCAGAAGACTAAAATCTTATCAGTAGAACAGGAGATATTCTACTATAAAGATTTTGTGGAAATAGCTCTTGAAAACACAAAACACCACTCATGGTCACCTGTTTGTACTAGACAAGGTAAAAGTCACAAGTTCAAGCCAACGTCGATTGAGCACATGCCAGATACATGAATAAGTTTGCCCTGCTGAAAAGTTACCTTCCAAGTCCGGTCCAAAGAGTTCCGTTCGCAGTAGAGGCTACAAGGAACACACTGAGAATGGCTGATGGTCGTCACTGTAGACTAAAGAGCAGGCCAGACTTCGTGGATGGTCATTGAAGTAGCTTCATGTTGGCAGTCGTCACAGGCTAATGCTGCTCTAGTGCGAAGTACAGGCCTCAGTTACCAGTCGCTGCTGTCTGTCGCTTGGTCTAGCCCGGGACCAGGGTTCAATTCCCCGCCTCGGCGGGTCTTGGGCTCAAAATTCCACGGACCTGATAATTCTCACCTCAGTGCCTATTCTAATCATAGAGTCCCACTCTGCAACTCTGGGCAATAGCTTGCTTAATCTCCACAACGGCCCCCACAACGCTAAGGATGCCTGGCCTTCACCCTGGGAGTGCCCAGGAGTGGACGCCTCACAGGGAAAGCCAGGACGGGTTCCACAGCGGTATTCGTACAAGCGCCTTGAGACCCTTGCGGGTGAGTAGTGCGCTATACAAGTATCGATTTACATTTACATTTTGACGCGAAGAGCAGATCTTACCGGTGCTTTGTGGTTGTTGTGGTTGAGGGCGGCAGAGCCTTGGCATGGACAGGCATGTTCATGGTCAAAAAGAACCCAATACTTCAGGATTTTCACATTTTCTTGTATGAGGAGTACACTCTAATGCCTGCCAAGGGTCCTGGCCCTTGTGAGGTACCTCTTGGGGATCAGGGACTCACTCGAGCAGAGGCCAGCAGGGTTCAGGCAGGTCCAGTGGCAGGTCAAGGCAAGTACGATTGTAGGAGGTCTGCTGGGAAGTTGCAAGGATGCATCTGAAGCATGTTGTATCCCAGAAGCTTACACAGGAGGTCAGCCAACTGACCTTTGGGGTCGCTCTGGTTTGCCTGGGAAGAAGGCACGCAATTGTAGTCTTCCTTCTCAGGCAGCAAGACAGTTCTTCTTGAAGCAGGGTTGTCCTCTGACACCAGGGCAGTCCTTTTTCTGTAACTTCCTTCGGCCCAGGAGTGTTTTGAAGAGTGAATCTGGAGCTCCATTATTATACCTGGTGTCAGCCTTTGTGTGGGGCGCCTCCCTGTCCTACCCCACACCTGGTTCTTGAAAATTCTCCCCCTTCCACTATCAAGGCTCCAACCTGTCTGGGGTGACAAAAGATAGGGAAGGTCTGGTGTCAGTTGCCTATGTGTGCTCAGGAGGCAAAGGTCTTTAAAGTGTAAGTGGGGTAAGGGATTCAATCCCTTCTCAGTTATCCTGTGAGAATTTTTAATTCTGTCCATAGCTCAGCTCCCTTTAAATTAGTGTCTGGAAGCAATACACAAATCCAAACATGACGGCGGTTCTCAGTCATGTGACTATGGACACTGGCAGAAGGCACAAAGGGTTGGGACAAGAAAATGGCAACTTTCTAAAAGTGGCATTTTCAGAGTTTTAACTTAAAATCTGACTTCACCATTAAAGAGGAATTTACATTACAATTAATTTGAGTCAAAACAACATACATCTATCTGCTCCCTATCCAACATTAGAACTTATTAAAGTTCAAGCTTCCTTGAGACATAGGCAACTATCAGGAGCCATTAGCTCCGAACACAGGAAGTCTCTTACGAAACCTGTTAAGCCTGTTCTACAGATATACGAGGCTAAAGCTCTTGGCTCTGCACTATAGGTAATCAACCCTTATCCCGCATTTTTTATCCCGCATACCATTAGCCCGCATACTATAATCCCGCAATTGCTTTCAGCCCGCATACCATTATACAGCATTTTTTATAACGCATGTGCTTTTATTACGCATGCCTTTACAACGAATTACGTTGTAAAGGCATGTATGGTAAATGTATTTGCGTTGTAAACCACGACGATGAGAGAGGTAAGTGGGTTTGGGTTAATTTTTAAGGGTGGGGTTCGTGCTGGGGTAGTGATTGTGTAGTGTAGTGTTGTGTTAGTGTAGTGTTGAGTTGTGGTGGTTGTTTAGTGTAGGGTCGTGCTGGGGAAAGTGTAATAGGGGTTGGGGGTAGTGTTTTAGTGGGTAGGGTAGCGTTGTAGTGTTTGCGAAGTGTAGGGTCATGCTGGGGGTAGTGTTTTAGGGTTTAGTGTAGTGTTGTAGTGTTTGCGTAGTGTAGGGTCATACTGGGGGTAGTGTTTTAGGGTTTAGGGTAGTGTTGTAGTGTTTGCGTAATGTAGGGTCATGCTGGGGGTAGTGTTTTAGGGTTTAGGGTAGTGTTGTAGTGTTTGCGTAATGTAGGGTCATGCTGGGGGTAGTGTTTTAAGGTTTAGGGTAGTGTTGTAGTGTTTGCGTAGTGTAGGGTCATGCTGGGGGTAGTGTTTTGGGGTTTAGGGTTGTGTTGTAGTGTTTGCATAGTGTAGGGTCATGCTGGGGGTGGTGTTTTACGGTTTAGGGTTGTGTTGTAGTGTTTGCGTAGTGTAGGGTCATGCTGGGGGTGTTTTAAGGTTTAGGGTAGTGTTGTAGTGTTTGCGTAGTGTAGGGTCATGCTGGGGGTAGTGTTTTAGGGTTTAGAGTTGTGTTGTAGTGTTTGCGTAGTGTAGGGTCATGCTGGGGGTAGTGTTTTAGGGTTTAGGGTAGTGTTGTAGTGTTTGCGTAGTGTAGGGTCATGCTGGGGGTAGTGTTTTAGGGTTTAGGGTAGTGGTGTAGTGTTTTTGTAGTGTAGGGTAATGCTGGGGTGTAGTGGTTTAGTGTAGTAGTGTTGTGTAGGGTCATGCTGGGGGTAGTGTACTAAGGTACTGTTGTAGTTTTGTGTAGGGAAGTAAAGTGCTTAATGGTAGTGTTGGGGGTCGTGCTGGGTAGTGTAAATGTAGTAAAAGGACTGTAGTGTAGGGTAGTGTAGGGTAGTGTTTGGTAGTGTATGGTAGGGTAGTGTACTTTCACTTACCTTTAAAACTTTTACAATGAGTATACCTTTAACATGCATGCTTTTACGTTGTAAAGGCATGCGTGCTAAAGGCATATTCGTTCTAAAAGTTTTAGTTCTTTTAGTTTGCGGCCTTATAGTATATGCGGGATGAAAAATGCGGGATGATGGTATGCGGGATGATTGTATGCAGAATTTCATCATATATTCCTGCACTATATGGTGCAGAGCTATGGGGCTTTGAGAAGGTGGTTGCCTTACAAATTTCGGAAAATAAATTTTTCCGTTCGATAACTGGACTCCCGAAAAGCACTCCACTATTGCCCCTCCGGTATGACTTGGGTAGAAAATCGATAACTGATCTGGTCAGAGTTCGACCAATCTTGTATTGGAGGAGGCTATGGACCACGCCCAAGCTTTTACATTATGCTGAGGGGTTCCTAGATATTATTAGAGTGGATACATTTCATAAAAATAGGTGGCTTAACTCCTTGAAAGTAACTTTGAATGACCTCGGAATGGGTCTGCTTTGGTCAGATCCACTAGGGTCTGTCTTTCCGACTAAAAGACTTTTAAAAGAAATCTATTGGGAAAAGGTAGCTTCCCGGGGTTGGTCCAGCACCAGCTTGGGCACCATGACGGAAGGATTTCTAGAGGCTATATTGTACCCTTCCTTGGAACCTTATTGGGACTGTATAACAAGGCCTTGTGACCCCAAACTCCTATTCCAATTGAGAGCAGGTTCTTTGCCTCTTCGATCTTTGACTGCTAAATGGGAAGGTGATGCAAATGTTAGCTGTCCTGTTTGTGGCTCCGCCAATGAAACTAAGGGTCATTTTCTGTTTGTCTGTACTGCTTATAAGGATCCAAGAAGTGTATGGTTAAAACCAATGTGTAAGAATCTAGGGACTACTAGTAGCCTAATTGCTTTGCGTATTTTATGCACTACTAGCGAGATGTGGATATTGATAGCAACTGCCAAATACCTTGGTTGGGCATGGTCGATTAGACAGAGACTGCTAGCCCCTTGACTATTCTCTGTCTGAACTATTTTGTGGTTGAACTGGGCAGAGACTGCTAGTCATTTGACTATTCTCTGTCTAGCTTAACCACCTGTTTATGCCGACCCAGGATATCTTTATTTTAGGGAATTGTAATCTAATTCTTCTTTTTAAATACATTTTTTTAAATAGGTCTATTTTAATATGATATTTTTAAGTCTTGTACTGAAAATTGAGTCATGAATTGTAAATAATATGCTTATCTGTTTCCTATTGTAATTGATTGTTAATTGATTTGTATTTTTAAATTGTTTCTGCTTTTATGAGAGAATGCTCGAATAAAGCATATTTGACTTGACTTGAAATATAATAAGGTAACCCAGTGTTAGCCAATAGAAGAGATTGGCCTGACAGCAGTGAAAAATTACTTCAGGCATTTTCACTCTCAGTACATGTAAACCTTAAGTACACATCTTCTGCTTTTTAATTACAATGCACCCTGCCCTATGAGCCTTCAGAACCTAACTATGGGGTGACTTATAAATATTGAACAGGAATGTTTCAGTTTGTCAAAAGGTTTATTTTACCAGGTTGAAATGGCTGTTTAAAACTGCACTACAGACTGCAGTGGCATGCCTGAGATGTTTTTAAAGTGCTATTTTAGAGGGTGAGTTCTGCAGGCTCACTAATAGCATTTAATTTAAATACTCTTGGTACATGGCGTACCATTTACTAGGGACTTACAAGTAAATAAATGTGCTAGAAAGGTATAGTCAAATTTTACCATGTTTTAAGGATACAGTACAAGCACTTTTGTACTGTTTAGCAAAGGTAAAGTCCTAAGGCCAACTGAAACAAATTCAGAAAAATTATAGGAGTGAAGGCACAACGTTTGAGGACATACCACACCAAGGATGTCCAGTCTAACAAGTAGTTTTTATTACATGTTTCTGTCGGTTGTCTACTGTACCAGCGTTGGTCTTGTCCTGGTGATAAATACTTAAAACTATTTTTCTCCAGTTTCTAAGGTGTCCATTAGGATCCTGTGGTTGCTACAGACATTTTTCTTGATTTTTCTGACAGATATCCTGGATGCCTTCTTTGGGTCCTAGGAGTGGTGGGCACTGCAGTGGCTAGAGATATTCTAACATTTTCTGCTACCTTTTCAGGGTGCAGTACGTGGTGTGGGTCCTCAGGTGGCCAAAGATATTGTAATAAAACATTCTGCATCATACCAGACTTTTTGATCTGTGCATAGAAGCAGAGGAGCTCCTGGAGCGACCATATCTATTTTCCTTGATTTTTAGCCCTTCTTCCAAAATGCATTGTTGGACTCTGGGCTTGTTAGGGGTCCCGGGCAGTCATCATAGAGTTTAATCAATATCTTTTCAGATCATCTGCAGGGGTCCTGAAAGAGGTAGATTGCCTTGGATGGTGCTAGACTTTTATTTAGAGTTTAACACGTTTGTAAGTTTCATAAGGCAGACCTGTGACTGTGCTTATGCATGGGCTGGCATTCATTTATTCTAATTAGCAATCCCTCAAGTGCTGAACCAGGCTTCCATTTGACTGGCCTGCTTTTTGTCCTGTATTTGTTGGGCTAGGCAGCCATTCAATGTAACACAGCTTGTCTTGCTTTTGTACCATTTTTCTTGGCTGCATGCTGGGGCCCTGGGAGAAGAAAGGGTTATGAGAAGTTGGCTGAACTCATGGTCAGCATCCCACAATTAGATGTTATTTGCACCAAAACAGACTACAGGAGCAGCATGGCCAACACTGTCAAACCTGAAAAATAAGGATTACACTTTTACTGAAGACTCCCAATGAGAATGAAATGCACATAGAAAAGGTGTCCAGAAATTTCTGAGCAGTGTTTTGACTGAAATAATTGATGGATTAAACATATTGCATCACGACTGTGTGGCACACAGCCCACTCCTTGGAGTAACAGTATTGAAGTATGGAACAATGATAAGAAGACTACAAGTCCAGATTGCCCAGGGAGAGCCTAATAAAGGAAAAGTTCTGGAGTGCTAAGAGAGGGTGTTGTCATAAAATGCTCTGTAGGGTCTTGAGCAGACAAAGTATACAATTCTTTAATATTTCTGCCATTTAACTAATGTGTCTGCAGAGATCCTTGGTGTGGCTGGAGCTTTATGGGCTGGTCACAGGTTCTGAGCCAGGTAACTAAGTAGGTGCCTGTCTACCCCATTAGATGCCAGGATGCGGCTTATAGTTTTTGCTACTGGAAATTGATTTATGAATAATTGTGTCATACAAAGCCTCACATTATTGTATTTTACATTGCAACCCCAAAGCCCAAGTCTAGCTGACAGCCGTCTTTCCTATTTCTTCTTGCCTGCACTGAGAATAAGATGAAACTCCTTTGTAACTCTTGAATTTCATGGCGCAGACTCTTGACTGGTGGTGGCTCACTTGACAATCGTAGTTAAATCACTCTTTTTTTACTGTGTCTGATACCAAGAATTATGCGGGTGAAGTCCTACTTCGCCCCTCTCCCTCTCCTATCACAGCCGTCCTTCATTCAAACATAAATATGTGTTAGTTGTTCAAAGGCTGGTCTAATCCTTGGTAAGGTAAAACAGGAGCCTGAATGCAAAGGGCCTGTCTCCAAGACTCCAATTTCAAGGAAGAGATGGAGGTAAGGATTGCATCAGACACATGGATGTAATCCACCTCCTTCACGGTCAGTGACCTGCCAAACCCCACCTTCTCAGAATAAGATGATTGCTTTCTCGTCTCATTTTGTACATTAGCTGGTGGGACAAAAGGTTGGTGGTGAATTGGTGGGGGTGTAAGGAAGGTAGTCTCTTATTGCTTACTCTCTGGAGCTGACGAAACCTTTGGTTTCACCCATCAACCTACAATACATACAGAGTAGGCAATGGAATACATCTCCTATCACCCCTGGGCATTCATGCGCACTCGTAATCCCAAGGAATATCTTCCTTTATGTAATTATATCATGCTGTGACAAAAAGAGGGAATCCTGGGTATTCTGTGGCAAAATAACGCCCTTGAGGAATTTTCTAGGGATGTGCTTGCACCTCGAGGGAGAACATTCTGGGGATTCTCAGTGTCCTTGGAACCCCTGATCCCATATGAGTTTACAAGGATTCTGTTGCCAATTCCACAGGCATGCACAGTTCCAGCATGTAATTTCCAGGACTTTAGCCGTAGCCTGCTTACTGCCACAAGTCGAAGTTGATGTGAGGCAGCCCTGCAGTGTCTTCAGGAGGAACATGGAAATAAGCATTTTAGTGCTTTAAATTTTGTGCTGATGTCTACCACAACTCTATCACTCCCCCACTATGACCTGACTGCTCTGTAATCAATGACAATTACCACCAGTGGCCTGTGGGGGGCATTATAGGAGGGTGATGTGGGTAGTATCTGGTGATGGTTATGCTTCCCCAGGTCTAAATGAGGGACTCTGTGATGTTGCACACCAATCTTGTTTCCAGCCAGAGAAAGAGTGTGCATATATACATTTTCACAGGCTGTTCTCTGAAACATTGTCATAGTGACTTAACAGTTAGAACTCCATTTTGAGTGGGATAGAAAATGGTTTGGTAACACCCTTAACCCTCCACTGGTATTATTGATACCATCAGAACTGGTAATTCTAGGGGAGAGGATTTACCCCCATTATTAGATAGAACTTGAGGCTCCCCTAAAGATGGAGTCCTACTGTAGTACCCATTTTTCCCATTCCATTTGTGTTACCCAGATATCTTGCCTGCATCAAACACTCACCCCTAGTCACAGAGCTGGGTTTAATCCATCGTTATTTTGCATGCCACGCCACCCCAGTTTGGACACAGCCATATGTAAATCAGTCTTCACCCTGCTCCCCATGGGTACAGACTAGCCTGAACTGCCAAGTCAGGTCCTCCTTAACCTGGAAAGAAGGAGCCTGGGACCGGTTTCTGGGTATCACTCATCATCAGCCAGGTTAGCTTGAATTCTCTGGTGCAGGAAGCAAGTGATTCAAGTCTGGGCAAACTCTCAGCCACCTTGGGAGCACATTGCAACCTTACAAAATTTTGCATTTGTTGCCCTAGGAGGAAAGGGTATGGCCAGACGGGGGTCCTGTGCTTGCCATGCCACCAAATTCAAGCTATACTGGCTTATGAGGGGTGATATCTCATAAACTGGCAGTTCGGTTGGACTGTTCCCGTGGCGAGCAGGGTCTAGATTGATTTGCATATGACTGGGTCTAAACTAGAATGGCATGGCCAGCAAAAATGGATTTAACCTATATCTGTGACTGGGGGGGGAATGTTTGATGTATTCAGCATTCCGTCCATCATCTGTTCTTTTTGCATTAGTAGGCAAAGAGCCTTGGCTGAAGACTTTGGCTTTATATTAGCTCTCCTAATCTCGATGGGACCGGTAACCTAACCTTTATTATTATCAATATGGGAATTAAAGTGGGATTTATAATGAGAACCTTACTACTGTTAAAGGAAAAGGCTAAGCAACATCAATCATCAAGGAAGACTTGTATGTATCATTGTCGGAAATAATAGCTGTCAATTCATATCTATGAGGCCTCAGGTAACTTCAGGCAGCTCATTTACTGGTATTTTGGAGAAATCAGTAATATCCACATCAATCAGACAAAACAGCTGGCAAAAAGTTGCATTTAGTAAAGGTCCTTCTTTTCTTAGAAAAAGCACAATCTTGCGATCACTGCACAAATATAGCTTACGCATATGGTGATGTCAACACTGAAAAACAACTAGAATAAACGAGCATTATATCATCACAGAAAGCCTTATAGAGATATCTGGAAATACATCACCCCTATCCATTATTCTTTATTATAGTGCTAAATATCAATTTGATCACTCCAAATTATTTGCTGGTCCCAACAAAAACACTGGCGTTAAGCTAATTTAACATGGTATTCAAGCATCTAGAAAAGAGTGCTAATTACACATCTTACCACAAAATACAGCATAATATAATGTCAATCAAACAATAAAGATACTAATGTTACTGGCTGTGGTATTAATTAAACATAACATCTTATTTTGATCATTCCTGCCATGAATTTGTTTGTAAGAATAGACTGATTACTTTCTGAGGTTAAAATGCTCTTAATTCAATACTTTTTCATTCAAAATGACCTGTTCTCGAGGTATCTGTAAATCCTGGATACACCTTCAAAGCTCGAGTACTACTTGACCCATGGAATGATGGATAACAGCAGACATAAGTGTTTACAAACTGATTTCTGCACCTTAATCCTAGATTTTGGATCCTTTTTCAGGGACAAATTTCTCCAAATTTGCCCTGGTGTTTTTGTCCCCACGAACACCTGTGGTGATTTAACGTTAAAAAATACTGCATCCTTCAGAATTCCTTAGACAGTCTGTAATAGGAGTCACCAGTCGGAATTGGGTCTAAAGAGGCTCTTGTAATGAGGGCTCAAGGTGGCTAATTGTTATCATTGAAATTGTATGGAACAAACTGGCCGTCCGGGTGGTCATTATGCCCTTTTCATCTAAACCTGGCATTGTTAATACCCTTAAATGTGGCTTACAAATAGAACTGCCTCTTCAATGTCTAGTGAATTTAGGCGTTCAATAGGACATCATCATACGTGAATTTTATCAGTCCTTCTTGCACTCATGCACCCAATCATCATCAATAAACCGTTATTCGGTCATCAGACCTTAAAAGTACACAATTCATAAATACAGCCCAATAAAATTTTAGTTTAAAATCTTATAAAACCATCATTATACATAGTAGAATCAGAAAAAATACTTTAACAAAGCAGATCATCTAAAAAGTCTAAAAAGTGTGCAGCATTTGACTTCATGAAGGAAAGAAGGGCTCGCAACTGGTCGTCGAAGTGCTAAAATGTTCATGACTATCTGCTAGATTCATCAAAGACCCGTTTTGCGAGTCTGTAATAGCGATTCATAAGGAATCGCTATTACAGACTCGCAAAACGGGATTCATGTAGGAATCGCAAAATAAATTGCGATTCCTACACAATCCTTATTTGCGATTAGCAAATTGCTAATCGTAAATAAGGAATAACTCCCCATTCATTCTCAGAATCTGGCCCTTTGCGAGCGCAATTTAGCTTCATGAATCGGGCTGAATGACACTAAGGAGGAATTCATGCTACTATAGTGTGGTACTACTTCTAGTGCCGTAGCGCATAAATATACTAGTTTGAAAGCACGCCATACAGGTCAAGCTAACTCCCCCCCTCCCTCCTCCCCCCTCCCCCCCGCCCGATGTAACAAAGATATGCCCGTCTATTGGCCTACGACGGGAGGGGTAGGGGTTGATCTCATGGCCTTTCTTCTAATTGCCCACATGTGCCTCAGGATCTTTGCAGTTGTGCACATAAATAACGATCTTGTGTCTGATTTTAGTATGAATACACCCAATCAAGAACCACTGAATAGAATATTCTTGCATTCACAAACTTATCCACTCACAAACAAATGCACACACACAACCTCAACAAGCATTGACAAAATCAATTAAATGAATTAAAGTAATAACAAGAAAACATTGTGCTACCTAAACAAAGCTGGCATATACTTGCAATAAACGATTAAATTATATATCAGCGGGCGGCCATTTCACAATGTTATTGTACCTAGTGCGTGTTAAACTTCCAACATGACTGCCAAGTTTAGAAGCAATGTATTGGCAAAACAACAATTTACTATGCACAGTACCAATCCAAAAGCAGAGCTAAATAAACATAACAATGTTTGGCCATCTTGGAATAGTATTGTTCATAGTGTATTATTGTTGTACTGGTCAAAGATGGCTGACATAATGGTTCTAAACAAGGTGCCGAGCTTGTAAAGGTAAGGCTGTGATACACTGTGGACAACACATCCCAGAGTAGCCACCCGGTTTATAAGCAAAGACCACGGGATGCGCCACATTGCAGCTGATGTGGTAAACAAGCAGGTGATAGCACTGACTGGGGAGTTGCAGGACATGCTACAGAAAAAGGGAAAATAAAATAATTAAAAAGTGATCTACTAAAGGTGAAATGGAAACCTGAAGCAATGACCCGCCATCTCTGGCACTGAATCACACAACTTTTTTTGGGCAGATATGCACATTTGCATGAACAAAATGTCTCACTTACAGTGCAATAGAACCAGTAACGCAAGTGGGCTGACTTATTGCCCCATGCTTTATGCTGTCATGGGCAGAATGATAATGTGAATGACACTTGAACAGACCACTGGTAGAAGAGGGCTGACCAAGGCCACTCTGGGTATGTCTGTACATTAACTTATTATTTATGATTTCTGAGCCTGGCTCCACTGTGAGGGCCTGGCAAGGATTAAAACAGTGCAAACTATATACCCTCACTGTTTGTCACATGGAGTAATCAACACCAAAACCCTTATATATTATTGGTGAGAATCAATGGAATAAAATAAGTGCTTACAGGCTTTAATAAAATGTAATAACAATCCACTGTTGAAGGTCTATTGGTTTTTACACTTGCCTTTTTTACTAAGCGAGTCTAGCCTACTACCTACCGCCTTTGTCATATATTTTGGTAAGAAACAGATCAGCTCAATGGTATTTGGCATAACGTTTAACACCAAACCATTCGGGATTATTACCATTATCATTGGCTTGTCACCAAGAGAAAGTCAGGCCTTGTGTATTGCGCCTAAGGAGACACATTTGCAGAGTGGGAGAGAAAGAAGCTGGGGCCTCCGAAGACCTCTCAGCAATCCCGCTGTGTGGGACTAACTGGAGTAAACAGGATGGGAAGTTGGCCACCAAGGACCCTCAGCAGCCAAGGGTAGTTCATTCCCAACCAGTTGTGTACCAGGAGGTGCATTTGAAGACTGGTGGAGAAAGGGGGTGTGGCCTCCGCTAATCTCTCACTAATTCCGCTGTGTGGGTCTTACTTGATGAATCATGAGGGTTAGTTGGCCCCAAAGGACCCTCAAGAGCCAAGGGGACTTCATCCCCCAGCTAGTAGTGCGCAGGGAGGTGTGTTTGCAGAGTGGCAGAGAAAGGGCGTGGACCGCTGATCACCTCTCAGCAATCCCCCCGTGTGGAACTTTCTGGAGATAACAACAATCCACCATTAACTGCCTTTTAGTAGCATCTTCTTTCACAATATACAAGTCAGGCCTGCTGCTTTTTATCATAACTTTTCATAATGTACCTATTAGACCTATTGCATTGGGCAGGATAAATGTATTACTCAAGCCTATACGGCAGGCTTTATCATTGGTTTTTCATCATAACCTAATCAGGTCTACTGAATTGAGCATTAACTTTTCCCAAAAGGTAAGGATCAGTGAGTCAAAGAATTGCAAATATGTGCATAATTAGAGTTGGCAAAAAATATGCAACCCCTTTTAAGAGAGCCTAAAAATGTTTATCACAGTGCAAATCTTCTACACCCAGGTTTTGTCAGAGCGGGCAATCTACACCAAAAGCCTAGCCTATTATTGTAATCTGTGAAATTCCATGTAACAAAATACCTGTATATGGATTTTAACACAGTATAATAAATATACACCCATAAATCTCTTTTTGATTTAACATATGTGGGTCACAATAAGTACAACATACTGTCTTTATTGTTACTTTTCATAATATACATATTAGACTTATGACATTTGAGGTAAACTTTCCCAATGAACCAATCAGGACTATAGCCTTTATCACTGATTTATGACCATAACCAACTCCCCCCTACTGTATTGTGCAAAAGCTGTCCCACTAGGCAACCATCAGGCATACTGTCATAAAATTGCAAATATGTACAAAATTACAGTTAGCAAGACAATATGGACCCTCACATAGATATTAACTAGGATTGTCAAAGTGCATATCTTCTTAGGCCAGGGTTTGTCAACATGGCTGTCCACCAATAAAACCCAGTAGCGGCGGTCACAGGTAAGAACAGTGAGGTGGTGGAGAGGGCCAAGGACAGGCGGGGTAGGAGTGGGCAAAGTAGACATACAACGAAAAAGTTCAATTACATTTTAAACTAAAACCATCTACCATGCGCTAGCCGCATCGCCGACTAAGCAATGCGGCGAGAGCATGGTAGGTGGTTTTATTTATTTTTAAATTTAATTTAACTTCTGCCATCGTATATCGACTTCCCTGACCCCCACCCGCCCCGCCCCACCGCTCTTACCTGTGCTGGCCATGACTGATAAATCCCTTTTTTACTACATCTACAGGCAGATGCATCAAAGAAAATACCGGGAGCAAACAGGCAGATTCTCAGAATCTGGCCGTTTGCTCCCGGTATTTTTGCATTTGGGATGCATCATCCCAAATTCAGAAATCGCAATTTAAGGAATCTCTAAATAGCGATTCCTTAAATTGCTCTTGCATTTAAGGAATCCCAAATTGAGATTCCTTAAATGCAATGCATGAAACCCAAAAAAATAGCGATTTCGCTAATAGGGGGAGCAAATTACCATGCAGTTGAACTTCGTGGTAATTTGCTAAAACTTTGAAAAATGCACTTTTGTGCATTTTTCAAAGTTACATGTTGCGCACACACATGCCCTTAGGGCATGTGTGTGTGTAACATTTGAGCACAGGTCCATTTCAGGGGTGGAACAGGGTGTCCTTTGGACACCCTGGCACCCTTGAAATAGCGGAACATTAGCGATTCGGTAATAGCTAATCGCTATTAAGTAATGGCTTTCCCATTCATTCCTATGGGCCTTTAAGAATGAATGGGAAAGCCATTCCTTATTAGCGATTAGCTATTACCGAATCGCTAATAAAGAATCTGTAGGAATCGCTAATAACATTGCGATTCCTACATGCATCCCGTTTTGCGAGTCTTTAATAGCGATTCCTTAAAATTCGCTATTAAGGACTCGCAAAACATAACTTTGATGCATCTGCCAGTTAATCTGTAAAATTCCATCGAACTCAAAATCTGCGGCATGCTTGAATACTGGGTAATAGCAATCCGCCCATAAATGCTTACTGGCTTTAACATATGCTTGTCACAATAATTTGTTCTAATTTCTGTCACAAACTTCATAAATACATCAAGCCTATAGACATGATCATTGGTTAATCAGTTGTGCTGCACTGTACATAAGTTTACCACAAGACAAACATTACCATACAAGACTCTTTTTCACTGGGCGCACAAAACGCCACCCAAGTGGTATGTCTTAAAGCCCTTTTTGTTGATGATCACATAAGCACAGGGGACAGCTGCTCCCTCAAGCCAGACCTAAAAGGGCGGATCCCTGTAGCACAGCCAAAGGCATTCACAAATATAGACTTGTATACTCGAAGTGCTCATTCTGAACATAGTTCGCAAATTTACCAAACAAATGTCTGCAACAATAATTTAAGTCAACTGATTGTTAAAATACCTGTGCTCTGAGGAGGGGCCCATGAGGGGGAGGATTGTGTTTGTCTGCAGCACTTGTTTACCCTGGCAGCGCTCATGTTCCACAGGCAGGTCTAATTGAAGTGGACACAAATCAAGCGGGTGCAGCATTAATGCCGTCTGATGAACAATCAATAAGTCACTTCCCATGAAAAAGGCTGCTCTGTTTCAAGCAGCCTGACTCACTACTGCGACTTGACAATCATGATCTTCATCATCATCAATCAGTCCTCGTTATAATAAAATGCAAAGAAGGCTTCCAGCTAGGAAAACATGGTGCTGTGAAAATATTTCAAATCATAGCTGAATGTCAAACAGCAGCTACCTGTACATTGTCTCATTTGCTTTTCCTTTTGTTTTCCATTTTGCTCGTCTGTTTTATAACGTTAATAGTCTTCGTTGTTTTTATTGTAGTTTACATTTTGTTTTTTGACTACTATTTTTGGTGGCTAATGAGTAGTACCCATTTTTTTTAACATGGTTGAAATGTTGTTTTATAACGAACATTTTAATAATTAATTATTAATATTTTTCAAACTGTTGCCACGAGCGCATTTGCTAAACTGATTATTCCGAAATAATTGCTAACATAGCTGTGCCTGGCTGTGTCTGAGCTTCTGTAGAACAGTCTTGATGTCTAAATGGATACCATCAAATATTGTTGAATTCTTTCAGTAAACTGTACTGCAAGGTTTATGGTACTCAATACTAAGGAAAGAGATATGTAACAGAAAATATTGCAATAATAAACTATATTGGATGTATAAACAAATATAAATTCGGGCTCAAATATATGTTTTTGACCTAATTTATCTTTTTTATTTCAGCCAAAAATGAATATATGTTTATGTTTATGTTTATGCAATTTATAGAGCGCACAACTACCCAGAGGTGTCTCGGCGCTAAAAATATATGGATTCCCGACCGGCTTACAACCATTTACGTGTGCGAAGATCTTCAACACGAGTGTGGACTTCTCCACACCCACAAATCATACTCAAGCGGTAGGAATTGGGTGTTCGAAGGAGTGGTCAGTCTAGGAAGTTTGTATACGACCAAACACATGGATTTTCATTGACATTCACAAACTCCTCTCCTTCCCGCTTTCCAGGGTGAGAGATTTCTTATCAGGCAAAGGTAAGTCATCAGGATACTTCTACCATTGGGGTCAACTGGGCCACAGGAAGCAAGCCTATCCATTGGTTATCACACCAAGAGTCCGGGTAGCTGGAGCCCTCTTCTGAGTGGAAGAATCATAACTAGCAATCTTGTCTGACTGGAAGATAGTATCCAGAGGCCTTCCTAAGGTACCACAGCACACACACCCATTCATAGAGACCATATTTGTGGTTGGCCAGCTCTTGGCTGGACTCCAACAAAACAGAACCTGTCAGAAAATGTTGTAGAGCTACGCCATGGCTACTGGGAAGTGACTGACTATACACATCCAGCCTTGGGCAAGCTTTGAGATACCATCATGATGAGCTTGAACAGGAGGTTGAAAGCAGGTCCCAAGGGTTGCAACGAGAATACTTGATGTACATCCCATAAAGTGTCCCCCCGGGAATGATCTGATAGACTTTAGAATGTTCTGTTGTTATGTGATGACCTGGATTGGTACATCAGATGGCGCCACCAGAACCTCAACGGGTTGTGAATATTGTTTGCCACTGTGGTCAATAGGACACCTACTAAATTCGAATGCCTATCAGGGTAGGACCTAGCGTTGGATGTGGTAACAGAATTGCGTACCCTGTAGGATCTTCTAGCCATTCCTGCAGAGTCTTTATCTTGTATTTCAGGCTTCTTGTTCTATTTGAATATTTCTAGTCTTGTTCTTCTTTTTTATGTATATGTCGTTCATTCTATCGTTCCTTTTTCTGTCTACGTACTTTCCAGTCCTTTCTTCAATTGTTTATCTGCCTTTTCTAGTGTCCTACAACTATTTTACTCTGCCACTTAATTTGCTTTGTTTTATCTCCTCTTTCTAAAGTCACGTTTTCTTCATTCCATTTTCCATGGAATCCATTCAGCCTTTCCTGATTTGTGTTCCTTTATTGTTACTCATGGCATATTCCCTGTTTCTTAGAATACAGCCCTGTCTTTCCTATGCCCTGTTCCGGTATTCTGTTACCTTTGTTTCAATCCCTTTATCCTATATTGTGTTAAAAAATCGAGTTATTATTGTTGCATGATTCCAGTGAGTTCTGAAGTTTGGAGCCTCATATGCAGAGTCTCTCTGTCATGCTCTTCTTCCACAAAGCCAGCTGGGTGAGTCTTAAGACCCTAGGACAGTGTTCTCCAAAGTTGGTCCTGGAGGGCCGGATCAATGTCAGACTTTTTAAGATAACTACTGTGAGAAGTTGGCCTGGCATATGATGTCCACTATTCTAGTGGGCACCTTGCACCAGTCCAAACTACCCTTATTGATGGTAGGTTTAAAGTCAACCTTTATAGAAAGCTATCCTAGTGGTAGCTGTGGAGAGCAGCCTTCAGGCTAAGGCTTAGAGGCGAGGTAAGCTAGTTTTTTTTACCAATTATAATCTCTTGAATGATCAAATGAAAGAACACCACACAAGGTATATATCAAATATATATGTATTTATTCTAAACACAACCCCTCTGGACTCTTTAGGAGGTCAGAGGTAAAAGTACATTACAAGGAACTTAATAAGTATACAATGAGTTGCACAGTATACCTTATGCCCTAGGGACCTCACAAACCATATACTAAAATAGTGGTATAAGAACCACGTGAGGGTTAGAAAGAAGGCCTAGGGCCTGTAGAACCACTGGGGCTACCAGGAACCACCCAAGGTAGGGATACAGGAGACCCACGGGGGACGCGTGCAGTATCTAAACACAGCCGCGGATCACCTTTGACTTTCTATGGAGAACGAACAAGTTACAATTTTAAAGTTTAAGGGCACTTAGAGGTGAACTACGATGAAACCCTTTTAGGCTAAGATACGTCGAGAGTCAAGACCCACGGGAGCGCCAGAGTACTCGTGTTAATCCACCCAGGGAAGCTGGGTGCATAGGTGTCTTTTGGTATCAGGTTTCGTCGTCGATTACTATGGAGAGCTGCGAAGAAATACTGAAGGCGACCAAAGGAAAAGTGTCCGGGTGGATTCAAGGGTGGATCGGAGATGTGAAGAACCTGAAAGCAGAGGGGACAGTGTCTGGTTCACTAGCCAGTGACCAGGATGGCGATAGGACGATGCCAACCAATGTCGGGTGAATTCAGGTGAAAGAGGTGAAGCTTGACTCTTCAGCCACAAGGACCAGGAGGCGTTGACAATAACTAGGAGCTGGATTCAAGCTGTCCCACAAAGGATGTCAAGTGCTGCAGCATCAGAATCCAGATTAGACCCAAGAAGCCTTGGCAACAGCAACCCACGCAAGATGACATAAATGGCTTCAGTTCGGACCAGCAAGGTCTGGGGGACTCCTCCTTTGGAGGGGTGTCAGAGCTAGTCTGGAGCAACCAGGAAAGCTCAAGAAATTAAGGATTGGCCTTCGTGGGGGCTCACTAGCCAATGGACTAGGAACAGCGAAAGGGCCTCAAGCTGCGGTGAAAAAAGGGGACTCACTGGTCACTCATGGAGTGCTGGCCTCTGTACTTCAGTGCTAAAGGTGCTTGGGGCAGGGGCTTCAAATACCCCAATACACAACTTCGGGATACCTCGGGAACTAGGTGCAGGTGTAAAAATGCAGGATGTCCAGGAGTTCCGGTCCCACGTCTCTCGTATCAGCTACGGGTCTCAGCTTTGCTGAGATCTCGGGTAAGCTTCAGAGATGTCTGAAAGTCTATGTCCTATGTCGCAGATTCTTCTGGATCTGGTGGGAGCCTTGAAAATGCAGACTGTCAAACAGGATGGTCATTCCTTGACCACAAGGGAGATTTCTTCTGTCTTCCAGTCGACATGGAATGTCGATGGTCCAAGATATATGTTGCAGAGTTTCGTCCAGGGTAATCAAAAGTCCTAGGGACTGGGATCCTATTCTTACAGCAAGTTTAGGGGTTGGACTAACTCTAAGGTCCCACCTATGGGTGCACCTGTGGAGGAGGTTGTTACACCCCTTCCCCTTTGTCCAGTTTCTCGCCAGAGCTGAGGCTGAGTGCCCCAGCATCCGGTTTGAACTGGAAACTGCCTGGAGCACCTTGTGTGCCCCAGGCAGTGTCTGAAAAGCATTCATTGAATGCAACCCACCCTGCCCCAATACACTAAAGCCTGTCTGGGGAGGTGCTAGCACCTCCCTGGACAGGAAACCTATTGCAAAATAGGAGACCCTGTGGTTTAATTATTACTAAATGAAGTCAAAAAAAACTGACTCAAAAAAGACAATTTGGGGGCAAGACAGGTCTCTAGGAAGTCCTAATTTAGCAATTATATTAGAATGGCAAAAGAATATGTAGAACACTTTCAAACTGTATGTCCAAGTATTATGAGATCAACAAATCCACCAAAGATATAAGAAATGTTATATATAAACACAATTTATTAAAACACCTCCCTTCAGGGTTACAATCTAAATTAAAATACAATAAAATACATTTTCACATAGTGAACAAATCTGTAATAAAAACAGGTCGAAGGAAAAAGTCGACCCGGCGTTTCAGTGTACGTTTTTAATGTTCACACCTTCATCAGGACACTTTGACATTTGATTGATAATCTAAAAATTTAAGCAACAGTGTTTTAGGTATTTTATAATTAGGCAGATAAACAAAAATACATACAAAGTGTTTCTTTTTCTTTTGGTGTTTATTTTGCCCTATAGGCTCCTAGACCTGATTCTCTGTGAGGACCTCCCTCGGTGCCCTCCCATAAGCACTATTTGTGTGCTTATCATGAAACCCTTTGATATAATGCTTGGAAAAATCCACGGGGGGTAATTTAAATTGAAGACTGGGTCTTCAAACTTAAAGAAAGTTTTTATAAACAGATACCTGATTTTTCGAAGTTTCTTTTTTAAGTTTAGAAGACTTCTAAAACAACTGGAGATTTGTGTTACATCTGTTTCTTATGGTCATGTGGTACCTTAATAAAGGGAGACATATCCACAATTATCTCTCTAATCATCCATTAGATCTGATAATTTCTTCTATAGGTTTACTACATGATTGTTTTACCTGTAATAAGGTAACTGCATAAGATGATTAGACACGAAGGAGCCACCGGAATTTACTCTCAGGTCAGGTTCCAAAAAGGGGGGCTCGGGATCCCTTCGTCAATTCGGAATCACTATAGGATAGGCCACAATTGTATAAAAGTCTCTTCCTAGAATTAAAACATCCTTGTAGGGTCTAAATTGTAAACCGTCCACTTACCGAATTTATGTATTCATTTTTGTGCAGCTGTTTTGGTTAGTTGATCATTTGTCTGGTGCCTTAAGTTTTCACCTAATAAAGTGAATGGAATGATAGTGAATGTACTAGTATAAGATATTATTTAATCAGTTATTTCTAGCACATATTACTATGACTATACAGAGACTTGATTGAAAAAACTCAGTCCGCATTAATCTTTGTAAGTGGGTGACTGTGACTTAAACCTGTTTAGGTAATAGAACCTGTTGGAATCCATGCCTATTCTTAACATATTTTAAATATTTAAAACGGGATACAGTACAATCTCTATGAGAGCAGTTATTGGTAATGTTATTACTCAAACGAAAGAATTACGGCAATGCTTATTTATGCGGTCGGGCTTCTTGAAGAAAACTCCCTATTTCTATGCACGTTCCACTTAGTGTCATTTGGCGTGGGGACAAAGGTCTTTTAAAGCATATTCCTAAGTTAGCGCAAAGGGCAAAGCTCTACTTAACGTTAGTATCATGGCGTGCAAAACCTCCTATCTAGTTGGAGTTCACGTACCTTTGTAATTCGATTCGGGCTCCCTGCTCCTCCGTGTTCAATTTCTCCGGGAAAGTAATCACTAGAATTCGGGACCAGCATTTATGCTGCCGCTTCCATTAGTGACCTGGAAGTGGATGTTGTAACAATCCATATGCTTTTCTTAAGTTTTATATTATTTCAAAATAATATTGCTCTATCTTCTCTTGGCCGTGTATAGGGGTTTCGGCTTCTATAGTTTAGTAAATACCTTTGATAATTTCTACTTTTTCCACCATTCAATGATAGTCTTACGACCTGGAAGTCGTTGATGGTGTTCAAGGTGTCTATCGAATACTGATGTGTGTTTCTTATTAATTTGTTTGTTTGTTTATCATATTGCTCTTATTGTAATGCCAGAGGTGACATCTATTTAATTTTCTTTTTCATACGTATTACACAACTGTGTACGATTTCCGAGTACCGCCCTGACTTTAGCAGCCATTTTGGATTGGGGAGGGTTGGGTTTGGTTCATAACCCCCCTCGACAAATATTATGTCCCGACTTTGCTCCTTTAAAAAATGTATTATGTTTATAATAACCCCTTCCATATTGATGTTCTCGAAAATTCTTATTGTTGTCTGAATAATGGTGACAAATTTTGTTAAAACATACATTAGGAAAAATGTTTTCAACTTTTGTACATATACACTTGTGCTTAGTCTGAATGGAATTTCTGACATGATCGATTTCAATATAATTTAACTACAAAGAATTTTATGCAAAACATATCAAGATACATTGCCCTGTCTGCAACCGGGTTCCGCTTGACAATGTTGACATGATGATTTAGCATAACCTTCCCTGGTTACTGTTTAACACACAAAGGCATTTGTGTCATTAGATACATTGCCCTATCAAAAACTGAATTTGGCTTAAAGATGTTAACATGGTGATTTTATATGTCATTACATGAATGTTATATGAATCACATTATTTCTTTACATACTGCTGAACTACATTAGTGATAAACGTTATAGGGTTCTGTCTTGAAATAAGAAAACAATACATAGAATATGCATAATCGTGACGTCTTAAAACATGACAGCATTCATCTAAAGTCGAGAACACTCAATTCAACTAATACACTGAATACTGTTTTCATTTGTGTTCATGGTACAAATTGAGTACAGATTTATGAGCCACATTATGTTCAAACAATTCCATGTCTTACAGGATCAGTCTTTCCCATTCCTCTTTGTTATTCAAACCACTCCTAAACTTATGTTTAGTTTTCGCAGAAATAAAACTGTTAGAAACTGCTTAGTCCACACGTTTAGGGATGAAAAAACTGAAAGCCAACAAACTATTGACAAAAGGCCTTTACCTGTGGGCAATTTTTGTTGCAATATGTGCACTAACTGTGAAACGTTAATGAAAGTGGATACAATTGAGTATAATGGTATCATGCACAGAATAAAAAGCTTTATAAATTGCAGAACTAAAAATTTAATCTACTTTATACTCTGTCCATGTAACAAAGCTTACATTGGCGAAACATCTAGAGAAATTAAAACACGAATGACAGAGCACAAATCAGCCATTAGAACAAAAAAGAAAACAGCGCCACTTGTGGAACATTGGCTGTCCCACAACCATAAGATTGAAGACCTAAAATGGTGTGGCATTGAAGTAACGCAGCATAACCTCAGAGGTGGTGACATGCAGACCAAGAGGAAAAAGAGAGAGCAATTTTATATGTCCCTCTTCAACACCTTTAGGAGTGGTTTGAATAACAAAGAGGAATGGGAAAGACTGATCCTGTAAGACATGGAATTGTTTGAACATAATGTGGCTCATAAATGCTGGTCCCGAATTCTAGTGATTACTTTCCCGGAGAAATTGAACACGGAGGAGCAGGGAGGCCGAATCGAATTACAAAGGTACGTGAACTCCAACTAGATAGGAGGTTTTGCACGCCGTGATACTAACGTTAAGTAGAGCTTTGCCCTTTGCGCTAACTTAGGAATATGCTTTAAAAGAGCTTTGTCCCCATGCCAAATGACACTAAGTGGAACATGCATAGAAACAGGGAGTTTTCTTCAAGAAGCCCGACCGCATAAATAAGCATTGCCGTAATTCTTTCGTTTGAGTAACAACATTACCAATAACTGTTCTCATAGAGATTGTACTGTATCCTGTTTTAAATATTTAAAATATGTTAAGAATAGGCATGGATTCCAACAGGTTCTATTACCTAAACAGGTTTAAGTCACAGTCGCCCACTTACAAAGATTAATGCGGACTGAGTTTTTTCAATCAAGTCTCTGTATAGTCATAGTAATATGTGCTAGAAATAACTGATTAAATAATATCTTATACTAGTACATTCACTATCATTCCATTCACTTTATTAGGTGAAAACTTAAGGCACCAGACAAATGATCAACTAACCAAAACAGCCGCACAAAAATGAATATATAAATTCGGTAAGTGGATGGTTTACAATTTAGACCCTACAAGGATGTTTTAATTCTAGAAAGAGACTTTTATACAATCATGTCCTATCCTATAGTGAGTCCGAATTGACGAAGGGATCCCGAGCCCCCTTTTTTTAACCTATTACAGAGAGGGGGGTTGAACCCATGCAGTCGCGGGGACCTGGGCGATATATGGTACATGTGAAAGGGATCCCAGCAAGTAAGAACGTGTTGTGTCAAATAACCAACAAGTATGATTTAAACAATTTTATCAAAGAACTAATGAGAAAATAAATCTAGGTACTGAAATTTATTTAGCAATACCTCGGTAGTAACATAGTCAAATGATTTTGTGAAAAGCCCCAAAAGTGGAAGGGAGAAGGGGAAGGGGAGTGCTTTAGGGAGTGTAAAGGAGGAATGAACACAGTTAAGAAGAGCAGTGACAAGTACAATAATTTCAACAAAATCAGATTTTTACAGATACAAATGCCCGAGAATCAGGGCACAGAATTATGATTAACTGAACAAAAACTTTCAACGGACACACAGTCAAATATCAGCTGTGAAGGGATAGTGCCGGAAGTTTCAAGTGAAAACCGTCGACGTTTCGACCCCTGTATGTAGGCTAGATTCAGTCCTTGAGTGGGGTCTTCATCAGGACGAAGACAAGGGAGAGTAGGGGACAATCCTGTCAAATAGATTAGTTGAATTAATAAATGTATATTAGTTATGCTATTACAAAAAGATCGGTTAATTTAGACCATGAGGAAAAATTGAGATCACCCAAGTTACCATGGGGTCGTGGCCCAACTGGGCTCAGGACGTGGAGGAGTGATGGACTGTGCGTGGATCACATGTCGATCACGACGCGAATTTATTCACGAATGCTACAGAGGAGAAAGAACAGCCAATGAGGAGAGGGTCCTACATATCACTGTTAGTTAAAATAAACAGGTTAAATGATTAGAAATTGTATCTAATCTGGTGAGTGAAGGTAAAAAGGAGTACCTAGGATGACACCGCCATTACAATTGGTGTCTGTTAAGTTTAAAAAGCAAGAAGGCGTTAAGCTCAAGTTCCAACATTGCGAAATGGGGCTTGCAGTTATCTCAAAGCAACGTAATCCGTGTGAGAGGCAAAGCATAAAACGGGCGCCAACCCTTCGATAATACCGATGAGCTTAACAGACACCAATTGTAATGGCGGTGTCATCCTAGGTACTCCTTTTTACCTTCACTCGTGAATAAATTCTGTCTATAATCTATTTGACAGGATTGTCCCCTACTCTCCCTTGTCTTCGTCCTGATGAAGACCCCACTCAAGGACTGAATCTAGCCTACATACAGGGGTCGAAACGTCGACGGTTTTCACTTGAAACTTCCGGCACTATCCCTTCACAGCTGATATTTGACTGTGTGTCCGTTGAAAGTTTTTGTTCAGTTAATCATAATTCTGTGCCCTGATTCTCGGGCATTTGTATCTGTAAAAATCTGATTTTGTTGAAATTATTGTACTTGTCACTGCTCTTCTTAACTGTGTTCATTCCTCCTTTACACTCCCTAAAGCACTCCCCTTCTCCCTTCCACTTTTGGGGCTTTTCACAAAATCATTTGACTATGTTACTACCGAGGTATTGCTAAATAAATTTCAGTACCTAGATTTATTTTCTCATTAGTTCTTTGATAAAATTGTTTAAATCATACTTGTTGGTTATTTGACACAATACGTTCTTACTTGCGGGGATCCCTTTCACATGTTCCCTTTTTTTAACCTGACCTGAGAGTAAATTCCGGTGGCTCCTTCGTGTCTAATCATCTTATGCAGTTACCTTATTACAGGTAAAACAATCATGTAGTAAACCTATAGAAGAAATTATCAGATCTAATGGATGATTAGAGAGATAATTGTGGATATTTCTCCCTTTATTAAGGTACCACATGACCATAAGAAACAGATGTAACACAAATCTCCAGTTGTTTTAGAAGTCTTCTAAATTTAAAAAAGAAACTTCGAAAAATCAGGTATCTGTTTATAAAAACTTTCTTTAAGTTTGAAGACCCAGTCTTCAATTTAAATTGCCCCGTGGATTTTTCCAAGCATTATATCAAAGGGTTTCATGATAAGCACACAAATAGTGCTTATGGGAGGGCACTGAGGGAGGTCCTCACAGAGGATCAGGTCTAGGAGCCTATAGGGCAAAATAAACACCAAAAGAAAAAGAAACACTTTGTATTTATTTTTGTTTATCTGCCTAATTATAAAATACCTAAAACACTGTTGTTTAAATTTTTTGATTATCAATCAAATGTCAAAGTGTCCTGATGAAGGTGTGAACATTACAAACGTACACCGAAACACCGCGTCGTCTCTTTCCTTTGACCTTTTTTATTACAGATTTGTTCACTATGTGAAAATTTATTTTATTGTATTTTAATTTAGATTGTAACCCTGAAGGGAGGTATTTTAATAAATTGTGTTTATATATAACATTTATTATATCTTTGGTGGATTTGTTGATCTCATAATACTTGGACATACAGTTTGAAAAGTGTTCTACATATTCTTTTGCCATTCTAATATAATTGATAAATTAGGACTTCCTAGAGACCTGTCTTGCCCCCATATTGTCTTGTTTGAGTCAGTATTTTTTTACTTCATTTAGTAATATTTAAACCACAGGGTCTCCTATTTTGCACTACTCTCCCCCTTCCTGTGATAATAACCAGGTGAACCTTCCAATAAATTTGTTGCAGGAAACCTATTGTCCAGGCCTCCCCTGCCAGAGTTTTGTCCAGCAGCAGGAGGGCAGACTCCTGTCTGTGGCAGCAGCATCGATTTTGTGATGATGGGGCTCTGTTTAACTTTAACCGGGTATACCAGTGTGTACATGTCTTCTCCCTCTAGAAGGGTAGAATGCTACCCCCGCCGCCAGAACTGGTGGGGGCGGGGGGGGGTAGTATTCCAAAGTGTTTGACACCTTACACAACATGTTTTGATAAATCCAAACCAAAGTTAGCATTAACCACGAGGATTATAATGCACTTAAGAGTATATGGTATGTCTAAATCATAGAACAGCTATAAGGAGATATTTCCGAAAGCTGCAGAGGGGCTCAGCTCATGCTAGGGCACCCTCTCACACAAAACCAAGCACTCTGCCTTCAGGATTGTCAAGGCCTACCATAGGAGTGACTTATAGTTTACTATGTGTCTATATGTAATGGTAGATATAGGTATACTATATCTAAGTAAGGGGTGCTTACACCACCTTACCCAGGCTGCAATTGCAGACCTGTGGTGTCAGTTTGGAAGGCTAACCAGGGGTGGCACAATACATGCTTTAGCCCCTGGTAGGCCTCTGGGGTACATATGCCCTGGCTATCTAAGGTACCATATACAGGGACTCATAAGGGTGACCCAGTAACCAATGTGGTAGGTACCTAAAGTACATGGAGTCCATCTTATAGAGGAAGCAGATAGACTGGGACCCTGTATAGCAGGGTCGCAGTCCAACTAAGTCGAAAACCAGCAGAACACCAGGGAAAAAGTGGGGGTAACCATGCAGCAAGATTCCACCTTCCTACAACTACATTTATGTAAATAGGGATATGCTAAATATCTGGCATGATTCCGACCCTCCAGGACATACTTTGGAGAACCCTGCCCTGGGGGAGAATAACTTCTCTGCCTTACTGTGGTCTCTCTTTACAGACATATGATTGTCCACGAGACACACAACCATTAATGATTGCTAGTAGTTTATATTATTTGTTGTAATTCCTACTTTATATTTTTGTCTGTTTTATTGGCTCTTTTACTGTATATGTGTCTTCTTTCTTGTTTTGTATTCATGCGGCATTAACCAGTTCTTGACCAGTCTTCAGATTCCAGTCCAGTCCAGGCTACCTGCATTCAGCTTCTATCAAGCCCTTAGTCTTTCAGGCTACAGATAAACCTCAGTATACAACAAATTCCTTCTCCTGCATTGCTTTGTCCTTTCAGAGAGCAGGCTCTCCCTGTGAGATATTTCCAGCCCATTTCAGTAGGCACCGCAACACTGAAGCAGGTCTGGTGGCTCAGTGAACTGATGCACCCAGTGCGGGGGCTTGTGTTCAACCTCATGGTCACAAGTTAAAATCCAGGTGGGTTCACTCAGCCTTACGTCCATCTGAGGTTGATAAAATGAGTACCAATGAGCTGGGTAACGATAAACATCTGCAATTCAGTGCCATATGCCTATCGGTTGATTAAGCCGGATCCTTATCTCGTTTTATCAGATCTTACCATTTATAAGGGTCTTCGGTCGACTGGACCTTTTTATCTGCTGAAAAGTGAATAGGGAGAAAACCAACACAATCACCACTATCAATAAGACTCATCGATTTGGACTCGAGAAGGAACACTTTATTTTATTTATTTATTTTATTTGGTTTCTTGTAAAGCGCAGGAATTCAATCTCCGAAGAGATATCTCCGCGCTGTGTTGTACTGAAGATAAGTAGGAGCAGGAGGATTGTGTGACTTAACTAGTGTTGCTGGGTGGGAAACAGGTACGTTTTCAGATATTTTCTGAAGGTGGCAAGATTGGAGTTCTGTCTTATGAAAGGGGGTAATGAGTTCCATAGAGTAGGACCTCTGAATGCTAGGGCTCGGCCTCCCTGTCTTTCTTTTCTGATCCTAGGGATCTGAAGCAGGGCTTGATTTTCAGATCTTAAGGATCTACCTGGCTGATACAGTTGGAAGATTTCATTTAGGTATCTAGGGCCAGTACCGTACAAGCATTTGTGGATGGTACAACAAATCTTGAATAGCACTCTCTGGCGAATTGGGAGCCAATGTAGCTTGCACAGTAAAGGATGTGAGGGAGATCTCGCAGGGGCGTTAGGGATCAGTCTAGCAGCAGTGTTCTGAACAACCTGCAATCTCTTCAATTGTTCTGTATTAGCGGATATGAGCAGTCCGTTACAGTAGTCTACCCTACTCATGACTAGAGTTTGTACAAGTGTTCTCCGGTGGTGGTCAGCTAAGTATGGGAACACCCTTCTGAGTAAGCCAATGACTCTCATACAGGTTCCTGTAACCTGTGTGGCATGATCTTTTAGTATCAAAGATTGATCTAACTTAACGCCCAGATTTTTCACGCTTTCCTTAGGACAAGGAGCTGTGCCCAATTCTGGAGGCCACCACTCAGGTGTCCAGAGGATTGGTGCGTTCCCAAAAAGCATGACCTCCGTCTTGCCCACATTACACTGTAGGCAATTGGAGGTCATCCATCCAGCAATGGCTCTCATTCCAGCAGCAAAGGAATTCCTTACTGAAGGGGTCATGTTTTGGAATGGGAACAACAGCTGGGTGTCGTCTGCATAGGATATTGGTATAAACCCAAATTTCCTTGCGACCTTCGCCAGGGGGGCCACATACACAATAAATAATGTGGGGCTTAGGCATGAGCCCTGTGGAACCCCCTTGGAGAGCTCTCTAGAGATGGAGTAGTGAGAGCCCAGGCGAACATTTTGGGATCGGTTGGAAATGAAGCTTTTCAACCAAGATAGAGCAGTTCCTTGCACTCCTACTCCCTCCAGACGACTGATCAAGGTGTCATGAGACACCGTGTCGAAGGCAGCGGACAAATCTAATAGCACCAGAATCATAGAGCCTCCCCTATCCTGTGCCATTCGGATGGTATTGGTCACGGAGAGGAGAGCTGATTCTGTGCTATGATTTGGTCTGAACCCAGATTGAGAGGGGTCCAGACCGTCCGCTGCCTCGATGAATTTAGAGAGATGAATATTAACGTGTCTCTCAGTCATCTTACTGATGTGGGGTAGGAGGGATATTGGACGCAGATTATTGAGATCTGACCAAGGTAACGTGGTGTTTTTACGAATGGGGTTCACGACCGCCATTTTCCAATCGAGGGGAATTCTGCCTTCCCTAAGGGAGATATTGATCAGTGCTCTAAGGCTTGGGGCAAGAATGCTGCCCAATGGCACAGCCACTGAAGCTGGTAATAAGTCAGTCGGTGATCCGGATTTAATTGATTTAAGGAGCACTTCTACTTCAACATGACTAATTTCTGGAATTGAGGTCAGAGTGGGCCCACATATTCCATTTTGGGTGGGTTCATCTTTGAGACTGTCTATGTTATCTCCATTA
The DNA here is from genome assembly GCF_964263255.1 of Lissotriton vulgaris. Classification (NCBI taxonomy): domain Eukaryota; kingdom Metazoa; phylum Chordata; class Amphibia; order Caudata; family Salamandridae; genus Lissotriton; species Lissotriton vulgaris. The sequence goes on from NC_141696.1 coordinate 485,028,302, forward strand.
TTATAGGAGGTTTTGGTGATTTTGTCATAGATTAGGTCTATCTTTTTCTCAAAAAACATAGAAATATCATCACATAAGTTTTGGTTGAAATCATCTGGGCTCTCAGAAGCCATAGGCTTGACAAAGGATTGTATGACTCTGAACAATTCCCGGGTGGAATTTCCTGCCTCCGTAATTTGAGAGTCAAGTTTGTTCCTCCGAGCTTTCCTTATGTTCTTAAGGTAGTTGGAGTGGGCTTCTAAATAAAGAGCTTTACTCATCGGAGTGTGAGTTTTCCTCCATTTTTTCTCCAAGTTCCTGCATCTCTGTTTTTCGACTCTCAATTCCTCAGTGTACCAAATTTCTGACTTTGGTCTAATACGTTGTTTATGTAATTCTAGTGGTGCTATTTGATCAATGGCCTCTAATAGTGTTTTGTTAAATTTGGCCAATCCACTTTCAATATTATCTTCTTCAAGATAGTTGGGTTCTTTACATATATGTTGAAGTGCCTCAGGAGGTATTTTATGCCATTTTCTTTTCCATGTGGGTGGAAGGGGTTTTTGGAGCCTAGGGCGTGAGCCGAGTAATTGGAAGGGTAATAGGTAATGGTCTGACCAGTAGACAGAGGTTGGTGAGCTACAAGTTAACCTAGGACAATTAGTTAAAATTAGGTCTAGTGTGTGGCCTCCTATGTGTGTCGGGCCATTGTTTTGAATTTTTAGTCCTAAACTGGATAAATCATCCAGTAGGGATCTGGCATCGGGATTATTAAAAACATCAACATGAATGTTGAAATCTCCGAGGAGAATAAGATCTTCATTGGCTCTAAGGTATGGGGCCAGTAATTCCATAAGATTTAAGGAAAAATCCTGACAGGAGCCAGGAGGGCGATATAATAGTGCCCCTTTCCAGTGTGACTTATGGGAGGAAGAGAATCTAAAAATCATAATTTCCATCTGGTCGTTGCTACTCTGGTCAAGTATTGAGACCTTTAAATTGTCTTTGTAGACAACAGCCACCCCACCTCCGGTTTTGATCAGTCGATCTAGGTGCAAAATCTTATACCCGGCAGGTATTGCTAGCATGATTGTGGGAATGGTATGCGGTTTGATCCAAGTTTCAGTGAGAAAACAGATGTCAGGCATCTCAGAATTGATAAGATCCCACAATTGAAGGTGATGTTTAGGTAATGAACGTATGTTCAATAGAAGGCATTTAAGTCCTGGGGACCCTTTCCTAGCAGCATGAGTGGTGTGGTCTGTCTTATCAGCTACAATAGGGGAGGAAATCCGAGCAGGTAATTTAGTCACAGTTATAGAATCCAAATTAGTGGGGAGATCTCTAGGTGGACATATATTAGTAGTCTGAAAGTGGCAGTTAACACAGGAAAAGGGACCTTCAAAATTAGGCCACGTGTCCCGTATGCATGTCTCAATGGAGATATTGTTTAGACAGAGTAGGGATTCTTTGGAATAACGTAAGGTGGAGCTGACCTGAGTGGTAAGTATACCAGGGATCTGCTCCATGCCCTTTGTCCCGTCCTGTCGCGGACGGGCGCAGACGGGCTTTTCTTCGGCGCTTCTTAGGCGCGCTCGTAGGCGCCCCAGGCGCGCAACCGCTGCGCGCTTGTAGGGGGGGCGTTGCTAAATAGCCCTGAGGGCGGTGACCGCTAGAGCGCTGACCTCCGCTCTAGCGGAAGTATGAATTATGCTGCCTGGTTCTTACCTGGCCGTCCTCCGCTCTACGGCAATAATTGCCGAGTCGGACCGGGGCGGACAGGCTCCAATATTGAACCAGACAATGCGGGGGAGAGTATCAGGATTTTTAAACACGTACAGGTTATGATTGCGGATATTTAAAATCTATTCCAGCATATCATTAAAATCTTTAAAATCGCCGCTAGTCTGCCTGATTCACCATCAGAAATATCTTAGCGTGATGTTGTCTTTCCCAACTCCTCGCAGCCCTCGCAGTCAGGACCAGCAAGCAAGTCTTTACCTTCATCACAACAGCAGGTCGGGGGACGCTGCCACCACCTCCCTACCGCAGCGCTTCCGGGGTTAGACCAATCTAAATAGCACCTCCCTACCGCCTACTTGACTATGCATTACTATTTAAGGGTTTTATTACAAAGCCGAAAATAATTGAACATACAAGCACCTCATAACGAGGTTGAAAAAAATACTTGGTCACTGACACAAAATTCATTCTACGGACTAATCTAATTCGGTGCAACGTGAAAAGGATAAGCACCTCCAAAACTATTAAGTAAGCAACAATTGATCCAATACCTAAATTAGTCTTCATCATGTTTACAGAGAAGAAAATGTGTTTGGTTAATTCTGTCCCTACTCTAACACTGAAGTGACATCCCTACATAACATCCTTCAGGCAAAGTCGAGAAAACGTGTCAGCTTGTGAAGACTTCCTAAGAAGTGCACTCACATTGGAACGGGTCAAAAACTGTCTAATTCTTCATCCTAAGGATCGATCCCTTCTCTTACCCTCCTAATGGCTCTCTGCTCTCATCAGCCCTCTCTGTCTCATCTGACTGTAATACAAATTGAACAACTCAAAGAACACACCCAAAACACCTCCTTTGGATGAACATCTTTGGCAGGTGATTTTCCACAACTTGCGCTTCGTCCTAGAATGGTTGAGATGACCTTGGGTCCCAGGCTTCTCCAGCGAGCTTCCAATTATCAAATTCCGCTGCTACTTTGTAACAGGTCTCCTCCATACCTTACTCCTAAAACAAAGAACCCAGTCTAACTAACGAGGAAAATGTCCTTGTACCTCCAACGGAAAGCATGTGAACAAATCAACCTTGAACATACAAATCTGCTGAATACATTCAATTGAGAGCCTTCCCAAGGAAAAAATAAATTTCAGGCCTTCTCGACTCAGCTAACATAAGAAATCATGAACAGGCCTCTCGTATCAAAGCCAATATTCATTTTAATGCAGGCCTTTACGCATCCAAACCTACAAGAAGTTAATAACATTGTATTTCTAAGCATTACATTTATTTACTTTAAGGCACATTTTGTCATCCCTATAAGTCCGTTTATAGTGCACGTTTAAATCTAATGCATTACATTACACACAAACTGATTCATGACGCACTAGCAATAGGCAGTTACATTTTAACTGCCTAATGTTGTTTTACACTTTCAACTGACACAAACTAATTTTCTAGCATTACATATACATTATTCGTTATTACATTCACATTTTCTAATGATTAAATGCTTAGTTCAATCCGGAATACATATGGGTGCGGACTAACAGTGATTATGATGCACCCCTACAAATTTCAGGATAACATGGCGCTCTATCAGGGTACACGTATGCTTTACAAACACACATTATGTTATTGCTATAAACACTGTGTCATTTAATAAGGCGTTGAAATACCCTTCCAGTTGTATGGCTCTGATAGATACATAGTTTCACTCCTTTTAAACTCCTTTGCCTGTACAATTTTTGCCAGGTAACCTATCAGGATGACTGCATAGAAGTAACCATTCATGAGGGAGTGGTGTTATGCCCCTGGTATTTCAGTGTCATTCTTGCTGTGTAGCCCTAATCGCTGCATTGGTGTCTTTTCTGATTAGAATGTATGTTTCAGGGTATTATTCTTGTTTTCAGTTGTATTAATTTCTGTGACAGATGTCTGTATGAGACAATATGTGCACTAGATTCCTGAGTCAGTGAGAGTGAAAGTTCCTGTTATTTCATCAACAGAATTTTGATTCTGACGGTCCCCTCTGCCTTATTTTCCCATCCGAGTTATCAAAATTGTCCTCTCTTCCACTCTCCAAACCCTTTTATGCTTTACTGAGCACTTGTTACATCTTCACTTTTCCTTTTCTCAAAAATGGTTGAATTGTAAAGCAACCCTTGTCTCTACAACAATGTACAAACCAAGTGCACGTTTTTTAGGAGTAGCTGTACTACATAGAAATGTAATGAAAAAAAACTCGACTAAGAAAGGGAGTGCCAGATTGCACAGAGATAGACCATTTTACTCTGTGCCTTGGATGGGAAAATCGGAGATCAGGTCAACTGCATGTGTCTAATGCTAATTCCACAGCATGCCCAGAAGAAAGCAAAGCTGGGCAAAATGAAGATGCGCGAATTCACCCATGTCTGTATCTAGTGCTTTAAATGGGCTAGTACTGAGTAGTGGCACTTCTCAGTTTTCTCCCCTTGAGTACCGGAGCTTCTCCTTTTGTCAAGAGAGTAGCGGTACTCATAGAGGAAAGCGGGGGTTACACCGTGCAGCGCAGGTGCTCTTGAATACAACACTTTCAGAGGGAGCGTGTCTGTAAGGGGCTCTGACAATCAACAGTGAGTGTATTCCAGCACTAGGTTGCTGCTGCAGCCATACAGTCAAACTGAAAGTGCAACAGGAATAAGGAGATGCGACAATGAGGGAGGGCAAGATTTAATCAGATTGGGAGATTTCCTGCACAAATGAGCAACATTTTTCTTATTTGTGCAGGAAAAAGCACAGCTCGCTGCAGGGTCACTTACTGGCTGAATGGTGCATTTAGAAAGTGCAGCGTAACACTACAGCCGCAGTAGTGTTACTCTGCCCTACTGTGGCGACGCTCTAGTTGTTAGAGTGTGCACACGCAGGGCATGACAGGAACGTCATGCCACGTCAGAGCGCCGCAGGAACGAAAGGGAGAATACACGCTTCCCAGCGCTCGGGGGAATAAACAGATTAAACCAAATCTATCACCCGGTGTCTGCCCCTTATTTACAGCGGAATTACAATCTTTACAATGGTGACCATCATGCGGGAGGCATCATCTGCTAATTGATAAGCAAGCGGACCCGACTGTATTCGCGACCCCGAGCGCGGCAGAGGGAGCAGAGACCCCGCGAGGGGGGGAGGAACAATGCTCGTGTGAGCAGAAGGATCATGAGGGCGCCAGCTAAGTACAAAAGCGGTGGCCCCCACAACTGCTGACCCTAGCTGGTAAGAGTATGCCACAACACCCCTCCACTGGCACCACTGGGAAGCCCAACACAAAGGGGGCCACAGTGAGCCCAGTACCGCAGGCCATGAGCCCTGGCCTACAGGACAAGCACAGATTGGGGACTGCACGGACACAGCGACTAGGAGGCAGTGAGCAGCAAGACCTCTACACTGTGAGTACAGTGAGACAGTCTGTCTCAGACGGCCACCAGAGAGAGCAAGGGTTCAGACAGGAAAAGGGGGGGTGCCCCAAGGCCAACTGAACCACGATAGATCACAGCGCTGAATCCCCCAGGCGGTTCCCGAGGAAGGGAAGGAAGCCCAGCTCCCGCACTAGACAGCAGTTTTGGAGAAAGGCAGCCCCCGGGGAGTCCACCAGGTGCGGTAGAACAGTGGATCCCTGTCCAATGTAAGGCAGAGAAAATGTGCGCGCAATCGTCCTCCCTCACAAGTTTAGTCCCCTTCCTACCAAAGAGGGGAGAACCAGATATGCCGTGGGAAGACTGGAAGAGGTACTTCCTTAACTACCTATCCACCTTAGAAGAAGAAAGCGACGCAGCGTACTCAAGCTCCAGGAGGAAGAAAATACTTCTCCACAACCTAGGCCCGGAAGGCATCAGGGTATACGACAACCTAGTGAAGAAAACCAGGCTCCCGACGGACATGGACGAGTCCCAGCATGCATTGGAGGATCTGGACTCGCACTACCGTCCGGTAATATGCATAGCCATAGACAGATGCATTTTTTTTCCAGAGGAAACAAAGCGGTGGGGAATCGATCGACGAGTATGTAGCAGCACTGCAGAAGCTGGCAATGACGTGCAAGTTTGGAACGCTACGTGACAAACTGATCAGGGATCAGATCATAATGCACACCTCCAACACAGCCATCCAAGAGAAGCTGTGGGTAAATGGAGATGCCCCTCTCAAAGAAGTAGTGGCACTGGTAAAGAAGGCAGAGCTGTCAAAGAGGTGCGCAGAAGTGGCGAGAAAGGAGACAGTCAGCAAAACGGCAGTGTGAAAAGTGTCAGACAGAAACAGACTATCAACAACCCAGCAAGCTACACAGCCCAACACAAGGTACCAGAAAAAATACCCTCAGAGACCTACAGGAACACAAAGACCACAAGGGGACAGCAAGTATAATTGCTACCGGTGTGGAAGCCAAAAACATGCCAGCAACGACAAAGTCTGACCGACCTTCAGGGCCAGTTGCTCATTCTGTGGGATAATGGGACACTACGAAAAGGTGTGCAGACGCAAGCTCAGGAGGACGGAGGTGAAGTACGTAGCCCAAGACTGCGAAGAAGAAGAAGAAACACCAGAAGAAGAAGAAGAAGGAGAAGAAGTCTTGTGCATAGACGATCAGGTCCTCGGAATGAACTGCACGGGATCCAAGAAGCCTGTACTACAAATGACGATAGGCAGAGTACAAATCAATATAGTGGCAGATTCAGGTTCCCCGTACACGATAGTTCAGAGAACAGTGTGGGAAAGAGACTTCAAACACAGGACGAAGGTAAGCTTAAGTCCTCCAGACATACGTCCAGTCACGTACACAGGCGAACCCATACCCATGGTAGGGTATTGTCCTCTCACGTTTGAGTTCAAAGGTCAAACAGCGGACGGCAAGCTGTACGTTGCCGAGAAGGGGCCTTCGGTTCTGGGATGGATAGATCAAGGCGCCCTAGGAATCCAACTTATCCCTGGAGGAGTCACCCAAGTTCTAATGACGGATACAGAACAAGAGTACAAAGAAGACATGTGGAAGAGAGAATATCCAGGGTCTTCAAGGGAACCATCGGTCGGATGACCAAATTCACACACAAAATACGCTTAAAGGATGGGGCACGACTGGTAAGCCACAAGGTCCGAAACATTCCCTTCAGAAGCAGGGAGGCGGTGCAGGAAGAACTACTACGCCTGGAAAGGAATGGAATCATAGAAGCAATCGACAGTGCCGAGTGGCTCGCACCCCTCATCGTCGCTGAGAAACCCAACGGGAAGGTACGCCTGTGTGTGTACCTAAGGGAACTAAACAAGAACATATGGGTGGACAAGTTCCCACTACCCCAGATAAACGAGATGCTATCTAAGACGAAAGGGATTAAGTGGTGGCATACCCTCAAATCGCCCTACATCCTCCATGCAATCACCTAGCATCATTCATTACACCGTTTGGATGTTACAAATTCCTTAGAATGCCATTCAGGTTGGCATCCGCAGCAGCGGTGTTTAAAAAACTCATGCATAAACTGTTTCAAAAAGTGGAAGGAATGCAATACTTCCAAGACGATATCCTCATAATGGGAAAATCAAAAAGCGCACTCCGTATTAACCATTCTGGCGCAAAACGGGCTCACAGCGGAGTGGGCAAAATACAAGTTTGGTGTAAGGTCTGTTACATACCTGGGTCACGAGATCAGTGAAAAAGGAATAGAACCGAAGAGAGCCACTGTATCGGCAATCAAAGACGCACCTACTCCCACGAAGAAGGAGGACATACGCTTGTTTCTAGGCATGGCGGAATTCTAAGTAAATTCGTCCCGCACTTCACGTCCAAAACCCATCATCTGAGACACCTATTGAAGGAAAGGAACACATTCAAATGGTCCAGCGATGAGCAGACAGAGTTCGATGAACTTAAACAAGACATATGCAAAGCCATACCCCTTAAAGGATTTGACCAAGCTGCGTTGTCCATACTGACCACTGATGCCATCGACAAGGGATTGGGGGCAATGTTGATGCAGAGGTCACAGGAGGGAGAAGTAACCACGGTCAGCTTTGCCTCAAGATCGTTAGCGCCCAACAAAGAAAAGTTCAGCGTGATAGAAGAGGAAATGCTGGCAGCAGTATGGGTCATGGAACGATTCAGACAGTTCTTATGGGGCTCCAGCTTCTTGCTCCAGACTGATCACAAACCGTTAGTGAAAGTCCTCACCTCCAGTGGACATGCACACGCGACCACACGCATAGCAAAAATGACCCTGAGGTTGTTGGATTACGTATATGAAGTGGAATATATACCCGGAAACAGAAACAAAGTGGCTGATTTCTTGAGCAGAGCGGCAGCTATGGAGCCGGTAGCAGAGCAAGAGCCCTCAGATTGGGAGGGATACATGGTGGCATCCACACAAGATAACACCATTTGGAACGCTTTTTCGCACCAATCCGTCGCACAGCATTTCCAAGCCTCTACTGGCAGTTTATCCAACAGGTACACCATCATTTTTTACATGTTTTCATCCTTATCACGTAATCCATTCATACTTATTTCATTTATTTGCATATTTCCTCAAACGGGGTGTTTAAGTCATTTTCCAGGTTTCTTATGTTATCACCGTGTCCATCCGGACCTCTTGGTAAAAACACGAGTAAAACATTCTTCGTGCAGGGCAGTGTTTATTTGTAAAAAACCCAATGCATTTCGTGCATTATATGCACTTCTTCAGGGGTCACTATAAAAAATGGTAAACAATAATCAAATTGTGGATTTCATAATTTTACATAAATGCATGAAAACAAGCACCCACTCTCAATGCGCAGATCTGAACTGTAATAAAGACTGTCACTATTTGCTCCTCATAATAAGACTACAAGTGAACTATCTTTGGGGCCCAGAGTTAATATCTTATGTTCTGAACTTGCCGGTCCCATTTTAGAAAACATTTACAACAACCGTCTCCATAAACATGGCATTCGAGACTCCCAATTGCCGTTTAACCTCTCCCCTCTTGCTAACACTCTCAGAGGACTAGCATTGACCCCTCTTATTTATAAACTAGCTGCGTGAGTAATTCAGTGCTTATGTTAAAAAGCGCAGATGCCAAACGATTAACCTAAATCATTTACTTCAGTATTATAATCATAGCCCTATGTTCACATACCTGCGCTGAACTATTTAAAAATTCTGTTCCTCTTTCACGCGGCTGCAGCTCTTCACGTAAATCCTCCCTTGTATCACTGCCTTTAAACCTTCACTGTGGGCCCGCCCATCAATTAACTCAGGAGGTTTTACATTATATGCTAAAGTTGGAGGTCTTAATTTATAGATTGGAAGTTAAAATAAGGGTACAAGGGATTGTGGGACATGTAGTTTTCGAGCACCGATAGACAGGATGTCAATGACTGAAACACAAATAGCGCGCGATTTTTAAACTGAGTTAATTGATGGGCGGGCCCACAGTGAAGGTTTAAAGGCAGTGATACAAAGGGAGGATTTACGTGAAGAGCTGCAACCGCGTGAAAGAGGAACAGAATTTTTAAATAGTTCAGCGCAGGTATGTGAACATAGGGCTATGATTATAATACTGAAGTAAATGATTTAGGTTAATCGTTTGGCATCTGCGCTTTTTACCATAAGCACTGAATTACTCACGCAGCTAGTTTATAAATAAGAGGGGTCAATGCTAGTCCTCTGAGAGTGTTAGCAAGAGGGGAGAGGTTAAACGGCAATTGGGAGTCTTGAATGCCATGTTTATGGAGACGGTTGTTGTAAATGTTTTCTAAAATGGGACCGGCAAGTTCAGAACATAAGATATTAACTCTGGGCCCCAAAGATAGTTCACTTGTAGTCTTATTATGAGGAGCAAATAGTGACAGTCTTTATTACAGTTCAGATCTGCGCATTGAGAGTGGGTGCTTGTTTTCATGCATTTATGTAAAATTATGAAATCCACAATTTGATTATTGTTTACCATTTTTTATAGTGACCCCTGAAGAAGTGCATATAATGCACGAAATGCATTGGGTTTTTTACAAATAAACACTGCCCTGCACGAAGAATGTTTTACTCGTGTTTTTACCAAGAGGTCCGGATGGACACGGTGATAACATAAGAAACCTGGAAAATGACTTAAACACCCCGTTTGAGGAAATATGCAAATAAATGAAATAAGTATGAATGGATTACGTGATAAGGATGAAAACATGTAAAAAATGATGGTGTACCTGTTGGATAAACTGCCAGTAGAGGCTTGGAAATGCTGTGCGACGGATTGCTGCGAAAAAGCGTTCCAAATGGTGTTATGTTCACGAAAGTGTGGTTGGGCATCACACTTAAGAAGTCTGCACGCAACAAGATGGAAATGAGAAAAAACGTTTTGGATTATTATGATGAAAGTATGAAATACAGGAGTGCATCCCGTTCCCCATGATTGCTGGCATCCACACAAGACCACGAAACGGTAATCAGTGCAAGAGAATGGGAAGAAGCGTACACCCAAGATGAGACCTTGGAGGTAGTGAAGAGCTACGTGACACACGGTTGGCCAGACAAGAAACACCTAGACAGCCAGCTGAGAAAATTCTGGGAAGTTCGAGAGGAACTGTCGATTGGAGACAATCCAGTTTTCTTACTGAGAGGAGACAAAGTGGTACCCCCACAGGCCTTAGTGGAACACCTCCTAACTATTCTACATGAGGGACACCTTGGAATAATGAAGACCAAAGCCAGGGCAAAGCAGGCTTATTGGTGGCCTGCCATGGACAGTCAAGTAGAGAGACATAAACGAAATTTGCGAACCATGCAGCGGGCCAGGCAAAACACCGGTATTATTGCTGCCGCCGCTGGGAAAATTTGCATGCCCCTCTAGTCCTTGGGAGATGCTATCGGTGGACATATTAGGCCCCATTCTGGATGCCAACGGAGTGCCCAAATATGTTATAGTACTGGTGGACCGGTATTCCAAATAGCCGGAAGTGGAGGTATGTGAAGCAGCGGATACGGAAGCAGTGCTTTCCTTCCTCACATCCGCCTTCTTGAGAGAAGGGATTGCTAAGGTGATCACCTGCGACAACGGACCGCAGTTCGTGTCGGCAAAATGGGATGCATTCATGTCCACAATGGGATTGAAGTAAAACACACCCGAGTCTACCACCCAGCGGGGAACGGATCAGCAGAGAGGTTTAATAAAGTGATAATGGGGTCTGTGCGAGCAGCGATAAGTGCGGGGCAAGATTGGGAGAAGGAGCTCCAAAGGATGTTATGGGAGTATCACATTACCCCTGCCAGCACAGGCTATAGCCCCTTCAGGATACTGCGTGGGAGAGACCCATTTTATGAAGGATAATCTGGCGTGGAAACATTTAATAGTCCAAAGCATGTGGTCCCGGCAATCGTACGTCGGAATATTGAGAAGGCACAGGCCTTGTACACAGAACATTACAACAAACGACAGTGTCAAAAAGGTGACCCTAGAAAAGGGCGAGTGCGTGAGAGTGAAACTGGTGGTGCAGTCTGGGTCACGGGAGGTGGGAAGGCCCTGGCGACAAGCAGCTACTACTGTCATTGGTAGCTGAGCGCTACCAATGACAGTGCAAGTACATAGCAGGTCCCCTCCTACTGTGCAGAAGTCGCCTCACGTGTCCAGAGTCATACCTGTCAGCATCTGACCTCCGTCACCTTCACAAGTTCAGCCGCCCAACACCCATGGCATGGCCCCCAGCATAGTGGGCAGACTCGCGCCTCAGAGACAGACAGGAAAGAGAAGAAGTAGCATATGTCATGTGCTGCAACAGCACTATGCACATGCCCCGTTCACTGTGGCTCATAGAATTTTTTGACCCGTGACATGCTGCATCTAAACAAACTTCCCTCATAGTTTGCTGCCTGGCAATGACGATTTGAAAATTAGGCCGCACTTGAGCAAATCACCAGTTACACGTTTCGCTGCAGTGTGTGGGGGGCCACATGGCTATGGCTTCTAAAGCTGTGTGATAAGGAGTTAGAATGAGAAAGAATAAAGAACAAAAAAGGGAGGGATATGGAGAGTAAGAGATAAAAAAAATAAAGCAAGGCAGGGTGAGAGAGAGAGCAAGTAAGAGAAAGGAAAAGTAAAATAGATAGAAAAAAGAGATAAAGGAGCATGAATAGAAAGAGAAAGATGGAGAGAGGAGTATGTGATAGAAAAAAAAGAAGAGACATAATAAAGTGAGCCAGTGAAAATGAACACAGGAGAGAAAAACACAGTGGGACTCTGTGGCTAAAGAAAGAGCAAGACACAAAGAGCAAGAGAGAGTAATTAGGAGAAAGAGAAACCGAGAAGTGATATGAGAATAATGCAACCAGCATTTGCCTCGCCATAGTGCTTTTTCTTTTTACCAACAACTTTTTTGTAGTAGGTTACCTCAGGTTGGACAGTTTAGAAATGATACCCTGTGCTGTTGAGGAAAAAACAAGGAGAATCAGTGAAAAATGAGGGAAAGCACTCAGAAAGATCGGGGATATGAAAGAGAAAGCAGAAAAAAACGAGGCAAAAGTAGGAGAAAGAACTCAGAAAAATGGAGGGAGAGAAAGAAATGAAAAAGCAGTACAGAACAAGGCAAAAGAAGGAGGAAGCACTCAGAAAACAATTGGAATGAAAGGAGACGGCAGAAAAATTAGGCAAAAGCATGAGAAAGCACTAAAAAAAATGGGGGATAGGAAGGAGAAAGCAATAAAAAAATTAGGCAAAAGCAGGAGAAAGCAGGGGGTTTACATTGTGTGCCATGGAGGGCTATATCTGGTGTTGTGGGGTTATACCTGGTGATTTGGGATTGTATCTGGTGATGTTAATGCCATCCAGTGCCAAGGCAAGTGCTGTGGGTTTGTAGCTGGTCCTGTGGCAAGTGCTTTGGGTGTAATCTGGTGCTCTGGGTGCAATCTGGTGCTTTGGCAACTGCTGTGCATGCAATCTGGTGCTGTGGCAAGTGAATTCTGGTACAGCAGTATATATATATATATATATATATATATATATATATATATATAGTAAGTAAGTAAGTAAGCTTTATTTCGATATATAAAAACATATCATAAAAGCAGAACATCACAATATAACAATATTCGAAAAACAACTTACAATTCATTATACAATAAAAGAGATCTGTCCGTTGGACTAAAAAATATGTTAAAAAAGGAGGGGAGACATTATTGGATCATCAGTTTTTTAGCGGTTCTTATACGCCAGGCCCATCCTAGGAACTTTGCCAAACAGATTGAGAAGAAGGGTCTTGCGTCTGAGAGCAGTAATCGCAAGGCTTCCAAGTGTGAACGAGTTCCTAGGCTCCTAAAAAGAGGCTTCAACCACCTCCGTCTGGGAGCTAAGTAGGCTCGGCACTCGAATAGGAAGTGAGCAACAGATTCTGTTTTCAGCTCACAAAATGGACAGTCGGGAACAGTTTGCAAGGGTGGTTTCCAAGTAGAAGTGAACTGGCACAAGGGTAAAACCCCGACCCTGAATTTAGTGAAATCAGTGATGTCACTAACCATGTCATGAATGATGTAATATGTGACATCATCAGCAGTGGATTGCGGGTGCGCGATATATAGTTAGCGCATCTAACTATATATGGAATTTCAATGGTTTTATGCGAGTAAAATAAGGTTTTGTAAATGCAAATTCCTAACTATATATGTTCTATAACCAATGGTTTTTTCATTGAATTTTCAAGGTTTTGTAAATGCAAATTCCTAACTATATATGGACTATAACCTATGGTTTTTTCTGTGAATTTCAATGGTTTTTTAATAGCAAATATCAAAAGCTGTCAAATGTCAAGTACGTGATAGGTAAAAACGTTTTCGTGTTTATGCACGCTCATGTGCTTTGAACGTTTCCCCCCCCCCCACTCCCCTCTTTTCTCTTAGTAGTACTCTCTCTTTGCAGATAGTGAAGGGTAGTTAACGCAGACCTTTACCCCCGTTGTAATCCGTCGTACCTGCTTGTCTCTCCATTTGATTGATTGTTATCCAAGCATTTACTGTTTTAGAATTTGTTCTCTTTGGATCATTCTCTATTTACAAACAAGCACAAACTCGCAATACTCTGTTTAGTCTAGATAGTGAAAAATCGTGTAAAAAAATAAAAGTAATCGTGCAAAATCAGTAGACCACTAATTGGATCTCTTTTTGACCTCGCTAAAATACAAACATTAGGAACAACCCTTCATGAGAAATACGAAAATAGTGAAATGAACTGAGCTCCACACCATGAGGGCTGCAAGACAGCTCGACTCCGCCACCCACCCCGCCCAAAATAACGACAAACCCTATGCAAATATTATAAATATAGACAACACACCAGCAAAGAAACAGGGTAAAACATTTTATTAAATAACTATTTACATAACTATTTTATACTTTTTGTTGCCCGATCCGGCTAGCTCAATCGATCGAGCATGAAACTCATGCACTGATAGCAAGCGTTGAGAGTTTGTAGAACGATGGCTTCAGATTTTCTACATACGGTGTAGTGGCGCGAACTGGGAGGGGGCGTTTGGATCCTGCCCTTCCCCAAATAAGATTTTCATACGTGAGTGTTCGTTCATGCTTTTGGTCCCTGAGTTGCTTCGATGTCACTGCCTTACACAAATGGCATAAGTTCTGGATGTTGAGTGCCATACTTCAGAGTTCTAAGCAGCGCTTGTAACACTGTCTAAACCTTATTTGCACCTGCTGCAGCTTCACTATTCAAAGTAAGTGGGGTCCGTTTGTGGACCTGACTGCATTGGAAAACAATGTGATACGGTGCCTCCCTAAACCGCTTGACGGAGGCCCCCGAGGGGCGGTGAGATGGCGTGGACTGGGAGGGGGCGCTTGGCTCCTGCCCCCTCCCCAAGTCGTGTTGCCCTGGTGTGGCCTGAGATCGCCCCCAACATAGGCGGCCGGCTCCCGGGGTCCGGCGGAATTTTTAGCCTTTTGATGACTCTTCCATTCTGGACCTTGTCCCACAATCCGTTTGACCTGAAGACACGCTGTAGTGGGGCGCCCCTTTACCGTTTTAGTTGCCATTCCGCCCGCTTTTGGTACTCTGTGCCTCTTCCGCCATTCAGCTGTTTACCGCCCGCTCTTGCGACTACAGCGTCTCGCTCACCATGTAGTTGAGTTGCTCCCGCTCTTAAGATTTAACAGAACTTTTTGGACTGCTGAAAGCGGTTGTATTCCGACCGCTGGTTGGTGGAGACATTTTGAGTATATTCTGGACCTGCGTTTTCGCGTAATGCGTCATATGACGCGCCGCGTTAGCGCACCCGGAAGTGCTCCGGTGCGCAAGGCGCAGCTTCCCGGAAACGATCCAGAGCGCGCCGCGCAGCGCGTAACGTAAGCATAACAGGTCATGTGACTTGTTAATAAAACTTTTCATTGGTTCATTTTACTTTTGTTTTCCTAATGATGTAAGACTAGGTCATGTGACCTAAAAATAACACTTTTCATTGGATTAAAACATTTTTTTTCCCAAACGATGAAAGCCCTACCTTGTTTCTGGATGTTTCAGACTGAAGCTGGCGTCACCATGAGAGCGCCACCATCTCGTAGCTCCGTCGTGGCCATTCCGCAAGCAATCATGGCAGCCGCTCCCCACCGGAAGCCTGCGGGAGTCGAGGGCCCCCAAGACTTTTGTAAAATCTTCAAGGCTGAGGGGACGCTTTCGAGAATGGGACCCAAGCCCTGGCAGACAAGCGTCCGAGTTCCAAGGTGTCCCAGGGCCATTTTACTGGACCAGGCCCAAATCCGAAGAGCCGGCCGCCATTTTAAGAGTCCTGTGGCAGCCGCCTATCGCTGCACCGCAAGAGTGGGAGCAACTCAACTACATGGTGAGCGAGACGCTGTAGCCGTAAGAGCGGGCGGTAAACAGCTGAATGGCGGAAAAGGCACAGTGTAGCAAAAGCGGGCGGAATGGCGACTGAAACGATAAAGGGGCGCCCCACTACAGCAGACGAGCCTCCGCCATGTGCTTCATAACTGCATACGTATCTCGTGATATCAAGGTTGGGCAACCAGTACACAACAAGCAGTTACGAGTCCCATTTACACCGGCGCCATTTTGGGCGCGGCCGGGCAGGTCCAGGATCTAGTCAAACATAACAAATGAGGCTGACGTCTCTGAAGCAGTTGAAGCACAGAAGGACATAGCAAATAAACATGAAGTCTCTAAAGCTGTTAACTCACTGCAGGACAAAACAAGTGAACCTGAAACCTCTGGAATAATTGTCGCTCAAAAGAACAACACACAAAACTCTGTAGAGCCTGAAGAAAGAAAAACAGAAGGGCACTGTAGTTTCAGACACACTTAACACTAATGACTTAACAAAGATATCATCTGTTTATGAAGCAGTTATCATGTTCACAGAATTGACAAAGAAGTGTGCAGACACCAATGCTATTAAGAAACACAAGGAAATCCCTAACGCATCAGCATTCTCGGAAGAGGTTGACACAGATAACATCTTAAGGAACAAAGAAAGACAAAATAAGGATGAGGAAGTTATCACTTTAGTTTTTTCATCAGCTAGCGACAGCAAGAAACATATTGTAATGGAGATTAGAGAGGCTACGGATGGATGAATAAATTATCCAAAGAAATGGCGACTCCCCCCCTTTACCAGATTAGCTAAATCTTTGCGTAATTTGGACATTAAAGTTATATTATTGTTGTTGTTGTTGTTATGGTTATAGTTCTGGTTAATTTTAGCAAGAAACACATTGTAATGGAGATTAGAGAGGCTACGGATGGGTGAATAAATTATCAAAAGAAATGGCGACTCCCCCCTTTAGCAGATTAGCTAAATGTTTGCATAATTTGGGCATAAAAGTTATATTATTGTTGTTGTTGTTGTTATCGTTATAGTTCTGGTTAATTTCCATTCAGAGTGTCCTACACAGCACCACTCTAGGTAAACACTACTTTATGTAAAACCTGGGACATAGCACTCATTGAAACTATAGTTGGTCACCATGGGGTTTAAAGAAGGGATGGATCTTCACCTGGGTGCCTTCCACAACTCAGCACGTTGTGCTGCCTTGGGACTATTCGCACAAAAGACAGCTTCTGACCATTGTTGTTTTTTTTAATCAAAAAATGTTTAAATATATTTACAGTTTTTGTTGCGTTCGTTATATTTAAAAGTTAATAAAGTTTTATAATCCAACTTTCTTGGAGTACTATATTTTATTAAAAAATCGGGTGAATGGGGCCTTGAATCGGGTTATTGTCATGTGTGGGCTTTGCAAGTGTACTGCTACAGGATCGGACATTTCAAACTCAAATGCACGTTCTTTTTCTTACCTTTCCGAAGCATGGAGCGCAATAGCAGGCAGAGAAAGGGTGATGCACGTGTTGAACACTGCCTGGCAAGTTGCTGGCAGTGCCCCCCCGCCCGCTCCTGAAAGAGGGCACACACACACCGCCGCCCCGAGTACTTCACAAATCTTTAAAAGACCATGCGCTTGTTCATGAGGCTTAAATGGTTTATCACCCCTTCTAGAACCCCTGCATCGACCCTCTGACGTTTCCTGGAAGAATTAGCACGTAACACAATACCAAGCCCTGTCAGCTGAAACCCCCGAGGAATCGTGGGGCATATTATCAAGGGGGTTTATTTCCGCTTTTTTGGCTTTAAAAGCCAAAAAAAAGGAGATAAAATTATCTCCCTATTACCAAGCTGTCGCTAACACCAATTAGTGACAGCTAAAAGGAGATAGCGACCATCTTGGGCCCCGCTTTGCATGTCAGTGATATTTATCACTAATGACATGCAAAGTGGGCGTGCCAAGATGTTAGCGACTGGAAACAGTCCCTAACCATCGCTATCTCCTATTACCAACTTTTGGAGATATTCGCGCTAAGCGCGAATATCTCCAAAAGCTAACACCTGCCCTGAGCAGTTTTTAGCCATGTTATCCAATGGAAGGTGGATAACATGGCTAAGAGCATTTGCTGGATAATGCATGAATATCGCGGACTTTTCAGCGATATTCATGCATTGCGGCCGTTTTTTATCGCATTTGTGATAAACCTTGCTAATAGCAAGGTTTATCTGCGATAAAATTCGCCGATGTGCGGCGATAATTTTTGTCTCTAAACAAGTTAGAGACAAAAATTATCGCTAGTTGTTGGTAATATGCCCCCGGGTTTTTCCTTGCAGGAATCGGGAGGCGGAAGCCTAGCACTGAAATCAGTAGTCTCACGCCTGAATCGGGAGGATTGGTATGTCTGGATTCTCTACAGCTGGGGCCATAAACTACATCCGCAGGGCTAGGTGATAGCCTGGGTCCGGCCTGGACAATCGGACACAGAGGAAGAGGAGTGTCAAAGGGTGCGGTAGTGAATAGGGTGAAAGGGAGGTGTCGGGCGGGCACAGGGTGTGATTCTCAGGGAAGAGCAGCGCAGATGGGGGGAAGTATATGGCCCATGCATGAGAGAGAGAGCGGGGGTGACCAGTGCGTGGGGGAGATGCTTGCGAGGGTGGGGAGCCGTGCTGAGAATCGACGGCGTGCAGAGAGTGGGTCTGGTCAAGGCATCTAAAATGGCTGCCGTGCACGACAAAATTGTGGCATTGGACAAAAAGGCAAGATGGCGCAGACAATGTTTATCAATAAGGATTCATTTATAACAAAATATTTACTCGCAGTGACAAAATGGTGGTCAACACTTCCTGATTTCCATCGAATCGAACGTTAACAGACGTCACGCAGCAAAAAAAAAAAAAAAAAGCTCACGCACAGCCGCTGGAAGACATGTATCAACAGGATACGTCTCCCACACCCCCTTATACCTAGTAATTTAATTAAAAAGAAACACAAAATGGCGAATTCCCGTTTCGCTACCAGTTTGCGGCCCAGTTCGCGGCCCGGGAAGCGCTTCTACCGTGAAAAATATATTTTTTTTTATTTCCCCACGGGACCCTTTAATAACCCCAACATCATTCCTAGGGGGTCAAGAGAGGTATACCTTGCCCCCTTTCATTAAATTCCCCCTTCGTTTTTCACCTCTTCTTCTCTCTCGATCCTACCGAGAGATAAGATGGCGGCCGCTCCGGACTGATTAGAATGTTGACAGACACCGGAGAGCCAATCAGCTTTCTGCGCGCAAAGTTCCGTTTCGCGAAAAGTAAGCGGACCGGAGCGCAGCCCGGAGCGCTGTTACAGATATATATCTTGTTTTGAACGTTAATTTCTCAAAAACCACTGGAGCACATATATTGAGACCTAGCAAAGGCACATCGGGCTAACAGTCCCTACAATTTTGCCAAGTTTCGTGCAAATCCATTCAGCCGTTCGAGCTAAAAGTGAGGCCAAAGGCCCTATGGAAAAATGAATGGGAAAAACGTGTTTTGGGACCCCCCTTTTTTCTCGGCCCCCCCTTGATGAAACCCCCCCGAATTTTCAGGGGCTGCTCAGAAACAAAATGTGCCATTTTCCTGAAAATTTCAGCCGATTCCGTCCACAAACGCCAAAGTTATTAGACATAGAATTTTCAAAAGTCCCATAGACAAAAAATCCTAACTATATATACCTACTGGCGAGACGCCAGTAGGTAATATATATATATATATATATATATATATATATATATATATATATATATATATATATATATATATATATATTACCTACTGGCGGTAGCCAGTAGGTATATATAGTTAGGACCTAGTTTCCATAGGAAATCCCCAACATTCTATTGGGAATAACTTTGGCGCTGGTGGATGAATCTTCGCAAATTTCTCAAAGAAGAGGGCTCGCTCCGCTCCGCTCCTTCCCTGAAAGTTTTGGGGGGATTCGTCAAGTGGGGGCTGAGAAAAAAGGGGGGTCCCAAAACGTGTTTTCCCCATGTTAATTTCCATAGGACCTTTAGACTCGGCTACAGCTTGAACCGCTGAAGGGAATTACACCAAACTTGTCAAAATAGTAGTGTCTGGTACGCAGATCACGCTTTTGGTAAAATAGTGTAAATCCCTCCAGTGGTTCCTGAGAAAATTAAAAGAGAAACAAATTATAT
Organism: Lissotriton vulgaris; assembly: GCF_964263255.1. NCBI lineage: Eukaryota > Metazoa > Chordata > Amphibia > Caudata > Salamandridae > Lissotriton > Lissotriton vulgaris. The sequence goes on from NC_141696.1 coordinate 485,048,036, forward strand.
ATCTATAAGCGCACACGGGTGCGCGCACCCCCGTGATTTTTCAAAAAAATTAATTTGGGGGGGGGGGCTTGGGGGGCTTCTCTCTTTCATTTTTGTGTTTATTTTTTCGATTTCGAGGGTGCACACTCCTCGTTTTGCCCCCCGAGATCACCGCCGCGGCCCGAGCCGCCTAAAGATGGCCGCCGCCTGGTTGTGGGCGGGGCCGGGAGGACGTGGTTTCCGCTTCCCCCTGCCTGGGGGAAGCCTTCGATGTCCGGACCGGTCTCCCGTGCCGAGGGGGAGACCGGGTGATGCAGGCCTGAGGAGAAGTGTGGGCTGGTACGGGGCTCCCGTGTGCGGAGGGAGCCCCGGGAGAAGAGGAGACGCTTTGGCCGAGCAGCAGCGTAGGTAGGTTGGTGCGGGGATTGGGTGCAGGGTGCGGGGTGCGGGTAGCGGTAGAAGTGGGCGGGTGGGACGGAGAGAATAGTCCTACTAAAAGCGTGCATTTTTTTTCAGCTTCCAGGGGCTGCTCGCATTCTCTGTTGAACTCCAGAGGCTGCAGCAGCCCCTCCCTGAGCTCGCGCAGACCGAGGGCGGCCCATTGTCATTCCGATTGAGGCTGATTATCCCCTTTGGAATGACAATGCGCCGCCCTCTGCCTGCCTTTAGCATATGCCAGTGAGATCTGCATGAGGTGTCTCTGGTATCTGGGTGCAGGCCATGGCTCGTTGTGCAACAAATATACAAGATGGGTCCGCAAATGTGTAATCAAAACTTTAAAACAATCCCGCTGGGGCGTGAGAGGTGCACTGTGGGCAGTGTAATCTGCTGTTTGGAAAACACAACCCTGACGTCCACGACGCTGAGGAGGCGAGAAAAAGCATTACATCCGATCAAGCTATTTTTTTAGACAGTATACTTGTAAAAACACTTGTGGCTGTCAAAGGCGTGCCCGAAGGTGCTTGCTTCTTCTAATGCGTTTTATGGAATATATATTTTGCTTAGTGCTCTAAGCTGTGTTTTTAAAAGTGTGTTTTGCTGCTCGGTACGTGATGTATTAAAGGGGAAATCCGGCGAATATTTCATTAGTCTCAACACCCAGCAGACGTAATTGAACAAGGGAACATCGTGGGATGCCTATTGTTGGGGATTGTTCGAAATACAGGTCTTGATAAACAGAACGGGGTTTTCCTTTAAACTGCCAGACCCCTTGAACTGGAGGACAACGTGATCTTAAGCCCTCCTCTGCGATCCTGTGGCCTTTAAGGTGTGAGGCTCTGCTCAGGGGAGAAGCCAGAAAATCAAAATGCCCCGAACTTTGAACTACACTTATAATGGCAAGCAGCACGTGATGAGAGTGTCATTTGCACTCCCTAAAAGAGCGGCCTTCACTGCTCCGTCCAACCAAGGGAGTAGTCAGAAAATTAGAATGCCCCCCATTTTGCAGAAAACCTCTGATGCACACCAAGCAAAATAAGTAAATGTGCCCATCCTCCACTCGAAGAAGTGACGGGGACAGGAGAAGTGACGGGACAGGAGAAGGAGAAGTGAAGTGAAGGGACAGGAGAGGGAGAAATGAAGTGAAGGGACAGGAGAAGGAGAAGTGACGGGGACAGGTGAAGGAGAAGTGACGGGGGCAGGAGCAGTGAACAGGGCAGAAGTGAAGGGACAGGAGAAGTGAAGGGACAGGAGAAGTGCTGGGACAGTAAAAGTGAAGGGACATGAGAAGGAGAAGGAGAAGTGACGGGACAGGAGATGGAGAAGTGACGGGACAGGAGAAGTGACGGGGCAGGAGAAGTGATGGGGACAGGAGAAGTAAAGGGACAGGAGAAGTGAAGGGACAGGAGAAGTGAAGGGACAGGAGAAGGAGAAGTGACTGGACAGGAGAAGGAGAAGTGACGGGACAGGAGATGGAGAAGTGACGGTACAGGAGAAGTGACAGGAGAAGTGACGGGACAGGAGAAGTGATGGGACAGGAGAAGTGACAGGGGCAGGAGAAGTGACGGGGACAGGAGAAGTGAAGGGACAGGAGAAGTGAAGGGACAAGGAGAAGGAGAAGTGACGGGACAGGAGAAGGAGAAGTGAGGGACAGGAGAAGGAGAAGTGATGGGACAGGAGAAGGAGAAGTGAAGGGACCAGGAGAAGGAGAAGTGAAGGGGACAGGAGAAGTGACGGGGACAGGAGAATTGATGGGGACAGGAGAAGTGACGGGACAGGAGAAGTGAAGAGACAGGTGAAGTAACGGGGGCAGGAGAAGTGACGGGGGCAGGAGAAGTGACGGGGGCAGGAGCGGTGACGGGGGCAGGAGCGGAGACGGGGGTAGGAGAAGGGAGGGGCAGGACTGTTCCCATTGGGCGCAGAATCTAGACTGATTTGCATATGGCTGGGTCCAAACTGGAATGGCATGATGAGCAAAGAAACAATGGATTTAGGCCCAGATCTCTGTACTGGGGTGAATGTGTGATATTGTTCTGCATTCAGTTGTTCTTTTTGCTATATTAATTTATGATTGAGCAGCTAGCTGGCGACATGAATATGAAGGAGCCTTTGTGGGTTTCCGTGAGTCTAGATTCTCCTGAAGAGTCCCTTTCTCTTCTGAGCCCTGCTTAACACATGTGTACAGGAGGAGCCCTGTATTCATGACCTCAATGTTTGAGACAAAAAATAATCATGGATTTCTGAACATTGAGTAAAAGCATTAAGGTAACATGTTGTTCCTGCTTATATTTCACACGCTTTACATAAACCTGTATTCCCTATGACTGTTTGCTTTTTCCTGAATTAAACCTCAAACATGTTTATCCATTGTTTTAATTAAATAACATTATAAGCTGTAACTGGTCAGTGAAATGCTAAACATACTAAAAATTGGTATGTTTTGCTATTTCTAGCCACACCCCTGACTCCGCCCACTGATTCAATCTTCGGTTATTCCCGCCCCCCGATTCTCCGCCCACAGTTCCCCTACTTTTTTTTCCCCACTTCGAGCACTGGGTGCGGGGTATTCACTGGCGTAGCTAGGGGGGGGCGAGGGGGGCGGACCGCCCTAGGAGGCACTGCTTTGGAGGCGGCAAGGCAGCGCGGCACTCCTGGTGGCAACCTGCCGTGCAAAGACACGGTGCTAATGCGGGGACGAGCCACAGGTCCAGAGTCATGCTGCGCTTAACTGCCGCCCGCGCAAGAGGTATGATCGCAGCAGGCGGCCCGGGCGCGCAAAACACTACTGCCGGCTCACAGTGAGAGTCTGGCTGGCGAGCGCCACCGGGCCCGGGACGAGCCTGAGAACAGGCAGGCTGCAGCAGAGTGCACCTGTGCATTCTGGGACTTGTAGTTCGTTATGCCTAATGGGAAACAGCAGCCTGCCCAACAACAGACCGTGACAGCACCAATATATAAAGCACCTGACAGTCTCTACTGCATTTTAAAGGCTAGCCCAGTAGTAAGTCAGGTGGCCATTCAGAGATTTCACTTTGTTATGGAGGTAGGGAGGACTGTGGCTGTGATACTGTTAGTTAGGATTGGCAATGACAATAGGCCTGATATGTTGTTGTAAGTTCAGTCTGTTTCTCATGTGGGTTAGTGGCCTTCCATTCCTGGTGCTCTGCAGAGTTTCTAGTTGCTCAAATGTGTGTAATTTTTTATATTTATATGTTTCCCTCATCTTCCTTGCTTGAATTTTGCTTACAACAAAGTGTCACTCATAATCATTGAATGTCACTCATAATTACACCGAAATTTTCTGCTGTTATTCCTGTCTTCACCTGAGTGCAGCCTCTCGCTTGTACCCGCTCAGCACTCTGTCACCCACGGTGGCACTGAAGGAGATTCAACTTTCTGATAGGACAGAGCATCAACACAGCTGCGCTCACTGTTCAGCAGGTCCAGCTCACACAATAAAAAATAACTGGTAAATCCCGTCAGTCAGGCTTTTTACTAAAGAAAGTGTTTGGTAATAATTGGGGAACGTTATGTTGCCACAATCAGTAATTAGATAACGAAACAATCTCGTGTCTGCGGTTGTATGGAAGCAGGGAGCAGGGTCCCTTTGTTGAAAAGACTGCATTATCAGAGTTAAGCTGTACCCTGCAAGAAGAGTGTTTATGAAAATGAGTCAGACGATGGCATTTTTGTTGTAAATGGTGAACTTTAAAGGCATACACATCAAAACATTGCACAATAGGCACTTTTGAAAAAGGGTCAGTATTTTTGTTGCACATTTAAGAAAGCCTATATGTATGCTTTTGTCCTTACTTTGTGATTTAAAAAAAGCTGTAATTCCAACATGTTTCATGACACAGCGTAAGACACATGACTGCTCAGGAGCAATTAGTGAACGGCTCAGTAGCTTTCTGAAAGGGGAAGGGATCCAAACAGCATTCATGCTCCTAACAAAAAATCCGCGAACAAGCAAATAAAATGCTGTAATGTGACGAAAGAAAATATAACAAAGAACACAAAATGCCATAGCCTTGATGAACAGCCCATCCAAGTAACTACAAATCAGGACAAAATGCATGTCAGCCAGTAGAAGACCCAAAGCCAACTGACTCACTGTATTTTTTTTACTTTTTCGAAACAGTGATGACAGGTAAACCTGTCAGTAGGCAGATGTAATAAGAGGTTTTGTCTATGTCCTGCCTTCCAGTACTGTGGGGGGGAATCTGAGTTGTTTCGCTCTTTTTGGAATTATTCATAGTCTTTAAGTATAGATATATATATTAGCTTTTAAAAAACCAATGAAATTCACTGAAAAAACCATATGTTATAGACTATATATAGTTAGGCATTAGCCTTCAAAAAACCTTGGAAATTCACTGAAAAAACCATAGGTTTTAGCCCTTATATAGTTAGGAATTAACATATAAAAAACCATTGAAATTCCTCCTATATAGTTAGCTGGACATTTTATTGATATAAAACCAATGAAATTCGACATATAGTTAGTTGCACTAACTATATATTTCGCGCATCCGCAATCCAATGCTGAGGATGTCACATATTACACCATTCATGACATGGTCAGTGACATCACTGATGACATCACTGATGACATCTCATTTAACATCAATGATCACACCACTGATGATATACTTCATGTGATAATACAATGCACCTCCTTACACTCTAATATAACTTCTGTTACACCTAGTGTAAAATACAGAGTATCATTTTTTAAACTATTGACACACCAATACCATTTACTACATACGCACTCACTGATTCCTACGTCTACACACACATTCATTCATTCACCCATAAGGTCACTCGTACATACAGTCACTCATCATTACAACACTATCATATGCACTCATACACCTATGCAGACACTCACACACTGCCACTCATCCATGAAGTTACTCACACACCTAGTCAGTCCTGTAAAGAATCAATCACACTTTGATTTCTTAATCTATACAGTTAAACACAGAACAGCTTACATTTTCAGAGATATACTAACACATACTTACTCACTTATACAATCAAATCCTTCATCCATACTCTTATACATCCACTCATTCTTCAATATGTAAAACATATTTAAACTTTACAAAAACACACAGACACTGGAGGATGTCATCAGTGATGTCATCAGTGATGTCACTGACCATGTCATGAATGATGTAATATGTGACAACATCAGCATTGGATTGCGGATGCGCGAAATATATAGTTAGTGCAACTAACTATATGTCGAATTTCATTGGTTTTATATCAATAAAATGTCCAGCTAACTATATAGGAGGAATTTCAATGGTTTTTTATATGTTAATTCCTAACTATATAAGGGCTAAAACCTATGGTTTTTTCAGTGATATATATATATATATATATATATATATTACCTACTGGCGGTCACCAGTAGGTATATATAGTTAGGATTTTTTCTCTATGGAACTTTTGAAAATTCTATGTCTAATAACTTTGGCGTTTGTGGACGGAATCGGCTGAAATTTTCAGGAAAATGGCACATTTTGTTTCTTATCAGCCCCTGAAAATTTGGGGGGGTTTCGTCAAGGGGGGGCCGAGAAAAAAGGGTGTTCCCAAAAAGCGTTTTTCCCAATCATTTTTCCATAGGGCGTTTGGCCTCACTTTTAGCTCGAACGGCTGAATGGATTTGCACGAAACTTGGCAAAATTGTAGGGACTGTTAGCCCGATGTGCCTTTGCTGGGTCTCAATATATGTGCTCCAGTGGATGTTGAGAAATTAACGTTTAAAAAAACAGATATATCTGTGACAGCCTCCTGGATAGCGTACTAGTTCGCGTACTTTTCGCGTAACGGAGCTTTGCGAAGCGAAGCTGATTGGCTCTCCGGTGTCTGTAAACATTCTAAACAGTCCGGAGCGGCCGCCATCTTGTCTCTCGGTAGGATCGAGAGACAAGAGGTGGTGAAAAACGAAGGGGGAAATGAAGGAAAGGGGGCAAGGTAGACCCCTCCTGACCCCTAGGATTGATGAGAGGGATATTAAAGTGCCCCGCGGGGGAAAAAACAAAAAAAAATGTTTTTTTCGTGGGGTGCGCCCGGTACGCGTACCCGAAAGCGGTCTGGGGAGCGTACTATAAGGAAACAAGAATGATTGACTTTTAACTTATTGTACGTTTATCAATTGTTCGTTTTGTTGGTTTTTTTTTGTTTTTTTTATTTACATAGCTACATGCAGGTACCAATGCAGAGTCTATAAATTAATAAACGCCGTCTCCTTTGTAGATATCTTGCTTGTTGTTAAAGAAGTTATTGTGGTATATGGAATTCATACCATAGTCTGTCTGGAAAGCCGAAACAACATGGAGGCAGGAGATGATAAAGAGATGTTAAATACACATTGGGGATTATATAGTGGGAGAAAGGAAGTAACTATGAACAAAGTTACTATGTAACACCAAAAAGTTGCACAGTATATTTAAAGTCTGACTTCACGTTATAATCAATTTGCTACTAGTTTTCAATATACATATAAAAATAAATAATGTGTCAAACAATTTTTGAATTAAGAAATATAAATTTATTTGTCAGATTGTTTTTCAAAATTTAAAAGAAAATCTAAAAAATCATGATCATTTTTTTCTTCATTTTTCAGTAGAAAATCTACTGCATCTACACATTGCAAAAGTTCATTGTTTATTGTATCGTCGTAGAAATCCTGGTCAACTTCCGTCTCCTTTTGTTTTTCTGTTTCAGTTTTCAAGCTGTTTTCTTGTCCTTCCATTTTGAATTCTGAAAAATGAATTTTTAAAAAATATATCAGTACAGATAGGGCACTGTTGGGTTTCAGTACAGACAGGCAGTTTGGTTATTTAAACAGTGTTTTTTTCTTTGGGCAGTGTATGGTATCAAATTGGAAGTAGAAATATGAAGAAAATTATCAAATAAACTCTTAGTCAATTCTGAATTATACTAGAGAAGTGTAACTCTATCCTTAATTCAGGGTCGGCGCTAGGCATGGGCAGCGCGGGCTGCCGTTCAGGACCTCGCAATTAGCCCACCAGCATGGTGCCACGCACTGGTGATGTGTCCTTTTGTTTTCCTGGAGATCTATCACAAAGAAAGGTGTCGCCTGCAATTAAGGTCTATTGCAGGGGGCCCCCTCCTTGGGCCTCTCATGGATGGTGTCAGGAGGTATAGGGGAGGGAGAAGGAGACGCTCCCTCAATTGCAAGGAGACCATTCACAGACACTGTGGGGGGCCCATTGTCCAGCATTTTGGCGCACCCTCAGTTTTAACTTTTAGACCACAATCAATTCTCACACCTATGAAGGTGTGAGAAATGCGTGTGGATTAAAAGTTAAAACTGTGGGGGCGTCAAAATGCTGGACAATGGGGCCCCCACAGTGTCTGTGAATGTTCTCCTTGCAAGTGGCCACTTATGTAATTTGGAGGGGGCCTCGCGCACGTTCCCTTTTAGCCCAGGGCTTTGCAAATCCTTGGACTGGCCCTGCCATAACTAAAACAGAGAAGTCTATTTTATTCTATAAGTATTACAGAGTGATAGAATATAACTGTCTGAAAATGTTTTTCTAATTAGCTTTCAGTACAGAACATACTTCAGTTTTATAAATAATATCTTACCTTTTAAATATAACTTGAAGTTATCAGTTGATTTTTAGTTGTTCTGCACTTCACAAAGTAGTAGTCAAAATGGCTGTGTTTCTCTCTCTTTGTTTATATATATTCAGGTACATAACCAATCAAATGTCATGATATAATAGTAGAAATTGAAAGTAATATTTTAATTGGTTGTCATTTCCAACACTTCCGATATGTTTTGTGAAGTAATTTACCTCAGGGATTTTAGAGAGTTCTACATGCTAAATGGCTAAATGGTATTCCAACAAAATTTGTGAAAATGGTAGGGATTGGTATGTAGTATGAGCTACTGTGTAATTGGTGAAAGTGTCTCCAGTGGTTTTTCTGTAAATTACTTTCCCACCTTTTTTGAGCAAATGCTTGTCAGTGCGTTTCCCGGTACGCGAACTTGCAGCGTTATGGGAGTCCTCCATTTTGTGTTTCGGTAGAATTGAGATATAAGATGGAGGGTAAATATTGTTCAGAATGGGTAGATTGGGGTACTTTAGACGTATCCTGTCTCCCTAAGTTTTCTGAGGGTGGCTGAGGAGGCTCATATATGTCGAGAAAAAAAAATGATTTTTTCGCGTGGTTAGCTGCCGGTACGCGAACTGGGTAGCGTACCAGGAAGCGAATTTAAGTGAAAATAAGAGAAAAAGGGTATATTCGAAATTTCAAAAGAGTTAACTAAGTTAAGGTAGCTCTGAAAAGAGCTTTTGGGTTCTGTGTAAGTTCTAGAAACTTATAAGTAGGAACCAATACACATTCTTAAATTTAGTATGAAAACTCTGTTCCCCTCATCTGAGAAATGCACGCCATCTCCTCTGTCGATATCTTGCATGTAGTAACGCAAGTTATTGTTGTAGATGCAGCCCATTCCATGGTCCCTCATGTAAGCTGAAACAGACTTATTTACATGCTTCCTCGATTTCTCAATTTGTGGACAAAATTGATTGGACCACCTCCATTTTTGTCTTTGGCATATATTGGAATATACCAAGGCAGTTTGAGGAAAAAGTGTCATCAATTGCTCAAAGGTGTCCTTTAAAAGCATTTCCAGACCTACCCCAGTCAAAGTGCCCAAATCGTTTCCTCCACAGTGCACTATTATGAGGTCAGGGTTTGGCAAATGTAAAAAGGTTTTCACCAATGGTATCAATTGGTGACATTTCAATCCTCTTCGACCAATCCATTTGATTTCCACATTTTGTAAATTGAGGTTGTGTAAATTTCTGTTATCAGCATACCTGTGAGCCCAGTGGATGTAGCTATGTCCAAGAATCCGGACTGAAAACATAGCTAGAGGAGTTTTTGCTGCAGTCAGATGAAGTGTGGGAATGAAATGGCAGTTGAAATAGTGATGTTTGTAATGTAAACAACTGTGGAGTTTAAGTGCAAATGATTCATTAGCAGTGATTGGTGTATTCCCATTGCTGAAAACAGAAAGTTAGGGTGCATGGATGTGTTCTTTGAAAGATGTATTTTGAATGGTTATTTAAAAATGTTGTTATGAAAGATTGCAGTGGATTAGCAGGTGTACTGAGAGTTCAGAGTTCATTTGAAACATTGTTGTGTGAACTTGTGACCATGACCGGTCTGGCAGGCGGTAGTTGCTATGGAAAAGAGGTAGAAAGGGCAGAGGGGGGAAGGGTGTTGATTTGAAAAAAGTGAGGGAAGAGTTTTTATTGGCTGACATGAGAGATATGTGTGATGAATATCAGCGTTTCGGTGCCTTTGTTGGTTCCAGCCTCTGGAGTGCATACCTTTAATTCTGCTAAAGAATAATTGGTGTGTTTCTGAGTCTGTTTTGAATTTCAAAAAGAATTTGTAAAGGTGAGTTATCGTTTATATATTTTAGATAAAGAGTAGTATGCTTTTTTGTGTAAATAAGAAAGTCAGCTGTGTATTTTAAATGATGTTTTGCGTCAAGTGTTTGCATTCTGCTTTCAAAGGGAATTTTGGAATCTTTTACCAATTGTAATTGTAGATAATGTAAAGTATTAGTACTGACAAGGTGTGTATGCATATAGGAGCTGTGCATGTTAAAAGTTATTGTAAAAAAGGTGCAAGTTCCTTTAAAAAACGTTTTCATTTGTATTAGGGCATTTTAAGTCTGTTCCCCATGAATGTAGGTGTATTATTGTTTTACATAAAAGGTTTAAAAACTTTTTTAGAAATCAAATGCATGCATTCTTAGGGCCCAATGTAGGTGGTTGTTTCAGGCCATTTACCGACCGGTTACGGCCGATTTAGGCCGTTTCCGACCGGTAAATGGCCAATCGGTATGTAGGGGCCTAAATCCAAGGCCACATGTAGGTAAATGTACATTTACAGAATCGGAAAAATTATTGGTTCGGTAAAATACCGAATCGGTAATTTTACCGATTCTGTAAATTTGCTATGTAGGGGGGACTCTTCTGAGTCTCAAAGGCCTTAACGAATCGGTATTTTAGCATGAAATCAAACTTCATGGTAAAATACCGATTCCGATTCATGGCACCTGTGCTTGTTTTGAGGGTGCCAGAGGGTGTCAAAGTGATACCCCCTGCACCCTTGTGAATTCTTTAATTACCGATTCGGTAAATACCGAATCGGTAATGCCTAATCATTCCTATGGGCTTCAAAGCCCATAGGAATGATTAATTGTTTGAGTTACATAGCCATGTTAAAAGAAAATGATGCATAAGTGTTGCACGGGCATTGTAAATACCCTCCTATGTTTGCTTAGCAATTTCAAGTCACTTCCCCCGGGTTCAAGGGCCTTGTAAATACGTCCCCATGTGTGTCTGGTCATTTGAAGTCAGTTTCCTCGTAGTGCAAGGCCCTTGTAAATACGCCCCCATGTGTGCCTGGAAAATTTTCATTTTGATTGTTTGAGTTACATAGCCATGTTAAAAGTTATTGAAAAAAAGGTGCAAGTTCCTTAAAAAAACGTTTTCATGTGTATTAGGGCATTTTAAGTCTGTTCCCCATGAATGTAGGTGTATTATTGTTTTACATAAAAGGTTTTAAAACTTTGTTTGAAATCAAATGCATGCACACTTAAGGCTCGATGTAGGTGGTCGTTTCAGGCCATTTACCGACCGGTTACGGCCGATTTTGGTCGTTTCCGACCGGTAAATGGCGAATCGGTATGTAGGGGCCTAAATCCAAGGCCACATGTAGGTAAATCTACATTTACAGAATCAGTGAAATTGTTTTTGATGGTAAAATGATGTGAGTCCTGCAATGCGTCGCTTTTGCGGAACAGATATATGATGCATTTGTGTTGTTAATGTTACGGTGTATATGTAAAAAGTGATGCATAAGTGTTGCACGGGCATTGTAAATACCCTCCTATGTGTGCTTAGCAATTTCAAGTCACTTCCCCCGGGTTCAAGGGCCTTGTAAATACGTCCCCATGTGTGTCTGGTCATTTGAAGTCACTTTCCTCGTAGTGCAAGGCCCTTGTAAATACGCCCCCATGTGTGCCTGGCAAATTTTCATTTTGATTGTTTGAGTTACATAGCCATGTTAAAAGTTATTGAAAAAAAGGTGCAAGTTCCTTAAAAAAACGTTTTCATGTGTATTAGGGCATTTTAAGTCTGTTCCCCATGAATGTAGGTGTACTATTGTTTTACATAAAAGGTTTAAAAACTTTTTTTGAAATCAAATGCATGCACACTTAGGGCCAGATGTAGGTGGTCGTTTCAGGCCATTTACCGACCGGTTTCGGCCGATTTCGGCCGTTTCCGACCGGTAAATGGCCAATCGGTATGTAGGGGCCTAAATCCAAGGCCACATGTAGGTAAATCTACATTTACAGAATCGGAAAAATTATTGGTTCGGTAAAATACCGAATCGGTAATTTTACCGATTCTGTAAATTTGCTATGTAGGGGGGACTCTTCTGAGTCCCAAAGGCCTTAACGAATCGGTATTTTAGCATGAAATCAAACTTCATGGTAAAATACCGATTCCGGTGTGCATGCACATGTGTGCTTGCACACCTATGTCATGTGAAAGGCAGACCTGCCCTTAGGGCTGATATGCCTGCCACATGGCACCTGTGCCTGTTTTGAGGGTGCCAGAGGGTGTCAAAGTGATACCCCCTGCACCCTTGTGAATTCTTTTATTTTATTCATTTTTATAGCATTGTTGAATCAAATTCTTACTGTTATTGATTTACTGTTTGGTAATAGTGGTTAATAACATTTTTTATTATATTTCACCACAGATTCAACTGCAGATTATTTGGAAATTAGACAATGCCGTCTAAGGATAGAATTCAAAAGGCTATGAAACGTCAAAGACACCAGTTGACTAACATTTTGCAGCAGTCCTCTACATTAGAATTACCTCAACGGACGAAGAGAACACCGGGTAAGAGAACGAAATCATTCCTTAGAAACATTTGTAGAAACAAAAGTATAACTACAGAACAAGTTTTAGTCCAGAAAAAGAGAGCCAATTTAAATGGAAAGGAAAGGCCCGTCAAAAAAGTTTGTGCTAGAGCAGGAGATAACTCTGTGCATGGCAGTAGAAGGGCAAATATATTCAGGGACATTCGTAAGCGAATGTTCCGCAACAGGGTAATTGTCAACTTGCTAAAACAATTTAAAAAAGGTCAACAGAAAGTGCCATTTTATAAGAAAAAGAAAAATGTAGAGAAAATTATTGATCAGGCTTTCGAAATTAAGCGAAAGTTATTTATTTTGGTAATTAATAGAATTAGGAAACTAAACAAGGTAATCTATGTTTTCAAATCTAATAGTAGATGGAAGAGAGAAGTTAATCGAAGTAATTTTTGTGAAGTTTTCTTAGGAGAATGGATGCATAGTTCAAATAGTGAGGCATTTTTTAATGAGGAGAGTTATTTTCAGGACAATGTTTTGGTGCATGCAGTTGACAGCAGTGGTCGAGCATATGAGGTAAAAGATGGTCATCCGGTTGAAAAAGAAATACTTGTGTCTGTAGATGCAGAAGAGGCGCTAAGTGATGAGGTTTTGGGGAGACGTCCTAAGGGACCAGTGTACACCTGGAAGTGTAGTTCTATTTGCAGTGTGCGACAGGATTCCATCAATTTGCTTTGTGATTTTATACGGACATTTCATAAGAAAAGTGTAAAGCAAAAAATAAAGTTGTTGCAAGAATTAGATCCTTGCAGAGTGAGACAAGTGACAGGTTTGCGTGGTCATTCACTGGCTTGTCTTTCTAGGAGAGTATGCCAGAGTGTATTTCATCATTTCAGGATGATAGCAGTGCACCATAATAAAGTGAGGAAATTAGTTAGAATGTTGTATTATGCTAAGAGTCCAGCAATTATGCTTAAAAAATTAAGCAGAGCTCTTTTGCATGGTTCTGAAGTAGATGTGAAGAATATTTGTCAAGAATTTGAGTTCTGTTACTTTGCTGGTAAAGAGAACAATGTTGATATTGAACCACTAGAAGAAGGTAATGTGGAAGACAGTGTACAGATTTTCAGTACAGATAAGTTTCACAAGGAAATTTCCACGTTTATGGTGAAATCAAGTGAGAGGCCTAATTTCACTTGTGTGTGTTGTCGACGGACTTATTATAAGAATCAGACTAAGTTAGTGGATATATATGCAAAAAGTGATTTGGAAAACAATAGTGAATGGAAGGATTTTGCCACATACTTGATGGTAGAAAATTGTTTTGATTTGGGAGCGGACCAACGTATGTGTACTTGTTGCTATAACAAATTAAACCAAAACCAAATGCCTGCTACAGCGGTTTATAATAATCTGGAATTAGATGACATTCCTTCTGAATTGAAGGATTTAAATACTTATGAATCTATTTTGATTCAAAGTGTCCATCCCTTCCAGGCTATTGTACGAATGGAGCCAAAGACAGGGAAGTTGCCTCCATCAGATTTACAGAGAGGATTAAAGGGAAGGGTTGTTTATTTGCCTTTGGATTTGAAGAAAAACATTAATACAATTGGAGTCGAGAAAGTGGAAGAGGAACCTCTGGTTATCATAGTTAATGGTGTTCCGACAAAGAGTAAGAAAATCTGGCAAGATTTAGTGGATGTTAGGAAAGTCAAAAAGGCAACATTATATTTGATAAAAAATAATAAGTACTACAAGAATGTATGTGTTGCAGAAGAGGAAGTAAGTGAAGAAGAGGACAGCGATTTGTGTCCTGGACAAATTGAGAAAGTAGAAGCCTCTAAAAAGGAAGAAATATATGAACATTATAGTGTTCATCCTTTACATTCCAAGGAAGTCATGGGGAATGCTATTGAGTTGTTTCAAATGAAACAAGCCAAAGGGAGTCCCATTAGTGTTTGGGAGGAAAGTTTGGAAGCTCGATGTTTCCCACAGTTATTTCCCACAGGTCGAGGAGGACGATATGATGAGCGACCTGTTCAAATTCCTGCTTCAGAATACCGGACTTTACGATTGTATACAGAAGATCCTAGGTTTCGACAATGCATTCCCTATTTATTTCATCTACTGTTTGAAAGTGATCTCTCTGGATTGTCTTATGCAGTGAACCACATCTTGAAAAGTGGTGTACAACTGCGAAATATCTCGGCAAGGGACTTTATGGATAAAGTCAATGTGCAAGACAGTATTTTGGATTCTCACCTGATTCATCTCATGGCTTGTCAGCGTGGTACTAATGAGTATTGGTACCGCCGTCATGGTGACTTAAAATGTATGCTGAGGAACTTAGGAACTCCCACATGGTTCCTCACTCTCAGCGGTGCTGAGTATGGCTGGGAAGACTTACTTGAATTTCTACGAGAGGTAAATGGAAACATTGAAAATATTGAATTCAAGACACCCGGAGAACTGTGCTCTTTGGATCCAGTGAATGTATGCAGGTACTTTAATCATAGATTTGAAGCTATGATGTCTTTCATCACGAACAAGAAAAATCCACCTCTTGGAGAGGTGTTGGATTTCTTCTGGAGAAAGGAGTATCAAGCAAGAGGTGCTCCTCATATACATATGCTGCTATGGATCAAAGATGCACCCCAATTTGGAACAGATCCGGATGACTTAGTGATGAGTTTCATAGAACAGTATGCTACATGTGCTGTTCCAAAGACAAACGAAGACAAAAGTCTAAGAGAACAAGTTTTACGGTTTCAAAGCCATCGTTGTGGAAAGTACTGTTGTCGTAAATTCAGAGTATTGAGTTACAATGGGGTATACCCTAAGAACTCTCTGACCTGGGTCAGTTAAAGTAGGTACAGTCGTAATGGTCAGAGTCTATAGATTCAATAACACAACCAATGTGATATATACATACAATTATTTAGGAAGCAAAAGATTGCTCAGTCCAAAGTGTGCTTCACTTTTTATTCATTATTTAAGCACATAGTTGCTTAAGTACTCAATTCAAGTCATTGAGTACCCGGATTGTATTGAGTGTCTCTTAATTCAAACATCAAAAATACAGTATTCAATTGCTTCATTGAATCACACAATAGCCTTAAAGCATAATTCACATTCAATATCGAATTTATCAAAAGAGAGCAGCACAGTGAATTTCAAATCATCATATTTCAACGCGCTCAAAGTGATGGAAAAGGGAAAGTTAGATGGGATAGGTGTGATGGGAAAGAGGTGAGGACTAGGTAAAGGTGGTTGTGACCTTAAAACAATCACAGTGCTATAAGATACATCCTTTACAGTCTAAATTAAGATCTGCAGTTCCAATAAACTCTTAAGCATAGGATCCGTTTTGCTCTGTTAGTTATTCCTATGCGTAGAGAACATGTAAAGTTTGGTCTACGTTTCGACCCCCTGATTGGCGGGAAAGTTAAATCCTCAGGCTGGGGTCTTCTTCAGGACAAGGAGAAACAGGAGCGCTTATTTGTAAGGCCCTTGGGTGGCCATTGTCATTGGACCGTCAAAGGTTCCTTCCTGGTTGTCGTTCTGCAAATTATTGGGAACATGGCATTTCCATTTCCAACACCATGTTGTTGCAATGGTCGCACCAAGCCAAACGCTGTTGCGGTGTAGGAATCATACAACCCACGTGGTTCGTAAGCTCAATCTCTGTAGTGTGTCTCCGTAACGCTGCCTCCTCGCTGTCAATGCCGAGAATTGACAGCGAGGAGGCAGCGTTACGGAGACACACTACAGAGATTGAGCTTACGAACCACGTGGGTTGTATGATTCCTACACCGCAACAGCGTTTGGCTTGGTGCGACCATTGCAACAACATGGTGTTGGAAATGGAAATGCCATGTTCCCAATAATTTGCAGAACGACAACCAGGAAGGAACCTTTGACGGTCCAATGACAATGGCCACCCAAGGGCCTTACAAATAAGCGCTCCTGTTTCTCCTTGTCCTGAAGAAGACCCCAGCCTGAGGATTTAACTTTCCCGCCAATCAGGGGGTCGAAACGTAGACCAAACTTTACATGTTCTCTACGCATAGGAATAACTAACAGAGCAAAACGGATCCTATGCTTAAGAGTTTATTGGAACTGCAGATCTTAATTTAGACTGTAAAGGATGTATCTTATAGCACTGTGATTGTTTTAAGGTCACAACCACCTTTACCTAGTCCTCACCTCTTTCCCATCACACCTATCCCATCTAACTTTCCCTTTTCCATCACTTTGAGCGCGTTGAAATATGATGATTTGAAATTCACTGTGCTGCTCTCTTTTGATAAATTCGATATCGAATGTGAATTATGCTTTAAGGCTATTGTGTGATTCAATGAAGCAATTGAATACTGTATTTTTGATGTTTGAATTAAGAGACACTCAATACAATCCGGGTACTCAATGACTTGAATTGAGTACTTAAGCAACTATGTGCTTAAATAATGAATAAAAAGTGAAGCACACTTTGGACTGAGCAATCTTTTGCTTCCTAAATAATTGTATGTATATATCACATTGGTTGTGTTATTGAATCTATAGACTCTGACCATTACGACTGTACCTACTGTCGTAAATTCAGAAACAAGGACAAGTACTACACCAAATGTCGTTTTGCATTTCCACGGTCGGTGATATCAAAAGGAAGAGTTAACAATTTGATGTCATCGCTGCGACATAATGTGACGAGGAAATCACCCAAAAACACATACAATTTGAAAAGAAACGAAGAGTCCAAGTACATCAACGACTACAACCCAGTGATTTTGTCCATGTGGAATGCTAACATGGATATACAGTTTGTGGCTGACAACTGTATGGCTGTGGCTCGGTATGTGACGTCTTACATCACCAAAAAAGAAAAGACAGAACTGAAGGATATGTGGGAGGATATTTCCCATGAAAAGAGCCTCAGTAAGAAGTTGTAGAGTTTCAGTCTGAAGATGTTGTCGCATCGAGAAATCGGAGCTTACGAATGTTCTGACCGGTTATCTTCAGCAAGTCTCTATGCCAAATCTAGGAGTATCATTTGGGCGAGTCTTGGTCTTGCTGCAACGCGTATTCGAGTTCTGAAACCTGTACGGGAAATTGAGTATTTGGCGGAGAAGGAGCCAAACAGTACAGATATTTTGAAGAGCAACATGTTGGATACATATTATCCAAATAGAAGCAGTCACCTGGAGAATGCTTGTCTGTATGATGTTCTTCAAAATTACGTTTTCAAGAGGAACATCAAAGAAGATATTGATAAAGGAGTGTATGCTGTAATTGGAAGTGAGGGATGTCTGGTCAAGCAAAAAAAATGTCAATTGATAAATCATCGAAAATTGGATTGCGAATCTCCCGAAAGAAAAGAGTTTTTCTATTTAGCTATTTTGCAACTTTTCAAGCCTTGGCGTGCAGAAGAGGAACTGCTTGGGGATTTCCTCTGTTACGAAGACTCTTTCAATGCAGCCAAGGAGTCCATAGAATGTCCTGTTTTTCCAAAATATCTACAAATGTTGAATGCAGAAATTGAGCAGGAAGCAACAATTGCAGCCGAGATTGCTAGAGACAGTTCTCAGGACAGTCAGAGTTCTGTTTCATTGAGCCAGGATCCACTAGGAGAACCAGTTATTGAAAATGAAGCTGCCACTGCCATGATTGAAGTGGAAAGAGCCATGGCACATGCTCAGAAGGATGCGGTTAACTTAGAAGAATTGGAAAGACAACTTAACGTTGAGCAGAGGAAAATATATGACGAAGTTACCAACCAAATTGAGCATGGATTAAGTCATGAGAAGGAAGAGTGCTCATGTACGTCGTTGAAGCCTGTCCGACTGTACGTGAGTGGAGAAGCAGGAACTGGAAAAAGTTTCCTTATTAAAGCAATTTCATGTTATCTGCAGAAAAGGACTGAGTCATCGCTGTCTTGTGTTGTGACCGCTCCAACTGGACTGGCAGTTCATAACATTAAAGGGATTACTTTGCATCGGTTACTGATGCTGCCAGTGGAGCATGATAACAAATTACAATACCACAAGTTATCTGGAGATGCTTGTTTTGAAGTATCTAGAGTCCTGAAGAAGATGAAACTTCTTATCATTGACGAAGTAAGCATGGTTTCCAATGTCATGCTTGCTTTTGTGCATTTGAGAATGCAGGAAGTTCTTAAAACAGAGTATGATGTGTTATTCGGTGGCAAACACATCATTGTTTTTGGTGATCTTCTGCAGCTGACACCAGTGAAAGGACAACCAGTGTTTAAACTGCTTACACATGAAGATACCAAGAAGTGCCTAGGGAGCATTGGCAACGTTAACATATGGTTAAACTTCAGTTATGCTGAGCTGCGTGAAAATATGCGTCAGGCGAAGGACGAAGATTACAAGAATATTCTACAAGATATTAGAATCGGGAAAGTGACTGAGCGTGTTAAAGAAGCTTTACATGCACGCTTACTGTCAAATTTATATCCAGAAGAAGACGTTTTGCCAGAGGATATTTTTCAGAAAATTACTGTGAAGAAATCTGGAATATGTTTGATGCCAACTCTTGCAGAATGTTCCATCTTCAACAACAAAATGTTGAATTTAGAAAAACATGAGATTGTGTAACTGGAAGCTATTGACAAAATAGAGCATATGGGAGCAACAATTATTTTGTCTGAGAATTTGAAATCTAAATTGGATACATTAGAGAAGACTATATCTAAAACTGCGGGTTTTGAAAAGACTTTGAATGTGTGCTTAAATTGCCGAATCATTTTGAGAAGGAATTTACATGTTGAAAGAGGTCTGGTAAATGGATCAATGGGTAATGTTGTTGATTTTGAGAAATACAGAAGTAGAGATGGAATTGAATTTTTAAAAATTACATTTGATGGCATTGAGGAAGTACAGCTAATTGGTCGTTGCTCTGCTAGGTTTTTGCTTGTTAAAGACTTATATGTTCGCCGTAAGCAGTTTCCTGTTTGCTTGGCATATGGGGTGACAATTCATAAATCGCAAGGTTTAAGTGTAGACACTGCTTTAGTGAACATTGGCAGTTCTGTATTCAAAGAGGGTATGGCTTATGTAGCATTGTCACGAGTCAGAACTTTATCGGGTTTGTACTTGATTGACTGTGATGTCACAAACATTTGTGCGGATCTAGATCGTGTTAAGGAATACAATAGGTTAAGAAGAGAGTATGCGCCACATTTGCCTCAATATCCTTTGATGGAGAAACGTGTGGTAGGCCGGAAACGAAGAAATATCAGTAATAGTAGGGAGGTTGTAGCAAAAAGACCAAAAGTCGATGAACCCAAAATTGTAAGCAGAAATAAAATGAATTCTGTTGAAAATGTTGTTGGTTTTAAATTTGAAAATAGTTCTGGTGTCAACTGCTATGCTAATGTAGTTGTTAATGTTCTCTTTTCACTAGAGACTTTCAAAGAACAGATTGTGATCAATTCGGAACAAAGTTTATGCTGTTTGTTGAATTCTGTGTTAGAGAAATGTAGTGCTGATAGAACCAGAGTAGAAAGTGTGTCTGAAATTCGTTTTCTGTTAGACGAATGTTCAGGTCAAACAGAATTCTCAGAAAATATTCAGCAGGATTGTCAGGTTTTTTTAATGTATATGCTTGATGTATTGCAAGATGAGGGTGTAGATGTAGATTATCTATTTGGCCTTTCTTATCAATGGCAGCATGACTGCGAGAACTGTAGGCTATCAAGTACTACTAGTGTAGACTCAGAAAGATTTATATATTTAACTTTGCCTGACAGTAAATCAGTATCCTTCAATAAGCTAGTAAAGGCAGCCGATCAAAACATGGAGTGCAGCCAATGTAAGTCTGGAATGCTGTCCACGTTAATTTTACGAAGTTATGGCCAGTATGTCATTTTAATGTTCCAACGATGTAGGCCTGATGGAACTAAATTGACAACTTTAATTAATAATTTTGTGGCTTCGCAGTTGTCAATATCAGGAAGGACTTTTATAACTACTGCAATTATATATCATAACGGTCCTTCAACTAATTCAGACCATTATACAGCTTATTTGAAATCTGGAAACGGTTGGTCATTCTGCAATGATTCTGTTTTAACTTTCAAAAAAAATTGCCTTTCCACCTTCAAAATTCTTACCTGGTGTTCTTACAACCAAAATTTTAGGAAAGGAAGCTTGGGATTTGTTTAGAGGAATTTGCAAAGGTTCTAATGGCTCCTACTCTATATGGCCTTGGGATAATTGTAGTACAGAGCGAAAACTGTTTGTTTTTATAAGCTAAGTCAAGCAGCAGATCAAAATAAAGAGTAGAGGAAATGTAAGTCTGCAATGCTGTCCATATTTTTTATGGACACTTATGGGTGAAATGTCATTTTACAATTTGAACTACATAAACTGGATGAAAAAAAAGTTGTTAAGTCTAATTAAAAAATTTTGGGCAACACAGTCATCGATTTCAGGAAGAACATTTGCAACTGCAGCTATTATATAATATGCTGGTCCTTTGACAACATCTGGATATTACACAGCTTATTTGAAATTTAAAAAATGGCTAGTCTTTCAGCAAACATTACTAATTGAGTACGAAGCAATGTTGCCTTTTGACTTGATTTTTGAAGTCAGAATTTAGGGTAGGTAATTGGACTATAATGATTCTAGGTGTTGCTGTAACTTAGTGTGCTGTTTTAAATTGCTTTGTATGTCTCAGTTTTCTTAAAACAATTTAGTTTATCTTTCAGAAAATGGCGGGCAGAAAATATTAACAGCACAACAGTATAAGCTGTTCATAGGATATCCTTTGACGTCATAGAAAGTAAGTTACTTTGGAGAAGTTCCTATTTCTGCTTATTTATATTATTTGGGTTTTTTAAACACAATCATTTTGATTGTGTTTTTTTTTCCCCCGCTGTTATATGATGAATACCTTCAACTCACTGTTTTCAGTGAAATTTGATATTTTCTGGTAACAGCAAAAATAAACCATTAAATATGTTTAATAAATTTTCTACTTTGAATTGTGATTTCTAATATGTATATGGATTGGTGTGGCTCACTGGTTAGAGGCGGCAGACCCGGAAGCAGAGGTCGGCCCGGGACCAGGGTTCGATTCCTGACGTGGCAGGGTCTTGGGCCATGGTCAGCGGACTCCATAATTCTCGCCTCGGTGCCTACTCCAACCATGGGTCCCACTCAGCAACTTTGGGCATTAGCTTGTTTAATCTCTACTAACGGCCCCATCAGCGCCGGGGATGCCTGGCTTCACCTAGGGGATGCCCAGGAGGGACCATCTCACAGGGAAAGCCAGGATGGGTTCCCCAGTGGTATACAGCGCCGGGACGCCTCTTTGCTGGGGCAGCTGTGCGCTTTACAAGTATACCACATTTAACATTCATTTTGTCTCATGCTCACACTTTTTTTACCACCTTGTATTAATTTAAATTTTTTTGTTCTTTCTTACACAGATTAAAAGTATAAAAAAGATAATTTAGTACGGTAATGACAATTATAAGGTAAGTGTTTAGTACTCTTTACGTTACATGTCTATCAGATTTAAATTTTATTAGTTCCACTGCTTCTTTTCTTTAACCCTTAGTTTCCTGTCTTTGCTACTTCCTTCATTTCTTTTTCTTTTACTTACTTATACTACTCTTTTTACTTCTTTTATCAGTCCCTCTTTCAACAGTAACTGTGTGTTACTCCCTCTATTTGTCTTTCTTTTCACATTACTCTCTGTTTATTTACTCGTCTTTTTTTTAAAAATATTTTTTTTAGTTCGCTCCCGGATCGCATACCCGAACGCTAACCGGGAAGCGAATCAAAAGAAATAGAGGATGCTAGAGTGCTAAACATTCTAGCAATTTTTTTTAAAAGGGAAGGTAGTTCTGAAAAGAACTTTTTTTTATTATTTTTGATGTTTTATATTTTTTTTGTGTTTTTTTTGAGGAAGGGGAAACAAAAATGATTCACTTCAAAGGGCTCAACAGGAGCAACAAAAAAAAAATTACTTTCTTGGACGTTTTGGACATTGATGATTTTCAAATGATCTATTTATTAAAGTAATATTCATCTCTCCGCATGAAATACATTTTCCACATGCTACACATGTCAATCTCATCTGCCCAAAGTTCTTTTGGAGATTTGGGACCTTTTCCCTTGCCTCTGACTCACTTATTGCTAAGTCATTGGTGGATATTTTAGCCGGTCCGGGGTTATCTACCAAATCTCGAAGTTGTGCTTTAGAATAATTTAGAGGGTGCCAACTCTCCATGTGCCGATGCATGGTATGATTACCATAGCTATATTTTTATTCGGTCCCTCTCAAGAGTTTTTTTTTTGCAGATGAGGCAGGTAACGTACCTGGCATTAACTTTCTTTTCATGAGAAGGAAAAGAAAAAAATTGCCAGATAAAATTCACTTTCACATGGGACGTTCTTGGCATTTCTTTCAGAAAGCCACTTGTCCCTTGCTCCTGTTCCTCGTCTTCCTCTTCTTCTTCTTCCTGGTCGAAGATGACCTGGCTAGTCGGTCCTCTCTTCTTTGGTGGTGGTGGAGGTGGTGGAGATCCACCAGCTGCAGCTAATACAAATGCCATGTCTTAGCAAACAAAAACAGGTCTTTCTTTCATACAAATGAAAGTCGGAGTGAGGAAAAAAGGTGGGACTTTCATCATTTGAGAAAAGAAAATGTTCTAAACCAATGAAAAGTGTTTATTTTACGTCATATGATCAAGCGTTCCATCATTAGGAAACTAAAAGTAAAATGAACCAATGAAAAGTTTTATGAACTAGTCACATGACCTGTTATGCTTACGTTCCGCGTTCCGCGCCTCGGATCGATTCCGGGGCTTTACGTTTCGCGCCTTGGTTCGCGTTCCAGAACGCTTCCGGGTGCGCTAACGCAGCACGTCATAAGGGGCATTACGTGGTAACGCGATATGTTGCGTTTACGGGACGCGTCACGATGTGCCTTTCTAACGCGGTATTTGCACTAACGGAACGTTTACCGGTTCGCGGACCGGCAGCGAAACAAGAAAAAATAATTTAAACTATAATATAAATTGAATTAAAAAAATATAATACAAATATATATAAAATATATTTGTGAATTAGAATAAGAATATATGTTACAGCTATAGATATTAGCTTTTAAAAAACCAATGAAATTCACTGAAAAAACCATAGGTTATAGACCATATATAGTTAGGGATTAGCATTTACAAAACCAAGAAAATTCACTGAAAAAAACATTGGTTATAGACCATATATAGTTAGGGATTAGCATTTACAAAACCATAATTTACTCGCACAAAACCATAGAAATTCGCATATATAGTTAGTTGCAATAACTATATATCGCGCACCCGCAATCCACTGCTGATGATGTCACATATTACATCATTCATGACATGGTCAGTGACATCACTGATGACATCACTGATGACAACATCCAGTGACTGTCTGTTTCTGTAAAGTTAAAATATGTCTTACATATTGAAGAATGAGTGGATGTATAAGTGTCTGGATGAAGGATTTAGTAGGTGCATGACTGACTGTATGAGAGAATGATTAAATGTGTCTCACTGAGTGCATGGGTTAGTGACTAAACTGTCTTAATTTGTGCATTATTATTTCTGTAGTTCTGTAAACTGCTGCATGTGTTGATCAGTAGCTATATGAGTAACTATATGGGTTATTGATTGGTTGCCCAAATATTTGTATGGGAGAGTGAGTGTGTGTGTGGGGGTGGCTGGGAGGTATGTGACTCTGTGCATAGATGTGTGAGCAGTTGATTCAGTAGATGTATGGGTTCAAAAGTGCATGTGGAAACAGCTGTATGGGCGGTTGACTGTCTGCATGAGTGTATTGGTGAGTGATTGGATTTCTCAGTGCTACATGTCAAAGTAAGTACATATGTAAAACACAGTACATGTAAGAGTTGACATATATAAATAACTGTGCATAAGAGCCAGTGAATGTGTGAGTGGCTGTATGGATCATTGTGAACTTGCATCAGTGATTGTATAAGAGAGTAAATATGTGTTAGTATATGTTTGATTAAGAAAGGTGTGTGTAACTGTATAGTTGAGGAAATGGAGGTGTGATTGATTCTTTGCATGACTGATTAGGTGTGTGAGTAACTCCATGGATGAGTGACAGTCTGTGAGTGTCTGTGTACACTGATTGTATCTAAGGTTATATTAGAGTCTGAAGAGGTTCATCGTATTATCACATGAATGATATCATCAGTGATGTGATCAGTAATGTCAAATGAGATGTTATCAGTGATTTCATCAGTGATGTCATTTGAGATGTCATCAGTGATGTCATCAGTGATGTCATTTGAGATGTCATCAGTGATGTCATTTGAGATGTCATCAGTGATGTCATCAGTGATGTCATTTGAGATGTCATCAGTGATGTCATTTGAGATGTCATCAGTGATGTCATCAGTGATGTCACTGACCATGTCATGAATTATGTAATATGTGACATCATCAGCAGTGGATTGCGGGTGCGCGATATATAGTTATTGCAACTAACTATATATGCGAATTTCTATGGTTTTGTGCGAGTAAATTATGGTTTTGTAAATGCTAATCCCTAACTATATATGGTCTATAACCAATGGTTTTTTCAGTGAATTTTCTTGGTTTTGTAAATGCTAATCCCTAACTATATATGGTCTATAACCTATGGTTTTTTCAGTGAATATATATATATATATATATATATATATTCACTGAAAAAACCATAGGTTTAACACCAGTTATAGTTAGCTGGAAATTTTACTGATATAAAACCATTGAAATTCCCACGTTATAGTTAGTTGGACTCACTATAACTTGCACGTGTAATGCACTGATGACACCATCCAGTGAATTTGTGTCTTTCAGATAAATAAATATGTTTTATATATGTATGTTAAGGTCGATGGAAGAATATTTGTTTAAATTATTGTCTTAATGGATGTTTTTAAAAAAAAAATAATTGGATATCTGCCTTATTAAGTGTATCTTAGTGAATACATATATTAGCGAGTGAAAGTAGGTCAGTCTCTCTGTCATCAGTGATGTCATGAGTGATGTCACTGACCATGTCATGAGTGATGTAATATGTGATGTCATCAGCAGTGCATTACACGTGCAAGTTATAGTGAGTCCAACTAACTATAACGTGGGAATTTCAATGGTTTTATATCAGTAAAATTTCCAGCTAACTATAACTGGTGTTAAACCTATGGTTTTTTCAGTGAATTTGATAGGTTTTTTAAATGCTAATTCCTAACTATAACTGGTGTGAAACCTATGTTTTTTTCAGTGAATTTCATAGGTTTTTTAAATGCTAATTCCTTTGTATATCGAGTTTCTAACCTTTTTTTTTTTTACAATTTGCTGTTTTTTTTTAAGTATTCATTTTTTTATATAATTTTTTTCTTTTGCGCTCTGGGTGCGCGCTCCGGGAAGCTTTCAGCTAAGCTCTCCGGTAAGCTTTTCCGTGAGCTCACCTGAAAGCGCACCCAGAGCGCTACTGTCGTTCGTGAAAAAAATATGAATGTAAAGTTAATAATAATGCAAAACATTTCGTACCATACAAATAAAATTAGTTTTTTTTAATAAGGAAAATGATTATGCATTTCTGTAAAAGTTTGATGACGTCACTTCGGCGCGCAACGTAAGTGCCCTCGGAAGCGCCTACGTTCGCGCCGCGTAAACGCACGCAAAAGCGCCTACGATCGCGCCACGTTTGCGCCCCGGAAGCGCCTACGATCGCGCTGCGTAAACGCACCCGGAAGTGCTCCGGAGCGCGCAGCGTAAACGCGTCGGGTCATGTGACCCTAAAATAACACTTTTCATTGGTTGCTAACAGTTTTTTTTACAATGAATGAAATCCCCACCCATTTCCTTCACTTCTTCTTTCACTTTTGTGACTGAAAGACCTGTTTTTTGCACCTGGATCTTTTGTGAATTACCATGGCTGCCAGAGAATCCAGCAGTGAGGATGAACCTGAGTTCATCAATGAAGACCCCCCATCCGCAAAGGTGAAGGAACATTTCATATGGAAATTTTTTAAGTTTCCAGCAGACCAGAAGAAGGTGAATGCACCAAAAGTGGAGTGCAGGATCTGCAAACAGGTCCTGTCACGGGGTAACCCCCCAAAAAAGTACTCTTTTGGGAACTTTACCATGATCCGACATGTGGAGAGGAGGCACCCCCAGAATTTTGCCCGGGAAAGTGTCAGGGCTCTGGCACAAGAGGTTCCCAGAGATGGGGCCTCTACATCAACCGGAGGAGCAACTTCTTCTGGGAGAGAGCAATCGCAGGAGCAGGTGCCAAACATACAACCTGCATTTAACCATGGGGTCGTCAGATGCAGATACTGCAATCAACTCCTCACCTATGGGGAGCAAAGTGTCCAGCTCATGGTTCGAGCATTGGAGAACCATTGCTGCCCTTCCCACCCCTAATTTTTTTGTTTTCTTTTTGCTCCTGTTGAGCAGTTTCCATTCCCTGTTTTTGTTCCTGTTCAGTTAAAAGAAGAAAACCAAAAGTTCTTTTCAGAACTACCTCCAATTCTCATCAAAGAGCTATATTCTTAAAAAAATGAAGAGTAAGTGAAATATAGTGCATTGATAATTGAAAGGAGAATGAGTAAGAAAGAACAGAAAGGTATGAGAGGTGAAAGGAAGTGAAGTAGGAGGAATGAAAGAAGGTGAGTGTTAGAAAAGAAAGTTATGACACAGTGAATAAACTGGAGGCCTCATTTCTGAAAAGTGACGCATCGCTACGTGAAAACAGCGATGCGTCACTTTTCTGGACGCACTCCTTATGACATTCCAGATATGTCATATTTAATATATGACTAATCAATTCGCAAGGAGTTACAGATATGTCAGTATTTCTGACGTATCTGTAAACACAAAAGTAACGCATTGCTGGAGTGCGTCACAAAAGTGACGCAACTCCAGTAACGTGTCCTTTCACATGGAAAAAGCACCATGTGAAAGGTCTGCTGTGAAGCAGGCGCAAGATTTTGACGCAACAGCATCCTAAAAGTGACGCACTGCGTCGTTATTACCAAGCTTTTTGCGGGGGAACACCCCCTCTGCATGCATTATACCTGACGCTATTTTTAAAAAGTGACGCATCTAGGTACATGGGTCACTTTTTAAAACTCTGCGCCACATTATATCTGCATCAGGTATATTGTATGCAGAGGGGGCAATCCCTCGCAAAAAGCTTGGTAATAACGACGTACTGAAGTCTATGAGATTTCTCTGCGTCACTTTTAGGATGCTGTTGCGTCAAAATCTTGCGCCTGCCTCGCGTCACTTTCATGTTTACAGATATGTCAGAAATACTGACGTATCTGTAACTCCTTGCAACATGATTCGTCATACATTAAATATGACACATCTGGAATGTCATAAGGAGTGCGCACAGAAAAGTGACGCATCGCACCAGCAGTGTAAAAAAATGTGCCTCGTTGCACTATATTTAAAGGACGCAACAGCATCCTAAAAGTGACGCAGTGAAATCTCAAAGATTTCACTGCGTCGCTATTACAAAGCTTTTTGGGGGGGAACACCCCCTCTGCATGCATTATACCTCACGCAGATATAATGTGGCGCTTGATTTTAAAAAGTGACCCATCTACCTAGATACGTCACTTTTTAAATATAACGCAACGAGGCGCATTTTTTTACACCACTGGTGCGATGCGTCACTTTTCTGTGCGCACTCCTTATGACATTCCAAGTAACGCATTGCTGGAGTGCGTCACAAAAGTGACGCAACTCCAGTAATGTGTCCTTTCACATGGAAAAAGCACCATGTGAAAGGTCTTGCGTCAGTCTAACACCTGCTGTAAAGCAGGCGCAAGATTTTGACGCAACAGCATCCTAAAAGTGACGCAGTGAAATCTCATAGATTTCACTGCGTCGCTATTACAAAGCTTTTTGCGGGAGAACACCCCCTCTGCATGCATTATACCTGACGCTATTTTTAAAAAGTGACGCATCTAGGTACATGGGTCACTTTTTAAAACTCTGCGCCACATTATATCTGCATCAGGTATAATGTATGCAGAGGGGGCAATCCCTCGCAAAAAGCTTGGTAATAACGACGTACTGAAATCTATGAGATTTCTCTGCGTCACTTTTAGGATGCTGTTGCGTCAAAATCTTGCGCCTGCCTCGCGTCACTTTCATGTTTACAGATATGTCAGAAATACTGACGTATCTGTAACTCCTTGCAACATGATTCGTCATACATTAAATATGACACATCTGGAATGTCATAAGGAGTGTGCACAGAAAAGTGACGCATCGCACCAGCAGTGTAAAAAAATAAGCCTCGTTGCGCTATATTTAAAAAGTGACGCATCTAGATAGATGCGTCACTTTTTAAATATTGCGTAACAATGCGCATTTTTTACACCGCTGGTGCGTCACAAAAATTGACGCACAGGCGGCGCAAAACTGGCAGCGCAAGGCCTTCATAAATATGGTCCTGGATTTTCCCCGTGCTTCGCTTCCCGGTGCGCGTACCATGCGCTTCCCCCGCGCAAAACGAAAAAAAAAAAAAAAAATGTAATGCCCCGCAGGACCCTATTTTAGCCCCCACATCAAACCTAGGGGGTCAGAGGGGGTCTACTCTTCCCCCTTATGGTCATTTGCCCCTTTTTTTTTCAAACCCCTTGTGTCTCGATTTTACCGAGACACAAGATGGCGGCCGCTCCAGACTGTTTAGAATGTTTACAGACACCCAAGAGCCAATCAGCTTTCTGAGCACAAGTCGCGTGTCGCGCCAGGAGCGCACTCCGGTGCGCGCACCGGAGAGCGCCTATAGATATATATATTTTTTTGAACGTAAATTACTCAAAATCCACTGCAGCACACATCTTGAGACATAGCAAAGGCACATCGGGCTACCAGTCCCTTCAATTTTGCCAAGTTTGCTGGAAATCCATTCAGCCGTTCGGGCTAAAAGTGAAATCGACCGCCCTATGGAAATTAACATGGGGAAAACGCGTTTTGGGACCCCCCTTTTATCTCGGCCCCGGCTTGACGTATCCCCCCCAAACTTTCAAGGAAGGGCCGGAGCTCGACGAGGCCATTTTCAGGAAATTTTCAGGCAGATTCGTCAACCGGTGCCAAAGTAATTCCAAATAGAATTTTGAGATTTAACATTGAAAAAAATCCTAACTATAACTACCTACTGGCGACCGCCAGTAGGTAATATACATACATATATATATATATATATATATATATATATATATATATATATATATATATATATATATATATATATATATATATATATATATATATATATATATATTTCACCAAATTTGTACCGTGATTAAGCCCTGCCGGGTGAAACGCGTAGGTGTGGCAGAAGTAATGGCTTGCTAATGAAAAAGAAATAAACTGTTTAAGTTTCACAATCTGGGAGAGTGCCTTTGGTGGGAAATATATATATTACCTACTGGCGGTCGCCAGTAGGTATATATAGTTAGGACCTAGTTACCATAGGAAATTCCGAACATTCTATTGGGAATAACTTTGGTGCCGAATTAGGGATCTGCCTGTAAATTTCCTTAAATTTGCCTCACTGCGCTCTGCTCCTTCCCTGAAAGTTTCGGGGGGATTTGTCAAGCGGGGGCCGAGAAAAAAGGGGGGTCCCAAAACGTGTTTTCCCCATGTTAATTTCCGTAGGGACATTCTGACAAGGTTACAGCTCGAACGGCTGAACGGAATTACACCAGATTTGGCAAAATGGTAGGGACTGGTATGCAGCAGTGCCTTTTGTATGTTTGGTGTAAATCCCTCCAGTAGTTTTTGAGAAAATTGAATTTCACATGTTTTCAAATGGCATTTTTAATGGGACCTTCAGACACGGCTACAGCCCGAACGGCTGAACGGAATTACACCAAACTTGGCAAAATGGTAGGGACAGGTATGCAGTAGTGCCTTTTCTTTATTTGGTGAAAATCCCTCCAGTAGTTGTTGAGTTAATTGAATTTGAGCAAATTATATATCTAAATGCGCTCAACATTCTATTGGGAATAACTTTGGCGCCGATTGAGGAATCTGCGTGTAATGTTCCAGAATGTTGGACAGCTCCGCTCCGCTCCTTCCCTGAAAGTTTCGGGGGGATTCGTCAAGCGGGGGCCAAAAGGGGGGTCCCAAAACGTGTTTTCCCCATGTTAATTTCCATAGGGACCTCTGGACACGGCTACAGCCCGAACGTCTGAATGGAAATACACCAAACTTGGCAAAATGGTAGGGCCTGGTATGCACATGTGCCTTTGCTATGTTTGGTGAAAATCCCTCCAGTAGTTCTTGAGAATATTGAATTTGAAATTTTTCAAATGGCATTTTCTATGGGACATTTAGACACGGCTACAGCCCGAACGGCTGAACAGAATTACACCAAATTTGGCAAAATGGTAGGGACAGGTATGCAGTAGTGCCTTTTCTATATTTGGTGAAAATCCCTCCAGTAGTTGTTGAGAAAATTGAATTTGAGCAAATTATATTTCTATATGCGATCACCATACGCGCACCGCACGGGAACGTTACGCGTACCGTACGCGTACGTGCGCGTACCCTTACGTGCGCAGGCGAGTTTTTGATGGAAGTCGACTGTCAACATTCCAAACTGTCCAAACCAGGAAGTGTTGGCCACCATCTTGTTTTTCAGGAGAACTGAGGCACAAGAGAGCCCAAAACAAGAGTGGAAAACACAACAAGCATTTACAACGCAATGGTCTCGGCATTATTAAAGGTAGAGCTATTGGCATTGATCATGACATTTTTTTTATTTTTTTTAATCTTCAATAAACGTCATTGTCATTTACACCGCCAATAGCTTACTCGTTAAATAAATGGCATTGTCATTTGGCAATGCCAATAGGTTAATCGCTCGCAAATGCATGACCTATTGCATTTACACACACACACCCAGAGCCACACACACACACACACACCTAGAGCCACACACACACGACATACCCAGAGCCACACACACACACATACCCAGAGCCACACACACACACGATACCCAGAGCCACACACACACACACATACCCAGAGCCACACACACACACATACCCAGAGCCACACACACACACATACCCAGAGCCACATACACACATACCCAGAGCCACATACACACACACACACACACACGGGGGAGCAAGCACAGCCAGGGGGCGGGGAAGCAAGCACAGCCAGGGGGCGGGGAAGCAAGCACAGCCAGGGGGCGGGGAAGCAAGCACAGCCAGGGGGGCGGGGGAAGCAAGCACAGCCAGGGGGCGGGGAAGCAAGCACAGCCAGGGGAAGGGGAAGCAAGCACAGCCAGGGGAAGGGGAAGCAAGCACAGCCAGGGGGCGGGGAAGCAAGCACAGCCAGGGGGCGGGGAAGCAAGCACAGCCAGGGGGCGGGGAAGCAAGCACAGCCAGGGGGCGGGGAAGCAAGCACAGCCAGGGGGCGGGGAAGCAAGCACAGCCAGGGGGCGGGGAAGCAAGCACAGCCAGGGGGCGGGGAAGCAAGCACAGCCAGGGGGCAGGGAAGCAAGCACAGCCAGGGGGGCGGGGGAAGCAAGCACAGCCAGGGGGGCGGGGAAGCAAGCACAGCCAGGGGGTATGGGAGCAAGCACAGTACTGCTTTTGCCTGTCTCTAAAATACCCTTGTTGCTCGAAACAGCCATCCTATATTGGAAAGCTACATTGAAATACACCAAATACATACATAAAATACATACATAAAACTGTTTGACTATAGCAAGTACAATGGAAAAGTCATATGTCACTGAATGTAAGATTGGAAGACCAACTGTGTACTGTGTATTATGTTGATGATTCCTGAAACCTATAATAATGCTATGCTCGATTGTAATGATAACCTGAATAAAACCAATAAAAGTATGTTTAAAAAAAGCTAGTAGCTATTTTCTTTTATGTTGTGTGCACACCAGAGCTCGCAGGCCAGAGTATTGTGCTGAGTGGGCCCCCTGCAGCTTGCGGGCCGCAGCACCACGGGGCCTGTGGGGGCCTGTGTTACACCACTATGTTTAGAGGGGGCTGGGTGAGTGCTCTAAGATCTATTTATTGTTCTCACTAATCATGGTTCACATATTGAGATTAACCTAACCTTTTAGGTGGCGCTAAGAGGTGAAATACGACAAAGCCTCTGCTCTGTGGGGGCCGGGCGAGAGGTGATGGTCAGAGTGGAGATGCAGGGGCGCTACAACAAAGCCTCAATAACATGTAAATGGTCTTTTAAAGACCTGCTAAGTACTTTGGTGCGGCTGTCTGGGTGTGTGCGCTGAGGAAGCTGAAGGCTGACACAGACAGACAGACACACACACAGTGAGATGACAGAGGGGGAGGGAGAGGGAGGGGAGAGTGAGGGCAGGAGGGAGAGAGAGGGCAGGAGGGGAGAGAGAGGGCAGGAGGGAGAGAGAGGGCAGGATGGAGAGTGAGGGCAGGATGGAGAGTGAGGGCAGGATGGAGAGTGAGGGCAGGATGGAGAGTGAGGGCAGGATGGAGAGTGAGGGCAGGATGGAGAGTGAGGGCAGGATGGAGAGTGAGGGCAGGCGGGAGAGTGAGGGCAGGCGGGAGAGTGAGGGCAGGCGGGAGAGTGAGGGCAGGCGGGAGCGGAGAGTGAGGGGGCAGGTCGGGGAGAGGGGGAGGGCAGGCGGGAGTGGGAGGGCAGG